>NC_056434.1:59567888-61017616 GCF_018296145.1 Oncorhynchus tshawytscha
TGCAGGCAATGTATTCCTATGGGGAGAGAAGTCAATGCAAACTGTTTGATGTAAACACCTTCTTTTAACTGTCAAGGGTTAATGCCACACGGTCAAGGTTAGGCTTGCACGGATCGGAAGGACCTTAGGAACATTCCTGTGGTTGAATTTTCCTTCTAAACCTAACGGTTCTGCCGCTGTCACCCAAAAGCAAATGACGTTGTGGGGCAGGCTTCATATTGGGCCTACTTTTCAAATGGTCGCTGCGCCCAGACCGAGCGAGCTACGGTCAAGCGGGATATCTCGTTGAACTCGGCACAGCCTAGGGATTATGGTAATGCCATTGCCTGCTCTCTGTGTCTTTCAGCAACGCAGTTTTTCACTCCATCCTTGCTGTGTGTGTGTATGAGAGCTTTTCTTTGACATCTCCTGGGGGAAATGACTGATTTACAGTTTAGGGGGGTTACCTAGTCACACATATGAAGTTTTGGAGAGATGTGACTTTTCTAACCCTTGGGCATTTACCATATGAAATTTGACATGCTCAAAAATGCAAAATTGACTGGCCTGATGAACACAGGATGGCCGAGCAGTGATAGTTGTTCCTTTCCATCACCCGTTGTGTTGATTTCATCATGTCCATTTGGTGACGTTTTTTCACTATAGAATCATATTGCAAATGCACATGCATTGTTGTGCAACTGGTAACCCAAAAATAAAAATATGGTTGTAAATGCATTTACCGGGACACTTTAACATGTTCTGATGGATACTCATTGTTGTGCAACTGGTGATCTGAAATGTGCACCTGGGAACCCAAAAATTAAAATAGGCTCCAAAATGCATTTAAGGGTCATTCTCATATTAATGCCCTGTTATAGGAGTACCCTACTACGGCCCTCTCTCTCTGTCGGGGGCATCCTGAGTGATTTATGCACACTTTAAAATATCACGATGGATACTGATTGTTGTGCAACTGGTGATTGAAAACGTGCAACTGGTAACCCAAAAATTAAAATATGGACCTCCAGGCTTGTAGGCCCTTACTCACCACCCAGGTAACACTCCTCTATTTCCGGGGATGATTCCAGCATGGGATCCCCCCCCCCACATCCACAACCTCGCACACCAGGTGAACCAGGGCACCCACACTTAAGCACCCTCCCTCGGGCTATAAAGCAGATAGCTGCGCTGTTAGGAACCGCGTGCACCTGGTGACCCAAAATAGAAGTTGTGCATCTGGGAACCCAAAATAAAGTGGGTGCACCTGGGAACCCAAAATAAAGTGGGTGCACCTGGGAACCCAAAAATTAAAATATGGTCCTAAATGCATTTAAGGGTCATTCTCAAATTAATGCCCGATATGGAAGCACCCTACTACGGCCCTCTCTCTGTCAGGGCCGTCCTGAGTGCTTTGTGGACTGTTTAAAATATTACGATGGATACTGATTGTTGTGCACCCGGTAACCCAAAAATTAAAATATGCTCCAAAATGCATTTACCGGTCATTCTGATATTAATGCCCGCTATGGGAACACAGGATGGCCGGGCAGTGATAGTTGTTCCTTTCCATCACTCGTTGTGTTGATTTCATCATGTCCATTTGGTGATGTCTTTTCACATACAATCATATTGCAAGTGCACGTGCATTTGCAATATGGTTCAATGGGCATTTACCATATGAAATTTGACATGCTCAAAAATGCAAAATTGATGATGAACACAGGATGGCCGAGCAGTGATAGTTGTTCCTTTCCATCACTCGTTGTGTTGATTTCATCATGTCCATTTGGTGATGTCTTTTCACATACAATCATATTGCAAGTGCACGTGCATTTGCAATATGGTTCAATGGGCATTTACCATATGAAATTTGACATGCTCAAAAATGCAAAATTGACTGGCCTGATGAACACAGGATGGCCGAGCAGTGATAGTTGTTCCTTTCCACACTCGTTGTGTTGATTTCATCATGTCCATTTGGTGGTGTTTTTCACTATAGAATCATATTGCAAATGCACGTGCATTGTTGTGCAACTGGTAACCCAAAAATAAAAATATGGTGATTTCATTATGTCCATTTGTTTATGTTTTCTTACTTTTGCAAAGTCACTGTGCATTTGCAATATGGTTCAATGGGCAGGTACCATCACGAATTTGTCATGCTATAAAAATGCTGCAGGAATGTGAAATTGATTGCCCCGATGAACACAGGATGGCCGAGCAGTGATAGTTGTTCCTTTCCATCACTCGTTGTGTTGATTTCATCATGTCCATTTGGTGATGTCTTTTCACATACAATCATATTGCAAGTGGACGTGCATTTTTAACATGGTTCAATGGGCATTTACCATATGAAAATTGACATGCTCAAAAATCCTGCAGAAATGCAAAATTGACTGGCCAGATGAACTCGGGATGGACTGGCAGTGATAGTTGCTCCTTTCCATCGCTCGTTGTGTTGACTTCATCCTGTCCATTTTGTGATGTCTTTTCACATACAATCATATTGCCACTTGCAATATGGTTCAATGGGCATTTACCATATGAAATTTGACATGCTCAAAAATGCAAAATTGACTGGCCTGATGAACACAGGATGGCCGAGCAGTGATAGTTGTTCCTTTCCATCACTCGTTGTGTTGATTTCATCATGTCCATTTGGTGATGTCTTTTCACATACAATCATATTGCAAGTGCACGTGCATTTGCAATATGGTTCAATGGGCATTTACCATATGAAATTTGACATGCTCAAAAATCATGCAGAAATGCAAAATTGACTGGCCAGATGAACTCGGGATGGCCTGGCAGTGATAGTTGCTCCTTTCCATCGCTCGTTGTGTTGACTTCATCCTGTCCATTTTGTGATGTCTTTTCACATACAATCATATTGCAAGTGCACGTGCATTTGCAATATGGTTCAATGGGCATTTACCATATCCCTTTGACATGCTCAAAAATCATGCAGAAATGCAAAATTGACTGGCCAGATGAACTCGGGATGGCCTGGCAGTGATAGTTGCTCCTTTCCATCGCTCGTTGTGTTGACTTCATCCTGTCCATTTTGTGATGTCTTTTCACATACAATCATATTGCAAGTGCACGTGCATTTGCAATATGGTTCAATGGGCATTTACCATATGAAATTTGACATGCTCAAAAATGCAAAATTGACTGGCCTGATGAACACAGGATGGCCGAGCAGTGATAGTTGTTCCTTTCCATCACTCGTTGTGTTGATTTCATCATGTCCATTTGGTGGTGTTTTTTCACTATAGAATCATATTGCAAATGCACGTGCGTTGTTGTGCAACTGGTAACCCAAAAATAAAAATATGGTTGTAAATGCATTTACCGGGACTCCTATTGTCCATGCCCGCTATGGGAGTACCCTACTACGACCCTCTATCCATGGGGGCCGCCCTGAGTGCTTTATGGACTGTTTAAAATAGGCACCTGGTAACCCAAAAATAAAAATATGGTTGTAAAATGCAAGCGAGCTACGGTCAAGCGGGATATCTCGTTGAACTCGGCACGGCCTAGGGATTATGGTAATGCCATTGCCTGCTCTCTGTGTCTTTAAGCACCGCACTTTGTCACTCCATCCTTGCTGTGTGTGTGTGTGAGAGCTTTTCTTTGACATCTGTTGGGAGAAATGACTGACTTACAGTTTATGGGGATTGCCTAATCACACATATGAAGTTTTGAAAAGATCTGACCTTTTTAACCCTTGGAAACTGCCACTATGACATCATTTAAGGCACTTCCGGTTGGCACAGGAAGCTATAAATAAACCCATATCCTGATTGGGGTATGCCTTTACAGAATCCTGAGTTTTAAGTCTTTACGTTAAGAACTGAGTTATTTACAGAGGGTTTAGTGAGTGTGTGTTATTTCAGAAAATCATAGAAAATCACAGAAATCTCGCAGAGCTCCGCAGCACACTTTAAAAAGATTCGTAAGAACACCCTGCAACTAGATCTGTAACCGTTGAAAAAAAAAACACCTATCCGTGAACATCACCAATCTGTCATTGTACGATTTCTCTTAAATGACGATAGATAAATGGCTGGTTCTTTTTTTTATTGACACCGGAGGCTCCTTGACTTTGACATGAAGTGGAAAAATAATTTCTCTATTTTCATTTTGGACCTTTAATCCCAGATAAATGGCCATAACTCAAAAACCGTTGAGGCCTGGACGCCATCTTGTTCGGGGCCAACTGCCCATTATGCCAAACCTACGCTCACCGAGTTTCGGCTTCGAAATATTTTCCGTTTTCGAGATAAGGCCCCGTCGTGAATCGTGATGTTTTGTCCGATAGCAATATGATTGCTTATGCCCCCCTGTGGGATATTCTGGGACAGTGGAAAAATGACCAAAATCTTATTATTTTTGTGAAACGGAAACCGAATGTCCGACAAAGTTCATTTGATGACTTCCTGGTAGGTCCGGCCCTGCCGCTCGGCCCGACGCCGTCCGCAAATTTTAAAAACGTTTCGGACGTCTAGTAAGGGACCGTACATTTGCAATGTGGACTTTCTCACTAACCATACGGCAAATGCCGAAATGTTCCCTTAAGAACTTAATTGAACTGTTCCCATTCATATAAAGAGTTTTAATAGTACTACAAAATAACTCCCCTGTCACGCCCTGGTCAAAGTATTTTGTGTTTATCTTTATGTATTTGGTCAGGCCAGGGTGTGGCATGGGGTTTTGTAATTGTGGTGTGTTTGTCTTGGGGTTTTGGTGGTGGTATTGGGATTGTAGCTTAGTGGGTTGTCTAGCAAGGTCTATGGCTGTCTGGAGTGGTTCTCAATCAGAGGCAGGTGCTTATCGTTGTCTCTGATTGGGAACCATATTTAGGCAGCCATATTCTTTGAGTTGGTCGTGGGTGATTGTCCTTAGTGTCCTATGTGTACTCTCTGTTAGTTTGCACCAGATAGGCTGTTTCGGTTTCGTTTATTGTTTTGTGTAGTGTTCGTGTTTTCTTTGTTGTATTAAACATGGATCGCAATCGACACGCTGCAGTTTGGTCCGACTCTCCTTCATCACCACTAGAAAACCGTTACAGAATCACCCACCACCAACGGACCAAGCGGCGTGTCAACAGGCAGGAGCAGCCGAAAAAGGAGATGCTCACCAAGGATTTCTGGTCATGGGAGGAGATCTTCGACGGGAGAGGACCCTGGGCTAAACCAGGGAGTGTAGCCGCCCAAAGGAGCAACAGGAGAAGAGGCAACAGAGGCAGCAGCAGCAGGAGCAGCAGCAGCTACAGTGGGAGAGGTTGCACCACCTGGAGATATGGACATGGGAGGAGGAATTGGACGGTAAAGGACCCTGGAATGAGCCTGGAGATTATTGTCGCCCCAAAGCCGAGCTGGAGGCAGCAAAAGCAGAGAGGCGGCATTATGAGGAGCTAGCACGGCAGAGCGGATGGAAGCCCGAGAGTCAGCCCCAAAATTTCTTGGGGGGCTCACAGGGAGTATGGCTATGCCAGGTAGGAGACCTGCGCAAACTCCCTGTGCTTACCGGGGGCTGGAGAGACCGGGCAGGCACCGTGTTATGCTGTGGAGCGCACGGTGTCTCCAGTGCGGGTGCACAGCCCGGTTCGGTATATTCCAGCTCCTCGTATCGGCCGGGCTAGAGTGGGCATCGAGCCAGGTAAGGTTGGGCAGGCTCGGTGCTCAAGAGCTCCAGTGCGCCTGCACGGTCCGGTCTATCCAGTACCACCTCCACACCCCAGCCCTCCGGTAGCAGCTCCCCGCACCAGGCTTCCTGTGCGTGTCCTCGATCCAGTACCACCAGTTCCAGCACCACGCACCAGGCCTTCAGTGTGCCTCGCCTGTTCAGCGCAGCCAGCGCTTTTCTCCTCTCCTGCGCTGCTGGAGTCTCCCGCCTGTTTAGCGCAGCCAGAGCCTTTCTCCTCTACAGCGCTGCCGGAGCCTCCCGCCTGTTTAGCGCAGCCAGAGCCTTTCTCCTCTCCTGCGCTGCCGGAGTCTCCCGCCTATCTAGCGCTGTTAGAGCTTTCCTCATCTCCAGCGCTGCCGGAGTCTCCCTCCCGCCTGTTTAGCGCAGCCAGAGCCTTCCTCCGACACAGCGCTGCAGGAGTCTCCCGCCTGTTCAGCGCAGCCAGAGCTGCCAGTCTGCATGGAGCAGTCAGAGCTGCCAGTCTGCATGGAGCAGCCAGAGCTGTCAGTCTACATGAAGCAGCCCGAGCTGCCAGTCTGCATGAAGCAGCCAGTCTACATGGAGCAGCCAGAGCTGTCAGTCCGCATGGAGCAGCCAGAGCTGTCAGTCTACATGAAGCAGCCCGAGCTGCCAGTCTGCATGAAGCAGCCAGTCTACATGGAGCAGCCAGAGCTGTCAGTCTGCATGAAGCAGCCAGAGATGTCAGTCTGCATAGAGCAGCCAGTCTGCATGGAGCTGCCAGTCTGCATGGAGCTGCCAGTCTGCAAGGAGCTGTCAGTCTGCACGGAGCTGTCAGTCTGCACGGAGCTGTCAGTCTGTAAGGAGCTGCCAGTCTGCAAGGAGCTGCCAGTCAGCACGGAGCCGCCAGAGCGGTCAGTCTGTAAGAAGCCGCCAGAGCTGTCAGCCTATATGGAGCAGCTAGTGCCGCCAGTCTGCCCAGCGCCGCCAGTGCCCCCAGTCTGCCCAGCGTCGCCAGTCTGCCCAGCGCCGTCAGTCTGCCCAGCATCGCCAGTCTGCCCAGCGTCGCCAGTCTGCCCAGCACCGCCAGTCTGCCCAGCGTCGCCAGTCTGCCCAGCGTCGTCAGTCTGCCCAGCGTCGTCAGTCTGCCCAGCGTCGTCAGTCTGCCCAGCGCCGCCAGTCTGCCCAGCATCGCCAGTCTGCCCAGCGCCGCCAGTCTGCCCAGCGCCGCCAGATCTGCCAGTCAGCCAGACTCTTCCAGATCTGCCAGTCAGCCAGACTCTTCCAGATCTGCCAGTCAACCAGACTCTTCCAGATCTGCCAGTCAACCAGACTCTTCCAGATCTGCCAGTCAACCAGACTCTTCCAGATCTGCCAGTCAACCAGACTCTTCCAGATCTGCCAGTCAGCCAGGATCTGCCAGTCAGCCAGGATCTGCCAGTCAGCCAGGATCTGCTGAAACCACCAGCCAGCCAGGAGCTGGTAGATCTATCTACCTGCCTGAGCTTCCTCTCACTCCTGAGCTTTCTCTCACTCCCGAGCTTTCTCTCACTCCCGAGCTTTCTCTCACTCCCGAGCTTCCCCTCAGTCCCGAGCTGCCTCGGTCCCGAGCTGTCCTTCAGTCCCGATCTGCTCCTCAGTCCAGTGGGGTTCTGGGTGGGGACTACTAGGCCATGGTCGGCGGCGAGGGTGGACTATCCAGGGACGAAGGGAGAGGGGACTAAGACATTAAAGGAGTGGGGTCCACGTCCCGCGCCGGAGCCGCCACCATGGACAGACGCCCACCCGGACCCTCCCTATTGTTTTGAGGTGCGTTCGGGAGTCCGCACCTTAGGGGGGGTTCTGTCACGCCCTGGTCAAAGTATTTTGTGTTTATCTTTATGTATTTGGTCAGGCCAGGCATGGGGTTTTTGTAATTGTGGTGTGTTTGTCTTGGGGTTTTGGTGTTGGTATTGGGATTGTAGCTTAGTGGGTTGTCTAGCAAGGTCTATGGCTGTCTGGAGTGGTTCTCAATCAGAGGCAGGTGCTTATCGTTGTCTCTGATTGGGAACCATATTTAGGCAGCCATATTCTTTGAGTTTGTCGTGGGTGATTGTCCTTAGTGTCCTATGTGTACTCTCTGTTAGTTTGCACCAGATAGGCTGTTTCGGTTTCGTTTATTGTTTTGTGTAGTGTTCGTGTTTTCTTTGTTGTATTAAACATGGATCGCAATCGACACGCTGCAGTTTGGTCCGACTCTCCTTCATCACCACTAGAAAACCGTTACATCCCCAAATTTCTAAAGGGAGAGTAATAGAAGCTCATGTTCCACTGTATTGAAGGCTTTATAAAAGTCTCAGAAGACAATAAAACTATATTCGAAGATTAAATCCGAATAGTCAATAAGGTATAACACCAGTCGGATATAATTAGATATGTCTATTCCTCATGATGCCTTCTATAATTGAGTCCAAACAGAACAGATTTGAGAGACTCCTCTGAGAGACTTTCAACAGGTTTTTGAATGAGAGAGGTGATCTTTGTAATTACACTTTCTTCTTCAGCTCTCCTTGTCTTGGCAAGAATACTCCCATATTTTCTTATATAGTTTCCAACCTCCTATTTAAAAAGCTCCCAGTTATTACTGTATGAATTGTCATTTATAGCTTTGATCCAAAATTGGGTAATTCAATTGTTTATCTCCATGTTGACCAACTCATGTTTTAATATAGAGCTATTAAGCTTCCAGTAGGATGCTCTGCCAAGGCCATTATCAGAGATAAAAAGTTTAATGTCAAAATAAATAGCTCTATGATCAGTAAGGGGAGTGGCCAGGATGTTAACAGAAATACCCTGTTTATCAAAGCATTTAGACACCAGCCAATAATCTATGCGTGATTGTCTGGAGCATGCCTTATTACTCCATGTGAAAGTCATTTGGAAACTTTACTCTCCAACTATCTGTAATATCAAGCCTTTCCATAAACTGCCTCAAACTTGTATTCATAGAAGTGGACGACAGTCCCCGAGGCCATCTATCAATTAAAATATTCAAAGAAATATTAAAATCCCTACCTAAAATAAGTAAAGCATTCGGGAACTTGGTTAGTGTCACCTTCTGACCCTAGTTCTTGTGTTCTTTGTTTGTTTTAGTTGGTCAGGACGTGAGTTGGGTGGGCATTCTATGTTTCTAGGTTGTTTTTCTGTGTTCAGCCTAGTATGGTTCTCAATCAGAGGCAGGTGTCGTTAGTTGTCTCTGATTGAGAATCATACTTAGGTGGCCTGGGTTTCACTGTTGTTTTGTGGGTGATTGTTTCCGTGTCTGTGTTTGTTCGCCACACGGTACTGTTTCAGTTTTGGTCACGTTTATTGTTTTGTATTTGTGTTCATGTTGAGTTTTTCATATTAAAAATCATGGACACAGACCACGCCGCATCTTGGTCCGATCCTTGCTACAGGAAAACCTTTACAGTTAGCCAATGGAGAATACGCTTTTCTAAAGATTCAAGTATGTGATCATTTTCAAGTTTGGAATTGTAACCATTTAATAAATGTTGGTAATAATAATGATGATGTTGTTACAATTGATAACAAGACAAAGAAAGTGACCAGAAGCGCAAAATAATTCCATTGAAATTATTCTTTAGAGTAATAACTCCAGCAGAGCGTTCAGAACCATGAGAGAGCCATACGTCATTACCCCACTGAGATCTCCAGAAGTTGACGTCGGTAGCAACTGAATGAGACTCTTGAAAAAAAACTAAATCTGTTTTAAGCTGTTTGGCAAATAAAAATAATGCTTTGCGCTTGACATTATTTCGTAACCCCCTAGCATTGAGTGACAAAATAGACAACGACAAAGTGGAATATAGAACAAAGTACTATGAGCTAAACAACAATCACAAATCGAAAATGAATATAAGGAAACCAGCGTTGCATACCATATAGATCTAAATGATTGAGTTAGCTTTGTTATGCTAAACTATTCTAACTGCCAGAACAAGAAACAAGAAAGAGCTTGCTCAATGCCTATACTGCAGGTAAAATATCAGAAAGGAGAGAACAAATAAAATAGCAAATATCCATTACTCCAGTAGTCCTGTGCAGTTAGAACGAAGGTTAAATCACCTTAGAACCGGGAGTGGGATCTGCTCACATCAGAGGTAGCTATCTAGGTAGCCTATGTTGACCACCAGGCACAGTCTATGACAGTCCTGAAGGAGGAAGGTTGATTTCAGATCCATTGATGAAAGTGCGCCCTCCGATGAAGTAAGCCGCTTTCCCTTCTTTTCATGCTTTTTCCACAGCTTGCCACAGTTCCTCTCTCCTTTCTCTGTCTGCTTTCGAGAGGTCTTCAGCAAATCGTAGATTGTTATCGCGTAGGAAAGTAGATTTCTTGGCTGCTTTCCAAATGGCATCCTTGTAGATCTGTGATGTCAACTGGAGAATGACACCTCTTGTCTTGGAGTCACCCTGCCTTCTCGTGCCGAGGCGATGTACATTGTCAACAACATCTGCTTGCTTAGCCGTCTCCACAGGTAGGATAGCTTGGAAGACTTTGATGGTCTCTTGCCACACGTTCTTCCCATCTGCTTCGCGAACTCCATACAGTCTCAGATTCCACTGTCTGGAGTAGCTTTAGAGTTCCGCGATTCTTCTTTGGCACAAGTCCATCTTTCCCTCCTCCTTTTTGACACGCTTTTCGATGTGGGCTACCTTCTTCTTAACATCATTGATTTCCATGCATGCAAAGTCAACAGTTTTTTTAAGCCCTGGATTTTCATTGCGTTGTCACCAACCATTTTCTCTATGGCATCGGACCTTGCATTGATGTGCCTGGAAAGAGTGGCGATAACATCATTATTGGCAGTGGCATCTGTGCCCAGTTCAAACATGCCTTTCTTGGAAGCTGGAGGTTTGCTTGGGGTTATAGGCAAAGAAGGAAAATCCTTGTCTGCACGGTAAGTGTCATAGTCTGTCAGACCAGAATAGTTGTGGCAGTTGTCAATCAAAGCATTTGCCTCCTGTGTAACGACATTGGATGATGCCTGTACATTGCTAGCTGAGGAGTTAGCCAAAAGACTTCTCTTTCTGTCAGAGCGCTGTAACATTTTGGAAAATATAATCTTAACCTCTTGATGCTACCCATCCCGGATCCGGGATCGTGACTACGGCTCAAGCTCATTAGCATAACGCAAAATGTGAAAAAATATTCTTAGACATATTTAACCTCCACACCTACACAAGTCCAATAGCTCAAATGAAAGATAAACACCTTGTTCATCTACCCAGCAAGTCAGATTTCTAAAATGTTTTACGGCGAAAACATAGCACACATTTATATTAGACCACCACCGAAACAAAATGCAAGCGGCGGCCATTTTGTCCCAGAAAATATAAAATTTAAAAGTAGGATTAAAAAATAAATAATTCACTAACCTTTTGAAAATCTTCATCAGATGACAGTAATATTACATGTTACACAGTTTTTTTTTTTTTTTCAATAATATGCCATTAATATCCATAAATCTCTGTTTACAATGACGACATTTCAAAAATGCTACTCAAAATGTCCGGAGAAATTATGATAGCTCGGACAGATAACGTCAGATAACAAGCAATAAACATGACTAAATATACATGTTCTACATATAGTTACAAAGATACACTTCTTCTTAATACAACCGCTGTGTTACATTTATTTTTAACGTTACAGAATTCGTTCACTAGTCTATGCTATGAGTCGGCGCTCAGATATTAGCAGTGTCTCCTCTACGTTTGGAGTCCACAGAAACCCAAAATAACCACATAAATATTCCCTTACCTTTGATGTTCTTCGATCAGTAGACGTAGAAGGAGTCATACTTACCCAATACATCGTTTGGTTTCAAGTTGTGCGTCTTTGTATTAGCATATGCTAACAGCTTCAGCTGAAATGCACCCAAAATAACTTCTGCTCCTTCTGGTCCCGCACTCTTGCGCAATCAAACTTCAAAATTACATATTATATGTTGACTAAACTGGTCAAACTAAGTGCAGAATCGAGCAAAATGATGTTTTTATCATGTAAAACAATGATCATCACGAACAAACGAACCGGCTTCAACTGGTGTCTATTGGAAAAGAACGTTCCCCAAATCGGCCGCGCGCAATAGAGTGCATGTATGTGAGAGTGAACCGGGCATTTTCGCCCGCCAAAGGATGAGGGAGCGCGAAATTCAAACAATGAACGTGCCAATTGAAAGCAGACATCGCGCTGAACAAATACATACTGTTCCCAGATCGGTAGCTGCCTGGGAAGGGTGGGGGCGATGACGTCAAAGTTGACCCAACTTTTCTCTTGACAAGAGAGAGTTTGGGAGAAAGGCTGCCCTGAGAGTTCTGCTTTACATACAGACATAATTTAAACGGTTTTAGAAACTTTAGAGTGTTTTCTATTCAATAATTATTATTATATGCATATATTAGCAATTTTGGAAAAAAATATTTTCAGTTTACTATGGGCACGCACTTCCTCCAACGGGGGCAGTATTGAGCCATAAGCTCAAGAGGTTAAATCATGAATAACCTGGTGTTTTTAGCAAGCAAAGTATTAGTTTGGTAGTTCAAAATAATACACTTTTCACTATCTTTCAAAAGTTGGTATGCAGAGCTCAGTAGGAAGCGTGCATTCAAGCTGCCATCTTGGAGCCTCCTCCCTTATTGGCTGTCCTAAAAGTCACTTGAAGTCACTAAACGATGTCATCCCCGAATTTGCATAATTGAAATGGACTCTGTAGGAGAGATGAATAATGTTGTGGAAGAGACAAAAAGTGAGTAAAAAACACCCTAAATATGTTTAGAACTACAAATGAACTTTCTTCTGTCGATTCTTGTTGTTTTAATGTCACAATTCCAACCCTCCTCCTTTATCCGGGCTTGGGACCGGAAAAAGTGACCCAAAAGAGACACTCTGGCGGAGTTACTTAGTATTTTTTTAAATTGTATTTTTCTTAAAACCTCTTGCGACGAGCAAACCCGTATCCGGGAGCGTAATCATAGCCTCAAACGCATTAGCATAACGCAACTTTTCCTATTCATGAAAATCGCAAATGAAATAAAATAAATATATTCAAACACAAGCTTAGCCTTTTGTTAACAACACTGTCATCTCAGATTTTCAAAATATGCGTTAGTCAAAGCTAGACAAGCATCTGTGTAAGTTTATCATGGCATAATGCTATGCTAGGCTCTGCTGGCAGCAGGCAACATTTTCACGAAAATAAGAAAAGCAACTAAATTAAATAATATACCTTTGAAGAACTTCAGATGCTTTCACTCAGGAGACTCCCAGTTAGATAGCAAAATAATATTTTTGTAGGTGAAAAAGCTCCCGTTTCTTCATCATGCTTGGCTGAGAAATCGACCGAAAAATGCTACAACTATAACGCCAAACTTTTTTCAAAATTTGCTCCATAATATCGACAGAAACACGGCAAACGTTGTTTAGGATCCATCCTCAAGGTGTTTTTAACATATATTCGATAATATATCCGTCGAGGCAATTGGTTTCTCATAAGAAGCGATTGGAAAAATGGCTACCTCAGTATTTTACGCAAGATTTTCTCCGGGAGACACCATGTGACCACTCGCTAAATATGGTCCCTTACAGCTATTCTCCAATGGAAATGCCTAAAAAGACATCACAATGCTATAGACACCTTGGGGAATGCGTGGAAAACGGAAGCTCATTCACAGCCATATAAGGAGTCATTGGCATGAGGCTGTTTCAAACAATGCGGCACTTCCTGATTGGATTTGTATCTCGGTTTCGCCTGTAACATCAGTTCTGTTGTACTCACAGACAATATCTTTGCAGTTTTGGAAACGTCAGAGTGTTTTCTTTCCAAAGGTGTCAATTATATGCATAGTTGAGCATCTTTTCGTGACAAAATATCTTGTTTAAAACTGGAACGTTTTTCATCCAACATTTTTAATAGCGCCCCCTAATGCATAACTGGTTAATTTGGTTTGGTTTTTAGCCTTATGGTCCACTTAGGAGCCTACAACAAGTCACAGTAACATGAACATTTTTAACCATAACACTTTACATTTTTTGGTGTAATTCAATCTACATTAACAATCTAAATGGACCAAAAAGAGACAATAGAAAAAACTGGCATTGGCATTGTGAGAAAATTATGGTAACTAGTCTGGCCCTAATTCAGGTTAATTGTTTTTTTTTCCCAGACCCCCCTCCACACACACACAGGCTGTGCTGGCTCACAGAAAGAGTGGGTCATCGTCATTTTGGTCAAGGCTCTCTATGGCAGGTTCAGCAACTGAGGGAGCTGACTTAAATGAGTAAGCAGCTGATGTGCCAAAAAGCTGTAAAACATTAACAGGCAGCTGGTGCTCATAGTTAGCCTCACCAGACAGCTTCAGTCCATATCGAATGTACAGGATGGAGTTAAGGGTCTGCAAGGACATCCGATTTCTAAGTTTGCTTTTTACCACACTCTTCTGGCTGAATACTCTCTCGACTTCAGCATTCGAGTGTGGCAAGGACAACACAGACACAGCAGCCATGGCAAGTTCTTGAAACGGGTTGATATCAGCTGCATCCCTGAACTTCCAAATCTCACCCCAGAAGCCCAGTGTGTTTTTTGTCTCATTCCATTTACTAAGATGGATGTCACGCCATTGCTGACAATCTTAGTCTATCTCTGCGGGGGAGTAGCCAAGGAGCTTGGCTATTAGGGGTGAACAGGCAGTGGCTCGGGTGGTTGATGTCCTTGATGATCTACAGGAAGGCCATAAAGATCATCAAGGACATCAACCACCCGAGCCACTGCCTGTTCACCCCGCTGCCATCCAGAAGGCGAGGTCAGTACAGGTGCATCAAAGCTGGGACCGAGAGACTGAAAAACAGCTTCTATCTCAAGGCCATCAGACTGTTAAACAGCCACCACTAACATTGAGTGGCTACTGCCAACACACTGTCAATGACACTGACTCTACTCCAGCCACTTTAATCATGGGAATTGATGGGAAATGATGTAAATATATCACTAGCCACTTTAAACAATGCTACCTTATATAATGTTACTTACCCTACATTGTTCATCTCATATGCATACGTTGATACTGTACTCTATATCATCGACTGCATCCTTATGTAATACATGTATCACTAGCCACTTTAACTATGCCACTTGGTTTACATACTTATCTCATATGTATATACTGTACTCGATATCATCTACTGTATCTTGCCTATGCTGCTCTGTACCATCACTCATTCATATATCCTTATGTACATATTCTTTATCCCCTTACACTGTGTATGACAGTAGTTTTTTTGGAATTGTTAGTTAGATTACTTGCTCGTTATTACTGCATTGTCGGAACTAGAAGCACAAGCATTTCGCTACACTCGCATTAACATCTGCTAACCATGTGTATGTGACAAATAAAATTTGATTTGATTTGATTTGATTTATTATTTATATTTCTCCAGGGCTCTTATTGTGCTTTAGAGTTTCCTCCACATTGAAAACTGACATGTACTGCAACGCTTCGATGTTGTCCGGGAGTCTCACCCTCAACTCATTAGTGAGGGAGATGGTGAAGGCTACACACCGCTTTCGGACATTGTTTTCATCCTCAGGCGCAAGGTGGAGCTCAGCTGCCTTTGACTCAAAAAGGTAACCAAGGTACGGTTTGGGACTGATGTATCAATCTATTGGCCCTTTGAGTACATCAACATTTGCCAGTGGATTCAGCACCCTGCTGCTCACAGACTTGATCAGGTTAACCAAGCTGTCAAGAAGTTTAAGAGGATCTACTTGCTCTCCCTCAAAAGCCTTGATGGCCAAATGTACCTCACCCAGCACTGACTTCAAAAAAGTCAGATGCAATCTGTTTTGAGGATCACTGTACATGGAGTATAAAACCTCAGCCATGTAGCAGTGTTCACTGGACTTGGTTACTGCGAAATGCAGCCTAAGCTCCTCCCACTGGTCCAAAATGCATGAAACCATGGGTTCAATGGAGGGCCAACGTGTGGCACACACCTTGGTTATCTGTAAAGCTTTCTCCCCACAGTTGATGGTCTCATATTTGGCCTTGTAGGCCTCCGTGTGCTTTGGAGACACTGAAAACCAGTTATAAGTACCATGTACTCCACACTACGGGGGATGGTGTCATTGGAAGCATGACTTACAGCAAGCTGCAGAGAGTGGCACTCACAGCGAATAAGAACCAGATATTTGAGGCCATACTCCTCCTTCAGCACTTTATGGACCCCATTGTTAACCTCCGTCATAACAGAGGCATTGTCAGTCCCTACCCCCAGGACTTTCTCTTTTTTAAGACAACACTTCTAGAGGAAAGCCATAACATCACGGGCTATAGATTTGGCATCTCCTCCCTCCAACTCAACAATCCCCAGAAATGTTGATACAATTGTCTGCTTGGTGTCACTAAAGTACCTTATCACAACTCCCAGGTACTTAGAAACACTTACATCCGTGGACTCATTGAGGAGGAGGCTGAAACGCTGGTCAGCTTTACATGCTTCTCAAATGTGATCACATGCCAGCATGGAACAGTGTTCAGCAATAGCTAATGCCATGGTGGCCTCAGCCTTTTTTTTTTGCAGAGATTCTTTTTTTAACCGCAAATGGCAGCTTGTTTCAGGTGGAACTGTTATAAGGCTTTTGATTATGTTGTTGAGTTGTCATGTGTTTTTTTTACATCACTAAGTGTGTCGTAGAAATCAGCCTTACAATACAGGCAGTATGCCCGTGTATCATCTCCAATAAACTGTTTCAACCAGCTGTCATGACGTTGGCCTGGGAGTATGTTTACGACAGTCATAAATACCTCTTCCCCCCCCCTTTTTCCTCTCTCTACCCTACTGATGTGAAATTTGAAAACCCCTTGGTTAACATAGAGATTCTGGGAACGTCAGAAGGTGGGGTGAAATGAACTATATTCTGGTAATCCGACCAATTGAACATATGCGGTGGTACTTAATGAATATGATGTCAGTTCGGTTGTCATCTAAGGCCTTCTCATCAATGATAAGATGACAAAGTCTACAGTGGAAAGTCTGCACATTGTAGTTATCGGATTCACATGGAATTGTTGTTCTATTTAAATGTTTGAATATAAATTATTGGTGAAGAGATTAAATGTAATTTTAGTTTCCAAATGAGAGATTTGCGTTTTCATAGGGTTAGGGCTCTGCTCAATCAGTGGCCCCCCCTGTGAATGGACATGGGTTATAAAACTTTTCAAACACGCCCTCCTCTCCCTTCCTATATAAAGCCTTGATGACAATATAACCTCCTGTTCCAAGTACGTGAGGTCTGCTGTGTTAAAAGGACTAACATGTCAACTACAGAACTAAGCCAACCTCAGCGTGAGCTTTGGTTGTGCATGGTATGAACTTTGAACTCCTATTCACTACAGAAGTGATACCTTCTAGCCGTTGAGTTAGTAACAGCAGCTGCAAAGAACAGACAGAGTATCCCCTCTACCACACAACGACGTTACTACAATGTATACAATTGACCACCAGAGACATTCTTCAAAGGACAAAGGACTCGGTTTGGCAACACGGCCTTCCATCTACTACCAACCTACCGAAGCGCAGCTCAGAGTAAATATTTATTGCATTTTCCTTTTCCAAATGGGCGGTAATTTAGAATGCTTAAGATACTGTATTTACGATAGCACAGCTTCTCCCATTGTCCCTCAGTCGTCCCGCTCTTTCACTCAAACCCAGCCCTTTTCTTTTGTGTAACCAGCTGTCATATCTGTTTCTCCCACTAGGAACATTTTCCTTTATGACGTAATCAAGGTATAATTAATTCTGTGAATATGTAATTCTGTGTGATTAGTTAGATATTTAGTAAATAAATAAGTAAACCCACTTGTGTATTGCTGATTCAACTAGTTAGCCAGCGTTCGTGAAGATAACCAAGAATTTACAACTTTCAGATGAGACTGAATTAAGGTGACTATTAATATTGACTGCTATTGATGTAAAATATGACTAGGTCTTTAAGAGTTTATTCGGAAGATAACAGCTCTATAAATATTATTTTGTGGTGCCCCGACTCTCTAGTTACTTACATTTGTATGATTAGCTCAATCAGGTAATATTAATTACGGAGAAAGGATTTTATAGAATAGCATGTCATATCACTTAATCCGGCATAGCCAAAGACACAACATATTGGTGCCCCGTGTGAGGAATCTAAAATACAATGAGGCTTTCATTTTGATTCAGCCTGTATAAATTGAAAAGCAGATTACATAATATACCAAGTTTATTATACACATTATGGGTGTTAAAGACAAGCATCATTGGGTGTGTGTGTGTGTGCTGAAGATTCCCCGCCTCCGTGTCAGTGGGTAACGTAAGCGAATACATTTCTGTAGGAGGGCCGATAAAGCTAATTATAGAAATCTGAGAAATAGAGCGTGTGGCCAAATGCAGAGCTCTATAAATATTATTTCGTGGTGCCCCAACTCTAGTTAATTACAGCTTCATGATTAGCTCAATCTGGTAATATTAATCACAGAGAAAGGATTTTATAGAATAGCATGTCATATCCCTTAATCCGGCACAACACAGCCTTTGAATTCAGGGTTTGATTCCCACTCCTTTCTGTATTTTTGAGTATACAGTTTAGACTGAGACATGATGAGCTAGCCAGCTAGATGTTTAGCTTATGTCACAGAGAGGCACACACACAGTGGACAAGGTGAGTAAGTGACTGAGGCTGTGTGAGTAAAATTCAGTGATTTATTTTAGACAAAGACCATTTTACATTTACATCCCCCCCCTGAATGTAACCCAGGGCGGGATCTGCCAGCGGCAGCTTCCCGCATGCGCGATCCATTTGCAGTCTGGATGCAAGGGGTGAACATCTCCTGCTCTGATTTCAGCTGGGAGGGACTGCTGCGCGAGGACTGGGCTGCCTGTGAGTGCTTTGGGACGGGGATGGGGACCATGGCAGCACCCGCTGCTCGTTGAGAAGAGTAACAACGATACGTGCTTTCACGTCAGAGTCTCAAAGTCTCCAATAACACCAGAAAAAGTCGCTAGTCTATTTTTTTGAAAATGTGTCGCTAGCGGGTTCTGAATATTCGCTAAATATAGCGACAAAGTCGCTAAGTTGGCAACACTGACTGGATGCCACTATAGAGTTGAAAGAAACGTCACACACTTTCCCTTTTCCCTCTTTCAATTTACAGTGGATAAAAAGAGGGATGCCAGGTGTACTCTCTGCCTGAAAGAGATCAAACTCTGCTGGCACATTGTAGAACAGATGTCCACAGGCAGAAAGTGTACAATGTAATAACATGCAGTGTAGCCCAAAGAGATTGCTTTTATTGCATTGAACTTGACAGTAAAACTTTTGTGTGGGTGGGCGGATTATTACATTTTTTACTCAGTGAACATTATTTTTGCTCACAGGTAGCCTTGTGCACTTGATCAATGTCTACTATAGTGGCCACTATATTAGAGTAAAAAATGAATGCCTGTTTGTTTCATTCTATTTCTACTTTAAGATGTTTTTCCCCAAGTGTATTATTTAGACGTTTGTGGTCACACGCATTCTATTATAAAGGCTGGCATGGCTAACTGCAATATTAGTGTATTGTTTTTTTCTCAAGACTTGAGTGTCATTTGCAGTAAAGTTTAGGCAACAAATAACAATTGGATTGCTTTCCTTACATTTTTTTTAGCTGTGAGTTAGGTTCACGTTAACCACGTTTTATTTTACACACGGAGACTGATCATGTAGATCATATTCTTAGTTGTTTAATTCGTTAAAACCTGCATTTCCCCCTAGCAGAGATTTTCTTTGCAAAACAAAAGTGTCACCTTTTTTGGACCCTCACCAGTTTGCATCCCTGTGTCAGTAGTGTTGCATGGCGATTGAGCTTGGCGATGAACATGGCTCCTACTTTGGCTGGCAGACATCTTCCTAGCCTCAGCGATGGTCATCAGACTGCACCGAGGGGTGAAGGACAGCAAGGGGATCTGATTGTGTTGACTTCTCCTGCAATAATGTGTTGAATGCAGAACACAGCATATCTCATGGTGATTAGATGTCAAATAAATCCTTGCTAATAGTTGAGAAGAGCTGCTGCTGCTTGGCTAGTCCCAGATCTGTATGTCCTCTCACCCACATCTACTAATCATAGACCAGAGGGTCAATCTGAAGTGATGGAAAGGATGAGGGAGAGAGAGAATTTGCCATCAGAATAGGCATGCATATCTAAACAGCAAAAAAAAGAAACGTCCTCTCACTGTCAACTGCGTTTATTTTCAGCCAACGTAACGTGTAAATATTTTTATGGAATAACTACATGGGCGTACAGAGGCCCATTATCAGCAACCATCACTCCTGTGTTCCAATAGCACGTTGTGTTAGCTAATCGAACTTTATCATTTTAAAAGGATAATTGATCATTAGGAAACCCTTGTGCTGATTACAGAAGTAATAAAACTGGCCTTCTTTAGACTCGTTGCGTATCTGGAGCATCAGCATTTGTGGGTTCAATTACAGGCAAAAAATGTCCAGAAACAAAGAACGTTCTTCTTAAACTCGTCAGTCTATTCTTGTTATGAGAAATTAAGGCTATTCCATGCGAGAAATTGCCAAGAAACTGAAGATCTCGTAAAACGCTGTGTCCTACTGCCTTCACAGAACAGCGCAAACTGGCTCTAACCAGAATAGAAAGAGGGGTGGGATAACCCGGTAAACAACTGAGCAAGTACATGAGAGTGTCGAGTTTGAGAAACAGACAAGTCCTCAACTGGCAGCTTCATGAATTAATACCTGCAAATCACCAGACTCAATGTCAACAGTTAAGAGGTGACTCTGGGATGCTGGCCTTCTAGGCAGAGTTGCAAAGAAAAAGCCATATCTCAGACTGGCCAGTAAAAATAAAAGATTAAGATGGGCAAAAGAACACAGACACTGGACAGAGGAACTCTGCCTAGAAGGCCAGCATCCCGGAGTCGCCTCTTTGTTACATTACAGCCTTATTCTAATATTGATTAATTTCTTTATCGTTCTACACACAATACCCTATAAGGTATATGAGGACAGACTGTGGGAGACGAGAAGCAAGTACAGGGAGTGAACATTCTAATGGAACAACAGAAATGAAACAGAACACAGACAATGTCTGGACAGGGGAAAACAAAACGACAATGATGCTGACATGGGGATGAAACAGAGGAACAGACAGATATAGGGAATGCAATCAAAATGTGAATGAGTCCAGGTGAGTCCAATGAGTGCTGATGCGCGTATTGATGGTGACAGGTGTGCGTAATGCGGGAGCAGGTGCGACAGTACCACCACCCGGCATCCCAACTGGGCCGCCCGAGGCATGGGCACTGGACATTCCGGCTGAGGAGTGGGAGCCCGACGAGCCGGCTGAGGAATGGGAGCCCGACGATCCCGCTGAGGAATGGGAGCCCGACGATCCCGCTGAGGCGTGGGAGCCCGACGATCCCGCTGAGGCATGACATGGGGTGGGATTCTGCTGAGCCAACCGAGTCAAGGAAACCTCTCCAGACAGCTAAGGCATGGAAGCCCGACAAGCCAGCTGAGGCACCCCCAGTTACATCGGCAGCTGCACCCAGACCCAACATTACCAACATGAAACAAAAACTCCCTGATGCTTCAAATTGTGGTGTCAGCATTCTGTGAGGACAGACATTGGGAGATGAGAAGCAAGTACAAGGAGTGGACATTTTAATGGAACAACAGACATGAAACAGAACACGGACAGCGTCTGGATAGGGGAAAACAAAACGACAGTCATGCTGTCACAAAGATAAAACAGAGGAACAGACATATATAAGCAAGGCAATCAAAACATGAAGGAGTCCAGGTGAGTCCAATGAGCGCTGATGCACGTAATGGTGACAGGTTTCCGTAATGGTGGGCAGCCTGGCGCCCTCGAGCGCCAGAGAGGGGGAGCGGGAGCAGGCGTGACAATAATGATGAAGCAAAAAACGGGTTTTACATTTTTTGGGTACACATTTATGAAAAATATACACCTGAAATATCACATTTGCATAAGTATTCAGACCCTTTACTCAGTTCTTTTCTGAAGCACCTTTGGCAGCAATTACAGCCTAGAGTTTTCTTGGGTATGACGCTACAAGCTTGGCACACCTGTATTTGTGGAGTTTCTCCCATTCTTCTCTGCAGAAGAATGATGGAGGCCATCGATGGAGGCCATGCTGCAGCAATGTTGTGGTACCCTTCTCCAGATCTGTGCCTCTACAAAAATCCTGTCTTGGAGCTCTACAGACAATTCCTTCGACCTCGTGGCTTGGTTTTTGCTCTGACATGCATAGTCAAAGGAGGGACCTTATATTGACAGGTGTGTGCCTTTCCAAATCAAGTCCAATCAATGTAATTTACCAAAGGTGGACTCCAATAAAGTGTAGAAACATCTCAAGGATAATCAATGGACAAGCTCAATTTCCAGTCTCATAGCAATGGGTCTGAATACTGAGTCTGAGTTTTTCTGTTTTTTGTTTTTAATAAATGTGCAAAAAATTCTGAAATCCTGTTTTCACTTTGTCATTATGGGGTATTATGTGTAGATTGATGAGAATGTTGTTTTATTTGATCTATTTTAGAATAAGGCTGTTACGTAACCAAATGTGGAAAAAGGGAAGAGGTCTGAATACTTTCTGAAGGCACTGTATATTGCTTATTTAGAGGAATAAAGAACTCTCTGTGAAGAAGAAAGGTGTGGGTAGTATGTTTCATGATTAACCACTTATTGTGTGATTTTGATAACATACAGAAAGTGAAGTAATTTTGTTCACCCGACCTAGAATACCTCACAATCAAATGCCGACAGTATTACTAAGAGCATTACGAAGAGCATTCTCTTTATAGTCACAGCCATGTATATTCCCCCTCAAGACAATACGACAACAGCCCTCAAAGATCTACACTGGACTTCATGCAAACTGGAAACCATATATCCTGAGGGCGCATTTATTGTAGCTTGAGATTTTAACAAAGCAAATTTGAGCGAACGCTACCGAAGTTCTACCAACACATTGACTGTAGTACACACGCTGGTAAAACTTGGGACCACTTCTACTCAACTTTTAGAAAGGCAATCAAACAGGCAAAACGTCAGTACAGAGACAAAGTGGATTTGTAATTCAACGTCTCAGACACGAGACGTATGTGGCAGGGTCTACAGACAATAACGGACTACAAAGGGAAAACCAGCCAAGTCTTGGTCACCGACGTCTTGCTTCCGGACAAGCTAAACACCTTCTTCGCCCGCTTTGAGAATAACACAGTGCCACCAATGCGACCCACTACCAAGGACTCTGGGATCTCCTCCATGGCCGACGTGAGTAAGACATTTAAGTGTGTCAACTCTCGCAAGGCTGCCGGCCCAGACGGCATCCCTAGCCGCGTCCTCAGAGCATGCGCAGACGAGCTGAGTGTTTATGGACATATTCAATCTCTCCCTATTCCAGTCTGCTGTCCCCACTTGCTTCAAGATGTTCACCATTGTTCCTGTACCCAAGAAAGCAAAGGTAACGGAAGAAAATGACTAATCGCACTGTAGCACTCACTTCTGTCATCATGATGTGCTTTGAGAGGCTAGTTCTAACTTATCACCTCCACCTTACCTGATACCCTAGACCCACTTAATTTTACCCTCCAAGCTCATCATTAAGCTCGAGCCCTGGTTCTGAACCCCGCCGTGTGCAACTGGGTCCCGGACTTCCTGACGGGCCACCCCCAGGTGGTGAAGGTAAGAAACAACACTTCCACTTCGCTGATCCTCAACACAGGGGCCACACAAGGGTGCTTGCTCAGCCCTCCTCCTGTTCTCCCTGTTCACCCATGACTGCATGGCCACGCACGCCTCCAACTCAGTCATCAAGTTTGCAGACGACACTAAAGTAGTAGGCCTGATCACCAACAATGACGAGACAGCCTAAAGGGAGAAGGTGAGGGCCCTGGGAGAGTGGTGGCAGGAAACTAACCTCTCACTCAATGTCAACAAAACAAAGGAGCTGATCGTGGACTTCAGGAAACAGCAGAGTGAGCACACCCCTAAACACATCAATGGGACCTCAGTGGAGAAGGTGGAAAGCTTCAAGTTCCTTGGTGTACACATCGCTGACGATCTGAAATGGTCCACCCACACAGACAGTGTGGTGAAGAAGGTGCAATAGCACCTCATCAACCTTAGGAGGCTGAATAAATGTGTCTTGGCTCCTAAAACCCTCACAAACTTTTACAGATGCACAATTGAGAGCATCCTGTCATGCTGTATCACTGCCTGGTATGGCAACTGCACCGCATGCAACCGCAGGCGGTCCAGAGGGTGGTCTGCCCAACGCATCACAGAGGTCAAACTACCTGACCTCCAGGACACCTACAGCACACAATGTCACAGGAAGGCCAAAAAGATCATCAAGTACATCAACCACCTGAGCCACGGTCTGTTCATCCCGCTATCATCCAGAAAGCACAAGGTCATCAAAGCTGGGACCAAGAGACTGAAAAACAGCTTCTATCTCAAGGCCATCAAACTGTTTAACAGCCATCACGAACACAGAGAGGCTGCTGCATTCAAATCATTGGCCACTTTAATAAATTAGTCACTAGTCACTTTAATAATACCACTTTAATAATGTTTGCATTTCTTCCATTACTCATCTCATATGTGTATATACTGTATTTTATACCATCTATTGCATCTTGCCTATGCCGCTCTGTCATTGCTCATCCATGTGTATGTATTCTTATTCCATTCCTTGACTTACATTTGTGTCTATTAGATAGTTGTTGTGGAATTATTAGATTTCATGTTAGATATTGCTGCACTGTCAGGACTAGAAGCGCAAGCATTTCGTTACTCGCATTAACATCTGTTAACCATGTGTATGTGACCAATAACATTTGATTTGATTTTACTTCCATAGCAACAGTGAATCTATTTAGATTTTATTTGCATAACTCTCAACAATCATTCTCATGTTGGTAATAGTCAGTGACAAATACCAAAGCAGGGCTGGATTAAAACCCTGGATGAGAGACCAAAGTGATAGCTGTAGATAGATAATCTCTTCAGTAGGAGGTGCTGTCCAGCCTATTGTTTGTTTCTGATAGTGGATATAATGTTGAAGATCTAACGTTGTTTCAAAAGTCCAAATTCAACATCTTTTATACAAGGTTTGTCTATGTTGAAAATTGGTTACCATGATGACATAATCCTATGGTTGAAATTTCACCCACAAAACAAGTTTACGTTTTGACTTTTTGCAAATCCAATGTATTTTACACGTAGATTCCACGTCGGCCTACATTGACAAATTACGCTGAAACAACGTTGATTCAACCAGTTTGTGCCCAGTGGGTCCGTATCTGTGCCTGTGTCTGCCTGTACACCCACACGTTTAGAAAAAAGGGTTCCAAAAAGGTTCTTCGGCTGTCCCTATAGGAGAACCCTTTTTGGTTCCAGGTATAATCGAATTTGGTTCCAGGTAGAACCCTCTGTGGAAAGGGTTCTACCTGGAATCGAAAATGGTTCTTGACAGGGTTCTGATATGGGGACAGCCGAAGATCCCTTAGTTGTTCTAAATAGCACATTTTTCTTCTAAGAGTGCACAAATAGGCTAAACAAAAAGACGACCTCACTTTTTCAATCACACAGATCCCGTCGGGTTCGTCAACGACGTGTAGCTAAGCTGTGTGTGACCGCAAGGATTTGAGCCTTGCGTGATGTGATGGATCTGAGGATTGGCAACACTAATTACAAATGATTACAGTGTGTATTCACAGGGGAGACACCCTCTCATCAACCAATCACTATCTGGACCGCTTGTTTAATGAAGACAGTAGAATTTTATTGCCCGTTGAAGCTAACGCTCCTTCTAGAAAAATAAGGGTATACGGCTTATGGAAGTTAATCATGGGAAGTCTCTCTTCCCCTTAAAACAGTTGGCTCAATGAGCATCTGGTGCTCTGGACGTTATTGTCTTTGTTTTCTGGCGTTCTCTCGTGAGGCTAAAGAACATTTGTTTATAAGAAGAAACACAAGACGAGCGTGTTTTTAAAATATGATTTATTTTCTATCTATCTGTTTCACTTCTCTTCTTGTCCCGATCCTCTCTCTAGTTCTCTGTATCCCCTATTCAGTAACTCCCTCTTTTCCTTTTCCCCTCCATCTCTTTACTAACTCTATGCTGCTCTCTCCATCTCTACCCTTCTCTCACTTTCTCCATGTCCACCCTTCACTCTCTCTCTCTCCTGCATTTCCAGGCAGTATGCACCAGAAACCATGGCATCCTTTACCAGCCAAGTGTGAAACAGTCGATCTGTGAGTCCAATCCTCTCTCCCTCCGCTCTCTTCTTTCCTCAACCCTCTCTTTTTCAGTCTTCGAAAAGCAACCCAGGCATCTAGCTCTTAACAATTCCAACGAAAACCAGCAAAAAAACGAAAGGCTATCGAAATCAATAGAAAAAATAAGAGGGTGTAAATTGTTTGAGAGAGAGAGAAGGAGACAGCAAGAGGAGACTAACAGATTTTGAGAGGTTTAGGCCTTAGTGAGCTAATTGGTTAATGTGAGTGATCAAAACATATTTTATGAATTCTAGCTACTGTAGGTGGCTAACGTTAGCTAGCTGGGGGTTAGGGGTTAGGGTTAGGAGTTAGGTAGTGGTGGCAGCACTAGCTGTAGTAACCAACGGGTAGGGGGTCAGAGAGGGGGCAAATTATTGTGACCCTGGCGGCACAAAATAATCAAAAGGTCTGACGGCGCGGAGATGCTTGGGAAAATGGTCACAACGGAGACAAGCGTTTGTGTGTTTGAGGGGAAAAGTGTGTATCTGAGCTCCATCAGCAAATCTCCCCATTCTTGCTCAATTGTGCATGCCTTCTCAAACAGCTAAAACTGTATATGCATTCGCACATCAAGTCTTCTCTTGAGTTGGGCTCGGGGATGAAACAACTGTTGAACATCTGAGATTGTGTTTTTTTTGTAGGGGAAGGGTGGGGAGAGTGTGTGTATGTATCCCACATCTGTTGCTAAGGGGTGATGATGTTAGGGACAGTATAGGATAAATCACAATAATTGTTTCCCAAAATGATAATTGCATTCCAAAAAAAAAAGAAAATTGTATGACGTGCCTACATTATGCATATTATTCATTAATTGTGGAAATAAATTAAAATACAAGATTGTTTAATATATACACTGTATATGTTTTAAATAACAGTACACAACACTATCGAGTTGAGGACAGTGGTGTTCTGCCAGTCGCGCGGACGACAACCCAACTTTGGATGCGGGGAGGTTTTAGCAGGTGGAATAGTAGATAGCTATTTTTTTGTTTTTTTATTTAACCAGGTAGGCCAGTTGAGAATAAGTTCTCATTTACAACTGTGACCTGGCCAAGATAAAGCAAAGCAGTGTGACACAAACAACACATGGGATTGTAACGGTTCTCTTCTGGTGAAAGAGAGGAGGACCAAAATGCAGCGTGGTTAGTTTTGTACATCTTTAATAAAGATAAATACAACAATCTACAAAACAAGAAATGTGAGAAAAAAAAACGACACAGTCCTATCTGGTGCCACAAACACAAAGACAGGAACAATCACCCACAAAACCCAACACCAAACAGGCTACCTAAATATGGTTCCCAATCAGAGACAATGACTAACACCTGCCTCTGTTTGAGAACCATATGAAGCCAAACATAGAAATAGACAAACTAGACATGTAACATAGAATGCCCACTCAGATCACACCCTGACCAAACAAAACATAGAAACATACAAAGCAAACTATGGTCAGGGTGTGACAGGGATAAACAAACGTACAGTCAATAACACAATAGAAAAATCAATATAGAGTGTGTGCAAATGTAGTAAGATTAGGGAGGTAAGGCAATGAATAGGCCATAGTGGCGAAAAAAATACAATTTAGCAATTAAACACTGGAGTGATGGATAGTGCAGAAGATGAACATGCAAGTAGAGATACTGGTGTGCAAAGGAGCAAAAAAAATTATAATATGGGGATGAGGTAGTTGGGTGGGCTATTTACAGATGAGCTGTGTACAGGTGCAATGATCGGTAAGCTGCTCTGACAGCTGATTCTTCAAGTTAAAGAGGGAGATATAAGACTCCAGCTTCAGTGATTTTTGCAATTCGTTCCAGTCATTGGCAACAGAGAACTTGAAGGAAAGGCGGCCAAAAGAGGAGTAGGCTTTGGGGATGACCAGTGAAATAAACCTGCTTGGAGAGTGTGCTACGAGTGGGTGCTGCGATGGTGACCAGTGATCTGAGATAAGGCTGAGCTTTACCTAGCAAAGACTTATCGATGACCTGAGCCAGTGGGTTTGGCGACGAAGATGAAGTAAGGGCCAGCCAACGAGAGCATACAGGTCGCAGTGGTGGGTAGTAAATGGGGCTTTGGTGACAAAACAGATGGCATTGTGATAGACTACATCCAATTTTCATAGTAGAGTGTTGAAGGCTATTTTGTAAATGACATCAACGAAGTACAGGATTGGTAGGTGTTAAAGGAATTTTCTCAATATTGACTAAATAATGTATACATTAGGCATAGAGTTATAACTCATAGAGTTATATGTTATGGAATATGTTGTTACATAGGCAAAGAGCAAGGGTCAACAGACATCTCGTGATCACAGTGAAACTAGCAACAGGAAAGATGTCTGGTCCCCAACCAGGGAGGGGAGAAACCCTTGGGCTTGCAGTAGATTGTGCAACATATGGTAGCAGAAGATAAGCAATGTGTGTGTGTTAGAATGGAATTGAAAAACAGCTTTGTCATTGCTGAGAGGAGGGACATATATGACAAAATGAGAGGTATATAAACCAATATACATGAAATGATGGGCAGAGCTCTCGAGAATAAACGTCACTGACTATTTTTGGCTGGTCTCCGTCTGTTTCATTTCCCCCAGAACCTTACAAACTCTGGGTACAGACTGAGTATTTTAATTGGTTAATGAATACATAAGAACTAAATTCATCTAACAGTAGGATAGTCAGTTTTACGGGGGTATGTTTGGCAGCATGAGTGAAGGATGCTTTGTTGCAGAATAGGAAGCCGATTCTAGATTTAATTTTGGATTGGAGATGCTTAATGTGAGTCTGGAAGGAGAGTTTACAGTCTAACCAGACACCCAGGTATTTGTAGTTTTCCACATATTCTAAGTCAGAACCGTCCAGAGTTGTGATGCTAGACGGGTGGGCAGGTGCGGACAGCGATCGGTTGAAGAGTATGCATTTAGTTTTACTTGTATTTAAAAGCAGTTGGAGGCCACGGAAGGAGTCTTGTATGGCATTGAAGCTCACCTGGAGGTTTGTTAACACAGTGTCCAAATCAAGTCAGATCAAATTTTATTTGTCACATACACATGGTTAGCAGATGTTAATGCGAGTGTAGCAAAATGCTTGTACATTTAGTTCCGACAGTGCAGTAATAACCAACGAGTAATCTAACCTAACAATTCCACAACTACTATGTGAGGCCTCATCTTTTTAAGTGGGAGAACTTGCACAATTGGTGGCTGACTTAAAAACTTTTTTTGCCCCATTGTATGAATGGGTGATGGTACAGAACAGCATAGGCAAGATGCAGTGGATAGAAGCTGTTTTTCAGTCTCCCGGTCCCCGCTTTGATGCACCTGTTCTGACCTCACCTTCTGGATGATAGCGGGGTGAACAGGCAGTGGCTCGGGTGGTTGTTGTCCTTGATGATCTTTATGGCCTTCCTGTGACATCAGGTGGTGTAGGTGTACTGGAGGGCAGGTAGTTTGCCCCCGGTGATGCGTTATAAGCCTTATACCCGCAGACCTCACTACCCTCTGGAGAGCCTTACGGTTGTGGGCGGAGCAGTTGACATACCAGGCGGTGATACTGCCCGACAGGATGCTCTCGATTGTGCATCTGTAGAAGTTTTTGAGTGATTTGGTGACAAAACGAATTTCTTCAGCCTCCTGAGGTTGAAGAGGCGCTGCTGCGCCTTCTTCACAACGCTGTCTGTGTGGGTGGACCAATTCAGTTTGTCCGTGATGTGTACGCTGAGGAACTTCAAACGTACTACCCTCTCCACTACTGTCCCGTCGATGTGGATAGGGGGGGCTCCCTCTGCTGTTTCCTGAAGTCCACGATCATCTCCTTTGTTTTGTTGACGTTGAGTGTGAGGTTATTTTCCTGACACCACACTCCGAGGGCCCTCACCTCCTCCCTGTAGGCCGTCTCGTCGTTGTTGGTAATCAAGCCCGCCACTGTAGTGTCGTTCGCAAACTTGATGATTGAGTCGGAGGTCTGCTTGGCCATGCAGTCATGGGTGAACAGGGAGTACAGGAGAGTACAGAACGCACCCTTGTGGGGCCCCAGTGTTGAGGATCAGCGGGGTGGAGATGTTGTTACCTACCCTCACCACCTGGGGGTGTCCCGTCAGGAAGTCCAGTACCCAGTTGCACAGGGCGAGGTCGAGACCCAGGGTCTCGAGCTTGATATGGTGTTAAATGCTGAGCTGTAGTCGATGAACAGCATTCTCACATAGGTATTCCTCTTATCCAGATGGGTTAGGGCAGTGTGCAGTGTGGTTGCGATTGTGTCGTCTGTGGACCTATTGGGGCGGTAAGCAAATTGGAGTGGGTCTAGGGTGTCAGGTAGGGTGGAGGTGATATGGTCCTTGACTAGTCTCTCAAAGCACTTCATGATGACGGAAGTGAGTGCTACGGGGCGGTAGTCGTTTAGCTCAGTTACGTTAGCTTTCTAAGGTAACAATGGTGGCCCTCTTGAAGCATGTGGGAACAGCAGACTGGGATAAGGATTGATTGAATATGTCCGTAAACACACCAGCCAGCTGGTCTGCGCATGCTCTGAGGACGCGGCTGGGGATGCCGTCTTGGCCTGCAGCCTTGCGAGGGTTAACACTTTTAAATGTCTTACTCACGTCGGCTGCAGTGAAGGAGAGTCTGCAGGTTTTGGTAGCGGGCCGTGGCAGTGGCACTGTATTGTCCTCAAAGCGAGCAAAGAAGTTATGTAGTCTGTCTGGGAGCAAGACATGCTGGTCCGCGACGGGGCTGGTTTCTTTTTCTAATCTGTGATTGACTGTAGATCCTGCCACATACCTCCCGTGTCTGAGCCGTTGAATTGCAACTCTACTTTGTCTCTATACTGACGCTTAGCTTGTTTGATTGCCTTGCGGAGGGAATAGCTACACTGTTTGTATTCGGCCATGTTTCCGGTCACCTTGCCCTGGTTAAAATCAGTGGTTCGCGCTTTCAGTTTCACGCAAATGCTGCCATCAATCCACTGTTTCTGGTTTGGGAATGTTTTAATAGACGCTGTGGGTACGTCATCGCCGATGCACTTTCTAATGAACTCGCTCACCGATTCAGCGTATTCCTCAATGTTGTTGTTGGACGCAATGTGGAACATATCCCAATCCACGTGATCGAAGCAGTCTTGAAGCGTGGAATCAGATTGGTCAGACTGGCATTGAACAGACCTGAGCGCGGGAGCTTCTTGTTTTAGTTTCTGTCTGTAGGCTGGAAGCAACAAAATGGAGTCGTGGTCAGCTTTTCCGAAAGGAGGGTGGCGGAGGGCCTTATATGCTTCGCGGAAGTTGGAATAACAATGATCCAGGGTTTTCCCAGCCCTGGTTGCACAATCGATATGCTGATAGAATTTAGGGAGTATTGTTTTCAGATTAGCCTTGTTAAAATCCCCAGCTACAATGAATGCAGCCTCGGGATATGTGGTTTCCAGTTTACATAGAGTCAAATAAAGTTTGTTCAGGGCCATCAATGTGTCTGCTTGGGGGGGAATATATACGGCTGTGATTATAATCGAAGAGAATTCTCTGATAATGCAGTCAACATTTGATTGTGAGGAATTTTAAGTCAGGTGAACAGAAGGACTTGAGTTCCTGTATGTTGTTATGATCACACCATAAGGCATACCCCCTCCCGCCCCTCTTCTTACCAGAAAGATGCTTGTTCTTTTGGCGCGATGCGTGAAGAAAACAGCTGGCTGCACCGACTCCGATAGCGTCTCTCGAGTGAGCCATGTTTCCATGAAGCAAAGACCGTTACAGTCTCTGATGTCCCTCTGGAATGCTAACCTTGCTTGGATTTCATCAACCTTGTTGTCAAGAGACTGGACACTGGCGAGTAGTATGCTAGGGAGTGGTGCGTGATGTGCCCGTCTCCGGGGCCTGACCAGAAGACCGCTTCGTTTGCCCCTTTTACGGCGACGTTGTTTAGGTTCGCGGGCTGGGATCCGATCCATTGTTCTGGGTGAAAGGCAAAACACAAGATCCCCTTCGGGAAAGTCATATTCCTGGTCGTAATGATGGTGAGTTGACGTTGCTCTTATATTCAGTAGTTTTTCCCGACTGTATGTAATGAAACCTAAGATTACCTGGGGTACCAATGTAAGAAATAACATGTAAAAAGAACAAAATACTGCATAGTTTCCTAGGAACGCAAAGCGAGGAGGCCATCTCTGTCAGTGCCGGAAGTCATCACAGAAGGGCCAGAAGTAAACAGAATGGAGTCGTCTGTGTAGGGGTGGATCAGAGAATCACCAGCTGCAAGAGCGACATCATTGATGTATACAGAGAAAAGAGTTGGCCTGAGAATTGAACCCTGTGGCACCCCCATAGAGACTGCCAGAGGTCCAGACAATAGGCCCTCCGATTTGACACACTGAGCTCTATCAGAGAAGTAGTTGGTGAACCAGGCGAGGCAATCATTTGAGAAACCAAGGCTGTTGAGTCTGCCGATAAGAATGCGGTGATTGACATAGTCGAAAGCCTTGGCCAGGTCGATGAAGACGGCTGCATAGTATTGTCTTTTATCAATGGCGGTTCTGATATCGTTTAGGTCCTTGAGCATGGCTGAGGTGCAACCATGACCAGCACTGAAACCAGATTGAACAGCAGAGAAGGTACGGTGGGATTCTAAATGGTCGGTGATCTGTTTGTTTACTTGGCTTTCAAAGACTTTAGAAAGGCAAGGTAGGATAGATATAGGTCTGTAGCAGTTTGGGTCTAGAGTGTCTTCCCCTTTGAAGAGGTGGATGACCGCGGCAGATTTTCAATCTTTAGGGATCGCAGAAGATACTTTAGAGGTTGAACAGGCTAGTAATAGGGATTGCAACAATTGATGCGGATAATTTTAGAAAGAGAGGGTATAGATTGTCTGGCCCGGCTGATTTTTAGGGGTCCAGATTTTGCAGCTCTTTCATAACATCAGCTATCTGGATTTGGGTGAAGGAGAAATGGGGGACTTGGGCAAGTTGCTGTGGGGGGTTGTTACGGATACAGGTATCCTGTGTGTGTATCCTGTGTGTGTATTTATTTTCCCTCCTTCTCCACTTCTCCCCACAGGTGGCATTCATCATTCCCCAATCAGTCATTAATCAGTCGCTAATCAGAAGACAGACCTCCTCCTGTTTCCATTACCCTATCACATTCCATTTCCCTTGGTTTAAAAAAAAACATGTCTGTTGTTTGCTCTAGAGCTCAATCTCTCTGTCAATGCCATCTGTCTGTAGATCCTTGTTTGGTTTTTGCAACTACATGTCACTTTGTCCCCACCTGTGAGTATTGGTTTTGTTATGGTGTTTGTTTGACGGTGGGAAAAGGGGGTACCAAGATAAGTCGCCCATGGGCATACATTACCCGTAGGAATACTTTGTATAAAAACACTAGTTAGAACTGGGTGGACCACCCACTGTATTTTTGGTTAGTTAGTTAGCTGTTGGTGAAGTAGGCTAGTCTAGCTTAGGGGTGTTTTTGGATACTTATTATTTCTTTCCTTGGGTCCAGCTCAGCCCCTTTTCCTGCTCCCCCCCATTACTGTGTGTTTTCAAATAAACCATGAGTGTTTGACGGTAATTTAGTTGTTTGTGGTTATTTCGTTCTCACTCTTACTTTTTCACTATTAGAATTTGCATGAGTCATGTTACGGGTCTCGTTAGCATATTACGGTTCAAAAGGGATTCGTAACAGGGGGAGAGCTAAGACAACAATGGGTAAATGGCGATGAATGGGCAGAGCGGGCTAGTTAGGTACACACGGGACCTGAGTTCGAGGCTGGGGCCCACAGGTAAACAAAATGAGGTACCATGTTGAAACAGTCCAGGGGCATCAGCGGTGTAACTGGGAAGTCATAGCGCTAAACGAGCAGCAATAGGTGAGTCAGGGTGCCTTTCGGTAGTCACTACTACACTAGACGAGCAGGGGACACAGCATTCAGGAAAGCTAGCATGCCGGGGCTAGTAGATGGTTATTCGGCGACATCGTAACAGACTAGCCTGTTGAGACCCCCTCGGACGGTTATGTCGGTAGACCAGTCGTGATGGATCGGCGGGGCTCCGTGTCGGCAGTAAAAGGGACCAGGCCAATTGTCAAAATAGGTATTGTAGCCCAAGAATTGGCTGAAGGACCTCTTCAACTAGCTGGGAGATGGGCCTAGCTCCAGGCTAACTGGTGCTTGCTTCGGGACAGAGACGTTAGCCAGGAGTAGCTACTCAGATATCAGCTAGCTAGCTGGGATGATCCGGTGTAAAGGTTCAGAGCTTGCGGTAGGAATCCAGAGATGTGGTAGAGAAAGCAGTCCGATATGCTCTGGGTTTATACTGCGCTGTGCAGACTGGCAGGACATTGAACGGGCTGAGGCTGGCTGATGTTAAGTGACCGCTAACTGACTAGTAGCTAGCTGCAGATCAGTACCACATTGCGTGAGGCAGGTTGCAGGAGAGTATGTTCAGTCCGTAGATGGAAATTGAGAATAAAAATATAAAAAATATATACGAAGAAAACGATATACATGGGACGGGACAAGACAAATAGACGTCTTGGAAATTTAAGTAGTTTACACAGTAGCAGTGCAAATATCATGGTACAGGTATATGGACACTCATTCATTATGTTATTTTTTAATGGTAAGTTTACAAACATACAGTACCAGTCAAATGTTTGGACACACCTACTCATTCAAGGGTTTTTCTTTATTTATGCTATTTCCTACATTGTAGAATAATAGTGAAGACATCAAAACTATGAAATAACACATATGGAATCATGTAGTAACCAAAAAAGTATTTATTTATTTATATATATTTATAATTGAGATCATTCAAAGTAGATCCATTGCCTTGATGACAGCTTTGCACACTCTTGGCATTCTCTCAACCATCTTCATGAGATTGTCACCTGGAATGCATTTCAGTTAATAAACAAATAACACACAAACAATTAGATGTTTTCATGTCTTGATTGAACACTGTGTAAACATTCACAGTAGAAGGTGGGAAAAGTATGTAAACCCTTGGATTTAATAACTGGTTGACCCTCCTTTGGCAAAAATAACCTCAACCAAACAACAGTCAGGTGGAATTTTGGACCATTCCTGTTGACAAACCTCTTTCAGTTCAGCAATATTCTTGGGATGTCTGGAGTGAACCCCTCTCGAGGTCATGCCATAGCATCTTAATCGGGTTGAGGTCAGGACTCTGACTGGGCCACTCCAGAAGGCGTATTTTCTAATGTTGAAGCCATTCTGTTGTTGAATTACTACTGTGTTTTGGGTCATTGTCCTGTGGCATCACCCAACTTCTGTTGAGCTTCAATTGTTGGACAGATAGCCTTGCATTCATTATGCATTCGGGTCCCAAGGTTTTTATATGACCAATGATATCGAGTGCTTCCAATGACAAATTTGACACAAGCCACGCGTCCATGGTGACTTTCTGCAGCAAAGATGGCTGACAAAACATTATGGGGGAAGTAAATGTAAGTAGTAATAACGTCATAACAAGTCAAGCAAAAAATGTACAATTGAGAGGAATATGTTAATGTAGAGACAAAAGATTGTGCATATTTGTTTGTCAAACTTAATTTAGGAAAATCGCTATTTAGCAGGTTTCTTTTACGTCATATCCAATACCAAGTGTATTAAACTCCATTCTTTGAATGATGCTGTGTTTGCATGTACAGTATGTATTACAATTATACACTTCAACAGTGTTTGCCATTCCTGCTCCCGGGACTTCAATGATTACACATTGAAACTATGCAATAGACTAGAAACAGTATTTAATTAAAGGCTGATTTGTAATTCATATATATAGAGTAAAAAACAGTACATCCTGCCTGCACGCCCGCAAGTGTGCTGAATGACGCGTGGAAGAGAGCGAGGAACGAGATGGGAGTAACAATCCAGGCTATTTGCTCTGAGAACAGCATAACAATGTAATGAATCAAGCAGGGAGCAGGTTTTAAACATTCTAGCCTGAAGTCCAGCACGCTATCGACTGTGCCCAAATGTTTTAATTGGGGTTGGCTAAAAACACTTTATCAATTAGAATCTTTAACATGTGGAAAGGGGAAAAAGTATTATTACTTTTTCACAAGCGTAGCAGGATGGCTATTAGCTGAACAATTCAACCTTTACTAAAGAATTGTCTCATAGCCGAGTGAGGTGTGAACTAGCTGAACTAAATCATTCTCTCTACTATTATTCTGACATTTTACATTCTTAAAATAAAGTGGTGATAATAACTGACCTAAGACAGGGAATTTATATTAGGATTAAATGTCAGGAATTGTGAAAAACTACGTTTAAATGTATTTGACAAAGGTGTATGTAAACCTCCGACTTCAACTGTAACTACCCCAAACTACCTGTGCACAATTGGCACAGCATCATCCGGGTTTGGCCGAGGTAGACCTTCATTGTAAATACAAATTTGTTCTTACCTGAGTTCCCTAGTTAAATAGAGGTTCAATTTTAAAAAACAACTGGCGTCAACCGCAGCTCAGTCAGTAGGAGGTGAACAGTGGCTGGTGCTGAAAATATAGCTAACTTGTTATGCAAGTTTTGCACACCAACCGATAGAGAGAACCTACACCAGTCGAGCAGTTCATTTCAACAATAATCTTCATTTTAATTTGACTTTACAACCAACAAGAGGGCTTAATTGGAGTCTATTACTTCGGGGCCTAGACCTATATAAAATAACTTACCGGGCTGACGTAGGCTGTGAGGCTTAACAGACTAATAGAAGTAGGATTTTTTCATTAGGACTACTTACAATTGCAATTGGTCAAAAATGTAGCATCCTACATAAAACAGTCATTTAAAGAAAAAAAGTATGCACGTTTGAACTAAAATAACGTAACTCAAAATGAAAATTTGCACATTTGTAAATCCCAAACTCTAAAAGTAATTGGAAAGAGATACAAATTATGTGTGACACAATAAAGAATGTAAACAAGATGCTGTGTTTTTATTTATAGTAGTGATAGACAACAGGAGGCATTTATAAAAGTTGTTTTTCACAACTGTAGTAGGTGTGGCCCATCATGCAAATGTTTCCTATTAGCAGGATAATAGTCTTTTTCTAACCCGGCATCTGATGTGAAAAACCCTCAACTTGCAATGTATTCGATGATTCGGTACTAAAAAGTGTTACATTTCTAACTCAAAAGAGCAGTACAGTATTTCTTCAGCAACATCTTTATGCTCTCGTTAATGAACTAAAATAACGAGAAAAAAGACATTCAAATGCGGATGTTTATATAAACTACATTTTCGTCGCACTTCCACCCAGCTCCACGCCCACAGGTAAAACCTTGCTGAGATGTTCAATGTATTTGTTGCATTTTTATATCATCAATTTCTTTAGCCAAAACATCTTGATGGCCTTGACCAGTTCATCTGTGCTTGTCGGCTTGGCAGAGTTACGGATGAATGTTTTCAGTTGATGCCAAACAAGTTAAATCGGGTTTAAATCAGGAGACCTACATATACAGATGAAAAATATATATATACAGATATACTGTAGGCCTTCCGAAGGTGTTGTAGGTATTTTATTTATACATTTTTATTTTACCTTTATTTTACCTCATCCCTTTTGCTTTGTAAATAGCCAAACTTACCATCAAAAATCAAATATGGACCTGGTCCCTGGCGAGAAATTGCCCCCCACTGTTACGTTCGTTGGATGAATTAGACCAAGGTGCAGCGTGGTAGGTGAACATCTTACTTTATTTAAAATGAACACCGAAAAAAAAAAAATTCAAAACGAACGTAAAGTTCTGCAGGCTACACAGCACCTATACAAAATCAAAAAAGGCTGTCTAAGTATGATCCCCAATCTGAGACAATGATAGACAGCTGCCTCTGTTTGGGAACCATACCAGGTCAAACAAAGAAATAGGAAAACTAGAATGCCCACCCAAATCACACCCCGACCTAACCAAATAGAGAAATAAAAAGGCTCTCTAAGGTCAGGCCGTGACACCCACACATGGAGTTTGAGCAGATGCTTGGGACTTGGCTTGCTTGATCGTCTTCCTTTTTTCTGTTGCAATTTTGAGCAAATTGCTCAAGGGCCACGGTTGATTTGTCTGTGAAGATGACATTATTGAATGTCTTGCCAGCTTTGATCCATGCCTGGGCCTGCAGGACGCAAAGTTATATGTTTGTCAGATGAATCATTTGGTCGAAACATTTAAAAAATATATATATAAAAAATATATAATAAAAAATATATAAAATTTCTTACAGAGCCTTTCCATAAGTCCACGCAAGTTTATCCAACTGTCTTCTGACTGTAATTAGAGCGATGTTGATGTCGTGCTGGGATGCCAGCAGATTACAGATTGCCTTTGTCAATCGCTCATCATCTTCATGAATACAAGCAAGTGATGTCTGCTAAATAATACATTTAGGTTTCTCCGGAAATAAATCATTCTAAATAACAAACTGGCTTTATTTACAAATTAGTGAGAATGTCTCACTCCATGTTCAAGTATTGCCTTTTTCTCGCTCACTCTAGGTTAAATGAAAATGAAATCTCCAAAATATTGTTACTTTTTAAACAAAGCGATTATTATTAATTCATTTAGAATTATATAAAAGCCCCTTAGATATTCTCACAGATCCTAACGGAAAATGCCCCTTAGATATTAATTTAGAGTCCTCCAATCCTCTAAATGTAATTATTGGCGGAGAGTCTGTCATGACTTCCACCGAAGTCGGCTCCTCTCCTTGTTCGGGCGGCGTTCGGCCATTGACGTCACCGGCTTTCTAGCCATCGCCGCGTCATCTCTCATATATCCATTTGTTTTGTCTTTTTCCATTACACACCTGGTTTTCATTCCATAATTACTGCATGTATTTAGTCCTCTGTTCCCCACCATGTCTTTGTGTGTAATTGTTTATTGTTATGTGGATTTTGTCAGGCGCTATACTTTTGCTAAATTCCATGTTTTTGGCACGTTATTGTTCTTATGTGCTGTCATTTTTGTACCAGAATTAAAGTGGGCCTGTTTATTACACTCTGCTCTCCTGCACCTGACTTCGCCTCCCGTACACACCCCTGACAATGTCATTAAAAATATATATTTTTCGATATACTATAGGCCCACCACAGGCAAAATTAGTCTCACAAGTGTTGAGTAACGTGCTGTTAAAAATGGTGTAGGTCTTACTTATTTCAAGAGCATATTGAAGTTAGAAGCAAAAGCCTACAACTATCTTAGCACCTTTCCGTGCTGCTCTGAGGCAAGCATGGGGAATGGTCTTGAAAAATCAGTGAGATATTTATTTTCACTTAATCTCCGTTTGGGTATTTGTTAGACAACATTTAGAAAATTAGGGTTATGTTATGCTCTTAGTGTAACCTTTATTTAACTAGTCAAGTCAGTTAAGAACAAATTCTTATTTACAAGGACATTCTATTCCTTCCTCGTGCCCTGCGGGAATTCTTTAGCTAAATAGCCCACTACTGTACTGCCAACTGTCACGTTGTACAGCGGCACATTTTCCATTCCATCCTAATGGAAACCCAGAGGGTTTTTCATTTTTCTTGAAATAGAAAAAAGATCATATGAATCAAATTAATTAAGCAAGTACCAGTCAAAAGTTTGGACACACCTACACATTCCAGGATTTTTCTTTATTTTTACTATTTTCTACATTGTAGAATAATAGTGAAGACATCACAACTAGGAAATAACACTTGTCTCCCACGTGCCCCACATTTTGTAGTACAGACATGGCCTGCTCTCCCTTATATAAAGAATTAGGAACTTTCCCATGTTTACTACAGTATGTATTGTAGACTGCACAGTAGCCTAATAAACAAATAAACACTTTTCATTAATACAAAATTATGAAAAATACCCTTTCAAAATGCACGTGTTTTAAATGCATTTATTTATTTTTCACCCCTTTTTCATGGTATCTTGGCAGTAGTTACAGTCTTGTCTCATCGCTGAAACTCCCATACGGACTTGGGAGAGGTGAAGGTCAAGAGCCATGCGTCCCCCGAAACACAACCCAACCTAGCCGCACTGCTTCTTGACACAATGCACAGCCAGCCGCACCAATGTGTCGGAGGAAACACCGTACACCTGGTGACCTGGTCAGCGTGCACTGCGCCCGGCCCGCCACAGGAGTCGCTAGTGCACAATGAGACAAGGATATCCCTGCCAGCCAAACCCTCCTTAACCCGGACGACGCTGGGCCAATTGTGCGTCGCCCCATGGACCTCCCGGTCGCGGCTCGAACCCACAAGTCTGGGCTCGAACCCACAATCTCTGGTGGCACAGCATTCTGTGGCACGTCATTTAATTGTCAGCCATTTTTTTCTGTTACTGCAAGTTATTGCTAGTTTGACCATCAGAGTGCATCTTTGAGAAGCATTTGATAGTATTCCATATTGGCATTACCAGAGAATCTAAAACCTTTTTTGTAATAACACAGTATATGGCACTTTTTTGCCCCACTGTGAAAATACATTTTCAGTGATTAAATATAAGTTAAGGCACAGATCATCTCTTACTGACTCTCACCTCTCAGCAATCGTGATCATAGCGACGTCAGAAACTATACCTGACTTCACTGAGCTAGTCAATGTCAATCAGATACTTCACTCCTCACACAGATTGAGTAGTTTAAATGTAATGTTGAGCTCTCTCTAGATCTTGTGTTTTTGTGCATACCGGTTAACAAGAGTTATGTGAGTGTACGATAACTGTTTTACCTTTCCCTCCGTATAGTTCATTGCATGTTTAACAGTGAAATTACCTACCAAAAGGAAAACATGGATGTGGTTTATTTCTGTGCTTGTTAAAAAAGTAAAATAAGTAGCATATCTGGATGTGATTTAGAGTAGATATATCTGTCAACACAGTCATGCACATGATGTATAATCCTGTAATATGATTCTGGCTCGCGATGGAAAAAATATATTCTAATGTGGCCCTCCATGGAAAATAATAGCCCAGGCCTGGAGTAAAGGGTCTGAGTACTTATGTAAATATCATATTTCAGTTTTTATTTATTTATATAAATTTGCAAACATTTAGAAAAACCTGTTTTTGCCTTGTCATATTGTGTGTAGATTGATGAGGGGGAAAAAACATTTCATCAATTTTAGAATAAGGTTGTAACGTAGCAAATAACAAAAACAAATAAACATACTGTTTAACCAGCTTTACATGAATATGCTGTATTCTAGTCATGGCTCATCTTATATAACTACAGCTGTACATACCTTTTTATGTTCATATACTGTCTATACCAGGTGTCTCCAACCGGTCGATCACAACCTACCAGTAGCTCGCAGCACACCTATGAGTAGAGTAGCTCACAAATAATTCTGAAAGTGCATTCAAATTTTCAGTGGTAAACAAATCTCACAATTATAAGACACCGCAAGCTCCCAGCTACTATCTAATCAATGTAACATTGAAATAATCTCATCCCTGGTTAGCCACTATGGCTTAAAAAGCCAAACCTATTGCCCCGGTCTGTCTGTGTGGTGCGCATGTTTGTTGCTCACTCCGTGTGTAGCCAGTTGATGTGATAACAGTCCTGAGGGTTGACAGGAAGACTTTCCCCAAAACATTCTCAATTATTATTTTTTAATTTCATCTTTATTTAACCAGGTAGTCTTGTTGAGAACAAGTTCTCATTTGCAACTACGGCCTGGCCAAGATAAAGAAAAGCAGTGCGACACATACAACAACACAGTTACATATGGAATAAACAAACATACAGTCTATAATACAGTAGAAAAAGTCTATATACAGTATGTGCAAATGAGGTAGGATAAGGGAGGTAAGGCAATAAATAGGCCACAGTGGGGAAGTAATTACAATATAGCAATTAAACACTGGAATGGTAGATGTGCAGAAGATGAATGTGCAAGTAGAGATACTGGGGTGCAAAGGAGCAAGATAAATAAATAAATACAGTATGGCGATGAGATAGTTGGATGGGCTATTTACAGACGGGCCATGTACAGGTGCAGTGATCTGTGAGCTGCTCTGACAGCTGGTGCTTAAAGCTAGTGAGGGAGATATGAGTCTCCAGCTTCAGTGATTTTTGCAGTTCTTTCCAGTCATTGGCAGCAGAGAACTGGAAGGAAAGGCGGCCAAAGGAAGAATTGGCTTTGGGATGACCAGTGAGATATACCTGCTGGAGCACGTGCTACAGGTGGGTGCTGCTATGGTGACCAGTGTGCTGAGATAAGGCGGGGCATTACCAAGCAAAGACTTGTAGATAACCTGGAGCAAGTAGATTTGGTGACGAGTATGAAGCGAGGGCCAGCCAACATGAGTGTACAAGTCACAGTGGAGGGTAGTATATGGGGCATTGGTGACAAAATGGGTGGCACTGTGATAGACTGCATCCATTTTGTTGAGGAGAGTGTTTGAGACTATTTTGTAAATGACATCGCTGAAGTCAAGGATCGGTAGGATGGTCAGTTTTACGAGGGTATGTTTGGCAGAATGAGTGAAGGATTCTTTGTTACGATATAGGATTCTATTTCGAAATAGGATTCTAGAAAATTCTAGATTTAATTTTGGATTGGAGATGCTTAATGTGAGTCTGGAAGGCGAGTTTACAGTCTAACCAGACACCTAGGTATTTGTAGTTGTCCACATATTCTAAGTCAGAACCGTCCAGAGTAGTGATGCTGGACAGGCGGGCAGGTGTGTGCAGCGATCAGTTGAAGAGCATGTACTTAGTTTTACTTGCATTTAAGAGCAGTTGGAGGCCATGGAAGGAGAGTTGTATGACATTGAAGCTCGTCTGGAGGTTAGTTAACACAGTGTCCAAAGAAGGGCCAGAGGTATACAGAATGTTGTCGTCTGCATAGAGGTGGATCAGAGAATCACCAGCAGCAAGAGCAACATCATTGATGTATACAGATAAGAGAGTCGGCCTGATAATTGAACCCTGTGGTACCCCCATAGAGACTGCCAGAGGTCCGGACAACAGGCCCTCCGATTTGACACACTGAACTCTATCTGAGAAGTAGTTGGTGAACCAGGGGAGGCAATCAATTGACAAACCCAGGCTGTTGAGTCTGTCCATAAGAATGTGGTGATTGACATAGTCGAAAGCCTTGGCCAGGTCGATGAATACGGCTGCACAGTAATGTCTCTTATCGAAGGCGGTTATGATATCGTTTAGGACCTTGAGCGTGGCTGAGGTGCACCCATGACCAGCTCTGAAACCAGAGTGCATAGCGGATATGGTACGGTGGGATTCGAAATGGTCGGTGATCTGTTTGTTAACTTGGCATTTGAAGATTTTAGGAAGGCAGGGCAGGATAGATGTAGGTCTGTAGCAGTTTGGGTCTAGAGTGTCTCCCCCTTTGAAGAGAGGGATGACCGCGGCAGTTTTCCAATCTTTGGGAATCTCAGACGATACGAAAGAGAGGTTGAACAAGCTAGTAATAGGGGTTGCAACAATTTCGTCAGATAACTTTAGAAAGAGAGGGTCCAGATTGTCTAGCCCAGCTGATTTGTAGGGGTCCAGCTTTTGCAGCTTTTTCAGAACATCAGCTATCTGGATTTGGGTGAAGGAGAGATGGGGAGGCTTGGGTGAGTTGCTGTGGGGGTGCAGGGCGGTTGATCGGGGTAGGGGTAGCCAGGTGGAAAGCATGGCCAGCAGAAGAAAAATGTTTATTGAAATTCAAAATTTAAGGCGATTTATCGGTGGTGAGAGTGTTTTCTAGCCTCAGTGTAGTGGGCAGCTGGGAGGACGTGCTCTTCTCCATGAACTTTACAGTGTCCCAGAACTTTTTTGAGTTTGTGCTACAGGATGCAAATTTCTGCTTGGAAAAGCTAGCCTTAGCTTTCCTAACTGTCTGTGTATGTGGGTTTCTAACTTCCCTGAAAAGTTGCATATCACGGGGGCTATTCGATGCTAATGAAGAACGCCACAGGATGTTTTTGTGCTGGTCAAGGGCAGTCAGGTCTGGAGAGATCCAAGGGCAATTTCTGATCCAGTTTCTACATTTTTTGAATGGGGCATGCTTATTTAAGGAATGCACTTTTAAAGAATAACCAGGCATCCTTTACTGACGGGACGAGGTCAATATCCTTCCGTGTTTACGGATGGTTTACATGGTGGGTACAGATCAATGTGGTACCTTCAGGCATTTGGACATTGCTCCCAAGGATGAACCAGACTTGTGGAGGTCTACAATTTTCTTAGGTCTTGGCTGGTTTATTTTGATTTTCCCATGATGTCAAGCAAAAGAGGCACTCGGTTTGAAGGTAGGCCTTGAAATACATCCACAAGTACACCTCCAATTGACTCAAATTATGTCAATTAGCCTGTCAGAAGCTGCTAAAGCCATGACATCATTTTCTGTAATTTTCCAAGCTGTTTAAAGGCATTCAACTTAGTTTATGTAAACTTCTGACCCATTGGAATTGTGATACAGTGAATTATAAGTGAAATAATCTGTCTGTAAACAATTTTTGGAAAAATGACTTGTTTCATGCACAAAGTAGACATCCTAACCAACTTGACAAAACTACAGTTAGTTAACAAGAAATTTGTGGAGTGGTTGAACAACGAGTTTTAATGACTCCAACCTAAGTGAATGTAAACTTCCAACTTCAACTGTATATATATATATATATATTTGCCGGACTCTAACATTGCTCGTTGTGATATTTCTTAATTTTGTTATTTTTACTTTTTGGATTATGTGCGTATTGTTTTGTATTCCTAGGTATTATCACTGCATTTCGCTGCACCTGCGATAGCATCTGTGTACGCGACCAATAAACTTTAATTTGATATGAGAAGCAGAGAGCTCCAAAGTTCCCACTGGGGTATTGTACTGATTAAGGGCCTCAGTGAGCAGTAATCAATCAGTTTCTTCATCCCAGAAACTCTACATCATGCCATGTCATCCACTTAAAAGTGGAATTGTGTACTGTGTGTGTGTGTGTGCGCGTGTATGGTCCACTTGAGACTGACATTTACCCTGGGCGGATGATGCAATTATAAACTAATGAAGTGTCATCGGTTTTACTCATGTGGATCGTGTCCTTGATCACCAGTGGAAATGAGAATAGATTCCTAATCTATTTTGTGAACTGAAGCAGGCTCTCCTGCCCTATGTCTAGCTCCGAGCACATACACACTCACACATGCACGCGCGCGCAAATGCATGCATTTAGTTATTATCCTAAACCCCTATTGCAATTTTGGGGTACTATCCAGAAACCAAGCTATTATTCTAACCTGACCACAGATACCCCACAAAGATAGACAGTGCATTAATATTGCACTAAGACCTTCAGTGGAGTGGAGGTTTCACTCTGTCACCAACTAGCTGCTCAATGCTGGATACACACACACTCTGACATCTCTACCCAAAGGATAATAAAGACACTTCACACACCATCAGTACCTGTGTCAATCACACACACACACACACACCATTAGTGGCAGTCTAGACAGCCTTCTCACCACCTGGCCAAAAACAGACCTGGCAGAGCATAGACACAGATGGCTTTACCATATACCCCTCGGCACTATACACACACAGATAGACATAGACACACACACAGAGACACACACACGCGCACACACACAGTAATGAGATTCCCACCCATCACTCAGTGAGACCATTAGACCATCAGGTAGTAGGAGGACTAGTGTTGAGGTGCGGTCTGTAAGATCAATATACTAGACACTAGCTCAGGTTGTTCATTGGAAAAGGCCATCCGTCGTTATAACACAGAGAACACTGACACAGCATGAATACAGCGCTTTCACAATGTCACTGCAATGTATGTGGGTGTCTGGGATTAACCCATCCCATTCCAATATTTTCCCCCTAAACTGTAACGACCAGAGCATTACCTATCCCAAGAGTCCAACTGGCCACAGCTTCAGCAGGGGCGACAGGAGAGCGAAAGAGAGAGAGAGAGAAGGACTGATGGAGAGAATGAGAGCGAGATGCAAAGAAAATATGTGAAAGAAGCGATAAGAGTGACAACGAATGAGAAGCTCCAAACACACACACACACATTCAAGACAAGGCACAGGGTACCGTAAATATAGGCGAAAACACGATTATTTAATACAGAGAAAGAGTGAACCTTTGTAAAAATAAATGTATGTGTAATATTCACAGCTTTCTGGGAGTTCAGCACCGTTTGCTTTGTTTGGAGGATTATCACATTCCACTTCTATGATGGAGGAGGGTCATATTCACTTATGGTGAGGGGTTTAAGGTAAGCTTGGCTGAGCCGCACTCTATCGATTCCTAGTTGGACTCTTGGGATAGGTAATGCTCTGGTCGTTACAGTTTAGGGGGAAAATATTGGAATGGGATGGGTTAATCCCAGACCAGACTGACAACACACACATACACACACCCACAGGAAATAGAGTGAGGAGCAGATTTGCTCCGCAAATTAATCAAATTTATAGTGTTGTCCTGTCTGAAATAGATTCACTGGGGCACACCTGCACAAGCGCACATGCACACACGCGTGCACACACACAGGTCGGGCAGGCATTACGTAATAAACAGTCTAAAGCATCATATTCCTTAAGAGAGATTGAAGTGTCCTCCACATCACCTCTCCATTCTGCAGAAGAAATATGGAGAGGATGAATGGATAGAGAGAGAGGAGAGGATGATGCAGGATAAATATTCTAATGCGGAATCTACCATTCCTCCGTGGGCCCTAGATTAACACACATCACCTCAGTTTGTTTGCCTCCTGAATGTGTTGGATTTGAGAAACGGTTGGACTCTTATTCAGGGACCTGTATCGTTCTGCAGTCACACATCTTGGCAGAACAGATCAACTATGCTGTGTATACAGTACTTTGCTGTCCACCAAGGCTCTTAAACTGGAAAGCAGGTGTTAATTTTAAAATGGATTAGCCTAAGCATTCAAATACCGCCGTCATCACCATACAGGACTTTTCAACCCACCACTTTCATGGTTTCCCACTTTCCTTTCTCCATGTGTCTACCCGAGGGCCTGAAGAAGACATGACATGCAAAAGAGGGAGGGGTTATACAGTAGGGCAAAAAAGTATTTAGTCAGCCACCAATTATGCAAGTTCTCCCACCATAACCTCCCAAAAAGATGAGAGAGGCCTGTACTTTTCATCATAGGTACACTTCAACCATGACAGACAAAATGATGGGGGAAAAATCCAGAAAATCTCATTGTAGGATTTTTAATGAATTTATTTGCAAATTATGGTGGAAAATAAGTATTTGGTCAATAACAAAAGTTTATCTCAATACTTTGTTATATACCCTTTGTTGGCAATGACAGAGGTCAAATGTTTTCTGTAAGTCTAAGTTTTTCACACACTGTTGCTGGTATTTTGACCCATTCCTCCATGCAGATCTCCTCTAGAGCAGTGATGTTTTGGGGCTGTTGCTGGGCAACACAGACTTTCAACTCCCTCCAAAGATTTTCTATGTGGTTGAGATCTGGAGACTGGCTAGACCACTCCAGGACCTTGAAATGCTTCTTACGAAGCCACTCCTTCGTTGCCCGGGCGGTGTGTTTGGGATCATTGTCATGCTGAAAGATCCAGCCACGTTTCATCTTCAATGCCCTTGCTGATGGAAGGAGGTTTTCACTCAAAATCTCACGATATATGGCCCCATTCATTCTTTCCTTTACAGCCCCAAAGCATGATGTTTCCACCCCCATGCTTCACAGTAGGTATGGTATTCTTTGGATGCAACTCAGCATTCTTTGTCCTCCAAACACGACGAGTTGAGTTTTTACCAAAAAGTTATATTTTGGTTTCATCTGACCATATGACATTCTCCCAATTTTCTTCTGGAGCATCCAAATGCTCTCTAGCAAACTTCAGACGGGCCTGGACATGTACTGGCTTAAGCAGGGGGACACGTCTGGCACTGCAGGATTTGATTCCCTGGCGGCGTAGTGTGTTACTGATGGTAGGCTTTGTTACTTTGGTCCCAGCTCTCAGGTCATTCACTAGGTCCCCCCGTGTGGTTCTGGGATTTTTGCTCACCGTTCTTGTGATCATTTTGACCCCACGGGGTGAGATCTTGCGTGGGGCCCCAGATCAAGGGAGATTATCAGTGGTCTTGTATGTCTTCCATTTCCTAATAATTGCTCCCACAGTTGATTTCTTCAAACCAAGCTGCTTACCTATTGCAGATTCAGTCTTCCCAGCCTGGTGCAGGTCTACAATTTTGTTTCTGGTGTCCTTTGACAGCTCTTTGGTCTTGGCCATAGTGGAGTTTGGAGTGTGACTGTTTGAGGTTGTGGACAGGTGTCTTTTATACTGATAACACGTTCAAACAGGTGCCATTAATACAGGTAACGAGTGGAGGACAGAGGAGCCTCTTAAAGAAGAAGTTACAGGTCTGTGAGAGACAGAAATCTTGCTTGTTTGTAGGTGACAAAATACTTATTTTCCACCATAATTTGCAAGTAAATTCATTAAAAATCCTACAATGTGATTTTCTGGATTTTTTAAAATCCTTTTGTCTGTCATAGTTTAAGTGTACCTATGATGAAAATTACAGGCCTCTACCATCTTTTTAAGTGGGAGAACTTGCACAATTGGTGGCTGACTAAATACTTTTTTGCCCCACTGTATTCTTTGCCAGACAGCAACGCCCTTAGAACTGACCCCAGGACTCTACCAGATGGACAAATGAACGCGTGGAATGAGGAAAAGAGAGAGGGGGGAGTGAAGAGACAAAGGTGAAAAGTGCTGAATTTGAAAGAGAGTGAAGGATGAAGAGCTGGAGGGATGGAGGGCAGAGATCTCGCCTGGGGTGGAAGGAAGAAGAGGGGAAGAGAAAGAGACGGGACTTAAGGGAAAGGAGGGGTATCCCTCCCTTCTTGCTAAAAGACCAGTGGGATGATTCCCATTCCAGAAATGATGAAAGGACGAGAGGAATACAAAATGAGAGGAGAGTACTGTTACAATAATGGAAAGAAGGAGGGCACGGATGAAGAGTCGCAGAAAGAGGGAAGGTTACAGCTGGCTTCATAAACGAGAGTCCCACATGCACACACACACTCACTTTCCACCGAACCCAGATAGAGAGAGAGAGAGTAAGAGAGAGAGAGGTCACGCAGAACCATTTGGGGTTAATTTAGTTTCTCCCCTAAAACCTGTAAGAAGAAATACCATTCTAGGATCAGAGACATGAGCAGGGGAACAATTTCCTTGTGGCATTTAATCCCTCAAAATAAACATGCTCAGTGGCCTTTGGATAGCGGCTGGTGACCTGCCTGCTCTAACCTTTCACGAGAGCAACCAATGAATCAAAGCATGATTTTGTACTGTGGGGACTGGGAAAACTGTTACACTGTGCTGTAAGGATCTAAGAGTGGAGAGGGATTCAAATAGGGAATTCAAACAGATCTGTGGTCTCTCTTTCTCTGATTTGTCTGCCTCTCTTCTCCACAGCCTCTCCCTCTCTCTATTCCATTATCTGTCTCTCCCTCTCTATCTCTCTCTTTCTTTTCCCTCTATGCCCTGCCAGTCTCTGAGCAGGTGTATGTGGGGGATTGATTGTTCCAGTCAGAGCACTGGAGTATCTCTTTCTGTCTACCTCACTCTCCTATGTCTTTCCCTCTAACCCCTCTTGGAGTGTCTCTCTCAGGGGATCATGCAGGATCTTCAGTCAACACAGCCCTCCTCTGAACTGACCGAGTTAGAACCCTGATCCACCCTGTGAGGGAGGAAGGGATGGAGGAAGGTAAAAAAGATGAGGATGAAAGGGAGGTGAACAAGCTGCTCTTGTTTCCTTTTGTTCAGCGCCTCTCAGTTAAACTCACACACACACAGCAAAATGCCCCTGAGGCGATATATTGTTTTGGAAAGAAGCACTTTTCTAGCTTAACAGTACAATTTGTACTTGGACATTCCATCATATGCCTACTATAGAACATCCATCATTATTCAACCGGACCCATTGCTCTCTCTCTGTCAGGTCAAACTACAGTGAATTCAGAGTCATCTATCTGGGCACACACTGGTTGAATCAACATTGTTTTCGTGTCATTTCAATTGAATTACGTTGAACCAACATGTAATAGATGTAGAATTGACATCTGTGCCCAGTGGGATATAGATGACACACTCATACATGTCTCATAGGTCAAAGTAAAAGTAAATCCGGACACTCAAATTAGTATGATATTGTGGGGTTCTTGCTTGAAATACACTTATTTAATGTTGCCATACTAGAACTTATTGATTACTTTACATGTATATGGAATGTTGGGGTCAATGGCAGGGGGGTAATAACTAGGTGTATGGAAAGTAACTGAGTGAGGAAGGGGGAGTGCAAAAAGTTTACATTAGTCAAAACATGGTATTGTTAAATCTCAGTGACGAATTTGGCCCTTCATCAGGTCAGATGAAGTGAGAAGGAACATTCCTATCCCACACACATACAGTTGAAGTCGGATGTTTACATACACCTTAGCCAAATACATTTAAACTCAGTTTTTCACAATTGCTGACAGTTAATCCTAGTAAAAAATTCCTGTTTTAAGTCAGTTCGGGGTGGCAGGTAGCCTAGTGGTTAGCACGATGAACTTGTAACCGAAAGGTTGCAAGATTGAATCCCTGAGCAGACAAGGTAAAAATCTGTCGTTCTGCCCCCGAACAAGGCAGTTAACCCACCGTTCCTAGGCCGTCTTGAAAATAAGAATTTGTTCTTAACTGACATGCCGAGCTAAATAAAGGTAAAAATATATATATATACTTTTTTAAGATGTGAAATGTCAGAATAATAGTAGAGAGAATTATTTATTTCAGCTATTATTTTATTATATACACTCAATTAGTATTTGGTAGCATTGCTTTTAAATTGTTTAACTTGGGTCAAATATTTCAGGTAGCCTTCCACAAGCTTCCCACAATAAGTAGGGTGAATTTTGGCCCATTCCTCCTGACAGAGCTGGTGTAACGGAGTCAGGTTTGTAGGCCTCCTTGCTCACACGCTTTTTCAGTTCTGACCCCAAAATTTCTATAGGATTGAGGTCAGGGCTTTGTGATGGCCACTCATATACCTTGACTTTGTTGTCCTCAAGACATTTTGCCACAACTTTGGAAGAATGTTTGAGGTCATTGTCCATTTGGAAGACCCATTGGAACCAAGCTTTAACTTCCTGCCTGACTGATGTCTTGAGATGTTGCTTTAATATAATTTAATAATTTTCCTACCTCATGATGACATATATTTTGTGAAGTGCACCAGTCCGTCCTGCAGCAAAGCACCCCCACAACATGATGCTGCCACTCCCATGCCTCATGGTTGGAATGGTGTTCTTCAGCTTGCAAGCCTCCCCCTCTTTCCTCCAAACGTAAAGATGGTCATTATGGCCAAGCAGTTCTATTTTTGTTTCATCAGACCAGAGGACATTTCTCCAAAAAGTATGATCTTTGTACCCAATGTGCAGTTGCAAACCGTAGTCTGGCTTTTTTATGGCGGTTTTGGAGCAGTGGCTTCTTCCTGAGTGGCCTTTCAGGTTATGTCGATATAGGACTCGTTTTACTGTGGATATATATACTTGTGTACCTGTTTGTTCCAGCATCTTCACAAGGTTCTTTGCTGTTGTTCTGGGATTGATTTGAACTTTTCGCACCAAAGTACGTTCATCTCTAGGAGACAGAACACATCTCCTTCCTGAGTGATATGACGGCTGTGTGGTCCCATGGTGTTAATACTTGTGTACTATAGTTTGTAAAGATGAACGTGGTACCATCAGGCGTTTGGAAATTGCTCCCAAGGATGAACCATTTTTTCCCGAGGTCCTGGCTGATTTCTTTTGATTTTCCCATGATGTCAAGCAAAGAGGCATTGAGTTTGAAGGTAGGCCTTGAAATACATCCACTGGTTCAACTCCAATGGACTCAAATGATGTCAATTAGCCTATTAGAAGCTAATAAAGCCATGACATAATTTCTGGAATTTCCCAAGCTGTTTAAAGGCACAGACTAAGTTGACTATGTAAACTTCGGACCCCCTGGAATTGTGATACAGTGAATTATAAGTGAAATAATCTTGTCTGTAAACAATTGTAGGAAAAATGACATGTGTCATGTACAAAGTAGATGTCCTAACCAACTTGACAAAACTATAGTTTGTTAACAAGAAATTTGTGGAGTGGTTGTAAAGTGTATGTAAACTTCCAACTTGCATACTTCCACGCCCACAAAGGTTATAGCATCAGGCAATGTCATGACTACACCAGTGAGACAAACCAATTTAGTTTCTGATTAGCAACAGAGATGTATTGGCTGTCTAGATATGCAAGGAGTTGACTTCGCCTTGTAGGAGGCTATACATAGATGTGCTTGTGTAAACATGCATTTGACTTTGCAGCTGTATGACCCAGTAGGTGAATAAACTTGGTTTGAGCTTTTCCTAGTTGTCCATGAGTTTTTACTCTGTTTGTTCAAAACCTAACAATATGTTACATTTGGTATGATTACATAAGACAGAGGGTTACTTAAAGCAAAAACTAAAGTATGGTGGTTGGTTGTGGTGGATGGATGGGTTAGCATATGAGCATATAAGGTCTAGCAACCCAAAGTTTGTGAGTTTGAATCTCATCACGGACAACTTTAGCATTTAACTAATTAGCAACATTTCAACTACTTACCACTTTTAAACTACTTAGCATGTTAGCTAACCCTTCCTCTAACCCTAAACTTTACCCTTGTAGGTAACGCTTCCCCTAACCTTAACCCTTTAAACTAACTCATAAACTTTTTATTTATTTATATAAAAATATATGTATATTGCAGTATCTCCAACCCGCCTTACAACTGCAGAACATGTGTAATCACACCAGCCCAGGACCTCCACATCCAGCTTCTTCACCTGATCATCTGAGACCAGCCACACGGACAGCTGATGGAACTGAGGAGTATTTCTGTCTGTAATAAAGCCCTTTTGTGGTGAGAACTCATTCTGATTGGCTGGTCCGGGCTCCCCAGTAGGTGGGCCTGGCTCCGAAGTATGTGGGCCTATGCCCTCCTAGGCCTACCGATGGTTGCGTCCCTGCCAGTCATGTGAAATCCATAGATTATGGCCTAATTTATTTATTTACATTAACTGATTCCCTTATATAAATTGAAACTCAGAAAAATCATTAATTGTTGCATGTTGCGCTTATATTTTTGTTCACTACATTTTGTTTTTATTATACAGTACCAGTCAAAAGTTTGGACATACCTACTCATTCAAGTTTTTTATTTATATTTGTACTATTTTCTACATTGTTGAATAATAGTGAAGAGATTAAATGCAATTACATAGTAACCAAAAAAAGTGTTAAACAAATGTAAATATATTTTATATTTGAGATTCTTCAAAGTAGCCACCCTTTGCCTTGATGACAGCTTTGCACACTCTTGGCATTCTCTCAACCAGCTTCACCTGGAATGCTTTTCCAACAGTCTTGAAGGAGTTCCCACATATGCTTAGCACTTGCTGGCTGCTTTTCCTTCACTCTGCAGTCCAACTCATCCCAAACCATCTCAATTGGGTTGAGGTCGTGTGATTGTGGAGGCCAGGTCATCTGGTCATCTGATGCAGCACTCCATCACTTTCCTTATTGGTCAAATAGCCCTTACTCAGCCTGAAGGTGTCTTGGGTCATTGTCCTGTTGAAAAACAATCCAAAAGGGAAGGCGTATCGCTGCAGAATGCTGTGGTAGCCATGTGGTAGCCATGCTGGTTAAGTGTGCCTTCAATTCTAAATAAGTCACTGAGTGTCACCAGCGAAGCACCCCACACAGCAAAGCATCCTCCTCCATGCTTCACAGTAGGAACCACACATGTGGAGATCATCCGTTCACCTACTCTGCGTCTCCCAAAGATCTGGTGGTTGGAACCAAAAATCTTACATTTGGACTCATCAGACCAAATATATATTTCCACCTGTCTAATGTCCATTGCTCGTGTTTCTTGGCCCAAGCAAGTCTCTTCTTATTATTGGTGTCCTTTAGTAGTGGTTTCTTCGCAGCAATTTGACCATGAAAAATTCACCCAGTCTCCTCTGAGCAGTTGATGTTGAGATGTGTCTGTTACTTGAACTCTGTGAAGCATTTATTTGGGCTGCCATTTCTGAGCCTGGTAACTCTAATGAACTTATCCTCTGCAGCAGAGGTAACTCTGGGTCTTCCTTTCCTGTGGCGGTCCTCATGAGAGCCTGTTTCATCATAGCACTTGATGGTTTTTGCGACTGCAAAGTCCTTGAAATGTTCCGGATTGACTGAACTTAATTTCTTAAAGTAATAATGTACTGTTGTTTATCTTTGCTTACTTGAGCTGTTCTTGCCATAATATAGACTTGCTTTTTATGTCACAACACAACTGATTGACTCAAATGCATTAAGAAGGAAATAAATTCCACAAACTTTTAACAAGGCACACCTGTTAAGCAGACTGTGTTTGTCTATTGTTGTGACTTAGATGAAGATCAACTTTTATAACCAATTTATACCAATTTATTTAGGTAATTCCTAAGGGTTCACATACTTTTTCTTGCCACTGTATATGTAGTAGAAATTGATGGGTTAGAAGAATCTTACATAACCAACCCAGAAAGTAAAATGTAACATCCATATATGGCCAGCTATGTAAACTTTAACAATGATTTATACTGCAATAGATGTTGGTCAATTGGTAACATACATTTTTGTCTTCTTCTAATGCCTCTTAAGGGAAAAGTAATCTAAAAGTAATGGAATGTAATCAGATTACATTACTGAGTTTGGGTAATCCAAAAGTTACATTACTGATTACAATTTCGGAGAGGTAATTAGTAACTGTAACGCAATACATTTAGAAAAGTAATCTACCCAAACCTGGAAGCATAGTGCTGGCTACGTCATGCTGTGGGGATGTTTTTCAATGGCAGGGACTGGGAGACTAGTCAGGATCGAGGCAAAGATGAGCATAGCAAAGTACAGAGAGATCCTTTATGAAATCCTGCTCCAGAGCCCTCAGGACCTCAGACTGGGGCAAAGGTTGACCTTCCAACAGGACAGCGACCCTAAGCACACAGCCAAGACAACGCAAGAGTGGCGTCGGAACAAGTCTCTGAATGTCCTTGAGTGGCCCAGCCAGAGCCCAGACTTGAACCATATCGAACATCTCTGGACAATATGTTTAGAATTGTATATATTATTTTATCACATACAATAGGCCAACATAGCCAAAATATTGATCAACATGAGAAATAAAGGTGATAAATAATGGTGAGATCATTTGATACAAAAAAATAGAGCCATAAGCCTAATATAGGGACCCGGCCAGCCTACAGTGTGCATGACCCATTGATTCTTACAAATTACAACACTTTACTCATCTCCGAATGCCAAAAAAAAAAGTAACAATGTCATATATCATGTAAAAGATAATTACTTAGGCTTTAGGAAATGCAACCAACTACAAAAATTGATTGGGAGGGGAGCGGGAGAGGAGGGGGACACATGGACCCCTCTTCAATCAAGCAGGCTTCAGTCACACACTTGGGTTCAGTCACCCCCAAGATTGAAGTGGGAGACAAATCCCAGCTATGGCCTTCTCCTTGTCAGGCCTCTCACACTGGGCAGACAGGGGATATACAGCTCGCACAGCTTCCCCACATACGGTGCTGGATCAAGGGTGACCTTGTTAAAGAGAAGATCCAGGAGCCTGCCTACAAAGCCTTTAGTGTTTTTGGAAAAGGAAATGTTAATTAAATGGGTAGTGAATTTAATTTGCTGTTCTGAATTATGATGCTATCAATTCATTGATGCTGTGATCTACTCATTCTACGATGTGTTTTTTAAGTACTCAGTTTGAAATATGGTCACACACTTATTTGGTTGAGAAACTTTTCAATGTTTGTATTTGGAATTTTGTGTCCATGAAATGCTCAGTTGATGCAGATTTGAAACAATAACTATGACTTTGTAATGGGGACGCTGAGAGTCGAGAAGCAGGTGCAGGTGAAACTTTTAATAAACAACAAACATGGAAAAGAGACAACATAACAGTAGCGTCGACGCATAAACACACGAACAATACTGACTGGGGATAGAACCTAATGGAGTGCCAGATATAGGGGAGGTAATAAGATAGGTGAGCAGGCTGGTCCGGGCTACATAAGTGGAAATCATGGATGATGTTGGGATCTAGAATGTCCTCCACCGGAACCCAACACCGCTCCTCTGTGCCATACCCCTCCCAGTCCATCAGGTACTGGAGCCGACCTCCACAACGTCGGGAGTCCAGTAGAGATCTGACGGTATATGCCGGACCCCCTCAATGTCCGGGGGGCAGAGGGGTGTCGTAGGGTGCAGCATCAGCTAGGGGACCAGGAACCACCAGCCTGTGAAGGGAGACATGAAAAGAAGGTGTGATACGATAGTCACTGGGAAGCTGTAACCTATACGCCACCTCGTTGACCCTCCGAAGAACCTTGAATGGCCCCACAAACCAGGGGCTCAGTTTCTTTCAGGACAGGTGGAGTTGGAGGTTCCTGGTAGAGAGCCAGACACGGGGGTCGCACTGCGGTGGCGGTCTGCCTGCTCCTTTTGATGGTGGACAGCGCACTGGAGTTTCACGTGAGCGCCGATCCACACTTCTTCTGTGAGCCTGAACCACTCATCACATGCAGGAGCTTCGCTCTGGCCCGGGGTCCACGGAGCCAGGTCCCGGCTGAAAACCCAAAACACACTGGAAGCGGGTCAACTCAGTTTAGGAGTGTTGTTGCAAGCTCTGGGCGTATTCTGCCCATGGAAGGAATCAAGCCCACTCTCCCTGCCTGTCCTGACAGTGACTCATCAGGAACCTCCCCAGCTCCTGGTTCATCCTCTCCACCTGCCCGTTGGACTGAGGCCTATACCCGGAAGTGAGGGGGACCGTGACCCGAGCTTCTCCATAAAGGCTCTCCATACCCCTGATGTGAATTGGGGGCTATGGTCGGAGACGATGTCCTCCGGAAAGCCATAATGCCAGAAGACCTGCTGGATAGTGACTCAATGACCTGGAGACCAGAAAGAGGGATTAAATGACAGGATTTTGAAAATCTATCCACAGCCACCAAAATGGTGGTGAAACAATCAGAGGAGGGGAGATCAGTAACAAAGTCAATGGATAGATGAGACAAGGGACGCTGAGGCACGGGGAAGGAGTTTCCCTGCTGGAGCATTACGGGGGGATTTGGTTTGGGCACATACGGAACAGGAGTTGACATAGCGAGTGATGTCCTGCGCCAAGTTGGGCCATCAGTACTTCTCAGAGATCGATTGGGTAGTGCGAAAAATACCTGGATCCAGTTACGACAACTGTGTACCCAGGCCAGCAGCCGATCCCTTATCTCTGTGGGGACGTAGATGCGCTTTGGAGGACAGTTAGTGGGTGCACCAGTGGGTGAACCAGGGTGCATTTTTTTGTGCGCTCCCTAGTGGGATAGAGTGTTCACACCAGTCCAAACTATCGGAAATAAGGGGGTAAACACAGCAGAGTTTGGAAAAACCACACCAAACCAATTTGGTTTGAAAGCCCCCTAAAGTGAGTTCTTTATCTTATTCCTGAATTATTTCCATTCTCCCTCTTGCAGTAAATCTAGAAATGGACCACTGAACAGCGACCAGAGGGTTGGTGGTTTAAATCCAAAGTGCCGTTCTCTTCCGTTGAACAAGGCATTACTCCAGGTGCACCGTATTGTGGCTGACCCTTTGCTTCCAACTTTGCAATTGGTCCGTTTGTTTTATCAATCAGAGACAGATCTCCAGTTCAATGATTCAACTGTAAAGCACTTTTCTAGTATCTATGTCAGCTACAGTAATTCCATAATTCTTACACTGTCAAAATCTGCTCTTAATTTAATTCAATACTGTGTATATATATATATATATATAAATATTTCTATTACTTTTTTTGTTCACTTAGCTAATGACTTTTTCTATTGTTGACACCAGACAAGACAGAGACAGCAACAGAAGAATAGGTCATGGAGAGAAACAGCAGACAAGACACAGAGACCGCAACAGAAGGATACGTGATGGAGAGAGAAACTCCACACAAGACAGAGACAGCAACAGAAGAATAGGATAAGACGGAGAGAGACACCAGAAGAACAGAACACGCCATAACAGAATAAACAAAGGAGACAATAACATAGAATTCTAAAAGACAGCAACAGAAGGGGGCAGACAAAACAGACAGCAACAGACGACAAAGAGAAAGCGATGGAGAGAGGCAGAGGAGGAGTGAGCACACAGTAGACTGTATCACTTAAAGCTGCTCTATCGATTCGAATTACTGCAGAGAGAGAGAGAGAGTGTGTGTGTGTGTGTGTGTGTGTGTGTGTGTGTGTGTGTGTGTGTGTGTGTGTGTGTGTGTGTGTGTGTGTGTGTGTGTGTGTGTGTATGTGCACATGCCTGTGTGTGTTTGTTTGTGAGAGAGATAGAGAGGGATGGTCAGAGAGGCTCATTGGACAGGTCAGAGTCTATGTTTGAAGTTATTGAGCGGTTTTTGGCAATACACTGTAGCATAGCAAGCCTTTGACATTACTGTTACACCAAAAACACCTCATTTCTAATGAGATTTTAGGATTGTTAGATGGAGCTGAAAAGTCCCCCCCAAAATTTAATTTGCCAAAACTCAGAGCCACCATACAGGATATAGTGGTTGCTCAACTAAAAGTTTTGCGATTATGCTGCGGGACATAGAGGTAATTTGTGGTTTAGTACAGTACCCTGCGTCATTACTTCATTGATCCAGAACAGTGCAAGGGGGAGTTAGAGCACTGATTATGTTTTTGGGTCCCAAGGCGCTACTATGTCTCTAACGGACACTTATTTTTGTGTTACTACTCGTCAGTATTACTTACTAAAATTGTGGTTACACTAATTAGGGTGTGGAAATGTTGGGATTATTTTGTTCTTACTGTAGTATTGTAGCCTACTCCCGTCCATGTTGCACACTGCCCGAGTGGCGCAGTGGTCTAAGACACTGCATCCAGTGCAATCTGCAATACCTGTGCCGGCCACGACCGGGAGACCCATGAGGTGATGAGAGGCTTTTGATTTCTCTCGCTCTAAAAACATAAATAAATAATTCTCAATAACAAACTGGCTTTATTTACAAATTAGTAACAATGTCTCACCCCAAGTTCAAGAATGGCCTTTTTCCTCGATCACTTTACACAACGTTTCTAGCAGGACAATATATATTGGCCATATTGGTCATGGCTCCCGAGTGGCGGAGAAGGAGGCACTCGGGAGCCATGACCAATAGGGCCGAATTGATCCAATATTAGAGCATTAGACCTCTCACTAAAGGCGTCAGTCAAAAGTTATACTTAAATCCGAACTGGATTTAATGAAAAATTACATGAAAAGCGGACATTTGTAAATCCTAAACTAAAAGTAATTGGAAAGGTAGATACAAATTATTTGTAACATTGTGGTTACAATAAAGAATGGAAACAGGATGTAAACGAAATGCTGTGTTTTCATTTACTACAGTAGTGATGGACGTCTGGAGGCATTTTGAAAACAGGTTTTCAAACCCTTGTTTTTCACAAGTGTTCCCATAGTACTGTAGCAGGTGTATCCGTATCTGTAGGTGTGAACATCCCCCAACTTGCAATGTATTCAATGACATTGCGACCAAAGAGAACAGACAAAATGGACATCGTTTTCATCAAGCCAACTTCTTTCTATGGTGCTACCTATTCCAGGGTTAGGATTTTCAAGAGGACTTGAGAATGAAACGGAGCTGAGAGGATCACCAAAACTAAAGGTATTTTGGTTTCAAGTGCACTTAAAAAAAATGTAAATAGTAATAAAAATGATAATTAAATTTAAAAAAAAATAATAATTGTGTACTAAAAACGTGAATGTGTTTTTGCAGAGCATACTGTACAATCATGTCAACAACCATCCGTGGAGATCGGTGGACAAATGTCTGGACAACGGGCTGCACCGGAAAAACGCATGGTTGCCAATTAGTTTTGCTAGATTCTTATCATGTGTATGCAGCGTTTGTGTGTTGGAGTCACTTTTAATTCTTAATTGATCTATCATTTCTATCATAGGTCACTGTAATCGATGGGGGCTCAGGGCAGGACCATTCTGCTCATCTGATGAAAGTGCACATGGATCAGATTCAAACTTTGAAGAACGAGATCGAGTCACTGAAGGCAGACCAGCAGAAGAGAAACATCTGAGGGCAGAGATACGGGCGACAGCTGATGCATTGGTCTAGAGGCAGGCGGTATTGGCAGAGAATCAGGTGGAGAATGACACGTTGAAGAGGGCAAGAAACGAGATGGAGTCACAATCCATGTCAAGCACACCTGTGAGCTCTGGAACTCCACCTCCGACAGGCAGTCAACATACGTGGCAGGTTCGTTAGGTCGTCAGTTCACCCTGACATTTCCCTTCCTCTTCTGACATTTCTTAAAATCAATCCCATATACAATGTTCTTACAAAAAAATATTTGAAATTCTCTAGTAATGCCAATATTGAAGATGCTTCTCAAAAATGCCCTCTGTTGGTCAAACTAGCATTAATGGAAAAATGGCTGACAATTAAATAACGTGACATAGAATTCTGCAGCAGCCCACAAGGTGTGCTGCAGTATGACGCAGAATTTAAAGGAGGAACCACTGTATGTGCTTTGATTGAAACAAAACGCAGAAAAGGCTAATAGTTTCTTAACATCACCTGCTCTAATTCGCTAATGAAACAGTAATTAAAGATCTAAATTTATACAGTGCATTCGGAAAGTATTCAGACCCATTAACTTTTTCCACATTTTGTTACGTCACAGCCTTATTCTGAAATGGTTTAAATTGTTTCCCCCCCATCAATCTACACACAATACCCCATAATGACAAAGCAAAAACAGGTTTTTATAAATGTTTGCAAGTTTTTTTTTTTATACCTGAAATATATCACATTTACATACAATACCAGTCAAACGTTTACAACACACCCAGTCATTCAACAGTTTTCCTTCATTTTTCCTATTTTCTCAGTACCTTGTAGAATAATAGTGAACACATCAACACTATGAAATAGCATATATGGAATCATGTAGTAACCAAAGATGTGTTAAACAAATCAAAATAGATTTTAGATTCTTCAAAGTAGCCACCCTTTGCCTTGATGACAGATTTGCACACTCTTGGCAGTCTCTCAACCAGCTTCATGAGGAATCCATCTCTGCTAGGGAGAGTAAAATGGTCAATGTGGGGTGTTCTCTCATTATGTGTCTGGAAGTAGCTAGCCAATGTTAGCTTGGGTGCTTGACTGTTGTTGTGAGGTCAGAGCTTTCGAACAACCCTACTTATTGGCCAAAGCGTCCAGTGTGTGCTCTCAACACGAAACGCTCTGAATTTACGAATGGACAATCTGACAGCACAGTTGCAGTCACCAATGCACTGGATAACATACTGTAACAGCCTAACCAGCTCTGCTAGGGAGAGTATTGTTCAGTGAGCTGTTCTCTCTCACTTATATGTCTGGAAGTAGCTGGCAAGTTAGTACAGAATGCACGGATCAACCCTTTAAGAGATGGTGGGCCTAAAGCTTAAGATGCTGAATGGGTGTAGATAAAGAAGGGCTCTCCAATAATAGTAACAAAACATTGAAAGACTGTTTTCTGTGAATTTACAAGTTGATCAACTTTCAAAGCAGAATTACTTTCCCATTGTTTCCTCAAATGCAATGTATGATATACCATTTTGTAGCACTGAGTCTCTACTTTTATCTATTGCAAAAAAACTGAAATTCAAATGTTGCTACATAAGACCGAATCCAGGTGATTTTTTTTTCTTCCCCAACTATGCTAGAGATTTCTATATAGGCGCACTAATATAGGACTAGTAAAGGCCCAGTGCACTACTTTTGTGATTTGTTTTTATTTTTTTATTCCGATTTTCAGGGTTTGTTGCACCACCCTCAGCACCCCATTTCCCGCGTCTATGGAGAGGAGTATCGCTTTTGTGCGCTTGCTCGAATCAGTCCGGTGACCAAAAGCCGGATAATCCTAGTGTGTGTGTGTCTGTAAATGTGTGTTCGCAGGCAACAAGCGCGTGTCGCTCACTGGTGGAGAGAGACAGAAGCCAGTTTGGGTAGAGGAGAACGCACATCACCAGAGCAGTCCGGACTGAAACTGAAATAACGAATTAACAGCCTACCAACGGGCTTGTCATTTAATAACATTTTATCAACCATTAACTACACATGATTAAAGGAGACATAAAACAAACAAAAAAACATAAAACACAACTGAGATTTATCCTCCATAGTTTCCGTTCCAGCACCGGGAAATATGAAGACTAAAAACCGGGAGCAAAGCTTGTCTGATTCCAGAGAATTGGATGGATCGTATGACCAGCTGACTGGTGAGTGATGGGCTTTCCCAGCCCCGGCTTTATTAGACCAGTGAAAGATGCCATATGACTCTCGAAAAACTGGAATAGTTGTGTAGCCAATATATCCTAAAACGGTTGCTTATAAAATTGTTTTAAGCTTGTGCTAGTCTACTTTCGATGCTTCTCAATTGTCATTTAGTGCGCGACCTGTTGTGAATAAAGTGTTGAAGCAGATAATGAAGGCTATATCGTAGTCTTTAAAAAAAGCGAGCAGCCTTTAATAACCTCATCTAATTACACAATGTATATATTGATTATGATATATAATTGTATATATATATGTCATATTGTATCTTTTGTTGTGTTCGCATGCATGTTGTTGCGTGAATTGTTAGTGCATGGCGATGGAATCTGTGCGTGGCGCTCAATTTTGCTGACCTGGCTTTTCTACGGGAGTCCATTGGCTGTCAGGTTGAGATGCCCAAAGCGCATCTGGATTGGAGACATTGGTGCTGGCCTTGAAGTCATGGCGATAGAAAATAAAGTTTGTCATGTTAGTGAAAGTGTGCCTTTTCTAATCACACAAACCAAATTCTGCTTTCTAATTTTTAGGACTGTTTTGCAAAATAGTTGTTGACTTAATTATCTTGGGGTCTATATTTAATGAGCTTTGCCATGCTAAACCATTTGAGTGTGTAGTGCTACTGGTTTTTGCCACACATTATGTTTCTTTGCTTGTGTGTGTGTGTGTGTGTGTGTGTGTGTGTGTGTGTGTGTGTGTGTGTGTGTCCATCAGGACTTTAGAATGTCACCTAGATGTGTGTTGCCAGAATGTCAAGACAATTTTAATTAAAAACAAAAACTGTGTGTGTGTGAGTACAGACTGTCATCAATACCAAACCCTCACATAATATAAGCAGAGTTTAGAAGAGGAACTGCAGACAATACTATTATTGTTATATAATTAATGGACTGTATAGGTGTGGTGTGTGTGTGTGTGTGTGTGTGTGTGTGTGTGTGTGTGTGTGTGTGTGTGTGTGTGTGTGCCCATGTGTATGTAATGTGTGTGTGTGTGTGTGTGTGTGTGCTTTGCAAGCTTTCCAAACACTGCCATTCCTTAATTACATTAGCTCGGTGATGTACCATGAAACACCATTTGTCTGTTTAGTGCCAGCTGCTGGATTGAAATGATAGCATTTGTGGCCAAATATATTGTTACTCTACAAGAGGCAGGGCATGCACTGGCTGCCGGACACACACACACACACACACACACACACACACACACACACACACACACACACACACACACACACTTTGTTTGCCCAGAGACTGTGCTGGGCCAATCTAATCACTACTCTACTGCTGCTGCATTAGGAGCTACACAACCATTTGTAGCCAATTTAATGCATAACAAATAAAGCTATGATTCCATTCCTGGGTCCTAGCCAGGAGGTCTGTCTGTGCGGGCTCACATAGAATTAGAATGAGTTGTTCTTAGAATTAGTAAGTCTAATTCTATGGATTTTGCTCTGACGGGCGTGTGTCTGTTTGTGCGTGCATGCATGCGCGCGTGTGTGTATTTGAGGGTCAACGCCTGTCTAGTCTGTAAGCTTTGACTTGTTTTGGGAGGTGAGGTTGTGAGGCTGCACATGGGAAAGTTCTTCCCGGAAAGATCATTTAGAATCAGTCTGTCCCTCGGTTCTGTATGAACAGCTGAAAGGCAGGCTCCAGAATCCACTAGAGGGATTATTGGGAAGGCTCTGTGTGCTGTCTCTGTTACTTTAAGCCAAGACTGTACCAAAAAAGACATTCCATTGGACAAACAGAATGGTTTAACGTTTAATAGTAATCTCTAAAATAAGAATTTAGAGATGTTCTTTAGAAGTTGATGCTTTTGTTCCTGCAATAACCTGACAATGGCCTATGCTCTCCAAACGTTTTCTGCGGCAAATAGATGAAGGATATTTTTCCTGTCATCTCTTGAACATGACCCTGGACTAGCCATAATATGCTTTCTTCTAATTTTCTCTACTTCTCCTTTGTCTTGATCACTGACCAAGTTTTTCTGAAGGTCCCTTCTTCCCTTGTCCGTGTGGAGGGAAGTCAGATGACTTTCTAAAGTGAAGGTGTGAATAAGTGAACTAGTGCAGGCGAGCAATTCCAATCCTGACTTTGTTTAATGGATTTTAGAAAGCTGTCAGTAGCTAAGTTTCCATGCAATTGGTGACACATTTATATGCAAATATTCTAAGATCTACATTAAAAAAATATCCGTATTTTCCCACTAGTGTTGTTTCCACCAAAATAACTTGTTGCAGATAAAAGTCTGTGCGTGATGAGGTAGTGCACACAAAATGTACTTTTTCATGTACCAAATAAAAATCTAAAGTTCAATGTGTTTCCATCGTATTTTCAACTCTACCGATAGATTTGTCACAAAAACTATTACATTAAATAGCAAATGTGCCTACTCTGATCTTGGCATCTGCGCTCTATCCAACAGCTCGCAGATACAGTGTGGGCAGGCTAGTCTATTGTATATGATGATATTATTATGGATAATATTTGTATCTGTCAAACAGCAGTCAAGCATCAATCATGTCACTAGAATTAGACCCTAAATATTTATTTGAAAGGAGCATCAAGATCACCGTGCACTTTCACCACCCTGTGAATTTCCTCATTCCATCTGTAACCTAATAAACTGCATGGTTTCCTGAGTCATAGTGGCAGGACCACACACCATATCATCACATGACTCCAAGTTTACTTTGATATGATGGTTATTCTATCAATATTTTCACGTAAAAGTATTTCCACCACCATTTCTCGCATCATTCATTTTACAGACACAAAAAGATGGACTGGATGTCGAACGAACAAATTATCTATTGGCATTTATTGTACCAAAACTACCTGTTCCCATTACAGCTGTTGTGAATTTTTTTCTACGGTATAACTTTAATAAAAACTGTGGATGGAAACGTGGTTTGTATGGCTAAAGGGATTGCCGTGAATTTGACAGTATCTTAAAGGCAGCAAAGTTGCAAATAATTTACTGTATGTGTCACGCCCTGGCCATAGAGAGGCTTTTATTCTCTATTTTGGTTAGGCCAGGCATTCTAGTTTCTTTATTTCTATGTTTTCTGTTTCTATGTTTTTGCCGGGTATGGTTCTCAATCAGGGACAGCTGTCTATCGTTGTCTCTGATTGGGACTCATACTTAGGCAGCCTGTTTTTCTGTGGGTACTTGTCTTTGTTAGTGGTCTGTATAGCCCTAATCAGCTTCACGTAAGTTTTTTTTTTTGTCTCTTGTTTTTGTTGGTGACATTCTAAATAAAGGAGAAATGTATGTTTACCACGCCGCACCTTGGTCCTGTCATTTCTCTGACGATGTTCGTGACAGTATTTCATATTGCAGTACACCTACCTACTGTAATCTAGAGTATCAAAGCAAGTACTGTGTAATGAAACACATTCTACAACAGGTTGGTCAAAACAAGCATTGTGATAGGTTGAGACGCATTCTAAGCCATACTAATAAACCAGTTTAGCGTGGGTAAGCCTATGACTCAAAAATGGGCATCTCGTTTTCTGTTCCATCTGAGATATCCCTACGCATCCAGTGTCCCATCAGCCCAGCCAGCCAAATCATTTGATCTCCCCTGTAAAAAAACATCTAGACATCATTTCCCCATTCTTCTAGCCTAACCTGTGGTTTGCAACAGCAAAATGTTTTTTTTTACAAACTTTGTCTATCTCTTGACATTTGCAGCATTGTTTCAATATTGAAATTCGATAACCAATGTCCTATTGAGAATTAATGTGTCAGGACTAGATGGACATATTTTCTCAGCCAGTCAAAATCATGAGTAAGCATACTTTTATAGATATTTACAAATGAATTAAATCAAATCAAATGTGTTTATATAGCCCTTCTGACATCAGCTGAAATCTCAAAGTGCTGTACAGAAACCCAGCCTAAAACCCAAAACAGCAAGCAATGCAGGTGTAGAAGCACAGTAGCTAGGAAAAACTCCCTAGAAAGGCAAAAACCTAGGAAGAAACCTAGAGAGTAACCAGGCTATGAGGGGTTACTACCACTCCTGCGGTAGAGACTAGAGAATTGAAAACAGCAGGTCTGGGACAGGTAGCACGTCCGGTGAACAGGTCAGGGTTCCATAGCCGCAGGCAGAACAGTTGAAACTGGAGCAGCAGCACAGCCAGGTGGACTGGGGACAGCAAGGCGTCATCATGCCAGGTAGTCCTGAGGCATAGTCCTAGGGCTCAGGTCCTCCGAGAGAGAGAAAGAAAGAGAGAATTAGAGAGAGCATACGTAAATTCACACAGGACACCGGATAAGACAGGAGAAGTACTCCAGATATAACAGACTGATCCTAGCCCCCCGACACATAAACTACTGCAGCATAAATACTGGAGGCTGAGACAGGAGGGGTCAGGAGACACTGTGGACCCATCAGATGATACCCCCGGACAGGGCCAAACAGGCAGGATATAACCCCACCCACTTTGCCATAGCACAGCACCCACACCACTAGAGGGATATCTTCAACCACCAACTTACCATCCCGAGACAAGGCCGAGTATAGCCCACAAAGATCTCCGCCACGGCACAACCCAAGGGGGGCGCCAACCCAGACAGGAAGATCACGTCATTGACTCAACCCACTTAAGTGATGCACCCCTCCTAGGGACGGTATGGAGGAAGAGCACCAGTAAGCCTGTGACTCAGCCCCTGTAATAGGGTTAGAGGCAGAGAATCCCAGTGGAGAGAGGGGAACCGGCCAGGCAGAGACAGCAAGGGCGGTTCGTTGCTCCAGAGCCTTTCCATTCACCTTCACACTCCTGCAGACCTTGCAGACCATTCCATACAAATGAAGCTCTATAGGAGAAAGCCCTGTCTCCAGCTGTTTGTTTAGCAATTCTAGGGACAATTAGGAGGCATGCGTCTTGTGACCGTAGCGTACATGTAGGTATGTACGGCAGGACCAAATCGGAAAGATAGGTAGGAGCAAGCCCATGTAATGCTTTGTTCGGTTAGCAGTAGAACCTTGAAATCAGCCCTTGCCTTAACAGGAAGCCAGTGTAGGGAGGCTAGCACTGGAGTAATATGATCACATTTTTTGTTTTCTCGTCAGGATTCTAGCAGCCGTATTTAGCACTAACTGAAGTTTATTTAGTGCTTTATACGGGTAGCCGGAAAGTAGAGCACTGCAGTAGTCTAACCTGGAAGTAACAAAAAAAAAGCTTGGTTAATTTTTCTGCATAATTTTTGGACAGAAAGTTTCTGATTTTTGCAATGTTACACAGATGGAAAAAAGCTGTCTTTGAAACAGTCTTGATATGTTCGACAAAAGAGAGATCAGGGTCCAGAGTAACGCCAAGGTTATTTGAGATGACTGTACAACCATCAATATTAATTGTCAGATTCAACAGAATATCTCTTTGTTTCTTGGGACCTAGAACAAGCATCTCTGTTTTGTCCGAGTTTAAAAGTAGAAAGTTTGCAGCCATCCACTTCCGTATGTCTGAAACACAGGCTTCTAGCGAGGGCAATTTTGGGGCTTCACCATGTTTCATTGAAATGAACAGCTGTGTGTCATCCACATAGCAGTGAAAGTTAACATTATGTTTTCGAATGACATCCCCAAGAGGTAAAATATATAGTGAAAACAATAGTGGTCCTAAAACGGAACCTTGAGGAACACCGAAATGTACAGTTGATTTGTCAGAGGACAAACCATTCACAGAGACAAACCGATATCTTTCCGACAGATAAGATCTAAACCAGGCGTGAACTTGTCCGTGTAGACCAATTTGGGTTTCCAATCTCTCAAAAAGAATGTGGTGATCGATGGTATCAAAAGCAGCACTAAGGTCTAGCAGCACGAGGACAGATGCAGAGCCTCGGTCTGACGCCATTAAAAGGTCATTTACCACCTTCAGAAGTGCAGTCTCAGTGCTGTGATGGGGTCTAAAACCAGACTGAAGCATTTCGTATACATTGTTTGTCTTCAGGAAGGTAGTGAGTTTCTGTGGAACAGCTTTTTCTAAAATCTTTGAGAGGAATGGAAGATTCGATATAGGCCGATAGTTTTTTATATTTTCTGGGTCAAGATTGAGCTTTTTCAAGAGAGGCTTTATTACTGCCGCTTTTAGTGAGTTTGGTACATATCCGGTGGATAGAGAGACGTTTATTATGTTCAACATAAGAGGGCCAAGCACAGGAGGCAGCTCTTTCAGTAGTTTAGTTGGAATAGGGTCCAGTATGCAGCTTGAAGGTTTAGAGGCCATGATTATTTTCATCATTGTGTCAAAAGATATAGTACTAAAACACTTGAGTGTCTCTCTTGATCCTAGGTCCTGGCAGAGTTGTGCAGACTCAGGACAACTGAGCTTTGGAGGAATACGCAGATTTAAAGAGGAGTCCGTCATTTGCTTTCTAATGATCATGAACTGTTCCTTAAAGAAGTTCATGAATGTATTACTGCTCAAGTGAAAGCTATCCTCTCTTGGGGAATGCTGATTTTTAGTTAGCTTTGCGAAAGTATCAAAAACATTTTTTGGATTGTTCTTATTTTCCTCAATTAAGTTGGAAAAATTGGATGATCGATCAGCAGTGAGGGCTCTTTGATACTGCACGGTACTGTCTTTCCAAGCTAATCGGAAGACTTCCAGGTTGGTGTGGCACCATTTCCGTTCTGATTTTCTGGAAGCTTGCTTCAGGGCTCAGGTATTTTCTGTATACCAGGGATCTTATGACAAATGTTTAGTTTAGTTTTTAGGGGTGCAACTGCATCTAGGGTATTACGCAAGGTTAAATTGAGTTCCTCAGTTAGGTGGTTAACTGATTTTTGTCCTCTGACGTCCTTGGGTAGGCAGAGGGAGTCTTGAAGGGCATCAAGGAATCTTTGGGTTGTCTGAGAATTTATAGCACGGCTTTTGATGCTCCTTGTTTGGGGTCTGAGCAGATTATTTGTTGCGATTGCAAACGTAATAAAATGGTGGTCCGATAGTCCAGGATTATGAGGAAAAACATTTATTCCATGGGACAAAACTAGGTCCAGAGTATGACTGTGACAGTGAGTAGGTCCAGAGACATGTTGGACAAAACCCACTGAGTCGATGATGGCTCCGAAAGTCTTTTGGAGTGGGTCTGTGGACTTTACCATGTGAATATTAAATTCACCAAAAATTAGAATATTATCTGCTATGACTACAAGGTCCAATAGGAATTCAGGGAACTCAGTGAGGAACACTGTATATGGCTCAGGAGGCCTGTAAACAGTAGCTATAAAAAGTGATTGAGTAGGCTGCATAGATTTCATGACTAGAAGCTCAAAATATGAAATATCTTATTTTTTTGTAAATTGAATTTTGCTATTGTAAATGTTAGCAACACCCCCGCCTTTGCGAGATGCATGGGGGATATGGTCACTAGTGTAACCAGGAGGTGAGGCCTCATTTAATTTAACACAGTAAATTCATCAAGCTTAAGCCATGTTTCAGTCAGGCCAATCACATCAAGATTATGATCAGTGATTAGTTCATTGACTATAACTGCCTTTGAAGTGAGGGATCTAACATTAAGTAGCCCTATTTTGAGATGTGAGGTATCATGATCTCTTTCAATAATGGCAGGAATGGAGGAGGTTTTTTATTCTAGTGAGATTGCTAAGGCGAACACCGCCACCGCCATTTAGTTTTGCCCAACCTAGGTCGAGGAACAGACACGGTCTCAATGGGGATAGCTGAGCTAACTACACTGACTATGCTAGTGGCAGACTCCACTAAACTGTTAGCTAACAGCCTGCTGCCTGGCCTGCACCCTATTTCATTGTGGAGCTAGAGGAGTTAGAGCCCTGTCTATGTTGGTAGATAAGATGAGAGCACCCCTCCAGCTAGGATGGAGTCCATCACTCCTCAGCAGTCCAGGCTTGGTCCTGTTTGTGGGTGATTCCCAGAAAGAGGGCTAATTATCTACAAATTCTATCTTTTGGGAGGGGCAAAAAAACAGTTTTCAACCAGCGATTGAGTTGTGAGACTCTGCTTTAGAGGTCATCACTCCCCCTAACTGGGAGGGGGCCAGAGACAATTACTTGATGCCGACACATCTTTCTAGCTGATTTACACGCTGAAGCTATGTTGCAATTGGTGACCTCTGACTGTTTCATCCTAACATCACTGGTGCCGACGTGGATAACAATATCTCTATACTCTCTACTCTCGCCAGTTTTAGCTTTAGCCAGCACCATCTTCAGATTAGCCTTAACGTCGGTAGCCCTGCCCCCTGGTAAACAGTGTATGATCATTGGATGATTCGTTTTAAGTCTAATACTGCGGGTAATGGAGTCGCCAATGACTCCATTACTTTGCTGTTATTCTAGCTGCACGGTTTGCAAGCAAGGTTTTATGAACGTTGCTAGCCAGTATGGCAACGGCACATTTAGAACTCGTGACTGGGTCGTGTCCATAGATAAAGAACAAAAAGACTTCACGACGACTGTCTGGCAAACGATCGAATGAACGTACATCTTTTCTCAACCAGTTTAAATCATGAATCATTTCGATGGATGTAAACAAAGAAATGTCAATAGAAAAACAGGTCAAACAACATGAAACGCAGCTAGTTTGTTGTATTACCAGCTTCAGTTTGAAGTGATTGCGCTAGCTGTGTAGTTGTCTAGCTCCTCTGAGCAGTGTCCTGACGAGCGAGCACGTCGTCTATGCCAGGCAAAATCGCACATCATTAGCTCATTGTTTTATGGATGTATCCAAAACAGCTTAAACAAAAGCAAATGCAGCTATTTTGCTGTTATTGCAGCTGCACTGTTTGACATGAGTGTGTTAGCCGTAGTTGGCTAGCTATCACACAAGGGATAAGAGCGCTGCCAGCCAGCATGGCAACCGAACATGTAGAATGAACAACTGGGTTGCATCAAGAGATATAGAACAAAAAGACTGAATGACTTGGTCACGTTTCTGGCAACCCAACCGATAGAATGAACGGCCAGCCGGCTTGGCCAGTAACCATAGATGTGCCTATATTTTTGTTGAGGGATGAAATAGTAGCCTATGAATACATTTATCAAAATAACATTTACATTTTTTTTTATAATTGGTAACCCGTTGTAGAAAAGCAATTGTACACATGAGGTTGTGCAAACCAACTTTTTTAGCATGACTGTGCTGATCTATGGTACTCGGCTCTGACTCATAACTATGACGCAGCGCATCCATGCTAAAAAAAAGTTGTCTTGTGTGCAATTGCTTTAGTACAATACTGTATAATTTACTGTAAAAAAGGCTATAATGTTACTGTAAATGTAATGAATGAATAGATGGATTAATTAAATTCATTGAGGGGAGATTGGTTTGTATTTCACAGTATTTTACCTTTATTTAACTAGGCAAGTCAGTTATGAACAATTTCTTATTTTCAATGATGGCCTAGGAACAGTGGGTTAACTGCCCTGTTCAGGAGCAGAATAACTGAATTTTACCTTGCCAGCTCGGGGATTCGACCTTGCAACCTTTCGGTTACTAGTCCAACACTAACCACTAGGCTACCTGCCACCCCATTTAAAGTTTTAAGACTTGCTGCCACTCCAATCTGTCTCCTATACAGTTTAAATTGATGGTGCACAACTACCACATGCCAGTTAAATTGGTACATCACTCTCACTAACGGATGCAACCAGGGATACTGTATATAATGACGAGGTGGTCTTGTCTTGCCCTAACAATGGGAGTCGCAGAATAAGCCCATTATAAACGCATTCAATATTGCTGTATTTCCCGCTTGGACAGATTTTGACGGGAGTGGAATGGACCCTCTTGCTTCATCTCTGTCTCTCTTGTGCAACAAATGTAGCCACGTTTCAAAATATGTAAATGAGCCAGAAACAACAGTACCATGCACCTGGTCAAAAGGTTTTTGGCGTTCCAAAGATACTGTATGTTACTGTTTTCTGTGGGATCGAAATACAGTACAGTTTGAAATACAGCAATTTTTCCACCACCCACAACATTTTCCCATAATGCACCATCATTTACAGTATGGTGCAGTAAAACGTTTCACAGTGTTTTATTGTTCATAATACCCCAAATGGCTGCATAAATTACAGTTTTCTGTTACAGTGTATCATGATGCATTGCACCACATGCCCGATGCATATTTTTAACACCCATCCCTAGATGGGTTTTTAGAAATTAGGAACTGAAGAATGGGTGGTCCGTATTCCACACGACTGTGCTAGCCTAATAAGCTAAAGCCTATGAGGAGAGCTCTGGTAGATAGTAATGTGGTGCGTTTTAATGGTATGTGTCAAGACATGTTTTATGTAGATCAGCTCCCCTGTGGTGAAACAACAGATGCAGATTAGCTAGTGGTCTCCATCCCTGGGTCTATTGTGGAAACAAACACATGAGATAGGATTTGACAGTACTGCTGTCTGTAAGTGCATATGACTTGCCGGTAGCATGGGAGGAGGAAAGTACAAGCAGAGGCAAAGCTAATGGTGGTCTAATCACACACACACAGCTATCTCAGAGTTGTCAGTCAGAGCTGTTCATCGAGTTGATAGTGGATAATTAGAGGGTTCATATCCTAGCTGCTGATGTGAAAGCTGTCCATCTGTCGATCATTATACCTGCCTGCTACATTACATAGTCCGAGAGAGAGAGAGAGAGAGAGAGAGAGAGAAAATGGTATGTGTGCGAAGAAGGACTGGTGACTCAGAACTCCTTCTCTTAACTCTGGAACTCTGCTTGCATGCTGTGTGTGTGTGCCTTCGTGTGTGTATGAGATGTGTGCTTGTTATGAGACTGACCTGTGTAACTTTAAGGTAGTGTGGGTGGTCTCTAACCATCAGCTTTTGATAGAAGAGAAATGTAGCCCTCTAGAAATACTGTAACTCCCTCGCAGCCCGTTGTAGCATACTGTTCTCTGTGTGTGTTTTTGCACATATGCATGTATATTTCTCTGTGTGTATGAGATGTGTGCGCGTATATCGGTCTGTCTGTGTGTGTGTGTGTGTGTCTGTGTGATGTGATGTCTCTTGAGTATCGTATCTGAGGCGGAAGAGCAGATTACCATACAACACTCCTATAATTACCTCATCTTTCAGCTAGCGCTCTCAAACACAATGGGGAATGATACCACATGCACGCACACACGCTCGCTTGCACGCCTACATGCATGCACACAAGCACGCAATGGTGTGTGTGCGTTATGCCATGTCAACAGTCAACCCAGAGGACATCATGGTGTTGAACACTGGTTGTAGAATGAAATTGTGTTAACCAGAAAATACGTATGTATTTGTTTGTAATCTGACCAGATAACACCCAGCATATGACTTTCCCATGATTCCTTTACCTGGTTGTTAGAGACCATGACAACAACGAGTTCACAACCTTGTGCCACATTTTTCTGGGAAGGGGGTTCCACTCCTCACCTCATCTCCTTGTGTCCATCTACCTCTGGTATTCAAGTGACTGGATGACCTGTAAATGTCACATGCCCCTCCATGGCCCTCTCTGATTTGGCCTCTTTCTTTCTCCTCTCCATGGTGGATTAGAGCTTAAACCCACGCTCCCCAACCCCATGCTCTCCCATCGTCGTGTTTTTCTAATCCATTACACACTATAACACATTTCACACCCCTACAGGCTAACAAAGAGAAATGCCCTGTGGAAAGACCGAAACATATGCAAGGTAATAGTGTGTTTTTGTATAGTATGTGTTTATGCATTGTTTGAGGGAAAGTGTGTACATACCTTTATATGAAAAAAAGAAAAAAGAATGATGCTTTGGGGGGGAAAGAGACTAGTGTGTGTGGGAACTTGTGAGTCGTGTAGTGTGTATGTATTGTGTTTGTGTGTGTGTCCAGGTTTGCGTGCGTGCGTGAGTGAGTGAGTGGGTGTGTGCAAGTTAAGTGAGTGTTCTTTAAGCACATTAGTTGTGTGTGAGAGCATAAGTAGGATGTTGCTGACTACACTGGATGGTGGGCAGTCTGCTTTTTCTGCCAGACACGAATATCCAATTAATTTAAGAGCTGGACATGATCCTCCAACCCACCCACCCACACACACACACACACACACACAGACACACAGACACTCAGAGGGGGGTAAGACATTTCAAATCTAATTTGACATTTGTTATTGTGACAGTGCAAGGGGTTTTACACTGTCTGGGGGTCGGGCATAGACATTGACTCAAAGGTAAAGGCACATTAGACAGGAGCTCAGTGCAAACAGAGAGGCTGTTATTTAGAAAAAGGAAAATGCAGTCCTGGCTCTTCAGCTTTACAAGGTTCTGACCTTTACAGAATTAAGCTAAAGCTTAAACACAGCAAAACACAAATGTCCCAGCCATACCGCTCACGTGTACTCTCAAGAGTGCTCTCCCTAACAGAGTGAGAGCATCACACCTTGAAGGGAGTCAATGAGGTCATTCGATTAAGCTGGCCCGGGTGGGCGGAGTTTGCCATCGATGAAAAGTGATTGCATTCGTTTTGGAACCGGGCTGCCTCCCGGCCGTGATCCTGGTGCCCCGCTCTGGCCGACGGCAGAGTCACCTCAAAAGAAAAGTGCCGTATTTTAAGCACATGGCGTAATGAGTAGGATTCTGTGTTTTCACGTGCAAAAGAAAAGAGTATGGAAAAGAGTTGTTGACAATATGACAGACCTGCGTAGATTAGTATTGGATTATTTGAGCAAGGCACGCCTCCCTCGCCAGCTTCACATGGTCACGTGACAGGCCAGAACCCGGTGCAACCCGGGCCAGTTTAATCGAACCCCCTAATTTAGAGGGCTGCCGTGCTGCACCACAGGTGTCTAGCCTCCTTTTTCTTCCTCATCCCTTCCAAGCCCTCTACTCCCTCCTCTTTATCATCCCTTCTACTCCTCCCCCTCCCCCTTGTCCTCCTCCTTCTTGTTCTCTCCCTACCACTGAATCAATAGGGTTAGGATCTTCCACTCCAAATGTGAAGACTTCAGTGGACACAGTGCACAAAATGTACAATACGCACAACAGTCTTACAAAATACAGTAATTTGTTGCTTGTTGATTTAGAAGGTTGAGGCCAAGGGGCACATCTTTCCCACACCAACCGACATAGATTTCTTTCTGGTGCAGGTTTGATCTGGGGTGTGATGGGGATCTCTGTATGATAGATGATGAAGGGGTCCTGTTTTTAAGTTTTAAAGTTGGTAGAGCATGGCACTTAATAACTTCAGGATCTTTGGTTTGATTACCACTAGGGTCAATCCATAAGAAAATATATTCACGCTCTGCCACTACTGTAAGGGTTTTTGGATAAAAGCATATTATATTTTTTATTATTGACGTGTAGTCATTGAGTAGTTATGTGAATTGGCATTCATTTGGCTGTATGACAGTTGAATTGACCCAAGGTAGTTAAAATCATCTTTGATGATAACAAGACAGGAGTGTTGTCTCTACATAGTAGAGACGGTCCTACAGTATAGCGATAACTGTCATAGACACTTTGCTCCATTGTCACCTTCTAGCTATGTGTGTTGTTGAAATGCAAAATTCCTACTGGCGCTAATTGGTTTGATTCAATGTGTCACCTAATTTGGCATGATGAGTTTGACACATTTCCCTGTCCAGCGCTCTCTAGTCTGGGCTAGTTGAAGCGTAGGAAGCATGCGTTTTTACTCGCTAAAGTAACAACACAGTGTGGTCAAAGATTTAGTAACTTGGTTGCAGTCACAATCTGGTTACCTATAACTACAACCATACTTATGTTTTAGCATTTTTACATATTTATAAATGTATTTGGGGATATCTTCTGACCTACCCACAATGCACTATTGAATTTGACTTTACTGCTATTAGCCCATAGAAACACATTGAAAAACAGCATCATACATGGGATAAAAAAACAGCTGGTCCCGGCTACTAAATCCCCCCACATTTCTAGTTTGACCAGCTGTTTTCAGCAACTAATATTTTTGAATTCGGTTGTCATATTGGCTGGTATGCTAGCATCAAACTATTAACTAGCTTCTAGCCTAGTGTTTGATATGCAATGCGATCTCGTTGTAATGAACAGTGTCGAGTGTCCTGACGAAAAGGCAAACTGTTCTAGCTATGCCAGGCAAAATTGGGCATTATCAGCAAAATAAATTGATGCATGCCGGCAAAGCCACTACACAACACTAAACAATACATTTATTACACTTTAAGAGTGACAAACGGTGCCCAGAAACTGTTAGGACTTACATAAAGCTGCCCCGACAGCGGAAAACATTCCTTTCAGCATCATGAGGTGAATCCTTACTACTGCTATACCTGGCTATCAGCAGAGCCTTGTCTGACAGCAAAAAAGTTAACTCAGTCTCATTTACTGATATGTCTGACTTTATTAAATACATATGGTTTCTACTGACTCCTGGTTGATTTGTATAACTCGATAAAAAACTAATTCTCCTTCAATAATAATGAATGCCGAAATAAGTTTTGACTTTTGATAAAACTATACTAAATATAATCACTTTACCAGATAATTGATTGAAACATACTATTTTGCAATGAAGGTCTACAGTAGCCTCAACAGCATTCTGTAGGGTAGCACCATGGTGTAGCCGGACAGCTTCCGTCCTCCTCTGGGTACATTGAATTCAATACAAAACCTAGCAGGCTCATGGTTCTCAACCTTCCATAGAATTACACAGTAATTATGACAACCTCCGGAGATGTCCTCCAACCTATCAGAGCTCTTGCAGCATGAACTGACATGTTGTCCACTTAGTCGAAGGATCAGAGAATGAATCGAGTACTGAAAGCATAAGATACAGCTAGCTTGTACTGCAGTGCGTAAAATGTGGTGAGTAGTTGACTCAAAGAGAGAGAAAGACAATAGTTGAACAGTTTTTACAAAATAAAGAAGCAAGAAAGAGAGCGGGAGATTGTCATTTTTTCAGTTTCACTTATGTAGCTAGCAAATGCAGCTAGCTAGTTTAGCCTACTCAAACAACCTGCTTAAAAACAGAGGGACGGTATGTTAGCTAGCTGGTTATGACTATCCAACACAATACTGTAACTCTTCCAAGTCAAGGTAAGCTTTTGGTTTGATGAATTTATCGCTAAACTGCTTACTGACTGTACACTGTAACTTTACTGCATGTGTAACGTACTGGGTGTAGGGGGTGAGAAGTCAGGCGCAGGAAGCAGAGAGTTCAGGGTAGTGCTATATTTAATGCACAAAACAGCGAACATAAGCCAAACCCACGAAAACACAGGGCGTACAACAAAACAAATGCCCCAAACACGGGGACTTAAACTGTCCAGCAAAACCCACTAAATGGGAAACACGTAACCCACAGACGTGCACACAAGTTACAAAAAAGAGCAGGCGGGCCTACTGGTAAATAAAGCCCAACTAATCAGAAAATACACAAACAGGTGAAACCAATAAACAGAAAGGGGAAAAAGGATCAGTGGCAGCTAGTAGGCCGGTGACGACGACCGCCGAGCGCCACCCGAACAGGAAGGGGAGCCACCTTCGGTAGGAGTTGTGACAGCATGATTGTAGCAGGTTTACTAACGTGTTAGTTCTATTAGCTATGTTGACTATGACATTACTTTAGCTGTGTTTAGGAGTTACGGCTGTTATGAAAGTGATCTGTGTTTACAGGTGATCAGGGGTGTATTCATTCCATCGATACTGTTGAAAAATGTTTCCTAAAACCGAACAAAACATTAATAAACATACTTGAATTTGTCTAATAGATACACTTGTTTGCAACTGTTGGACTAATGATTACACCCTACATCAGCTATATGCAGACAAGAGTGTGCAAGGTGGTATTGAATGTGTCACTGTCTGTCCATGTCTCACTGTGATGTCACCTCACATTTTTCTCATGATCTGTGTGAACCTACGTTGTAAACTTTCATTCATAGGCTAGGTTGTAGCAACCTCATGATGGGTTTAGGGAACATTTGAGTATCATGTGATAGCCTAAACCTAGCGCTGTTACATTTAACTGGGTGAATTAAATATGAATGACAACCATCCAATATGCTGTAATATATATATAATTGAAGTCAGACGTTTACATACACCTTAGCCAAATACATTTAAACTCAGTTTTTCACAATTCCTGACATTTAATCCTAGTAATAATTCCCTGTCTTAGGTCAGTTAGGATCACCACATTATTTTAAGAATGTGAAATATCAGCATAATAGTAGAGAGAATGATTTTTTCCCAGCTTGAATTTCTTTCATCACATTCCCAGTGGGTCAGAAGCTTACATACACTCAATTAGTATTTGGTAGCATTGCCTTTAAATTGTTTAACATGGGTCAAACGTTTCGGGTTGCCTTCCACAAGCTTTTGGCCCATTCCTCTTTGACAGAGCTGGTGTAACTGAGTCAGGTTTGTAGATTTCCTTGCTCGCACACACTTTTACAGTTCTGCCCACAAATTGTCTATAGGATTGAGGTCAGGGCTTTGTGATGGCCACTCCAATACCTTGACTTTGTTGTCCTTAATTAAGCCATTTTGCCACAATTTTGGAAGTATGCTTGGGGTCATTGTCCATTTGGATGACCCATTTGCGACCAAATTTTAACTTCCTGACATGTCTTGAGATGAGGCTTCAATATATCCACATTATTTTCCACCCTCATGATGCCATCTATTTTGCGAAGTGCACCAGTCCCTCCTGCAGCAAAGCACCCCCCACAATGTGCTTCACAGTTGGGATGGTGTTCTGTAAAGTATGTAAACATCTGTCCCACTGGAATTGTGATACAGTGAATTACAAGTGAAATAATCTGTCTGTAAACAATTTTTGGAAAAATTACTTTTGTCATGCACAAAGTAGATGTCCTAACCGACTTGCCAAAACTATAGTTTGTTAACAAGAAGTTTGTGGAGTGGTTGAAAAACAAGTTTTAATGACTCCAACCTAAGTGTATGTAAACTTCCGACTTCAACTACATATGGCCATGCTCATTAAAAAAAAGCATCCTCCTTCATCTTTAACGGCACTGACCACTACTGCTCTCTTAGGTCACTAGTGGTCTGTGGGGTAATAGTAGAGGCAGCCAGAATCAATGCTAATGAGTTTTAATCTGGGCGTGTATCTTGGGAGGGAGGACTGGGATCGTTAATTAAAATAAGCACGGCTCTCCTCCTCCCCTGTAAATGCATACTCATCTATATATGCTTACTGTGCAGAGAAGAGAGGGGAGGAGGAGAGCAGAGGAGAGATTTGGGGTTGTGGACACATTTCTTTCCCTGCAGTGTCACGCTGTTGAAATACCATATTTCAAAAAAGTATCAGCTTTTTATGATGAAGTATTAATACAGAAGGTGCCACAAAGCACCACTCCTGAGTCGTTAGTGTCTCAGTCTCTCTCTCTTTCTCGCTCTCTCTCTCCTTTTTTAGCACTTGTTCTCTGTCTCTCTTTCGCTCCTCGTCAGTCAGTCAGAGAGAGAACATGCATTAGTGGATGGCATTCCACCATTAGCTCAGTCGGATTGTATTATACTAACAGCAACCATAACAGTGTATGTAAGTGAAGAAGACAGGAGCATATGATTCAATAGTAACTGCATTCACACTGGATTTTGACATTGTTTACAAGCTGATGAGCCCTCTCCCCAAACAAAACCCCTGTCTGTATCTACGTAATTACCAGTGGGTTTTTGGGAGGGATAATAGAATTCAATACAAATCCTGGCTTGTCAGTGAACTAGTGTCCCCACTGTCCTTCACTCTCTCTTCTTTTACCCCTCCTCGATATTCATGACTCATGCAGTGTGTATGTGTGTGTTGAAAGTCGTAGTGAGTATTGTCTCGTCTCATCATCAGGGTTATAATCACTGATCAGATGTAGTCTCTCGTCCTTTCTCTAGTCCTCTCTCTCTCTCTCTCTCTCAAACCCCTCAAACAGTGTGAGATCGACAAAGAACAAGAGGATGGTAGGAGGAGAGAGAGGAGATGGAAAGAATGGAGAGGGAAAGCGGAGGAAGTTGGCAGTTATAGAATAAGGTGCCCAAAGCGCTAGCTGCGCTATGTACCTTAGAGTATTTTACCGCCTGCCATATAGTGAATATAGTCAATATTGTCAATACCCTAACCCCTGCCTTGGACTCATACCCAACTGTAGCTTTATACTCTTATACACTGCGAGCACACACACACACACAAACACATACATGACTCAAAAACCCACATGCAAATAGGGGCACACACACAGACGTGTACACATGCACATACAGACACACAGAGTGACACGTATACCTACACACACATGTCCTGTTGTGAGCTGAAAGATAGCACCACAGGGAAACACTGTGGGTGGACTGGTAGTCAATCAGTCAGTTAGTTTAGACAGGAGAAGAGCTGTAGTCAATATTTGGACAACACCAAAGTGGACAGGTCCTAGTCGATATCTGTCAGCCTGTCAGTCATTTTGTCGGTATAAACAGAACAAACCAACTATTTCCCTGAGTAGCTTGCAGCCCATGTGTCATGTGACTAGGTTGTTGTGACCTTGCCCTCAAACCACAGGATTGCTGGTCCAAGCCACACTCTGATCATTCACCCTCAATAGCCTCAGTGATCATGTATATTATGAGTGTTTATGGTTTGAATCCTATATAATTTTTATTTAGTTGAAAAATAGTGACAGCCTGTAGTTGGTTGACTCTGAAATAGGTGCCAGTTTAAGATAAGGAAAAATCACCATGGGTCCCATTTTACAGGAAACAGTATGATGATGACATTCATCCATACACAAACACCAAATTTAAACAATGAAAACATTCATAGATTAATGTGACCCAGATGGTACGCACATCATTTGCACACACTAACAGATGCGTACACACACAGATTCACACACTCGTTTCATTCATGATCAGAGGTGTCAGTGACAGTGGGAAATATAGGAACACCTGCTGCTGCTAATGGAATTTTGAATCAGCTGTTTTATGCAATTCATAGAATCGCCACAACAATCTCAGAATGTCACAAATGTGTCAACACTCACTGTTCTGTGGCGGCATGCTGAGAGCAACAATCTCCATTTCAGTTGTATTAGTTTGTGGACTTGACATCCTGCAACTGTGACCCTCCAAATAAGCAACCCCAATGTTGAGAAAAAGTTGAAAAAATAACTGCAAAACAGCTGTGTTTTTGGCACAACCAACAATTCCCATCTCTGTTGTGTTTTAGTCTGCCTTGCCGGTACTGCCAGGGGTAGAACAGTGTATCTGCTTCCAAAATGGCTTCCATCACCCTTGTCACACCCTCAGGTCAGGTTGCCATAAGAGATAGGTCCTGACTGACAGCTTGTTACCACACAAATCCACACACACACACACACACAAACACACACACACACACACACACATATCGTATAAAATTGACATGGCTCTTGACAAGTTAGACACTTCTCCAGACCCTTTACAAGGAAATGTAATCTGTACACACCTGCCTATGTGTGAATCTTGACTTGAGTGTGATACCATACTAAAGTACTCCCATCTCTACTACAACACAGTCAGTCAACCCTCAAACCAATCAATACGTTTCACAGACAAAAGAGACAAGAAAACCCCAGAGAAAGAAGTTGTAAACGTTTCGATTATTTTACTGAATCATGTATACAGCCAACAGCAAGGCGCGGCACTCCGGGTTCAGGGTATGGCACTGGGAATCCTATTTTCCCACAACCCCGTTAAACGGATTACACACATCACATTCCACCATTCCAAGAGTTGGTATCCCAAGGCACAGAGTTCACCACGCTCAAATGTCTTTCATAAGCTTTAATAATGGAGTCCCCAAACACAGACACACAAATAAATACAAACATGTACACGCACACACACACACACACACACACACACACACACACAGAAGCATGATTGATTGGTAAGGCAGCTGACATGACAGCAATGCAATTGGCCCAGACCTGTATTAGAGCAGCAAGCAACAACATTAACATCAACATGGCATCGTACGAAAAATGATTAACTGAGCGAGAGAGTGGTAGGAAAGAAGGGTGTGACATAGGGGAATAGTTGTTTTTGCCGCTAGACACGGTTTCTTGATTGAAGACCCATATTTTTTTTTATATTCTCCCGTGGTCATAATTTCCTACTGCCTGGGTGTGTGCGTATGTGCGTGTGTGAGTGCACGCAGTGAGCTGCGATGACAGACAGATTAAACATGTGAGAGTGAATGGTTTTATCAGTCTGGTTTGGCATCGTCGGATCTCTCTCTACCTTTATCTCACTGACTCACTCATTTTCTCTCTTTATCGATACATTATAGGTCATTTATATAATTCTGCGCTAGGCTACACATCAACGTTTTGATTAGTATGGGATGAAGCGTGACAAGTGTATTGGGGAATCATGACTCATCATATTAGCCAGAGACACAAAGGAATGTAAGTAGGAATGGCTGGCTTTTCATCTCATTCAAATGTACATTTCAGTCATTTGTCAGATGCTTTTATACAGAGCGACTTGCAGTAATGAGTGCATACATGTTTATACTCCCCCCCACACCTGTCCCCGTGGGAATTGAACCCACAAGTCTGGTGCCATGCTCTACCAACTGAGCTGCACGTGGTGTAATCAAATGCCATTTATACATGCTGAGCTGACATTCAATACTATTTTTACTACGACTGACCGTTGACTGACAGTTCTTTGAAACCCATGTGTCAAGCAACTTGGATGCAATATTGCAGTGAGATCATCTCAAGCTAATTCTCTGATACACGAAGCAACTCAAACATAATGGAAATGTCATGCAACATCCAATCCTGTAGTTTATCAAATTATTTGTCTATCCAACTGTTTGGTTATCGTAACAGCATCGATATAGACAAAATGCTAGCTGTTCAGTTTAGCTGGCTAGCCAAAATGAAATTGCCACCACCTTTTATCATTGTCAATGTTGGACAATTTTAATTAAAACTGGACAGGGAATGGTCTGCGTTCACTTCATAAATGTATATCACCTGGTAACGCAGAGTTTCGTTTTAACCTCTCACGTTTGCTGTGTTCGCATGTTTTTGAAGTGCGTTTGCTGTGCTCACCTATTCCCAAGTGCTGTGTGTTTGATAACTGAAGTGTGAAATCGCACACGTGCTACCAATATGCATGTTCACCAATGATATGCTCTAACCCAAATTGAGAGGCAACATTCCTGCCTCTCTTTCCACTCTTGATTGTGCACAGGTGGACACGTGGAAGACTTCAACCACATAGATACAGTGCTCCACGACATCCGCACAGACACCACCCCACCCATATGAGAACGTTCCGCCCCATCCCCCCCGGCACTCTATCAGGAACTGCGCAGCCTTCTGAAAGAGATGTTGGCTGGAGGAGCGGTACGTGAGAGTGCTAGCCCTTGGGCTGCACCTATTGTCCTGGTCAAGAAGAAGTACGGTGCATGCCGTTTCTGTGTTGACTACAGAAAGCTCAACGCAGTGACCCAAAAAAAGATGCCTATCCCCTCCCCCGGATCGAGGATTCCTTAACCACCCTGAAAAAGGAGGCCTGATACTCCACTCTTGACCTCCCCAGTGGCTACTGACAAATGGAGGTGGACATCCGTGACCGGGAGTAGACTGTTTTCACCACCCTGCTTTGGGTTGTTCGAGTTTGAGCGGATGCCATTTGGGTTGTGTAACGCACCAGCCACATTCCTGCAACTGATGCAAAGGTATCGGGGGAACCAGGAAGGATAACCATTGCTGTTCTACCTTGGTGATGTAATTGTCTATTCCTCGGACTGAAACGCACCCGGCCCACTTGGAGGAAGTGCTTGAGCAGCTCTGGAGCCATGGATTGAAACTACAACATCTAAAGTGTCACGGAGGCAGGTCACTTACCTTGGGCATGTGGTGGACGCCCAGGGGGTCACGCCAGACCATGGTAATGTTGAACCAGTAAAGAAGGGGCTACCTCTACCACAGTGTGTAAGGTAAAATCGTTCCTGGGCTTTGTGGGGTATTGTCTGCCATTTATCCCTAAATTCTCTAGGGCACTGGTTTTGAAAAGTAACCTTTTGCAACACCCTGTTTTGACATATGCGGATTTTTCTCTCCCCTTCCGGATCTCAGTAGATGCAAGCTGTGGGCTGTGTTGTCTCAAGTGCAGGATGGACTGGAAAAGGGTCATTGCCTACGGCAGCCAGAGCCTGAGCCCAACTAAGTGAAATTACCAAAACTATAGCTCCTTCAAGCTGGAACTGCGGGGACTGAAATGAGTCGTAACAAAAACGTTTAAACCTTACCCGTGGGGCTCCAATTTCACTGTGTACACTGCATACATCCGTCTCAGGGAAGTTGAACAGTGCTGTGCCACACAATTGGCAAACTACCAGTTCGGCATTGAGTACCGTCCAGGAGCCCGCAACATCAATGCTGATGTCCTCTTGATTCCAGAAGAAGGAGTTGAAGAGATTCCCCAGACCCAGTTCATTGGAGGGACTTCAGTAGAGGGGGACCCCCCCAAACACATGACCCTGGAGTGTTTGGCAACATACCAACGATGCCCTTCAAACAGTGGGAGCACTGTTAAACCAGGGCCAACCCTTCGACAACCCAGCATGGCAAGCAGTGCCCCAGCCCATCAAAATCTTACTGCAGAAGTGGAACCTGCTAAAAACATCAAGAGGGGGGGATAGTCAGGCAGGTGCCAGATGAATGGACAGGGGGAAAAGGCAAGACGTATGGAAGCACTACAACACATGGGGGCAGAGAAGACCCGATCTGCACTACAAAGAGGTTTCTTTTGGCCAAACATTAGAGCAGATATTCAAATTCTCGATGTCCACAATGTGTGGTTAGTAAACCTAGGCTCTCTACCCATGTGCCAATGCTTTGAGTGTCAACTAGTGCTCCAATACAAATGGTGGCCAGACTACCTTCCCCTGTGTCCCACCACTGGTGATGTTTGATGTGCTTTCCAGGTACGCTTGGGAGGTGCCCACAAAGGACCAGAAGGTCCACACCACAGCCCGGGTGCTATGGAAGCACCTCTTACAAACCTTCAGTTCTACAGTGGTCAACAATTTGGGACTGGGTACACTACACACTTCCTAATGTTTGGTAGACATTCACTGTTGCCCATTGAATGTACCTTTGGAGTCAAATTTATCCAGACAGGTAGATCAGTGAGTGTAGCATCATCATGGGGTCCTCCTGGGGCCTATGAGAAGATGGGGAAGGCGGCCCGACAACGACAAAACTCCAGGCCACTGGCCCCACCTCTACTGCCCGCAGAGCGTGTGCTTGTTTGTTGTTTCCACAGGAGATCACACGAAAAGTTGGTGGAGCGTTGTGCGAACACACAGCTCTCCGGTGGCTGCCTGCTGACATTGTGCTGAAAATATAGAAGTTAAAAGGAATTCATATGGGGAAACTGTGATACCTACCTGACTTACATACTTACACTGCCTTCTTCCTCCCGGGGCCAGACCTGAACCCTCCCTTCATGGAGACCGAAACCTGTGGAGAGAAAGAGATTCAATTGAGAGCTAAGAGCTAAGGAGAAAAGGCTTAACTAAAAGGGGAGGTACTGACACTACGGGTGGACTCGAATACAGAGGCTACATTCGGATAAGTATTGACTGTTGGAAATTAAGATAAAAGTTGATTGATGGATTTTATGCAAAAAGGCCTTTAAAAAAGAGGAATTTACATTTTTGAGGAGAGACTTTTAATAAGGCCTTGCATATTTTTGTACCTCCATTTTTAAGAGACACTTCCTGTCATGTCTACTCCCGCTCCTCCCCGCCGGTATTCCACATCTCTGGTTTTCTAACTACCGGTCCTGGCAACCATCTTTACTCGCACCTGGCATCAATCATTACTCGCACCTGCTTCTCATGATTAGGCTCACCTGGATTCCAGTTCCTCTCTCATTACCTCTCTTATATCCAGAACTCCCTTAGGTATATTCCCCAGGCAGTATTAATGTTGTACCATGTCCGTACGCTACACTTGTGTCTTGCATTGTTCTCTGATACCTTTAAAAAAAAACTTGCTTCATGCACTTGCTTCCCATCTCCCAGCGTCGTCGCTACAGAATACTGCCTCAACAAATGGAAGCAGACGGTCAATGAACAGGAATGCTTACTTCGTAAGCACTACGACCAGCTGGCACAACTGGAGATGGCTATGGAGGAGGTTCTTCGCAGTCTTCAACGTCTCGAACATGCCTGAGAGGCGTTGCCTTCCACTAGCGGATGATACTCTGCCACCAGTCGACCCAGCGAGCCAGCACGTCAGTCTATTTAGCAGTCCACCCAGGTCAGAGATGCCCGTTTGTCCTTTCTGTATAAATATGACAGAATCCCATCTAAGTGCTGTGGTTTCCTACTCCATTGCTCCCTCTATTTTACGCATCAGATGGGAGCCTTTACCACTGAGACATCCAAGGTTGCCATGGTTAATTCTCTGCTGACTGGGCGGGCGTTGGAGTGTCCAACTTTGTAGTGTCGTGACTTTACTTTCATTAATCTGATTACTGTTGGTTATCTAATCAACTAACTATGTTTAATTGTTAAATTAAATTTATCATGTAACAATTAACTCATTAGGAATTTAGGGCACCACGAGCAGTTCTTTAAAGAGGTACCATCTCCCGAATTAAACTCTAAAGGTCTTTACCTATTACCTATTTACCTATTATCAATAAACATACAACTCATTAATCATAACCTCGTATCATATCATCATTCTAAACAGCTGTAACGTGCATCTGCAAAACCCCCAGCCTTAGTTATGATTCAGTACTGCACAAATTGGTTTAATTATTTAAACATACACACTTAATACATCAGTAAAAGGTTCCTAGCTGACTGTCCCAATATGGCGGCTTGTTGCAAAATAGATGGGGGAGGCCTAGAGGGACAGAGACATATATAAACTATTCTCACAGTAATCATATACTTTGCACACGAACCGCCTCCCATTTGGAGTAAGAAATCATGAATGTATTTACTTGTAAATGTTTTGGTTTGTCGCATAGTTTTGATCAGAACTACAGAGTTGATTTCCCTTCTATTCGCTCCTGAAGCTACCTCGTTAAAGACTAGCCAGCCGTGTCGATGGTTCCCATTGGGGTGATGAGGGTGCTACGGGGATTTGAGAAGAGTAGTAGAATGGTCCCACTTAAGTTCACTTTTCTAGATACTTTACTTAGGACAGCTAATCAGCCGTACCAGTGTTTGCCCAGGAGGTGATGTTATTGTCTCTCGCACGTGTTGAGAGTTTGAACCACTTTGGAAGTGTCCTGCAGCTCAACGCCTCTCTGGTCTGATATGTTCATTCTTAACCCACTGTTTAATACAGTTCATTCATGAGGCTGACACGCTCTCTGACCTCACTCAATGGACAGTGACTACTCACTTGTACAAAGTTATAGAAACAATTTCCTCTTATAGTTTATAAGATCACATCCCTCTCTTAACAAAAACAAAAACACACATATTTCATACACAACATAGAGGATGGAGACTTTGTATATGTAGTGTATATACTTTTCAAGTTACAGTATTTCCTTTATAACATTTTTCATGACATCACAAAATAACAACCAAAATGACAATATTATTCTTTAGATCACCGCTGACCATTCCACATGTTCTATGTTAGAAATATTGTTCCAGTATTCACTTTAGAATGTGATAGAGTTTCGGCGGGAAAACGTCTGCGAAACAAAGGCACATTCCTGTTGTGGAGAGAGGGTCTGGTTGAATTCATCCATTGCCAAGCTGATCTGACCTATTTGGTTCCTCACAGGACAGTCATGGCAGTAGCAACAGTTTGGGGAAGGTCCTTTCCTGTTTCAGCATGACAATGCCCCCGTGCACAAAGCTAGGTCCATACAGAAATGGTTTGTTGAGATTGGTGTGGAAGAACTTGACTGGCCTGCACAGAGCCCTGACCTCAACCACATCTAACACCTTTAGGATGCATTTGAACACCGACTGCGAGCCAGGCCTAACCGCCCAACATCAGTGTATGACCTCACTAATGCTCTTGTGGCTGAATGGATGCAAGTCCCCTCAGCAATGTTCCAACATCTAGTCAAAAGCCTTCCCAGAAGATTAGAGGATGTTATAGCAGCAAAGGGGGGACCAACTCCATATTAATGCCCATGGTTTTGAAATGAGATGTTCTACCTGCAGTTGTCCACGTACTTTTGATCATGTAGTTTATGTTGACATGATAACTGTATTGGAGTTCCAAACAGAGTCATGTACACCCCCCTCCCTTTTTCCATGCAGGCTGAAGACCCTGCTAGCTTACACCAGACACAAATGAAAGGGGAGATCTTGAAGTATCTTTGCAACAGATGAAAAGGGAAAACATATAATGATAGTTGCTAAAATTTTAGCACCAGTGGACTAGCAAGCTAGCTATGTAAACCACACCCCTCTGTTAACACGCCATATGCAATGGTGGTTACAAGGCGGTACTTATTGAACAAGAGAGTAAGACGTTACCATTGGGGTATTAAAATGAGCGGCTTAATGTCATGTCTCCAATAAGCTGGCTTCTTGAATTCAGGTTTTTGACGCAGAGGAAGCCAGTCATTTTGTTATAAAACTTTATCCATGTACCAGTTATGGTTTATACTTTGGTCATCCTAATTTTAATCTAGATTCATCCGAATATCCTCGAATTTGATGGAAAACATTATTTTGACTGTTTAGGACCTTTAAATTATCAAACTTGGGGAAAGTTTCAGCACATTTTTCCATTGACTTCAATAGAGCACTTGTTCATGGCTGCTGCTTCTAGATGCTGGTCTTCAGTCAGTTTAATATTTCCCATCCTAATGGTTAAGGTTAGGATTGCGGCTGGGAAAGATGATCCTAGAACTGTGCGTACGGGAAACTTCACCTAGGAGCCGTGAATAATGTCCACTATCACATAGTGTTAAAGGTGACAGGCAAAGAGATAAATACATCACAAAATAATCAGCAATAATATTTTGGTCAGAGTAGATTTTGTGTGCTTGATATAACACTAAGTAAGGCAAGAACATCTGTCAATAAGTAATTGTTCTTAACTAGCATGCCTAGTTAAAGGTTAAATTTTTAAAAAGAGGAAAAAAAGATATCTGCTATCTGATTTTAGTGCACAATTTCACACATCTCTGAGCTCACAAGATAACCTAGACACGGAGACTGCGTTTACACAGGCAGTCCAATACTGATACGTTTCCACTAATTGGTCAATTGACCAATCATGTCAGCTATTTTGCCAAGAATTGGGGAAAAGGTCAGAGTTGGAGTGCCTGTGTAAACACAGCCAGAGAGAAAATCAGTCTCCCACTTGCATTGCTTCACCGAAGTTCAACATTCTACATAACCCTTTGCCACATTATACAGTAGTTTCATAGAACTGTGCATCAAAATGGTATATTTATGTGATCTATTTGCCTGAATATGCCTCTCATGAAGAGTGAGTATTTCTAGTTCATAATGTCAGTCACTTGCAACTCACTTTTGATGTAATTATTGAAAAATCAAGGCCTTCAGTGGTGTGTGTGTGTTTGTGTGAATGTGTGTGCGCCACCCCTCACCCTTCGCTCCACCCTCATCACCCTTCTCACCCCTACCTCTTTCCTTCTCACCCCTCCTCTTCTGTCTATACTGTATAATGGTTTGAAGAAAATACAGTTGTGATGACTCCATTCTCTCCTCTTCCAACCTCTCTTTTCCTCTCCTCCCTAAGATGAGAGGTCTGTTTGGTGATTAAACTCTGTCTAAAGAGTCAGCTCCTCGCTCCTCTCCTCACCCGTCAACCTCCTCCCTCTTCAGATGATCTCTGTAAGGTGATTAGGCTAAACACTCTGCAGTTTATAGTGTCAGGGGGGCTGTTATGCCTGTACGGTCTGCTGACGTTAGGGGACCGAAGGGGCAGCTGATGGAGAGGAATGGTTCGAGCATTCCATCAGAGTGTGTGTGTGTGTGGTTTATGATGCATTCACAGGTGAAACCCGTTAACAGAAGACCTAAAGGGAAGACATACAAGGACTCAGGGTCCAGGCTAGAGCAGTGGTTCCCAAACTGCAGACGGACAGTGCATTCGGAAATATTCAGACCCCTTAACTTTTTTCAAATGTTGTTACGTTACAGCCTTATTCAAAATGGATTAAGTAAAACAATTTAATCAGCAATCTACACACAATACCCCATAATGACAAAGCGAAAAACAGGTTTGTATACATTTTTGCAAATGTATTCTAAATAAAAAACAGATACCTTATTTACAATAGTATCCACACCCTTTGATATGAGACTCATAATAGAGCTCAGGTGCATCTTGTTTGCATTGCTAATCCTTGAAATGTTTCTACAACTTGATTGGAGTCCACCTGTGCTAAATTAATTTGATTGGACGTGATTTGGAAAGGCACACACCTGTCTATATAAGGTTCCACAGTTGATAGTGCACATCAGACCAAAAACCAAGCCATGAGGTTGAAGGAATTGTCCGTAGAGCTCCGAGACAGGATTGTGTGGAGGCACAGATCTGGGGAAGGGTAACAACATTTCTGCAGCTGTTATGGTCCCCAAGAACACAGTGGACTCCATCATTCTTAAATTCTTAAGAAGTTTTGAACCACCAAGACTTTTCCTAGTGCTGGCCGCCCGGCCAAACTGAGCAATCGGGGGAGACATGCCTTGGTCAGGGAGGTGACCAAGAACACAGTGGTCACTCTGACAGAGCTTTGGAGTTCCAGAAGGACAACCATCTCTGCAGCACTCCACCACTCCACCACTGACTTTATGTTAGAGTGGGCATTCTGAAGCCACTCGTCAGTAAAAGTCACATGACAGCTCGAGTTTGCCAAAAGGCACCAAAAGACAAGATTCTCTAATCTGATGAAGCCAAGGTATAATTATTTGGCCTGAATACCAAGCATCACGTCTGGAGGAAACCTGGAAATGTCCCTACAGTGAAGCATGGTGGTGGGGGCAGCATCATGCTGTTGGGATGGTTTTTTTAGGGGCAGGGCCTGAGAGACTAGTCAGGATCGAGTCAAAGATGAATGGAACAAAGTACAGAGAGATCCTTGATGAAAACCTGTTCCAGAGCATTCAGGACCTCAGACTGGGGTGAAGGTTCACCTTCCAACAGGACAATGACCCTAAACACACAGCCAAGACAATGCAAGAGTGGCTTCAGGACAATTCTCTGAATGTCCTTGACTGGCCCAGCCAGAGCCCGGACTTGAACCCGACCGAACATCTCTGGAGAGACCTGAATAACTGTGCAGTAACTCTCCCCACCCAACCTGACAGAGCTTGAGAGGATTTGCAAAGAAGAATGGGAGAAACTCCCTTAATACAGGTGTGCTAAGCTTGCAGTGTCATACCCAAGAAGACTCGAGGCTGTAATCGCTGTCAAAGGTGCTTCAACAAAGTACTGAGTAAAGTAAATCAAAAGGTGTATTTATAAACTCAGCTATTTAGGTCTATTTATAAAATCACTGTCAATTCCGTTTATTCTTTTGTAAATATTTGTATGAACATAACGAGATTCAACAACTGAGACAAACTGAACAAATTCCACAGACATGTGACTAACAGAAATGGAATAAAGTGTCCCTGAACAAAGGTGGTGTCAAAATCGAAAGTAATAGTCAGTATCTGGTGTGGCCACCAGCTGCATTAAGTACTGCAGTGCATCTCCTCCTCATGGACTGCACCAGATTTGCCCATTCTTGCTGTGAGATGTTACCCCTCTTCCACCAAGGCACCTGCAAGTTCCCGGACATTTCTGGGGGGAATAGCCCTAGCCCTCACCCTCCGATCCAACAGGTCCCAGACATGCTCAATGGGATTGCGATCCAGGCTCTTCGCTGGCCATGGCAGAACGCTGACATTCTTGTCTTGCAGGAAATCATGCAAAAATGAGCAGTATGGCTGGTGGCAGTGTCATGCTGGAGGGTCATGTCAGGATGAGCCTGCAGGAAGGGTACCACATGAGGGAGAAGGATGTATTCTCTGTAATGCGCAGTGTTGAGATTGCCTGCAATGACAACAAGCTCAGTCCGATGATGCTGTGACACACTGCCCCAGACCATGATGGACCCTCCACCTCCAAATCGATCCTGCTCCAGAGTACAGGCCTCGGTGTAACGCTCATTCCTTCGATGATAAACGCAAATCTGACCATCACCCCTGGTGAGACACAACCGCGACTCGTCAGTGAAGAGCACTTTTCGCCAGTCCTGTCTGGTCCAGCGACGATGGGTTTGTGCCCATAGGCAACGTTGTTGACGATGTCTGGTGAGGCCCTGCCTTACAACAGACCTACAAGCCGTCAGTCCAGCCTCTCCCAGTCTATTGCGAACTGTCTGAGCACTGATGGAGGGATTGTGCATTCCTGGTGTAACTCGGGCAATTGTTGTTGAGACCCTGTACCTGTCCCACAGGTGTGATGTTTGGATGTATCAATCCTGTGCAGGTGTTACACATGGTCTGCCACTGCGAGTATGATCAGCTGTCCGTCCTGTCTCCCTGTAGCGCTGTCTTAGGCGTCTCACAGTACGGACATTGCAATTTATTGCCCTGGCCACATCTACAGTCCTCATGCCTCCTTGCAGCATGCCTAAGGCACGTTCACGCAGTTGAGCAGGGACCCTGGGCCTCTTTCTTTTGGTGTTTTACAGAGTCAGTAGAAAGGCCTTCAGTGGAAAGGTTTTCATAAGCTGTTAGTCTTAACGACCGTTCGACAGGTGCATGTTGATAAAGAGTTTATAGTTCATTGAACAAGCATGGGAAACAGTGTTTAAACCATTTACCATGAAGATCTGTGAAGTTATTTGGATTTTTACGAATTATCTTTGAATGACAGGGTCCTGAAAAGGGACATTTATTTTTTTGCTGAGTTTACAATGAATAAGGGCAGAAATTATACATATTTAAGCAAAGTTATACTTAAATCCGAACTGGTTCTCAACCAAATTAGTAACAATGTCTCAGCCCATGTTCAAGAATGGTCTTTTTCCCTGTATTCAGATTACAACCGCTCACTTTCGGTTATTTGAAAATGTAATCATCTCTAAAATGTCTTTTTTTTAACAAGCCATGGAAAGTTGGTTGCAATTTCAGTTTAATCCACCTGAAAAGACATAACAAGTAATACAAAAAATTATTGTGGTTAAACTCAAACTAATTGTTCATTTTAAAATTATATCATAAATAGGACTGGTGGAGTTATGTCACACATGCAACTAACACAAATGTGGAAATGTCTGCTCTACCCAAAGTTATAACCAACTGATTGCAGCATTACAGCCAAAATGGAAGAGGCAAGTGGAAGGGGGGAAAAGTAAGGAACTTGTCTGTCGGCCCTGCACTAAAGACCATAATTGGTTAAAGAAAATTGTGATTATTAAAAATATATACCCGTTTCATTTAAAGACCAAAATATTGACAGCTGTGCTATATACATTGCAAAACAGTTGGGAAGAGATTTTCTTTGTACCGATTCCATGGCACATGGTTTATGAATTGACACGCAAAATGACACCGGATTTGAAACTTTGAATTTTTCAATTTCAATGAATATACAACCTTTTTGCAGCCAATAGAATGCTATATAAGTTATACAACCTTCCCAGCTCTGCAGACTCTGCTGTGAGGAGGCAGAGTCATTAGATCATTTATTTTGGTATTGTCTATATGTAGCTCAATTTTGGTCACAGATCCAGGAATGGCTGAAGAATTGCAACATTTACTTAGAGCTAATGCTGCAGATAGCAATACTGGGTGATTTGAAAAGTCATAGTCAATCGATTAATAATAATTTGTGACTCACAACCTGGATTCAGTCTTATGTAGCAACATTTGAATTTCAGTTTTTTACATTGGATAAAAGTAGAGACTCAGAGCTTCAAAATGGTATATCATACATTGCATTTGAGGTAACAATGAGAAAGCAATTCTGATTTGAAAGTTGATCAACTTGTAAACTCACTTTTGAGAAAACCGTCTTTCAATGTTTTTGTACTACTATTGGAGAGCCCTTCTTTGTCTACACCCATTCAGCATTGTTCACACCATCTTAAGATTGTTCAGAAACCTCTGACCTCACAACTGCAGTAAAGGACCCAAGCTAACTTGCTAACATTGGCTAGCTACTTCCAGACACATAATGAGAGAACACCCCACTTTGACCATTTTATTCGCCCTAGTAGAGCTGGTTAGGCTGTTTTCATGTTGTCCAGGGAGTTGGTGACTAACTGTGCTGCTGGCAACAATTTAATTACGCTTTGTTTCCAACGTTTACTAACACTGGACATATTCAACGGGTGTTGATCGTTCAAAAATGCATCAGTTATTCTGCGCTCTGGCACACTAAGACGATAGTCTTTTGATAAGAATTGTAGTTAGATAGCTAGCTAGGTAAACAATGAATCCCAACGCATGATGTAACGTTAGGGAATTTGTAAAAAATCCTTGTCTTAGGTCAGATAGGATCACAACTTTATTTTAAGATTGTGAAATGTCAGAATAATAGTAGTGAGAATGATTTACTTCAGCTTTTATTTCAGCTTTTATTTCCTTCATCACCTTCCCAGTGGGTCAGAAGTTTACATACACTAAATTAGTATTTGGTAGCATTGCCTTTAAATTGTTTAACTTGGGTCAAACCTTTCGGGTAGCCTTCCACAAACTTCCCACAATAAGTTGGGTGAATTTTGGTCCATTCCTCCAGACAGAGCTGGTGTAACTGAGTCAGGTTTGTAGGCCTCCTTGCTCGTACACGCTTTTTCAGTTCTGCCCACACATTTGCTATGGGATTGAGGTCAGGGCTTTGTGATGGCCACTCCAATACCTTGACTTTGTTGTCCTTAAGCCATTTTGCCACAACTTTGGAAGTATGCTTGGGGTCATTGTCCATTTGGAAGACCCATTTGCGACCAAGTTTTAACTTCCTGACTGATGTCTTGAGACGTTGCTTCAATATATCCACATAATTTTCTTTTCTCATGATGCCATCTATTTTGTGAAGTGCACCAGTCCCTCCTGCAGCAAAGCACCCCCACCACATGATGCTGCCACCCCAGTGCTTCACGGTTGGGATGGTGTTCTTTGGCTTGCAAGCCTCCCCCTTTTTCCTCCAAACATAACGATGGTCGTTATGGCCAAACAGTTCTATATTTTTTTCATCAGACCAGAGGACATTACCCCAAAAAGTACAATCTTTGTCCCCATGTGCAGTTGCAAACCGTAGTCTGGATTTTTTTATTAAGGTTTTGGAGCAGTGGCTTCTTCCTTGCTGAGCGGCCTTTCAGGTTATGTCGATATATGACTCGTTTTACTGTGGATATAGATACTTTTGTACCTGATTCCTTCAGCACCTTCACAAGGTCCTTTGCTGTTGTTCTGGGATTGATTTGCACTTTTCGCCACAAAGTACGTTCATCTCTAGGAGACAGAACGCGTCTCCTTCCTGAGTTGTATGACGGCTGCGTGGTCCCATGGTGTTTATACTTGTGTACTATTGTTTGTACAGATGAACGTGGTACCTTCAGACATTTTGAAATTGCTCCCAAGGATGAACCAGACTTGTGGAAGTCTTCCATTTATTTCTGAGGTCTTGGCTGATTTCTTTTGATTTTCCCATGATGTCAAGCAAAGAGGCACTGAGTTTGAAGGTAGGCCTTGAAATACATCCAAAGTTACACCTGCAATTGACTCAAATTATGTCAATTAGCCTATCAGAAGCTTCTAAAGCCATGACATAATTTTCTGGAATTTTCCAAGCTGTTTAAAGGCACAGTCAACTTGGTGTATGTAAACTTCTGACCCACTGGAATTGTGATACAGTGACATATAAGTGAAATAATCTGTCTGTAAACAATTGTTGGAAAAATGACTTTTGTCATGCACAAAGTAGATGTCCTAACTGACTTGTCAAAACTATAGTTTGTTAACAAGAAATGTGTGGAGTGGTTGAAAAACGAGTTTTAATGACTCCAACCTAAGTGTATGTAAACTTCCGACTTCAACTGTATATATATTTTTAAAGGTCCGTCATTAAACTTTCTCTTGAAAGCTATAATAGTAGAATGCACAAGGTGCAATTTGAAATTGGGTAGTGCATCATCAGTTCCTCTTGTCATGTTAGTCATTGCATACCTTAGAGAGCTATTTATAACTTGTCAGAAATGTCCAGTTCAACAAGCCCATCCCAGCTAATGTTTTCTTACCTAGGTTTTTAGCCCATAGATTTTGTTTACATTTTTTTGTCACTCAAATATCACATGAATATACATTAGACATAGCAAAATGTAAAGAATTATATGAAAATGTGCTTTAAAACTGTTTAAATTATCTTATCAAATACTTATGTCATGCAATAAAATGCAAATGAATTACTTAAAAATCATACAATGTGATTTTCTGGATTTCTGTTTAAGATTCGGTCTCTCACAGTTGAAGTGTACCTATGATAAAAATTACAGACCTCTACATGCTTTGTAAGTAGGAAAGCCTGCAAAATTGGCAGTGTATCAAATACTTGTTCTGCCCACTGTAAGTGTTCCTTTTGTCCAAGTGGGAAGTGGCAGTGTGGAGTGCAATAGAGATTGCGTCATCTGTGGATCTGTTGGGGCGGTATGCACATTGGAATGGGTCTAGGGTTTCTGGGATGATGGTGTTGATGTGAGCCATGACCAGCTTTTCAAAGCATTTCATGGCTACAGACTTGAGTGCTATGGGTCAGTAGTTATTTAGGCAGGTTACCTTGGTGTTCTTGGGCACAGGGACTATGGTGGTCTACTTGAAACATGTTGGTATTACAGACTCGGTCAGGGACAGGTTGAAAATGTCAGTGTAGACACTTGCCAGTTGGTCAGCACGTGGTCGGAGTACACGTCATGGTAATCCGTCTGGCCATGTGGCTTGTGAATGTTGAACTGTTTAAAGGTCTTACTCACATCTGCTATGGAAAACGTGATCACACAGTAGTCCGGAACAGCTGGTGCTCTCATGCATGCTTCAGTGTTGCATGTCTCAAAGCGTGCATAGAAATCATTTAGCTCGTCTGGTAGGCTCATATCGCTGGGCAGCTCGCAGCTAGGCTTCCCTTTGTAATCTGTAATAGTTTGCAAGCCCTGCCACATCCAAAAAGCGTCAAAGCCGGTGTAGTACGATTCAATCTTAGTCCTGTATTGAGGCTTTGCCTGTTTGATTGTTTGGCGCTGGGCATAGCGGGATTTCTTTTAAGCGTCTGAGTCCCGCTCCTTGAAAGTGGCAGATCAAATCAAATGTATTTATATAGCCCTTCTTACATCAGCTGATATCTCAAAGTGGTGTACAGAAACCCAGCCTAAAACCCCAAACAGCAAGCAATGCAGGTGTAGAAGCACGGTGGCTAGGAAACATTCCTAGAATGGCCAGAACCTAGGAAGAAACCTAGAGAGGAACCAGGCTATGAGGGGTGGCCAGTCCTCTTCTGGCTGTGCCGGGTGGAGATTATAACAGAACATGGCCAAGATGTTCAAATGTTCATAGATGACCAACAGGGTCAAATAATAATAATCACAGTGTTTGTCGAGGGTGCAACAAATCAAATCATATTTTGCAGATGTTAATGCGATTGTGGAGAAATGCTTGTGCTTCTAGTTCTGACAATGCAGTAATAACCAACGAGTAATCTTACCTAACAATTCCACAACAACTAGCTTATACACACAGTGTAAAGGAATGATGAATATGTACATAAAAATATATGAATGAGTGATGGTACAGAACGACATAGGCAAGATGCAGTAGATGGTATCGAGTACAGTATATACATATGAGATGAGTAATGTAGGCTATGTAAACATATAAAAGTGGCATTGTTTAAAGTGGCTAGTGATACATTTTTAACATCAATTTTTACATTATTAAAGTGGCTGGAGTTGAGTCAGTATGTTGGCAGCAGCCACTCAATGGTAGTGGTTTCTGTTTAACAGTCTGATGGCCTTGAGATAGAAGCTGTTTTTCAGTCTCTCTGTCCCTGCTTGATGCACCTGTACTGACCTCACCTTCTGGATGATAGCGGGGTGAACAGGCAGTGGCTCGGGTGGTTGTTGTCCTTGATGAGCTTTGTGGCATTCCTGTGACATCAGGTGGTGTTGGTGTCCTGGAGGGCAGGTAGTTTGCCCCCGGTGATGAGTTGTGCACCTCAGGAGTAAATGTCAGTAGGCTTTTCATAGCTGATCACATTCAGAGTATCTCTACCGCTCCTGCTGTCTCTAGAGAGTTGAAAACAGCTGGTCTGGGACAGGTAGCACGCCCGGTGAACAGTTCAGGGTTCTTTAGCCGCAGGCAGAACAGTTGAAACTGAAGCAGCAGCACGGAGAGCATTCACGCAGGACACCGGATAAGACAGGAGAAATACTCCAGATATAACAGACTGACCCTAGCCCCCCGACACAAACTACTGCAGCATAAATACTGGAGGCTGAGACAGGAGGGGTCGGTAGACACTGTGACCCCATCTGATGATACCCCCGGACAGGGTCTAACAGGCAGGATATAACCCCACCCACTTTGCCAAAGCACAGCCCCCACACCACTAGAAGGATATCTTCAACCAACAACTTACCATCCTAAGACAAGGCCGAGTATGGCCCACGAAGATCTCCGCCACGGCACAACCCAAGGGGGGATGCCAACCCAGACATGAAGACCATGTCAGTGACTCAACCCACTCAAGTGATGCACCCATCCTAGGGACGGCATGGAAGAGCACCAGTAAGCCAGTGACTCAGCCCCTGTAATAGCGTTAGAGGCAGAGAATCCCGGTGGAGAGAGGGGAACCGGCCAGGCAGAGACAGGAAGGGTGGTTCATTGCTCCAGTGCCTTTCCGTTCACCTTCACACTCCTGGGCCAGACTACACTCAATCATAGGACCTAATGAAGAGATGCGTCTTCAATAAAGACTTAAAGGTTGAGACCGAGTCTGCGTCTCTCACATGGGTAGGCAGACCATTCCATAAAAATGGAGCTCTATAGGAGAAAGCCCTGCCTCCAGCTGTTTGCTTAGAAATTCTAGCTCTACCCTTTAGCTAGTGCGGATGTTGCCTGTAATCCATGGCTTCTGGTTGGGGTATGTGCGTACTTTTTGATGATGCCGTGACTGATGTGGTATACTCCTCAATGCCATCGGATGAATCCCAGAACATTTTCCAGTCTGAGCTAGCAAAACAGTCCTGTTGCTTAGCATCTGTATCATCTGACCATTTCCGTATTGAGCGAGTCACTAGCACGTCCAGCTTTAGTTTTTGCTTGTTAGAAGGAATCGGGAGGATATGATTATGGTCAGATTAACCAAATGGAGTGCAAGGGAGAGCTCTGTACATGTCCCTGTGTGTGGAGTAAAGGTGGTCTAGAGTTTTTTCCCCCTCTGGTTGCACATGTAACATGCTGGTAGAAATGAGGTAAAACAGATTTAAGTTTGGTTGAGCATTTTCTTGTTTGTTTATGGTCTTATACAGGTCGTTGAGTGCAGTCTTAGTGCCAGCATCAGTTTGGTGGTAAATAGAAACCTACGGGAAAAAAAATATAAACTCTATTGGTAAATTGTGTGGTCTACAGCTTATCATGAGATACTACTTAAAATTAGATTTTGCGCACCAGCTGTTATAGACAAATAGACCCCTTGTCTTAGCGGAGGCAGCTGTTCTGTCTTGCCAATGCACGGAAAACCCAGCCAGCTGTATACTATCCATGTCGTCGCTCAGCCACAACTGGGTGAAACAATAGATATTACACTTTTTATTGTCCCGTTGGTAGGATAGTCTTGAACGGAGCTCATCCAGTTTATTCTCCAATGATTGCACGTTGGCCAATAGGACGGATGGTAGAGGCGGGTTTCCCACTCGGCAACGAATTCTCACAAGGCACCCGGACCTGCATCCCCTGTATCGGTGTCTCTTCTTCATGCAAATGACAGGGATTTGGGCCTGGTCCGGTGTCCACAGTAAATACTTTGCATCCGACTAGGTAAAGGAAAAGCTTTGTCCAGTTCCAGGTGAGTAATCGCTGTTCTGACATCAAGAAACTCTTTTCGGTCATAAGAGACAGTGCCAGAAACTGGTCACCCCCTGACCTTAGAGAGCTTTTTATGTCTCTATTTTGGTTTGGTCAGGGTGTGATTTGGGTGGGCATTCTATGTTCCTTTTTCTATGCTTTGTATTTCTTTGTTTTGGGCGGGTATGGTTCTCAATCAGGGACAGCTGTCTATCATTGTCTCTGATTGGGAACCATACTTAGGTAGCTTTTCCCCACCTATGCTTTGTGGGTAGTTATTTTCTGTTTAGTGTTTTCTGCACCTGACAGGACTGTTTCCGTTTCGTTTATTCTCTTTGTTATTTTGTTCAGTTTAAATAAAATGCATGAACACTTACCACGCTGCGCTTTGGTACGATTATTCCTCATCCGACGACGACACCCGTTACAGAAACATTATGAACAAAATGAACAAATTATGTTACAAACAAGGTGAAAAAACACACAAAATAGCACAATTAGTCATGGAGCCCGTAACAATGCAGCCATCTCCTCCGGCGTCATTGCTGTATCTCTGCACCTTTTCCCTGCTGCACTTGACTAATAAAGTCAATCACAACAACAAGAATATGGATAACATTTTGCTTCCCTTTTTATATTTGATTCCGTTCCCCTTTCTGTTAGTCGGAAGAGTGAAATTGTTGGAGGACAAAAGTTTATTGTCAAACTTTATCTAGGATCTACAGTGAATTAGTGACCTTGGGGTTAGATTGTCCGCCCTGAGATTGGAAGGTTGGGAATTCGATCCCTGGCCGTGTCATACCAAAGACTGTAAAAATGTAGCATCCGAATGGTTTGGTTTGGCCTACAAAACTAATTACAACCACTCGTACAACCCCCACGGGACTCGTCTGAAGTCGTTAACGCTGATGCGAACCGTCTGGGCTCTATGACCCCCAAAGGTGCCAACGGACTCGTCTGAAGATAATCCAAACAAATGAATGGAAGTATGGAGGTAGTTTTGTGCCAACAAAAATAAGGGGTTAAATATGTGTCCAAAAATATTTACCCTAGATATAAGACAGACACTTCAAAACCTTATACCTTATGATTTACTGTCTTTTTTGCCATTTATGAATGTGTTATTCATTGCGTTTTCATGGGCTACAGTAGTAAAGGCCAAATTCAATATTTTCTTGATGTATATATTTTTTTAGATATACCTAAAGGGGTCTTAAAATCTAAATCAAATAGCTAAATGATCCATATGTTAGCTTAGTAGACCCCCTCAATGACTTATTAAGGACATAAAGTGGGGGTAAGGCCCTGCGATAGACTATAGCGTCCTGTCCAGGGGGTGTACTTGTACATCAAGCTGCCTCACGCTACAGAAACAGGAGATAGGTTCCTGCTCCTATGAGCCGTTCGGGCTCGCACAATCCAAGGCTTGTGCAAGGCTATTTACTTACTTTACAGTCAATTATGCAGTGTGTGTGTGTGTGTGCGTGTGTGTGTGTGTGTGTGTGTGTGAGAGAGAGAGAGAGATGAGGATCTAAAATCATTTATGCAGTCTTCCATGCGGGTGGTCTCTACAGGCAGAGTTTGGAGAATCTGTGGCGTCCTGCTGTTTTCTTGTCAACTCTGATTTAACAGAAGTACAGCATCTGGATGAGTCTGAAGAGTTGGGGGGGCAAACTAGGACAAACTAAGACATGCTATTTTTCCTTTTTAAAGTTAGACCATAAAAGGGAAACAAGGAAACTGTTGCTTCCTCACTTTCCCCTTTCCAAGGAGAGGAGATGTAAGACTAGAAGCCTGTTTTCAGTTTGCAATTTGACATACAGTATGTGACCCATCGCCTCAATTCGGTCTTATGTAGCAACATTTGGAATGGTATTTTTTACATTGGATAAAACTAGAGACTCAGAGCTACAAAATGGTATATCATACGCTGCATTTGAGGAACAATGGGATAAAGTAATTCGGCCTTGAAAATTGATAAAATTGCAACCCCACTTTTGAACTCTTCACAGCAGTGTGTCTTTTCCATTTGGTTTGTAGCTAGCTACTGTTTGTATGACCCATTGTCAAGTCACTCTGGTTGACTACGACCGTGTGCAGAAAATGGTCCATCTCAACTTTTTCCTCACTGATTTTTGTCGATAGCGCCGGCTAAATTCTGGGCAGCAATGTTGTTGAGAGGATTATCTACATGTACTGAGCTGCTCCTGTTATAGAGTCCGACATGGCAGACCAATCCAAACTCATCTCTCTGCATGTCCAGCCCAGAGAGCAAGAGATAGAGTGTGCGTGTGTTTGTCAAGTTGTTTGGACCCCCACCCATTCACCCCACTCTGTGATCATGAAATGTAAACTTTGACTTTGTAGTCTGATGGCCTCTCATCTCACTCTCTGATCTTCTCTCTGTTCATCACTCAAAGAGCTACACACACACGCACAGGCACTGTAATCTGCCAGCCAGCTGATAATACCCCAGCTAGCAGCTAAATCGAGGGAACTGCCATAAATACAATCAAATTAAGAGGTGTCCGGATGTGTTCAGTGGAACAATGGAAAAGTGCAGTGTACATCCAATCCATTGTTATGATTAAATGTAGCTTTTTAAGCATTTCTTATGGGACCTCAGAGAATAGATCATCTTGTAACCAAGATCTTGTCTGCAGCATATTGCAAGAGACTAAAAGGATATAAGTATATTCAGGGTTTGCTCAACAATCGAAAGATGTAAGCTAGAGCCAACAGAAGCTATTCTGCCGAAGAGTGTGTATGTGTGTCTGCGTTTGAAATGAACTGATATCCTCTGCTGTTGCATGATTCTTTCTCTCTTCTCCTCAAACACTGACATCCACGTTCTTTCTCGCCCTCCCTCTCGCTCTCTTCCTCTCTGGCTTTCTCCCTCCCCACATCTCTCTCTCTCTTTCTCTCCTTCCTTTCCCCTCTGTCTTCTCTTCTCTCATGGTTGTTGTAACAAGAGCCCAAGAGTGTAGCCACGCACCCCAGTTGTGGATGGTGGAAAACAGATATCCCCTAAGTACCACATTCCAGACCGAGATGTACAGTTCTGTTATTGACAGCACCCCCTTTCAAGCCACCACAAGAACAAACAAACGTCTCTCCCTTTCTCTTTTTTACGACTCTGAGTGGCCCTGAGGGGGGTTGCGAGGCTGGAAACGGACACCTTCTGCAAATCAGCAGACCATCTTATGACCTGCGTATGTATTTCAGGGGATGAGAAGTCAGGGACGTTTTTTTTCCTTTGTAAAAAAAAAATGAAAATAGTGCAAGGACATTTTAATACACGTTTCTGAACAATGTACAGCATTTAAACTGTACGGACTCATGACATGTTCAGATAACTTGAAGCATACTGTAATATTTCTCTTCTGATTATCCTATGTCATTAAAAAGGATATTGTGTGTATGGAATGGAATGTGTGTATTTTACCCAAAGCATGTTTAGATCTTTTACAGGCTATGTATTTCATCCTGGGGACTATCGAACTATTTTCTGTACCGTATAAACATTCTGTGAACAGATTTATCTCAACGTCTGCTGTATGGATCTATTTTGAGGTTTCATAGCAAGAAAACAAAAACGCCGTATGCAACGTTTGTGCTGCTATTACGTCCCGAGGAGGGGAGAAAGTGAAATCTTTCAATACCACAAACCTAATGACTCATTTTGAAAGTGCTTCGCCCCCAGACATTCAGCGACTACTTAGGAAAAAAGCAGGAAAAAAAACTAACCTCCAACAACTAAACAAGTTCAAGTTGAGCAGCCATTTGAAAGAGAAAGAACATTTCAAGTAAACAACTCAAAAGGTGAAATCCATTAACGCCAAGATAATGGGATTCATTAACCTTGACAAGCAACCGTTCTCTGTCGTGGATGATGTTGGCTTTCGCCGACTGGTCGAGCACCTCGAGCCCCGGTACACACTACCAAGTAGGCGCTATTTTTCCAATGTTGCTCTACCGGAGTTACAAAGTATTGTTGAAACGCACATCCGTGAGCTACTTGCTACGGGCGTCACTGCTAGTAGCTTCACGACTGACATTTTGACCAGCGATGTCAGCCCCATGAGCATGCGGAGTCTGACAGCACAGTGGGTCGATGAGAATTTCGTACTGAGGAAAGCTGTATTTCATGCTCAAGAATGTGCCGGTTCACATACCGCTGCTGCCATTTCAATGGCATTTGAGAGCATGTTTGAAACTTGGAAAATCCCCAGGAACAAAAGTATACACTGTACGACTTGTGCACGTAACATGACAAAGGCTTCGGAAGAATGCGGAGCTGGAACTGGCTGTGAACGAAGCGTTTTGGACCAACGCAGCATATCTGACAAAGTGGCAACAGGTAGGAAGATAGTGGGTCATTTTAAAACACTCACAGCTAGCATACAGCCGGCTGCAAGAAATACAGGAGTGAAGCTGGGAGTGAAAATGAAAAGGCTTAAGCAAGATGTTTCCACCAGATGGAACCATACTTTTTACATGATGGAGAGCCTGCTGGAACAAAAATGGGTGCAGCCGACTATGTTACCTGCAACAATCAGCACAAACCAGGGGACTCTCACTGAAAACATGAACACACTCCAAGCTCCATTCGAACAACTGCCTCGAGAAATAAGCCCATCAACTGCGTCTGCAGCAGATGTGATACCCTCTGTCATGGCATTGAAACACCTGCTCAACAAAACTGCCGACACAGACCGTGGGGTTAAAACTCGCAAATGAACTCTAGTAGAACAAGCGATTTGGTGGCATTCTCACTAAGCCTCTTGACTGTGTTGCCACCATGCTCGATGCTAGGTACAAGGGCCGCTACTTCGATGCAGACAAGAAACAGGGTTTGCGTGAAATGTTACAGACACAGCTGGACAAGATGGAAACGGTCACAGTGACAGTCCGCTCCCACGAAGAGCACCCACAACAGAAGAGGCCACGGACAGACAGAGCTGAAACTTCACTGCTTGACATGTATGATGAAATCCTGGTTGAGAATGAAACGACGGAACAAATGAACAATGAAACAGCACCGCAAGTAAGTGAAAGAAATAGCTTTTGATTATGTTTTACTGGTAATGGGGACATACGTACATGCCACCAAAATAACTTTTTGGTCATTGTCTGTGTGTGTGTGTTTGTGTGTGAGAGAGAGACATTGTATTTTCATTTTATGCTACTACATCGGCCAACATTTGCCAATGTTGATCTATGCCTAATAGAATGCAAGAATAATGCAGTATGTTGTATTAAATGTACTAACCCCCCCCCTTTCCAATTATATGCAGACACCAGCATACCTGACAGAACCTACTATTCACAGGAATGAAGATACACTTGGATACTGGAGAGGTAACAAGCACCGTTTCCACATCCTAGCTAAAGCTGTGCGCAAGTATCTTGGTGCTCCCTGTACTTGTGTGGACAGTGAACACATTTTCAGAGCAGCTTCACACATGTCACAAAGCAGAACAGGTCCTCGTTGTGAAGAAAAACCTCCCCCAAACATTAAAATTGTAAATGGACAGTCATATTGTAACCCAGCCATCTAGAGTCACTAGAAAAAAAATTGACCTAGCCAAATGGCTTTTCTGTTGTTTATTCATGGCTGGAATAAGACAAGATTTGCATTTAATTTAAAACAAAGCAGTTTTGTTATTTTGAGATGATGTGTTGTACATTTTCTCACATTTTACTAGTCACGTCAATTGAGCACATTTGAAAAGTTTAAGTTGTGTCATTTATTGCAGTTTTTTCATGCAGTTAAAGGTAAAATGATTAACTGCATTTTACTTTAAACCAATATTCTTTCAAAGCATTTTTAAGTTTCTCCTTACTGTCAAGATTGGATAGTAAAGAAGATCCACCAACAACTTAACAATCTTTAATGCGGGGCAGCTAAAATATTTGTCATAAATATCTCTTGTACGATAAAATACATTAATGGATTTGTCATTTTTGTCATTTACAAGTTATTAAACAATCTGTCCCTAACTGAACAAATGAACATATGACACGTTGTTTCAACTATTTAACTGTACTAGAATGCTTAAAAGGCAGACACAAATTTGAAATATCGGTATTGTTTTGTTTTTGTCAAGGAAAATATTGGATATCTGTATTGGCCAAAAATGTCATATCTGTACATCCCTAATCTCCTTTGTTTTGTTGACGTTGAGTGAGAGGTTGTTTTCCTGACACAACACTCCGAGCTCTCACCTCCTCCCTGTAGGCTGTCTCGTCGTTATTGGTAATCAGGACTACTACTGTTGTGACATCTGCAAACTTGATGATTGAGTTGGAGGCGTGCATGGCCACGCAGTCATGGTTGAACAGGGAGTACAGGACGGGGCTGAGCACGCACCCTTGTGGGGCAGCAGTGTTGAGGATCAGCGAAGTGGAGGTGTTGTTCCCTACCTTCACCACCTGGGGGGCGGCCCGTCAGGAAGTCCAGCACCCATTTGCACAGGATGGGGTTGAGACCCAGGGCCTCAAAGCTTATTGATGAGCTTGGAGGGTACTATGGTCTTGAATGCTCGGCTATAGTCAATGAACAGCATTCTTACATAGGTATTTCTCTTGTCCAGATGGGGTAGGGCATGTTTTGAAGCAATGAGCCCAATCATTCCTCCATAACAAAAACATAAACAACAGAGTAGCCTAATAAGTCTTTCTTTTTGGTAAAATAATACAATAATTAGACAAACCTATATTTCCATATTTCCAAGTCCCATTCTTGAAGATCAAGGGGGATTCAATTAATTGGAATGACGGGAAATGTGACAGACTTTGGTTTGAAATGTAAATATATAGCCTAATGGTTTTATTATCTGTATTGAAGTAGAACGCAATGGGTTAGACATCTTTTTAACCCATAATGTAAAATGCAACATCCATTTATGGCCAGCTATGTTAACTCTAAAATGTTCACACTTTATCTTGCAATAGATGTCATTCAATTCATGATATTCATTTTTGTCTTATTCCAATGCCTCTTAAAGGGGAAAGTAATCTAAAAGTAACTGAAAGTGATCAGATTGTTACAGAGTTTGGGTAATCCAAATATTACGTTACTGATTACATTTTTGGACAGGTAACTAGTAACTTCAACTGATTGCATTATCCCTCTCTCCCTATTACCCCCTCTCCCGCCCTATCTCTTGTTCGCCGCTGTGCTGGGAGACCTGGCACACTGACATTTTCATGATAGCTGTGACAGTAATCTTTACACCTCTCTCTTTCTCTCCCCCCAGTACAAAGACCATTCTGTGAGATCCAGACAGCTAACTGTCAGGGAGTGAAAGGAAGGTTTCTGATCTCACTAAAGCTCACCTGCTGTATGAACACTGATACTGACTGGTGGGGTGAAATGGGCCATTGGAGGCAGCTAGGTAGATCTGTCTGGGGATTGAGTGGAGTGTGCGTGCAAGTGCTGCGTGTGTAGGTCCATTCATGTGCGCGAGTGGGTGGGCGTGTGTGTGACTATTCCATCTCATCCAGTCCTCTCTCCAGTCAATCCCAAGCTTACAGTGACAGTCGGAATGAAGTTCAGTCGATTTGACAAGAGTCAACTCTTCACCTCTATTTTAGGCTTATTACCATTCAAACTGTAGGCAGCAGTGAGATTGAGATTCACATATTTCTCCCACTTTAGGGTGGCAAAGTCTAATGATGATTTTCATTGTTCCATGTCTGTGGGTTATATTTTGGTATGATAGCCCCGCATCGGAGGTAGCTAAATGTGTCACTGCATTATTCTGTATGTTATGTTATTAACTCCATAATACAACACATATTAAGGTATGAAACAATTGGAATGTTAATGACATCTCGATGGCTCCACCTCCAGGGATCAAAGGTCATACATGTATGCATTCATGGTATGATAACCACACCAAATGTCACACAAAACAATAAGAGTCATCATAGACATTGTTTTCAAAATTTGTCCCAGCCATAGAGATAGATCGAGGACTCATCTTTGTATCAGTGCCATTATACTGTCTGTGAGAACATGAGCAGTGCCCTTGAACCCTGGCTCTGACCCCACTCTCCGAGGGTGTCTCAGGGGGAATGGAATATGCAAAAAAAAAACTAATTCTAATTCAAAGGTGTGAAATAGTCAAACTTTAAGCACCCCACCAATTATTATTACTATTATTGAGGCTATATCCATTTTAAAGTAGTCATTTTTATTCTTCACGATTGGCTGATCCCTCCTGATGTGTTACAATGAGGACAAAACCAAATGGTGGCCCAAGTATGTCAGATATACAGTACCAATCAAAAGTTTGGGCACACCTACTCATTCCAGGGTTTTTCTTTATTTTTACTATTATCTACATTGTAGAATAATAGTGAAGACATTAAAACTATGAAATAACATATGGAATCATGAAGTAACCGAAAAAAGTGTTAAACAAATCAAAATATATTTTATATTTGAGTTTCTTCAATGTAGCCACCCTTCACCTCGATGACACTTGGCATTCTCTCAACCGGTTGCATGAGGTAGTCACCTGGAATGCATTTCAATTGCCTTGTTAAAAATTCATTTGTGAATTGCTTTCCTACTTAATGCGTTTGAGACAATTAGTTGTGTTGTGACAAGTTAGGGGTGGTATACAGAAGATAGCCCTATTTGGTAAAATACCAACAACAACAAAAAGTCCATATTATGGCAAGAACAGCTAGAATAAGCAAAGAGCAACGACAGTCTATCATTGTTTTAAGACATGAAGGTCAGTCAATGTGTAAAATTTAAGTGCTGTCACAAAAACCATCAAGCACAATGATGAAACTGGTTCTCATGAAGACCGCCACAGGAAAGGAAGACCCAGAGTTACCTCTGCTGCAGAGGATAAGTTCATTAGAGTTACCAGCCTCAGAAATTGCCGCCCAAATAAATGCTTCACAGAGTTCAAGTAACAGACACATCTCAACATAAACTGTTCAGAGGAGACTGCGTGAATCAGGCCTTCATGGTTAACTTGCTGCAAAGAAACCACTGCTAAAGGACACAAATAATAAGAAGAGACTTGCTTGGGCCACGAAACACGAGCAATGGACATTAGACTGGTGGGAATCTGTCTTTTGGTCTGATGAGTCCAAATGTGAGATTTTTGGTTCCAACTGACGTGTCTTTGTGGGACACAGAGTAGGTGAACGGATGTGTGGTTCCCACTGTGAAGCATGGAGGAGGAGGTGTGATGGTGTGGGGGTGCTTTGCTGGTGACACTGTCTGTAATTTATTTAGAGGTCAAGACACACTTAACCAGCATGGCTACCACAGCATTCTGCAGTGAAACACCATCCCATCTGGTTTGCGCTTAGTGGGACTATCATTTGTTTTTCAACAGGACAATGACCCAACACTCCTCCAGGCTGTGTAAGGGCTATTTGACCAAGAAGGAGAGTGATGGGGTGCTGCATCAGATGACCTAGCCTCCACAATCACCCGACATCAACCCAATTGCTATGGTTTGGGATGAGTTGGACAGCAGAGTGAAGGAAAAACAGCATATGTGAGAACTCCTTCAAGACTGTTGGAAAAGCATTCCAGGTGAAGCTGGTTGAGAGAATGCCAAGAGTGTGCAAAGCTGTCATCAAGGCAAAGGGTGGCTACTTTGAAGAATCTAAAATATACAATTTATTTTGGCTCCAATTTTTGAGGTCCCTGTCATCCAGGACCTCTACTACAACAAGCGGTGTCAAGGGAACCCCTAAACATTTGCAAAGATTCCAGCCACCCAAGTCATAGACTGTTCTCTCTGCTACTGCACGGCAAGCGGTACCAATGCAACAATTCTGGAACCAACAGGATCCTGAACAGCTTCTACCCCCAAACCATAAGACTGCTAAATAGTTTGTTAAATAGTTAACCAATAGCTTCCCGGACTATCAGCATTTACCCTTTTTGCAGTAACTCTTTTTAACTTATCAGATACTCTGTTGCTACTGTTTATTATCTATCCTGTTGTCTATCCCTACCTACACTGTATCAAAATCTAAATGCTACATGCAACAATTTCCAAGATTTTACTGAGTTACAGTTCATAAAGCCCCCGCCTTATCTCAACTCACTGGTCACCATAGCAACACCCACCCTATCACGTACTCCAGCAGGTATATCTCACTGGTCATCCCCAAAGCTAACACCCACTATGGCCGCCTTTCCTTCCAGTTCTCTGCTGCCAATGACTGGAATGAATTGCAAATATCGCTGAAGTTGGAGACTTATATCTCCCTCACTAACTTTAAGCATCAGCTATCTGAGCAGTTTACAGATTGCTGCAGCTGTACATAGCACATCTGTTAATAGCCCACCCACCCAACCATCTACCTCATCCCCATATTGATTTCTTAACTTTTTTGCTCTTTTGCACACCAGTATTTCTACTTGCACACACACTGTATATAGACTTTTCTATTGTTATTGACTGTACTTTTGTTTATCCTATGCATAACTGTTTTTTGTCGCACTGCTATGCTTTATCTTGGCCAGGGCGCAGTTGTAAATGAGAACTTGTTCTCAACTGGCCTACCTGGTTAAATCAAGGTTAAATATATTCATTTTTTTGTTTAAATATAAGGAAATCAGTCAATTGAACTAAATAAATTAGGCCCTAATCTATGGATTTCACATGACTGGGAATACAGATATGCATATGTTGGTCACAGATATCTTTAAAAAAAGTGTAAGGGTGTGAATTAGAAAACTGGTCAGTATCTGGTGTGACCACCATTTGCATAGAGTTGATCAGGCTGTTGATTGTGGCCTGTGGAATGTTGTCCCACTCCTTTTCAATGGCTGTGTGACGTTGCTGGATATTGGTGGGAATTGGAACACATTGTCAAACACATTGGTGTCTGGTGAGTATGCAGGCCACGGAAGAACTGGAACATTTTCAGCATCCAGGAATTGTGTACAAATTGTTGCGAATGGGGCCATGCATTATCATGCTGAAACATGAGGTGATGGCGGCTGATGAATGGCACGACAATGGGCCTCAAGATCTCGTCACTGTATCTCTGTACATTCAAATTGACATTGATAAAATGCAATTGTGTTTGTTGTCCTTAGCTTATGCCTGTCCATACCATAACTCCACTGCCACCATGGGGCACTCTGTTTACAACGTCAGCAAACCGCTCGCCCACACAATGCTGTACATGCTGTCTGCCATCTGCCCTGTTCAACTGAAACTGGAATTAATCAGTGAAGAGCACACTTCTCCAGCATGGCAGTGGCCAACGAAGGTGAGCGTTTGCCCACTGAAGTTGGTTACGACGCCAAACGGCAGTCTGGTTAAGACACTGAGGAGGACGATGAGCACACAGATGAGCTTCCCTGAGATGGCTTCTGACAGTTTGTGCAGATATTCTTCAGTTGTGCAAACCTACAGTTTCATCAGGTGGCTGGTCTCAGATGATCCAGCAGGTGAAGAAGCTGGATGTGGAGGTCCTGGGCTGCCTTGGTGACACGTGGTCTGCGGTTGTGAGGCCATTTGGACGTACTGCCAAATTCTCTAAAACAATGTTTGACGCAGCTTATAGGTAGATAAATGAACATTCAATACTCTGGCAACAGCTCTGGTGGACATTTCTGCAGTCAGCATGCCAATTGCACCCTCCCACAACTTGACATCTGTGGCATTGTGTTGTGTGAAAAAAAGTGCACATTTTTGAGTGGCCTTTTATTGTCCCCAGCACAAGGTGCACCTACGTAATGGTCATGCTGTTTAATCAGCTTCTTGATATGCCACACCTGTCAGGTGGATGGATTATCTTGGCAAAGAAGAAATGCTCACATAACATAGATGTATAACAGATTTTTTTTTCATTTGTATTTTTCTTCAATGTATTTGTACATGTCTACTGTACCTCAATTACTTTGTTTCCCTGCACATCGACTCGGTACTGGTACCCAATGTATATAGTTATCATATCTATTCCTTGTGTTATTATTTTTCTAATATCTCTCTTTCTGCAATGTTGGGAATAGCCTGTAAGTAAGCATTTCACTGTTAGTCTGCACCTGTTGTTCACACACACAGCATGTGAGAAATAACATGTGATTTGAACCCAATGTTTTTTTATTGATTTCACATTTTAAAATATGATACAATAATCCCACAATAACTCTTCAACATCTGAAATGGCGAGACTGACTAGCTACCACATGGACATACTTCATTAGTGTGTCTGTGTCGGGAGCATCTACGGTGCCTTGCAAAAGTATTCATCCCCCTTAAGGTTTTTCCTATTTCCTAAAAAACTGAAAAGTGGTGCGTGCATAAGTATGTATTCACCCCTTTGCTATGATGCCCCTAAATATGATCTGGTGCAACCAATTACCATCATAATTAGTTAGATTGCACACAGGTGGACTTTATTTAAGTGTCACATGATCTCAGCATATACACCTGTTCCAAAATGCCCCAGAGTCTGCAACGCCACTAAGCAAGGGGCGCCACTTGCTTGGCACCATGAAGACCAAGGAGCTCTCCAAACAGGTCAGGAACAAAGTTGTTGTACAGATCAGAGTTGGGTTATAAAATAATATCTGAAATGTTGAACATCCCACGGAGCACCATTAAATCCATTATTAAAAATTTTTAAGAATATGGCACCACAACAAACCTGCCAAGAAAGGACCGCCAACCAAAACTCACGGACTAGGCAAGGAGGGTATTAATCAGAGAGAGACCAAAGATAACCCTGAAAGAGACCAAAGATAACCCTGAAGGAGCTGCGAAGCGGAGATTGGAGAATCTGTCCATAGGACCACTTTAAGCCGAACACTCCACAGAGCTGGGCTTTACGGAAGAGTGGCCAGAAAAAAAAGTTATTGCTTTAAGAAAAAAATAAGCCAACACGTTTGGTGTTTGCCGAAAGGCATGTAGAGACTCCCCAAACATATGGAAGAAGGTACTCTGGTCAGATGAGACTAAAATGTAGCTTTTTGTCCATCAAGGAAAACGCTATGTCTTGCGCAAACCCAACACCTCTCATCACCCGAGAATACCATCCCCACAATGAAGCATGTGGGTGGCAGCATCATGCTGTGGGGATGCCTTGAAGAATGGGCAAAAATCCCAGTGGCTAAATGTGCCAAGCTTATATACATACCCCAAGAGTCTTGCAGCTGTTATTGTTGCAAAAGGTGGCTCTACAAAGTATTGACTTTGGAGGGTGAGTAGTTATGCACGCTCAAGTAATTTTTTTGTGTCTTATTTCTTGTTTGTTTCACAAGAAAAAATATTTTGCATCTTCAAAGTGGTAGGCATGTTGAGTAAATCAAATGATACAAACCCCCCAAAATCTATTTTAATTACCAGGTTGTAAGGCAACAAAATAGGAAAAATGCAGAGGGGGGTGAATACTTTCGCAAGCCACTGTATCAGTGCATCTATTTAGTCAGACAATACCCACATTATTCTGATATATTTTGGAATGTAAAAATAATGTGAATGTCAAATCATAATGACATTGGGAAGGCCAATAAAAAAATGCATTATGTTAATGCATACTTTTTTTGCGTTTATTTTTGCGTTCATAAGATACTTGCTCAGCCCCAATGGAAGATAAAATCACCTGCTAGTAGCTTTCTGTTGGCACTGGCCTGGTGTGCCACTGACAAATTTACCTCCATGTCGTGCCCTGATTTTGTTCATGCGTTATGATAAACTTGGACAAATTAATAAATGTTCTATTTAATTCAATGCATTTAGTTGATTTTCTACTAAATTTAATACATTTGGAATATTGTTGAATTTCGTTTTAATGTCTGGATTCCATGATTCTGTCCGTGTTTTCCACAACGCAAATGTTATAGGGCCCTGATTATACTGATTATACTCTACTCTGCCTTCCCTCTCATTTCGTGTCCATCCAGAGCCATATATTTAGAGCCATATATTTAAATAATGCTATGTACCTGAATGTCTAGAATTAGAACAATATTCAAAGTTCTAAACGTTGGCCCAACCCTCTAAATACATGGCTCTGTCGCCATGGCATCCCTCTTCCCTCTCTCTCTCTCTCTAAGTGCATTGGCTTGTCTTTCTTAATGCAACTGAAGAGGAGACCTCTTCCATTTTAAATGTAACCCAAGAGGACAGCAGCCACTCTGTCAGGATACACTGCTAATGCTGTTCTACGGTTGTCCTTGAGAGACTAATAGAGATGCAGCCGATACCGAAGATCGAACACCTGAGTAGTTAACCCCCAAGAGTCTAAAAAACATAATCATCAAGATCTGTCAGTTTAAACTTGAGATGTGTTTTTTTTTTTTTGCGTGGGCTGCTTCCCAATCCACCACATCCGCCAATGCTCCGCATCTGCGGTGGAAAGTGGCAGAGCTGTAGCGCCGTTTGTCAGAACAGGAGACATCAGAAAATCTGTCTTCTCACGAAAACGTCGGTAGCATCTGAATGGTTTGGCCTACAAAAATTCATATCACTCTATAGAAAGGGGAGACTCACAAACACGATGGTGTTCTTCGTTTTGCTCTACAAACCCCCACAAGTGTCACGGGACTTGTATCCCATACAAATGAATAGAAGTATCGAGGTAGTTTTGTGGCAACAAAAATAGGGAGTTAAACTTTTACCCTTCATTTAATGTAAAAATAACCAAAAATATTTCCTGAGCTTTCTTATATCTCTAGCATATAGGACAGACACTTCAAAACCTTATTCCATTTGACTGTCTTTTTTTGCCATTTATTAATGTGTTATTCAATGTGTTTCTATGGGCTATAGTAGTAAACACCAAATTCAATATTTTATCAAATATTTTTTTTATTGAAGTCTATATCCATTTAAATTAAGCTGCAATAAGTTCTACAATGAGAAGATTATCGTAAAGTCAATGCCAGTATATTTCATAAAATGGATGAATTATTTTGTATAATAACGTTTTATGAGATTTGGCCAGTCAACTCAATTAGTCAGAGGATATGGAGGAATAGAGGTGCTGAGGAGAGGAAGGAAGGGGAGTGGGATAGAGAAAGGAGAGAGAGACTGAAAAACAATGAATGTGAAAAGGTCAACTGAGACCCCAAACCCCATCCCTTTCTCTATTGTTCTCTCCATCCCTCTATCTGTTTGTTGTTTCCATGACCCATTTCTCTTGTTAAGCTCTCCTTTACTGTTGGTTATGATGGTTGTCCCTAATGCTAAGAGGGTGTGTGTGTGTAAGTATGTGTTTGTGCATACATTTCATTCCACTTTCATTCTCTGCCATCTTTGTGCAAGTATAAGCAGAGAGGGACAAACTGTAGATTTAATCCCAGCTTGATGGCAATAGATGTCTTTACCCCTCCCTCTCTTCCTCTCTCTCCTCCTTCCCCTACAGGTGTAAATGTGATTAGATGTGGTGCCCTGGAGAGAGAAAGGCTGGAGTTTGACACTCACCATTAGGGGGGGGGACAGAGGAACAGAGGATGATTGAGGGGGGAAAAGAGAGAGCGAGAGAGAGAGAGAGAGAGGGGAGATCAATTTTGTAACAGATAAGAGTTGTAAATTGAGTGAGATGGAGGAGGATGAAGAAAAGAGCGATAGGTAATAGAGGAGTAATAGCCAGTGATGGATGAGAAGGTAGAATCCCCATACCATCTTTTTAGAACTCAAGACAGACTAGCAACTATTATTTGTTTCCTGTGAACTCAGACGAGGAGGTTTTAAAAATGAAATGAGCCTTTGCACATCTCCATATGAAAGTGAAACTAACAACTCGTGTTTGTGTGTGTTAGACTGGGGAACAGGAGGGTATAGAAGCATTTAAGATCAGTCCCAACTTTTATACAGTACCAGTCAAAAGTTTGGACAGACCTACTCATTCAAGGGTTTTTCTTTATTTGTACTATTTTCTACATTGTAGAATAATAGGGAATACATCAAAACTATGAAATAACACATATGGAAGCAAAAATTGTTAACCAAATCAAATTATATTTTAGATTTTGGAATCTTCAAAGTAGCCAACCTTTGCCTTGACAGTTTTGCACACTCTTGTCATTCTCTCAACCAGCTTCACCTAGAATGCTTTTCCAACAGTCTTGAAGGAGTTCCCACATATGCTGAGCACTTATTTGCTGTTTTTCCTTCACTCTGTGGTCCAACTCATCCCAAACCATCTCAATTGGGTCGAGGTCTGTAGATTGTTGATGGAGCATTCCGCCACTCTCGTTCTTGGTCAAATAGCCCTTACACAGCCTGGAGGTGTGTTGGGTCATTGTCCTGTTGATAAACAAATGATGGTCGCACTAAGCACAAACCAGATGGGATGGCGTATCACTGCAGAATGCTGTGGTAGACATGCTGTTTAAGTGTGCCTTGAATTCTAAATAAATCACAGACAGTGTCACCAGCAGAGCACCCCCATGCCATCACACCTCCTCCATGCTTCACGGTGGGAACCACACATGTGGAGATCACCCGTTCACCTACTCTGCGTCTCACAAAGACACGGCGTTCAAAACCAAAAATCTCAAATTTGCACTCATCAAACCAAAGGACAGATTTCCACCGGTCTAATGTCCATTGCTCGTGTTTCTTGTCCCAAGCAAGTCTCTTTTGTTTGCAGCAATTCGACCATGAAGGCCTGATTAACGCAGTCTCCTCTGAATAGTTGATGTTCAGAGGAGTTGATTACCTGAACTCTGTGAAGCATTAATTTGGACTGCAATTTCTGAGGCTGGTAACTCGAATGAACTTATCCTCTGCAGCAGAGGTAACTCGGGGTCTTCCTTTCCTGTGGCGGTCCTCATGAGAGCCAGTTTCATCATCACCGCTTGATGGTTTTTGCGACTGCAATTGAAGAAACGTTCATAGTTCTAGACATTTTCAGGATTGACTGCCCTCCATGTCTTAAAGTAATGATGGACTGTCATTTCTCTTTGCTTATTTGAGCTGTTTTTGCCATAATGTGGACTTGGGCTGTCTTCTGTATACCACCCCTACCTTGTCACAACACAACTGATTGTCTCAAATGCAAGGAAAGAAATTCCACAAATGTACTTTTAATAAGGCACACCTGTTAATTGAAATACATTCCAGGCGACTACCTGAATGAAGCTGGCTGAGAGAATGCAAAGAGTGGGCAAAGCTGTAATCAAGGCATAGGGTGGCTATTTAAAGAATCTCAAATCTCAAATATTTTTATATTTGTTTAACACTTTTGGTTACTGCATGATTCCATATGTGTTATTTCATAGTTTTGATTCTACAATGTAGATAATAGTAAAAAATAAAGGAAAACCCTGGAATGAGTAGGTGTTCTAAAACTTTTTACAGGTAGTGTATATATTGTCTATTAATATTGAGTTGTTCTTTTGTGTCTTTTCTCAGATCTATTTCTAACTCAAACTTCACACCTGTTTTTTGTTGCGATTCTCTTTAGTTGTTTCTGTGGTCTTCTCATGGTGAGACATTTTTGTACCCACAATGATACCAATATATACGCTGAGTGTACAAAACATTAGGAACGCCTGCTTTTTCTTCCAAGAGTGACCAGGTGAATCCAGGTGAAAGCTATGATCCCTTATTGATGTCACCTGTTAAATTCACGCCAATTAGTGTAGATAAAGGTGAGGAGACAGGTTAAAGAAGGATTTTTAAGCCTTGAGACAATTGAGACAAGGATTGTGTATGTGTGCCATTGAAAGGGTGAATGGGCAAGACAATGTCAGTGCCTTTGAACGGTGTACGGTAGTAGGTGCAAAGCTCACCAATTTGAGTGTGTCAAGAACTGCAATGCTGCGTGTTTTTACACACTCAACAGTTTCCCATGTGTATCAAGAATGGTCCATCACCAGAAGGACATCCAGCCAACTTGACACAACTGTGGGAAGCATTGGAGTCAACAATGGGCCATCCCTGTGAAATGCTTTCAACACCTTGTGGAGTCCATGCCCCAATGAACTGAGGCTATTCTGAGGGCAAAAGAGGGTGAGAGAGAAAGAGAGACGTGTGTGTCGGGTTACACAAACCAGAGACAGCCAGGAGTACAGACACTTCATCAGGAGAGGGAGTGATCAAGGTGAGCGAGACAGAGCGAAAGAATGAGAAAGCAAAAAAAAAAGCTGTGGAGTTGAGCGAGCTGAATTACTACAAAATGCTTGTGGTACGCTCTGTGCTCTTTTGACAGTTCACAGAGAGACGCTTGTTTTTGTGGGAAAGGAATTTCGCATTGACATGAAGTGTATACCTAACAATGTAAATGCTACGTCGTGTCTCAAAATCGATATCTATCTTACCTCTATATTGTTTTATGTCCTGCGATTCGAGAAGAAAGATGACGAGAAATGAGATGATGAGAAAGTAAGCCTATCAGGTAGCCTTCAGTTTTTTTCCTCTGGCCTCCATTTGATTTAGTCACCTTCATTTTGGCCATCATATAACGATAAGCACTCCAATAACCTTTAAACGGATTATGATAGAGATATATGGTTTGGACCATCGGGCTTCTTAAAGGATTATTTGCACAATTAATTGGTCAAAATATGCATGTTTGATTGGACACCCTACAATAACTGTACCTAACACAACCCTGTTACTGTCAAGGTCACCTCCTGTCCCAGTCAGTCTCACCTGTGGGATATGATGCCTCTTTCTCCTATCAGAACTTGTGTGTGTGTGTGTGCATGTGTTCACGTACTTATGTGTGTGTGACAGAGGGTGATTATGTAGTTATTATGATGCTATTAAGACCCAGATGGGCTATTTACCCTCTACATCTGTCTTTATCAAACCATCAACCAGCCATGCTACTGATCTATGTCATTAGAAGGATGTAGAGAGAGGTAGATTAGAATCCCACCAGTAGATTATTTGTCAATAGTTTAAGGGGGCTGCCACTTTCAAATGTTATTATTTTGTTCAGCAGCTGGGGCTCACAGGCAAGGGGGGTAAGAGAGAGGAAGAGAGGCTGCAAAGATTGAGGTTCTTCTCAGGGATTGATTGAAGAAGAGGTAGTAACATGAGAGGTGGCTTTCCCTTCATGGAAAACACTTTCGTTTTTATAAATTGCACGTCTGCTGAATTGCTGAACTACAAATTCAAGAAAAAGAGACATACTTAAAATACAGAAAGTAAATGCACTCCAAGGAAGTCTCCCTTTCATGTATTATTTTTTAATTTTTTAGGTTGTCAGTCGGGGTCTCAACTTAATGCTGCGAAAAGTGGAATTCACAAGGTGCAATTTCGAAATTTGGTTGTGCATCAGCAGTTTATCTCTTGTTATGCCAGCCACTGACTGTCGCTCAATTTGCCAACATTATTAAGATTGATAAATTAGTCTGGCCAGCTATCTAAACTTGTAGTAATCAAGGTCAAAATACAGATCGGGGGGCGCATTGATTTTGTTAGTATCAAAAGTATCAAAAGTAAAAGTACAAGTATAAATCATTTCAAATTCCTTATATTAAGCAACCAGATGGACATATTTTCTATTTTTATTTTATTTATGGATAGCCAGGGGCATGCTCCAACTCTGACATAATTTACAAACGAAGCATGTGTTTAGTGAGTCCACCAGATCAGAGGCAGTAGGGATGACCAGGAATGTTCTCTTCATAAGTGTGTGAATTAGACAACTTTCCCGTCCTGCAAGTACTGGCAGCTTTATTAAATAGTATCCGCAAAACTCCAGTCTCAACGTCAACAGTGACTCCGGGATGCTGGCCATCTAGGCAGAGTTGCAAAGAAAAAGCCATATCTCAGACTGGCCAATAAAAAGAAAAGATTAAGATGGGCAAGATAACACAGACACTGGACAGAGGAACTCTGCCTAGAAGACCAGCATCCCGGAGTTGCCTCTTCACTGTTGACGTTGAGATGAGTGTTTTGAGGGTACTATTCAATGAAGCTTCCAGTTGAGAACTTGTGAGGCGTCTGTTTCTCAAGCTAGACACTCTAATATACTTGTCCTCTTGCTCAGTTGTGCACCGGGGCCTCCCACTCCTCTTTCTATTCAGTTTGCACTGTTCTGTGAAAGGAGTAGTACACAGCATTGTATGAGATCTTCAGTTTCTTGGCAATTTCTCACATGGAATAGCCTTCATTTCTCAGAACAAGAATAGACTGACGTGTTTCAGAAGAAAGTTATTTGTTTCTGACCATTTTGAGCCTGTAATCAAACCCACAAATGCTGATGCTCCAGATACTCAACTCGTCTAAAGGACAGTTGTATTGCTTCTTAAATCAGCACAACAGTTTTCAGCTGTGCTAACAGTTTTCTAATGATCAATTAGCCTTTTTAAAATGATAAAGTTGGATTAAGTAACACAAACTGCCATTGGAACACAGGAGTGATGGTTGCTGATAATGGGCCTCTGTACGCCTATGTAGATATTCCATTTAAAAAATCAGCCGTTTCCAGCTACAATAGTCATTTACAACATTAACAATGTCTACGCTGTATTTCTGATCAATTTGATGTTATTTTAATGCACAAAAAAAAGGTTATTTAAAAAACAAGGACATTTCCTTGCAAACATTTCTAAAAACATGTTCTTGCTTCGTCATTATGGGGTATTGTGTGTAGATTGATGCGCGGGGGAAGAAAACAATTGAATCCATTTTAGAATAAGGCTGTAACGTAACAAAATGTGGAGAATGTCAAGGGGTCTGAATACTTTCCGAATGCACTGTAGATCTACAGTCATTGTCCAGGATTTAGTTTCCATTCAACCCATCTTAACAGTAGGCTACAGTCCCCTTGACATGCCATAGGCCTATATGAAGTCCCTTCTTGTGACTGTCAAATTTGCATCACACACAGCGTAGCCGGCACTGCTATCATCCTCTTTTACCACTTCACCAAATATTTTCCAAACATTACTTTTCTGGACCTCCCTTCTCTTTCTTTTCAACTCTCCTTTCGCAGCGTTTTGTCTTGTTGAATTAAACTTCAACAATGTCCCTTTTGCCTCCGTGGATTGACGTGAACTTTTTCTGCCAGTTCCCAAAACTTGGTGATAGGCTGTGTAGGCTATTAGGAGGGCATACACTTAATCCCTAAAGATTAGGTTGATGCACTAATACCAGATAGCCTAACACAATGAAAGAAAAACCTCAATGTAGCCTATACATTGCACAAGAATTACACATCTGTTGATTTTTCAAGGTATTTGTTTTTCTTTATTCTACCAGCCTGCCACCCACCGGCCCTTCAGCCACACAATATTTAATGACCCTAAACCGTCTGCCCTGCAGATATAACCGCGGGGACTGCTGGTTATGAGTCAAGTCGCGCATCGCTATTGACCACCGTTTGCCTCATGAAGCGATACACATCTCCTTCGCATAGAGTTGATCAGGCTGTTGATTGTGGCCTGTGGAATATTATCCCACTCCTCTTCAATGGCTGTTGGAAGTTGCTGGATATTGACGGGAACTGGAACACATCGATCCAGAGCATCCCAAACATGCTCAATAGGTGACATGTCTGCTGAGTATGCAGGCCATGGAAGAACTGAGACATTTTCAGCTTCCAGGAATTGTGTACAGATCCTTGTGACATGGGGCTGTGCATTATCATGCTGAAACATGAGGTGATGGCGGTGGATGAATGGCGCAACAATGGGCCTCAAGATCTCGTCACGGTATGTATGTGCATTCAAATTGCAGTTGATAAAATGCAATTGTGTTCATTGATCGTAGCTTATGCCTGCCCATACCATAAGCCCAATGATGTCATGGCGCACTCTGTTCACAACGTTGACATCAGACCGCTCGCACATACTGTACATGCTGTCTGCCATCTGCTGGTACAAAACTGCTGGTACAAACCGGGATTCACCCGTGAAGAGCACACTTCTCCAGTGTGCCAGTGGCCATCGAAGGTGAGCATTGGCCAACTGAAGTCGGTTACGACGCAAAAAATGCAGTCAGGTCAAGACCCTGGTGAGGACGACGAACACGCAGATGAGCTTCCCTGAGATGGTTTCTGACAGTTTTTGCAGAAACCCACAGTTTCATCAGCTGTCTGGGACCGGTTGGACATACTGGCAAATTCTCTAAAATTATGTTGGAGGCAGCTTATGATGGAGAAATGAACAATAAATTATCTGGCAACAGCTCTGGTGGACATTTCTGCAGGCAGCATGCCAAACGACCGACACTGGAGTCAACCCGCACATTACTAACGTAAATACTCACAAAAACACACACACATGCAGGCATACACACACACACACACACACACACACAAATGTTCAAACTATGTGACCACGGGGCGGTACACACACACACTGTGAAAGTTCAGTCTCTGACATTCACACGCACTCACTCATACACACACACACACGTCTCTCATATGTGGAAAGTAGGAAGTAGAAGACGAGTGTGGTAAGCTATGCACGGAGGTCCACAGAGTGAGAGGTACTGTGGTCAATGGCTCATCTGTGGAAGAGCATCGCGCAACAGAAAACCTTTAAAAAAAAAATCTGTCTGGATTTAAATGCGGGAGAGATGGAGAGAGAGTATTGTAAAATGTGTGTGTCTGTGTGTCATCAATATTTCAGAGCGGTGTGAATACCACTGGTTCCCCAGTGAGGTAATCAGAGTCAGTCCCAAGACATCAAAGCCCTCTGAGCCAACTCAATCTGTACCCTGATAACCCCCCAACCACTCTCTCTGTTCCTCTCATCCCTCTCTTCTCTGGAGCCCTAATGCCCCAAACCCCTTCTACTTACCTGCACACTAGCTGTATCTGGTTTGTGTAAGCCCTGGTGTGGGTTCACGTGCACGTTCACACACACACACCACATGAATTAGGTCACTTGCTCGTATTTTGGACCAGAATAATCTCTCGTGGACGGACCTACGTAAACATAACTGGTACCGTAGAATCTATCGGGAACTAATGGGATGTGTAGGATAGCCAGCATCAGTAGTTCTGGTGTTTGGCTTTTTCGTCAGTGGTTATCTGGTGTTAGTCTTTCGATTTTCGGAAGGAGAGGGGACATTCAGCCCGTCACTTGCAAAGAGAGAGGGTGGAACTCCTCGTTCTGGTCCCAGTCATCACTCTAGCATCTCTTCTCTTAACACGTATAGACCCAGAACTTAGTTAGAACCTAGACCAGAATGACATTCTCTCGTGAATAGACAGCATGTGCGGAAGAGAGGGAAGTAGAAGGGGAGAGTGGGGAGATGGAAAGAAAGCAAAAGAGAGAGAGAGAGAGAGAGAGAGAGAGAGAGAGAGAGAGAGAGAGAGAGAGAGAGAGAGAGAGAGAGAGAGAGAGAGAGAGAGAGAGAGAGAGAGAGAGAGAGAGAGAGAGAGAGAGAGAGAGAGAGAGAGAGAGAGAGAGAGAGAGAGAGAGAGAGAGAGAGAGAGAGAGAGAGAGAGAGAGAGAGAGAGAGAGAGAGAGAGAGAGAGAGAGAGAGAGAGAGAGAGAGAGAGAGAGAGAGAGAGAGAGAGAGAGAGAGAGAGAGAGAGAGAGAGAGAGAGAGAGAGAGAGAAGCAGTTCTATCCTGCTCTGGTATTACCACTGGTTGCTGCTGCCGTCGTGCACATGTGTGTGTGGAGCATTTACTGTTTCCCTTTTAAACACTGTCCTGCTATGACCCCTACCCTGTAACATTTGCTTGATATACATTATAACATAACACTTCAGTGGTGGTCGGTGCCGTTTAAGATGAGGGAGGACGGCTGTATTTCCTATGATCATGGCCTTATTTCTATTGAAACATTTTGGATGACTGTCATTCATATTCCATTCACCCAGCTCAATGTAGCATCGATACATTTAGGCTACTACATGATAGTAAATTTGTACCAATAACCATCCTGAGGTTGCTACAACCTAGCCTATGAATGAAAGTTTACAACGTACTGTATGTGCACAGTTCGAGAGAAAATTTGAGTAATGAAGGTGACCGACATTGACACATTCAATACCGCCTTGCACACTCTTGCCTGCATCTATACTGAACAAAAATATAAACAAGATTTTACTGAGTTACAGTTCATATAAGGATATCAGTCAATTTAAGTAAATTCATTAAGGCCATAATCTATGGATTACACATACAGATATGCATCTGTTGGTCACAGATACCTTAAAAAAGGTAGTGGTTTTCTGATTATCACCACTATCTGGCATGACCACCATTTGCCTCATTCAGCAACACATCTCCTTCGCATAGAGTTTATCAGGCTGTTGATTGTGGCCTCTAGAATGTTGTCCCACACTTCTTCAGTGGCTGTGTGAAGTTCCTGGACATTGCCGGGAACTGGAACATGCTGTCATACACATTGACCCCAGAGCAGGCCATGGAAGAACTGGGAAATGTTCAGCTTCCAGGAATTGTGTACAGATCCTTGCGACATGGAGCTGTGCATTATCATGCTGAAACATGAGGTGATGATGAATGGCACGACATTGGGCCTCAGGATCTCAACACAGTATCTCTGCATTCAAATTGCCATCAATAAAATGCAAGTGTGTTCATTTTCCGTAACTTATGCCTGCCCATACCATAAAACCACTGCCACCATGGAGCACTCTGTTCATAACTTTGAAATCAGAAAACCGCTCGCCCACATAACGCCATACACATGGTCTGCGGTTGTGAGGCCAGTTGGACGACCTGCCAAATTCTCATCAATGACGTTGGAGGCGGCTTAAGGTACAGAATAGGCTGAATGAATAAACACAAACACAGTTCACTTTCATAGCAGCCACATACAAACAGCATGATCCCTTTGATCATTGTATAATTCCTTCTGGCATCTACACACTCTCCTCCTCTTACCTTTTCCCTTCACTTGTGGACTTCAGTATACAACACATCAGCTGTCTGTGACCAGGCGGAAAAAAAAACTTTCCAAGCCAAACCTTCATATCATAACCGGTAACCGTTACACACAGCCTACATCGTTGTCACCATATTAGCTAGCGTCATAATCAACATAGCTACTAGAATTAACATGTTAGTAAACCCGCTACAATCATGCAGTACAGTGTACAGTCAGCAAGCAGTTTCGTAGTTACACCGGTGGGCCCTGTGGCAATAAATTAATAAAACTTGGAAGAGTTCCAGTGTTGGATAGCCATAGTCAGCTAGCTAACATAGCATCCCTCTCTGTTTGAGCCGGGTGTTTGAGTAGCTAGCTGCATTCGCTAGCTAAATAAGTGAGAAATAAAATACAAACTAAATATAGTTCTCTTTCACTCTCGCTTCTGCTTCATTTTTTAATTAAATTCATGTTTATTACTGTTTTTCTCTTTTAAAAGACTCAACTACTCACCACATTTTATGCACTGCAGTGCTAGCTATTTGCAGTTTATGCCTTCAGTACTAGATTCATTCTCAGATCCTTTTATTGTGTAGACAACATGTCAGTTCATGCTGCAAGAGCTCTGATAGGTTGGCGGACGTCCTTACTGCAACTCTATAGAGTGCTGTTGAGGCTACTATAGGTCTTCATTGCAAAACGGTGTGTTTGAATTATTTGGTGAAGTGAATATATTTAGAATAGTAGATTTATGTTTCACCATTTTTGTTTTTATGAAATTCACTGAGGATGGTCCTCCACTTCCTCCTCTGAGGAGCCTCCACTGTGACACTTGTGTCTCACTTCATAGTCAGAAGGGAATTTAACAAAAGGTCAAACAAAAAAGTATGTTTTTACTCTTGTTTTGTGAAAAGGACACCCGGGCCCATATCCAAAAAGCCTCTCAGAAAGGTCCTAGGAATCCTTTTATACCCTGTTTTAAGAAAAAAAATAACTCTCCGGTCAGAGTAGGTTTTAGGATGATTATAAGACACTGCTAAGGCAATGAGTAAAATCAACCCAATTTATAGGCATGCCCAATTTAGGAATATTTTTAAAGAACTTGATATTGTGCTCCAAAGGGATAAATTGCAATAACATAATGTAGTTAGTTAACCCTTTGACTTGTACGATCAAATTTTTGTGATCATGATCTGCACATCTATCACCCCAGTGTTAATTTGCTAAATTGTAATTACTACTATGGCCTATTTATTGCCTTACCTACTACCTACTTACTCCATTTGCACACACTGTACATATATTTTTCTATTGTGTTATTGACTGTACTTTTGTTTATTCCATGTGTAACTCTGTGTTGTTTGTGTCGCACTGCTTTGCTTTATCTTGGCCAGGTCGCAGTTGTAAATGATTGTTCTCAACGGGCCTACCTGGTTAAATAAAGGTGAACTAAAAATTGTTTAAAAAAAAATCTTTGTTGAGTGGTCCCTGCAATGTACCACATCTTTGGTGATCAAAAGGGAGAAATGTAATATTGTTTAGAAAAGAGATATGTGTCAGCTAAACTCACGTAGGAAAAAATGATTAATTATGGCAGCCATATTTGTTGATGTTTGACAAAACACCCTAAACCCAGAATGCCATTCACTATAAAACGCACAAAAGCAAAGTCAACGATGGTAATAAGGTCAACTTAGTTTGGCAACTTTTCAGATTATTAAAAATCTTCGATGTGCTTGTTACAGTGTATGCAAGAACCGGAGCACATAACTTGACAAGTCATTTACAGTTTTAACGAGTCACAGAAGAAATCAAATGTTAACCTCACAGATTATCACCTCAAAATACAAGCTTAATGTCTAGCCTAGCCATAGCGTGAAAGCTAAACTGGGTTGACAGATTTGGGTGAAACTATTTTAGGGGGGTTTGAAGTCAGTAATACTTGAAGTTTATACAAATGTAACCACATTTTGAAAGGAGATCAAACACTGGGCCACCCACGTAACATTCAGCGCGTAGATGAATTGATCCACCCTGTTCTCACTCTCCTCTGCCCCGACCAGGATAAAACCTATCCAAGCCATAATACTCACCGCCTTTGATGAGTTCAAAATATCTTCCTCGCTTGACGACAAGGCAGGCATCTGTAGGCTGCAGTACCATGCGAAAGTATTCACCCCCTTGTATCATTTGATTTACACAACATGCCTACCACTTTGAAGATGCAAAATATTTTTTAGAATTTTTTTAAACAAGTTATTTATTTCATTTCACTTCACCAATAAGGACTATTTTGTGTATGTCCATTACATGAAATCCAAATAAAAATCCCTTTATATTACAGGTTGTAATGCAAAAAAAATAGGAAAAAAGCCAAGGGGGTTTGTCACGCCCGGGTCTTAGTATTTTGTGTTTTCTTTATTATTTTGGTCAGGCCAGGGTGTGACATGGGTTTATTATGTGGTGTGTTTTGTCTTGTTTTTTTGTAGGTATTGGGATTGTGATATAGTAGGGTTATCTAGAATAGTCTATGGCTGTCTGGAGTGGTTCTGAATCAGAGGCAGGTGTTTATCGTTGTCTCTGATTGGGAACCATATTTAGGCAGCCATATTCTTTGAGTGTTTCGTGGGTGATTGTTCCTGTCTCTGTGTTTGTTTGCACCAGATAGGCTGTTTAGGTTTTCGCGTTACGTTTGTTGTTTTGTATTGTTCGTGTTTATTCGTTTATTAAACATGTATCAAAATTACCACGCTGCATTTTGGTCCGCCTCTCTTTCACCAGAAGAAAACCATAACAGGGTTGAATACTTTTGCAAGGCACTGTACATCTCCAATGGTGATAATACGTTTACATGATGATAAAATGTAGGCAGTGCTGTAGCCTAGTTTTTCAGGGCAGAATAAATTAAATGAATAAAAAAATTAACTAAAAGTATTTTGGACGCCAGCATTTTTCTTAACCATGGTCGACATATGTAATATATGCTCATAACCCTCTCTCACTTTGTCTGTTAGCCACTATTGCACCTCAGGTTTCCCACCCTGTCTCACACTCGCAGCACCTCAGACTGAATATTACCAAAGCTTCGTTGTGATAATAATACATGTAATATAGATGATGATAATAATAATATTTACATCATTATCAATAATACTATAGATACTCGCTGCTACTACTATAGGCAGAAGGTTTCAGGAGAAGACCCAGATGCAGACAGTGTCGAAGTATCAAAAGTGTATTACTAGAACAGGTCAAGAGCAGGCAAAGGTCAGTAATCCAGATCAGAGTCTATAAGGTACAGAATGCCAGGCAGTCTCGAGGTCAGGGCAGGCAGAGGTCAATAATTCAGGGTGGTGTGACAAGTTACAGAACAGCAGGCAGGCACAGGGCAGGCAGAATGATAAAAAACGGGAAAACTAGAACACAGGAACTAGAAAAAGACAGGCTCAAGGGGAAACCACTGGTAGACTTGACGAACAAAACGAACTGACAACAGACAAACAGAGAACACAGGTATAAATACACTGGGGATGATGGGCGACACCTGGAGGGGGGTGGAGACAAGCACAAAGACAGGTCAAACAGATCAGGGTATGACAGAAAGGATAAGAGATTGAGTGGTTAAAAAATATGCTTGTCTCCACTAATATAAAGCAAAAAATGCGGTCTTGATGCAGTGAAGGGTGCAGAGAATAGTGGCAAAATGCAACAATCAAATTCTAGAACAGCGGCATAGAATTCTGGTGCCGCATGCAAAAGGAACTCACGCTGTAAGGGCCATTATTAATATTTTTTATTTGTGTCAAAAGGTTAAATAATCTAAAGAAAAATTGGTTTATTTATTAGCCTAGTGGTTCTAAGTATTTAGGCATATAATGTGAAATAAGCCTCATGAAATCATTGTCAAAGGCTTTCATAGGACCTTTTCTGAGATGCTTTGTGGATACTGGCCCAGAGCCCGTAAAAGCTATACATGAATCCTCTTTAGTCAAAAGAGTACCAGCTAAAAGACAGATACACTACATGACCAAAGGTATGTGGACACCTGCTCGTCGAACATCTCATTTCAAAATCATGGGCATTAATATAGAGTTGGTCACCCCTGCTTTGCTATAACAGCCTCCAATCTTCTGGGAAGGCTTTCCGCTAGATGTTGGAACATTGCTGCAGGGACTTGCTTCCATTCAGGCATAAGATCATCTGTAGTGACCTTGCTTTGTGCACGGGGGGCATTGTCATGCTGAAACATGAAAGGGCCTTCTCCAAACTGTTGCCACAACGTTGGAAGCACAGAATCATCTGGAATGTCATTGTACTGTATGCTGTAGCATTAAGATTTCCCTTCACTGGAACTAAAGGGCTTAGCCCGAACCATGAAAACAGCCCCAGACCATTATTCCTCCTCCACCAAACTTTACAGTTGGCACTATGCATTGGGGCAGGAAGCGTTCTCCTGGCATCCGCTAAACCCAGAGTCGTTCGTCAGACTGCCAGGTGATGAAGCGTGATTCATCACTCCAGGGAACGCGTTTCCACTGCTCCAGAGTCCAGAGTATAATATATGCCATTTAGCAGACGCCTTTATCCATAGCGACTTAGTCAAGCGTGCATAAATGTAACATATGGGTGGTGCCGTGAATAAAACCCACTACCCTGGCCTTACATGTGTCTGTCCTCTATCTCTTTCTTCCTTTTCATAACTGTTTTTACTATCTGTTTTGCCATGTATGAATTTACCGCTGGGCACTGAGGTGTCAACTAATGTGATTTCAACATGAAATCTCCCCCAAAATTCCCCATGTCTTTGGATTTTTGTAAAAAGTTTTTTTTATCCAAGCAGTTTTCCACGTTGATTCAATGTCATCATATTGAATTTTTGGCGTTAAAATGACATCTGTTTCTGCCAAGTGAGTTTCTGCCAAGTGGGTTGTTATTCAATGCTTTTCTATGGGCCAATAGCCGTAAGGCCAAATTCAATATTTCATAAAATAATTTTGGGATATATTTTTGGGATATATTTTTGATCCCTACAGGCGTCCTAAAATTCTAAATCAAATAACAGAACAATTATCCTTGGTATGACTATTTACAAACAGTTCCATATGTTATCTTAGTTAAAACCCAGCGCTGGGCCCTCAATGAGTGATCTTTCAAACTTTTTATGCAACATTATCGGCAAGTCACTTGGTGCCTACTCTGCCAAAAGCAATTTAGAGTTGTTGAACGGGAGTGACGAGTGTGTTGATAAAACAGTAATATAATAAAACATTATTCAAAATATCAAAAATTGTAAAAATAAATCAATAATATAAAGGCTTATGCATGCCAAAATACATACTAGGCAAAAATTTTAATTAAGCAAAGTGATCTTGCCAAGCAAAAATTGTATCAAACTTTTTACCATTGCAACATTTCATGTACAGTCACATTCACAGTGGTTGTCTGAAGCGTGCTATAGAGTTCACGGCTAGTGATGCCTCATCGCAATTGGTTATTACCCATCATTTGCAACAATGTCAATGGTGGGTAATAATGTGTCTTCTGCACTTAATCTAACCCCACTCTGTTTCCTTTGCGATACTTCAAATTGTTGTGATTAACAGCTGAGAAACTTTTATGACTTGATTTTACTCATGGCTCAGAGTGTCTAAGCAGTATTTTAACGTCATCCTAAAACAAACATTTTTTTGTCTTTTTATCAGTATTCCCAGGACCTTTTCTGAGATGCTTTGTGAACACGGGCCATGTGATGAGTTGAGCAGTGGTGGAAAAAGTATCCAATTGTCATACTTGAGTAAATGTAAATATACCTTAAAAGAAAATGACTCAAGTAAAATTGAAAGTCACCCAGTAAAATACTACTTGAGTAAAAGTCAAGGTATTTGGTATTAAATATACTTAAGTATCAAAAGTAAATGTAATTGCAAAAATATACTTAAGTAATTACAAGTAAACAAGTAAAGTATACAAGTAAAAGTAAAAGTATAAATAATTTCAAATTCCTTATATTAAGCCTACCAGACGGCACAATGTTCTTGTTTTTTAATTTACACAATGCCAGTCAGACTAATTTACAAACGACGCATTTGTGTTTAGGTGAGTCTGCCAGATCAGAGGCAGTAGGGATGACCAGGTATGTTCTCTTGATAAGTGTGTGAATTATACAATTTTCCTGTCCTGCTAAGCATTCAAAATTGGGTGTCGGGGAAAATGTAAGGAGTAAAAAGTACATTATTTTCTTTAGGAATGGAGTGGAGTAAAAGTAAAAGTTGTCAAAAATAGAAATAGTAAAGTACAGATACCAAAAAAAACGACTTAAGTTGAACTTTACATTTTCTTTACTTAAATACTTTACAACACTTTTTCTTTGTGGTCCAACACTACCTTTTAGTGGGTATTAGAGGTAAAGCCACCTGGCTCTACCTTGGTTAGGCTGCCCTCTGTTGGTACCAATGGGTCAGTACATGAAATTCACCAGGGTTGAACAAATTGGTCCAAACAGTTGTGTTTTGCAACAACAAAAAAAGCAGTTTCTATTGGATAAATTCAGGTAGGTCCCTCCCTGTTTTCTTCCGTTTAAGAAATGTTTTGCAACAGAATCAGCGTAATGAATACGCCCCCAGTGCTGAATTCCAGATCAAACCCTGGCTTAAAAAGGAAAGGGGCGATACCTTGTCAAATGCACAACCGAATGCATTCAACCAAAATGTGTCTTCCCAGGCTCTGATGACATGGATATTGATTAAGGCAGCCCCATCGCACCGCTCTGATTCAATCACCAGTTGCTTTATGGACTGTTTAAAATATCACGATGGATACTGATTGTTGTGCAACTGGTGATTGAAGCAGACTCTTGTTCCCAGCCATTCTTGTAGATGGATTGGATAGGTGGGTACAACATGGCAACTTTTTTCCCCTGCCAATCAGAAGGCAATATCATGAGATTACCATATCGTTTATTTCTATCTAATCATCAGATCTACACGAATGCCCACTTGGCAGACACGTAACAAAAGCTAAGCAATTTACAGTACAGGAGCAAGTGCATGTACATTTTGCATGTGTGCGTGATCCCTGCGAAAATTGAACCCATTACCTTGGCATTCCTTGCCCCATGCATTTAACAACTGAGCCATACACATAATTTGGGAAACATCTGCCTTAAAATCTGACTTACTTTATTCAGATGGAACCAACTGAATGGTAGACGTTAACTGAGGATATGTTGGTGTGTCTCGGCTGTAATACAACATCTGAACCAGTAGATGTGACCAGAGACTTAGTTTAGTGTGATCAGAGTCCTACACGCCAACGACATGTTGTTCCAGTCCTGTATTAACACACCGGATTACACCAACCAGCTGCTCATCAGGACTGTGATGAGTTGCATCAAGTGGGTTAGTGTCGAGCTGGAACAGGAGCCAGCACACCCTGTAGCTATCTGGGACCAGGGTTGCCACCTCTGTGTTAGTGCATTGTTATTTTTGGCAGCATCATCTTTTTTTTCCAAATAGTTCCTTTCACTACCCCTGTCTCCGCTCCTCTCACTTCCTCTCGCTCCCCTGTTTTCCTTCCTCTTTCGCTAACTTCTGACATACTGTCATTGTCCTGTGCTCCTGCTTTATGCAGAGGAGCAGATGACTTTCCTAATCCTGCTGTAGTCTGGATTATAATCTACAGATTTCAACCTGTTTTCTTGTCTGTGTCAGGCCTTAAAAGACCAGCGATATGAGTCATAAATTCAAGTAATCTCTTTAGAGCGCAATATCTTGTTGTTTAAAAAGATCCCTAAATTGGGCATGCCTATAAATTGGGAAATTGAGAGCATCTAGGGGCTACAGTGCCTTGCGAAAGTATTCGGCCCCCTTGAACTTTGCGACCTTTTGCCACATTTCAGGCTTCAAACATAAAGATATGAAACTGTATTTTTTTGTGAAGAAACAACAACAAGTGGGACACAATCATGAAGTGGAACAACATTTATTGGATATTTCAAACTTTTTTAACAAATCAAAAACTGAAAAATTGGGCGTGCAAAATTATTCAGCCCCCTTAATTAAGTTAATACTTTGTAGCGCCACCTTTTGCTGCGATTACAGCTGTAAGTCGCTTGGGGCTGTACGTCGCTGTACAGCTGTAAGTCGCTATGTCTCTATCAGTTTTGCACATCGAGAGACTGAAATTTTTTCCCATTCCTCCTTGCAAAACAGCTCGAGCTCAGTGAGGTTGGATGGAGAGCATTTGTGAACAGCAGTTTTCAGTTCTTTCCACAGATTCTCGAATGGATTCAGGTCTGGACTTTGACTTGGCCATTCTAACACCTGGATATGTTTATTTTTGAACCATTCCATTGTAGATTTTGCTTTAAGTTTTGGATCATTGTCTTGTTGGAAGACAAATCTCCATCCCAGGTCTTTTGCAGACTCCATCAGGTTTTCTTCCAGAATGGTCCTGTATTTGGCTCCATCCATCTTCCCATCAATTTTAACCATCTTCCCTGTCCCTGCTGAAGAAAAGCAGACCCAAACCATGATGCTGCCACCACCATGTTTGACAGTGGGGATGGTGTGTTCAGGGTGATGAGCTGTGTTGCTTTTACGCCAAACATAACGTTTTGCATTGTTGCCAAAAAGTTCAATTTTGGTTTCATCTGACCAGAGCACCTTCTTCCACATGTTTGGTGTGTCTCCCAGGTGGCTTGTGGCAAACTTTAAACAACACTTTTTATGGATATCTTTAAGAAATGGCTTTCTTCTTGCCACTCTTCCATAAAGGCCAGATTTGTGCAATATACGACTGATTGTTGTCCTATGGACAGAGTCTCCCACCTCAGCTGTAGATCTCTGCAGTTCATCCAGAGTGATCATGGGCCTCTTGGCTGCATCTCTGATCAGTCTTCTCCTTGTATGAGCTGAAAGTTTAGAGGGACGGCCAGGTCTTGGTAGATTTGCAGTGGTCTGATACTCCTTCCATTTCAATATTATCGCTTGCACAGTGCTCCTTGGGATGTTTAAAGCTTGGGAAATCTTTTTGTATCCAAATCTGGCTTTAAACATCTTCACAGCAGTATCTCGGACCTGCCTGGTGTGTTCCTTGTTCTTCATGATGCTCTCTGTGCTTTTAACGGACCTCTGAGACTATCACAGTGCAGGTGCATTTATATGGAGACTTGATTACACACAGGTGGATTGTATTTATCATCATTAGTCATTTAGGTCAACATTGGATCATTCAGAGATCCTCACTGAACTTCTGGAGAGAGTTTGCTGCACTGAAAGTAAAGGGGCTGAATAATTTTGCACGCCCAATTTTTCAGTTTTTGATTTGTTAAAAAAGTTTGAAATATCCAATAAATGTCGTTCCACTTCATGATTGTGTCCCACTTGTTGTTGATTCTTCACAAAAAATACAGTTTTATATCTTTATGTTTGAAGCCTGAAATGTGGCAAAAGGTCGCAAAGTTCAAGGGGGCCGAATACTTTCGCAAGGCACTGTATGTGTTCGGTGACCCCCTAGAGCTAGGATGGGCAACTTTCAAACTTTCAAAATTCAAATGGAACTCAGTCAGGGTCTCAAGTTACTGTTGAGAGTTAGAATAATAGAATACACAAGGTGCCATTTAGATGTTTTTGGTTGTGCATCAGCAGTCACTTAATTAGCTCATGTCAGCAAAAAAAAAATAGATTGGTAAATTAGTCTAGCGGCCAGCTATCTAAACTCGTAGTAAGCATGGTCGAATTACCGACCGGGGTGGGGCCCATTGATTATCAGTTATCATAATAAAACTGCAAACACTTGCCTCTCTCCTATTGCAAAATGTGTAGAATTGCAGGAAATTAGCTGTATACCTGCACATTTTTCTCTCTGCCCCATGGCAAAATGTGTAGAATTGCTTAAAATGAGTTAGAAAATGTGCATTATTTTCTCTACTTCTACATCAAAACTTGCAGAATTGCAGGAAATTCATGTAAATTGTTTCTCTGTCGCTGTCACAAGTGGCCCCCACCCCCCATCAAAGTTTCCCACCCCTACCCTAGAGTCTATTTAGCAGTTAGCGTATACATTAGCATTAGCAGAGAGAAACAAACAGGCTCATTTCCTCAGCAGTTGTTATGCAGCAACCACATTGCAGGAAAGTGATGCAACCTCCTGTGTACAAGCGCAGCCTCACGTAATATCTTTGGTTCACGCTGCTGCTCATGGTCACAGTTTACGCTTCAGTGATGTACAGGGATGTGTCTTCTGCGTTTAAACCCAACCCCTCTGAATCAGAGAGGTGCGGGGGGGCGCTTCCTTAATCAACGTCCATGTCATCAGCTCCCAGGGAGCAATTGTTGTTGGGAGTTAACTGCCTTGCTCAAGGGACGATTTTTTTCCCCACCTTGCCGGTTCAGGGATTCAAACTCTGGACCTTTCGGTTACTGGCCCAGAGCTCTTAACCACGAGACCACCTGCCGCCCGTCTGCGTAAGGGTTCCACATTCAAGCTAAATTATTTTATAATACTTGCATTGTTTAAATATTTTCCATGTAATGGTTATGGGGTGCTAACATGGCTGCAATATCATTATCATTTTGTATTGTCATGTAAATGCATAATAATGCAGAAACTTCAAAGTCCCAACTCTCTAAATACATGGCTTCGGTAAAACCCATTCATTTACATGCATTTTGATTCAAATGAAGGTGCTATATTTTTGGGGTTTAAAACGTATTCATGCAATCTGACCGGGGTGGGTGTATAGTTGATCTTTTGCTTCAGCACCATTACATCTAACTTCAACTTGAAAAATGCCTCTTCTGTACTAGAAATAGCTAAAAGTATTATGCAGGCTATATTATGTCTAGCTAGCAACCTTGGAAAGGCTATCAAATGAATATCTTGATTCAAAAATGGTTAGCTAGCTAGATGGCTGGCTATAGGTTGCTTGAATGTTGTCATGTAGCTTGAGTCACTCACTTTTGGCCGTAAATCTGATCTGCTATCGATGACAGCTAGCTGACTCAGGTCTTTGACTTGAACACAACGTGATGATGTTGTTTTCTCAACAATATGTCTGATTTCTGATGATGATGAGTGCCACTGCTTCATCCTTGCCTCAGTATAGCTATTGCTTGGTCTACATGACATGTACAACACTTCACAAAAGTTCCTCTTTTTTAGTTTATCTCAAATCAATTACAGTGACGCAAATGATTTTTGCCTCGTCGATATTAGCTACTTTACAAGTAGTAATTAGCAGCCAATTTCATGCCTGGCTGGCTATTTTACCAGCTAATGTGCACAAGTTATTTTCAGTCCTAGCCTTAACTGCAGTGGAGAAGAACCAAAGCAAAAATACCTGTGGTCATGTTCCCACTCATATTAGATACAAACCCACCAGACTTGTATGTTTTTACAGAGGCACGGGACCCCCGTAAGCATGCAGATGCTGTATTGAATCAGCATTTCACCACCTTGGCGTCATCGATTGAAATAAGTGGCAAAAGTGATTTTTATTTTGACATTTGACTTGGTAACTTGCACGTCACATGTTAGGCATCAACTTGGTTATATAGACAGATCACATGGTTATGAAAATATTATTCTAAACCATTTAATGCAGCACCAAAAGGAAATGGATTTCAATGAGATTTCAATTCCCTTTTCTATACCCTTAATGGGCGGGACCGAAGCTGTTGCCAGGGACTCAAGGCCTTAACACGTCCGAACGTTTGACCTTGTCTTCCTCCATAGTATTCTATGAGTAGTTCTGCGCTCAACTGCCAACAGATGAGATCACTCACTCAGCAGAAGCTACCACAGACCTGACAGGAGCAAGGACAAACACATGCACACGTAAACACACACACACACACACACACACTCCTCTTCTACAAACGGGGCCAAAGAGTTGCTAATGAATATTCATTACAAATCAACGCTGGATCTATTTCTCTCTCTGTGGAGGAGACATGCATCATTAGTTTAGTCTAATGGGCTCCTTTAGACTCCATTACAACATCTCCGTTATCTCTCTCTCTCTCTCTTTGTCTTTCTACCTCTCTAAGGAGAAACTTTTCCTTCTGTTTATCAGTTTCCCTTTTTTCTACATGGGTAGACGCGTAGAGTGGAGGGGAGAGGGGATGGAAGTAAGACATATATATTTGTGGGCGTGTGTGTGTGTTCGTGTGCATGCGTGCGTGTGTGTGTGTGTGTGTGTGTGTGTGTGTGTGTGTGTGTGTGTGTGTGCATGCACATATGCGCGTGTGCACTGGTGACCTCATAGTATTGTCCAACGTTAGTCAGCAGTCTTTTGACACAAGCACTTCCACCTGGTGGCTCCCTCTTTCGTTCTCTCTATCTCTCTCTCTCCCGCCATCATGTTCACATTGAATCGAGTGTTGAGTCCGTCATACCAGCTGTTGCTTTTGCCTGCCACAGGAAGAGGTTGGGTGTGAGTGTGTGTCGTATCACATATGATCACTGGCTCCGTATCTCATGCACAAGGTTGTAAATCTCACTCTCTAAATCTATCTTTGTCACTCTATTTTCTGCTTCCTCTTGGTGCCCCCCTCCACCTTTCTCTACATTCAATTCAGTTCTCTCCCGCTAGGTTTCCTTCTATGTCTGTCGCTCTGTTTCTTACTCTCTGACACTTACCCTCTCACCCCCTCCTCTGCCGTCAGTGAGTAATCAATCCCTGTGATGAGTAAAGGAATTAATAAGCTGTTCAAAGCAGCACAAAAGGGCATCAGAAGGGCAGATTGTTTGTTTACGTTTGTGACTGTCTGTATGCCATGGCTGGAACTTGAGGAAAAGACGATATCATCACTCACTCACAGGTCTCACCTACCCGAAGGTGAGGATTTATGGATTTGCATAATCTGATCCTAGAACTGTGGTTAGGGAAAACTTCTGCAGGCCAGATTAAGAATGGGACTCAAGGGAAGGATGACGTCACAATGATACAGGTTGGTTTGTAAATCCAAATCGTATCAACGTTTAGTTGTCGCATACAGAGATTAGCAGATGTTAAAGAAGTTGCAGTTCAATTATATTTCCAGCCTCCCCGCCGAGAATACAGTATGTACATATAAAGTGGGTAATCAATTTGTTTCATTTCTCAGAGATCAAATTGAATTTTAACAGCTGATCGCTGTGTTTTGGCTCATCTCCTGTACATGTCTCACACAGTTAGAGGAACAACACCTCCGGGCCCCCACACACACACCTCTCGGCCCCCACACACGTCCCATGTTGGTTCTCACTCCTACCTACCTTCTGTCAGACCTTTATCGGTGTTTGTGTCTCTGTGGTTAGGTGTCTGTACTGGTGCTAATTGATTCATTAAAAATATGATGTATCTAAAGGTTTAGGCTATGTTGAAATCAATATGGCTGGACAGTCTAGCATCAGTTACAGCTTCACTTGGAACAACCACTCTCCCTGTCACACCCTGATTTGTTTCACCTGTTCATGTGCTTGTCTCCACCCCCCCTTCAGGTGTCACCCATCTTCCCCATTATCCCCTGGGTACTTATACCTGTGTTCTCTGTTTGTCTATTGCCAGTTCGTGTTGTTTCGTCAAGCCTACCAGTGGTTTTCCATCTGTTCCTAATTGTTTCTGTTTTTCCAGGTTTTGACCTTTTCTGTCCGTCCTGACCCTGAGCCTGCCTGACGTCCTGTACCTTTTCCCCACTACTCTGGATTACCGACCTCTGTCCGTCCTGACCATGAGCTTGCCTGCCGTCCTGTACCTTTGCCCCACTACCCTGAATTATCGACCCCTGCCTGCCTTGACCTGTTGTTTGCCTGTTTCTATTTCTGTAATAAACATGGTTACTTCAACACTTTCTGTCGCTGTCACTCGTTCTGAGAGAGAGATGAATGACGGGTAGTCCTCTCTCTCTCCTGAATTTGCCTTCATCAAAACTACGTACTGTACAGTATCATCAGATCACACTGACGCTGTGTGTGTGTTTGCTTGCGTACATGTGTTTGCATGTTTGTTTGTATTATAGTTGAACAAAGTTGGCTGGAAAGAGTGAGTGCATCTTCCAGCTAATGTTGGCAAGGGAGTGGGGGGGGGGTCTGTGTGTGTTGTACTGTAGTTCTGTATGTATAGGTTCTAATCTTAGTCTGGCAGAATGCTTAGCTGTTCTTCAGAACACACATTTGTGCTGGGGCCACTCTCAGAAGTACTCTGAATATTGACTTGCAAGAAAGTGAATGTGACAGAAAGTCACAGGAGGTTGGTGGCACTTTAATTGGGGAGGACAGGCACATGGTAATGACTGGAGTGGAATTAGTGGAATGGTATCAAATACTTTACATCAAACACACGCTCGGTTCCAGCCATTACTATGAGTCGTTCTCCCCTCAGCAGGCTCCACTGCTGCAAGTGTGTGTAGTGTTTTTTCCACTCTACTGGCTGTGACAGGTCAGGGACTGAGAGAGGACGAGAGAGAGGACAGAGAGAGAGGACAGAGAGAGAGGACGAGAGGAGAGAGAGCGAGAGAGAGAGAGAGATTCTTCTCCTACTCTCTTCTTTAGAGAATTAGAACCCTCATCCTCTCCTTTGACAGACTGATACCACCCTCATTCCCATACCTCTCATTCTTTCACTCCATCAGCTGGGATTTCTACTACAATTGGAAAAACAACTGATTCCCCTCTCCTACTGGGGTTTCTGTACTACACACAGAGGGAGAGCTCACGTCTTTCCTCCTCTAGCTCTACTGGGCTTTGGACATTTCATGCAACTATATCTTAGGAGAGAAAAAACAATTAAGACCAGATTAATTGACCAGATTCTCCTACTCCACACTCCCTCTCTCCCTCTCTCTTCCCTCTGGTCCACACGAGAGCTGAGCATAGAATGGGAGAAGAGAAGAGAGGAGACGGAAAAGATAGCGAGGGAGAGAGAGAGAAAAAAGAGAGAGTGAGGGAGGAGAGGGGGGCAGCGAATGACGCTAATTGCTGTGTTGGCTTTGTTTCTCCCCGTCTTATTACTTACTCTCCCGCTGGAACACACAAACACACACACACACACAAACATGTACACTCACTCTCCCGCTGGAACACACACACAAACATTCACACTTACTCTCCCGCTGGTTCACGCCAAAACAAACCTCCCAGGCAGTGTTTGTTTCTTTGAAAGTAGCAAGTAGAGAAAAACAACAGGAGACAGACGAGAAGGAGAAAATAAATAGTCGCTGGAGGAAGAAGAGAAGAAAATAAAAAAGAGGAGAAGATAAGAGAGGAGAAAAACCTGCCCCTCAGAGTACAGTAGTTGTATAGTAGACATCACTTGGACCGGAATTTTCCGCCACTCTCCCAGCCAATCAGATCGAGTGAGGGGATTCTCACAGGGTAAGGGGGAGGAGACAGAGCACTGTTGTTGATTGACAGCAGGAGGCCTAGAGGTGGAGCCACGGACGAAAGGAGATAGAGAAGGTGGAGAGAGAGAGAGAGAAGAGCAGCAAGCAGCTACACTTTACACGCCCTTTCCTTTTTCTTCCTTCTTTCTCTCTTTTCACTGTTTTTCTGCCTTGTCGAATCCCCCAACACTCGCCATTACCCCCACCTTGTGACTATCACTAGCCACTACAGAGTCAAGATGAGCCATTGCAGGAAGAGATGCAAGAGACAGCTGACCAAAGTGTTTCGCTTTTTCTACCGCTTCCTCACAGGGACACTCGAGAAAGGTAGGCAGTCTCTCCACTCTACCCCCTCCTGGTCCTAACCCCCTACTCCTAACCCAGACCCCCACAGCTGGCTCACCTCCACAGGTAAGGTGAGAGCAGAGGTCTGGGTCTGCTCCCGGTTCTTGCTTCAATACAGGAGTGCTTGGGACTAGGGGCCGGGGTGTTGTAGATCTATGGTTTTACCTCTGCTGTTCCAGCTTTGTCATTCTATGTCTAAGAGCTGAAGTGTTCTAGCTGTGTGGTATTGTTGGTATCTGATATTATATCTCTATTGGTTCTGTGTGGTTTTCTATGTACGCCTTATAGTGTGTGTAGGTAGGTGTGTGTGTGGATACGGTAAATGTACGTGTGTGGGTGCTTATTTTTGTCCTATTTCATGCATACGTACGAGTGTGTATTATATGAATGTCTGAATTGGAAATGTTACTTTTTTAATAATCTGAGACACCCTCTGGATGATAGGGTCACGGCCACTGGTGTGTGTGTGTGTTTGTGTGTGTGAGAGAGAGAGAGAGAGAGAGAGAGACTCTCTGTACATGGAGATTACATGGTGATTATTAAATTAATTGAGCTGTGGATGTACTCTACACTGAACAAAAATCTAAACACAACATGTAAAGTGTTGGTCCCATGTTTCATGAGCTGAAATAAAAGATCCCACATGTTTTACATATGCACACACACATTTGTTTACATCCCTGTTAGTGAGCGTTTCCCCTTTTCCAAAATAATCCACCCACCTGACAGATGTGGCATATCAGAAGAAGCTGATTAAACAGCAAGATCATTACACAGCTGCACATTGTGCTGCGGACAATGAAAGGCCACTCCTAAAATGTGCACTTTTGTCACACAATACAATGCCACAGATGTCTCAAGTTCTGAGGGAGCGTGCAATTGGCATGCAGATGATTTTGTGTTAATTTCTCTACCATAAGCCAGCTCCAACGTCGTTTTAAAGAATTATGTCCAACCGGCCACACAACCGCAGACCATGTTAAGGGCATCATGCGGGCGAGCGGTTTGCTGATGTCAAATTTGTGGACAGAATGGTGGCGGTGGCGTTATGGTACGGTGCAGCTAATGAACACAATTGCATTTTATTGATGGCAATTTGAATGCACAGAAATACCGCGATTAGAGGCCCATTGTGAGGCCCATTGTGAGGCCCATTTCTTTTTGAAGGGTTTTGTGAAATCCATAGATTAGGGCCTAATTTGTTTATTTCAATTGACTGATTTCTTCATATGAATTGGAACTCAGTTAAATATTAGACATTTTTACATGTTACGTTTATAAATTTGTTCAGTATAGAATGAAAGGAAGACTGAGTCAACTTTTTTTGTTTGTTTCATGAATCACTCTCTCGCTCCCCTCTTGTTTTCACTCCCTCTCTCGATATTTAAGCTTTTTACTATCTGAATCACTCTCTTTCCTCAGCAGAATTAAAATACAATCATCCCCTACAAACTGTTGAGCAATGATATGATACCAGTATAGTTGACCTGTTCAGTGGGTTTACTGTGATACGCTTATTTTATTGATCTACTTGACAAGGTACTTATTGCATTCTCTGTCATCCCTCTTTCTTTCTTTCTCTCATTAGACTTTGACATCTAAAGAGGAACATGTTCATATTCAGAAAGCAAGTGCGTACACACACACACACACACACACTCAAACGCAGCAGAGCTGCTATCAGAAACACTATGCATAAAGAAATACTATAGTGTCCAGTAAGTCAGTGGTCTTATAATCATCAGATCCATTAAGTATTTATTAAATACTGTGTGTGTGTGTGTGTGCGTGCGTGCGTGCGTATGTGTGTTCATGTGTATTTCCGTAAGTTTACCCAGAGAGTGAGGTTTCCATGACAACCGGTTCCTGCGCGTCTGTTCCAGGAAGAGGAGGGTGACAAAGAGAGAAGGGTGTGGAGATGGAGATGGGGATGTAGAAAATAGAGAGAGAGAGGTGAATGTGGTCCTCTGTGTATAGGAACTAGCTAATAGTAGGCCTTTGCCATGATTTCATCAAAGTCCATCGTCGTTTGTATTTCGTTATCGTGGAATTTCAGGAAATGCTAATGTCAAAGTGCCCAGCTAACACAGTCTATAAAATGTTACAGTATATACTGTTTACTAGATACTGGATACACCATTTGTAGACCTCCAGTCCCTGATTAGAAGGGAAGGATAAAAATCTGTAGGCCCACAGTTCACTACAAATGAGTTCAAAACAATGCCTTTTGTGAACGTTCGTTGTAGGGGACCACTTTTAATGCCACACCGTTTGATCAAGCCATAGGGATCCCACATGAAATGATTAGGAGAGTGAACCAAATGTGGTTTTTCTGCCTTCCACCATGTCTGAGGGAGAGAGAGAAGGATGAAGGGAGGGAGAGAACTCTAACTGTGATAATTAACTCTGTCTGGTAAAGCTATAATTAAACTGGCTTGCGCAGCATAGACCTGATTTCTCAGGTGTGTGTGTTCTCCTCTCTGCCCTAGGGCTCCGTTATATTGTTGTGTAACTATCTCTACTTTGACTAACAGGCATGAAACACTATTCGGCGAATCTCTCTCTCTCTCTCTCGTTTTGTGTTGTCTGTCTGACAAGATATTCATTAGGTTGTGTCATTCTCTGAATGGTAAAGATACCAAATATTCAGGCAATCCTCGGCCTATATCTGATCATTACATGGTAACCAGCTGAGCTAAAGCCTAGGCATTAGCTCAGAGAGCTGACACAAGTTTTTCAGGTCTCAAGCGAGGTTACTCACTACCAGTTCAATGAATCCCCTCTGATATAGCTATAATCGATGCCAGCAGAGTAAGTAATAGGAGCACATATTCTATTGCCTTCTTGTTTTGCCAGACGGCTAATCTGCTATTCTCCGATGGAAGGGTATGAGCTTTGTCTTTTTGTTGTGTGTTGTCTCTCATTAGCTTCAGGTAGGGGCCGATTCCGACCTGAGTTAAGCACGTGTCATGTGCCATCTAAGTATGGGCCTATTCGTCGCCATTTCAACACCATCTCCTTGACACACAAAATATGTTTATGAAAGAAATACAGTGGTTTGATTTATTATGAAAATTGCCACATTCAGCTGTTCAATAATCACAAGCGTTTTTGGTGGCACCTTAATTGAGGACAACGGGCTTGTGGCAACGGCTGGAGCAGAACTGGTGGAATGGCATCAACGACATCAAACACCTGGTTTCCATGGTTTCCATGTGTTTGATGTCATTCCATGAACTCCATCCGAGCCATTATTATGAGCCGTCCTCCCCTCAGTAGCCCCCACTGATGGCAATTTAGGAAGTATATAGAATTATGACAGGAGAATAGTGTACAATAGTAGGCAATTGTCTATTGCCTGTGCTAACCATGGAACTGTGCGATGACAGAGCCAAGTGTTGTGCCGTGTGTCGGGTTTAAACTGTTACGGCTTGGTCTCCGCTCTGCTCCATAATGATTTAAGTAGCCTACACGTTTAAAAAATATCTACATTATCAACTGTTCCTAATGATCCTCAAAAACCACATGGCCATGACGGCATATACAGAAGAAACAAATGAAGTTAAACGAAACAATGTAATTAAGTGGAATGATAATGTAGGCTTTACCAACTGAAGGGAACGAACAGTAAATTGGCAGTGTAATATGTGTGGTTATTAGGCCTACTGACGGTCGATACTGATAGTGGTATTTAACACGATAGAAATAGGAAACAGAGAAAGTCAGAGGAGCCTACAATGAAGACATTCGAGAGTGCCCATCCCTTCAAGTTAAAAGGTTGTACATGTCATTTAAATTCTGCACAATGGCATAGCATTTCTTAAACTTTACTGTGGGAAAGTTGATATGTTGATATGCTTCAGATTTCTGCCATATGACAGGTTTCACAGTTGTCACCAGCAATTATGAGGTCAAATAGATCTAAAAACAAGTGTAATTTACATGTACAATTCCCTTCTCCGAATTGATGACTCATTTACCGAGACCTTATCAATAGCTCCTATCAAGTTGTAAATTACAGTGCATGGAGAATGGTGCTATTTCTAAAGGAACAAATGTCCACTTGGAAACGGGTAGGTTCTGAAACGATAGGTTCGCTACTGTCACGTTCTGACCTTAGTTCTTTTGTTATGTCTTTGTTTTAGTATGGTCAGGGCGTGAGTTGGGTGGGTTGCCTATGTTAGTTTTTCTATGATTTGCTATTTCTGTGTTTGGCCTGGTATGGTTCTCAATCAGAGGCAGCTGTCAATCGTCCCTGATTGAGAACCATATTTAGGGAGCCTGTTTTCTATTGTGTTTCATGGGTGATTGTTTTCTGTGTCTGTGTATTCCACACGTAACTGTTTCGCTTTTAGTTTCTGTCTTTCAATTTGTTATTTTGTATTTTCGTGTTCAGTGATTTTGTTCATTAAAACATGACGAACACGTACCACGCTGCATATTGGTCCGATCTCTCATACTCCTCGTCAGAGGAGGACGAATCCCGTTACAGCTACACCTTATTAATGGTTTTCAAATTTGTGGAATTATTAGTGAATTAAGTCAAGATCAGATTATGACATATCTGTAGACACACCTTAATGTATTCAATCCAAAACAAATACCAGGTGAATAGCACACTATTCTCATGCTTAAATTCCAGGTCAGAATAACGCATAGAGAGAAAAGTTAATAAAAAGGGAGTAATGTTCAATTTACGCACGCTTAACTCGGGTCGGAATCAGAACCATAGAGAACAGGGCTGACTGATAGCAAACTAATTTACTGGAGACAAAGTCTTGTACACATGCACGGAAAAGCACGCACGGGCGCACACACACACACACACACACAACATACACAGACACACACACATCATACGCAGACACACATACACATGCTGTACAGACACACACACAGACACACACACACACACACACACACACAAAGCCCCTCACTGTGGTGATGGAAGGGATATAGGATAGGGAGAGGAGGAAGAGAGGAGGAGAAGAAGCACAAACCGTGGTAGAGATGTAGGCAACACAGCAACACACAGCAACACACAGCAACACAGGGAGTCGACCAGTAGCAGCTATCAGTCAGAGAGTGACACGGTGCTAAAGGAAACCCGAGGGTTCATTCCTCAGTCTCCTGGGAATGATAATACACACACCCCTTATTAATGACCTCTGATTACACAGCCCATATGGTGCTATACTTATCCACACACACACACACACACACACACACACACACACACACACACACACACACACACACACACACACAAACACACAGCACAGCACAGCACAGCACTTCTCTCTGTCTGCCAGTTCTAACTGTACCTAGTTTAGGTGCATTGTGAATACATGATCCAATTACTGAAGACTCCACAGAGATGTGAATGGAAACAAAAAGAGACCTGTGTTAGACCTATTTCAGTCATTCCTTTTTCAACCTGGATGCACTTTGATAAGGGTTTATATCCCGGATGGTGTTAAAGATATCCTTATCTGACTTTTAATGCAGCAATAAGCCTATATTATCATAGTATAATATTGATGATGTCACCTTCTGCGAAGCTCTCTCTCTTCCTGCCCATCTCTCCCGCTTCGGTCTACCCGTCAAGTTTCTCTTCTTTACTGAATGGATACAAACTGTCAACATATAATAGACCATGAATAAACCATACGCTGGGTTACATGAAAAGCACTGAAGAGCTGTTTGTGTGAAACGACTAACGGACTGTAGCATTTTATCCCAGCATGTGTTATTAATAGTCTCCACAGGAGAGGAAATGTTTACTTCCATAAGGAGAAATCACTCAAAACAAACCTCATATCTTCATAGTGGGACTCCCTGTGCATCTATCTATTTCTTCAGAGAGAATAGAGGAGACACTCAGCTGTGTGTTGTGTCGCTGTGTGTGTGTGTGTGCATGTGTGTAAAGCTCTGATATGACTGTATAATAGGCAATATCAGGACCCAGCAGGCGGCCGGAACAAAGCCTGGGGGTTGGATAGAGACGAGGATGGAGGCCAGAGTGAGGACTGTGGGTTGGTTCGAGATGGATCCCAGCCATGGTGACAGGTTTGTGATGGCCAGAGTGTGGCTTGGGGGTTGGATAGAGATGGATCTAGGGCCCGGTCCAAAAACAAACCCCTCTTCCCTCTTTCCGCTTGTATAGATCCAAGAGGATTGGATTGGATTCCAACATTGCTTATCAGCGATGGTTACTACTACTTTGCTTATTACTTTACAATAAGTCTTATATAATTTTATCATTGTTGTATAGTGTTTTTTAAAAATAGGATATTGTTCAATGAGGACTAGTGTTTTATTTACAGTTGATAATTTAAGTACACCTAAAGTTATAGTAGCAAGTCAATGGTTTACACTCACTAGATAGTTTATTAGGTACACCGATCTAGTACCGGGTCGGACTACCCTTTGCCTCCAGAACAGCCAGAATTCTTCAGGGCATTCTACAAGGTGTTCGGAAACATTCCACAGGGATGCTGGTCTGACGCGTTGGGATCACGCAGTTTCTGCAGATTGGAAGGCGGTACATTCATGCTGCGAACAGCCCGTTCTATCTCATCCAAAACATTCTCTTTTGGGTTGAGGTCTGGGGACTGCACATGTCACTCAAGTAGAATGTGGGCCTGGAGATTTCATCATGGCTACACTCGAACCCTAGGTCATCACGTCGCCTGGCTGAGAAATCAGCTGCAAAATGTAAAGATGTAAACCAAAATGTAAAATGTATTATTTTATTTGCACTTACTGAGTGCTGGCTTTAATTGCTACCCAGGAATAATTTGAAATTGAGATCAAAATGGCTGCATTGGACACCACTGAAAGATCACATCCAATTTTAAGGACACACTTTTTCTCCCTCCAGACGTAGATTTGTGAAGATTCTCACTCATTTTCTCACCCATAATTTAATTTATTCCCTTTCTAAATCTGTAGCCCCTCTGTCGCTCACTGACACCTCCCGCTCTCACCTCACACGCACACTTGCACATAAGAATATTTTTTTTTTTAAATATTATTTCCCCTTTATTTAACCAGGTAGGCTAGTTGAGAACAAGTTCTCATTTACAACTGCGACCTGGCCAAGATAAAGCAAAGCAGTTCGACACATTCAACAACACAGAGTTACACATGGAATAAACAAACATACAGTCAATAATACAGTAGAAAAAGTCTATATACAGTATGTGCAAATGAGGTAGGATAAGGGGGGTAAGACAATAAATAGGCCATGGTGGCAAAGTAATTACAATATAGCAATTAAACACTGGAATGGTAGATGTGCAGAAGATGAATGTGCAAGTAGAGATACTGGGGTGCAAAGGAGCAAGATAAATAAATAAATACAGTATGGGGATGAGGTAGTTGGATGGGCTATTTACAGATGGGCTATGTACAGGTGCAGTGATCTGTGAGCTGCTCTGGCAGCTGGTGCTTAAAGCTAGTGAGTGATTTTTGTAGTTCGTTCCAGTCATTGGCAGCAGAGAACTGGAAAGAAAGGCGGCCAAATGAGGAATTGGCTTTGGGGGTGACCAGTGAGATATACCTGCTGGAGCGCGTGCTACGGGTGGGTGCTGTTATGGTGACCAGTGAGCTGAGATAAGGCGGGGCTCGACCTAGCAGAGACTTGTTGATGACCTGGAGCCAGTGGGTTTGGCGACGAGTATGAAGCGAGGGCCAGCCAACGAGAAACAGGTTGCAGTGGTGGGTAGAATATGGGGCTTTGGTGACAAAACGAATGGCACTGTGATAGACTGCATACAATTTGTTGAGTAGAGTGTTATTTTGTAAGGCTATTTTGTAAATGACATCGCCGAAGTTGAGGATCGGTAGTATGGTCAGTTTTACGAGGGTATGTTTGGCAGCATGTGTGAAGGATGCTTTGTTTGCGAAAAAGGAAGCTGATTCTAGATTTAATTTTGGATTGGAGATGCTTAATGTGAGTCTGGAAGGAGAGTTTACAGTCTAACCAGACACCGAGGTATTTGTAGTTGTCCACATATTCTAAGTCAGAACCGTCCAGAGTAGTGATCCTAGACGGGCGGGCAGGTGCGGGCAGCGATCGGTTGAAGAGCATGCATTTAGTTTACTTGCATTTAAGAGCAGTTGGAGGCTACAGAAGGAAAGTTGTATGGCATTGAGGCTCGTCTGGAGGTTAGTTAAGACAGTGTCCAAAGAAGGGCCAGAGGTATACAGAATGATGTTGTCTGTGTAGAGGTGGATTAGAAAATCACCAGCAGCAAGAGCGACATCATTGATGTATACAGAGAAGAGAGTCGGCTCGAGAATTGAACCCTGTGGCACCCCCATAGAGACTGCCGGAGGTCCGGACAACAGGCCTTCTGGTGATTGACAGTGTCGAAAGCCATGGCCAGGTTGATGAATACGGCTGCACAGTAACGTCTCTTATCGATGGCAATTATGATATCTTTTAGGACCTTGAGTGTGGCTGAGGTGCACCCATGACCAGCTCTGAAACCAGATTGCATAGCGGAGAAGGTTTGGTAGGATTCGAAATTGTCAGTAATCTGTTTGTTAACTTGGCATTCGAAGACCTTAGAAAGGCAGGGTAGGATAGGTATAGGTCTGGAGCCGTTTGGGTCTATAGTGTCTCCACCTTTGATGAGGGAGATGACCACGGCAGCTTTCCAATACTTGGGAATCTCAGACGATACCAAAGAGAGGTTGAACAGGCTAGTAATAGGGGTTGCAACAATTTCGTCAGATAATTTTAGAACGAGATGGTCCAGATTATCTAGCCCGGCTGATTTGTGGGGGTCCAGATTTTGCAGCTCTTTCAGAACATCAGCTATCTGGATTTGAGTGAAGGAGAAATGGGAAGGCTTGGGCGAGTTGCTGTGGGGGGTGGAGGGCTGTTCATCAGGGTAGGGGTAGCCAGGTGGAAAGCATGGCCAGCCGTAGAAAAATGCTGATTGAAATTCTCAATTATAGTGGATTTATCGGTGGTGACAGTGTTTCCTAGCCTCAGTGCAGTGGGCAGCTGGGAGGAGGTGCTCTTATTCTCCATGGACTTTACAGTGTCCCAGAACTTTTTTGAGTTTGTGCTACAGGATACAAATTTCTGCTTGAAATTTTACCAGAGAAGTGACAGATTGATAGTGATAAATATAAAACTATTTGCAGAGATTCTTAGAGCATAAAAGGCCATAGTTTGTAATTCACTTCAGTTATTGTTGGAAAGAACGACAATACTGGGAATACTTGTAATGTAATCTGATCTCAGAAAAACTTTTCTGCGTGTCATCTCTTCTCCCTCACCTCTGGCCTACTGACTATCTGCCCACCTGCTGCATGCTTCACTTGTGTCAAGCTCTCATCTCGCTCTTGTCTCGTTTATAGCTGAAGTATTCCACAACAGCATGACTGCCATAATCTGCTCTCCTCGTCTCGCCTTGCCTCATTTTATGCTCTAAATCCAGACCTCAAATACTCCAGGGTTTCTGTTGATTCACTCCTTTCCCTCGTTTCTGTGTTGACAGAGCAACACTCACAAGTCTCTAGTAATGCTATAGGGAACTTCAAGCCCAAACTCCAGTGGATTACGTGTACTGTCCAGGCATTTTTAGGATGGTGACGTTACGGCATGGTTTGACATATTAATTCCATGACAAATTTCAACCATCTTCTAGGGGCATCACGAGTGCCTGTTACCATCTTGTAGGCTCAAGCGAGGGCATTTTGGTTGGGGTTGTGGACCGGCTTAAACTGTGGGCTATAGCTACAAACATCTCGGATCCAATCCCGGTGCTAAGCACTTCTTTTTAAATTGTTGTGTCTCTCTTTTAACCCTAACCCAAACCTTAAACAGTGATTGCCCCGGAAAAATCTAATCAAAATCAAATTGTATTGGTCCCATGCACATATTTAGCAGATGTTATTGTGGGTGTAGCGAAATGCTCGTGTTCCTATGATTCACAACAATACAAACAAATCTAAAAGTAAAATAGTAGGATTAAGAAACGTATACATATTATATCGAGCAATGTCGGAGTGGCGTTGACTAAAATAGAATAGAATACAGTATATGCATATCAAATGAGTAAAGAAGTATGTAAACATTATTTAAACATTATTAATGTGACTAGTGTTCCATTATTAAAGTGGCCAGTGGTTCCAAGTCTATGTATATAGGGCAGCAGCCTCAGGTGCTGGGTTGCATAACTGGGTGGAAGCCGGCTAGTGATGGCTATTTAACAGTCTATTGGCTTAAGATAGAAGCTGTTTTTCCGTCTCTCGGTCACAGCTTTGATGCACCTATGCACCTATACTGACATTTCCTTCTGGATGATAACCGGGTGAACAGGCCGTGGCTCTGGTGGTTGAAGTCCTTGATTATCTTTTTGGTCTTCCTATTGTAATGGATGTGAAATGGCTAGCTAGTTAGCGGTGGTGCGCGCTAATATCATTTCAATCGGTGACATCACTCGCTTTGAGACCTTGAAGTAGTGGTTCCCCTTGCTCTGCAAGGGCCAAGGCTTTTGTGGAGCGATGGGTAACGATGCTTCGTGGGTGACTGTTGTTGATGTGTGCAGATGGTCCCTGGTTTGCGCCCGGGTAGGGGCGAGGGGACGGTCTAAATTTGTGCTGTAGGTGTCCTGGAGGTGTCCTGTGGTATAATAAAAGTCAGAAACATTTATTCCGGTGTCAAAATTGACTACAAAGTGTAAATAGGACAATTTTGGTCATAAAGTCAGTCTCGTCTAAAATGTAGTTTGGAACCTGAGTACGTCACAACAAGTAAATGGAGGTCGGGTTTGGATTTCAATCATTTTAACAATTCATGCCCCCTTTTGCCAAACTCCAAGTGCAAATCGCCCCTCCACCCACTTAGCTTCCCTTCATTGAATGGGGCTCCGTTGTTTCATGCACCTAAACACGTTCAAAGGATCACGACCGTTTGAGACTGGTAAGCCCTATATGGATTGATCAAGCCGGCTCCAGTTCGACAACGCTTGCTTCCAGCAGGATGCACAGCCAACTATGGTTTGCATGCCATGCTGAAGGACCCTATCATGCAGAATATGTGGTTGGAGATCATTGGTCCCCAAGTCTGTACCAGTAACACTACCTTACTTGAATAAATTGATATCTTAGCTAACGACGTTAAATAACGTTATTGCTGGTTGTATAGTTAGCTATCTTTGATAACGCAAGGCAGGCTAGCTAACATTTTAGTTAATGTTAGTGTAACTAGCTAGATAACAAGCTCGATAACTAGCTAGTTAACTACCTCAATACAACTTAGTTAGGTCGAAGCTCATACAGGTTTGTGTATTGTCGAGATGCTGCTGGTTATGAACCATATCATTTGATAATGCTAGAAAGGCAGGCTAGCTAGCTAGCTAGCTACAGGTGCCCTCAGGCCCATACTCCGCTACTTTGATGGTTTTTAATGCTTTACTGGGAAGCTTATCAGAAGTAGACTTGCTCATGTTATTTATATTGGAGCTGGGTGCAGGGTGAGCTGCGCAAAGTGGTCTTCCTACTAGGGCACACCGCCTCAGTGTAACAGTGTAACTCTGGTTCAAAGGCTCATGATTACTGCATACAATAGCTGTAGGATCAACAGAGGTATTCGGGGGAATTAGGGGGACATAAATTAAGTTACTTACATTGTGTCTGCCAACGCCCCTAGCATAATGTACATTTGATGCAGCATTATGAAGACTCACTGTCACAATGGTAGGGGTTAACTGAGCTGGTCTTGGGTCATTGATAAGTAATTGTTTCAATGCAGCCTTGAAATGCGTGGACAGAGTCCAGGAGCCAAGATGATTTGGATGGAGTCATTCCTGTAGAGTATCATCTGTTTCCAGAAGGTGTCAAAGTTATCTATAAATGTGACTCCAGCAGAGCTAAAATAATGTTTTAGCCAGATGTGTAATGCCAGTAGCCTGCAGAATCTTTCACACCCGCGGCCCAACGATGGTACTGGACCTGAAATGATTGCCCGTTTTTCGTCTTTTAATGCTAAAAGCAGTTCTTTAAAATACATTTTCAGATGTTCCGAGCTCGGCCTCCTGATGTCGTTTGACCCCACATAGGTTTACGACAGTGTCAGCTCCCGGCATCTATCGTAGAACAGTCGGAAACAGCCTTGTTATGTCCTGTACTCGCGCTCCTGGGTAGCATAGGGTTTTTGCCTTGGGGACCGAGATGTTTCTCACCATAGAGCTGCCTATGATGACAGCTGGCGATGTTAAATGGGCCGGTCTCTCAGGCAGCCTCACGGTCTGGTGAGGGTGGGAGCTCCGAGGATCTGAACCCGAGGTAGAAGCCACCAGAGAGGGAGACAGAACAGAGGACGAATACGCAGGAACATCTGGATCCGGGACGTCAAAGACGTTTCTGCTCTGTGTCAGGTCCGGGCTCAACATCTCCAAACAGATCCTCGTTATCAGAGGACGCTTTCTTCGACTTCCGCGGCGAGTGACGTATCTCCACGGCTGGTTGGGTCGAGAACAGCTCCGTGCTCCAGGGAATGAGTCGGGGTCTCCCCCCTTCGTTCTCCAGCTCCATTCTCCAGTTGGCAGCCGCACATGTAACATAGAGAAGACCAGCAAGGGGACCCTCAACATCACGCAGGCATGCCCTCACTGTGAGCTGTAAATGGAGCAGGGAGGACACTTGAATCAGGTTGGTGACATTTGACCTGGTTAAAGGTCAAAACAGTTTCTAGTTCCTGTCCCAATTCACCTTTATAACTTTGCCTGGTGCAATCAGCCTGATCGCTGCGTTTTCCATTCTTTTGCACTTCACGTCTTGATATCTGAAGTGAAATAGAAAGGTGAATGCAGCAATCAGGTTGGTTCCACCATGCTAATCATAACCACCATTGATAATGTAATCAGTGCTGTGTTTGTGTGTGTGTTTGTGTGTGACCGACCACTATGTTTGATGAGGGGCCAGAAGCTGATCTACGCTGCCATGCCCATCAATGTGGCGCTGGCAAAGACCTCACCTCCAGACCTCACCTCCAGCTTCACCCCTTGCCTGCTCACCAATGGTCGTCAATGGGGAGACCGGGATTAGATAGGCTTAGTTTGACCTGTTCAAACTTCAACATAGTATATGTTTGTTTGTCCAATATCACTTATCCTGCCATTGGTAATAGAACAGTGACTGTGTGTATGTGTTCACAGATGCATCTATGGAACCAGCACTTGGAGACTTGCAAGATGATGTGATGTAGTTCTGACCGACAGAGAGGCTTGATACTGACGTCTCTGAATGGAGAGAGACCTGGCACTCAACACATCCACAATGTGGGACTGAAGGTGACTAGTAATGATACTGTACAGCAGAAGTGTCCAGTATTTGCAACACCCTTTCATTCCATGAGTAACTCTGCCTATTTATACAGATGGAGAGAGATCTGCAGATGCTTTTGCCAGACGACAGCCTCGGTCATTTGATGGGGAGTCTATAATTGAGTAACTATTATCTGACCTGTTCAAACATTATCATACTACCTGTTTGTGTTTCAGATATTACATATCCTAACTGCCATTGGTAATGGAACAATGACTATGTGTTTATGTGTTCACAGAAACATGTATTGAGCCAGCACATGGAGACTTGCAAGATGCGATGAAGTCCAGACTGAGAGACGGGCTTGATAATGTTGTCTCTGAATGGAGAGAGACCTGGCACTCTGCATTACAATTTTACTAGACATAACTTTGACTTGTATTGTCTTTTTTAAATTATTGAATTGAATGGTATCAGTCAATTTGGGGAGGGAGAAACCCGGTGTATTATTCATTCAGGATTAGGATACTCCTGTTGATAACAGACCACACAGGAAGTTATGACCACCCTGACATGTTTGCCAAGATAGCCCCATTACCACCAGGCAAAATGTTGATAGGCAAAGTATCTGTATATACATTGTTGTATTAGCAGAACACTGCTTCTATGGTAATTATGTAAATAGTTGGACCTGTTACTACAATTGAAAGTTATCAAAACACTTAGTTTAGAATATCTACATGAATTCAACAATTGCATTCTCATATTACTCTGTTGGCTACTGACCTATTCAAGGCTTCCTCCGGTATCACACAAAATACATCTGCCTGTAGGTGTTGAATTCAACCTTTGTGAGGTTTGTTTGTTGTGATTGAGTGGTGGGAAATATCTGCGGGCAAGGTTCTGACAGATGGGCGTGTCTTGGTGGTGACAATGGCACACCCAAGAAGCACCCACATCAAACCACACCCCCAAGCCAACTCACGTATGGCTTCTGTCAGGGCCGCCAGCATTTCCTGAGGAGCAAGCCAAAAAACGAGGCTAAATCAGTGGGTGCAGTTCCCATTTAACCCTAACCAATCAGAATTATGACATAAATTTAATCCAATGCCTAAACTTAACAAAGAGCTCGGAATGAATGCCTAAACTTAACATCAAGGTTAGTTTCGATTTCACTTTTGGGCAGTTTGGCTTACAGCTAACAGATGGCAAAACATAATTAAAAGGCCAGCACATTCGGTGATCTCTGTTGCCTACAGTTACGACAAATGTCTCCATTTGTCTTTGAGGTTACATTGCAAATGTGTATTCTCTATCACACACACTGACTCTCCACTCTGTTCTTTTGGGCCATCAGAAGGTCTCACAGCATGTGTCCTTGTCTACCACCCTCCATCCCTTCGTCTCCCTTCCCACCTCCCCCCCTTCCCCTCCCTCGTTACCCTCCTCCCTTACGAGAAAGCTGTGAAACATCACCTTCATCCATCATCGACACACACACACCTCTCACACACCCACCGAAAATACGCACACCTCACACACACTAAAAATGAATTCCAATTAACAGCAGTCTGCCTGGGAGGAGGGGGAAGAGAGGAGAACAGATGAAAGAGACAGCGTGTACATGTCCGAAAGAAGAGGAGAAAGGTTAGGGAAGGAGAGGAGAAATAAGCAGTGAGCTGAGAAGGGAGGATAGGATAAGAGAGAAAGAGATGACATGATGAAAAGTACAGAGAGAAAGAAGAGAGAGCTGAGATGAAGCATGTACAGACAACAATATATCACAGTCTCATGTCATTTACTGACGTCCTATAGTAAACGTCTATTTTTGAATAGTAAACTGACTTCATGTCCCAAGGTCCTGTATTGTTTGTTTTTTATAAACTAGGGTACCAGTGAGGATTTCCTACACTGGACGAGTTATTACAGCTGTTGATAAGTCATTGATAATAATATGGCAAAAAAATAATAATCCCGTTACATTAAGATATGTGACCGACCGCCTCGATTCAGTCTTATGTAGCAAAATTTGGAATTGTGTTTTTTACATTGGATAAAAGTTGAGGAACACTCCAGCATTTGAACAATAGGAAAGTAATTCTGATTTGAAAATGTGTAAACTTGTAACTCCACTTTTAGAAAATGGCTATTGAATATTTTGGTACATCTACTGGAGAGCTCTTCTTTGTCTACACCCATTCAGCATCGTTCACACCCTTTTAAGCCTTAGCCCCGCCCATCTCTTTAAGGATTCATATCTGAGGCCATGTGGTAAACACACGCTATGTCAAATAAAATCTATGTTTATTTGTCACATGCACAGGATACAGAAGGTGTAAATGGTACAGTGAAGTGGTTACTTGCATAGTAGCAATGTCAAAAACAGAAAGTGTCCAGCTAAAAATATTTTATAAATATTTTATCATTGTTAGTTGACGCTTACCCGACACTTGTCTAAATTGATGGGTCATGTGAAGGAAATGATATAACCACCCCCCCTGCCATATCTAGCGAAGTGGATGGGTCACTATTGTCTAGACATGTTCACATTTCATGAAATACAATAGATGGCCGTAATCAACCCCAGACACACCTGGCTAATTTGATGGGTCATGTAATAAACCGGCCGAGATGGAGTCTTTTGGTAGCTTTTGGTATCTTATTTAGCTAACTAGGTAAATAATGAACCGGCAAAATCCCAACTCATACTACTACCAATACAAACATTGTCTTAACTGTAGTATGAATCTGCAGGTAGCTAAAGCTAACAAACTAAGTTCAATGTAAGCTAGCTAACATTAGGCTATAACTAGCAATACAAATGGGTTTCTGATTCAAGTAATATTACTACACAGATCAGACACATAACGTTAGCCACCAAGCCAGCAAGCTAATGTTTGCTAGCTAACTAACAGTACACTTTATCTTGCAGTAAAAACAACTTTCTGGGCCTCCCGAGTGGCACAGCGGACTAAGGCACTCGTCTGGGTTAGGGGAGGGTTTGGCCAGCGGGGCTTTACTTGGCTCATAGCGCTCTAGAGACCCCTTGTGGCAGGCCGGTGACTGCAGGCTGACCTTGGTCGTCAGTTTAACGTTTTTTTTCTGCCGACACATTGGTGTGGCTGGCTTCCGGGTTAAGTAGGTGGGTGTTAAGAAGCGTCGTTTGGCGGGTCATGTTTCGGAGGACGCATGACTCGAACTTCACCTCCCGAGCCCGTTGGGGAGTTGCAGCGATGAGACATCATAGAAATTGGGGAGGAATAAGGGGGTAAAATACAATAATAATAATAATAAAATAAACTACTTTCTGACAAAGTTAGAAAATGTAGCTAGACTCTTACCCTTAAACATTGATTAACGCTTCACGGCAGACTGTAACCACTTAACTCAGTTTTGTTTAAAGATACATCTTGTTTGTCCTTTTTTGTCAACACACTCTGGTTCACACTGACTGTGGCGTGTGCAGAAAGTAGCCTGTCACTTTTTCCAACGGATCTGTCGATACCGCCTGCTAAATTCAAGGCATCAATGTTTTTGATAAGTAGTAGTAGTAAAGTAGTAAAGTAGTAAAGTAGTAAAGTAAAGTAGTAAAGTAGTAAAGTAGTAAAACCTTTGTAGTACTCAATGGCTAATGTTATATCTTTCATAAATGGTGCAGTAGAAAGGACTGTCAACACATACTGAACAGCTCACGTTGTAGACAGAAGCATGCTACAATCCAAACTCATCTCCCAGCATGTCCAGCCCAACCATTATCTCAGCCAATCTTGGCTAGTGGAAAGGTTCCTTTCTTTTTCCGTGGCTAAACCAACTAAGCCCGTAATTTAACAATTTAATTCGTATTTATGGATGGAATATAAGTTTGTTATTAAGGCACATGAAAGTTCACATGTTCCAGAAGGCATTTCTGCCCAAAAACACATTTTGATAAAAAATGTATGTTAAAATGCTACTCCTGTGAAGTAGTGACGTGCGACATACAACTAGTTTCCTGAAACGAGTCACATATAAGGGGGATCAAACATATGTTCAATATAATTCAAGAGTTGATACATTTTCTGTCCTTGCATTTATGGCAGTGTAATTTGCCATATTATATATTAAGTAAGCATTAATCAATTAAGTTAGACATTGAACTTCATCCCTGTAAGAATCCTGGATCTAGCTGTCGGACATTTTTTTGTGTAAAGATCTCAGAAATGCAGTGTAACATTTCAAGTCTCCTTATGTTACGGGGGGAAAACAGTTTCGTTTTCATGGGCAAACAAATCCCAAATAATGTATGCATTGCGAAATCGAATGCTTCTAACCGAAAGAGTAACCTTACTTTGATAATTAACCTAAATCGATACTGTAATTAATGCGGTTCTTCAATAATACTTGTTGGATGCACATTTGGTGTCCAGATGATTAGTTATGCTGTGATATTTTCACACATCATCATCTGATCCAAAAGGAATTTTCTGAGTGACAGTCAAGAGACAAACAGCTGTTGTGATCGAACATGCGAGGCAACAACAGCCCAAGTGCTGGAAAAAAGGTGTTCGCAAGGAATGTCCAGAATATTTGTGTTGTCTCATTCGTTACGCTGGTGAAGACAGTTGTGCCTGGATCCACGTTGGATCTAATACCCTAGCAACTTGATGTTGATAATCGGTTGTCTGCTTTATGTCCAGCAGGGTCTTGTTAGATTTAACAGAGAAAGCATCAAGGTAATGAGTTCATGTTTTTGTAATGGGCAGTAATATTTGACATGTGTATATACAGTATTAATGATATGATAAAATCCTCACGTATGACTCGTAATAAGATTAAGCAGTTAGCCTTGTAAAAATCTGACTTCAAAGATAATTAAAATATACACTCAAGCATTAGGCAATACGTTGACGTAGACCAGCAGTAATTGGTCTGAGAATGGTCTATATCAAAGGCATATATAATAATTAACATTGTACAATGAATGGATTAAAATACCAGGCACAAAGCTGAAGGTACAAGGCATTAACAAGCATTACAAGACATTATTCCTAGCACACAGACCCTAAGGTTAACTTACAGGACAAAGCATGAACAAAGATATTCTTACTAGGCCCGAGGCCTAGAAGCCTAGGTGTAACGGTTTTCTTCCGTTGAAGGAGAGGACCAAAATGAAGCGTGGTTAGAGTTCAACATGTTTAATAAAGACAATAAATGTGAACACTACAAAATACCAAAACAACAAATGTGAAAAACGGAAACAGTCCTATCTGGTGCATAGACACAAAGACAGAAGACAGGAAACAACCACCCACAAAATACCCAAAGAACATGGCTGCCTAAATATGATTCCCAATCAGAGACAACGATAAACACCTGCCTCTGATTGAGAACCAATCTAGGCAACCATAGACTTAAATAAACATCTAGACTAGAAAACACCCCATAAACATACAAAACCCCTAGACCAGACAAAACACATAAATCCCCCTGTCACACCCTGACCCTTACAAGCATTTCGCTACACTCGCATTAACATCTGCTAACCATGTGTATGTGACAAATAAAATTTGATTTGATTTGATTTGATTTGATTTGACCTAACCAAAATAATAAAGAAAACAAAGATAACTAAGGCCAGGGCGTGACACTAGGACATCAGAACTGATCATGCAACCTTCCTCCATGGACTGGATACATGATAAGAGAGAGAGAACAAAGGCATTTCATTCCAGTTATAACATCTGAAGGTGTAACCTTTCAACCCAAGACCAACCACCATTGACCAATCAAGCGATACCAAGTTTACAGTATAACCTGACCACCAAGGCCCAATCTCCACAGGGTGTCACAGCATCTAAATGCATATGTGGGGGATGAGGCCAATGTAAATGAGAGGACGATAGAATCAGTTTGCGAGTCATTTAGAGTTCACCCTGTACAGACACAAGTTACCACAGTGATAATACATCCATATACTGTAGATAGCATCAGAATTATCCTCATTGAACAAGTTTCAGATAAGTGTAGATACCAAACATTGAAACTATAGGACTATTCTATCACATTCAACAGTCAGTCCTCTGAATACTGTAGAAACATTTTGACCCTCGGAAGTGGGAAAGGGTGACTTGTCCTTTGGCATTGTTCTCGGCCTTCCAACTCCAGGTGTCAGAGAGCACATAAATTAGGGCCACGCCTACATTTTCATGTTTCTGTGCCTCAGATTGGACACCGAGTCTACAGTGCCCAATTGTGTAGGATAGACTAGTCTGTTTTGAAGTGTCTGTCCTATATCTGAGAGATATGAGAAAGATCAGGAAACCTCATATAAAAAATGGACATATTTAACCCTTTTTTTAGGCACTAAACTACTTTCATTAATTTTTTCAACTGGTACCGGGCTACCTTCAGGTGAGTCTTGTGAGGATTGTGGGCTTCCTAGAGAAAATTGTATTAGTGTGTAGCCCAAACTGTTTGGACGCTACAGACAGAGGTTGGCAGATCAGTGATACTGAATTCAGACGGTTCCACCCCCCTTTTTGGGGTCTCGGTTAGTTGTTAGCAGGATGTCGTGCATAATGTCACTTCCTCCAGAGTCCATAGAGTGGGTAAGGCCTCTGGGAATAGGACACGGGGCTGTTATTCCATGTTTTGAACATTTTAAGCAAAAGGAAATGGCGAAGAGCAGGGGCAGAGAACTCAGAAACACTGAATTTGGAATGAATGATCACTTCCCCCACGGAGATCAGTGAAAGGAGAAAAAACTGTATCTCATCATGAAGGAAAAGCGTTGAATCAACTAGTCTCCTTGGTGATTAGGGTTGGGGAGGAACGGATTACATGTAAGGGATTACAAAAAAAAACGGTAACTGTAATCCGTTACGTTACCAGCAGAAATATTGTAATCAGATTACCGATACTTTTGAAAAACTAGATGATTACTTCGAGGATGACTTGAAATTCAGAGCGGATGTTGCCGGAAAAAAAAATCTTTGACACTTCTCCGTTTTCTCAATGACATTCAAATCAGCATTTAAAAGGCTCAAGTTTAAGTTTGTTCCACCTGAGCGAGTCTGACCACAAGTCAGAGACCATTATGATCACACACAAAATGTTTTTGATGGATCATGGGAAAAGAGCAGGAATATCATTTTGTTGGCTACAGTCCAAGCTATGCCTTCCAATGGTGCGACTGCTGTCGGCATCCAAAGATTAAATAAACGCTTGGAATAAACGCTTGGAGGTAAGGATGATAGTAGGGGTGTAGTTTACAGCGATACGGCCATAACTTGTTATTGATGTGAATCACACTGCTGCTCTCTCATTTAGCAACTTGCGCCTTGGTTGTTGTGGATGGCTGTTCACAAATCTAAATCTGTATTGAATCCAATAACGGTTGAATTCAAGAAGTTTCAGCTGCCTATCAATCATTGTTTTTGAATCCAGTGGACAGTCAGTGAAGAATGCGCTCTTGTAACAGCTGCATAGTGTGGATCCCAGCCTGTGGAATAAAAGTGGGGCTTTTGTTGCTCAATTGAATTCATTCTGATAAAAAAAAATCCATAGGCCTAAAGGACACGTGCTCAAACTCGTTTGATAGACTTAAAGGGACAATCTGTAGTTGCTACATCTATTTTTGGACTTACAAATTATATATACAGTACCAGTCAAAGGATTGGACACACCTACTCATTAAAGGGGTTTTCTTTATTTTTTACCATTTCCTACATTGTAGAATAATAGTGAAGACATCAAAACTATGAACTCAAATCATTTAGTAAACAAAAAAATGTTAAACAAATCAAAATATATTTTATTTTCTTCAAAGTAACCACCCTTTGCCTTGATGACAACTTTTCACAGTCTTGGCAAAGCATGCCATTCCATGAGTGTCGCATTTATTTTTCAACTCGAGTCAATGAGCCCAATTAGTCCTCCGTGACAATAAAATCGCAAACAACAGAGTAGAGGTGGCTAATAAGTCCTTAGTTTTGGGATCATGCTCAGGTAAAACAATTTGACTAATTGACAGTATACTTCCATATTTCCAAGTCCTATTCTTGAAGATCAAGGGGTATAACATTTATTGGAATGACTGGAATTCTGATATACTTTGGTTTTTAATGTAAAGATAAAATGTTATCGTATAAAATTATATGTAGTAGAAAGCGATGGGTTAGAAGAAGCCTACATAACCAACCCATAAAGTAAAATGTAACATCCATATATGCCTGGCTATGTAAACTTTAACATGGATTTACCCTGCAATAGATGTCGTTCAATTGGTAACATACATTGTTGTCTTCTTTTAATGCCTCTTAAGTGGAAAGTAATCTAAAAGTAACGGAATGTAATCAGATAATGTTACTGAGCTTGGGTAATCCAAAAGTTACATTACTGATTTTCAATTTTGGACAGGTAACTTGTAACTGTAAGGGTCTATTTTAATCCAATGTTCAAATCTGAGTTTGTGTGTTGTAGTGTATGTTGACAACTTCAACTATAATGAATACATGCTCTTTTGATCTTCACTTGACAAGGAAAGGGCTGCATATAGCTCAGGTTAATGTATGTAGCCTTCCTAACAAAATACATGAGGGTTTTTAACTTGGTCAACATAAATAATATTCATATTTTTAGCTTTGACCCAGACACATTTGGATGCATCTGTAAATGATGGGCAAATGAACATTCATGGATATAGTCTACTGAGAAGGGACAGGAATAGGAATGGTGGGGGTGTAGCACTGTACATTCAGAATCACATACCTTTTAAGAGGAGGGATGACCTTAATGTATGTCAAATAGAGGCACTATGGGCTCAAGTACATCTGCCTCACCAGGCACCCATATTGGTAGGATGTGTGTATATAGACCTCCTAGCTCTAAGGTGTCCTATCTGGATGACTTATGCACTGGGTTTGACCAGGCCACAGATAGTAACAGAGATGTATTTATCTTGGGAAATTTTAATATAAATTGGAAGGATCACGATAATTGAAATAGAACTCAATTAATGAGATATGCCGAGAGCTGTGGTTTGAAACAAATGGTTAATGATACTACTAGATCATCAACTAAGTTAGGCCACCGTTCGGACACATGCATTGATCTGATCTTCTGTAATATACCATTGCAATGCTTAAAAGCCAGATCAATGCCAGTGGGCTGGACAGACCATAATATTATGAACATAACCATGAACACCAAGGTTCCAAAGAAACTCCCAAAGGATTGTGGTCAAGAGAAATTGTAAAATGTTTAATCATGAGCTATTTCAAAATGAATTGGCTGCTATACCCTGGGAGGTGATTTATCTAGAGGATGATTTAAATCACGCTACAGAATGTTTTATTGATTTGCTCACTGAGGTAATGGACCATCATGCCCCAGTAAGAAAGAGTACAGTCGGGGCTCGTCCATCTCAAATCAAATCAAATCAAATTTTATTTGTCACATACACATGGTTAGCAGATGTTAATGCGAGTGTAGCGAAATGCTTGTGCTTCTAGTTCCGACAATGCAGTAATAACGAGCAAGTAATCTAACTAACAATTCCAAAAAAAACTACTGTCATACACAGTGTAAGGGGATAAAGAATATGTACATAAGGATATATGAATGAGTGATGGTACAGAGCAGCATAGGCAAGATACAGTAGATGATATCGAGTACAGTATATACATATGAGATAAGTATGTAAACCAAGTGGCATAGTTAAAGTGGCTAGTGATACATGTATTACATAAGGATGCAGTCGATGATATAGAGTACAGTATCAACGTATGCATATGAGATGAACAATGTAGGGTAAGTAACATTATATAAGGTAGCATTGTTTAAAGTGGCTAGTGATATATTTACATCATTTCCCATCAATTCCCATTATTAAAGTGGCTGGAGTAGAGTCAGTGTCATTGACAGTGTGTTGGCAGTAGCCACTCAATGTTAGTGGTGGCTGTTTAACAGTCTGATGGCCTTGAGATAGAAGCTGTTTTTCAGTCTCTCGGTCCCAGCTTTGATGCACCTGTACTGACCTCGCCTTCTGGATGGCAGCGGGGTGAACAGGCAGTGGCTCGGGTGGTTGATGTCCTTGATGATCTTTATGGCCTTCCTGTAGCATCGGGTGGTGTAGGTGTCCTGGAGGGCAGGTAGTTTGCCCCCGGTGATGCGTTGTGCAGACCTCACTACCCTCTGAGAGCCTTACGGTTGAGGGCGGTGCAGTTGCCATACCAGGCGGTGATACAGCCCGCCAGGATGCTCTCGATTGTGCATCTGTAGAAGTTTGTGAGTGCTTTTGGTGACAAGCCGAATTTCTTCAGCCTCCTGAGGTTGAAGAGGCGCTGCTGCGCCTTCCTCACGATGCTGTCTGTGTGAGTGGACCAATTCAGTTTGTCTGTGATGTGTATGCCGAGGAACTTAAAACTTGCTACCCTCTCCACTACTGTTCCATCGATGTGGATGGGGGTGTTCCCTCTGCTGTTTCCTGAAGTCCACAATCATCTCCTTAGTTTTGTTGACGTTGAGTGTGAGGTTATTTTCCTGACACCACACTCCGAGGGCCCTCACCTCCTCCCTGTAGGCCGTCTCGTCGTTGTTGGTGATCAAGCCTACCACTGTTGTGTCGTCCGCAAACTTGATGATTGAGTTGAGGCGTGCATGGCCACGCAGTCGGGTGAACAGGGAGTACAGGAGAGGGCTCAGAATTTGTGGGGCCCCAGTGTTGAGGATCAGCGGGGAGGAGATGTTGTTGCCTACCCTCACCACCTGGGGGCGGCCCGTCAGGAAGTCCAGTACCCAGTTGCACAGGGCGGGGTCGAGACCCAGGGTCTCGAGCTTGATGACGAGCTTGGAGGGTACTATGGTGTTGAATGCCGAGCTGTAGTCGATGAACAGCATTCTCACATAGGTATTCCTCTTGTCCAGATGGGTTAGGGCAGTGTGCAGTGTGGTTGAGATTGCATCGTCTGTGGACCTATTTGGGCGGTAAGCAAATTTGGGTCAAGGGTGTCAGGTAGGGTGGAGGTGATATGGTCCTTGACTAGTCTCTCAAAGCACTTCATGATGACGGATGTGAGTGCTACGGGGCGGTAGTCGTTTAGCTCAGTTACCTTAGCTTTCTTGGGAACAGGAACAATGGTGGCCCTCTTGAAGCATGTGGGAACAGCAGACTGGTATAGGGATTGATTGAATATGTCCGTAAACACACCGGCCAGCTGGTCTGCGCATGCTCTGAGGGCGCGGCTGGGCGCGGCATCTCCATGGACTGATGTTGAACTGGGTGAGGCATTGTCCCCCCAAAAAATATTGAAAAAGTCTTAGCAGCCAAATCTAAACTAGAAATTGATTAACAGGATTATAGAACACGACGTAATTATGCAGTTAAATTAAAACAAAGGGAAAAAAAACGTGATTTTACAATAATGCTTTTTAAAAAGGTATAGGATACAGTTAAGGGCTTACTTGGTTCATCTATTTCATCATGCCCATCTAGTGTGGATGTTGACGGGAGAACAATAACAAAACCAGCTGATTTTGGCAATCATTTTGCAGATTTTTTTTTTTTACAAATAACTTTTACTTACTGAGCAATAATGTAAACACCCATTCTTCCAAACAAGCTATTGTCCAATGGAATGACAATCATATTATGAGCCAAAAAACAACTTTTAGTCTACAAACGGTGTCAGTATATGAGCTATTAAACCTATTGAAGTTATTACCCGATGGTAAATATACAGGTTATAATTTTATGGAAAGGATTTAACTTCGCTATGCTGCTCCCCAGATTGCAGCTTCACTGAAATACAGTGCCTTGCGAAAGTATTCGGCCCCCTTGAACTTTGCGACCTTTTGCCACATTTCAGGCTTCAAAAAGATATAAAACTGTATTTTTTTGTTAAGAATCAACAACAAGTGGGACACAATCATGAAGTGGAACGACATTTTTGGGATATTTCAAACTTTTTTAACAAATCAAAAACTGAAAAATTGGGCGTGCAAAATTATTCAGCCCCTTTACTTTCAGTGCAGCAAACTCTCTCCAGAAGTTCAGTGAGGATCTCTGAATGATCCAATGTTGACCTAAATGACTAATGATGATAAATACAATCCACCTGTGTGTAATCAAGTCTCCGTATAAATGCACCTGCACTGTGATAGTCTCAGAGGTCCGTTAAAAGCGCAGAGAGCATCATGAAGAACAAGGAACACACCAGGCAGGTCCGAGAAACTGTTGTGAAGAAGTTTAAATTTGGATTTGGATACAAAAAGATTTCCCAAGCTTTAAACATCCCAAGGAGCACTGTGCAAGCGATAATATTGAAATGGAAGGAGTATCAGACCACTGCAAATCTACCAAGACCTGGCCATCCCTCTAAACTTTCAGCTCATACAAGGAGAAGACTGATCAGAGATGCAGCCAAGAGGCCCATGATCACTCTGGATGAACTGCAGAGATCTACAGCTGAGGTGGGAGACTCTGTCCATAGGACAACAATCAGTTGTATATTGCACAAATCTGGCCTTTATGGAAGATTGGCAAGAAGAAAGCCATTTCTTAAAGATATCCATAAAAAGTGTCGTTTAAAGTTTGCCACAAGCCACCTGGGAGACACACCAAACATGTGGAAGAAGGTGCTCTGGTCAGATGAAACCAAAATCGAACTTTTTGGCAACAATGCAAAACGTTATGTTTGGCGTAAAAGCAACACCCTGAACACACCATCCCCACTGTCAAACATGGTGGTGGCAGCATCATGGTTTGGGCCTGCTTTTCTTCAGCAGGGACAGGGAAGATGGTTAAAATTGATGGGAAGATGGATGGAGCCAAATACAGGACCATTCTGGAAGAAAACCTGATGGAGTCTGCAAAAGACCTGAGACTGAGACGGAGATTTGTCTTCCAACAAGACAATGATCCAAAACATAAAGCAAAATCTACAATGGAATGGTTCAAAAATAAACATATCCAGGTGTTAGAATGGCCAAGTCAAAGTCCAGACCTGAATCCAATCGAGAACCTGTGGAAAGAACTGAAAACTGCTGTTCACAAATGCTCTCCATCCAACCTCACTGAGCTCGAGCTGTTTTGCAAGGAGGAATGGGAAAAAATTTCAGTCTCTCGATGTGCAAAACTGATAGAGACATACCCCAAGCGACTTACAGCTGTAATCGCAGCAAAAGGTGGCGCTACAAAGTATTAACTTAAGGGGGCTGAATAATTCTGCACGCACAATTTTTCAGTTTTTGATTTGTTAAAAAAGTTTGAAATATCCAATAAATGTCGTTCCACTTCATGATTGTGTCCCACTTGTTGTTGATTCTTCACAAAAAAATACAGTTTTATATCTTTATGTTTGAAGCCTGAAATGTGGCAAAAGGTCGCAAAGTTCAAGGGGGCCGAATACTTTCGCAAGGCACTGTACATATTTAATTGGTCACTGGAAAAGGGGACATTTGCAAATGTATGGAAGCATGCGAAACTATGTCCAATCCAGAAAGACAGCAAAGAACCCATTACTCCCATTAGTCAACCAATTAGTGAACTCTCTTCACTTAGTAAGATATTGGACGGTATTATGAGTAGATAAGTATGGGAGTACATGGAAAAGAATGATCTGATTACAGCCAATCAGCATGCTTATCACAACAAAAAAACATTCCACTACTACTGCATTGGTTGACATGACTGACCAGTGGCTCAATGCTATGGATAATGGCAGGTTTGTGGGTGTACTATTTTCAGATTTTAGTGCATTTGATTTAGTGGATCATGAAAAAAATGAAAAAAAATGATTGCATTATGGATTTAAGAAGGCAGCATTGAATTGGGTACAGTCATATATAACTTACAGGAAACAGTCCACCTAGATCAATGGGTCGTTTTCTTCCTCTCTTGCTTTAAACTGCGGAATACCACAGGGCAGCTGCCTTGGGCCACTTCTTTACTTAATATATACCAACAATCTTCCTTGTGCCTTATCTGAAACTCAAGCTACTATATTTGTAGATGATATTACAGTTTATACAGCAAGACAATCTGTTCCACAGGTACAGCAAGCTCTACAAGTAGATCTGGGAAATATCAGGGAGCAGGTTTTCCTGGAACAAACTTGTTTTGAACACCAAGAAAACCAAGGTTATGTTGGTATGTTCCACCAGGAAAAGGCCAACACAGCATGGGATACAATTAAGTATGGGGAGAAGTACAAATTGAGGAACTGGCAGAAACCACACTACTAGGGGTGCAGCTAGACAACTGCCTATCATTGTCGTCTCAAATAACTAATCTATGTATAAAAAATGATACATGCATGATCAGAAGGATAACTAATTATTTACCGGGAAAGATTCTTAAACAAACAGCCCAAGCATTAATTGGGAGTCAGGTGAACTACTGTTCTGTGTTCTGGGGAAATGCATCAGCAAGTTAAATTAGGAGGCTGCAGATTGGACAGCAAGGATTGTTTTAAGGTGGAGATATGGTTCTTCTGTTGTAGTCATGCTCAATGCTCTTGGTTGGTCATTAAATCAACAAGATAATTGAAAAAAGACATGCTTATTTTATTTCACAATGTACACCATTTAAAACGGCCAAACTCTATTCACAACAGTATTCAGCTGGTAAGAGACAGACATTCAGTAAATACTAGGAATAGATTATCCACCATCTATGTGTTATCTAGACAGAGAAGAGACAGAAAATCAGAAACCTTTCAATATATAAATTCAAACAATACTTTAGAACCATTTAAATATTATAAATTGGGAGGTTGTGCGGGACTATGGTAGATGAAGGAATCAATCTATCTGTTCAGACTGTTAGAGTATTTATCTGGTCAATATGTCAGTGTATTATGTTTGTTTGTGTGTTGTATGTGTGTTATATTTGAAAATTATTGTATTATATATTGTATTTTAATGTTTAAGGACTCTTGGACAATTAGTCCAAATGAGGACTAAAATAGATCCTAATCAAATATAATCAAATATCAAATGGTTCCACCCCCTTTTGGGGGTCGCAGAGCAAAACGAAGAACACCATCGTGTTTGTGAGAGTCTCATCTTTCCATAGAGCGATCATATTAGTGAGTAGGCTGTTTTTTTGTGACAAGACCAATGTTTGGGATGTCTCATGGTCTGACAAACAGCTGTAGCTCGGCCACCTTCCACCGCAAATGCGGAAGGCCACCATTGGCGGATACGGTGGATTGATATGCAGCCCATGCAAAAACAAACAGATCGGTAGCTTTAAAGAGACAGATTTTGATGAAGATTTGTTTTATTATGCTAATTGGATTTCCGTGAGGCGCGGACATCAACTCTAGAGGGAAACAAGGGGCTTGAAGTAGCCTTCTTGAACATGAGTTTGGAGCTCAGAAATGAAAGTACTGGAATAGGCCTACCTTGAAAATCAGACATTTCCTCAATTTGGTGCTTGAAAAGTTCTCCTGCTCCCTCATAATTATCTGTGATTACATTTTTGTATCATTTTTTTTTTGTGAGAGATGTGGCAACTGTTGTTTGTTTCCCGCCACTTCAATTGTAGGGTGTTGTGCTACTCTCTTGCGGTAAAACCACATGTGGTTATTAGACTTCAAAACTTGGTTTTCCGTAGAAATCCTTCCTTTAAAAAAGGAACCTGGTTTTTGGTTAATTCTCATAATAAATACAGCGACGTTGAGATTCAAATTATGAGATTGCTAATGCTATTCATGGCTTTATTATGTGTGCCTGTGTAGGCCACATACTGTAGGCTACAGAAAAATCGCCATTCATGCATCCAATCTATTTAGTCAGGCAATGTCCGCATTATTCTCACATATTTTAGAATGTAAGAATAATTTGAATATCAATGCATTGGCAAGGCCAAAATAAACCATACTTAAAGTGGTAAAGGCCTACTTTAAAACAATTTTTAAATTTTGCATGCTTTTTGGCGAGGGCGGTTCTATATTATGCCCTATATGTACAATGATATAAATTATGCAATTGTTTAACACTGATGTCCTTAATTTACAATTAAGTGTTTGAAAGAGTCCCTTAAAGTCCTTGAATTTGACTTGCCAATGTCTGTATGAAGCAAAGGATGTGTAGTCCTAGGCAGTGGCGTTGCCAGAATTTTGGGGCCCCATGAAAAAAAATAACCGGGCCCCTAACATAGAAATCAGAATGTTTCAGATTAAATAACGTACTGAACAATATGTGTTATTAAATGTACTAACTATAAGCTTCTGCTGCTCTATACTAATACTGTTTAATAGTATACATATCAAATAGAATACGTGTTTAAGTGTGTTATGCTGCTGCTGCTACAAAACAACTGCCTCACCTCCAAGGTCCGCTGTTTCAACTTCAGGTAATAGACACACGTCGGGATTTTTGTCTATAGCAGTAGTAGTAGTAGTAGCATCTACAGTATGGATGGGTAGGCTACATGTTAGGTTTCAATTTTAGTCTAGCTAGCTAACAAATATCATGCAAATATTAGGGAATACGGTTATAATATCTAAATAATAGCTAATTAGCTAGCCATAGCTGGTAGTGGTGGCTCATCATCATCATGTTAATAATTACTGCTCTGCCCGAGCCGAGTGAGTCCACGGTAGGCAGCTACCTTCTATTCCTCTTAAGTACACATGTGGAACTGCATGAGCATCCTTTTTATTTGAGTTTCAAACCATTTAGAAATGTTTACCCCAATGTCACACATTTGCCCCATTATTTATAGAAAGACCCATTTAGGCACACAGCTCCCACATGAGGTCTAGACAGTTTAGGCTCACAGAAACAACCCTACGGTTTAGTTAATGGATTCATTCTACTGGGTTAAGCGTTAAGGTTTTGGATAGGGTTCAAACAAAAAACAACTTGAGTTAAATTCAAACATCATTTCCGATTGGATTAACAGTTCAGGGTTTAATTCTGATTGGTTAAGGATTAAGGTTTGGGATATGGTTAATTAAGTTCAGCCATTAATTCTGATTGGTTAAATGAAGGATTTAGCTTTGGGATAGGAATAAAACAGAAAAACAACTCCATGGTTAAGTTTAGCCATGAATTATGCCTGGCCTAACACATTTCGGATGGATTGCACAGTGGTCGAAAGCAGTGAGCCCCTACTCCATAGACGGTGAGTTCAATCCCAGGTCTAGGCATTTGTTTAGATTTTTTTATTGTATTTTTTAGTATGGTTTGACTGCTTCTCCCAATGTCCTGGGGACTTGCAAAACATTACATCCCATTTAGAATATGAAGGGATCTCTCTGGCACAGAAGGAGATGAATGGATACGGGAGGACAGGGTGAGGAGGAGAGGAAATTACAAAAGAGAAAGATGAGGAGAGAAGAGAATGGAGGAGTGTATTCTTTCATTCATGGTACTGGTGAGCTATAGGGTGTTCAGGCTTTATTGCCAGCCCTTCACTAACTACCTTATTACACTAATCACAGTCTTTATGATTATATTGGTGAATCAGGTGTTGCTTTAGGACCAAGGCTGAACCAAAAGTCTGCACACACTGTAGAGCTATCTCTATCCCTCCCTCTCTCTAAATGTTTCCAAAATTCCGATGTTGATGTACTAATGGTTTCCAGGGGGAATAGGGGGATAGAACCCTTGCCTCATTGATCATTATCTGTGTGCACGTGTGTGTGTGTGTGTGTGTGTGTGTGTGTGTGTGTGTGTGTGTGTGTGTGTGTGTGTGTGTGTGTGTGTGTGTGTGTGTGTGTGTGTGTGTGTGTGTGTGTGTGTGTGCGTGCATGCGTGCGTGAGAGCAGAGAAATGGTAAGAGAGAGAGTGATAATTTCAAGATACTTAATGATCTGTCCCTACCTTTTCCTGTCTCTCCCATGGCTGTCGTAGGCATCTCTCTCTTTCTCCCCCTCTCTCCTTCCTTTCCCTCCCCCTCTACTTCCCCTTTGAGAATTTATGAGCTTGGAAACACACACACACACGTGGTTGTGTGACTGAAATTCTCGAGGCATTTAGGAGAAAGAGTAGATGCCCGCCTCTTCAAGTACCACCAGCTGTTGGCCCTGTGTGAATGGGAGGTGCAGCACACTGTGTGTCTCTGTGTGTGTGTGCTTTCAGTTTGTATGTTTCGTTTACTCTCTCTATCCCTGTCTTTGGTGCTGAAGCAAGGAGAGCTCTATCCTTAAACAGCTCTAGCCCTGTCTGTGATGCTGAAACAAGGAGTGCTCTAGCCCTAAACAGCTTTAGCCCTGTCCGTGGTGCTGAAATAAGAGGCTTTACTCTTAAAACAGCTCTATCCCTATCCCTGTCCCTGGTGCTCTCTAAAGAGCTCTATCCAGGTCTGTGGTGCTGAAATATGCAGAGCTCTCCATTTCTATCTCTCTTTTGCACATTTGCCCGTCATCAGTATGTGTGAAGTAGCTGTCTCCTCTCTCCTGACCTTTCTGCTCAACCCCACATTGGTTGTGTGTATAAAAATATACCTTGCGCTCTCCCCTCTTTCCCTCTCTGTCCATAGTCTCATTCTGGGTGTTGAAACGGAAGCCTATATCTCTTATCGAGACCGATTACCGCTATATCATTACAGGCATATATCACCAGGCTTTTCTGGGAGCTATTAGACTGTGTCTCTACTGTATATACAGTGTACTACACCTAGAGAATGACAGGGGCTGTACGTAGCAATCACATTCCGTTCATCGCCCTTCACCTCTGTACTCTTCTTCGCCATGTTTTTCCTCTTCTTCTACTCCTGTCCTCCTTATCATCTCCTCTTTCGCTCCTCTCAATCTTCAATCTCTTTCTCATACTATGAAACGCTTCTCACTTCTACATTCACTTCCTCTCCTCCCTTCATCTCCTCCTTTCCTTCTGTCCAAACACACAAGTACGCATGTATGTGCACACACCAACGCGAACGCAAACACATACCTGCACATCATCCGAAATCGACAGTCAGAAAATACACTTCTCAACATAATGACTAGCTCATGATTTCATGGACATTGTTAGTAGTATTTTGGTAAATAATACATTTTCTAATCAGTGTCTTTTCACACAGATCTTTAGTCATTATAAGCTTAGAAAGCTTAAAGTAACAGCTAAACCTATGACGTGTTCTTCTGTGTGTGTGTGTGTGTGTGTGTGTGTGTGTGTGTGTGTGTGTGTGTGTGTGTGTGTGTGTGTGTGTGTGTGTGTGTGTGTCTGTGTCTGTGTCTGTATCTGTGTCTGTGTGTGTGTGTGACGTCCATCTATGGCAGGTGGATAAATGTAATCTAACTATAGCTATCACAGCGGTGAATAAATCTAGTCTAACTATAGCTATTAAACGCCTGAGGGATCCTCCATTCACACACACACACACACACACACACACACACATCACACACACACACACACACACACACACACACACACACACACACACACACACACACACACACACACACACCTCGTTCCCTGTCTCTCTCTTCCATTAAATTTGGATTAACTTTGGGTTCGTAGCCAAGATCAACCTATATGCGTGCATGTTTGTCCGTGCGTGTGGCCCAAATTTGACCTCTAGAAGCAGGATCTTCCGAACACAGACACACTCAAACACACACACACACAGTTGTTGTGTGTGTGCCTGCCTGCGTCCCTTGTTTGTGTGTGTGTGCATGTGTGCGCCTGTGTGTATGCGAGTGTTTCTAGACCGGTAAAAGTGTGTGACTAGCTTGTGGGAATTGCTTGTCTACTCCAGTCAGCTAGCGAGACGAGATCTTGGAGAGAGATGACCTTGAAACACTCTCACTATGACTCCTACTGAGTACTGCAGAGAGAAAGCAGGAGGGGGAGTTGAAGTTAGGGAGAGGTATTGGCGAGGGCAAGAGACAAGGGAAGAGAAGACCATGTGAAAGGTGGGAATAGAGAAATGGAAAAAGATAGATGTAAACAAACAAAGTGAGGTGAGAGAGGGAGCTGTGGAGAGAGAGCTAGAGCACTACATTGCTCCCTGGCATAAGATGAGTAACCGTGTCTGACAGACCAATCAACCTGCACAAGTCCTTGTTAATGTTCAATGTATGGTTATTTTGATCCTTGATTATTGTTGTTACTGACAATAATGATTATTATTATGTTAATTATGTTAATATTGTAAATCTCCAAAGAAAGCTTTGGCAATATGTAATAAAGCAAATTGAATGTAATTTAATTGAAATTGAGAGAGAGAGAGAGAAATGGACAGAATGTGTATGGAAGAGGGAAGGATGTTTCTCAATTAAGACACTTAATTGAGCTCCTTATCATTTATCTCCTTCTACATCAAGTCAAGCCTTTTTCATTTCACTCTCATCCAACCATCTGAATACTCAATAGATTTGAAATCTGTCTCAAAACGTTCACGTTGTTTAAATGCTAGTGATTGCATTCAGAGGTTGGGGGTTGCATTCAGAGGTTGGGTTGTCAGTTTAATACTAACACAGCTCAACCAGACTTATTGTTTGTAAAGAGGTTTTCACTTAGTCTCAAACTCATATGACACTGATGGTCTTTAAGATAAACAGGGCTGTGTGCATTAGGCACCAAACGGAAGAAAACATACTGAAACCACAAGGAACAACCTGAACTTCTCAAATGTGACACGATTCAGGAAACTAGGCGTATGTCGCAAGTCACCACTTCCTAGGAGAGCTGTTTGAACTTTAACATTTTTTTATTTTTATAAAATTGTGTTTTTTGGCAGTGAACTTTCATGTGCCTTAATTTCAAACTTGTATGCCATCTGTAAATACGAATAAAATTGTTAATTACGAGCCTAGTTGGTTTAACCATAGAAAAAGTCAGCAACCTTCCCACTAGCCATGATTGGCTGACATAATGCGTCAGCTGGACATGCCGAAAGATGAGTTTGGATTGATCTGCCATATAGCACGCTTCTGTCTATTGGAGATGGTCAGTATGTCTAGGTAATGGTGTCAAACGCTCCTTAAAACAAAAAAAATATCGCTTAGTAAAAATACATAAACCTAATGTCAAGTAAATGTGTACTGTTAGCTAGCTAACATTTGCTGGCTGGGTTGCTAGCTAACATTGTGTATGATCTTATTCTTCGTATCTCAGACATAACAAAAGACTCCACGCAAGTATCCATTTCAATTGAATGTCACAGCAACTGTTGATAGATGTACTAGCTGGTAAATTCGCTCTGGCTACCTACTCCAATTTCAGGCCACGCGTAAGATAGTCTAGCTAGCTACATTTTCAGATATTACACGTTTCTAATTTAGACAGAAAGTGGTTTCATTTCAAGTGTACTGTTAGCTAGCTAACATTAGCTGGCTGGGTCGCTAGCTAACGTTATGTGTATGATCTTATTATTCGTATCTCAGACACATTTGCTTGACTAGTTATAGCCATAGAACCTGGTTGGTTAGCTACCTGCAGATTCATGCATTGTAGTAACGTTATGAGTTGTGATTAAGGTCCATTGTTTAGCTAGCTAGAAAGCTACATGTTGTAACAAAAGACTCCACTCTAATTTTGTTAGAGTTAGTGTACTGTTAGCTAACAAGCTAATGTTAGCTGGCTGGCTCGCTAACTAACGTTACATCATGCGTTGGGATTCATTGTTTACCTAGCTAGCTATCTAGCTACATTTCTTAACAAAAGACTCTCGTCTTCGCCAGAGTGCAGAATATCTGATGGAATATTGAACAATCCAAACCCGTTGACGTCGGCAACAAAATGTAATTCAGTTGTTGCTAGCAACACAGTTACAGTCTCCAATGCTCTGGATAACATGAAAACAGCCTAACTATCTCTGCTAGGGAGAATAAAATGGTCAGAGTGGGGTGTTCTCTCATTATGTGTCTGGAAGTAGCTAGCCAATGTTAGCCAGTTAGCTTGGGTGCTTGACTGTCGTTGTGAGGTCAGAGCTTTTGAAACAACCCCACTTATTGACCGTAGCGTCCAGTGTGCGCTCTGAATTCGAAATGCTCAGAGGTTACGAACGGACAATCTGCCAGCACGGTTGCAGTCACCAACGCACTGGATAACATACCAGCCTAACCATCTCTGCTATGGCGAGTAATGTTCAGTGAGCTGTTCTCTCTCTCTTACAGGTCTGGAAGTAGCTGGCAAGTTAGTACAGAACGCACAGATCAACCCTTGGGTGGGGCTAAGGCTTAAGAGGGTGTGAACAATGCTGAATGGGTGTAGACAAAGAGCGGCTCTCCAATAGTAGTACCAAAACATTGAAAGACATTTTTTTTCGAAAGTGCGTTTTCAAGTTCATCAACTTTCAAATCAGAATTGCTTTCCCATTGTTTTGTCAAATGCAGTGTATGATATACCATTTTGTAGCCCTGAGTCTCTACTTTTATCCAATGTAATAAACAGATATGTAAATGTTGCTACATAAGACCAAATCCAGGTGGTCAGTCACAAATAAGAAGAGCTAATTTTGGTTAAAACTTCTGTTGCATGTGCTAATGAACATGACGAGTTCTGCCACTATCTTCAGACTCTGGTTCTGTCACTTAAAGTTTCTCAGGAGTCATGTCTCTCTCACAGGCAGCACACCCCTCTCTTTCTCTCTTCCTCTCTTTCTCAAAACAAAGGATAGGATGACATTTACATAGGCTAGAGCAGGACTCCCTCAGTAGATCAGCAATCTCAGGCTCCTAAACTGAGTTAGTTGATGGGTGATGATGGTGATGCCAAGTGTTGCCAGATGATGATGCAGTTGACGCCAGATAGTGGTGATGCAGTTGTCTTGCCGGCTCTGATGTTTTCCTTGGGCTCTCCGTAGCCTGTGATGATGGGGGATGGGTGATTTAGTTGGCTTGTAACCTGTAATTCTTGTGCACTTCATATCTATAGGCGACATTGAGTTTTTACTTTCATTGTTTTTATCTGGAATTAGTGCATAAGGGCTTGTAAGTAAACCTGTTGTATTCGGCGTATGTGACAAATAACATTTGATTTGATTAACCTAAGCTTTAGGGGTCTAACTGTATGCGTGCCAAATACATGCCAATCGCCAAATGCTTTTGGGAACTTGGGCAGAAAAAGTTCATGTCGAGCCATTTTGGCAAAAAAAGGACAATGTTGGAGTTTAATTCAATAAGAAAAAAGCTGGGAAATGGAGAATTCAAAATAGGGCCAGAACAGTCATCTATTTTTTGGGGGACGGATTTGGTGAAGTGGTAAAAGAGGATGATCGCAGAATGTTATGTGTGATGATTGTGTGTGTGATGTGTGATGACCTTCAGAGGACGGGGACTTTACATATGGCACGTCAAGGGAATTGTACTGTTCAGATGGGTTAAATGGAATAGGAACCAAAATCTGGACACTGACTGTAGGTCCATAACCTCTCACATTGCGTAATATAACAGGCTGTTAACTCCTGCAGAATTCCACATTTCGTGCAGTAAAATGATACACCGAACTTAGATTTTGACTCGGGGACAGGAGTGGAGAAATAGGATTTCTTTCTTTCAGCATCTTAAAGGAATTGTGAATGTGTAATAGGGACAGTCTGTGTAGGGACCGTCTTTATTTGCAACATATAAGCTGATAGTATTTCAACCAATTAGCTGAAATATGCATCCAAGCTGAACTGAAATCTTATCAGAAACATATTGGGTCATTTTCACAGCTTTAAATTTCCTTTTCAAACAGAGTCTTTCCTGTATTTTTTCTTCTTTGCTCTTGCGGTTTCTGCCCGGTCTCTTAAAGTCCTTGCTCCGCAAGAGAAGCAGATACGACGGAGTAGAGATTGAAGCATTCATTCTAGAATTTATTAGTAGTAGTCTGGTGAGCAATGGTTTATTTAGACTTCTAGGGCAACAAGTAATGACAGAAGAGAAGCTGCATGTATCTAATTATAGATAAGTTGACTCATGAATAGCTTACCAAAATGCATTGTCTGTATCTGCGGGTTAAGGTCAGGCAGGTTGCCAATGGTTTATTAGGGCGGGCTGGCGGGTCTTGTCACTTCCTGACCTCTCTGAAGATGTACAGTACCAGTCAATGGTTTGGACACACCTACTCATTCAAGGGTTTTTAATTATTTTACTATTTTCTACATTGTAGAATGATAGTGAAGACATCAAACTATGAAATACCACATACTGTATAGTGTCATGTAGTAACCAAAAAAGTGTTAAACAACTCAAAATATATTTTATATTTGAGATTCTTCGAAGTAGCCACCTTTTGTCTTGATGACAGCTTTTCACCAGCTTCATGAGGTGCATTTCAATTAACAGGTGTGCCTCAATAAAAGTTCATTTGTGTAATTTCTTTCCTTCTTAATGTGTTTGAGCTTATCAGTTGTGTTGTGACAAGGTAGTGGTGGAAATCTGATCTTTGGAATGATGAGTCCAAATTTGAGATTTTTGGTTCCAACTGCCATGTCTTTGTAAGACGCAGAGTATGTGAACAGATGGAGGAGGAGGAGGTGTGATGGTGTGGGGATGCTTTGCTGGTGACACTGTCTGTGATTTATTTAGAATTCAAGGCCCACTTAACCAGCATGGCTACCACAGCATTCTGCAGCGATACGCCATCCCATCTGGTTTGCCCTTAGTGAGAGTGGTGTCCAAAAGTTTAACAGTTACTCTAAAGACTGGTATCTGTGCTCACTCAAAATACGCTTTCTGACGTGACAGAAAGTGTGAAAACCACTCAATGGGCACTATAGATCCTGAGTACTTCTGTGTCCTGTCTGTGACATCCCCTCTACTTGCTGAGAAGTGCAGACACTAAAGACAGGGATAAGGGTTTCTCTCTTGACACTCACACCTCACCATTGTTACAGCCATCAGTCTTGTGTGTTTTCATGGTCATCAGTCAACTCACGTAAAGCTTGTCAATGTCCCGACATCAGTTCTACCTTCAACCAAAAAGGGTCCTTCAAAGGGTTTCTCTTCAAGGTTCAAATAGCACCTTTATTTTTAAGAGTGTACCCCTCGCTTGGCCCTTCTCTGGTCTACTGATGCGATTAAGTCCTCGAACTCAAGTGGGCACCAGGGTGGGGATCTCACGAAAAACAAGTTGGAGTCTTCTGGGTATGTCTCCACATCAGACATCATGTTTTCTGTAGCCCCCTCAAAGCACTGCCTTTCTCCAGCAGAGAGTTCATTAATTCGACTATGGCCTGTGAAATACAATAGACCATAGGTTATCCTAATAAACACGTCATGATGCGCAAAAAAATGCTAATAACGGTCCCCTGACTTAAAAGGGATTTTTGTTGATGTTGTTGAAACAGCGCCAGCAAAACTAAACCAAAGGATGAATTGTCATACCATGTCGCTAGACTGCTTACAGGGTAAGGAAACCAATGTGTTATTTTGTAAGTTGGGTGAACAAATTGGTACACGCTTATGAACTAGCCCATCTCCGACAACACCGCATTCACTTTTCTTTGCGTCCCTCTCTGATGCTCTGTCTGGCCTGTCTGACAATCGATGCTTCTCTCGTTCAGTCCAATATCGGTTTGCAGCTGCATTTCGGAGGAATGAGTCAGTGGAGCCGGAGGAGTTAGGGTGGTGTATTAGCTAAGGTTCTATACAAAAATCCTTGATAAAATAGTAAGATGTTGGAACTATGTTTGTCAGTCCATGTCTTTTTGGGACTAACTCACATTCAAAGTCTGCTTTACTCCACTCTCCAGTATACGGGTGTTGCAGACTGGTCTTACTGAGACATTCAATTATTCAATTATTACATTTTTGCATGATATTCACACAACTGTCATGCAACATATTTGGGAATGTGTAACAATTAGAATTCAATCAATTAAATCAATCAAACCTTACTTTTTTTCAAAGTAAACAATGTTGTCAAATATAAAGTCTGATAGAAGTTTGTCCTCACCTTTCGTGCGGCTTAAATTTGTCCTCCTTTGATTACCAGCTTGTATTAGCTTACTTTAGTCAAAACAGCACTGTGCAATTTCTTACCCCTGCATCTTATGTGAAATCCACATAACACGTCTGCTAAGTAGCTAGTTGTTATTGGCTATATTGTCGTTGGCTGTGACATTAGCAATTTAACTAGCTAACTTAGCTAGAGGAAGTCCGCGTTGTTTAGTGTGTGTCCACTAGGGGTCTTGGGGTGCCAGAGTAGATTTCCAAGCAAGAGGGACCAAGGCACTCTTTTTGACTAGCTAGCAATGTCATTTGAACTTCCAGATCCAGTGTTATATGCCTGTTTAAAAATACTATCTAACTAGCTACACGTCTGCTGTTCTATGCTTTCAACTCTACTTTAAGTATTTAACTAGCTTCAGAAGCAGAAGCAAACATGTCTGCCACCAAATTGGAAGAGCTCTTACTACTTGTGGGAAATAAAAACAAACGAGGAAGAAAATGGCATGTTCGTCCACTGAACACTTCAAGACGGCATGATGGACAATATGTCATTTGTCCGACCTATGCGAAGCATTGACGGTGAAAGACATTTTCAATACTTACAGATGTCGGCTGCAAGATTTGACAACTTGCTTCAGTGGCTTGCCCCTCACATCTCACACGAGAGAAATTACATCTTGCCCATAAGTGCTGATGAAAGTTTGACTGTCACCATTCGGTGTATTCGGATCTGAGTTTTGGCAAACTCGGGCAGCAAGTACTACAACTACTACAACTCAAGGGTTATTTCTCAATGGCCCTGATGGCAGTCTGCGATGCAAAGTACCACTTCGCCATGGTCGACGTGGGCACATTTGGTCAGGAGGGAGATGAGGGAATCTTCTCGCGAAGCAAGTTCGGGTCCGAAACTCATTGCAGGCCAGCTGCCACTTCCAAGGGCAGAGGCTTTGCCGGGGACCCAAACACAAAGCCCATATGTCTTCATGGAGATGAGGCATTCCCTCTGAAGGTCAACATGATGTGACCATAACCAGGTAAGATATTGTAAATTATGTGAAAACAATTTATAATGTTGTAATGATATGCCTCACATAAAAGTGCAGTCCAAACTATAGACAGTTGTTACAGTCAGTGCTTGACTTAAAATAGGTACTGGTACTCATTTTGGGTGTGGGTACTGTTTATATTTAGGTGCAAGAAATCCACAATGCTTTTGAGCTAATATTCAATAAGAGGAACTGGAGCTTAAGCAGTAGAAAATGTGAAGTGTCGGTATTCAGCTCCGGTGAGCTCCTGCCCAAGTCAAGCACTAGTTACTGTACATATTTAATGGCCTTCATGTTACTTTTCAACACTGACATTCTTCTTTTATTCATAGGTTCTTCTGGCCTTGATGATGCCAAGAAGATCTGCAATTACCGTCACTCAAGAGGCAGAATAATTTTAGAGAACTGCTTTGGCATCCTTGCTGCGAGATGGAGGATCCTGGGTCCTTGGGGTTGCCCCAGAGAAAGATGAGACCATTGTGAAGGCCTGTGTGACCCTCCACAACTACGGTGCCTTCAGAAAGTTTTCACACCCCTTGACGTATTCCACATTTTGTTGTGTTACATCCTGAATTTAAAATGGATTAAATTGAGATTTTTTTCACTGGCCTACACACAACACCCCATTAATGTTAATGTGGAATTATGTTGTATTTATGTATAAAAAAATGAAAAGCGGCACTTGTGTCAACAAGTATTCAACGAATTTTTTTACGGCAAGCCTAAATATGTTCAGGAGTACAAATGTGACCAACCGGCTCAAATCGGTCTTATTTAGCAAAATTTGAATTGTGTTTTTTACATTGGATAAAAGTAGAGACTCAGAGCTACAATGTCGTATATCATACAGTACAGTTGAGGAACAATGATCATGTAATTTTGCTTTGGCAGTTGATAAACTTGTAAAATAGCCTTTGAATGTTTTGGTACTACTATTGGAGAGGCCTTCTTTGTCTTTACCCGGTCAGCATTGTTCACACCCTCTTAAGTTTTAGCCCCACCCGTCTCTTTAAGGGTTGATCCGAATGTACTAACAACAGCAGTCAAGCACCCAAGCTAACTTGCTAGCTACTCCAGACATCTAAGTGAGAGAGAACAAACAACTCACGGAACATTATTCACCCTAGCAGAACTGGTTAGGCAGTTATGTTATCCAGAGCGTTGGTGACTGCAACAGTGTTGCCAGATTGTCCGTTCGTAAATTCAGAGCGTTTCGCGTTCAGAGCGCACACCTGATGCTCTAGCCGATTAATAGGGTTGATCCGAACATTCTGCCCTAACAACAGCAGTCAAGCACCCGAGCTAACTGTTTAATATTGGCTAGCTTGATAGCGACTTCCAGACACATAATGAGAGAACACCTCACTCTGACAAATTTACTCACCCTAGCAGAGCTGGTTAGGCTGTTATGTTATCCAGAGCGTCGGTGACTAACTGTGCTGCTGGCAACAATTTAATTCCACTTTTTTGCCGACAATTGCTGACACCAGCTATTTTCAACGGGTGTTTAGCGTTCGTAAATTCATCAGTTATTCTGCGATCTCTGGCACACTCAGACCAGAGTGCTCTGGAGTAGATGGCCAGACTGAATTTACGAACACACCCGAAATGGTTACTTGCATAGCGGAGTATTTTGTTAAGACATGTAGCTAGCTAGCTAGGTAAACAATGAAACATAATCACAACTCATTACGTTACTACCCTGCATGAATCTGCAGGTGGACTAACCAACCAGGTTCAATGTTAGCTAGCTAACATTAGGCTATAGCTAGCCAAGCAAATGTTTTTTTCTGTCAAAATTAGAAATGTGTAATATCTGAAAATGTAGCTAGCTAGACTATCTTTCCCGTCTTACGCGTCTCCTGTCGGATGCCATGGTTGCCCTTAGTTTGAATATGTAATCCAGGGACATGTGTTTCCTCAATCTCCTTAGCTATCATACTCGAATTCCAGTGATTTCGAAACTCAGTCCTTCAGAAAGTGGAGAGCAACTCTTAAGCAGTTTTAATACACAATACATTTTATTTTAAGCCGCTCTAGACAGGATTATCTACACAGACTGACCAGCTTCAATAGACAGAAGTGTGCAATATGGCAGACAAATCCCAGTGCATCTCTCAGCATGTCCAGCCCACTCATTATCTCAGCCAATAATGGCTAGCGGGAAGGTTGCCCGCTTGTTCTGTGGCTAAACCAACTAGGCTGGTAATTTAACAGCTTTATTCATATTTACAGACGGCATACACGTTTGTTATTAAGGCGCATTGAAAGTTCACTTGTTTGAAAAGGCATTTCTGCAAAAAAATGCATTTTGATCCCACTTTTTTTTGTTACCTTCAAACGGCTCTCCTGTGAAGTAGTGACCAATGACATACACCTAGTTTCCTGAATCGGGTCACAAATTTGCTTAACAAGTCACATAATAAGTTGCATAGTGGTAGTCAATGCACAGCATGCTCATGTAGGTGTTCCTTTTGTCCAGGTGGGAAAGGGCAATGTGGAGTGTAATAGAGATTGCGTCATTTGTGGATCTAATGGGGCGGTATGCTAATTGGAGTGAGTCCAGGGAATCTGGGATGATGGTGTTGATTTGAGCCATGACCAGCCTCTCAAAACATTTCATGGCTACGGTCATTTAGACAGGTTACCTTGGCGTTCTTGAGCATAGGGACTATGGAGGTTTGCTTGAAACATGTAGGTATGCGGCCTTGTGAATGTTAACCTGTTTACTCACATCGGCTACGGAGAGCGTGATCACAAAGTTGTTTGGAACAGCTGGTGCTCTCATGCATGGGTCAGTGTTGCTAGTCTCAAAGCAAGCATAAAAGGCATTTAGTTCATCTGGTAGGCTCGTGTCACTGGGCAGCTCGCAGCTGGGATTCCCTTGGTAATCCATAATAGTTTGCAAGCCCTGCCACATCTGACGAGCATCAGAGCTGGTGTATTGACACTTTGCCTGTTTGATGGTTCGTTGGAGGGCGTAGCGGGATTTCTTCTAAATGTCCGGATTAGAGTCCCGCTCCTTGAAAGGGGCAGCTCTAGCCTTTAGCTCAGTGCGGATGTTGCCTGTAATCCATGGCTTCTGGTTGGGATATGTACGTACGGTCACTGTGGGGACGACGTCGTTGATGCACTTATTAATGAAGCCGGTGACTGATGTGCTAAACTCCTCAATGCCATCGGATGAACATATTCCAGTCAGTGCTAGCCAAACAGTCCTGTAGCTTAGCATCTGCTTCATTGTACCACTTCCGTGTTGAGCGTGCCACTGGTACTTCCTGTTTGAGTTTTTACGCGTAAGAAGGAATCAGGAGGATAGAGTTATGGTCAGATTTGACAAATGGAGGGCGAGTGAGCGCTTTGTATGCGTGAAGTAAAGGCGATCTCGAGTTTTTGGTTCTAGTTGCACAGAAAACAGAATCACTTGGAAACAGGCCTTTTTACGCAATGTTTGTGGGTGCGTGAAAAACAACAAAAATGAAATGATTGAAATACTTATTTTGTTCTTATGGGTTCTTATTTATCTGTTCTCTTCCTAAACTGAGAAACTGACACATTTACATTTACCCAGTCCCAGAGTACCTCAGTGGTGATGGAGGGGCAGGATGAGGGAGCAGGAACAGTTTTCTGGTGATTTTACACTTGACGTCTTCTAAGAGCTGTTTGAAACACTCCTATGGAATACTAACGTGTGTGTGTGCGTGTGTGTGTGTTTGTGTGTGTGCGTGTGTGTTTGTATGTGTGCCTGTGTGTGTAAACTGTTCCATCCTTTCTGAATTTTCTGACTTTCTGATTTAATCCAATCATATCTGTAAAGACTGAGAGCCCTATTGTGTATTCAGGTGTTTGTGGATAGGTTGTTTTGTCCTCTGGTTGATGTTACAGGATTGTTTTTAGACAAAACTCTGTATCATCAATCACACATATAAATGCAGCACTGCCGTCTACGCACACATACACACGCATGCACGCACTCAGGAACGTAGGCACGCACACATGCACGCCCCCCCCGCCCAGAGTGTCTGCATATTATTCTACTACCGACTACACTGCCCGCTAGTGTCTGTATAATGAACGTACATGCATCCAGGATGTCCTGGTAAGGAGTCTGTGAGTTTGCACGTTTTAAATTAAATAAACCTTTTTTGTACATATATTAATGAGTACCTGTCAATGAGAAAGACAGAGTGATCAGTGAGATAGTGAGAGAGTTGCAAGCCTGTAGGGAACAGCTCACGAAGTCAGTTTTGAGTGGTCTGTGTGTGTGTGTGACCTAGGTCTTCCTCTCTCTGAGGAGAGTACCAACATCACTAATATATGAGGTGTCTCTGTTCTATTCCCTGACTATTGCTTTCATTTACTGCTCTCTCCTTCTGTCTTTCTTTCAGTTTATATTTCACTTTCCTCTTTCCCTCTCTATCTTTGTACATTCCCTAGTATTCTCTCTGTCTCTTTCTCTCGTTCTCTCTCTCTCTCTCTCACTCTCTCTCTCTCTCTCTCTCTCTCTCAATTAAATTAAATTGAATTAAATAGACTTTATTGACATGGCAAGTTAAATTACTTACATTGTCAAAGTATACATATAGCAAGAAGGGTGGGACCAACAGCAACAACAATAATAGTAGTAGTGGAAATGGGATTACCATTAACAGCAACTACATCAACAATATTACAGTTTTTCTCAATTGCTAAAACACTAAAACCCATTGGCTGATCAAAGTTCTCAGTTGCCTGGACTGATTTAGCTAATTATGCAGTCTGTTGTCAATACCTTAAACTATTTCACATGATAAAACACAATTTGCAGATCTCACTTAGACTTTTCAGCAAAACTCTAAACACATTCTCATTCTCTAAACACATCCTGCACTCTAATGCACATGTCATCCATGCTGGTAAACACAAGTGGCAACAATCAAATACAAATAGAGAACATATGTCATTGATTGAACACAACCACTCAAAACTGATTTAACCTGTTTCAAATGATGCGACACAACCAATATAAGCCAGGTCAGAGAGCAAACAGGTTGTTGAAGGTGGGAAGGAGAAAGTCTGAGAATGGATACTGTAGTACAGTGCATTGTAGGCTGTATACTGTACAATGGATGAATTGTATGGCCCTGAACATTGTGCTTTCCATTTATTAACAGTACTGACTGCTCAATAGATTTTGACTGGTTGCAGGTTCATATCAACAAAGAACAAGAATTACAGTATCACAGAGACAAAGGACATGTTTTTGATGGGGTACAGTACTGTAAAAATAGGGGTACAAGGAGGAGGAATAACAAATAACAAAATTGCAAAGAGCAAAGCAGAGTAGTATTTTCTGATCAATTTTGAGCTACAATGATAGAACATGTTTTCGTTCATCAAAGGACAATGATGGCAAAATATGAATATTTTTCTTGATTAAAAATGTACTTCTCCCTGAGAATTGTATGTTTTGAACAATGTGTTTTCTATTTTTCTGTGTATTGTTTACTGACTGCTTGAGAGTGTATATCATTTTGATCACTTTGTTTATGATTTTGAGAGTTTGATTTTGAACACAGGTAAAACTGTTTTGAGGCGAATGTTTCATTTTGCAAGAGGAGTCAGAGGTTATGTAAATAGTGCATGAAGATGAGGTTTTGTGTTTAATGTTTTCAGGAAATGGAGCAAGGTTTCAGTAATTGTGTTTTAGCAATTGAGAAAAACTGTAATGAGAAAAACAATACATTAAAGCAATAGTAGTAGACCAGTCTCAACATGACTGAGAAGCCACATGACATGGTATGAAAGCCAAAACAAAACTAAATGTGAAATATTATTGACATTACATTGCACTTTTCACTGGCTGTCCCTCAGGTTGTGGCAGGAGGACACATATTTGGCTGCCAAAAACTGCACATTTAGGCTTTTCACCCAATAAATATTATATTTTTTATTCATCTTTTATAGTTTCAAATTCGTTGTACTGAATGATAATTTGGGGAAATAAATATTCTCTTAGGTCTGAGTATTTGTCACAATATAATAGGAAATGCAGCTCTGTCTCTACCTCTCCCTTGGAGCAGAGTGAGAACAACCTGTCCTCTCTGGGCAGCCAGGCTTGCCTGTGACGACCGTTCTCTTTTGCCAGACTGTGCTCACTGAGTTTGTACCTAGTCATTGTTTTCATCAGTTTTATGTCAGTCACAGTGGTCAGATAGTCTGCCACCATGTACTGTCTGCCAAATAGCATTGAAGTTTACTTAGATTTTTATGGTGTCTTTCCAATAGGTGATATATTTTTCTTTTTGCTTTGTGATGATTTGGTAGGGCCAGATTGTCTGAGTGATGTCTTGAGGCAGTCTAGCAAAACTCTGCATGCAGTATTTCGATTAGACATACTCTGCATGCAGTACTCATTATTATACAGTGAACCCCATACTTTGCAGCCCTATAGAGCAATTGGTTGAAAAAAATTCTGTGCCAGATTGTAATTGTAATTTCGATTTTAATGTTCCTTTTAATGGCATAGAATGCTCTTCTTGCTTTGTCTTTCAGCTCATTGCTGATATTTAGTCCTAGATACGTGTAGTTGTTGATGTGTTTTACAGTTTTTACTAACTGCTTACACACGTTTTCAAAACTGTCTCCTTTTTTTCAAAACTCTACACACAATTCCCAAAACTGCACACACAAAATGCAAAATGCCTCACATCTCCTTCAAAATGTAACACTGCATTCAAAATGCCATAAACACATGTCAGAATGAAGCATTTGCATCAAATGGCAAACACTGCTTTCATAATAGTACATTTTTGGATATATCATGTAAACACTGTTGTTCTAAATCTAAAGCTCTTTGGTCTTTCATAGGCTTATATCTACATTTCAAGACAATGTCCTACAGTGAAAGTAATCTGCTGAGAGGGGTAACAAGTACACTGTAAACACCAATGTAATGTAGAAACAGAAAATATTTATTAGGCCAAACATTACTGTTGTATACAGTAGCATACAACAAAACCATAAACATATGTAAACCAAAAGTATATTCTTTAGAATAGGGTAAAGAACACAATTGTGTGTAAATGGGGTCCCGGGGGAGCAGTCTAGGAATTGGTAGGGCATCTTCTCTTCTCCGGCCAGGGTCTGGCCACACATCACATCACGTCCACATCACATCACATCACGTTTTCTCTAGCATGTATCCAACCTTGGACAAACATGTCATGGAGGGAAGTATCTCCTAGCATGGCGTATCCAACCTTGGACAGAGGCAATGTCTATGTCCCCACATGTCCCCACATGCATCCTTCATTGCCTGGAGAAGCGGCATGCAGGCATAGGGTTGGCGATCATACACTTTCCAGCGCCAGGCTGAGATTAATTCCTTTATGGGATTTTGAAAAGGTGAATATGGGGGTAGGTACAAAACTACAAATTGTGGATGGGTGGCAAACCAGTTTTGGACCAGAACAGCCCGGTGAAAACTAACATTGTCCCATAAAACCACAAATCTAGCAGGCTCCTGATCTGGATCAGGGACAAGCATTGTGTAAATTGCATCCAGAAAAGTGAGCATATGTCCGGTGTTGTACGGACCCAGTGTGGCATTGTGATGGAGGACCCCGTTTTGAGTGATGGCAGCACACAGTTATATTACCCCCACGCTGTCTAGGGACATTGGTAATTGCCCTCTGTCCTATTACATTTCTTCCGCAGCACCTAGTTTTGGTGAGGTTGAAGCCAACCTCATCCACATCAATAAATTCATGGCGAATTACATGGGCATCCAGCTCCAATACTCTCTGTAACAGACAAAAGGATATACAGATGAGTAAATATGGTATGTCTGAAGTACTGGAAGTAGTGTTGCATACATACCTCTACAAAGTCATGTCGCATATTCTTGACTCTGTCAGAGTATCTCTCAAATGGCACCTTGTAAAGTTGTTTCATCGTCACTCGGTGCCGTTGCAGGATGCGTTGTATGGTCGACATGCTTACAGCATTGATGTTGTTACATTTGGTGTCATTATTCAAGATATGCTCTCTTATCTCTCGAATCCTTATTATATTGTTGGCCAAAACCATATTGATAATTGCAGTCTCTTGTACATCTGTAAACAAGTGTCCTCGTCCTCCATGATGTCTTTGCCTTTCCACTCTGTACAGAATTCAAACACAGTATGTGTTCAGCAACAATGTACAAAGAAATGTAGTACAGCATGATAACCAACCTCATTCATTCAATGCAGCACAGTAAATGGATGGCTTAGAGTTACAAATGTTTATGCAATACTATGGAGTCATAAGTATTTTACACTACATTACTGTAATGCTAAAATAGTCATTAGATAGTTGCATACCTGTTCTCATGTCTGAAGGTTCGAATTATGGACGCCACTGTAAATCGACTCAAGTTGGGCTGGACTCTCAGTCCAGCCTCTCTCATGGTCAAACCGTGGTTGATCATATGATCAACAAGTGTTGCCCTAATCTCATCAGAGATGGCTCTCCTTCCTTCTCTTCTTTGCCCTCGTCCTCTTCTTCCACTTCCTCTCTATTAGTGTTTGCATATGTGAGGAGTGTGTGTGTGACCTGCTGAATACGTGTAGCATTTTGATTGGTTGTGTTTGGAAAAGGAAAGCAAGTCACTTCCTGTTAGATTTTTTGTGTTTTAGGTAGAGAATTGTGTGTATTGTTTTGAAAAAAGTGTTTTATGCAATTGACAACTGAGTCAAAGGCTGAGAAATAGCTTATGGTTTTAGATATTTGGTGTGTAGTTTTGCACTTTGAGTGAGAGGTTTCAAAAATCGTGTGACATGAAAAGATTTTGTGTGTAAGCAGTTGGAAAAAACTGTAATAGAACTGTGTCCAAATATAATTTATATTTGTCATCCTGATTTCTGGATGTTTTTTGGAATATCATTATATTCCGTTTTTCTTTTTTTAGATTAACGGTCAGAGCCCAGATTAAAGGTCTCTTTCTCTCTCTCTCTCTCACCCTCTATCTCTCTCTCTCTCTCTCTCTCTCTCTCTCTCTCTCTCTCTCACCCTCTATCTCTCTCTCTCTCTCTCTCTCTCACCCTCTCTATCTCTCTCTCTCTCTCTCTCTCACCCTCTATCTCTCTCTCTCTCTCTCTCTCTCACCCTCTATCTCTCTCTCTCTCTCTCTCTCTCACCCTCTATCTCTCTCTCTCTCTCTCTCTCACCCTCTATCTCTCTCTTTCTCTTTCAATCTCTTCTCTCTGGTCTTTTATTTCTCTTTCACTGTCTGTGTCTTTCTGTCTTTCTTTTCTTTTCATTATTCCCTGTTCTGTTTATTCTGTCTCACTCCAGGTTCCCAGGCGTATGCATTCACCCAGAGTTTTATAGAGAGCTCCCATTTCTGGGAGGTGGGGGGTTAGGAAATTTGGGAATGAAAATTGTCAGACCGTGATCCTGTCACACTGTATGCAAGGGTGTTTGATCATATCTACTAGGGTCATTAACATACACACACACACACACACACACACACGGGAGAGAGAGAGAGAGAAAGAGAGAGAGAGAAAAAAATGCATAGGGAATAAGAGAGAGAGTGAGTCTGTTTTTTGTCCACACCTGTTGTCCCTTGCCACAGGGAATGACGGCGGCAAACAACATTGTAACTTCACAATAACGAACGTTCAATGACTAGCAGGCACAAAAGCACAAAAAACTCTCAATAGCTTACACACATACAGTACATGACAATAGCATACAACGCACCTACAGTATAGCAGTAAACACTGGCTAGGTTCTGGTAAACCATTTCTAGAACTGAAACTAGGTCACACATAATGAACACAGGTGATGGTACAGGGATGGGTGTGTTTGTGTTTGTGTGTTCTTGTTTAGAAGGGAGTGGACACTTGGGTGTGGCAGTAGGTCAGAATATAACCTCCTCACACACACACATTCAAACACACACTTGTTCGCTCACACACATACCGTGTTGGCTATGCTTGTCAGGTCATTAAAGTTTCCAAGCCTCCCAGAGGAGGCGATGGGAGGTCTCTATGCTGTAATCATCATGTTTCTATTCCCTCTATCTTATCTGCTGTTTGGAAAGGGTGAGTCTAGCTCCACCACGTGTGTCTGTGTGTGTGTGCGCACGAGTATGCCCTAAATCTTATCTTGAAGAATAGTCCTATTCCATATTCAACAATTGTCTTTTGGGTGTTGTTTTTACTCTCTCCACCCACTAGGTGGCCTATTTTAGCTGAAAGATTTTTTAAAAATCTGTAGCACAGATAATGAAGACTATAGAGACTGTCTATGTCTCTACAGCAGAAATGAGGCCTGTTTCACGTGATAAATGATAAACAACCTGCTCGATGAATAACTTAGCAGATGTATGATGTAGATGTATGGCCTCGGCGAGAATGAATGGATAGGGGAGGAAGGGCATTGAGAATGAATGGATAGGGGAGGAAGGGCATTGAGAATGAATGGATAGGGGAGGAAGGGCATTGAGAATGAATGGATAGGGAGGAAGGGCATTGAGAATGAATGGATAGGGGAGGAAGGGCATTGAGAATGAATGGATAGGGGAGGAAGGGCATTGAGAATGAATAGATAGGGAGGAAGGGCATTGAGAATGAATGGATAGGGGAGGAAGGGCATTGAGAATGAATGGATAGGGGAGGAAGGGCATTGAGAAGGAATGGATAGGGGAGGAAGGGCATTGAGAATGAATGGATAGGGGAGGAAGGGCATTGAGAATGAATGGATAGGGGAGGAAGGGCATTGAGAATGAATGGATAGGGGAGGAAGGGCATTGAGAATGAATGGATAGGGAGGAAGGGCATTGAGAATGAATGGATAGGGGAGGAAGGGCATTGAGAATGAATGGATAGGGGAGGAAGGGCATTGAGAATGAATGGATAGGGGAGGAAGGGCATTGAGAAGGAATGGATAGGGGAGGAAGGGCATTGAGAATGAATGGATAGGGAGGAAGGGCATTGAGTGCGTCCGCGTGTGTGTGAGAGAGACACAGAGAGAGCGAGAAAGAGAGAAAGAGGTTGGCAATATGTCTAAAAGGAAATGGAGTGGAGTGAGTATGGAATGGAGCTCATTCGTTTAAGATATCCCACCACAGCTCAGTGTGTGCGTACAGCAGCCATCCACACGCCTCGGGTATAACAATAGGAACACCACCAGCCCTGCCTGTCTCTCTCACATTTACTACTAACACTTCAGAGCGCTCTAGAATATATATATATTTTTTTAAACACACAGAAAAGTTTCTTCACTTATATTGGACTGTGCTTTTGATAGGCTTGTGTGTGTGTGTGTGTGTGTGTGTGTGTGTGTGTGTGTGTGGGTGTGGGTGTTTGTGCATGTGTTTCTAATGGTCTTTGTGTGTGTGTTAGTTGTGCCTGTGTGTCCTCTTCTCTCTGCCTCCCACTCCACTCTGCCGTCCACCCTCGCCCTGACAGATTAGTGAGTGTATTGGATAGCAGCATTACTGTATGGAGGGTACGTGATAGGGCTAAATGAAAGCTGTGTGTTGTTTAGCACTAGTTAGATGACCTCTCTAAGATAAAGGTGTTTGTGTGCGCCTGCGTGCGTGCATGGGGGTTTAGGGAGGAGATATATTGAGAGCTAAAGAGGAGGGGTGGAGAGGAGAAGAGGGGAGGGAGGAGGGAGGAGAGAGGAGAGAGGAGAGGAGAGGAGAGGAGAGGAGAGGAGGAGAGGAGAGGAGAGGAGAGGAGAGGAGAGGAGAGGAGAGGAGAGGAGAGGAGAGGAGAGGAGAGGAGAGGAGAGAGAGGAGAGGAGCAAAGGAGATAGGGAGGAGGAGGAGGAGGGAGGAGAGGTGATAATACAACTATATAACACATCGACGAGGCCAATCTACCTGCTGACAGCTAGAATGAGGTGAAGAATACTGCAGGAGAAAAGTGATGCTGGAGGTAATACAGTAGGGATTGTTTTTCCTCTCCATTCGTTGTCGTTCTCTCGCTGACACAATGTCATCAGGCCTTAGTCACTCCAAATGGGTCATTTCTCTTTATCTGTCTCTATTTCTCTCTCATTCTCTGTTGTTCCTTCCCTTGTTTTCTTTTTTCTCCTCTCATCCTTCCCTATATACAGTATGACACCTCATCAATATATCCACGAGAAGAAGAATCTTTAACAAACATGTGCTCTGTGCATTTTCAACAGAGAATAATGTGTGTACGTGCGTGTGTGTGTGTGTGTCTGTGCACCTTTTACTAGTGCTTTCTCGGGATCTTCCCTATGACTGCCCTGCTAATATGGAAAGTAGACATGTAACTGATCCAAATGTTCTCCTAATCAGGTGTAAACTGGATGCAGTTATTTCGGAATGAAAAATGCATTCGAAACACAGGGCTTTTGAGTGATTATCCAAATGCATTAAATAGTCTATTGTTTAATTATTCAGGCTCCCTTTGTTGTTTCATTTTCAAAATGAAAAGCTTTATTGTTTTAAAGCCATGAATGACTCCTATGCTGTATGAATTTGTGATTGATTGCGATACATTGAGGTAGGCCCAAGTGACGTTAATGACAGCTATGAGAGGTCACACTCACAGCTCGATGTTGGATAGATAGATTATACACGGCTAATTATACACGGCTAACGTTGATTTCTTTGACCGTTTGGAACCATGTAAACAAAAGTAAACACATTTGAAGAAATTACAGCAAAGACAAAAAAAACTAAAAGCATTCATGAAATGAAATAGCTTTGTCCAACATGTTGCAGTTGCGTGAGGCTTGGAGCGCAATTGATATCGGATTGGATTGTGGAATCTGTTTTAAAGGGATACTTCAGGATTTTGGCAATGAAGCCATTTACTTACTTTCAATGATCTCGTGGATACCATTTTTATGTCTCTGCGTGCAATTTGAAGGAAGTTGCTAACTAGCGTTAGTGCAATTGCTAACTGCCGTTAGCGCAATGAAAGGAAGTCTATGGTAAACTGCTAGCATGCTAGTAGATACCATAGACTTCCAGTCATTGCGATAACGCTAGTTAGCATTAGATCCGGAAACTACCTCTAAGTTCCTTCAAACTGGATTCAGAGACATAAAAATGTTATCTGTGAGTTCATCTGGAATTAGATAAAGGGCTTCATTGCCAAAATCACAAAGTATCCCTTTGAACAAAAACTCTAAAACAGGCAAGAGGAGCTAGATCTGTCTAACTTCTGAAGCTATGGAGGCTCATCTCCTCACTACGCTGATGCCTCCGTCACATTGTTCTCACCGGTCAATGTATCTCACTGGTGAAATGTGCTGTTATGCGCATTTCATTTCTTATTTTTCAGGCTGATCAAATGTCTGATTTGTCGGACTCAAGTTATGGTTGGGCTAGGTTGGACAGCGCTCGAATTTTCAGGCCGATGACAATTCTAGCGTTTGTGCGTGTGTGTTGACAGGAAGGGTACTATGTTTCTGAAAATAGCCTGTGCTCAATACAGACATATGCATTACTGTCAACATCCGTTGGAGGAACCGGTTACAACATGGTGTTTGTTTTGTCGTCAAACCCCACAGATATCAGCAGTTACAGTATGTCAGATTGTGTTCCCTGTCATATTGTGTGTCTCCCTGTAGGGTAAACCAGGGACAGGCTAAATTGGGGTTATGAGAATAAGGACATGCCATGCCAGGGTGTTCCCTGGTGTTGTGTGCTGCTGAGACAGCAACAGTAATGAGATGTCTAGTGCAGAGACTCTAGTAAACAAACAGCACAGACATGACTAATAAACAGATTGAAAGGCATTGAGAGAGAGCGAGAGAGAGAGCGAGAGAGAGAGAGAGAGAGAGAGAGAGTTTTAAATTATCTTTACTGGGTCTGGGGGCCCACCACACAATAATTACTCATACAAAACCACAGTTACACATCAATTAAAAACACAACTCCAATTCCTCCTCCACAGTAACTAAACACAACAGCCTCTGAATACCCCATATACTCAAAAACAGATCAATATTGTTGACAAGTTTATAATTGGCAAACTCAACCCTTAGTCTCGCTGCCAACATTCCCTCCAGCATTCCCACCACATCCACAGACCCCTGTCCCCGAATACTGTTCTTTCGGGTCTTCCATATCGCTAATTTTGCTGCCCCTAACACAAAATTAAGCAACACAACTACACCCTTTTGACTGAACCTGTACTTTGGCCCAAATATATACAGTTGGGAAGAGAAAACCTCTCCCAACGTTGAGAACCAATTAGTGATCAGGTCAATCATCCCGACCAACCTGGGACACAGTAAAAACAGAGATTCAGACTCAGCACAGAATGGACACCCCTCCACAACAGTAGGGTCCAGGTGTATCAGATGCATGTTGGTGGCTATAGCTCCATGTATTATCCTCCATTGGAGGTCAGCTGTCCTCTTCTCAATAGGCAGTTTGTATAATGATCGCCAACAGCCTTTTGGAGAGGCACCTGGACCAAGCACACCCGCCCACCTCATCGATTTTACCCTTTCCAGGGAAGAGGCATGGGACACCTTTACACATATTCTGTACATGGCCTTCTTTCCCACCTCCTTGAATTCCCCCAGCTCCGGGGTATCGAAGGAAAACAGCATCCCCACGTCCTCCTCGAATGCCCCCATCGCAGCACTAACAATCAGTACAGGGAACACATAATCCAGACCCTCCTTCCACCGATCAGAATTGGAAGTATCAGTCACATACTGCAGATGAAGCACTGGCATGGAGTCGCAGACCTCAGCGATGACCTTCCTCAGTAGGCGAGATGATCGCATCCCCGCTCTTTCTCCCAGCTCTTCCACCGATCTGCTCCTGCTCCGCATCAGATGACCCAGCTTGGTACACCCCACGCCTAACAGGCATGAGCGTAGGCTAGCTGAAACCAGAACACAGGACTGGATGGCAATGTTGTGAAAAAGAGGCTCTTCAAAAAGCCTGGTGGCGTGCAGGCCTTATGGGACTTGACAAGGACTCTCCAAGCCTGCCTAACAGACTCATAAAATGGAGTCAGGCCAGGCAAATCACCCTCCTTGAGCTTTAAGAGGAAAAGGTGCTTGTCTAAGCCCAAACAGCCCGCTCTCCTCATCAATGTGTAGGTTGTTTCGACCCAACTAGAACTGTCTCTGTACAACAATCACTGGGCTGCTTGAAGCCGGAAAGCCATGATTCTAGAGGAAATGTCCACCAGGCCTTGCCCACCCTCGTACAGTGGCAGGTACAGGGCTGCAGCTTTAATCCAGTGTTGACCAGACCAGAAGAAATTGACAAGGGTCCTCTGAAGCTCTTGTGTCAGACCCTTTACTGGCTGCAAAATCTGTGCCACTGGGTAGAGGCAGCAAGATTACTAGCTACCAGTACCCTTCCCCTATAAGACAGCTGGGGCAGCAACCATTTCCATCTTGACAGTCTGGCACACACCTTCTCCACTACACCCTCCCAGTTCTTTTTCTGAAAGACATCAGAGCCTAGAAAAAACCCCAATGTCTTCATCCCATCTCTGCCCCACTGAAGCCCCCCTGGTAACCATGGAGCGGACCCCATCTGAAGCTGACCTGCCCACAGCGCTTCACTCTTTCCCCAATTGACTCTAGCTGAGGAGGCCCCCTCATAAACCTTTAAAGCGTTTAAGAGAACCTTAACATCTTCACCCCCTGTAATAAAAACTGTCACGTCATCTGCATACACAGACAGTGCTATCGTGGGACCCTTCATTACACCTGGCACAGAGAAACCAGTAAGCTTCGCTCTTAAAAAACAAAGCATTGGTTCAATCGCCAGACTATATAACTGCTCTGAAATTGAAATGAAATTGAGCATCCCTGCCTGATGCGTCATTGGACAGGGATGGGGCAAACCACCCCCCACCTTCACCATACACGAGGCCCCAGCATACAGTAAATTCATCCAAGACAAAAAAACATCCCCAAACCCAAAGGCTTTCATTGTTTTAAACAAGTACTGGTGGTCCACACGATCAAAAGCCTTCTCCTGATCCAAAGAAAGTAAACCCACATTTACGTCACATTTACAGTTTACAAATGTCTAAAACATCTCTTATCAGAAACAAGTTATCAACGATAGAGCGATCAGGTACACAGTAGGACTGGTCCTTGTGGACCAACAATCCCAGATACTCTTTCAACCTGTTCGAGAGACATTTAGAAACAATTTTGTATTCTGCGCACAGCAAAGCAACAGGTCTCCAATTTTTTATGAGAGCCAAATCCCCCTTTTTTGGCAACAGTGAAAACACCGCACGTTGACAGGTTACAGGAAGAGAACCCTCATGAAAGGATTCACACACCACTTCATAAAAATATTCCCCAATAGACCCCCAAAAGTGCTTATAAAACTCAGATGGTAAACCATCAATGCCAGGGGCTCGGCCTGTTAAGAGCTGCATAACTGCTGTGGACAGCTCTTGCAGTGTAATGTCAGAGTCCAATGCGACTCTCTGCTCAGGTCCCAATTGAGGAAGACCGTGTAACAACAGTTCAGTGCACAGAGAGTCACAATCCTCCGCCTTATAGAGGGCCGAGTAGAAATCCACGGCATGTTGACGCATTTCACTGTCATCCGTGGTCACCTTCCCATCAGGGAGACGAAGGCAGACCATCTGTTTACATTGCAATGTCGACTGTCCTAGGTTTTGTTTTTTACGCTAGGAGCATCCATATCCTTGAGGGAAGCGAAACGAGACCTAATCAAGGCACCCTTCACTCTTTCATGCAGAAACAACCTCAGTTCATGTCTCTTGTCCTGTAAGTTCATGACTAGTCCAGGGTCGTTCTGAGTGAGCAGCTTCAATTCAATAGACTTGATGTCCTGTTCAAGGGCCTTGATAGTCTCTTTAACTTCAACTTGAGACAGAGCAGTACACTATTGACAAAATAATCGTATTTGGGCCTTCCCAACCTCCCACCATTGTCTCAAGGACCCAAAATTCCCTTTTGTAACCCCCCATTTTTCCCAAAACAACAAAAACCTTTCCCAAAACATGACATCGTGTAACAATTTAACATTAAAATACCAGTAAGGTGATGACCTTCGTGGACAGGACAAGTGAATATCAACAGTAACAATATGATGATCAGAGAAACCCACAGGAGTAATGGCATACTTTCCAACCCTACTACAGTATTGCTTAGATACATACAACCTGTCTAACCTTGCTGCACTGACACGACCTTCATGAACTTTTAGCCATGTGTACTGCCTAACTTTTGCATTTCTTACTCTCCACACATCAGAAAGCTCAAACTCAGTTAATAGGCCAGACAGGCAAGTGGCTGACCGCAGGTGAGGTTCTTCAGCGGTGCGATCAACAGAAAAATCCACTGTACAGTTCCAGTCACCCCCTAAAACCTTACACCCCTCTTGGTCACTTGGTCACACTGTTTTAAGGTTTCCTTTATTTGATCAAATACAGCAATAGGCTCTGTACCCTCATTAGGAGCATAAACATAAAAAAACATAACATCCACCTTGACCAATAAAACCCGACCCTTGACAAACTCTGTTGTAGAAACCACAGTCACCCCTAAACCTGAGGAAAACTAGATTGCCACCCAAGCACTGAAATTAGTACCATGACTGAGTATATGCTGACTCTCCCACCACATACACAAGTAGACCTCATTTTCCTCATCACTATGTGTCTCCTGTAGGAAAACTACATTAAGCCTTTTCTGTTTTATTACTTCTAATACCCAAGCCCTCTTATTTCTGTCCCTTCCCCCATTAATATTGAGAGAACCTACCCTTAGTACCTCCATATAGAAAAGAGAAAAAAAGCAGAAGAAACCACAGAGAAACCAAAGAGAAAAAAAGACACCCTATGAAGCATGATCATCATCATTGTTTTAATCTTCTCTTATTAACCTGACCACGTTTCCCACCACCTTTTGCTGCTGCAACAGCAGTAATACATTTCCTCAAGCAAAACCGCTTCTTCTCATTCAATTGGTCTAACCCCACCGCACTTGTAGTGGGCATCTCCTCCACTACCTGGGAGACTAGCTCCACATGAACCCCCTCCTTTACCCCAGCACTCGTACTGGGCACCTGCTCACCAGTCTGAGGAACTGGCTCTTCAGATACATCCTTACCTTCTACAACAATACTTTTCTGTTGCATAACATTTCCCCCTAATACAAGTTGCAACTCTGTGCCCTCAACACAAATAACTTGTTCCTCATCAACAGGCGCTTTTGGCTGCTCTACCGCTGTCGGTCCACCTCTCCCTACATCAGTGGGCCCAGGCATTACAATGACCACCTGCGCCCCTCCCTCTGCCTTCTCCCTTTTCGGGCAAGCATGTCACTTATGACCAACATCCCCACACCCAAAACACCGTTGACTACCCGTACTAGCATAAGCCATATACAGTCTATTGTCATACTTGATTTTAAACGATAACTCTAAAGTCTGCTCCGGTGAGTCCAAAAACATAAACACCTGTCGCCGAAATGACATAACCTGTTTCAATGCCGGGGGTTTGCAACCCAACAGGACAAACTTAATTGAACTGGCAAACTTCCCAAAGCGCAATAACTCGTGCTCCAATAGCTAATTTGGAATAAACGGCGGTGCATTTGAAATCGTTACCCTTGTTGACGGAGAAAAAAGCGGCGTAACTTGAATAAACATTCCTTTAAGAAGTACGCCATGCTCAACCATAAGATCAACAAGGCGCTCTTCTTTAAGAAATACCACCACCGCTTTATTCATCCGGGATGCATAAGCAACATTCTCGTATCCTACCTTCTCTCCTATGGCGACCAGAAACTCCTCCACCGTGACAGTAGCTTCAGTAACACACCTAAAGCCATGCCGAAGTGACAGGGACGGCATCCCCATTCGGGCTGCCATCCCCGCCAAAATCAGGGTAATTTCGATACGAAAAACAAAATACTTAATTCAACCACAACAAAAATAAGAACCTTAATCATGCACAGAAGAAAATCAAAAAATGCCACCAAGAAATAGAAAACCGAAAGAAAGTTCTGAATATCTCAAATCAAATCAAATGTATTTATATAGCCCTTCGTACATCAGCTGATATCTCAAAGTGCTATACAGAAACACAGTCTAAAACCCCAAACAGCAAGCAATGCTGGTGTAGAAGCACGGTGGCTAGGAAAAACTCCCTAGAAAGGTCAAAACCTAGGAAGAAACCTAGAGAGGAACCAGGCTATGTGGGGTGTCCAGTCCTCTTCTGGCTGTGCCGGGTGGAGATTATAACAGAACATGGCCAAGATGTTCAAATGTTCATAAATGACCAGCCTGGTTGAATAATAATAAGGCAGAACAGTTGAAACTGGAGCAGCAGCACGGCCAGGTGGACTGGGGACAGCAAGGAGTCATCATGTCAGGTAGACCTGGGGCATGGTCCTAGGGCTCAGGTCCTCCGAGAGAGAGAAAGAGAGAAAGAGAGAATTAGAGAAAGCACACTTAAATTCACACAGGACACCGAATAGGAAAGGAGAAGTACTCCAGATATAACAAACTGATCCTAGCCCCCCGACACATAAACTACTGCAGCATAAATATTGGAGGCTGAGACAGGAGGGGTCAGGAGACACTGTGGCCCAATCCGAGGACACCCCCGGACAGGGCCAAACAGAAAGGATATAACCCCACCCACTTTGCCAAAGCACAGCCCCCACACCACTAGAGGGACATCTTCAACCACCAACTTACCATCCTGAGGCAAGTATAGCCCACAAAGATCACCGCCATGGCACAACCCAAGGAGGGCGCCAACCCAGACAGGATGACCACATCAGTGAATCAACCCACTCAGGTGACGCACCCCTTCCAGGGACGGCATGAGAGAGCCCCAGTAAGCCAGTGACTCAGCCCCTGTAATAGGGTTAGAGGCAGAGAAACACAGTGGAAAGAGGGGAACCGGCCAGGCAGAGACAGCAATTGCGGTTCGTTGTTCCAGAAGCTTTTCCATTCACCCTCCCACTCCTTGCTTAGAAATTCTAGGGACAATTAGCAGGCCTGCGTCTTGTGACCGTAGCGTACGTGTAGGTATGTACGGCAGGACCAAATCAGAGAGATAGGTAGGAGCAAGCCCATGTAATGCTTTGTAGGTTAGCAGTAAAACCTTGAAATCAGCCCTTGCTTTGACAGGAAGCCAGTGTAGGGAGGCTAGCACTGTAGTAATATGATCACATTTTTTGGTTCTAGTCAGGATTCTAGCAGCCGTATTTAGCACTAACTGAAGTTTATTTAGTGCTTTATCCGGGTAGCCGGAAAGTAGAGCATTGCAGTAGTCTAACCTAGAAGTGACAAAAGCATGGATTAATTTTTCTGCATCATTTTTGGACAGAAAGTTTCTGAGATGACTGTACAACCATCAATATTATTTGTCAGATTCAACAGAATATCTCTTTGTTTCTTGGGACCTAGAACAAGCATCTCTCTTTTGTCCGAGTTTAAAAGTAGAACGTTTGCAGCCATCCACTTCCTTATGTCTGAAACACATGGTTCTAGCAAGGGCAATTTTGGGGCTTCACCATGTTTCATTGAAATGTACAGCTGTGTCATCCGCATAGCAGTGAAAGTTAACATTATGTTTTCGAATGACATCCCCAAGAGGTAAAATATATAGTGAAAACAATAGTGGTCCTAAAACGGAACCTTGAGGAACACCGAAATTTACAGTTGATTTGTCAGAGGACAAACCATTCACAGAGACAAACTGATATCTTTCCGACAGATAAGATCTAAACCAGGCCAGAACTTGTCAGTGTAGACCAATTTGGGTTTCCAATCTCTCCAAAAGAATGTGGTGATCGATGGTATCAAAAGCAGCACTAAGGTCTAGGAACACGAGGACAGTGGCCTCGGTCCGATGCCATTAAAATGTAATTTACCACCTTCACAAGTGCAGTCTCAGTGCTATGATGGGGTCTAAAACCAGCCTGAAGCATTTCGTATACATTGTTTGTCTTCAGGAAGGCAGTGAGTTGCTGCGCAACAGCCTTTTCTAAAAATGTTGAGAGGAATGGAAGAATTGATATAGGCCGATAGTTGTTTATATTTTCTGGGTCAAGGTTTGGCTTTTTCAAGAGAGGCTTTATTACTGCCACTTTTAGTGAGTTTGGTACACATCCGGTGGATAGAGAGACGTTTATTATGTTCAACATAGGAGGGCCAAGCACAGGAGGCAGCTCTTTCAGTAGTTTAGTTGGAATAGGGTCCAGTATGCAGCTTGAAGGTTTAGAGGCCATGATTATTTTCATCATTGTGTCAAGAGATATAGTACTAAAACACTTGAGCGTCTCTCTTGATCCTAGGTCCTGGCAGAGTTGTGCAGACTCAGGACAACTGAGCTTTGAAGGAATACGCAGATTTAAAGAGGAGTCCGTAATTTGCTTTCTAATAATCATAATCTTTTCCTCAAAGAAGTTCATGAATTTATCACTGCTAAAGTGAAAGCCATCCTCTCTTGGGGAATGCTGCTTTTTAGTTAGCTTTGCGACAGTATCAAAAAGGAATTTCGGATTGTTCTTATTTTCCTCAATTAAGTTAGAAAAATAGGATGATCGAGCAGCAGTAAGGGCTCTTCGGTACTGCACGGTACTGTCTTTCCAAGCTAGTCGGAAGACTTCCAGTTTGGTGTGGCGCCATTTCCGTTCCAATTTTCTGGAAGCTTGCTTCAGAGCTCGGGTATTTTCTGTGTACCAGGGAGCTAGTTTCTTATGAGAAATGTTTTTAGTTTTTAGGGGTGCAACTGCATCTAGGGTATTGCACAAGGTTAAATTGAGTTCCTCAGTTAGGTGATTAACTGATTTTTGTCCTCTGGCGTCCTTGGGTAGACAGAGGGAATCTGGAAGGACATCAAGGAATCTTTGTGTTGTCTGTGAATTTATAGCACGACTTTTGATGTTCCTTGGTTGGGGTCTGAGCAGATTATTTGTTGCAATTGCAAACGTAATAAAATGGTGGTCCGATAGTCCAGGATTATGAGGAAAAACATTAAGATCCACAACATTTATTCCATGGGACAAAACTAGGTCCAGAGTATGACTGTGACAGTGAGTGGGTCCAGAGACATGTTGGACAAAACCCACTGAGTCGATGATGGCTCCGAACGCCTTTTGGAGTGGGTCTGTGGACTTTTCCATGTGAATATTAAAGTCACCAAAGATTAGAATATTATCAGCTATGACTACAAGGTCCGATAGGAATTCAGGGAACTCAATGAGGAACGCTGTATATGGCCCAGGAGGCCTGTAAACAGTAGCTATAAAAAGTGATTGAGTAGGCTGCATAGATTTCATGACTAGAAGCTCAAAAGACGAAAACGTCATTTTTTTTTTTGGTAAATTGAAATTTGCTATCGTAAATGTTAGCAACACCTCCGCCTTTGCGGGATGCAAGGGGGATATGGTCACTAGTGTAGCCAGGAGGTGAGGCCTCATTTAACACAGTAAATTCATCAGGCTTAAGCCATGTTTCAGTCAGGCCAATCACATCAAGATTATGATCAGTGATTAGTTCATTGACTATAATTGCCTTTGAAGTAAGGGATCTAACATTAAGTAGCCCTATTTTGAGATAGGAGGTATCATGATCTCTTTCAATAATGACAGGAATGGAGGTGGTCTTTATCCTAGTGAGATTGCTACGGTGAACACCGCCATGTTTAGTTTTGCCCAACCTAGGTCGAGGCACAGACACGGTCTCAATGGTGATAGCTGAGCTGACGACACTGACTGTGCTAGTGGCAGACTCCACTTTGCTGGCAGGCTGGCTAACAGCCTGCTGCCTGGCCTGCACCCTATTTCATTGTAGAGCTAGAGGAGATAGAGCCCTGTCTATGTTGGTAGATAAGATGAGAGCACCCCTCCAGCTAGGATGGAGTCCGTCACTCCTCAGCAGGTCAGGCTTGGTCCTGTTTGTGGGTGAGTCCCAGAAAGAGGGCCAATTATCTACAAATTCTATCTTTTGGGAGGGGCAGAAAACAGTTTTCAACCAGCGATTAAGTTGTGAGACTCTGCTGTAGAGCTCATCACTCCCCCTAACTGGGAGGGGGCCAGAGACAATTACTCGATGCCGACACATCTTTCTAGCTGATTTACACGCAGAAGCTATGTTGCGCTTGGTGATCTCTGACTGTTTCATCCTAACATCGTTGGTGCCGACGTGGATAAAAATATCTCTATACTCTCTACACTCGCCAGTTTTAGCTTTAGCCAGCACCATCTTCAGATTAGCCTTAACGTCGGTAGCCCTGCCCCCTGGTAAACAGTGTATGATCGCTGGATGATTCGTTTTAAGTCTTAATACTGCGGGTAATGGAGTCGCCAATGACTAGAGTTTTCAATTTGTCAGAGCTAATGGTGGGAAGCTTCGGCGTCTCAGACCCCGTAACGGGAGGAGTAGAGACCAGAGAAGACTCGGCCTCTGACTCGCTGCTTAATGGGGAAAACCGGTTGAAAGTTTCTGTCGGCTGAATGAGCGACACCGGTTGAGCATTCCTACAGCATTTCCTTCCAGAAACCGTGAGAAAGTTGTCCGGCTGCGGGGACTGTGCCAGGGGATTTATACTACTATCTGTACTTACTGGTGGCACAGACGCCGTTTCATCCTTTCCTCCACTGAAATTACCCTTGCCTAACGATTGCGTCTGAAGCTGGGCTTGTAGCACAGCTATCCTCGCCGTAAGGCGAGTACAGCGACTGCAATTAGAAGGCATCATGTTAATGTTACTACTTAGCTTCGGCTGTTGGAGGCCCTGACGAACCGTGTCCAGATAAAGTGCCAGGTAGCAAAATAGGTTGGCAACAAAACGCACAGCAACTCGTAAACAAGTCTGCAAGTTGTGACCCTTTCCACCCTGCCTCCCTCTGGTGGCTCTCAACTCCATGCTAAGCAGGGCCTGGTCGATCCTTGGATGGGAGACCAGATGCTGCTGGAAGTGGTGTTGGGGGGCCAGTAGGGGGAAATCCTCTTCTGTTTTGAAGTACACCTCAACACCCCAGGGCTGTGACGGGGACACTGCTCTGTAGATGGTACCATTCGTCGCAAAATGAAGCTGAGGCGCTGACTCTCTGTGGTCACTGAAGATCCCATGGCACTGATCAAAAGAGTAGGGAAATCCTGGCTTATTCTAATATCATTCAAAGTCGAAATGGAGATTAGGTTAATGGTACTGCAGTGGTAATGTCTACTACATCCACATCTCATCAGGGTAATGACGGCGTTGCGGTCTGACCCTGACCAGTCATCACTCCTACTAATGGTTAAGTGTCTGTTCATTGCCCGAGCGAGGTTGCCAAGCTTAATGTGCGTGTCTATGTGTGTGTGTCAGAGTAGGCTGGTGGGAGGAGCTATAGGAAGATGGGCTCATTGTAATGGTAGGAATGGAATAAATAGAACGGTATCAAACACATCAACACATCATATTTAACAATGTTCAGAATCTCCTGGATAGCTTTTTGGACACTGTAGCATTGCTAGTGGAAACTGGTTGCATCAGTTAGCCTTGCGTTGAAAAGCATGGGAAAAGGGATGGGTACCAAATGATCACCGTGGAACACAGAGCTCTTTCCCCATGCTTTGTGAATACAGAAGGCAGCCATGTCTATCTAGGAGAGAGACGACAGACATAATTAAACTAGAGTGACACTCACAAGTGGGGAGGACTGGCCCTTTCGTTTCTCTTTTCCTCTTTTCTTTCTTTCAAATCTGTGTTATCCTGCAGTGTCTCCCTTCAGCCCTCACTCCCTCTTGTCACGTAGTGAAATTAGTACTCTGGTTTTAAATGAACTGGGTTTTGGTCTTTCTCTACCTCCCTGTGATTGGGTCCATCTTTGTGATCCATTGTTTTGGGTTTAAACATCAGAGTCTAAGTCATTAGTTGGTGTTTTTTTTTACCAGTGTTCCTCCATCTAATTGTTTTTCCTCTGCCCACTCTCTGCTCAGATCCCATCTCTTTCTGTTCCTCCTAAAGCTACTACTGAAGGGATTCTGTGCTGGTGTTCACGCAGCCTCATGAAATATTGCATTCATTATGTGGGTAGAGGTTTACTGAAGACGCCGTGAATAAATAGGCTTCTGTGAATTTGACTGTTATTTACAGGCAGCTCATTCTGAAGTGAAATTGTAATATACTGTAAACACGGTATCAAAGCAAGTACTGTGTAATGACACACAAATACATTACCGTGAAATTGACTGCATTATTACTGTAGGAAGTAAATCCAGTTATAGTTACTGTAATCAGAATGAATGAATTATTAGATGAATTCATTCAATTAAATTGAGGGTAGGGGTTTGTATTTCACAGTATTTTACTGTAATCAGAAGGAATTGGTGCAGGAAGGTTGGCTGTAGGTAAATAAAGTGTTTACCCATTACAGCATATTAATGAATTGTTGGTGTTTTTATATCACTTGCTCTTCTAGAGGCCTTAACAAAGGCTTTCAAACTGGCAGAGACTACAGTGTAAAACACACCAAAAAGGGCATGGCAAAATGCTCAACCATTTAAGGTGTAAGACTTGCTGCCCCTCCAAGCTGCCTCGTATATAGTGCATGTTGGGGCGACCTTAACCACAGAGCAGTTCAATTGGTACAGCATTTTCACTCATGGGTGCAACACACATAGCCTCTTACAAAGGCACGCTTCAAAGTATAAGCCAGGAACAGCAATATCACAGGTAGAGCAATGAGCCAGATGTTTCGCCTGATGTATAACTCTGAAGCATCTGGTTGGCATTTCCACTCACCACCAAATAATGTGATGAGAGGAAGCCAGTGGCCGGCAGTGGGAGAAGATGATGAGTGATGGATTTTGGCCGACATTCTGCACATTATTTCATTGATGAAACATTTGATCTAATACAGTTTTCTGTTCCCCAAACTACAATCTGTTTTGAACAGGGTGTTTGGTAGACTTAACCCTTTGCCAAAGTTTCTCAAAATAGTGTTGTTTAGGACTGCAAGGGTGAATTGAGTTATTGCACACACGCACTTCGCAGAGCAAGCGTTCGGAAATATGCAAATACATGCTAGAACGCGCCAATAGGAAATCGCTAGTGCATGCTCGGATCTGCACACCTCCTTGCTTGTTCTGCCCACTATCATTCATTTGCTCCCATTGGAAATGACAGGCTGTAGCCTATCTTGCATTACTTACAGTATAAGAATCACCATGCACCCACTAGTGGTCAAAGGTTTTTGGCTCTCCAAAGATACGGTACGGTACTGTATTCTGTGGGCTGGAATTTGAAATACAGCAATTCTTTCCCCCCAAATTATCGTAGAAATGAAATACATTCACTTGTTAATTATACATGTATAAAAACAGTTAAACAGATTTTTTTTTTTTTTACAAGCAAGACAGATTTAGTTCTGTTGTCACGCCTGTTCTGGAGTTCGGGTCTCCCAAACATTCTCAGCCAGTTACCTTGGAAACCACATAAGGTAAATCAATGAAGGTGATGGGCATACCTCCCTTTCCCCTCTCTCTCTCTCTCTCTCTCTCTCTCTCTCTCTCTCTCACATACTCTCCTGCCTCCCACCAACTCTATCTCTCCCTTCCTTCCCTCTTTCTCCCTCTGTCTCCTGCATCTCCCTCACTCTGTCACTCTAACTCTCCTTCACACACACACACACACACAACCACAGCCAAAGGATTAGGAGACAGCACTTTCCCCTGGATTCCTTTACTCGAACAGGTGTTGGAGGACAGGAAAGAGAGCAGAAAGGAAAGGAAGAAGGGAATGTTGGAGGAGGCAGGGGGAGTCTTTACCGGATTGTAGTCCGGGACTGATCCAGTATTGTCTCTCACTCTCGCTCTCTGGGGGAGGGGGGTTGGGTTGGGTTACATTGGAAGTACCCATCTTGAATCTGGTTGACCCAGCTTGGTTCTGAGGGACTGCTCTGTCTGGGGAAAGAGGCACAAGATATAGGTCTATTCCGGCATAAGGACTGGGTCCGGGTGGGCCTGGGCCTAGTTCGATGAGATCGTGTCGCCAGGATGTTGAGTTTGGATGGGTTGGAGATGATAGCTGTCCTGGTGCTGATGGGACTGTTCGTCAAAGTTCTGGAGCAGTTTGGACTCTTTGAAGTTGTAAGATGGGAAGGTAACGGACGGAGGGGTGTGTGTGTGTGTGTGTGTGTGTGTGTGTGTGTGTGTGTGTGTGTGTGTGTGTGTGTGTGTGTGTGTGTGTGTGTGTGTGTGTGTGTGTGTGTGAGAGAGAGCCTCTGTTCTCCGCATTGCTTCTGTCCTGAGGTGGCCTCTTTGTCTATGGCTAAGGAGTTGGCTTACTGACGGAACTGTTGTCTCTGTCACACACACAGACACATACACACACACACACACAAACCATACCATATGTAACTATAACTTCGTGTGAGGGACTCTCTGATATTCTCTTTTCCCCTCATCCCTCACTCCCCTCCTCTGCTGATATGAGATTTTACCCTTTAATCAATAGCACTATGGAGAGTGTGGCTGAGTGCTCTGGCTCTTGTCTTACTGAGGGAAACTCAGCTTCGGTGTGTTTTAAAGGGAGAAAGGGCAGGATTGTGTTTCCCAAATGGTAGATCGTCCATAACTGTTGGGCTGTGGATAATAATAAGTAAATCGCACTGCACCAACTATTCCAGTCAACTGCTATGCGATGTCGGGGCAATGCGGTTTGTTTGAGTCCCGGCTTAAAATGGTGTCGAAGGCGAGTCTTATGACAAGGATATGTACAGTGTGAGGGTTACCCAGTGTGTTGTTTTTAATCAGACGTTTGAATGGCCCTTACCTTTCTCTCGCACCCTGTTAGTACTTTAATCTGCTCTCACTCGGAGTGACGCTGTGAAATATTCTAATCTCACCAACACACATACACACTCTTATCGCAGATGCCCAGGGTGCCCTCCTCTCAGACAATAAGAAAATGACTGGGTTTCTGGCCTGTTGTAATTCCAGGGGTCACCTCTTCCTATGAAAGTTTGCACTTCTACTAAATTCACTGAAGTTGCCTTCTCATTTTAAGGCTGTCTGTCAAGCACTCTTAGTACTCAGCTGAATTGTTATGAAGAATACTGGATCGTTAATTTAGCAATGGATATCTGACATAATCATTTAAGATGTAGTTAAAGAGCTGTATAGATAGACAACTGTCAAACACACAACTATGTCTTATTATACTTGTGAGGACTTTTTGGGGACTGCCAATTGATTCACATTGCTAATCCTATTTTCCCTAACCCTAACCTTTACCCTAACCTTAACCGCTAAACCTAACCCTAATTTTAACCCTAACCCTAAAATAGACCTTTTGCAAGTGAGGACCGGCAAAATGTCCTCACTTCTCTGGATTTTAGTTGGTTTACTGTTCTTTTGAGGACTTCTCACAAGTATAGAAAACGTATGCACACACGCACTCACACACAGACACGCACACACACACATACACACACGCACTCACACACAGACACGCACACACACACACACACACACACACACACACACACACACACACACACAGACACGCACGCACACACACACACACGCACGCATGCACACACGCATGCACACACAGACAAACACACACACACACACAGACACACACGTACAAACACACACACACACACACACAAAGACACACACAGACACGCATTCACACACAGACACACACACACACACGCACACACACACACACAGACACACACGTACAAACACACTCACACACGCACACACACACACACACAGACACACACGTACAAACACAAACACACACACACGTACACACACGTACACGTACACACACACGTACACACACAGACACACACAGACCCACACAGACACACACAAACACACACAGACACGCATACACACACACACACACACACACAATCTCTATGTTTGTTGGACAGTACCAGGTGTTCAAGGTGTGCCAGCTGGTTCATCATCTGTGAAAAAAAGTTAAGTTCTATAGAACTCTCCCTCTCCAATCCCTGTGCCAGGATTGGCCCACTCAGAGTGATTGAATAAGCAGCCTCTCTCTATAGTGCATTAGGCTTTGGCAGATCTGAGCAGATCCTTGAAAAATCCTTGGAAAGGAGCATCTCCAAAAAGTACTTCAATATGTGTGTGTGTGTGTGTGTGTGTGTGTACGTGTGTGTGTGTTTGTGTACATGTGTGTGTGTGTGTGTTGTGTGTTTGTGTGTGTGTGTGTACGTGTACGTGTGTGTGTGTTTACATGTACGTGTACGTGTGTACGTGTGTGTGTGTTTACATGTACGTGTACGTGTGTACGTGTACGTGTGTACATGTGTGTGTGTTTACATGTACGTGTACGTGTGTACGTGTGTACGTGTGTGTGTGTTTACGTGTACGTGTACGTGTGTACGTGTACGTGTACGTGTGTGTACGTGTGTTTGTGTTTGTACGTGTGTGTCCTGTTGGCAGTTCATCAAGGTGATATGATATTTACTCATTATTCAGCAGGTCAGAGAAGAGGTAGGAAGCTCGTGGCTTTATCGTTTTATTTAAAGAAATGGATTGTGTGTATGGGAACGTATGGGACCGACCGGCTCAAATCGCTCTTTATGTAGCAAAATGTGAAATTGTGTTTTTTACATTGGATAAAAGTTGAGACGCAGCGCTACAAAATGGTATATCATACACTGCAGTTGAGGAACAATGGGAAAGTATGTTTGTGACAGAACAGCTCACTGAACATTACTCGCCCTAGCAGAGCTGGTTAGGCTGTTATGTTCTCCAGAGTGTTGGTGACTGCAACTGTGCAGTCAGATTGTCCATTCGTAAATTCTAAACGTGTCGCTCTAGAAGCGTTCAGAGCACACACCAGACGTGCTGACCGATGAGTAGGGTTGATCTGAACGTTCTGACCTCACAACCGCAGTCAAGCACCCGAGCTAACTGGCTAACATTGGCTACTTGCTAGCTACTTCCTGACACATAATGAGAGAACACCGCACTCTGACCATTTTACTCACCCTAGCAGAGCTGCTTAGGCTATTTTCATGTTATCCAGAGTGTTGGTGACTAACTGTGCTGCTGGCAACAATTTCATAAAGTTTTTTGCCGATGTTTACTGACACCGGCCATATTCAACGGGTGTTGAGCGTTCGTAAATTGATCAGTTATTCTGCGCTCTGGCACACTCAGACAAGAGTGCTCTGAAATCGGAGTAGAAGGCCATACTCAATTTACAAACGCACCCGGAATGGTTACTTGCATAGTGGAGTCTTTTGTTAAGACATGTAGCTAGCAAGCTAGGTAAACAATGAAGCATAATCCCAACTCATGATGTTACTACCCGGCATGAATCTGCAGGTAGCTAACCAACCAGGTTCAATGTTAGCTAGCTAAAATTAGGCTAAAGCTAGCTAAGCAAACGGCTCTGAGATAAGAATAATAAGGTCATACACGTAGTGTTAGCTAGTGAGCCAGCCAGGTAATGTTAGCTAGCTAGCTAGGTAAACAATGAACCATAATCACATCTCATGATGTTACTACCATGCATGAATCTGCAGGTGGCTAACCAACCTATTACTGCATTGTCGGAACTAGAAGCACAAGCATTTCGCTACACTCGCATTAACATCTGCTAACCATGTGTATGTGACAAATAAAATTTGATTTGATTTGATTTGAACCTGGTTCAATGTTAGCCAGCTAACATTAGGCTATAGCTAGCCAAGAAAATGTCTCTTTCTGTAAAAATTAGAAATGTAATATCTGAAAATGTAGCTAGGTAGACTGTCTTACGCACATATATAATTTATGGATGGACGCGTCACCTGTCGGATGCCATGATTGCCCTTAGTTTGAAGATGTAATCCGGAGACAGGTGTTTGCTCCATCACCTTAGCTATCATACTCAAATTCCACTGATTTCAAAACTCGGTCCTCCAGAAAGTAGAGAGCACTTACGCAGTTTTAATACACAATACATTTTTAAAAAGCAGCATTTGACAGGATTATCCAGACATACAGACAAGGTCAAATAGACCGAATCATGCTATATGGCAGACCAATCCAAACTCATCTCTCGGCATGTCCAGCCCACTCATTATCTCAGCCAATCATGGCTAGCGGGAAGGTTGCTGACTTTATCTGTGGCTAAACCTACTAGGCACGTAAATCAAATCAAACCAAATGTATTTATATAGCCCTTCGTACATCAGCTGATATCTCAGAGTGCTGTACAGAAACCCAGCCTAAAACCCCAAACAGCAAGCAATGCAGGTGTAGAAGCACGGTGGCTAGGGAAAAACTCCCTAGAAAGGCCAAAACCTAGGAAGAAACCCAGAGAGGAACCAGGCTATGAGGGGTGGCCAGTCCTCTTCTGGCTGTGCCGGGTGGAACATGGCCAAGATCTTCAAATGTTCATAAATGACCAGCATGGTCAAATAATAATAATCACAGTAGTTGTCGAGGGTGCAGCAAGTCAGCACCTCAGGAGTAAATGTCAGTTGGCTTTTCATAGCCGATCATTAAGAGTATCTCTACCACTCCTGCTGTCTCTAGAGATTAGAAAACAGCAGGTCTGGGACAGGTAGCACGTCTGGTGAACAGGTCAGGATTCCATAGCTGCAGGCAGAACAGATGAAACTGGAGCAGCAGCACAGCCAGGTGGACTGGGGACAGCAAGGAGTCATCATGCCAGGTAGTCCTGAGGCATGGTCCTAGGGCTCAGGTCCTCCGAGAGAGAAAGAAAGAGAGAATTATAGAGAGCATACTTAATTTCACACAGGACACCGGATAAGACAGGAGAAGTACTCCAGATATAACAAACTGACCCTAGCCCCCTGACACATAAACTACTGCTGCATAAATACTGGAGGCTGAGACAGGGGTCAGGAGACACTGTGGCACCATCCGATGACACCCCCGGACAGGGCCAAACAGGAAGGATATAACCCCACCCACTTTGCCAAAGCACAGCCCCCACACCACTAGTGGGATATCTTCAACCACCAACTTACCATCCTGAGACAAGGCCGAGTATAGCCCACAAAGATCTCCGCCACGGCACAACCCAAGGGGGGGCGCCAACCCAGACAGGAAGATCACATCAGTGACTCAACCCACTCAAGTGACGCACCCCTCCTAGGAAAGAGCACCAGTAAGCCAGTGACTCAGCCCCTGTAATAGGGTTAGAGGCAGAGAATCACAGTGGAAAGTGGAAAGTTGCAGTATTCAAAGGCACTTAAATCATTTATTTTGCCCATTCACCTTCTGAATGGCAGACTTACACAAACCATGTCGTAATTGTCTCAAGGCTTATTAACCTGTCTCCTCCCCTTCATCTACACTGATTGAAGTGGATTTAAAACAAGATGCATCAATAAGAGATCATAGCTTTCACCTGGATTTACCTGGTCAGTCTGTGTCATGGAAATGTTTTTCATGTTTTCTGTTTTCATGTATGCTGACTAACTGTCAAATTCTATAAGTTTACCTCATAAATGTATCAAAATGACAGAAATGTATGTTGGAAGGTAAAACCAAATCATTAATGGATGTAACATTAAATACATCATTCTCCATCAGCCAGTGTGCTTCATTAGGACAAAGTGGAAGGAGTCACTCGATGTGATACCATTTAGAATTATAGTGTAGTGTACAATGCACTGCTGAAATACCTGAGTTAAATATAACAATATATTCCACTCATTGATACACTTTAAACTGATACATTTCAAGCAGAGATACAGGCAATACTGTATCCATTGACAAGTCACATAGAGAAGGTGATCTTGTACAATGGTGCATGGGGCAGAAATGGTATACTACACCGTGCTATGTTTTTACAGTATTTTTACAGAAAATTACTAACATAATTGCAAAAGGGTTTTCTAATGATCAATTAGCCTTTTAAAATGATGAACTTGGATTAGCTAACACAACGTGCCATTGGAGTGATGGTTGCTGATAATGGGCATCTGTACGCCTATGTAGATATTCCCTTACAAATATTGTTTCCAGCTACAATAGTCATTTACATCATTAACAATGTCTACACTGTATTTCTGATCAATATGATATTATTTTAATGGGCAAAGAAATGGCTTTTATTTAAAAAATCAAGGACATTTCAAAGTGACCCCAAACTTTTGAACGGTAGTGTATAATTGGAGAGTAGAGGTAAAGTGCATTTGGAAAGAATTCAGACCCCTTTAATTTTTCCATATTTTGTTACATTACAAACTTTTTCTGAAATGTCTTAAATTGTTTTTTTTCCCTCATCAATCTACATACAATACCTCATAATGACAAATCAAAAATAGGTTTTTAGAAATTCTAGCAAATGTATAAAAAAGACCAAACTGAAATATCACATTTACATAAGTATTCAGACCCTTTAACCAGTACTTTGTTGAAGCACCTTTGGCAGCGATTACAGAGTCTTCTTGGGTATGAAACTACAAGCTTGGCACACCTGTATTTGGGAGTTTCTCCCATTCTTCTATGCAGATCCTCTCAAGCTCTGTCAGGTTGGATGGGGAGCGTCACTGCTCAGCTATTTTCAGGTCTCTCCAGAGATGTCCGATCAGGTTCAAGTCCGGGCTCTGGCTGGGCCACTCAAGGACATTCAGAGACTTGTTCCGAAGCCACTCCTGCGTTGTCTTGGCTGTGTGCTTAGGGTCGTTGTCCTGTTGGAAGTTAAACCTTCACCCCAGTCTGAGGTCCTTAGCATCAAGGATCTCTTTGTACATAGCTCCGTTCATCTTTCCCTCGATCCTGACCAGTCTCCCAGTACCTGCCGCTGAAAAACATCCCCACAACAGGATGCTAACAACACCATGCTTCACCGTAGGGATAGTGCCAGGTTTCTTCCAGACGTGACGCTTGGCATTCTAACCAAATAGTTCCAACTCCAAGCAGGCTTTTATGTGCCTTTAACTGAGTAGTCGTCACTTCCGTCTGGTCCCTCTACCATGAAGGCCTGATTGGTGGAGTGCTGCAGAGATTGTTGTCCTTCTGGAAGGTTTTCCCTTCTCCACAGAGGAACTCTAGAGCTCTGTCAGAGGCACCATCGGGTTCTTAGTCACCTCCCTGACCAAGGCCCTTCTCCCTTGATTGCTTAGTTTGGCTGGGCGGCCCGCTCTAGGAAGAGTCTTGGTAGTTCCAAACTTCTTCCATTTAAGAATGATGGAGGTGTTTTTGGGGACCTTTGATGCTGCAGACAGAATTCTTAAAACCTATATTCACTTTGTCATTGTGGGGTATTGTGTTGAGATTGATGAGGAATGTATAGGATTTCATCCATTTTAGAATAAGGCTGTAACATGACAAAATGTGGGAAAAGTCAAAGTGACTGAAAACTTTCTAAATGCACTGTAGAAAAAAGGTTTGTGGTCATACAAAAACCTGCTGGGCTAATAAAGTATACATACAAAAATAAAGAAAAGGCCTTCACACTATATATGCTCCCAATTACTACCTTTATAGACAACATTTTGATCCCAGGGATTTTCGTCAGGTCGAGTAGAGGTATAATACATGAAGTTGTGTGATGTTCCTTTCCAAATCATCCTTTAGCCCCAAATCAACCTTTAGCCCCATGTCGATCCTACGGACGTGCGTGTGTGCGTGTGGCATCCTGTACTGTGGTTCTGTCAGTGAATTAGAGAACATGTGGTATTGACACCCTGTTGCTCTGCTGTCAGGGAGCTGCAGGTCCACAATAACACACACACACACACACACACACACACACACACACACACACACACACACACACACACACACACACACACACACACAAAGTGAGCTGACCTTCAACTCTTCTCCTGATAACTCATTACTCTGAGAGGATGTTCTATTAATCTCTCTCTACCCCCTCTCCCTCCTTCTCTGTTCTCTCTCTTGTCTCTCTCTCGCTCTGTCTCATTTTATTTCTCTGCACCTTTAACCTAATCCCGGGCACATAGCCACTGGACCTCTCATTCCTTCCTCCTCAGCATCCCTCCCTCCCTCCCTCCCTCCCTCCCTCCCTCCCTCCCTCCCTCCCTCCCCTCCCTCCCTCCCTCCCTCCCTCCCTCCCTCATAATCTCCTTCTCTTCCCACTCCTTGAATGTCAGTGGGCAGAAGTGTATGCATTGCTTATTTGTACTCTGAGGAAAATTGTGAGGGTATAGGAAGTTGCCAAATATCAAAGGTGCTTTTGACACCCTGCGTTGCCACGGTCAGTTGGTTGAGCCTCCTGGCAAAGTACCGCGCGCCTGGTTAAATGTAGGCATTAATTCCGAATGGTTACCTTAAGGGTTTAGGTTTGGGATAGGGTTAAAACCAAAACACTTAAATGGAGTGTCTAGCACTGTGATTGAACATGTAACCCCTCGTAGCTAGAGCTCAATTATTACTCCCATCCACCATCCCCGTCCACAACACCCTAGCAAAACCCAAGCCTACTCTATGGTAATAGCGTATACCGTTGCCCCTAGTGGTGGGTTTAGAAGAGATCTCCTGACATCCTCGGGACGTGGATGGACATCCAATTTTGAAGAGAATCTTGAGCGACCTGGTTTGGTGTGTGTGTGTGTGTGTGTGTTGTGTTGTGTGTGTGTGTGTGTGTGTGTGTGTGCACGTAATCTAGCATAAGTGCATGCTAGGTCCACACCATGCATGGTGCTCTTTAGTTGCATATCACTTGGGCATTGTGACTGCTGTTATTTTAACTCGTGGATTTCTCTCACGACTCTCACTACGGCATAAATGCATAACTTAATATCTGACTGTTTCACTATTTTGTCTGTTAACATGGGGGTGTATATTTGCACTCAGCTATAATTCATTATAATTACAAGTAATATCTCCCTAAACATGACTTTCAACTCTGCAGGTAAAATGCTGTTACATTATCTTCTGCCAGTGTTTAATGTTAGATGTAGATTTTTAAACTGGTATCATTTCCTCCCACTCTACGATGTGGGCGGACAGACAGAGAGACAGAAGACGTCTCTGGCTAGTAGTGGGACTTTAAATATCAAACACACATATACAGTTCAAATATGCAGCAGGAGAAAGCCTTTCACGGGCATTCATTTACAGTTTCCTTTTTCTTTTTACAATCGCTAGGACCCATTTCTCAATACTTAGGTCACTCTTCACACGTTGAGCACAACAGCAGTCTATGTGGGCTAAACTATGATCATTTTTCATTTCTTTGTCACAAAATGCATTCAATGACAACGTCTTTCAAATTTCCTTGAATTATTTTCTCACTCAGACACAACCACCACCAAAACTCTATGTACCTACAGGCCAACTATTTTCAAAACTGTTAAACTTAAGTTCAAAACCTTGAATAAGACAACAATTTGCTACATTTCTACAGTAATACCGTATTGAAATATATTCCAAATCTAAAAAATGAAATACTATCACAACAATTAGACCAACCACAGCTGATTCCCATTGTAGCTGAACACCTACCCAGGTGTTAGTCTTTACATTTCATCTATACAAAAGGGGACATCTTAGGAATAAATAATGCTGTACTGTAATGTAAACATGGACCCAGCCAGAGATAAGAGAAGTGGCTGACAGAGGAAGAAGAGTGGCTGGGAGAGGAAGAGGGAGAGGGGTACGTATGTGTGGTGGAAGAAGACCGAGAGGAAGATCAAGAGCTGTAGTCTCAGCTGAGATAAGGGCTACTATAATTGATCATATAGTAAATCATGGTCCATCAATGAGAGAGGCGGGTCTGAGAGTGCAGCCAAATCTGCAACGCTCAACAGTGGCATCTATTGTGAGAAATTTCCGGCAAAACAACAGGTAAGATGTGCATTATTCTGCAAGGGCATCTGACAGAACTGCACATTACAGAAGTCAATTGAGCACAGCCTTCAAACTCACTTGTGTGTAATTGTTTTTGTATTTCTGCTTAGGACCCAATGGTTACCTCTCACAGGTGGGAGAGGTAGGACTTTCATTGCTGTGCAGGAAACTGCAATCGTTGATATGGTCATCTGAAACAATGGTATAAAACTCACAGATTTTCGGGACAGAGTGTTGGTAGACAACATTACATTTGGAAATACTTACAATGTAAGCATAACAACTATTTCTAGAGTCCTGAAACAACATCAAGTCAGGATGAAGCAGTTGTACCCTGTTCCCTTTGAGGGGAACTCTGAACGAGTCAAGCAACTCAGAAACCAATATGTCCAGGTAATATGACCATAAAATACAGAACTGGTTTTGAACAAAATCCAAACAGGGCAGAGGCACAAAATGGCATGTTGTTAGGTATAATTTAATCTACTGTAATAGCCTAACTGTAATGCTGCATTGTGGATTTATTATAGAGAGTCATGGAGATTGAAGCCATGAAAACACCCCACATACAGTGCCTTGCGAAAGTATTCGGCCCCCTTGAACTTTGCGACCTTTTGCCACATTTCAGGCTTCAAACATAAAGATATAAAACTGTATTTTTCTGTGAAGAATCAACAACAAGTGGGACACAATCATGAAGTGGAACAACATTTATTGGCTATTTCAAACTTTTTTAACAAATCAAAAACTGAAAAATTGGGCGTGCAAAATTATTCAGCCCCCTTAAGTTAATACTTTGTAGCGCCACCTTTTGCTGTGATTACAGCTGTAAGTCTCTTGGGGTATGTCTCTATCAGTTTTGCACATCGAGAGACTGAAATTTTTTCCCATTCCTCCTTGCAAAACAGCTCGAGCTCAGTGAGGTTGGATGGAGAGCATTTGTGAACAGCAGTTTTCAGTTCTTTCCACAGATTCTCGATTGGATTCAGGTCTGGACTTTGACTTGGCCATTCTAACACCTGGATGTGTTTATTTTTGAACCATTCCATTGTAGATTTTGCTTTATGTTTTGGATCATTGTCTTGTTGGAAGACAAATCTCCGTCCCAGTCTCAGGTCTCTTCTTCCAGAATGGTCTTGTATTTGGCTCCATCCATTTTCCCATCAATTTTAACCATCTTCCCTGTCCCTGCTGAAGGAAAGCAGGCCCAAACCATGATGCTGCCACCACCATGTTTGACAGGGTGATGAGCTGTGTTGCTTTTACGCCAAACATAATGTTTTGCATTGTTGCCAAAAAGTTCAATTTTGGTTTCATCTGACCAGAGCACCTTCTACCACATGTTTGGTGTGTCTCCCAGGTGGCTTGTGGCAAACTTTAAACAACACTTTTTATGGATATCTTTAAGAAATGGCTTTCTTCTTGCCACTCTTCCATAAAGGCCAGATTTGTGCAATATACGACTGATTGTTGTCCTATGGACAGTCTCCCACCTCAGCTGTAGATCTCTGCAGTTCATCCAGAGTGATCATGGGCCTCTTGGCTGCATCTCTGATCAGTCTTCTCCTTGTATGAGCTGAAAGTTTAGAGGGATGGCCAGGTCTTGGTAGATTTGCAGTGGTCTGATACTCCTTCCATTTCAATATTATCGCTTGCACAGTGCTCCTTGGGATGTTTAAAGCTTGGGAAATCTTTTTGTATCCAAATCCGGCTTTAAACTTCTTCACAACAGTATCTCGGACCTGCCTGGTGTGTTCCTTGTTCTTCATGATGCTCTCTGAGCTTTTAACGGACCTCTGAGACTATCACAGTGCAGGTGCATTTATACGGAGACTTGATTACACACAGGTGGATTGTATTTATCATCATTAGTCATTTAGGTCAACATTGGATCATTCAGAGATCCTCACTGAACTTCTGGAGAGAGTTTGCTGCACTGAAAGTAAAGGGGCTGAATAATTTTGCACGCCCAATTTTTCAGTTTTTGATTTGTTAAAAAAGTTTGAAATATCCAATAAATGTCGTTCCACTTCATGATTGTGTCCCACTTGTTGTTGATTCTTCACAGAAAAATACAGTTTTATATCTTTATGTTTGAAGCCTGAAATGTGGCAAAAGGTCGCAAAGTTCAAGGGGGCCGAATACTCAGCGTCATATCCAGAGGTTGTCTTTGGAAAATAGACATATGAGTGCTGCCATCATTGCTGCAGAGGTTGAAGGGGTGGGGGGTCAGCCTGTCAGTGCTCAGACCGTACGCCGTACACTGCATCAAATTGGTCTGCATGGCTGTGTTCCCAGAAGGAAGCCTCTTCTAAAGATGATGCACAAGAAAGCCCGCAAACAGTTTGCTGAAGACAAGCAGACTAAGGACATGGATTACTGGAACCATGTCCTGTGGTCTGATGAGACCAAGATAAACTTATTTGGTTCAGATGGTGTCAAGCGTGTGTGGCGTCAACCAGGTGAGGAGTACAAAGACAAGTGTGTCTTGCCTACAGTCAAGCATGGTGGTGGGAGGGTCATGGTCTGGGGCTGCATGAGTGCTGCCGTCACTGGGAAGCTACAGTTCATTGAGGGAACCATGAATGCCAACATGTACTGTGACATACTGAAGCAGAGCATGATCCCCTCCCTTCAGAGACTGGGCCGCAGGGCAGTATTCCAACATGATAACGACCCCAAACACACCTCCAAGACGACCACTGTCCCCTCACTGCCTTTGAGGGGACAGCAAATTTACACTTATATACAAACTGTACACTTACTACTTTTACATTGTAGCAAAGTGTCATTTCTTCAGTGTTGTCACATGAAGATATACTAAAATATTTACAAAAATGTGAGGGGTGTACTCACTTTTGTGATATACTGTATATGGTTTATGTTGGTTTATGGTTTATGTTGTATGTGGATAAAGGAGAATGGACGAGTGTGTGTGTCTGAGAAGAGGGGAGGGAGGCAAAACATGGGGGGTTTGACTTGGGTGGGCAAGGGTGGGAGGGTGGGACAAGCTTGCCTTGAGAGGGGGGGGGGGGGTAAAGGGGTGAGGAAAACTGGGAGCTTGTCTTGGGAAAGAAGGATTTATTTATACTACAATGTAATTTTATTTATGAACAAGAGTTTTGGACAAATTAGGAGAGTTATTACTTTTCCTTGTTTGCCATTATAGTTAAGATCCAATTTTTTTGTGAGTGAAGATGGGCTCTATGCAAGGGATAGGGACGGGGAAGCTGGGAGGACATCAGACTGACCACTGACCACAGTATTGAAGTGGCAGTCTTTCTCCAATGCATTTATAATGACTTAATCCACACATTTTTGCTACATTAGGGGATTAGGAGGAACTTAAAAGCCCTAAAAGGGCATAGCGCCTCAAAGTACAAAGTACTTGCTTTATGTTTTTAATGTGTTCTCTGATATCTACAGGATCAGTGTCCCAATACCGGGATGGTTGTTGCTAACGTGCGCTAATGTGACTAGAATGACGTAAGTGACAGCCAACTGACATAGACATGTCCTGGAGACTGCTTACATTCTTGTTAATCTAACTTTCACTGTAGCTGTTACAGTGAAAAAAATACCATGCTAATTGAGGAGAGTACATAACAAAAATGTATGTATGAATGTATCAAACCAGTTGCCTTTTATCACAGCAACTGGTTTGATACATTCACCTCTGAAGGTAAATAATGTACTTACATTCAGTAATATTGCTCTGATTTGTCATCCTGAGGGTCCCAGAGAAAAAACATAGCATCGTTTTTTGATAAAATCCATGTTTATATTCAAATGTAGGAACTGGGTTCTACAGTTTGAACCCCTGCTGTGTCTTTTCCAACTCATTCCAAACCATCTCAATTGGGTTGTGGTCGGGTGATTGTTGAGGTCAGGTCATCTGATGCCACACTCCATCACTCTCCTTCTAGGTCAAAGAGCCCTTACAGCCCTCACAGCCTGGAGGCGTGTTGGGAGGTGTGTTGGGTCATTGTTCTGTTTTAAAACAAATCATAGTCCCACTAAGAGCAAACCAGATGGGATGGCACATCGCTGCAGAATGCTGTGGTAGCCATGCTGGTTAAGTGTGCCATGAATTATATATAAATCAGAGACAGTGCCACCAGCAAAGCACCCCCACACCATCACACCTCCACATCCATGCTTCACAGTGGGAACCACTCAGATCATCCGTTCAGCTACTCGCCGTCTCACAAAGACAGTGGTTAAAACCAAAACTCTCAAATTTGGACTCATCAGACCTAAGGACAGATTTCCACCAGCCTCATGTCCATTGCTCAAGTCTCTTCTTCTCATTGGTGTCCTTTAGTGGTGGCTTCGGTGCAGAAATTCGACCATTAAGGCCTGATTCACGCAGTCTCCTCTAAACAGTTGATGTTGAGATGTGTCTGTTACTTGAACTCTGTCAAGCATTTATTTGGGCTCCAATTTTTGAGGCTGGTATCTCTAATGAACCTATGCTTTGCAGCAGAGGTAACTCTGGGTCTTCCTTTCCTGTGGCGGTCCTCATGAGAGCCAGTTTCATCATAGCGCTTGATGATTTTTGCGACTGCACTTGGAGAAAGTTCTTGATTTGTTAAACCCTTTTTTGGTTACTACATGATTCCATATGTGTTATTTCATAGTTTTAATGTCTTAACTATTATTCTACAATGTAGAAAATAGAAAAAATAAAGAAAAACCCTTGAATGAGTAGGTGTGTCCAAACTTTTCACTGGTACAGTATATACACTGCTCAAAAAAATAAAGGGAACACTAAAATAACACATCCTAGATCTGAATGAATGAAATATTCTTATTAAATACTTTTTTCTTTATATAGTTGAATGTGCTGACAACAAAATCACACAAAAATTATCAATGGAAATCAAATTTATAACCCATGGAGGTCTGGATTTGGAGTCACACTCCAAAAAAAAAAAATTTAAGTGGAAAACCACACTACAGGCTGATCCAACTTTGATGTAATGTCCTTAAAACAAGTCAAAATGAGGCTCAGTAGTGTGTGTGGCCTCCACGTGCCTGTATGACCTCCCTACAATGCCTGGGCATGCTCCTGATGAGGTGGCGGATGGTCTCCTGAGGGATCTCCTCCCAGACCTGGACTAAAGCATTCGCCAACTCCTGGACAGTCTGTGGTATAACGTGGCGTTGGTGGATAGAGCGAGACATGATGTCCCAGATGCGATCAATTGGATTCAAGTCTGGGGAACGGGCAGGCCAGTCCATAGCATCAATGCCTTCCTTTTGCAGGAACTGCTGACACACTGCAGCCACATGAGGTCTAGCATTGTCTTGCATTAGGAGGAACCCAGGGCCAACCGCACCAGCATATGGTCTCACAAGGGGTCTGAGGGTCTCATCTCGGTACCTAATGGCAGTCAGGCTACCTCTGGCGAGCACATGGAGGGCTGTGCGGCCCCCCAAAGAAATGCCACCCCACACCATGACTGACCCACCGCCAAACCGGTCATGCTGGAGGATGTTGCAGGCAGCAGAACGTTCTCCACGGCGTCGCCAGACTCTGTCACGTCTGTCACGTGCTCAGTGTGAACCTGCTTTCATCTGTGAAGAGCACAGGGCGCCAGTGGCAAATTTGCCAATCTTGGTGTTCTCTGGCAAATGCCGAACGTCCTGCACGGTGTTGGGCTGTAAGCACAACCCCCACATGTGGACGTCGTGCCCTCATACCACCCTCATGGAGTCTGTTTCTGACCGTTTGAGCAGACACATGCACATTTGTGGCCTGCTGGAGGTCATTTTGCAGGGCTCTGGCGGTGCTCCTCCTGCTCCTCCTTGCACAAAGGCGGAGGTAGTGGTCCTGCTGCTGGGTTGTTGCCCTCCTACGGCCTCCTCCACATCTCCTGATGTACTGGCCTGTCTCCTAGTAGCGCATCCATGCTCTGGACACTACACTGATAGACACAGCAAACCTTCTTGCCACAGCTCGCATTGATGTGCCATCCTGGATGAGCTGCACTACCTGAGCCACTTGTGTGGGTTGTAGACTCCGTCTCATGCTACCACTAGAGTGAAAGCACCGCCAGCATTCAAAAGTGACCAAAACATCAGCCAGGAAGCATAGTAACTGAGAAGTGGTCTGTGGTCACCACCTGCAGAACCACTCCTTTATTGGGGGTGTCTTGATAATTGCCTATAATTTCCACCTGTTGTCTATTCCATTTGCACAACAGCATGTGAAATTTATTGTCAATCAGTGTTGCTTCCTAAGTGGACAATTTAATTTCACAGAAGTGTGATTGACTTGGAGTTACATTGTGTTGTTTAAGTGTTCCCTTTATTTTTTTGAGCAGTGTATGTGTGTATATATAACAATTTAAAGGCAATGCTACCAAAAACTAATTCAGTGTATGTAAACTTCTGACCCACTGGGAATGTGATGAAATAAATGCTGAAACAAATCATTCTCTCTACTATTAATCTGACATTTCACATTCTTAAAATAAATTGGTGATCCTAACTGACCGGGAATTTTTATTAAATTATTACATGTCAGGAATTATGAAAAACTGAGTTTAAATGTATTTGGCTAAGGTGTATGTAAACTTCCGACTTCAACTGTATATATAGTATATATATTTTTTTTAATAGCTTAAGGTCTTAGTTGTCAGAGCTTCTGTATATGATTTAACTACACACTTTTTTTATGAATAATTGATTCTAATAAAGTGTTGTATTGTGTTCTCTCTGAGACCAAGGTTGTGTTACTTAATTAAATTTAGAGCAAGACTTCAATTTGCTGACTTGAAATGGGTTGGAGGATTCTGGCAGTTGGCATTTGCAGTGTTTATGTTATCTAATTAGCTTATTGTTTTATGATGTTGTATTGCTTGGGGTCTCACTCGCCATATGTCATTTCCAGCAACTGTTTTGAGGACAGTTTTTTCCACCCAACTCTATTTTGCTGATACATTTTAATATGACATGATTTATATTCATGATTATGATGGTATCTGAGTAACTGATTGCTTTATGATTGTTGGATTCCATGTGGTCTTCCTGGCCTTGGGTCAGGGGGCAGGCACAGCTGGCCAGCTGGGAGATTCTGATTGGTCAGAGATGGTAACCACATTAAGGAAGTGTGGAAAGCTATACAAACACAATTTAGAAGGAGTTACCGGCAGCATGACACACACACGCGCACACACACACACACACACACACACACACACACACACACACACACACACACACACACACACACACACACACACACACACACACATATATATAAATGCACACACACGCATATGCAAACACACAAACATATATAAACACACACACACACATACACACTTGGAAGTGAGGAGAGCGATGAAAGGGAGGAGTGCTTTACAGACATGATCTGTTGACCTCAATTGACTTCACCGCTTCAGACTGTAACATAGTTACTGCTGATTTTTATACAACACTGCTATAGATAACGGTTATGATGTCGATGATAATCATCATCGTAACCGTTAACACCAGCCTAACACAAAGACATTTTTCAGTATAAGCCGGGCACCATACTGTGCTGTACTGTGCTGTACGAGCGTGCCTGTGTGCCTGCGTGCGTGCACATGGTTTTTTATAGCCTCTGATCCTTCATTGTCTTCCCACTGTTTGTCTGTGCAGTCATAATCTGAATGAAGGACAGTTCCAGAAAGGGAGAGAAGAGACAGACAGGCAGGCAGCCAGAGATGCAGGCAGGCAGGCAGGCAAACGAGGTAGAAGTTAGACTGACAAATCACTGTTGCATACAAATGTTAATGACAATGCTCCATTTGATTTACACAACGCTGCCCTCTTGTGGACCATTAGTGGATTTCAATCATGAATTCATTATTGATTGTCATGGCAAATGTATTATGCACAATTAAAATTGCCTGAGCAACAAAGAACATAATTTGATCAGAAGAATTCCCCAGTCAATGTTGAATTTTGCCCAAGAAAGAAGACTTTGACACAACTTTGATTACGTGACTCTAAAAAGGCAGAACATCCTCAAAGCAGATTTTTCAACGCTGCCAGCCGAGTGCCTCTGTGCCTGTGTGTGTGTGTGTGTGTGTGTGTGTGTGTGTGTGTGTGTGTGTGTGTGTGTGTGTGTGTGTGTGTGTGTGTGTGTGTGTGTGTGTGTGTGTGTGTGCGCGCGTGTGGTGCATGTTTCTGTTATGAATACAGTGAAGATTTTTCCTACTTTGTAATCAGATTTTGTCAGTTTATGTAGTTCATGCCAAACGGGTCGAGTTAATGTAATTCATTTATTTTGTCCTAGATCCATATTTAAAAATACCTTCCTAAAGCTAATGATCTATGGAAATTGATCTCGCCTTTCATTTACAGTAATTTGGAACTCATTACTGTATTTTGAGCACCGTTCGTCAATGTCCCTCTCTGTCTCCTCACCTATACACACACGCACGCACGTGTGCACAAACACACACACACACACACACCTAGACATTTTAATTAGCTTATTATCTTTGAGAGGGATAATTGCACAGATAGAAGTCTAAATCTGGAGGTGTTTCAATTATTCTGTCTGGCTGGCTCCAGGCGAAGTATCCCTCATCATAACTAATACATAGTCTGGCTGATTAGCTTAAGACATCACACTGTTTGCTCTCCAATAGGGCTGTCTGTCTCTGTGTGTGTGTGTTGGAGTGCGTGCGTGTGTCAGCATAACATTGGATGGGAGCTATTTCAAGCATGTCTCTAAGGCTGTGTACTAACCGACAGTCAGCCAGCTAATTTTATTTGAGGTTTTCTGTAATTGCAGTGAGATCGAGGAGATCCTTCCACGAGCATATCAGGACACACACACACACACACACACACACACACACACACAAACACATAAACACATAAGCACACGCACGCAATCAAGACATAGAAAATCATTCTCTGAATTATCAGACATGATCTTTTATCGGTCTGAGCATAGACGTTTGCAACATGAAGACAATTCAGTTTCAAAAGATCTAAATAAAATCAATGTAGAAAATTGCTTTTGGCTTGACAGTGACATGATAAACATCACAAACAAACAACTGTAAAATATCAGCAGCACATTAGTGCCATTTCATTCAACTGCTATGCAAAGGGAAAACAGACAGGTGTGTGTGTGTGTGTGTGTGTGTGTGTGTGTGTGTGTGTGTGTGTGTGTGTGTGTGTGTGTGTGTGTGTGTGTGTGTGTGTGTGTGTGTGTGTGTGTGTGTGTGTGTGTGTTGGCCAAGGTTATCAGATTTAGCAAGGACTGAATCTTGGAGCCCTCAGTTGCTCGGTGGTGTGGCTGAGTGTTACGTGGTCACTAGGTGCTGTTGCTGAGGAGCTTAGTCCCAATACAGCCTGTGGAGCATTAATCACTGAGCTGGCAGACCAGTCCTCCTTACTCTTCTACCCCCTTTCTCAACTCTCTGTTTCCCCCCTCTATTTCCCCCTTTTTTCATCTGGTCCCTTATTATTATTGTAAATGCATTGAGAACACTCACACACGCACACAAATGCGCATGCACACACCCACGCACACACACCCCTGTCCCGCAAACCACTTTCCATCTTATCCCTTGTAGATTTTTACTCTTCCTCCCCATTTCCATCGCTCTCATTGAGATTGTATTTCCACTTGTTGATAGTGTCCCATATCGTGTATCTAAACGGTTGTGACATAATGTCTTTCTCTTTCTGCTGTAAAGTCAGACACCTTTTTATTAGGATTCAGCGTACAGCAATAGATTTCCTGGTTAGTTGAGTCATTTGGTGTTGGTTGGATTTGGTTTGGTTTGGTTTGGTTTAGTTTTGGCCACTTACTCTTTCTTGACTGTTTAGTTTAACTGTGGTTAGTTTGTCAGTCTCTGCTTGGTTTGGCTGGGTAAGGTACACTGTGGTTGGTATGTCATTCTGGTTAACTGTTGGTTTGGTGACAGTTTTTGGTTAGTTGGGTGTTGTGGTGTTATTACTGCATCCGTGTATCAGGTGCCGAGCTAAACAACCTGAGGCCTGGCATCTTACTGGCGCAAAGACATGATACACCTGGAGTCAGATTTCACTCAATGACACACACTACAGCTCACTGGGACATACAGGCCTGCAAGTGTGTATGTGTGTTTGTGTAGGTGAAAGGGAAGCACCCATAGTAAAGAGAGCCACATCCGTGAGTTTGCCCACTGCTGCCAGCGTGGGCGCGCCAGTCCCAAATGCATGTCGGTCTCTCTCCTCACTCCCCCATTCCACCCCTTTCCTCACAGACTCACGGCATTTCTGAAGTGATCTCTCTGCTTTCCTTCCCTCCTCTCCTCTCCCGAGTCCGCTAATCCTGTCTCTTCTCTCCTCCCTCTTCCCCTCTCCTCCATCTTCTGTCCTCCCTCTCTCCCCTTCTCCCAGCTCTCCTCCTTCTTTCATCCTTCTCTCCTAGCTCTTTCTTACCTCTATCCAAACTCATGCCACTTACCCAATTACACACTAGGAGGGACTGAGCAGGAGGGGATGGAGAGAGGGAGGGAAGGAAGGGAAACAAACAGAATGACAGAAAGAAACGGTTATAGGTAGACGAATAGGAGTGAGAGTAAAATAATAAACCTTAGATATACCTTAGAACTACAGTGGACTATAATCACCTCTCGACTCTGGTTAATGGCGTTGGAGTGTTCGTCTAACTTTTAACAATTGTTATCTGGACTTACGGACGATTGATGATAGTTGACGAGGCTGGCTGACAGGTCCAATCGGAGGGCGGCTGAGTTACGGAGAACCTTCTCTGTGCCCTCTGAGGCATCAAGGCTTTGACTAACAACCACCTGTGAGCTGTTCTTGACAGGGCAGCTACTACGGACAGTCAACTCTATACTGTCAATACTACCTACCACAGACAGGAGAGAGGGGATAGAGGGAGTTTGTCTCAACATCGTCATCACTTCTGACCTTAGTGGACGTGCCATGACTTTTTACTGGCAGATAGTGGGAGACTGAACAAGAGAGAGAGAACAGGTGGACAGAGTGATATAAATGCGACTGGGGGACCGGAGGGGTACTGAGCTAAGGGGGGCTCTCTTGGATTGACACGGATAGACAGAAAGAACGAGAGAAAGATAGAGGGAAAGGAGAGATCTCTCCATCTCTTGGACAGTGTGTCAAGATGCAGTTGATGTTTTTCCGTGAAGTGTGGGAGATGGAGGGGTTGCAGACAGTAGGGATACTCCTGGTGGTCTGTAGCTCCCTCAAACTGATGCACTTCCTGGGGCTCATCGATTTCTCCTCCGGAGGTAAGATACAGGGGGCTGAGGGCTAGGTATGAAACATGGGACAGATATAGTTAAAGGACAGGAAGGGTGGGGGGGGTTAGGGACAGGGATAGGGGGGCAGAGGGGCTTGAGGTTAGGGAGAGGGTTAGGGTGTGGGAGAGATGTCTATGTATGACAAGAAGACTCAATCCTTAATCTGTCTGATAAATGGTGGACTTTAATGGCTGTAATTCAGGTTATTGGGTGTCAAATCGAGCGTGCGTACATTTTTCGGGTACACTTTCCAAATGTCGACCTAACAAAATACGCTAGACAGGGTGGGATCTTTTTGTATCTGGAAAATTAATTATGTGAGAAATATTGATGGAAATGCTTTTATGTGCAAATATTGATATATTAATCATCATATTGACGTAAACGACATGTTGTGTGGTCCTCCCACTATGACTCGTCAGGAAAGCATGCAGTTTATTAGGCTACAGATGGAATCAATTATGAGGAACTTCACAGGGTGGTGAAAGTGCAAGGTGATGAGTTTGACGCTCCTTTCCAATAACTATTGTTGGTCTTATGTCATAAGACATGATAATCGATGAATGGCTGAAGTTTGACAACTAAAAATAATTTAGCTCTTTTGTCAATAATAATAATCTCTTCATATATAAACTATACGTGTGCTCTTAGCCAACAGTGAGAAGATAGCGCTGTTGGCTACAGCGCACTTTCCAATTTCAGAGTGGGCACACTCACTATACAACCCACATTTTTTTTATGAGAAAACAATCAGTAGAGTTGAAACCGCGATGAAACCCCATTTAACTTTTCGCAAAAAGTATTTTTATGTGCACTACGTCGTCACGCACAGCCTTTTATCTGCCACGAGTCAGTTTGATAGAAACACATCTCTGGTGGGAAAATGTGTTTTTTATGCAGATTTTAGAACATTTTGCATGTCACCAATTGGATGACCTAGCTTGTGTCTACATCTATTTTTCCTCTCTCACTCTTCTCTGTGCCTAATGAGCTGTCTATAATTTATATTACTAATGGACAGATTCCTAGATGGTTAGTTGGCCATGGATTACAGCCGTTTGAGGGTAATAGTAGACACGTTTTTCCAAAACATGGTTTGTGTATAGGTGCCCTCGAGGGAACACAAGGCAGAGCTAGCCGAAACGACACAAAACAATTGCTTTCCGGACATTCGTTAATTTGAGATGTTAAGGTTAATTTCATCAATTGCTTGTACTTGTAATTGGAATGTACACTACCGTTCAAAAGTTTGGGATAACTAACCCATCTCCTTGTTTTTGAAAGAAAAGCACATTTGTTTTGTCTACTAAAATAACATCAAATTGATCAGAAATCCAGTGTAGACATTGTTAATGTTGTAAATGACTATTGTAGCCGGAAACGGCTGATTTTTTTATGGAATATCTACACAGGGGTGCAGAGGCCCATTATCAGCAACCATCACCCAAATATTCAGTTTTATTTGGAATGGCAAGCCAGACAAAATTAAATGGTCCTTTTTATGCAAGGAATATGAATTCGTTAGGCAAAAACTTAAGGACTCAGTCAAACAAATGTTATACTTAAATCCGAACTGGTTCTTTAGCAGATTACTAAGAATGTCTCATCCCCATGTTTAAGAATGGCCATCTTCCCTTTATTCAGATTAAAACTTGTGACTTTTGGTTAATTGAAAATGAAATAATCTCCAAAATATTGCTATTTTTAAAACAAGCTGTTTTAAAAGTTGGGTGCAATTTTAGTTTAATCCACCAGAAAAGACAGAAGAATAATACAACAAATAATGTGGTCAAACTCAAATATACTATTTGATTAAAAAAAGAACATTATAAAAATAAAGTTATAGTCTTTGTAAATGATATCATAAATAGGACTGGTGGAGTTATGCCACACATGCAGCTAACAATATAAGGAAGTGTCTGCTCTCCCAAAAATGACAACCAACTAATTGCAGCATTACTTCAAAAATGGAAGAGGTGGAAAATTAATTCCTTAAAAAGGAATTATTACTTAAAATCATAAAATTGTGTTCTCCCCACTGTATATATATATATATATATATATATATATATATATATATATATATATATATGGGTGATACAACCATCCCAGTACACTTAAAAATATATGGTAAATAGAAATCTAACTGGATGGTCTTCAGAAATAGATGGGAGTAGGATAGGAGTAAAAACAAACAAAAGATAACCATAGTTAAGTAGATTGTGTCCAAAACATGTAGATAGTATGTATAAGCTGGAAGAAGAAGCCTAAGTGTTGTTGTTCATTCGTTTACTCCAATTAGGGGAGGGGTGGTAGGGTCAGTGGAAAATAATAAAGGAAAATATATTTTCAAAATGTGTGTGTGTTTAAGGTCACCGTTATGAAAACTTAGGACACTAAAGAGGCCTTTCTACTGACTACTGACTCTCTTTCTACTGACACCAAAAGAAAGATGCCCAGGGTCCCTGCTCATCTGCGTGAACGTGCCTTAGGCATACTGCAAGGAGGCATGAGGACTGCAGATGTGGACAGGGCAATAAATTGCAATGTCCGTACTGTGAGATGCCTAAGACAGCGCAGGGAGACAGGACGGACAGCTGATCGTCCTCGCAGTGGCAGACCACGTGTAACAACACCTGCACAGGATCGGTACATCGAATATCACACCTGCGGGACAGGTACAGGATGGCAACAACAACTGCCCGAGTTACAACAGGATTGCAAAATCCCTCCATCAATGCTCAGAATATATGCATTAGGCTGAGAGAGGCTGGACTGAGGGCTTGTAAGCCTGTTGTAAGGCAGGTCATCATTGGCAACAACGTCGCCTATGGATGCAAACCCACCGTCGCTGGACCAGACAGGACTGGCAAAAAAGTGCTCTTCACTGACGAATCACAATTGTGTCTCACCAGGGGTGATGGTCAGATTCGCATTTATAGTCGAAGGATGAGCGTTACATCGAGGCCTGTACTCTGGAGCGCGATCGATTTGGAGGTGGAGGGTCCATCATGGTCTGGGGCAGTGTGTCACAGCATCATCGGACTGAGCTTGTTGTCATTGCAGGCAATCTCAACACTGTGCGTTACAGGGAAGACACCCTCCTCCCTTATGTGGTACCCTTCCTGCAGGCTCATCCTGACATGACCCTCCAGCATGACAATGCCACCAGCCATACTGTTTTTTCTGTGTGTGATTTCCTGCAAGACAGGAATGTCAGGGTTCTGCCATGGCCAGCGAAGAGCCCAGATCTCAATCCCATTGAGCAGGTCTGGGACCTGTTGGTTCGGAGGGTGAGGCTTGGGCCATTCCCCCCAGAAATGTTTGGGAACTTGCAGGTCCCCCCCCCCTTTGTTCAGAGACACATTATTCCATTTCTGTTAGTCATATGTCTGTGGAACTTGTTTAGTTTATGTCTCAGTTGTTGAATCTTGTTATGTTCATACAAATATTTACACATGTTAAGTTTGCTGAAAATAAACGCAGTTGACAGTAAGAGGACGTTACTTTTTTTGCTGAGTTTCTGTATAGTTATTTCATATGTATGTGTACGTATTGTAGCGGTTTCAGGGGTTGTGTGGTGGGTGGAAGGACGGTATGTGCCTGAAAGGTTTATTTGTTTTCTGGCTGCCAGGACCACGGAAAGCAATGAGAAGTATTCCCCAGAGGTAGGACCATGGACAGCTCATGGGGAACCTTCTAGACTGCAGCAGAACAACCACACCTGTCTCCAGTTGTAATCAGAGGCAAACTGCAGACAGGGGAAACCAATCAGGGCCTCTACTTAACCGCGCCCTGGATTTCCTTCCTTTGTCTTTTCTTTGACCCCGGTAGGTGAAGGAGTAATATGTTATTGGAGAGACAGAGCGTACAGTGGAGAAGAAGGTTTACCGGAAGATAGGGACTGATGATTTTAAAACGAGGATCTTACCCCCAAAGACCAAGATTGGAGGACCTTCCACTGATGACGAAGTGTTTACTCTGTTTGTTTTGAGTTTGGTATATCAGGAACGCTGCCAAGCGGAAACGAAACGCCTCTTATTGGAGGAACAAATTAAGTGTCAACTGCAGGTTAATATGGACATACAAAAGTTAACTGCTGAATTCACTGCGGTGAACATTGCTCAACAGACCATTGTGGCTGGTCGATATCTGCAGAAAATGACACCAAATGTTGATGTTGAGGCTTTCCTAAAGATATTTGAGCGCACGGCAGAACGAGAGGCATGGCCACAGATACAATTTCAGGAATAATGGCTCTATTCCTTTGTGGGGATGCACATCAGGCGTGGTCTGATCTGGAAGCAACGGAAGCCAATGACTATGACACACTGAAGAAGGAAATATTAGCACAGTTGGGAGTCACCGTTTCTTTAAGGGCCCAGCGCTTACATACTTGGACGTATCAACCCGAGAAGGCACCCAGGTCACAGATATTTGACCTGGTTCACCTAGCAAAAAAATGGCTGGAGCCCGCAACCCTCAGTACTGGGGGCATTGTGGAAAGAATAGTGATTGACCACTACATGGCCTTACCTTAGGAGCTAAAGAAGGTTGTCAGCCAGGGCAGTCCCACCACAGCGGACAGAGTGGTGAACCTCATTGAGAGGTGTCGAGCAACTGACAAACTGCTCAAACCCAGTCGTCTGGACCGAACCACCCAGGAAAAGGGAGGCCTCAAAGGAGGAAGCAAGAAATCTCAACTGCAGACTCCCCGGGTTTGGAAAGGAAGAATCCAAAGAGCGGATGGGGAATGTGGGTGCCAGGACAAGGGTTTCCAACCTGAAGCAAAGGTGAGGAATATAGGGGTTGGTACCGACACCTGGGAGTGCTACCGCTGTGGCAAAATAGGACAGATCACATGGCACTGTCCCAAGAAGGAGGAACCTATGCTGTTCGACATTTCCAATCTACACCACTGCCATGTCATTTCAGCCCATGTCCAAGCCCACCGCCACCCACCACACCTCAGTTGGGTACAGGTCCAAGGGAAAGAAGTAGATGCTCTTCTAGACTCCGGGAGCATGGTCTCCCTCATCAGACCATCACTATTATCCCAGCCGCAGAGGACTGCCTCTCCAACCAGGGACATCACCTGTGTTCACGGGGACACCAAAACCTACCCAAACTCAGATGTAGAGATTAACACCACCAGAGTGCAGTTCAGAGTTAACCTAGGATTGATTGAGAACCTACCATATCCCGTGCTACTAGGTCACGACTGTCCATATTTTCAAGAATTGTGGAAAGGACTACAGGACGAAGTGCGCGGTGCCAGATAATAGGGCATGCCAGGCGATATTTACATTTTCCAGTGAAAAGAAAAGAAAACCGCTACCAAAGAACTATCTGACCTATGAAAGGAAAGTTAACAAATTGGTACTTACCTGCCCGACTCCTGCTTAACCGCGCCCTACATTTCCTTTCTTTGTCTTTTCTTTGACCCCGGCAGGTGAAGGAGTAATAGGTTATTGGGGAGACAGAGCGTATGGTGAAGGTTTACCGGAAGAAAGGAACTAATGATTTTCAACAAGGATTTTACCCCCAAAGACCAAGATTGGAGGACGTTCCACTGGTGACGAAGTGTTTTGAGTTTGGTATATCAGGAACATTGCCAAAATCTGATAATAACAAACCAGCTTAGCCCTTCACTTGGACTGGTGGTGTGTTGTTTGTAGGTGGAAACCCTGCCTTACAGAGATCAAAGCAATTGGACCATGAGGGCCCGATTCACACAGTCTCCTCTGAACAATTGATGTTGAAATGTGTCTGTTACTTGAGCTCTGTGAAGCATTTCTTTGGGCTGCAATCTGAGATGTAGTTAACTCTAATGAACTTATCCTCTGCAGCAGAGGTAACTCAGTGTCTTCCTTTCCTGTGGCGGTCCTCATGAGAGCCAGTTTCATCATAACGCTTGATGGTTTTGCTAGTGCACTTGAAGAAACTTTCAAAGTTCTTGACATTTTTCAGATTGACTGACCTTTGTGTCTTAAAGTAATGATGGACTGTCGGTTCTCTTTGCTTATTTGGGCTGTTCTTGCCATAATATGGGCTTAGTTCTATTTGGTAAAAGACCATCTTCTGTATACTGTAAATTCCACAAATTCACTTTTAACATGGCACACCTGTTAATTGAAATGCATTCCAGGTGACTACCTCATGAAGCTGGTTGAGAGAATGCCAAGCGTGTGCAAAGCTGTCATCAAGGAAAAGGGAGGCGAATTTAAAGAATCTCAAATATAAAATAAAAACGTTTGGTTACTAAATGATTCCATATGTGTTATAGTTTTGATGTCTTTACTATTATTCTACAATGTAAAAAAACAACATGTTAAAATAAAGATAAAACATTAAATGAGTATTAGGTGTGTCCAAACGTTTGACTGGTACCGTATGTACAGTGTATATATATATATATATATATATTTTTATATATGGGGGATTGGAAATGATGCAGACAATTACGTTGATGGAAGCTTCAATCTATCTGCAATGTTAAAGCTGATCTCCCCTCAAAAAAAGTTTTGATTAAAAAAAACTTATGTAGGGAATAATGTCACCCTGTCTGTGTGTGTGTGCGTGCGTGTGTGTGAGTGCATGCATGCATTTTGGCTAGGGATAGAGCAGTGTGTGATTGACTCAGCCCTGGTGGCCATAATGGCTTTGATGTCCCTGCTTGGGCCAGATCAAACACACACACACTCCATCCCGTCTCCCAAGGCTACTCTCTCTGTGTGTGTGTGTGGGTGGGTGTGTGTCAGTACATTTTGCTCCAATCTCTAACCTCGTACTGCCTATTTTGGCAGCATACCTGTAGGGGGTGGGACAGAAAGCTTATGGGGAAGAAAGGGAGTGACACGGTCAGCAGATCAACAGCTTGTCCTTAGTACATAATAGGGATTGTGTCAACCTGTGTGTGTGTGTGTGCGCATGCGTGTGTTCATTCAGAGGTGTATTGGTATATAGTTACAGGTCATACAATACTGGTCTGTATCATGGCCTTCATCCCTCCGACTTCTGGAGATCTTCTAGAAGTAGTGAAGTTGCTGTTACTTCGGAGATGCAGGTGCTCTCTTCTTCTCTCTGCCTTAACCTTTAGAACACACAGGGATACAGTACGACTTCGCTCTGACAGTACCAGGTCTGATTCTTACTGAGTGTGTCTTCGAATTGCACTGTGATTATTCTTGGTTCCAACTTGGGTTGTACTTGTGCTGTTTGTGTGGTCAGTGGGTTGAGGGTGAGTAGTGAGTAACATGAGCTGATTTCTGGTGGATGAGTTCTGATGAATGAGTTCTGATGAATGAATTCTGTTGGATGACTTCTGAAGGATGAGTCCTGGAGTTCTGATGGATGACTTTGGAGTTCTGGTGGACGAGTTCTGATGGATGAGTTCTAGTGGTTGAATTCTGATCTGTTCAAATGTGAGGACTGGTTGGGTTTGAGTCGTTTGATCAAGGCCCTGCTGAATGTTGATCTAACACAGATGTTTTCAAAGTGTGAGGCGCGCCTCACCAGGGAGTTACTAGTTACTGTAATGGATTACATTTAGAAAGTAACCTACCCAACCTGTGAATGTTGTAATTGATGTTCCACATTTAAATTACACAAGATATTAACCTCATTAACAGTTAAACCTTTATTTTGGGGGTTATTTAATTTGTTTTATGTGTCAAACCTCAAAATCAGACACAAACAAACACACGTCATAGAATTACGCCCACCTCTCCATTCTTCTGTATGAAATTGCACAAACTCCAAACATTTTGCTGTGCATGTTGGGACACCACTTTTCTCTGGACCCTGCAGCCTTGCTGGCTTGGTCGAATAGGCTATTGGAAGTTCTAATTAGCCCCTACACCCTTGATCATTTTTACGCCCTCAGCTTTTGGACACGCACATATGGCGGGGGTGCGCGTGAACGTGCAAATGTAGGGCCGAGGGGAAGGGACTGGTTCTGGATTCAGCATAACTGCATTCGGTTCTCTAATAATTAATAAATATTAGACCTGTTTCTAGTTACATTCGCGGGGAAAACACACCTTTTAAAGCAGTTTGGTGGCTCCATTTAAAATGAGGGGTATTCCAGCTTTCCAGTGCTACCACATTTATTTCCCAATTCCAAAAATTGCTTGCATGGCATCGTTTAAAAAATGCATACAACCAGAATTGCTCTTAAAGGGGCAACAGCGTTTTAAAAAGGGCAATGACATACTTTGTGAAATAAACAACAACAAAACATTTTTAGACTGAATTAACTGTATATTTTGAAAGCACTTTTATTGATTTAAAGTATGTTGCATGTTCATAAAAGTTGTTTTCTAACAGTTTCATTGCAACTATATATTTTAAAACAAAATGTAATATATATACATGTATATAATGGAAATTATTGTCTTGATGTTCCCTGAAGGGAGGCCACTGTCTCAGACTTTGAAAACGCCTGGAGTAGAGAGTTGGGCTTGAGCTCAACAGGCTAACCATATGGCTTTTCTCTAGGAGGCATTATGTCTATCAAAAACTATTGTACTGGTAGTCTAGGAATTGCCTAGAAATTGCGTTGCATTGATTCCTATAAATCTTTGAAAAGGTCACGTAAATGTGGATTTTTAACTCATAAGAACCCTTTTGCCCTTTCTCTGTTTGCCATTGGCTTCCTTCAGTTTCCTGTAGTCCATTCAGACTGAAGATAATTATGGCTTCATACTGAGTGTTAATTATTTCTTTGTGTTTGCCAATGACTCACCCGTAGAGGTCTGTGTATGGTGATGTAAGCTATCAGCTGAAATGGACGCACACGCCCGTCCTAGAAAAGCCAGGTCAGCAAACCGAACCGTTGCCCTTACTATGGGAGACTGCTGTGCATGCTTTAATGAGTTGCATGTTGCTTATGCTGTGTGTGTGTGTGCGCATGTGTGTGTGCGTGTGCGTGCATGCATGTGCGCGTGTGTGCGCACGTGTGTGTGCTCATGCGTGCGTGCGTGCGTGTGTGTGTGTGTGTGCATGGTTGTGGGTGTGCATGTCAGGCCTGCGTCTGTGAGTTTTTCTTTCTTTGTGTGTCTATGTGTGCTCTATGTCTAACCTCTGCTATGGTTGGTGATTACAGGTAACACTCCCACCATCAAAAGTAAAAAGACTATAAAGCAGAGATTCCTCAAGCTGCTACCCTGCTGCACACCTTCTGTTGCCGCCTCAGTCAGTCAATGCAAGTGACTCTTCAGTCTTCACTCTCCCTACACACACATACACACATGGTCCCGCAAATGCACACACACGCAATCTTACTCTTACACACACACACACACGCACGCACGCACACACACACACACACAAACACACACACACACACACACATACACACACACACACACACACACACACAAACACACACACATGGCACACATACACATGGCACACACACACACACACACAAACACACACACATGGCACACACATACACACACACACACACACACACACACACATGGCACACACATACACACACATGGCACACACACATGTGCATGCTTCCACACAGACACAGACACATACACACACACCTTCTCTCTCTCTCTCTTTCTCTCTTACACACACACACACTGTATACAATATATCTGGATATATCTCAGTATTATTGAACTGTGTGTTCTGGAGGTATTTTACAGTATTTTTGTCTGGTATGGTGAGTGACTGATGTATGTCTAGAGGTGAGAAGTGAGATGCAGACAGACAGTCAGCCCTGCTTTGCATCTTGGGATAAGAGGAGAGGAGGAGTGAGGCATGATTGTCTTCAGCTGACTGTGTGTGTAATAAGGTTGGAAGAGAGGGATGAGTGGAGAGAGATGGATGGGGAGGGAGAGATGGAGTGTGAGGACCATATTATCATATTGCCTGAAGATCTGAGGGCTTTTGTCATTTCACTGATGTTTCGATGGTTTACCACTACTTTCACTGAAAGTTCTCATCAATGAGCACATTGGGTTACTAAATGAACTTCTCCATAGACATTCAGAAATCTCACAGTGTGATGTTGATATGTTTTTGTTTTCTATTGACGACTTGACGACTACCTGTCTTTCTTTGTGCACTTCAGTTTTGGGGAATTGCAATACAATGTAAATGTAGCGATTTATCATCTAACGGTATTGTTTAGTAAAGCTAATATCTGCTAACAGGAATGTAATGATATTTCAACAGTTCATAATTAACATTGATTTAGTTGGCTGTGTTTTTACCATTATATTTACTAGTACCAATTAAAAGGTGTGCCAGGCTGGCGCCTGTAGGAGTAGCCTATAGCAGTGGATGCTGGTGGGAGGAGCAATAACTGTACGGCTCATTGTAATGGCTGGAATGGAATTAATGGAACGATATGAAACGTATGGAAACCACATTTGACTCTGTTCCACTGATTCCACTCCAGCCAATACAATAAACCTGCCCTCTTATAGCTCCTCCCACCAGCCTCCACTGACCTAGGTATATCTAACAGTCCTCTCTGTCCCACAGACAGCGTAGAGGATGACTTTGAGTTGTCCACTGTGTGCCATCGACCAGAGGGGCTGGACAAACTACAGGAGCAGACCAAGTTCAACAAGAAGGAACTACAAGTTCTCTACAGGGGCTTCAAGAACGTGAGTTTGGGGGTGCGGGGAAGAGAGGGGATGGGGATCTGGGAAGGCTAGAGACCTGGGGCTGAGGGTTGGGAAAATTGCACCTCCGTCAATCAGTCGAGTCACGCTGTAAAATATATATACACTGCTCAAAAAAATAAAGGGAACACTAAAATAACACATTCTAGATCTGAATGAATGAAATATTCTTATTAAATACTTTTTTCTTTACATAGTTGAATGTGCTGATAACAGAATCACACAAAAATTATCAATGGAAATCAAATTTATCAACCCATGGAGGTCTGGATTTGGAGTCACACTCAAAAATAAAGTGGAAAACCACACTACAGGCTGATCCAGCTTTGATGTAATGTCCTTAAAACAAGTCCAAATGAGGCTCAGTAGTGTGTGTGGCCTCCACGTGCCTGTATGACCTCCCTACAATGCCTGGGCATGCTCCTGATGAGGTGGCGGATGGTCTCCTGAGGGATCTCCTCCCAGACCTGGACTAAAGCATCCGCCAACTCCTGGACAGTCTGTGGTGCAATGTGGCGTTGGTGGATGGAGCGAGACATGATGTCCCAGATGTGCTCAATTGGATTCAGGTCTGGGGAATACGCCTTCCTCTGCAAGAACTGCTCACACACTCCAGCCATATGAGATCTAGCACACAGGGCCAACCGCACCAGCATATGGTCTCCAAGGGGTCTGAAAGAAATGCCACCCCACACCATGACTGACCCACCGCCAAACCGGTCATGCTGGAGGATGTTGCAGGCAGCAGAGACGTCACGTCTGTCACATGTGCTCAGTGTGAAACTGCTTTCATCTGTCCAGACTGCCAATCTTGGTGTTCTCCAAAGACATGCACGGTGTTGGGCTAAGCACAACCCCACCATGCCCTCTACCACATGGAGAGTTTGAGCAGAATGCATTTGTGGCCCTGGAGGTAATTTTGCAGCATTCAAAAGTGACCAAAACATCAGCCAGGAAGCCACATCTCGCATTGATGTGCCAGGAACTGCACTACCTGAAACTTGTGTGGGTTGTAGACTCCGTCTCATGTGGTCTCAGCCAGAACATAGGAACAGTGGTCTGTGGTCCCCACCTTTATTGGGGGTGTCTTGCTAAATGCCTATAATTTCCACCTGTTGTCTATTCCATTTGCACAACAGCATGTGAAATTTATTGTCAATCAGTGTTGCTTCCTAAGTGGACAGTTTGATTTCACAGAAGTGTGATTGACTTGGAGTTACATTGTGTTGTTTAAGTGTTCCCTTTATTTTTTTGAGCAGTGTATATTTTTAATTCAGTCGGGATCTCAACTTACTGTTCAGCTTTAGATTAGTAGAATACAGAAGGTGCAATTTTGAACTTGGTTATATCAGTTATCTTATTGTTACAGTATATGTGACTGACCGGCTCAATTCGGTCTTATGTAGCAAAATTCAAAATTATGTTTTTTACATTGGATAAAAGTAGAAACTCAGAGTTAGAAAAGTGTATATCATACACTACAGTTGCAGAACAATGGGAAAGTAATTCTGCTTTGAAAGTTGATCAACTTGGAACTCCACTTTAGAGAAAATGGCCCTTGAATGTTTTGGTACACCTACTGGAGAGCTCTTTTTTTTGTCTACACCCATTCAGCATCGATCACACCCTCTTAAGCCTTTAGCCCCACCCATCTCTTTAAGGATTCACGTGAGACCATGTTCAAAATAGAGTGAGTACAGTAGTGTACTAAACAACCGACGATGGTTGGTTTATACTACGTCTATCGACATGTCTGTAGACAGTTGTGGCAGTGACATCATGAGCGTTCTATTGTCGTCTCAAGTCAACCTTTTCGTTGTCATTATGAAAAGTACAAATGCAAAACCTACAGGTTGCATGACATCAGCAAACTGGTGGTACAAAATAGCCTAACTGGTGTAATTTAACACCAATTAACCCAAATGAAATTAGCACACGTCAATCTAGCAAACCAGCAACTAAAATCAACTTTTTGGTTCTAACATTAAGTTAGCTGGCTAGCCAGTTCAAATGACCATACCATATAGCTGACAACGTCTTAACTTTAGCTAATTTGTGTTCATTATTATATGAAAATGAATTACAAGTTAATGGCATGCTAGTTACAGAAAATAGCTTACAGTTGTGAGTGTGATGAAAAGAAGCAGGGCATTCTACTGGATAATTTTATAACTTGGACACTATCTCGCTGGCCTAACATTATCTCCTAATTTAACTTTGGTGCAGGTTATGTTGTTCTTCACATTACTGTCTCTCGTAAACATACACTATATCAAATACAATCTTTATTTGTCACATGCACAGGATACAGAAGGTGTAAACAGTACAGTGAAATGGTTACCTACATAACATGTTTTTTTTGTTAAGCATGTAGCTAAACAATGAACCATTATCCCAACTCATAACGTTACTACCCTGCATAAATCTGTAAGTAACTAACCAACTAGTTTCAATGTTAGCTTGCTAGCTAACATTAGGCTGTAACTTGCAATGAAAATGACTTCATGATTGAATTAGAAATGTATAATATCTGTATGTAGCTAGCTAGATTCTCTTACACATATACATGGATGAACGATTATCCTTTTCTGTCACGGATGCCATGGTTGCCCTTAGTTTGAAAATGTAGTCCGGAGGCAGGTGTTTTATATCAAATCTAGAGTCGGCTTTCTATTCCGCAACAAAGCCTCCTTCACTCACGCCGCCAAACTTACCCTAGTAAAACTGACTATCCTACCGATCTTCGACTTCGGCGATGTCATCTACAAAATAGCTTCCAACACTCTACTCAGCAAACTGGATGCAGTTTATCACAGTGCCATGCGTTTTGTCACTAAAGCACCTTATACCACCCACCACTGCGACCTGTATGCTCTAGTCGGCTGGCCCTCGCTACATATTCGTCACCAGACCCACTGGCTCCAGGTCATCTACAATGCTAGGTAAAGCTCCACCTTATCTCAGTTCACTGGTCACAATGGCAACACCCACCCGTAGCACGCGCTCCAGCAGGTGTATCTCACTTGCCATCCCTAAAGCCAACACCTCCTTTGGCCGCCTTTCGTTCCAGTTCTCTGCTGCCTGTGACTGGAACGAATTGCAAAAATTGCTGAAATTGGAGACTTTTATCTCCCTCACCAACTTCAAACATCTGCTATCTGAGCAGCTAACCGATCGCTGCAGCTGTACATAGTCTATCGGTAAATAGCCCACCCATTTTTACCTACCTCATCCCCATACTGTTTTTATTTATTTACTTTTCTGCTCTTTTGCACACCAAAATCTCTACCTGTACATGACCATCTGATCATTTATCACTCCAGTGTTAATCTGCAAAATTGTAATTATTCGCCTACCTCCTCATGCCTTTTGCACACAATGTATATAGACTCTCTTTTTTTCTACTGTGTTATTGACTTTTTAATTGTTTACTCCATGTGTAACTCTGTGTTGTCTGTTCACACTGCTATGCTTTATCTTGACCAGGTCGCAGTTGCAAATGAGAACTTGTTCTCAACTAGCCTACCTGGTTAAATAAAGCTGAAATAAAAAAATAAAAAATCAATTTTAAAAAACAACAGCCTTCAGTGTTCTCTTTCTGACTCCCTCTGCATATTTGCAATCAAACGCCAGCATTTTCTCCATCTCCTTAGCTATCATACTCTGCTTCCACTGGAGATTCCACTGAGACCTTTATGATGTCTTTAAAAAGGCTGCATTGGAACGGATTACCTACACATACAGAGCAGCTCATGTTACAGACAGAAGCATGCTACATGGCAAATCAATCCGAACTCATCTCTCGGCATGTCCATCCCATCCAATATCTCAGCCAATCATGGCAAGTGGGAAGGTTCCTGACTTTTAACCAACTAGGCTCGTAATTGAACAATGTTATTCGTATTTACAGATGTAATACACATTTGTTATTAAGGCACATGAAAGTTCACATGTTCTAGAAAGCATTTCTGCCAAAAAATGCATTTTGATAAAGAATAAATCCCTATGTTCAAATGCCTCGCCTGTGAAGGAGTGACGTGTGACATACGCCTAGTTTCCTGAATCGAGACACATATGCCACTTGCTGACAGTCACTCATTTAGCCCATGTCAATTAAAATGGTTTAGATTGGTAAATTAGTCTAGCCAGCTATCTAACCTTGTAGTAATCATGGCCGAATAAAACCTATCCAAAGCAAAAACCGTAGACAGATGGTAGCATTCGCGTCAAACTGAAAGTGTGAATCATTGCATTTAACCACGGCAAGGTGACTTGGAATATGGTTTAATACAAACAGTACAGTTATGCCCCCCATAAGGAAATCAAACAGGCAAAATGTCAGTACAGAGACAAAGTGGAGTCGCAATTCAACGGCTAACAAGCAGGACCTTTGTGGCAGGGACTTCAGACAATCCAGACAAAAGACAAAACATCGCAAACACCGACGTCTTGCTCCCGGACAAGCTAAACACCTTCTTTGCCCACTTTGAGGATAACACAGCACCACCAACAAGGGCCTGTGGGCTCTCGTTCTCGTGAGTAAGACATTTAAACGTGTTAAACCTCGCTAGGCTGCCAGCCCAGATGGCTCCCTAGACTTGTCCTCAGAGCATGCGCAGAACAGCTTACTGGAGTATTTACAGACATATTCAATCTCTCCCTATCCCAGTCTTCTGTCCACACTTGCTTCAAGATGTACACCGTTGTTCCTACCCAAGAAAGCAAAGGTAACTGAACTAAATTACTATCACCCTGGATCACTCACTTCTGTCATCATGAAGTGCTTTGAGAGGCTAGCTACCGATCATTTTACCTCCATCTTACCTGGCACCCTAGACCCACTGCAATTTGCATACCGCCTCTATAGATCCACGGATGATGCAATCGCCATTGCATTGCACACTGCCCTATCTCATCTGGACAAGAGGAATACCTACGTAAGAACACTGTTCATACATCTCAGACCTCAACACCATAGTACCCTCCAGGCTCATCATTGAGCTTGGTTCCCTGGGTCTGAACCCAGACCTGTGCAACTGGGTCCTGGACTTCCTGATGGTCCACCCCCAAGTGGTGAAGGTTGGAAATAACACTTCCACTAGGCTGGTCCACAAGGGTGAGTGCTCAGCCCCCTCCTGTACTGCCTGTTCACCTATGACTGCGAGGCCATGCACTCCTCCAACTCAATCATCAAGTTTGCAGATGACACGACAGTGGTAGGCCTAATTACCAACAATGACTAGACAGCCTACAGGGAGGAGCTGAGGGCCCTGGCAGAGTGGTGCCAGTAAAAATAAACTCTCTCTCAACTTCAACAAAACGATGAAGCTGATCGTAGACTTCAGGAGACAGCAGAGGAAGCACGCCCCCATACACATTGACGGGGCCGCAGTTGAGAAGGTATAAAGATTCAAGTTCCTCGACGTACACATCACTGACAAACTGGAATTGTTCACCCACACAGAGAGTGTGGTGAAGAAGGTGCTATAGCACCTTGTTCAACCTTAGGAGGCTGAAGAATGTTGGTTTGCCCCAAAGACCCTAACAAACTTTTTCAGATGCACCATTGAGAGCACCCTGTCTGGCTGTAACACCGCCTGGTACGGCAACTGCACCGTCCGCAACCGCAGGGCTCTCCAGAGGGTGGTGCGGTCTGTCCAACGCATCACCGGGGGCACACTGCCTGCCCTCCATTGTATCTACATCTTCAGATGTCACAGGAAGGCCAAAAAAGATAATCAAGGAACTCAGCCACCCGAGCCATGGCCTGTTCACCCAGCTATCATCCAGAAGGCGATGTCAGTACAGGTGCATCAAAGCTGTGATCGAGAGACTGAAAAACAGCTTTTATCTCAAGGCCATCATACTGTTAAATAGCCATAACTAGCCAGCCTCCACCCAGCACCCTGCCATGAACTTAGTCACTGTCGCTAGCCGGCTATCACCTGGTTACTCAACCCTGTACCTTAGAGGCTGCTGCCCTATGTACATACACATGAACTCACTGGTCAGTTTAATAATGTTTACATACTGTTTTTCTTATTTAAGATGTATAATACTGTATTCTAGTCAAGGCATCCTATTCAACTATTGCTGTACACACATATATATGTTTTTGTTTATTATAAATTAGTAAATAAATTTATGTTTTTGTTTATTATAAATTAGCAAACATTTCTTAAAACTTGTTTACACTTTGTCATTATGGGGTATTGTGTGTAGATTGATGAGAAAATATACTAATTGAATAAGGCTGTAACCTAACAAAATGTGGGAAAAGTAAAGGGGTCTGAATACTTTCTGAAGGCACTATATATATACTCTGGACTCCTACATTGCTTGACGTAATGTTTCTATTTGTATTAATTCCATTCTTTTACCCTTAGATTTGTGTGTATTGTTGTGTATTGTTTGATATTATTGCACTGTTGGAACTAGGAACACAAGCATTTCGTTACACCCACACTAACATCTGCTAAATATGTGAATTGCGACCAATAAAATTTGCTTTGATTTGACCTCCAGGGGGCCCCCATTGATTTCTTGTCACTCTCACTCAGATATCATATTAACCTGTCATAAGTCATGACAAAATGTGTAGAATTACATGAAATTTGCTTTAAAACTGCAAATATTATTCCCTCTTTCAAGAACGTACAATAGTAAAAGTATATGGATGGCAGAAGACTTGCCTTCTGACTGATCCTGTTCTTTCTGTGCTGTTGTTGGTAGGAGTGTCCGAGTGGAGTGGTGAATGAGGAGTCCTTTAAAACCATCTACTCCACATTCTTCCCCCAGGGAGGTGAGTCAATGACCGTTAAACCTTTGACCCCTGACCAATAAGCCTAAACCCAAACTAAGTATTTTAAGATCTGTTACTCCCCAAAGTAACTGAGACATTTAACAAGAGTAACAACATTTAAAACCAGTGATATTTGTATTGATGTGATGTCCCATTTTTTAACCATTATGTCTGTACTACTTACTGTAGGGCACTTACAGTACAAGGCCTTGTTTGAAATGATATTTAGGTTGAAGATGTATCTAACTACTTGTTACAGAATAAAAGTGTGTTGTCTGAAATTACATTTATGTGCTAACAACTTATTTGACCAGGTTTTGTTCCAAATATATCTACCCACTTGGAATTTTTTGTATATTGTTGTCTCAGATACATTTCAATGACATATTCTGTATGTCTCTATCTGTTCAGATTCGGGTGCGTATGCACATTTCTTGTTTGAGGCCTTTGACACTAACAAGAATGGATCGGTTAGTTTCGAGGTAAGATTATTTTTTACTATTGTCTACTTCCTAAGGGAGTGAGGAAAAACTCTCTCTGTCTGCATACTGTATATGCAGCTGCAGCTGAATATGTATACAAATAGAATAAATGCCTTTCTGCTCCTCTCAACACATACAGACACACACACACATACACATGCGACCTAAGGGTCGAAACATTGTTGATGGACACACTGGGGGAAAATAGTGTATTGCAGTGAGCCACACCATCTTCTTTGCTGATGCTATAGCCCAGGGGATGGGCGACACATGTTACTTCTGTTCTCAGAACCGATTAAAAATGTTCAGTTTTACCGGTCAGGAAGCGCATGGCTTCGTTCCCACAACCGATGTGAAACCGAAAACATATGTTCCCGCAACTTCCAAGGAACCAAATGTGCTTGTAGTGGTGGGAAAAAAGGTGTGTAAGTGTCGAATGCTGGTGAGTATGATGGGTGGTGAAGAATGTTTACAAAAATGTTAAATCTCTCTCTCTTTCTCTCTCTCTTTCTCTCCTCTCAATATCTTTGGCTTTCACTCTTTTTCTCTCAGGACTTTGTGTTTGGTCTGTCTATCATTCTGAGAGGAACGATAAACGACCGGCTAAACTGGGCCTTCAACCTGTACGACCTGAACAAAGACGGCTGCATCACCAAAGAGGTAACACACACGGCTGCACACAAACACAGATGCACACACACACATATACCATACTTGAAAATACAGAGTATCAACAACATTACTGGCCTGTATGACCGCTTGAAAAGAGCTTTTGTTTCAAAAAATCTGCACCAAATCATCCATTCTGTTTGCAACAAGGCCATTAAGTATTACTGCAAGACAACACGGCAAAGAAATACACTTTTTGGCCTAAATGGTTTAAGTCAAATCCTCGGCATTTTCAAGTTTTGTGGTGGCAGCATCATATTATGGGTATGCTTGTCACTGGCAGGGACTGGGGAGTTTGTCAGGATCAAAATTAAAAAATGAATGGAGCAAAGCCCAGCTACAAAGTTAGAGGAAAAAACCTCTCAGTCTTCGGGAAAGCTAACCCTGGGATAGAATTGTATTTTTCAGCAGGACAATTAAAAAACGTTTTTAAAAAAGACACACTAGAATGGCTTTCCAAGAGGTGCTGAGTGTTCCTGAGTGGTCTGTTTGAACTTGTTATCAGTATAAAAGACACCTGTCCACAACCTCAAACAGTCACACTACAAACTCCACTATGGCCAAGACCAAAGAGCTGTCAAAGGACACCAGAAACAAATTTGTAGACCTGCACCAGGCTGGGAAGACTGAATCTGCAATAGGTAAGCAACTTGGTTTGAAGAAATCAACTGTGGGAGCAATTATTAGGAAATGGAAGACATACAAGACCACTGATAATCTCCCTCGATCTGATGCTCCACGCAAGATCTCACCCCGTGGGGTCAAAATGATCACAAGAACAGTGAGCAAAAATCCCAGAACCACACGGGGGGACCTAGTGAATGACCTGCAGAGAGCTGGGACCAAAATAACAAAGCCTACCATCAGGAACACACTACGCCGCCAGGGACTCAAATCCTGCAGTGCCAGACGTGTCCCCCTGCTTAAGCCAGTACATGTCCAGGCCCGTCTGAAGTTTGCTAGAGAGCATTTGGATGATCCAGAAGAAGATTGGGAGAATGTCATAGGGTCAGATGAAACCAAAATAGAACGTTTTGGTAAAAACTCAACTCGTCGTGTTTGGAGGACAAAGAATGCTGAGTTGCGTCCAAAGAACACCATACCTACTGTGAAGCATGGGGGTGGAAACATCATGCTTTGGAGCTGTTTTTTTGCAAAGGGACCAGGACGACTGATCCGAGTAAAGGAAAGAATGAATGGGGCCATGTATCGTGAGATTTTGAGTGAAAACCTCTTTCCATCAGCAAGGGCATTGAAGATGAAACGTGGCTGGGGTCTTTCAGCATGACAATGATCCCAAACACACCGCCCGGGCAATGAAGGAGTGGCTTCGTAAGAAGCATTTCAAGGTCCTGGAGTGACCTAGCCAACATACATTACGTTCTCAGAACATGAAGAAAACTTAACATAAAAAGCACAAGAAAACTTGAGTAACATTCAGAGAATGTTTTTAAAAAACATATATCTCAGCATCAACAAAACGCTCTGTAGCCTCCTATCTTGTTAAGTGTGTTCAGGTGTTTCCTTTGAAATGGAGTCTGTTTGAATAGACTAAAATAAACAGCTTTGTATGCGTAAAACAATCATGGCATGCCAGCTCCATCTGGGTGGTGCAGTGGACTAATTCCATGGACAGAGAATCAGAAGATAATAGATTCAAATCCCACTGATTCCATGTCAAAATAAAGGTATTTCATGAATAATGCCAAAGAAAATAGATTTGCATACATTCCCCCAACTTCCAAGGAACCAAATGCTAGTTGGGTATACCCTGTGTCATCTCTCTCTCTCTCTATCTCTCTCTCTCTCTCTCTCTCTTTCTGTCTCTCTGTAGGAGATGATGGATATAATGAAGTCTATCTATGATATGATGGGGAAGTACACATACCCCTGTATGCAGGACGAGGCACCAAGGGAACACGTGGAGAGCTTTTTCCAGGTCAACATTCAATTTCTGTTCGTCAAACCCAATACTTTAGAGCGAGCCCTTGAGCAAGGTACTCAAACCGCAAATTGCTCCAGGGGCACTGAACGACGTTTGTCCCCTTTTCCCTGCCCTTTCTCTCCCTTCTAGAAAATGGATCGTAATAATGATGGTGTGGTCACTATTGATGAGTTCATCGAGTCATGCCAAAAGGTAGGTTGTGTGTGTGTAGTGTGTGAAAGTTCTTGTTTGTAAGACAGGTTCCATTTGTGTAACTGACCACTGAGTCCTCAGATCTCACTAAGGTTAATTAGGGCATTCCCCAAGGTTTGGTTTTAGGACCGTTACTGCTTGCACATTTTATATTCCCTTTTCACCCATTTTCCAACATTGTTTTGGGTTGTGAGCCATTTAAAATGCACTTTAAATAAATTCTGATAGAGAGAGAGAGAGTGAGCAGAGAGGAAACTGTCTGAGCCGACTCCTCTGAGCTTCACCTTTACTGTCGTCTCCATCTTAGGGAGTCTGACTCCCTTGAAAAAGAAAGCTGAAACAAAGAGGTATTAATTGTGCCTCGAGAAACTTGCTACCCCTGTTGTCTCTCTATGCTTAACATTTCTATCTCTCTCCTTTTCACTCTCTACCCCCCCCTCTCTCTTCAGGATGAGAACATCATGCAGTCCATGCAGCTGTTCGACAACGTCATCTAGGAGCCTCTGACATAGGAAAGTGGCTGGAGGACAGGGGAGGTGTGTGTGTGTGAGTGTGCACCACAGGAGGTTGGTGGCACCTTAACTGGGCAGGAATGGCTTGTGGTGATGGTTGTAGAGGAATAAGTGGAATGGTATCAAATACATCCAACACATGGTTTCCATGTGTTTGATGCCATTACTTTTGCTCCTTAGCGGCCATTATTATGAGCCGTCCTCCCCTCAGCAGCCTCCACTGGCATGCGCGTGTATTTGTATGTGTGCACATGTGTGTGTGTGTGTGTGTGTGTGCGCATGTGTGTGTGTGTGTGTATTTCTCTCTGCCCTCACTCCAAGCCAAAAGGGGGTGCCTCCTCTTATCCAGCCCTTCATCTCTCCCAGAGACATAGAGAAGTGAGGGGCTGGTGATCCACACCCACATCAAGGACCGGTTCAGGAGTGAGCAACGTTACAGAACATTCAGATAGAAATGTGTTGTGTAGAACAAATATGATTGCCTGTCCTGTGTAATAGGGAGTCAATCGTGTCAGCTCTATTCGTTACGTCTATATGCAACTTTTGGAGTGCTTTGTCTGGTTGAAAACACCCCTGGCTCGTTAACTATTGTATTATTTTAACACTCCTGTTTCTGACACAGCTGCTGTAGCATGCTGCCTGGCCTCAATGTAGGATAAAGTCCCCCATACTCACTGACCAATTGTCCGTTTTGCATGTCCCCGCCTAATGGTTAAGGTTAGGGTCGTGGGTGGCTAATCCTAGATCTGTGGTTAGAGGCAACTTCTACCAGAGCAACTGGACCCCTGACACCTCTGTCATTAAAACTAAGGTAACTACCGCCACTTAGTGGACAAAAGGAGGAAAGGACACTTGGAAAAGGGACAATGGAACTGAAGGGACTGAGGATCTGAAGGATGAGACTTCTTGCGAACAGAAGACAGAGACAGAGTTGTTTTTAATAAGGGACTGATTTGAATATCGCAATAATGATGTCACTAATAATAACTTGTACATATATACAGAAATACTCCAAAGCCTGTCTGCCTGTCTGCTGTTGCTAGAGTCATCCACAGGTGCCTCGCTCCGTGTGTGTGTGCGCGTCCGTATGCGTACTTGTCATTCCTGTCTCTGGTAGGAAACCATTCAAATTTCAACTCCATACGAGGCCTCCTTTGTACTAACACTAACGTATGCTGACTGTTGTACCTCTTCCAATTACCCTGCGGTCAAGAACTACTAGAGAGTCTAATGTGGGGCTGAATTGATGAACATGCTACTTCGACCCTCCAGGCTTCAGTAGACTCCTTACCGTATTTACAGGTGACTAGCTGATGCATTGAAGCATGGGAATAGGAGTTGAAACGGAAATGTCTGGCTTATCAAATACTGTAATGCGTCATATTATGCCTATCTTTCATTATACTGATCATGCAACTGAAACGGGAAGCATTTCTGTTTAGATCAACCATGAAAGAGCAGCAACATGTCGAGGACAATTCTACCTGATACAGTATCCAAGTTAGGCTTCTTGTTTCATGTCTACGTACACAAAGTCAGGCGTGGGTATTGTCGTGTGTGTGTGCGTGTTTGTGTGTGCGTGAGGTGGGCAGGTGGGTAGGTGGGTGGGTGGGTGTGAGGACACCAGTAATGTTTCTACCAAAGAGTCAGACACACAAACTGAAGAAGTATTTAAAGCCACCTGCAGTTATATCAGGCTTTAAATAGGCACATGTGTGAAATGTGGGAGGAGAGGAGGAAGTGGAGAACGAGATAAAGAGAGATTAGAGTGGAAAGGGATAGAATGTGAATGCTTTTGTGTGTAGGGGTGTTGGGTTGTGTGTGTGTCACTGCGTAAGAGAGTGATTTGTCAACTGAATAGTACAGTTTCCCAAGTCTTTGCCAACTTCATGTTTCGAACTGGGGATTAAAAAAAGGCTGTTTGAAATGCCTTTGTGGTTCTGAAGAGAATGTTGATCTTTTGTAAACATTACCTGTCTCCATCAACTACTTCTTATGTGTCTCATTAAATTACGTCATCACTTTCAGCCCTACAACAGTGGCATAAGCAATAACGTCCATATTCTACACCCTTTTACCTGTTCCTGGGAGTAGATAACCAACTGGTCAAGGGTCAGATATTCCTACAGTCGCATACTCATTAAGGTTAGGATTGAGTAGGATAACTGATCCTCAGACTCTGGTTAAATTACAACATTTAATTTGGATTTCCTTACCCTGTAAGCAGTCTATGGTCAAGGTATGACAAGGTATGTCAAGGTATGTTTACCTGGCATTGAACTATTTTTTCTGACGTTGTAGCATTTGTGGCACAAATCCAATGCAAGTCAATGGTACTTATATTAGCAAATCCAAATCAACCTGAAGTAACTCATATTGTAGCTCAACTAAAGCCCTACTTATATATGGTGCTAACATGCTATCTTTGTCCTGATCCTGCCCACATTCTGATTGTGCCCACATTTTTTGCCAGGTGTAGATGATTTAAAGACACATTATGATCGGATTGTGATCAGATTTTCCCGAACACCTCCGGAGGTAGTCAGGCAGACGTGTCTGGATATCAATCTGAGCAGCTAACCGATCGCTGCTGCTGTACATAGTCTATTGGTAAATAGCCCACCCATTTTCACCTACCTCATCCCCATACTGTTTTTATTTATTTACTTGCTCTTTTGCACACCAATATCTCTACCTGTACATGACCATCTGATCATTTATCACTCCAGTGTTAATCTGCAAAATTGTAATTATTCGCCTACCTCCTCATGCCTTTTGCACACATTGTATATAGACTCCCCCCTTTGTTTTCTACTGTGTTATTGACTTGTTAATTGTTTATTCCATGTGTAACTCTGTGTTGTCTGCTCACACTGCTATGCTTTATCTTGGCCAGGTCGCAGTTGCAAATGAGAACTTGTTCTCAACTGGCCTACCTGGTTAAATAAAGGTGAAATAAAATAAAATAAAAAAATCAAGAGTAAACAGACCCAGATGGTCAAATAATTTAAATCATAATTTGACCAGCCTCTAAAGTCCTTGACAGGTTGCACCGTTAACATATGACATCATCAAATGTCTTAAAATAAACAAAATCATAATATTTTGAAAGAATATCTGTCAAATCATTTGCATAGAGGGAGGCAGCAGCTAATATTGTGACAATGCAGACACATTGGACAGATAAGAGACATATTTTAAAACAATGTGTAGATGTGACAAACCTTGGTCACATCGTGATTGGATCATATAGATCAGGTCATAAAACTCACATGTTAGCGCAAGGTGTAAACAAGGCTTAAGTCACTTATAGATGAGTTGGACATGAATCGCAAAAATGCTAATAGAGGTGCCAGTGACTTGCATTGGGTTTGTGCCACAAATGCTAAAATGCTAGAATTTGAAAACAGTTCCAGGGAAACAAAGCCAAACCATGGATTGCTGCCACAACTTGTCCATAGACTGCTTACAGGGTAAGAAAACTCATATGTAATTTTGTAATTTGGGTAAACTATCCCTGGGCCAACTTCTACCTGGAGTGTATTATTAATCGGTTAACACCTGTAATAACATTTAATCCACTTGAATGTGTTTTTACAATCTCTTTTTTTTGGGGGGGGTCTGGCTCTGATTGTCTGCTTGCAGGTGCCGTAGGTGATTTCATGCACTGAGCACCATTGAAACCCATCTATACTCCATGTACTGTGTCATAGAACAATGATATCTACTAACCCGTTGTTACTGACTGTGTGTAGTTAGTTAGCTAGCCTCAACTGGTTGCATTGCATATGTAAAATGTGTATATTTTGTACAGAGACAATACAAATCACATTGCTATGCATCTTTGTGTGTGAAGTGTTTTTAGTGATCATTTTGCTTAATTCACAGTGAAAGCCAGGCAAACTATGTGACTACAGCCTATTCCTAAACTGTCCATTGAGAATGAAACAGCTAATCATGTGGTGGGTTATGAAGTGCTGAAAATACTGAGATGGTTCAATATTCAATATATATTCACTATATAAAATAAGAGAGGGCTATGTACATATCTGGTAACACACACACACACACACACACACCAACAGTAGTGTCCAAAGCAATATACAAAATATAATATTACTTTTGGCAATCTAGTTCCCCAGAGTCAGATAAAAGAGTGGATAAGAATGTTGTGTCTCTGCGTGCAGTTTGAAGGAAGTTCCTAACTAGTGTTAGCGCAATTGCTAACTAGCATTAGCATAATGACTGGAAGTCTATGGTAACAGCTAGCATCCTAGTAGATACCATAGACTTCCAGACATTGTGCAAATTCTAGTTAGCGTTGGCTAACTAGATGCAGAGACGTACGAATGGTATGCATGAGTTCTTCTGACTCTGGGGAAACAAAAAGAGCTTCATTGACAGAATCCCGAAGTATCCCTTTAAGTGTACAAAGATTGCCCTCCAGTCTCAACTCTGCAAATTGTATAGGTATAAATTGCCTCCAACCACTGAGTCAGATACAGTGCCTTCGGAAAGTATTCAGACCACTTGACTTTTTCCATATTTTGTTACGTTACAGCCTTATTCTAAATAAAATAAAACAATTTCTAAACTTCTAAATTAAAATTTCACAATACCCCATAATGACAAAGCAAAAAAGGATTTTATACATTTTTGCAAATGTATTAAAAAGCAAAAACAGAAATACCATATTTACATAAGTATTCAAACCCTTTGATATGAGACTCGAAATTGAGCTCAAGCGCATCCTGTTTCCATTGATCATCCTTGAGATGTTTCTACAACTTCATTGGAGTCCACCTGTGGTAAATTAAATTGATTGGTCATGGTTTGGAAAGGCACACACCTGTATATATAAGGTCCCATAGCTGACAGTGCATGTCAGAGCAAAAACCAAGCCATGAGGTTGAAGGAGCTCCGAGAGAGGATTGTGTCGAGGCACAGATCTGGGGAAGGGTTCCAAAACAATTCTGCAACATTGAAGGTCCCCAAGAACACAGTGGCCTCCATCATTCTTAAATGGAAGAAGTTTGGAACCACCATCCTAGAGCTGGCTGCCCGGCCAAACTGGGCAATGGAGGGAGGTGACCAAGAACCCAAAGGTCACTATTTCAGAGCTCCAGAGTTCCTTTGTGGAGATGGGAGAGCCTTCCAGAAGAACCACCTGCAGCATTGCACCACTCAGGCCTTTATGGTAGAGTGGCAAGACAGAAGCCACTCCTCAGTAAAATGCACACGACCGCCTGCTTGGAGTTTGCCAAGAGGTACCTAAAGGACTCCCAGACCATGAGAAACAAGATTCTCTGGTCTGATGAAAACAAGATTGAATTCTTTGGTCTGAATGCCTCATCACGTCTGGAGGAACCCTGGCACTGTCCCTACAGTGAAACATAACAGCATCATGCTGTGGGGATGTTTTTCAGTGGCAGGGACTGGGAAACTAGTCAGGATCAAGTGAAAAATGAACGGCGCTGTTCTGTAAAGGGAGTAGTACACAGCGTTGTATGAGATCTTCAGTTTCTTGGTAATTTATCACATGGAATAGCCTTCATTTCTCAGAACAAGAATAGGCTGACGAGTTTCAGAAGAAAGGTCTTTGTTCCTGGCCATTTTGAGCCTGTAATCGAACCCACAAATGATGATGCTCCAGATACTCAACTAGTCTAAAGAAGGCCAGTTTTATTGCTTCTTTAATCAAGTTCATTAAACAAGTTTTAATGACTCCAACCTAAGTATATGTACACTTCCGACTTCAACTGCATATATGTAAACTTCCGACTTCACCTGTATGTAAACTTACATATAAGTTTAAGTTAAAGTTAAAGAAGCAATAAAACTGGCCTTCACAATTCCAGTAGGTCAGAAGTTAACATAAACTAAGTTGACTGTGCCTTTAAACAGCTTGGAAAATTCCAGAAAAGTATGTCATGGCTTTAGAATCTTCTGATAGGCTAATTGACATCATTTGAGTCAATTGGAGGTGTACCTGTGGATGTATTTCAAGGCCAACTTTCAAACTCAGTGCCACTTTGCTTGACATCATGGGAAAATCAAAAGAAATCAACCAAGACCTCAGAAAAAAATATGTAATCCTTGGGAGTAATTTCCAAATGCCTGAAGGTACCACGTTCATCTGTACAAACAATAGTATGCAAGTGTAAACACCATGGGACCACGCAGCCATCATACCACTCAGGAAGGAGACGCGTTCTGTCTCCTAGAGATGAACGTACTTTGGTGCGAAAAGTGCAAATCAATCCCAGAACAACAGCAACAAATGACCTTGAAGATGCTGGAGGAAACAGGTACAAAATTATCTATATCCACAGTAAAACGAGTCCTACTGTATATCGACATAACCTGAAAGGCGTCTCAGCAAGGAAGAAGCCACTGCTCCATAACCGCCATAAAAATCCAGACTACGGTTTGCAACTGCACATGGGGACAAAGATCGTACTTTTTGGAGAAATGTCCTCTGGTCTGATGAAACAAAAATAGAACTGTTTGGCCATAATGACCATCGTTATGTTTGGAGGAAAAGGGGGGATGCTTGCAACCCGAAGAACACCATCCCAACTGTGAAGCAGGGGGGTGGCAGCATCATGTTGTGGGGTGCTTTGCTGCAGGAGGGGCTGGAAAGGAAAATTATGTGGATATATTGAAGCAACATCTCAAAACATCCGTCAGGAAGTTCAAGCTTGGTCGCAAATGGGTCTTCCAAATGGACAATGAGCATACTTCCAAAGTTGTGACAAAAAGGCTTAATGACAACAAAGTCAAGGTATTGGAGTGGCCATCACAATCCTATAGAAAATGTGTGGGCAGAACTGAAAAAGCGTGTCCGAGCAAGGAGGCCTACAAACCTGTCTCAGTTACACCAGCTCTGTCAGAGGAATGGGACAAAATTCACCGAACTTATTGTGGGAAGCTTGTGGAAGGCTACCCAAAAATGTTGACCCAAGCTAAACAATTCAAAGGCAATGCTACCAAATACTAATTGAGTGTATGTGAACGTCTGTCACACTGGGAATGTGATGGAAGAAGCAAAAGCTGAAATAACTCATTCTCTCTCCTATTATTTCACATTCCTGAAATAAGGTGGTGATCCTAACTGACCTAAAACAGGGAATGTTTACTCGGATTAAATGTCAAGAATAAAATTTAAACTGAGTTTAAATGTATTTGTCTAAGGTGTATGTAAACTTCCAACTTCAACTGTATATACACACATATATATACACACATATATATGTTGACTTGTACGCACCAGTCAAAAGTTTGGACACCTACTCATTCAAGGGTTTTCTTTATTTGTACTATTTTCTACATTGTAGAATAATAGTGAAGACATCAAAACGATGAAATAACACATATGGAACCATGTAGTAACCAAGAAAGTGTTAAACAAATCAACATGTATTTTAGATTTTAGATTCATCAAAGTAGCCACCCTTTGCATTGATGACAGCTATGCACACTCTTGGGATTCTCTCAACCAGCTTCATGAGGTAGTCACCTGTTATGCATTTCAATTAACAGGTGTGCCATGTTAAAAGTGTTTTGGTATTTATTTCCTTCTTAATGTGTTTGTGCCAGGCTTCATGGTTGAATTGCTGCACAGAAACCACTACTAAAGGACACCAATAAGAAGAACAGACTTGCATGGGCCAAGACACACGAGCAATGGACATTAGTTATCACGGCACCACGTGGTATTTGTACACGAAGGGCAATTTACTGTATCTGCGCATTGTGCCTTTTCCTTTTCATTGATGATTACATTTTGTGATTGTACTTCGACTCACATTGAAAACTACAGTCTAATCATAATTAAGTTAATTTAATATTTAAATTAACTTCCACATGATTCTCCGCCTATGTAGGAAGCCTACTCTATTTCAAAGAGACCAAATGTAACAGGCACACTTGAACTCTCACGACCAACTAAAAGAGGTAGGCTACTGAAGTAGAAGCAGTGAATTCTGAATGTGTGTATAATGTGGAAAAAAATGTGTTTTTAATACAACAGGTAGGCTAATACAATGCAGAAAGCGGACCATTTCCAAATAATCTGTCGGACAACAAAAATACAATATATTCATCCCAAAGTCGTCTGTCTGACAGCACGCTCCCGCCAGCAGACAGTGCCACAGACCGTGCAGCAACGATCTCGTTAAGGACCTGTAGGTTGCGCAGTCATCCAACGGGAATGCAGCCCTCTAGTGCACAGTCAGTACCCAACACTTTGCTCACCGTCATTGTAAAAAAAATCATTTGTTCTGTTCATTTGAACTCCAAGACTGTTGGAAAAGCATTCCTCATGAAGCTGGTTAAGAGAATGCCAAGAGTGTGCAAAGCTGTCATCAAAGGCAAAGGGTGGCTACTTTAAAGATATTTTTTGATTTGTTGAACTGTTTTTGTTACTAAATGATTTGTGTTTTTTCATAGTTTGGATGTCCACTATTATTCAACAATGTAGAAAATAGTAAAAATAAAGAAAAACCCTGGAATGAGTAGGCGTGTCCAAACCTTTGACTTGTACTGTAAGTATTCAGACCCATTACTCAATCTTTGTTGAAGCGGCTTTGGCAGCGATTACAGCATCAATTCTTCTTTGATATCACGCTACAAGCTTGGCACACCTGTATTTGGGGAGTTTCTCCAATTCTTCTATGCAAACTCTGTCAGGTTGGATGGGGAGCATCGCTGCACAGCTATTTTCAAGTCTCTCCAGAGATGTTCACGTCGAAGCTCTGACTGGGCCACTCAAGGACATTTAGAGACTTGTCCCGAAGGCATTCCTGCGTTGTTTTGGCTGTGTGCTTAGAGTCGTTGTCCTGCTGGAAGGTAAACCTTCATCCCAGTCTGAGGTCCTGAGCGCTCTGGAGCAGGTTTTCATCAAGGATCTCCCTTTACTTTGCACCGTTTATCTTTCCCTCGATCCTGACTAGTTTTCCACTCTCTGCCGCTGAAAAACATCCCCACAGCATGATGCTTCCGCCATCATGCTTCACCGTAGGGATGGTGCCAGGTTTCCTCCAGACGTGACGCTTGGCATTCAGGCCAAGACTTAAATCTTTGTTTCATCAGACCAGATAGTCTTGTTTTTCATGGTTTGATAGTCCTGTAGGTGCGTTTTGGCAAACTCCAAGCAGACTGTCATGTGCCTTTTACTGAGGAGTGGCTTCCGTCTGGCCGCTCTACCATAAAGGCCTGATTGGTGGAGTGCTGCAGAGATGGTTGTCTTTCTGGAAGGTTCTCCCATATCCACAGAGGAACTCTGGAGCTCTGTCAGAGTGACCATTGGGTTCTTGTTCACCTCCCTGACCAAGGCCCTTCTCCCCCGATTGCTCAGTTTGGCTGGGCGGCCAGCTCTAGGAAGAGTCTTGGTGGTTCCAAACTTCTTCCATTTAAGAATGATGGAGGCCACTGTGTTCTTGGGGACATTCAATGCTGCAGAAATGTTTTGGTACCCTTCCCCAGATCTGTGCCTCCACACAATCCTGTCTCGGAGCTCTACAGATAATTCCTTCGACCTCATTGCTTGGTTTTTGCTCTGACATGCACTGTCAACTGTGGGACCTTATATAGACAGGAATGTGCCTTTCCAAATCATGTCAAATAAATTGAATTTACCACAGGTGGACTCCAATCAAGCTATTGAAACATCTCAAGGATGATCAATGGGAACAGGATGCGCCTGAGATCAATTTGAGTCTCATTGCAAAGGGTCTGAAAACGTATGTAAATATGGTATTTTTGTATTTTATTTTTAATACATTTAAAAAACCTTCTAAAAACCAGTTTTTCGCTTTGTCATTATGGGGTATTGTGTGTAGATTGATGAGGACAATACTTTTTTAAATACATTTTTAGAAAAGGCTGTAATGTTAAAAAGAAATTGGGAAAAGGGAAGGGGTCTGAATACTTTCCAAATGCATTGTAAAAGGTAAGTATGACTCAGATAACCATTTAGACTAACCTTTTCTATAGATCATGTGCTTGTGTACACCACATACATGTTTAAGAAAACAAAGAAAAAAGAGACAGTTGTCACATGCGTCTTCTTCGGGTGTTGTTGAGGGGAGGGGAGACACAAAGCGCTGTGCTCCCTCTCCGCCTGCAGATGGCAGCAGGCATAAATAATTCCCAACTGAAATCCTTGGAGGACTCAGACCAAAATAATAGTGGATTACAACCATAAACAGTCATTGATTACAACAATATCCAAACCATGTTTTATAAATATAATGTGATTCCATAATCTTATTTGGCAGCCTCAACTATAGTGTTTGAATATAAACATTCAAACTTAGATACAGTAGGTTTCTGTGCGTTTTCAAAACTTGTTTTTCTGAAATGATAAACCTGCAATAGTCTACACCATCTCAATCTAATCTCCAAATGAGATGGCAAGTATTATCTTATCAATTAGAAAAAAAATCTGCCCTACTATAAGTGAGATTTATGTATTGATTTGAAATATATGCAAAGTAAAAAATAAAATGTTTCTGAAATTTCAGGGAAATAAATGCATTAAAAAATTATAATAATCTGAGTACATTTGAAAAATGTAGCCCCATCAGCAATTTCAACTGCCCCCTTAGTCACTTTATCCTGGAGCCAGGTATGACACAATAGTAGACTACTTCTTTCAGTTTTTTTGCATTCATTTGGTAAGGGCTGCATTTAATAGAGTAATTGCCCATCTAAACGTCATTGCTGTCCATTGTGCTGATACTGTGCAGCAGAGATAGGCTACAGATTTCAAAAGCAATCAATGATCCCGGTGTCTCGCCGTGTGTGCCACTGCCAAACAGGTGTTAGATAAAAAAATGTTCTTCCTATATTATTATTATTATTACTAAGTACTATAGTAGCCTATGTAAGTAAGAGACTGCCAGTCATGCCTTAAAATACAATCAATCTTTTTACTTTGAAAATAAAATAACAAATGAAATTTTCTGGCTAATTAGGCCATGGCCTAAGTATTAAAACAACAGAAGAGAACACAACAGAAGAACACGTCTCTATAAAACAACAGACGAAGTCTTGAATAAATAAATACATGCTCTGGATATTATTAGGCTACTATAGCCTAAGCATTAAGGCAACCGAATAGAACACTGTAGAAGAACGCATAAATAAATAGTCTTGAATAATTCAATAATAAATAAATCTTCTGGATATTATTAGCTTTTTTTTAATACATCAAAACACAACAGAAGAACACATACTGTATTTTAGGAGAAGTCCTGGTGGTCATCTCTTGCCGCTAGCAAGCTGAAATCAAATTGAAATTGAATAACTGATATAAATAATTGAATATTAAAACTACATTAACCAACTTACTGAAAATGTAACAATTGTCAGAAGAAGTAGGCTACTAGGACATGTAGACCTCTGCGTTTAAGTTTACTTCAAATGAATTGTCTACTTGCATAAAGTAGGATCTTCTACATATTATCGCATAGAAACAGGATCCACAGTGGAGGGTTTCAGCATTGTTCTCCTCTGGTCGATGGTTCAGCCTGCCATGCTTCCTCTACACTTGACGTGGCCAGTTGATTCTCTAGTTGTATCAACAACCAAGTCAAATATCTTCCACACATCTGACTTTTCTTCCCGACCACCCAGTATACTTTCCCATGAGGCAAGTTTCTTTTTAATATCCTCCGCATCCATTTTGCTGTCACATCTGTGATAATGGTATAATGGAGTTGTTGTAACAAATGTATTGCTGTGATATATGATTGGCTATCGTACGTTCAGACCCTACCCTATTGGTCAGTCACAGGTGTATGCATGTGTCACATGAAAAAAGCTTTTTTGCAGTCTCAACCAGTGGCGACCCATCATTCAGAGCCCCACCTTTTTTTAGCCCCACATTTTTAGCTAAAAAACAAAAAACAAAAACATCATACTTTCAAATTCTTAGCTAGCAGTCATGATCATGAATGATCATGAAAGTCCTTTTTAATCCTTGTCAAGGACAACAACCACCCGAGCCACTGCCTGTTCAACCCCGCTACCATCAGGAAGGTGAGGTCAGTACAGGTGCATCAAAGCTGGAACTGAGAGACTGAAAAACAGGTTCTATCTCAAGGCCATCAGACTGTTAAGCAGCCATCACTAACACAGAGAGGCTGCTGCCTACATCCCGACTTGAAATCATTGGCCACATTAATAAATGGATCACTAGCCACTTTAATAATGCCTCTTTAATAATGTTTACATATCTTGCATTACTCATCTCATATGTATTTTATACCATCTATTGCATCTTGCCTATGCTGCTTTTTCATTGCACATCAATATATTTATATGTATATATTCTTATTCCTTTACTTAGATTTGTGTGTATTAGGTAGTTGTTGTGGAACTGTTAGATTACATGTTAGATATTGCTGCACTGTCGGAATTAGAGGCACATGGAATAACATCTGCTAACCATGTGTATGTGACCAATACAATTTGATTTGATTTGATTATCGTGCTCATCGGCCATTGGACATAAACATTACACAACTAGTTAGAAATCGCAAATTCAACAATGAGTGGTTTGGAAGGAATCAGTGGCTAACTGCAAGCATTGCAAATCAATCACTAGCCTGCTATTCAGTGTGTGTGTGGTCCCAATTCTGGGTTTAAGGGTTTATTTTCAAGCCTTAAAATGATAAACATTCAACATTGGTCAGGCTGTCAATCCAGCATGATTTATGTTGCGCTCAAAGCAACTGTTAACTGGGAAATCTGACTTCTGTGAGTTCAAGACAACTGGGAACTTGGGAAAAATGAGCTCCGACTGAAAAAATATGTTTTGAACGGTAATCCAACTCGGAATTGTAAATCGGGAACTCTTTCTAGAGCTACGACCTGAAGATCACTGACGTCATCATGATTCAACCTTGTTTTCTCCCGAGTTCCCAGTTGTCTTGAAAGACCCATAAATCCAGAGCATGCCAGACTTTGATGACAAAAGTTGCCCATGAAGGATTGCCATGCCACCTTCCTGTTCAAGTGAGCACAGCAAAACAAGGTGAGTACAAAAATGTATTGTACACTCGTGCACAACTGATGTAATATGCCAGGGAGATATGTATACTGTAGCTAAGAAAGTAATGCTAAGTGTATGTTGTGCAGTAAACTGTTAGTAGCAACGAGGGTGCAGAAGGGGGCATTGCCCCCTTAGTTGGAATATTGTGCCCCTCAGTTTTGTATCCCTATTCTGTCCCACAATCTGCCCACTCCGTCATGCCACACCGATTTGTTGTGTATGTATAATAATTCAGGACATCATTAATATTTGACAAGGTAATGAGACATTAACAGACATTCAGAGACATGACTTATAATAATTTTTCCAACTTTTTAAGTTTCAGAAGTTTGAGGGATTTATAAAATTGTAACAGTTCAATGAAAATAACAAAACAATATTACATTTTCCCACCCTATTTACATTTGTACATATACTATTTGGCCAAGAAAATAATAATGTTAATAAAATCGTTATGATGGGAATTACAAGGATAAGCATAATGTCATTTAACATCTTCAAAGGTAAACATAGGTAATTCTGGAGATTTTATACACAACCAATCATGGATTTCAATCCATGGTTAACTAAAATGGCGGCATGAAATAAAATAATGATAATGAGAGGGAGTGCGAAATACCTTTTTTCAGCACTCTGGATGCTGGACTAGGAGAAATGTCAGAAAGATTTAACGAACGAAACAGCCAACTTGTTGAGGCCCTGTGTGCCTTGCACCCAGAGAATGAAACCTTTATGGATGTGGACAAGGTGAAACCACTGCCAGACTTCGTGGAAATGGAGTTTACTGTCGCCCGATCTGGAGAAGAAAAATGGACTAACGTCATGTAGAGCATTTTGTACAGATACTCCAGTCCTCTAACAGCTATGCCTACTTTGATGATGGCATTGGAGCTGGGATTAACATTTGGAGCATCCACAGCAATTTGCGATAACTATTTTTCAACATTGAAAAATGTATTCCGTGAGCACAGACGGAGCATGTTGCACAGGAGGAAAGGGCTGCTGATTCAACTGACATTTGAGAGGGAACTTACGAGCAAATTCCGTAGGGAGTGGAACGAGAGACTGCGGAGGAGGTTCAATACAGCATCAAGGCGGCTGCAAATCTTTTGAATCTGGGTAAAAACAGGCAGCCTGGCTGGGCTTGTATTATTTAGTTGTTTGCTAGGTTTTGACTTGGTGGTGCACATGTAGCCTATAACCTGTTTTAGAGAAATGTAACCATCGAATATTGTAAGAGCTTTCATTGTCTGCTTATACGCTCCCTTTATTTATCCTACCATTCTGACTTGGTGTATAGGGAAGAAGAATTGTGTCGCTGTGCATTTGAAAAGTGCTGAACAAATAGTTATATTGACTACGTCCGTCCTAGCTCGCTCGTTAATGTCTTAATCTAAATTACGGATTGCCTCTAATCTGCTTGTCGTCCCCTTATGCCATAGTTTGTACATCTCAATTGACAGCAGAAACCACATTTGTTTCAGCAAGTCAGCCATATCAGGTATGTTTTTTCAGTAAATACGTCAGTAAATAAGACTGAATGAACTGTTTCGTTGCCAGGCAAGGCTCCACTGATAGCCAGGAGTAGCAGTGGTAAGGTGTTGGGACTGCTGTTGGGACTCTGCTGTTGGGACAGCTTTATGTTGGCCCTAACAGTTTGTGGGCACCGTTTGTCACCGTTATAGTGCAATTAATGTATTGTTTAGTGTTGTGTTGTTTTGTTTTGTGTAGTGACCTGCTGGCATGCATCACCAAAAATTTTTTTAGTTTGCCCCACCAAGATTTACATACTAAAATCGCCACTGGTCTCATTAAATGAGGGATTTTGGTGACATAACTTTTTAGTCCGAACCCAGTCCGAATCAATTTTTAAAACACAGATCCCATCGGGCCCTGTCAGGTTGCGCCTGGAACTGAGAATGCTACCGAGAACCACCCACCAGTTCCAGCTAAATGGCAGTCAGCACCGTGGATAGTGCTATCACCATCAGCATCAGCAGCGCCTGCGCTGCATAGCAACCTGCCAATCGAACGGACAAACAGTCGGCTTGGCTGGCAATCCTAGATTTGTGTTGGTACTATATTCTCATGGAGGGATGAAATAGTATGAATACATTTATCAAAATTACATTTTTTATGACAATGTGTCACTCATTGTTTTCATTCGTATCCTCTTGTAGAAAAGTAATTGTGCACTCAAGGTTGTGTAATACGACTTTTTTAACACTGCAGTGGTGCTCTACGGTGACTATGTACAGGGGCGCAACTTCCACTGGGGATGGGGAGAGGGGTCATGTCCCCCCACATTCTGAAACAATACAGCTTCTGGAAGCAGAGTTGCCATGTCCACAGTTTTCCGGCAAAAAAATGGGCTACTTTTGAAAACGATGTTGCTGGTGAAAATGTATTGGTCATGGGTTGTGGGTTTTTGTGCTATTTCTCAATTGCATCGCGGCCATCATGGCATTTAAAAATATATATATATACAATACCAGTCAAAAGTTTGGACACACCTACTCATTCAAGGGTTGTTCTTTATTGAAATCTTTTATATTGTAGAATAACTGTGAAGACATCAAACCTATTAAATAACACATATGGAATCATGTAGTTACCAAAAAAGTGTTAAACAAATCCAAATATATTTTATATTTGAGATCCTTTGCCTTGATGACAGCTTTGCACACTCTTCGCATTCTCGCAACCAGCTTCATGAGGTAGTTACCTGGAATGCATTTCAATTAACAGGTGTGCCTTGTTAAAAGTTAATTTGTGGAATTTCTTGCCTTCTTAATACATTTGAGCCAATCAGTTGTGTTGTGACAAGGTAGGGTTGGTATACAGAAGATAGCCCTATCTGGTAAAAGAGCAAATAAGCAAAGAAAAATTACAGTCCATCATTACTTACCCAGAACAAGTGCAGTCGCAGAAACCATAAGCGCTACGATGAAACTGGCTCTCATGAGGACCGCCACAGGAAAGGAAGACTCTGCTGCCTAGGATGAGTTCATTAGAGTTAACTGCACCTCAGATTCCAGCACAAAAAATTGCTTCACAGAGTTCAAGTAACAGACACATCTCAACATAAACTGCTCAGAAGAGACTGCATTAATCAGGCCTTCATGGTCGAATTGCTGTAAAGAGACCACTACTTAAGGACACCAATAATAAGAAGAGACTTGTTTGGGACAAGAAACGTGAACAATGGGCAGACCGCTGGAAATCTGTCCTTTTGTCTGAGTCCAAATTTGAGATTTTTGGTTCCAACCGCCATGACTTTGTGAGACGCAGAGTAGGTGTATGGATGATGTCCCCATGTGTGGTTCAAACCGTGAAGCATGGAGGAGGAGGTGTGATGGTGTGGGGATGCTTTGCTGGTGACACTAAGTGATTTATTTAGAATTCAAGGAATTCTGCAGCGATACGTCATCCCATCTGGTTTGCACTTATGGGACTATCATTTGTTTTTCAACAGGACAATGACCCAACACACATCCAGGCTGTGTAAGGGCTATTTGACCAAGAAGGAGAGTGATGGAGTGCTGCATCAGATGACCTGGCCTTCCACAATCACCCGACCTCAACCCAATTGAGATGGTTTGGGATGAGTTGGACCGCAGGGTGGCTACTTTGAAGAATTTGTTTAAAACTTGTTTGGTTACTACATGATTCCATATGTGTTATTTCATCGTTTGGATGTATTCACTATTATTCTACAATGTAGAAAATAGTAAAAAATAAACAAAAACCCTGAGTAGGTGTGTCCAAACTTTTGACTGTTACCGTATTTCACTGTGACCTGCTGCTGCTGACTATCAGTGTCACGGATCCCTCTGGAACTTTCATTGCGCACATCTGGCCCCTATTCCTGTTTTACTATTCCTGTTTTTCAATGCATCCCTAAGGGCTATAGTAGTCAAGGCCAAATTCAATATTTCATCCCCAAAAAATAAAAACAATTTATCACTAAATAAGTCCTAAAATTCTAAATAAAATAAAAAACTAAACGATCCATGGTGTGACCTGAAAAAAATTCCATATGTCAGCTTAGAACATGCTCAATAAACTCTCACACAATCTACATCACTTTCACAGTTGATTCACCATTTCCTTTTTCATTGCAGATATGAAATCAGATGTTACATTTAAATGTATGGCAAATTTGATTTATTTTCAGGATGTGAAATATTTCAAATTGGGCAGATCAAATATTTTTCTAATATATGAATACATTTCACATGCATTTCCAGATGCATATTAAAATACACAATAAAAGAATATTGACAGCAGTTTTGAGATTATGATAAGGTTAGAAAGCATCACAAAAATGTTTCAGACATTTCTAAGCTGTGTCCTTCAAAAACCATGAGGACATTTTACATGTTGATCATGTTAGTGTTAATAATGGCCAGCATATGTCCCACCTTTTCCCACCTTTTCATGACCTTATGGCTGTTCACACAGCCACCCTAAGAAACCAATTCAGATTTTTTTCTATATCCAATCTTTTTTCGGACTTCTCACAGTTTTACATGGCTGCATTTACACAGCAGCCCCATTCTGATCTTTTTTTCAGTAATTGTTTTTTTGAAGGTTGGTTTGATTCATACGGTCACATTGTGAAGTTAAATGGTTTTAGCAATAAATTGTTTTTTGAACTATCTCTATACTAAAGAGTAGTTCCATTGTTTTGGGGACAACTCGTTTTACAATGTAAGAGTGAATTCCTTAAGGTATGATATTTATTTTGATTGATCTTCAAAACTAAATCCATACTATATTATCCTTTTTGTAAATCAATCTTTTTTTTCTTAAAACTTGTTTGGGACTTGGTCCCTGTGGCGGGATCAAATCAGCGGAAATTTTAGAGCGCCACCTATAGTTTTCGATAAAACTCAAACTTTCATTAAAACACACATGCAAGGTACTGAATTAAAGCTACACTCGTTGTGAATCTAGCCACCAAGTCAGATTTGTAAAATGTTTTCGGCGAAAGCATGAGAAGCTATTATCTGATAGCATGCACCCCCCAGAATACCAGACCGTCAACAAAACAACAGATTTTGCGGTAGCCAGCGCTACCCAAAACGCAGAAATAAAATATAAAACATTCATTACCTTTGACGAGCTTCTTTCTTGGCACTCCTATATGTCACATAAACATCACAATTGGGTCTTTTTCCCGATTAAATCCGTCATTGTATACCCAAAATGTGATTTGCTGAAGACCGGTCTGATCCAGAAAAATGCCCCTTTAAAAGATGCAACGTCACTTTTTAAAATTACAAAAGTTGCCTATAAACTTTTACAAATCACTTCAAACTACTTTTCTAAACCAACTTTAGGTATTAATAAACGTTAATAATCTATCAAATTGATCACGGGCGATCTGTATTCGATAGCAGCAAGTCTTGAAATCATACTCCATGTTTTCACTTTCATAACATCCTGCGGTGAGCCCCAAGAAAGGAAGTGCCTATACGTCATCAAACCAAGTATAAAGCAGCCAACAAATGCCAGTACTGGTGACATCGTGTGGAAGCTGTAGGCGTTTACAGGGGATCCTCATGTATTTTCTTTAGCCTTAGACAATACATTGACTGGCGGATGAATATTATTTTTGTGTTTTTGGTGAACAGTTTTTCGAAGGATTTTTACTCCTAAACACGTTATGTTATAGCCACAGACACGATTTAACCAGTTTTAGAGACTTCAGAGTGTTTTCTATACACACACACTTATCATATGCATATACTATATTCCTGGCATGAGTAGCAGGACGCTGAAATGTTGCGAGATTTTTAACAAAAAGCTGCGAAAATTCGCAGCCTCCTTAACAGGCTAGGTCAAGTTTGACACCTTCACTGCTTATATAACGTTCTTAATCAAACCAACCTTCATTGAAATACACCTCACAGATCAAACAGTCTTTATATCAATAACAGGCTGCAAAAATGTGTATAAAATCAGTCAGAAATAAACACATGAGAAAAATAACATTTGGCATGCATCTTTATCACAAAGAAGTAGTCTTTTTGAAATGGTATAATAGCCCATATTCAACTTAAGCCTCATAAAGTTACCCGGATAACTTGTTGATACTGCTTTGTAATATACCCCTCCGGTAAGTTATTGAGAACACATTCTCTATTTTACAATCAACACCAGGGGCTAGCATCCCTTCTGCAGTTAAGGCATGATTCTGCCCTCTCTGAGACCAACTGTAGAACAAGTCCCAAGTCTCAGAGAGCAGTGCTATCCAATGCAGTGCTGTCCAGAGCAGTGTTGTCCACTGTAGTGATACCAGCATCCCTTGCCATGGAATAGAAGTGACCCTGTTTGTTGAAGAGAGTGCTGGGAGAGTCAAACTCCACGATCTTCCCAGCATCCAGCACCATCACCCTGAACGTGTTAGAGAGAGAGGGATAAAGGGAGCGGGAGACGAGGGAGGAAAGGATGAGTGAGAGTCAACTGTTTCAGAGTTTCAGTTGCCATGCAACAAGATCTGTGAGAAAACTCTTGTCATAAAGTTTGTGTGTATGTGTGTGTGTGTGTGTGTCTAAGTACACAGTAAATCAAGGATAGTTGAAATCACAGGGTTAAAAGAATGAAGGTTAAATTGACTCTACTGGAAGTTATCTTAGCCCTCAAGAGAGTGATACGCTCCCTGGAGTTAGTGTTGATAACTGGAGTTGATTGAGACAGATTCCTTTTAAAGCCATTTAGTGTCATTTTAACTCCAAAAATATCAGCACCATGACCAGAGTAGTTTTAACACAAAATGGGGATGGGACCATATAAACCCCAACATAGTGTTACATTTGACACCATAGGAGTGACTATACTGTGTATATGCATGTGTGTTACCTGCTACTGTCCAGGATGCTGTGGAGTCTGTGTGCGATGGTGAGTACAGTGCAATAGGAGAACTCTCGTCGTATGGTTTTCTGGATCAGGCTGTCTGTCTCTAGGTCCACAGCAGCTGTAGCCTCGTCCAGAATCAGAATACGAGACTTCCTCAGCAGGGCACGGGCCAGACACAACAACTGTCTCTGACCAATACTGTAATGGAAACATGTACAACCTGTCAAAATATATGTGGACACCTGCACGTCAAATATCTCATTCCAAAGTCATGGCAATAATATGGAGTTGGTCCCCCCTTTGCTGCTATAAAAGCCTCCACTCATCTAGTGAGATGTTAGAACATTGCTGCAGGGACTTGCTTCCATTCAGCCACAAGAGCACTAGTGAGGCCAGGAACTGATGTTGGGCGATTAGGCCTGGCTTGCAGTCGGGATTCCAATTCATCCCAAACGGTGCTGGATGGGGTTGAGGTCGGGGCTCTATGCAGGAGTCAAGTTTTTCCACACCGACCTTGACAAACCATTTCTGTATAGACCTCACTTTGTGCATGGTCGCATTGTCATGCTGAAACAGGAAAGGGACTTCCCCAAACTTTTGCCACAAAGTTGGAAGCACAGAATCATCTAAAATGTCATTGTATGCTGTAGCTTTAATATTTTCCTTCACTGGAACTAAGGGGCCTAGCCCGCACCATGAAAAATGGCCCAAGACCATTATTCCTCCTCCACCAAACTACAGTTGGCACTATGCATTTGGGCAGGTAGCCTTCTCCTGGCATCCACCAAACGCAGATTCGTGCATCTGATTGCCAGATGGTGAAACGTGACACATCACTCAAGAGAACACGTTTCCACTGCTCCACAGTCCAATGGCGGCGGGCTATACACTACTCCAGCTGACGCTTGGCATTGGCATGGTGATCTTAGGCTTCTGCGTGGCTGCTCAGCCATAGAAACACATTTCATGAAGCTCCCGACGAACAGTTGTGCTGATGTTGCTTCCAGAGGCAGTTTGGAACTCGGTAGTGAGTGTTGCAACTGAGGACAGAGGATTTTTACACGCTACGCGCTTAAGCACTCAGTGGTGCCGTTCTGTGAGCTTGTGTGGCCTACCACTTTGCGGCTGAGCAGTTATTGCTCCTAGACATTTCCACTTCACAATAACAGCTTTTATTGTTGACCCGGGTAGGTCTAGCAGGGCAGAAATCTGACAGTGCCACTTTGAAAGTCACTGAGCTCTTCAACACAGGCCATTCTACTGCCAATGTTTTTCTATGGCTGTGTGTTCGATTTTATAAAACTGTCAGCAACATGCTAGATAGCCATGTTATTGATTGATCTAACATTATATTTAATGTCCTACAAAAACTTTCCAGCGGTAGTGTCACGTTCGTTGTATGGATGAGACCACGGCGCAGCGTGATGTGAATACATCTTCTATTTTAATGAAACGAAGAACACTTCAATAAACTTGCCGCTATATAGAATAAGTGCAGACACAGGCAACTAATACATAGACAATCACCCACGAATTACCCAAGGAATATGGCTCCCTAAATATGATTCCCAATCAGAGACGATAAACAGCTGCCCCTAATTGAGAACCAATCTAGGCAACCATAGACATACAAAACACCTAGACGAGTAAACAACCCCATAAACATAAAAAACCCCTAGACAGGACAAAAAAACACAACAAACCACCCCTTGTCACACCCTGACCTAACCAAAATAATAAAGAAAACAAAGATAACTAAGGTCAGGGCGTGACAGGTAGGGCTAGGCTACTTGTTGTACTAGGGGTGTCCCGATCTTGTCATACTCGTATTTGTAATCGTATCGGTTTTATCACACTTGATACTCTAATCGGATTTAAATGTCGGTAAAGCCTGTACCTCAAGTGCGCATCACTGCTCTATCACTCAGAGTGCATCATAACGTTCCTTCACTCATTCACACACACATTGCTAAAAGACCCCCGAAAGATGAAAATGCATATGATTAACTTACTTGGTCCTATTCAGTTATCAACAAAACGTACGCCACATTTTGTCATTTTATTTCCGAATGATCTGTCGCACGGTAAACATGCCTGGGCAAAAATAAATAGCAAGCAAGCATGGGCTTGGATCATGACATAATGAGAGACGTCAGCAATGGGATAATTATACGGACAGACAAAGTAGTCCTACTAAACAGTGCCAAGTAGACAAACAGTAAACAACCATATGACAAGAAATAACTTGATTGAACAGCAATGAGAGCAGAGCGGCTTGTTCTCATCCAATCTTTGCAGCAGGCTCAACCGATACCCCGGCCATTTTCTTCAAGGGTAAAAGAACTAGCCAATGGTTGTTTACAGCACACAGCGCTTCACACTGTTTGAGTCAAAGAGTGACGTATGCTGGCAGCTGAAAATAACTTTTTTTGGATGACGGATAATCGCAAAAAATAATTCTCTATATCTGTTACAATACTAGTTTTGTCCAAGTACTCGGTACACCTCCAGTATTCACAGCAAATGGTGCACTCTGCTCCGCGGGCGCACCATCTGAAACCCACACTGCATTTCGCTACACTCGCATTAACATCTGCTAACCATGTGTATGTGACAAATCAAATTGGATTTGATTTGTAAAGTGGTGCCATTTGCTCAATATTGAGAGTTGAGAAATATGTTTTATACTCAGACAAAGCTGACCCTCATCTTTCACAATAGCAACAGTAATTACGTTAAAAGCTGTGTTATTCCCTCAATTGCATTTTGAAATGTGGCGCAACCTTCATATGTGTGCGCTTATCAGAATGCATCTCACCCATTGGCGTACCATACGCCCACGGACTCTGGGGGCCTCTAACCCAGGTCGGCCCCTCCACAGTTAGCATATGGACAGGTCATAAGCTTTGGCAAAAATGTTTAGAATAGCAGGAAACTAGCTTTAGAAATGCTAAATTCTCTCAGCCTCTTTGCAAAATGTGTAGAATAGCATTAGATTAGCTATAAAACAGCATTTTCTTCTCTCTGTCCCATGGCCAATATGTGTAGAATTGTAGGAAAATAGCTTTAAAAATGCAAAATTCTCTCAGCCTCATGACAAAATGTGTAAAATAGCATGAGATTTAACCCTGGAACTGACTTTTTCCCCTCTTTGCCCCATGGCAAAACGTGTATAATTGTAGGAAGTTAGCTTGGGGGGGAGGGGACCTTTTCTCAGACCTTGCGGGGGGACCACTGATTTCCCCCTCCATATGCTATCATCTGAATGATAATACGATCCCTGTGCGGATGTCTTTTGTGCAGAGTTGAGTAATACCTAAAAGGCTGCTATATAGTCTTATATGTCAGTAGACCATTAGAATACAACAAGTGTCGTTGGCCAAAATAACATTACATTTCTACTCAGACCGACTGTCTGTAGATTGTCGATGCGGCTGTCATTTTCCTTGTCGCAGAAACGTTAGCATTTTTCAACTTTGACCCTGTTGTTTTAGTCGCTGTCATGGTAACCTGACAGTGACAGCATCAAGAAGTTTTTGATTTCTCCGACAGAATGCTCTGCTTTTATTTCCTCAGATTCACAACAGTAAGTTAGCTCTTTTTAGGTTGCCATTAAACCTTGAAAATGATTATCATAATGAGTTCATTTTCAAATTATAATGAATAAAGGTTGGCTACAGTCAAAATGTTGTCAGATACTGTATATCTGGTCATCATTTGATCTGGCTACCCAGCTAACAAGCTAACAACAAACCAAAACATTTTTTTTGCCTGACTTCCTAGATTGACATTCTAAACACATTTTAAAACGAATGGGTTTATTGGTGATAAAATAGAGCAGGTATTGCCTTGTTTGTTGATCTTCATACAATGGGTGGTTCTAATCCTGAATGCTGATTGGTTTAAACCGCATTCCAGCCAGTGTCTATTCCACAAGGTACCACCTTCTAAATCTATGATGTTAAAATTACTTAAAAATTTTTCAATTAAAGTTCAAATTTACGCTCTTCCATCTGACTGCACAATCCACTGTCTCATCAGCCTAGCCAGGCACTTCATAAACTTGATCTCCACTATAAAAAGCATCTAGACATTATCTCACATTTATTTTGACTAACATTTAGTTTTTAACAGCAGAAATTTGCATAAACCTGTCTGTCTCTCCGACATTTGCAACATTGTTTCAATATTCAAATTCAATCGCCAGCTTCCCCATAGTAATGAATGTGTCGGGAGGAGACAGACAGACAGGCAGGCAGGCAGCGTTTCTCAACCAGTCTAAATCATGAATGAGCTGGCATTATTTTTATGGATATATACAAAGAATTGTCAATTGAAAAAAACGTCAAATTAATCTAAGTGCAGCTAGTTTTCCAGCTTCAGTTTGAAGTGATTGTGTTAGCGGTGTCGTTGGCTAGCTCCTCTGAACAACAGTGTCCTGACGAGTGAGCACATTGTCAATGCCAGGCCAAATTGTGCCTCATTAGCTCATTGTTATCCAAATAAATGTCACTAGAAAACAGCTTAAACCAATGTAAATGTGTCTACTTTGCTGTTATTCTCGCTGCACTTTTTGACGTGACTGTAACTTAGCTGTAGTTGGTTAGCTAGCAAGCAGTATGGCAATGGAACATTTAGAATGAACGAAAGGGTCGCGTCCATAGATAGAGAACAAAAAGACTGAACAACAGGGTCGCGTCCATAGATACAGAACAGAAAGACTGAACGACTGGGTCCCGTCTCTGGCAACCGAACCAATAGAACGACCAGCCGGCTTGGGTAGCAACCCTAGATTTGTGTCGGGACTATATCTTGTGAAAGGATGAAATAGTATGAATAACTTAATCAAAAAAAAAAGGTTTAATGAAAATATGTCAATAATTATTTGAATATTACACATTATTTGAGTAACACGTTGTATAAAAGTTATAATGCCCTCGAAGTCGGTGTTTGGAGGATATATTGGCACTAACAACACGGGCCTAACAACACCAGTGCAAATATATCCTCTAAACACTGGCATCGAGGGCATTATCACTTAAATAATACTAGCTAGCTATGCAGTTCCAACCTGCCTGGCTGCCCATCCAACCAACTAGCAATGGGCAGCTAGCTAACAAGATATTTCTAGTACATAAAAGTTTCTTCAAATCGATTCTTCAAATCGAAGGTGACAGCGTTTCAGTTTCAACGATGCCCTTGTATCTGAAGTGTGCGGGTATGTGAGTGTAACCCACCTGAGGTTCTCTCCCCCCTCTGACACCTCGTGGGTCAGTCCTTCCTGTAACCCCCCCACGTACTCCTTCAAATGGGACAGCTCGAGGACGCGCCAGATCTCCTCATCACTGAAGGTCTCAAACGGGTCTAGGTTCATACGCAGCGTCCCTGAGAACAGCACTGGGTCCTACACACACACCGAATGGAGAAACAAATGTCATCATGTCAAAATATTATAGAGTTTGTGCCATTTATAAGGGTGTGTGTCTGTGGGTGCGTACATGTGTGTGTAAGCGTGCATACATGCATTTCTGTGTGTGCGTTACCTGTGGTATAATAGTCAGTCTGGTCCTGAGGTCATGTAGGCCTAGAGTAGCGATGTCTGTCCCATCGATCAAGATCCGTCCCTCTGCTGCCTCGATGATTCTAAACAGGCAGTTGGTCAGACTGGACTTCCCAGCACCTGTTCGACCCACTATACCGATCTGGACAAGATGGAGGACGTTCGGTAAGACTTTGAGTATTGCTTTAATTCTTGTTGCAGATGGGTCATGACCATAGAGATGTACTAAAGAACAAGTATTAAGCCAATGTTGGTGGTTTACTGCCACCTGCAGTTATGTAATGTTTGCTTAAAAATTAGTGGCAGTTCTTAATGGCGCTGGCCATGATAAAACAGGCTTTGGACCCAGTGTGCCCTCTGTCCAACTCTGTAGCAGTGACTGATCGTGTCCCTGTGTAGGGTGGCAAGTAGCCTAGCAGATAAGAGGGTTGGGCCAGTAACAGAAAGTTCACTGGTTTGAATTGCCGAGTCAGGCAAGGTGGTAATATTTGCCCTTCTGCGCAGTTAACAGTTAACCAACAACAACAACAAGGCAGTTAACCAACAACAACTGCTCCCTGGGTGCCGATGCCAAGTGGCATATACCTTTGCTATGGCCAATTTCCATAAATATGTTATAAACTAAAAACAGAATGTACAACAATGCAAAATGTCCCGTCAGAAAATCTGTTTTTGTTTTCTCTCTCCAATGATCTGGGCCTATTTTTATACCGGACTGTCCAATGTCTAATTATTATTAATGCCTATTTTAATTTTAATTTGAATCTCCATTTGATATGAATATAACTTGACCTATGAAGCTACTCTATTCGTTTTATGCATGCTGAATTTCTCCCGCCCCACTATGTCATTATTAAAAAATGAATTAATCTAACAAAGTTCTAAGCCATCTCACAAAGTTTTAAGTTTTGTTTTTGAGATCATCTGAAAACATAGTAGGCCTAAGGTAATAATGGCTTAGAGAACAAGAGAAGAACAAGAGAACAAACAATAGGAAAATAGAAAACATAGAATTAGGAGTTTGAACAAGCCTTACAATTGAGCAAAACTTAGGCTATTTTAAGAAATGGAGAGAAATCCCTCCTTGCCATTGTGACCCAAACGGCCAAAAACCTTGGCTAGTTCTAATTGAAATATCATAAAAGCATTAAGAAAAGTTATTTATAAAGAATATTTGCCAAATGTTGTAATTAAGTGTGTAATATCATATTGCAGCTTTCAAATTTGAATAATTGTGAGAAAAAAAAGTCTATGGTTTCTCAATCACAGTTTAAATTTGAATGACAAATATTTCAGGCCACAAGATATTGAAATTGAGCTAACAATACCAAGATGGAAAATATGATTATTCTAGGCCGTAGTAGCCTAGACCTAATAAGAAAGGAGGATGAGGCAAACATTCAAATCATTTAATAATTATCCAGTTATGAGGACAGCAGTGTCGCTTGCTCTGCAGTCCATTATTATTTACAACCCATTATCAGCCTCAAAATGTCATCTATGGATCAACCAATTGGTGCTTAAGTCAACTGCAGGCTTTGCTGTGCGAATGGGAATAGATGAGTGTCAACCAAATGATGCTTATATCAATACATTGCAGTCAATGCGAAAAGATGAACATCAATGAAGTGATGCTTATGTCAATACATTGCATTCAATGGGAAAAGATGAGTGTCAACCAATTCACGCTTATATCAGTACATTTTCAGTCAATGGGAAAAGATGAGTGTCAACCAGTTGACACTTATGTCACTGCATTTCAGTCATTGGGAAAAGCGGAGTGTAAACCAATTGAAGCTTATGTCACTACATTGTATTTAATGGAAATATTCATGCTTATGTCAAAACAGAGCTAGGGTTTTGCTACGGGTTGGGTGGTGCAAAAACCATTTGAGGGGGCCCCTCATATTATTTGGAATTTTACAGTTAGGGCTAATAAACTTCAAAAAGTAGCTGGTTTCATGAATGCATTAATGGTTGTCAATCATTACCTTGTACCCAGATTATCGAGCGCACAGATTGACAAGGCAAAGTGCAACAAGCAGACAAGTCAGAACCACAGAGAAATAACTAGGCCTAGGCTACACCTTGTTATTTAAAATAGCCGGACAATAAACAAGATAACATCAATCATGCAAGATCAGGTGTCTTCAACATAAGCAGCAAACACACCCACATCAATTCGATATTGCTTTCTGTAGTCAAGCACAACAAGGAACGGAATCCCATGTGCCTATAAGACTATGGTTTATTTTAATAATCTAATAAAGAGTAGACGACTTTTGCCTCGAGACGCAATTTAAAAGCAAGTTGCAGGGAAGAACAGTGTAGTCCAAATCAAATTAAATGTTATCTCTCACATGCTTCATAAACAACAGGTGTAGACTAACAGTGAAATGCTTACTTACAAGCCCTGAACCGGTACCCCCTGTACACAGGGGGTACCGGTACAGAGCCAATGTGCGGGGGCACAGATTAGTCGAGGTAATATGTACATGTAGGTAGAGGTAAAGTGACTATGCATAGATAATAAACAGAGTGTAGAAGCAGAATTAAAATGTGGGTTGGGGGGGGGGCAATGCAAGTAGTCTGGGTAGCCATTTGATTAGCTGTTCAGGAGTCTTATGGCTTTGGGGTAGAAGCTGTTAAGAAATCTTTTGGACCTAGACTTGGCCCTCCTATACCGCTTGCCATGCAGTAGCAGAGAGAACAGTCTATGACTAGGGTGGCTGGAGTCGTTGACAGTTTTTAGGGCCTTCCTCTGACACCGCCTGGTATAGAGGACCTGGATGGCAGGAAGCTTGGCCCCAGTGACGTACTGGGCCGTATGCACTATCATCTGTAGTGCCTTGAGGTCGGAGGCCGAGCAATTGCAAAACCAGGCGTTGATGCAACTAGTCAGGATGCTCTCGATAGTGCAGCTGTAAAACTTTTTGAGGATCTAAGGACCCATGTCAAATCTTTTCAGTCTCAGATCCTCCCTGTATTGAGGATCAGCGTGACAGATGTGTTGTTACCTACCCTTACCACCTGGGGGCGGCCCGTCAGGAAGTCCCGGATCCAGATGCAGAGGGAGGTGTTTAGTTCCAGGGTCCTTAGCTTAGTGATGAGCTTTGAGGGCACTATGGTGTTGAACGCAGAGCTGTAGTCAAAGAATAGCATTCTCACGTAGGTGTTCCTTTTGTCCATGTGGGAGAGGGCAGTGTGGAGTGCAATAGAGATTGCATCATCTGTGGATCTGTTGGGGCGGTATGCAAATTGGAGTGGGTCTAGGGTTTCTGGTATAATTGTGTTGATTTGAGCCATGACCAGCCTTTCAAAGCACCTCATGGCTACAGATGTGAGTGCTATGGGTCAGTAGTACATTTAGGCAGGTAATCCATCTTGCCCTGCGGCCTTGTGAATGTTGACCTGTTTAAAGGTCTTTACTCACATCGGTTACGGAAAGCGTGATCACACAGATGTCCGGAACAGCTGATGCTCTCATGCATGCTTCAGAGTTGCTTGCTTCAAAGCTGGTTATTTAGTTTGTCTGCTAGGCTCGTGTCATTGGGTAGCTTCCCTCTGTAGTCCGTAAAAGTTTGCAAGCAATGCCACATCTGATTAGCGTTGGAGCTGGTGTAGTACAATTCAATCTTAGTCCTGTTTTGACGCTTTGCACGTTTGATGGATCGTCATAGAGGGCATAGCAGGATTTCATATAAGCGTCTGGGTTAGAGTCCCGCTCCTTGTAAGCGGCAGCTCTACCCTTTAGCTCAGTGCAGATGTTCTACCTCAGGTGAGCAAAACCTAGAGACTTCCTTAATATTAGATTGTGTGAAACAACTCGACGAAACAAAATATATTACAGTTTTTAATGTCCCGTTGGTAGGTTAGTCTTGATCGGAGCTCAGTCATGTTATTATCCAATGATTGCACATTGGCTAATAGCACTGATGGTAAAGCAGGATTACTCACTCACCGTCGAATCCTTGCAAGGCACCTTGACCGACGTCCCCGATTGTTTTTAGCCTTATTCTTCATTAAAGCATTTTGGATGACTGTCATTCATATTCCATTCACCCAGCTCAATGTAACATCGATAGGTTTAGGCTACTACATGATACTCAAATTCTCCCTATACCCATCATGAGGATGCTACAACCTAGGTTATGAATGAAAGTTTACAACGTACGCTAGGTGCGCAAGTGGAGAGGAATTTGAGTAATCAATGTGACAGACGGACACATTCAATACCACCTTGCACACTCTTGCCGGCATGTAGCTGATCTAGGGTGTGATTGTCACGCCCTGGTCAAAGTATTTTGTGTTTATCTTTATGTATTTGGTCAGGCCAGGGTGTGGCATGGGGTTTTTGTAATTGTGGTGTGTTTGTCTTGGGGTTTTGGTGGTGGTATTGGGATTGTAGCTTAGTGGGTTGTCTAGCAAGGTCTATGGCTGTCTGGAGTGGTTCTCAATCAGAGGCAGGTGCTTATCGTTGTCTCTGATTGGGAACCATATTTAGGCAGCCATATTCTTTGAGTTTGTCGTGGGTGATTGTCCTGAGTGTCTTGATGTCCTTGTTTGATGTTAGTTGACACAAGTATAGGCTGTTTTCGGTTTTCGTTTCGTTTATTGTTTGTAGTGTTCGTGTTTAGTCGTGTTTACGTTTGTTTAAATAAACATGGATCGAAATCGACACGCTGCAGTTTGGTCCGACTCTCCTTCATCACCACTAGAAAACCGTTACAGAATCACCCACCACCAACGGACCAAGCGGCGTGTCAACAGGCAGGAGCAGCCGAAAAAGGAGATGCTCAACAAGGATTTCTGGTCATGGGAGGAGATCTTCGACGGGAGAGGACCCTGGGCTAAACCAGGGGAGTGTAGCCGCCCAAAGGAACAACAGGAGAAGAGGCAACAGAGGCAGCAGCAGCTACAGTGGGAGAGGTTGCACCACCTGGAGATATGGACATGGGAGGAGGAATTGGACGGTAAAGGACCCTGGAATGAGCCTGAGATTATTGTCGCCCCAAAGCCGAGCTGGAGGCAGCAAAAGCAGAGAGGCGGCATTATGAGGAGCTAGCACGGCAGAGCGGATGGAAGCCCGAGAGTCAGCCCCAAAAATTTCTTGGGGGCTCACAGGGAGTATGGCTATGCCAGGTAGGAGACCTGCGCAAACTCCCTGTGCTTACCGGGGGCTGGAGAGACCGGGCAGGCACCGTGTTATGCTGTGGAGCGCACGGTGTCTCCAGTGCGGGTGCACAGCCCGGTTCGGTATATTCCAGCTCCTCGTATCGGCCGGGCTAGAGTGGGCATCGAGCCAGGTAAGGTTGGGCAGGCTCAGTGCTCAAGAGCTCCAGTGCGCCTGCACGGTCCGGTCTATCCAGTACCACCTCCACACCCCAGCCCTCCGGTAGCAGCTCCCCGCACAAGGCCTGTGCGTGTCCTCGATCCAGTACCACCAATTCCAGCACCACGCCCCAGGCCTTCAGTGTGCCTCGCCTGTTCAGCGCAGCCAGCGCTTTTCTCCTCTCCTGCGCTGCTGGAGTCTCCCGCCTGTTTAGCGCAGCCAGAGCCTTTCTCCTCTACAGCGCTGCCGGAGCCTCCCGCCTGTTCAGCGCAGCCAGAGCCTTCCTCCTCTACAGCGCTGCCGGAGCCTCCCGCCTGTTTAGCGCAGCCAGAGCCTTTCTCCTCTCCTGCACTGCCGGAGTCTCCCGCCTATCTAGCGCTGTTAGAGCTTTCCTCATCTCCAGCGCTGCCGGAGTCTCCCGCCTGTTTAGCGCAGCCAGAGCCTTCCTCCGACACAGCGCTGCAGGAGTCTCCCGCCTGTTCAGCGCAGCCAGAGCTGCCAGTCTGCATGAAGCAGCCAGAGCTGTCAGTCTGCATGGAGCAGTCAGAGCTGTCAGTCTGCATGGAGCAGCCAGAGCTGTCAGTCTACATGAAGCAGCCCGAGCTGCCAGTCTGCATGAAGCAGCCAGTCTACATGGAGCAGCCAGAGCTGTCAGTCCGCATGGAGCAGCCAGAGCTGTCAGTCTGCATGGAGCAGCCAGAGCTGTCAGTCCGCATGGAGCAGCCAGAGCTGTCAGTCTACAAGAAGCAGCCCGAGCTGCCAGTCTGCATGAAGCAGTCAGTCTACATGGAGCAGCCAGAGCTGTCAGTCCGCATGGAGCAGCCAGAGCTGTCAGTCTACATGAAGCAGCCCGAGCTGCCAGTCTGCATGAAGCAGCCAGTCTACATGGAGCAGCCAGAGCTGTCAGTCTGCATGAAGCAGCCAGAGCTGTCAGTCTGCATAGAGCAGCCAGTCTGCATGGAGCTGCCAGTCTGCATGGAGCTGCCAGTCTGCAAGGAGCTGCCAGTCTGCACGGAGCTGTCAGTCTGCACGGAGCTGTCAGTCTGTAAGGAGCTGCCAGTCTGCAAGGAGCTGCCAGTCAGCACGGAGCCGCCAGAGCGGTCAGTCTGTAAGAAGCCGCCAGAGCTGTCAGCCTATATGGAGCAGCTAGTGCCGCCAGTCTGCCCAGCGCCGCCAGTGCCCCCAGTCTGCCCAGCGTCGCCAGTCTGCCCAGCGCCGTCAGTCTGCCCAGCATCGCCAGTCTGCCCAGCATCGCCAGTCTGCCCAGCACCGCCGGTCTGCCCAGCACCGCCAGTCTGCCCAGCATCGCCAGTCTGCCCAGCGCCGCCAGTCTGCCCAGCGCCGCCAGTCTGCCCAGCGCCGCCAGTCTGCCCAGCGCCGCCAGATCTGCCAGTCAGCCAGACTCTTCCAGATCTGCCAGTCAGCCAGACTCTTCCAGATCTGCCAGTCAGCCAGACTCTTCCAGATCTGCCAGTCAGCCAGACTCTTCCAGATCTGCCAGTCAGCCAGACTCTTCCAGATCTGCCAGTCAACCAGACTCTTCCAGATCTGCCAGTCAACCAGACTCTTCCAGATCTGCCAGTCAACCAGACTCTTCCAGATCTGCCAGTCAACCAGACTCTTCCAGATCTGCCAGTCAGCCAGGATCTGCCAGTCAGCCAGGATCTGCCAGTCAGCCAGGATCTGCTGAAACCACCAGCCAGCCAGGAGCTGGTAGATCTATCTACCTGCCTGAGCTTCCTCTCACTCCTGAGCTTCCTGAGCTTCCTCTCACTCCTGAGCTTCCTCTCACTCCTGAGCTTCCTCTCACTCCTGAGCTTCCTCTCACTCCTGAGCTTCCTCTCACTCCTGAGCTTCCTCTCACTCCTGAGCTTCCTCTCACTCCTGAGCTTCCTCTCACTCCTGAGCTTTCTCTCACTCCTGAGCTTTCTCTCACTCCTGAGCTTTCTCTCACTCCCGAGCTTTCTCTCACTCCCGAGCTTCCCCTCAGTCCCGAGCTGCCTCGGTCCCGAGCTGTCCTTCAGTCCCGATCTGCTCCTCAGTCCAGTGGGGTTCTGGGTGGGGACTACTAGGCCATGGTCGGCGGCGAGGGTGGACTATCCAGGGACGAAGGGAGAGGGGACTAAGACATTAAAGGAGTGGGGTCCACGTCCCGCGCCGGAGCCGCCACCATGGACAGACGCCCACCCGGACCCTCCCTATTGCTTTGAGGTGCGTTCGGGAGTCCGCACCTTAGGGGGGTTCTGTCACGCCCTGGTCAAAGTATTTTGTGTTTATCTTTATGTATTTGGTCAGGCCAGGGTGTGGCATGGGGTTTTTGTAATTGTGGTGTGTTTGTCTTGGGGTTTTGGTGGTGGTATTGGGATTGTAGCTTAGTGGGTTGTCTAGCAAGGTCTATGGCTGTCTGGAGTGGTTCTCAATCAGAGGCAGGTGCTTATCGTTGTCTCTGATTGGGAACCATATTTAGGCAGCCATATTCTTTGAGTTTGTCGTGGGTGATTGTCCTGAGTGTCTTGATGTCCTTGTTTGATGTTAGTTGACACAAGTATAGGCTGTTTTCGGTTTTCGTTTCGTTTATTGTTTGTAGTGTTCGTGTTTAGTCGTGTTTACGTTTGTTTAAATAAACATGGATCGAAATCGACACGCTGCAGTTTGGTCCGACTCTCCTTCATCACCACTAGAAAACCGTTACAGTGATCATTATTCCAACAATTGCAAACAATAGTTTATATTGGACAGGTATGTTTATCCTCGTTTCGTTACATTTACTTCTGTTTACAAAATGTTTTTCAACAGAATCGGTGGAAGGAATACACCCCCTCACACGCAAACAGGATTCACTTTCATAGCAGCCGCATACATACGGCATTAGACCTTTGATCGTTGTATAATTTCTTCTCGCATCTACGCTTTCTCTTCCTCACACCTTTTCCCTCCTTTGTGGACTTCAGTGCACAAAACATCAGCTGTCTGTGACCAGGTAAAAAAAAACTTTCCAAGCCGAAACTTCATATCATAAACGCTAACTGCTACACACAGTTTACATTATTGTCACCCTATTATAACATCATATTCAACATGGCTACTAAAACTAACAAGTTAGTAAACCTGCTACAATCATGTAGTACAGTGTACAGTCAGCAAGGAGTTTAGCAGTTACACCCACGTGCCCCTGTGGCAATAAATTAATAAAACGAAAAGCGTATCTTGACTTGGAAGAGTTCCAGTGTTGGATAGCCATAGCCAGCTAGCTAACATAGCATCCCTCTCTGTTTGAGTAGTCTAAACTAGTTAGCTGCATTCGCTAAATAAGCAAGTGAAAAATTCCGAAATATAGCTAGCTCACTCTCTTGCTTTTTAATAAAACATAAAAAATTAGTTCAAACTGTTCAACTGTTGTCTTCCTCGCTCTTTGAGTCAACTACTCACCACATTTTATGCACTGCAATGCAAGCTAGCTGGAGCTTATGCTTTCAGTACTAGATTCATTCTCTGATCCTTTGATTGGGTGGACAGCATGGCAAGAGCTCTGATAGTTTGGAAATTGTCATAATTACTGTGCAAGTCTATGGAAGGGGGTGAGAATCACGAGCCTCCTAGGTTTTGTATTGAAGTCAATGTACCCAGAGGAGGACAGAAACTAACTATCCTCCGGCTACACCATGGTGCTACCCTAAAGAGTGCTATTGAGGCTACTGTAGACCTTCATTGCAAAACAGTTTTAATCAATTATTTGGTTACATGTTAATATGTTTAGTTAGTACAAGTTTAGAACGAGTTTATAACGAGTTTGGTAACGAGTTTATAATCGCAATAAAGCACCTCAGAGGTTTGTGGTATACTGTATGGCCAATACACCAATTGCTGCCCTTCTTTATGAGACGTGATGTCATACAGAGTGAGACAATTTAACATGTCATTTTTTAAAGCCAATTTTTTACTCCTGAACTAATTTAGGCTTGCCATAACAAAGGGGTGAATAATATATTTTAGTTGTTTATTTTGTATTAATTTGTAAACATTTATAACGTTATTATTTTCACTTTGATATTATAGATTTGTTTTTTTAGATCAATGACAAAAACAACATTTAAATCCATTTCAATACCACTTTGTAACACAACAAAAATGTGAAAAAGTCTTGGGGGGTGAATACTTATTATAGGTCCCATTAGTTTTCTTTGCACGTAGACTGTTACAGTATATACATTGTTTCTTTGTCGACATGGTATGTGAAATATGATACCAGACAGTGGGGTCAAAATGATTGACAACCTTGATAAAGATTAGCAATAATGACTGTTTGAACCCTACCTTTTTGAGGAAAATTAATATTATTTGTTAAACAAAATCTCTTTCTCTGTATTAGTATAAAAATAGTATAATAATTTACAGAAAATGTGCATAGCTCTGTATTTGAATGATTCATTTTATACAGTCATTATTGCTCAACTTTATCAAGGGTGTAAATCATTTCGGACCCCACGGTATGTGTATTGTCTGACGCTGGTCTCTCTGTCTCTCTCACCCACCTTCTCTGTGCTGTCGATGTCGCAGGTGATCCCGTGCAGCACCAAGTCCAGTTCAGGTCGGTAGCGGACCTTGAAGTTTTCGAACCTCAGCCTCCCAGCCTCAGGCCACTTCTCTGGCGGTCGTATCTCTGACACCCAGTCCGCCTGTTCAAACACACATACACGTTTCATATACAACTCCACCTAACAAATACACATACACGTAGCACACACACACACACGTTTACCAAAACTAGCTTAAGAAAACTGTCACACGGAAATGCGTCGGCACACGCGTGTTCTAAAACAGTGTGTCTGAAGCATTGGGCAAACGCCAGAAGTGATGTGCAGTTCGTAACTCGACCTCGCTTCAAAGGCATCAGTAAGCAGGGGTCCTGTGTGGCTCAGTTGATAGAGCATGATACTTACAATGCAAGGGTTGGGGTTCGATTCCCACGGGGACCAGTACAAATAAAAATGTGTGAACTCACTACTGTCAATCACTCTGGATAAGAGCATCTGCTAAATGACTAAAATGTGAATTTGCAATGTACATTGTTTGAAGCACACTTTTATAAGTCTCAGTCACAAATGACAGCTTGAATAACAAGACCCCTATGATGAACAATAGGCTTGTAGAATCCTGATTTTTTTTCTCCCCAGATTTTTAATCCATCGTTCGCTGGTAGGTGATCCTACGTGCCCTGGGCATTACTGAATTAAATGAACGAAATTAGCCATTCTATTGACTGAACAAGTTAAAAAAGATCAGAGTCAGTAAAAAGAGCCAAACTTCCCATCCCTAAAACACAGTTGATGGTCCAAGTTGATGACACAGTGTTTCTATACTGTAAGTCACAGAACAGACATGTTTTCACTGTCTATTTAACATCAGACTGTTCACAAGCAGTACGTTTTCAAATTCAACATATTCTACACTCAGCTCAAACAAGGTCTCATTCTACACCTGCAAAGCCTTGTCAGGAAATGCTTCCCACTGGGAACACTATGTAATTTCAACATGGATAACTGGGTAATATTTGGTTGAGATACTGGTCAATGAGTGTCTCAACTCAAAAAGATAGTTGAATTTTCAATGTGTTATACCTATGCTTCAACCATCTAAAAGCACAACCAAATTCCAATGGAATCTATGTCTGCTTTTTGGTTTAGTTGTCACCCAAATGTCTATCACTGTCACACCCTGATCTGTTTCCCCTGTCTTTATGCTTGTCTCCACCCCCCTCCAGGTGTCGCCCATCTGCCACATTATACCTGTGTTCTCTGTTGCCAGTTCCGTCTTGTCTTGTCTTACCAGCGAGCTTTCACATCTTCCTGTTCCTCAAGTTTCGTTTCCTAGTTTTTCCCGGTTCTGACCATTCAGCCTGCCCTGACCCCATGCCTGCCTACCGTCCTGTACCAGCCTGACTCACGAACCTCTGCTTGTCCTCTACCTGCCCTTTGCCTGCCTCGTGTTTATAAATGATCTGAGTACTGTACTATCCGCCTCCTGTGTCTGCATCTGGGTCATATCCTGAGTTGTGATAGTACGAACTGGCCATGACTGACCCAGCAGACTCGAACCAGCTCCACAACGCCGTCTCCTCCCAGGGAGCCACCATTGGAAGACACAAGGTACTTCAAGGTCTTCTGGGAGGACTCCAGACCTTGGCGGAACGCCAGGACCGTGCTTTCAACATGTTGCTGAAGCAATTCCACGGTTTGTCTGTGAGGCAGCCCGCCAATACAGTAACACCCCTAGACTGTCAAATACCCCGCTACCAGCGGTATTTCTACCCCGGCGTCCCAAGAACCCCACTTACCTCCTCCGGAGAGCTACGCTGGAGATCCCGGATCCTGCCGGGCATTTCTCTACCAGTGTACCCTCATCTTTGAGCTGCAACCCTCTTCATTTCCCTCTGATCGCTGGAGGATAGCGTACGTGATAACGCTGAAGTCCGGGAGGGCTCTTGTCTGGGGTACGGTGGTGTGGGAGAAACAATCCACCGTTTGCCTCAGACTGGAGGAGTTTGTGGCGGAGGTACGTAAAGTGTTCGATTCTCCGTTGTCCAGGAGGGAGGCAGCTCGTAAGCTTCTCCAACTACGTAAGGGTTCCTGTAGTGTGGCAGAGTGCGGGGTAGATTTTCGCATGTTGGCGGCTGAGAGTGCCTGGAACCCGGAAGCACTGTTTAACGCATTCCTTCACAGATTATCGGACGAGTTCGTAACCCGTGAGCTGCCGCTGGACCTTGACTCCCTCATAGCCTTGACCATCCGGATTGATGGGCGGTAACGGCAACGTAAGAGGGAGTCTGTTCTCTTTCGATGACGCTTGTCCTCAATTTACACCTTGCCTCCGAGAAATCCCAGAAGCCCACATTTCCGAGTGGATCTGATGTCACCGAGTTCTCTCAGAGGTCACGAGGGCTGTCTGGGCAGGGCTAGATGGTCTCCTGCTGAGCGCTTACGCAGACTTAACATCCAGAGCTGTCTGTATTGTGGAGCTACGGGACATTCTTTATCTATTAGGTACTAGTGCGCTGATGAGCAGTACGGGAAGTTTCCCATCTTCCATTTCTCGCACCCCTCTCCATGCTACCCTGTTGTTGGGTGACCGGTCAAAATCTCATCGGGTGCTCATAGACTCTGGGGCCGACGAGAGCCTTATGGACGCTACCCTGTTGTCGGAGCTAGGAATCCCTACACAACCCCTCTACATTCCCATGGATGTCAGAGCATTGGATGGGTGCTCTATTGGCAGAGTTACCCAAACTACGTGTCCCATTAACCTGAGAGTGTCGGGTAATCACAGCGAGTCTATGCAGTTCCTACCCATCGGATCCCCTCGTGCACATGTGGTTTTGGGGTTTTCCTGGCTCCAGAGGCATAATCCGCTGATCGACTGGGTTACTGGTTCTATCCATGCACATTGCCGGAAGTCGGTGCTGCCTGCCCCAGGACGTCTTCCTGTGGGCTTGGGAAAAGCCCCGGACCTCTCTGCCATTCCCACGGAGTACCAGGACCTCCGGGAGATTTTCAGCAGGCCAGTGCCACCTCGCTTAATCCACATCGGCCCTGTGACTGCGCCATCATTCCTCCTGACAGAGCTGGTGTAACTGAGTCAGGTTTGTAGGCCTCCTGGCTCATACACACTTTTTCAGTTCTGCCCACACATTTTCTATAGGATGGAGGTCAGGGCTTTGTGATGGCCACTCCAATACCTTGACTTTGTTATCCTTAAGACATTTTGCCACAACTTTGGAAGTATGCTTGCGGTCATTGTCCATTTGGAAGACCCATTTGCGACCAAGCTTTAACTTCCTGACTGATGTCTTGAGATGTTGCTTCAATATATCCACATAATTTTCCTACCTCATGATGTCATCTATTTTGTGAAGTTCACCAGTCCCTCCAGCAGCAAAGCACCCCCACAACATGATCCTGCCATTCCCGTGCTTCACGGTTGGGATGGTGTCCTTCAGCTTGCAAGCCTCCCCCTTTTTCCTCCAAATGTAACGATGGTTATTATGGCCAAACAGTTCTATTTTTGTTTCATCAGACCAGAGGACATTTCTCCAAAAAGTACAATCTTTGTCCCCATGTGCAGTTGCAAACCGTAGTCTGGCTTTTTTATGGCGGTTTTGGAGCAGTGGCTTCTTCCTTGCTGAGCGGCCTTTCAGGTTATGTCGATATAGGACTAATTTTACTGTAGATATAGATACTTTTGTACCTGTTTGCTCCAGCATCTTCACAAGGTCCTTTGCTGTTGTTCTGCGAATAATTTGCACTTTTCGCACTAAAGTGCGTTAATCTCTAGGAGACAGAACGCGTCTCCTTCCTGAGCAGTATGACGGCTGCGTGGTCCCATGGTGTTTATACTTGCGTACTATTGTTTGTACAGATAAACGTGGTACCTTCAGGTGTTTGGAAATTGCTCCCAAGGACGAACCAGACTTGGAGAGGTCAGGTTTTTCCTGAGGTCTTGGCTGATTTCTTTTGATTTTCCCATGATGTCAAGCAAAGAGGCACTGAGTTTGAAGGTAGGACTTGAAATACATCCACAGGTACACCTCCAATTGACTTAAATTATGTAAATTAGCCTATCAGAAGCTTCTAAAGCCATTACATAATTTTCAGGAATTTTCCAAGCTGTTTAAAGGCACAGTCAACTTAGTGTATGCAAACTTCTGACCCACTGGAAGTGTGATACAGTGAATTATAAGTGAAATAATCTGTCTGTAAAGAATTGTTAGAAAAATGACTTGTGTCATACACAAAGTAGATGTCCTAACCGACTTGCCAAAACTATAGTTTGTTAACAAGACATTCTGTTAACAAAAATTATTTTGAATGACTCCAACCTAAGTGTGTGTAAACTTCTGACTTCAACTGTATCTGTCATTCTCATTGAACACACACAGACCTCATTCTCAATCTCCGTGTACTCGCTGACTCTCTCCACAGCTACGATGTTGGTCTCCAGTTCTGATGTCATCCTCACCAGCCAGTTCAGTGTCTGGGTCACCTACATGTCAGGGGTTAGGGTCATTACCATCAAGTCATCATCACTTCATTATCATTCCATCATCCATAAAATCCATTAAGTGCTTTTTGCAAATACACATGTGTCAGGGAGTACTCAACAGTAACCCAGGACTTAACCCTGATTCATCTCCTTACATAATAATAATACATTAGTATTTTTCATCACAAGATCATCTCAAAGTGCAAACAAAATAAAGTAATAATAATAATAATAATATATTCAGTATGTATGACCATTAAAGTACCACTGGGGCCTTCAGTTTAACAGAACTGAATCAGAGTTCAGATTGGTTAGATGGTAACACAATGGCACTTACATTTGAGAGCATCTACTCTTGATATTTACAGTATACTGTATGTGACTTCTGCTGTCAGAATATGATGATTGCATATAAAAGACAGGTCTAGATGCACAAGTTACATTGGATGCGTTTACACAGGCAGCCCAATTCAGATATTTTCCACAATATTTCTTTTAAATAAAGATAAAGAATGTCCCGTAGCTCCACAATACAGTGTTGTGAAGTGTCATAGCACTGTAACAGGACACCTAATTGCTCCCAATTACCCCAGGCCACGCCCCTTGCCTCCACACCTGTTTTCTATTCCCTAGTCACCTCTTCTCTGCTGTCACCCCTCTCAGAATATACAGTACATGTTAAGCCCATATTTCCCCCATAGCCCCTGGCAGTACATTGCCATGAATGCACCGTTTATGTTTCTGTTTTTAATGTTTCCATTTTGTATCTCATCCAACCTCCCTACCCACCTACCTACCTACCTCCCTACCTACCTACCTACCTACCTACCTACCTACCTACCTACCTACCTACCTACCTACCTACCTACCTACCACACTACCGGCCCTACCAAACCTCCATTCCAAAACCCTCCCCCATGTGCCTCTGTGTTCGTGTTCAACTCTAAACCTGGATTACTTATCTCCATCTCCTCATTCTGACCGATACCATGGTGGCAGCTCAAACCCTAAACCAGTTAGTCCTTTGAAACACCTCATACAGTCCTTCATTTTACTGAGATTTGACCATTGAAAGCACAGCTCAACCATCCTCAACAAAGCACTCCTCTCTCTGGTATAGTACAGTGAATTAGGAGATAAATAATCGGTTCCCCAAGGTCATATTCAGTAGGCACAACACAGAAGAACACTGTTTGTTTGTGTGTGTGTGTGTGTGTGTGCACGCGCGCGTGTGATGTACTCACGTTGAGGGCATAGGAGATGGAGAGGCCGACCAGGCCACTGTCCAGAGAGTCCCGGGCAATGACAGCAAGCAGAGCTGAGAAAAACACTACCAGGTTACCAAGGAACTCTAGACGGATGGCCAGCCACCTGCAGGACAGAAAGACAGGCATTACATACAGACAGACAGACAGACAGGACAGACAGACAGACAGACAGACAGACAGACAGACAGACAGACAGACAGACAGACAGACAGACAGACAGACAGACAGACAGACAGACAGACAGACAGACAGACAGACAGACAGGCAGGCATTACATACAGACAGGCATTACAGACAGACAGACAGACAGACAGACAGACAGACAGACAGACAGACAGACAGACAGACAGACAGACAGACAGACAGACAGACAGACAAACAAGACAGACAGACCACAGGCAGCTGCTGGCACCTTAATTGGGGAGGATGGGCTCAATCTTTACTAACGACATGTCACTGGCTTTGAGTGTCTATGTATGCGGATGACTCAACAATATACACATCAGCTACTACAGCGACTGAAATGACTGCAACACTTAACAAAGAGCTGCAGTTAGTTTCAGAATTGGTGGAAAGGAATAAGTTAGTCCTAAATATTTCAAAAACTAAAAGCATTGTGTTTGGTACAAATCATTCACTAACCCTAAATCTCAACTAAATCATGTAATGAATAATGTGGAATTTGAGCAAGTTGGGGTGACTAAACTGGTTGGAGTAACCCTGGATTGTAAACTGTCATGGTCAATAACATTGGGAGAAGTCTGTCCATAATAAAGTGTTGCTCTTCCTTCTTAACAGCACTAACAACAAGGCAGGTCCTACAGACCCTAGTTTTGTCGCACCTGGACTACTGTTCAGTCATGTGGTCAGGTGCCACAGAAGGACTTAGGAAAATTGCAATTGGCTCAGAACAGGACAGCACGGCTGGCCCTTAGATGTACAGAGCTAACATTAATAATATGCATGTCAATCTCTCCTGGCTCAAAGTGGAGGAGAGATTGACATCATCACTAATTGTATTTGTGAGAGGTATTGACATGTTGAATTCACTGAGCTGTCTGTTTGAACTACTGGCACACAGCTCAGACACCCATGCATACCCCACAAGACATGCCACCAGAGATCTCTTCACAGTCCCCAAGTCCAGAACAGACTATGGGAGGCGCACAATACTACAGAAGAGCCATGATTACATGGGACTCTATTCCACAACTTTGATGAAATTTGATGGAAAAAAAACAGATAAAAATACACCTTTTGGAACAGCGGGGACTGTGAAGCAACACAAACATAGGCACAGACACGTATACAAACACACGATAACGCAAGCACTATACACACATGTACACATGGCTTTTGTGTGGTAGATATGTGGTAGTAGAGTAAGGCCCCGAGGGCACACACTTAATGTGTTGAGAAATCTGTTGTGAATGTATTGTAATGTTTTTAAAATTCTATAACTGCCTTAATATGTGCTATCTAACCTCCAAACAAGCTTCAATGCCATACAACACTCCTTCCGTGGCCTCCAACTGCTCTTAAACGCTAGTAAAACCAAATGCATGCTTTTCAACCGATCGCTGCCTGCACCCGCATGCCCGACTAGCATCACCACCCTGGATGGTTCCGACCTTGAATATGTGGACATCTATAAGTACCTAGGTGTCTGGCTAGACTGCAAACTCTCCTTCCAGACTCATATCAAACATCTCCAATCGAAAATCAAATCAAGAGTCGGCTTTCTATTCCGCAACAAAGCCTCCTTCACTGGAGGAGATTGACGCCGCCAAGCTTACCCTAGTAAAACTGACTATCCTTCCGATCCTCGACTTCGGCGATGTCATCTACAAAATGGCTTCCAACACTCTACTCAGCAAACTGGATGCAGTCTATCACAGTGCCATCCGTTTTGTCACTAAAGCACCTTATACCACCCACCACTGCGACCTGTATGCTCTGGTCGGCTGGCCCTCGTTACATATTCGTCGCCAGACCCACTGGCTCCAGGTCATCTACAAGTCCATGCTAGGTAAAGCTCCGCCTTATCTCAGTTCACTGGTCACGATGGCAACACCCACCCGTAGCACGCGCTCCAGCAGGTGTATCTCACTGATCATCCTAAAGCCAACACCTCATTTGGCCGCCTTTCGTTCCAGTACTCTGCTGCCTGTGACTGGGAATTGCAAAAATCGCTGAAGTTGGAGACTTTTATCTCCCTCACCAACTTCAAACATCAGCTATCTGAGCAGCTAACCGATCGCTGCTGCTGTACATATCTATTGGTAAATAGCCCACCCATTTTCACCTACCTCATCCCCATACTGTTTTTATTTATTTACTTGCTCTTTTGCACACCAATATCTCTACCTGTACATGACCATCTGATCATTTATCATTCCAGTGTTAATCTGCAAAATTGTAATTATTCGCCTACCTCCTCATGCCTTTTGCACACATTGTATATAGACTCCCCCTTTGTTTTCTACTGTGTTATTGACTTGTTAATTGTTTATTCCATGTGTAACTCTGTGTTGTCTGCTCACACTGCTATGCTTTATCTTGGCCAGGTCGCAGTTGCAAATGAGAACTTGTTCTCAACTGGCCTACCTGGTTAAATAAAGGTGAAATAAAAAAATAAAATAAAAAATATATAACTGCCTTGGCAGTGGCTACTGGGGATCCATAATTAATACAAATACAAATAGTAATAGCTGGAACAGAATAAATGGAATGGTATTGAACGCGTCAAACAAATGATTTCCATGTGGTTGATACCATTCCATTCACTCCATTCCAGCCATTATTATGAGCCGTCTTCCCCTCAGCAACATCCTGTGAGACAGAGAGACAAGACTGACAAGACAGACAGACATTTAGTCAAACATCAGACATCACAGATTCACCGTAACATTTCAGACAGAATGGAACTCATTATCCCGTGCTGTTTTGACATGAACAAAACTGAGTGTGTTCCTGACCTGTTCGAGATTATCCACAGGTAGACCGACTTGAGGTTTTCATCAATTATTTTCTCGTTGTGTTTGAGGAAGCGGTCCTGGTGTCCATAGGCCCGGATGACCGACAGACCAGACACTGTCTCTCCAAAGTGAGAATAGATGGGAGACCGAGACACAGAGTCCAGACGACGCAGCTGACGTGAGCTTGCCACGTAGAAACGCTGAGGGGAGAGAGTGGATAGAGGAGTGAAGGAGAGAGAGAATAAATGATTCACAAATCATATACTGAAGTGTCACTGGCCACGTTTAGATGCACACCAATATCCCGTTATTATTTGGGATACTCAAGTATTCCGTTTTTGTGTTGACGCATAGAAACATCATATGCCGTTTACAAAAACTCAAATAAGCTCCTATCCCTGTTTTGAGAAACCCAAATAAGCTCCTATCCCTGTTTTGAGAAACCCAAATAAGATGCCTGGGATATGCTGATCTTAGACTGACACTGTGGCATGTGAACATCTTATCCCGCTTAACATAGTTTTTGCGGTTTGCGCAGGCTCAGTTTTGCATAGTATCATCTTTGAAGTTCGGATGGGAACAGTCATAGTTGGAATAGTAACTGAAGTCTGAACACTGACTGTAGGCCTCACATGTAGCCTATTACAGTATTAACTCCTACAGAGTTAAGTGTTTCTTGGAGTAAAATTATAGACCGAATGTTAGTTTTGTCTCGGGAACAGGAGTGGAGGAATATAATTTCTTTCATCTTGAGAAAATGTGAGTGAATGCACATGTAGGTTCCGTCTTATGTAGACTAAAAGTTCTCAAAAATTCAGCAACATAAAAATGGACCGTATTTAACTTTCAACCACATAAAAATGCATCCAAGACGAACTGAAATACTATCAGAAACATGTTGTATCGTTTTCAAAGCTTTTCATTTCCTTAAAACCGGTCAACAAACTGATGTAATTTCGAAATTATACACAGAAATCTCCCTGGTTTACCGATGTTAACTAGATTGTTGATGATGCATTCATTCTATCATTCATGACATTCTTTAGAGCAAGGCTTTATTTAAGCAATAAGATGTATGTCATTTTTGTTTTGTTATTAAAGGTTAATAGATGACGTTATTAAGAAAACATTGTAACGTCAACAGTTTACCTAGTATATGTTTGATGTTTATACATTGTATGTTGTATGGAAAATGTCCAAATCAAAGAGAATGTTTTGGTAAAGATGAAATGTGAAGTTAGTTGTCTAAAATTGGATTTGAGTCAAATCTAGACCTTGCCCTTAACTTGGTACGCCCAGAGAATTGCCCTAAAGGCGGCTACGCCCACTTCTGACCCAAGGGTATAAAACCTGTGAGTGAAGAATGAACAGATCAGACTAAGTGACCCAAGCTGCAGCCGAGGTCTAAAAAGTCAACGAACCCAAAACTCAACACAAGTTTGAAGACAAAGAAATCTTTTTCTACCCAAGCTACGGATGAGTAGCTGTGTCTAAGCGGGTGAATTCAAGTCGAACCACCTAGCCTCCAATCCCCATCGAATCGTGGTATCTACACTGTTTCGTTCCTAGGCTGTGAGCTCTGAGCTACAGAGCTGTCTGTCCTCAGAAGAGCCCTTCCAGAGCAAGGGCGAGGGAACAGACTCCTAAGCCAAAAGGACACTGACATCGTGAGGACAACCGAAGAGTTTTGCCAGAGAAGTGCGTAATTGAGCAGCCTGAACGGTCCACGCGGAGAATCCACGGAGACCTTCCCCACGTAATTACATCATTATATTCTGACTCATAAGAGCGGCATTTTGGGGCAAGGCTAGGGTTAGAATAACACATTCACCCAAATGTATATTTCTCTCATGTACTTTCTCTTTTTCTCTCTCTTTTAAATCCCCATTTTGGGTAACACGCTCAACAGTGTGTTGGCTCATTATACTAAGTTCTAATCAATAGCCTAGAATATGCTTTGTGTATGTGTATCTTTTATCATCATTTTAGCTTTCTAGTAAATAAATACTCAACTAAGATTGGTGTGGTACGAACTCATTGGTGAGACCCGGGTCTGTGCAGATTCCCGGATTATGCGACGTTCAGAACGAGTGTGAGGTAACTGATTAATTAGCGGCTATTGTAAAATCGATATTCTGATATTCTTTGAGTTAATTTGGGAAATAGAAACGCAATAAAAACGAATTTTCCCATGGTGCCCCAGGTTAATGAATTAATAATTGCTTTGATTCAGTTAATCACGCAATTAGAACCCTTTAATCATTCGATGAGCAACAGTCGTCACATTAACTAATACAATGTCACGACACTGACCAGTTGATTTGTCTTTATGTAGGTACATAATGTGTCGTTTATAGCAGCGCTAACATTCGTGATTTCTGCATGTCTAACGGTATCACTAGGCTCAGGTTGCTGGTTCACCTGCTGTTCATCTTGTTTTATTTTTTCCATAGCCTCTTCTTGTTGGCACCATTATTCAAACGTTAGTGGATAAAACAGGTCAAAAGTAAGTTCACTTTAAAATCATCCACGACGAGTTACAGGTACTAATGCTCGCAGCTGTAGAAGTATGAGTGGTAGTGCATTGCTAGCTAACGACGTAAACTATGCCACTTTATATGAACGTGGCCATGTGCATGTTGTCTCATACTGTATAATGGGCAGGTGAGGCTTTAACAATGGGAATTCCAAACCACCCGTTGTATAATTAGTATTCTAGAGCATCAAGTAATGACAGAAGAGAAGCTCCATGTATCTAATTATAGACAGGTTGACTAACATATAGCCTATTATAAGCAGACAAATACTATATCTAAATGAGACTTAAAAAACCCATGTCAAAAGAGTCATTACGCTGTCCCTGGGCAAATTGGGAATATTCTGTTTATTTGTGGATATAGGGATACTCGTAAACAGGATATCAAAGGTGCATATAAACATCTTACACTGAATAAGACTAACCTTCCGGAATACCGTGTGCATCTTTTTCTGCCCCCCCTCTCTTTTCCATCCCCTCCCTCCCCCATTCCTCTGTGTCGAAATGATGTACTGTATATAAACCCTAGATTGCTGATGCTACACTACATGACCAAAAGTATGTGGACACCTGCTCATCGAACATCTCATTCCAAAAGCATGGGCATTAATATGGAGTTGGTCCCCCCTTTGCATGTAAAAACAGCCTCCACTCTTCTGGGAAGACTTTCTGGGCAAGGTGTGTTTGTCTTTGCGCCAAATCCCGCATACTCAAATGGTCCTGCTGCCATGGTACCCGGAGCAGAGGAGGAAGTGAAGGTCACTTACAAGCTACAGTCTCCAGAAACATACACCGTGCAGCCAAAGTCAACAAACTAGCTAGCTAGCTTGTTTGCAGATAAACTGTCATGGTAGCAGGGACAACGTTTTCTGAAAATGTCGATACAAATAAGCATCATTCTCGGTTCTTGAAATAGAAAAAGAAACAAGAAGACTGCTCATCATGACCAATCCAGAAACTGGATGAAATTTTATTTTGAAAAAATGGAAGAGTGATACCGAAATGGCCACCGTTCTCATGGACTGGTTGGTAAGTGATGGGTTGTGTTTTTAGCATCCTAGCTAGCTAGCTACGTTAGCTGCTAACCTTAGTGTGTTCAGTGTTAAAGCTAGCTAACACAGCTATTTAGCTAGCTAGCTAACATCTTCTGTATTCAAACTGTTTTGTACTCAAAATAATCTAACGATAGCCACATCATGTAGCTACACTGCATGAACCCCACAAGATGCCCAATGCCTTCATTTCAAATAGTTAACGTTAGCTAGCTAGACCTAGATTTGCAGATTGTTGACATGAGTGTGTTTGGTTTGTAGATGATAATGCTAGTTAGCTAGATGGTCTACAGCATTTCCGGCCCAGAACCACCGCCAAAAAAATTCTCTCTTTTAACTTTCGGTACAGTAATATCAAACAAACATGTATTTTTCAGGGAGATACTGCTGGAGACAGTCTGACTTCAAGGGAACCTGAGGTTGTAGAAGTTGTGGGTGTGGAAAAATCAACACCAAAAGAGGTTATGCTTTGTGATTCAATAATTGTTTTGTTGGTAATTTACCAAAATAGTTAACTACATGAAGCTTGCCTGTTCAGCACATTGCCTATGTCGCATGGCATTGATTCCTACTTTGAACCTCCCAGCTTAAAAAGGACTGAAAGAATATTGAACATGGCCAGTCAAGTAAACAATGGCTCATCTGCATGACATTATCATCTACAAACCAAACACACTTTAAGTCAACAATCTGCATATCTAGCTTTAGCTAGCTAGCTAACATTAGCTAGTTTAAATAAAGGCATTGGGTATCTTGTGGGGTTCATGAAGTATAGTGACAAGATGTATCTATCATTAGATTCCTTTGAGTACAAAACAGTCCTAATACAGAGTAACCATGTTAGCTAGTTTGAACATTGAACACACTAAGGTTAGCAGCTAACATACCTAGCTTGCTAGCATTCTAAAAACACAACCCAGAACTTACCTACCAGTCCATCTTTCGAAATGTATTGCAATGTTCATCTGGTTTCTGGATTGGTCTTGATTCAGATCCAAGAACTGAGAATTATGCCTATTTCTGTCGAAATGTTCTGAAAATGTTTATCTGCAAACAAGTTAGCTTGTTGGCATCATCTGCTCTGTGTTTGTTTCTGGTGGCTGTAGTTTGCAAGTGACTTTCACTTCCTCTCCAGCTCCAGGGCCATGATAGCAGAGTTGTTAGAGTGGGTAGGATTTAGCACAAAGACACACCTTACCCAGAAGGCCAGCACAAGGCGGCAAAGGGCTCAACCCCCTTGTTTAAGTTCAAAATGAAAACACAACTCAAGGAGTGAGGCGGCATTTTTAAAAGTATGCATTAAGGTGTCTGTACTAGAATATACATACCTATATACTTGGCAAAAATGTATGTTACCATTAATAAATGCATTTATTTTGCTTCCCAAATGTTTTACGATGGTGGAGCAGTACAAAAATGGCTGCGCAGTGGCTTCAAAACAGCGCCCCCCTTGTTGTCATCTAGGGTTTATATACATCATTGCTCAGTCTCTTTCCCTCCCTCTCTCCTCCTACCCCACCCATCCACACACTCCTTTCTCTCTTTCTACCTGAACGAAGTAGTAGACCACAGCCAGAGGGATGATGATGGCAGTGAAAATGGGTGTGGCCAGGCAGATGACAAACAGTGTTCCAAGCACACCCAGGAAACACATGATCCACGAACGAAACGATTGGGGGATGGCCTCGTCCACTGTGAATATGTCCTACAACAGGGAACAGGATGCGACATCAAACGATAATTGGCATCCCCAACCAGGATAAAGCAAATGCAGGGGTAATGTAATATTCAAATATGCCAGGGCTACGTTCATTAGGGCAAGCAACAGAAAGCGTTTGAAAACATTTTGCAAAAGAAAACATTTGTGACCGAAGTCCAGATAGTCACTTTGTGTTTCAGTCAGTTTTTTTGCTCATTTGGTGCCTAATGAGCAGGTTTGTCCCCTATACCTTGGCAAAGCGGTTGACAACCCTGCCGGATGGCGTAGTGTCAAAGAACATCATGGGAACACGTAGAATGTTGTTGAGCAGCCGAGAGTGGAGGATACGAGACGCATTGATGGAGCCGTTAGCCAGGAGCAGGGTGCCCATGAATACAAATACACCTGTTGTGAGAAGAGGAGACCATTTTAATAAAGCAGGTGTGTGTGTCTTGGGGGCGGTTGCAAAAAAATCTACCAAAAAGCACATTTCCATTTCTACAAATGGACAACACAGTATTATTCTTCTCTCACTCTCACCTACTTCATAAGGTGTCTTTAACATGGTCAATGAAGCAACTTTGCTCTTTCGCTTCTTCTCCTCTTACCTTGAACCACGCCTAGCGCACCGAATACACCAATCCGAGTGTCCCTCTTCCAGTTGGGGTAGGTCTTATTGTAGTAATCCTCCGCGTCATTGGTCCAGTCACTCAGCCAGAGGTTCTGACCAATGAAAGCAACGTTCTGGATGAAGTACACTAGGAAGAACATGGTGGAGTAGCCCCAGCCCATTGCACGTAGGTACTGGAGATACACCGAGAACTTCACCTGGAGAGAGAAAAAGAGACAGAGAGAGAGGGAGAAAGATATAATATTTCATGCCAATAAAGCACCTTGAATTTAAATGAATTGAGGGAGAGACAACAAAGAGAGAATGATGGATGTATTTTAACTACAGTACCAGTCAAAAGTTTGGACACCAAGCGTCACATCTGGAAGAACCCTGGCACCATTGATTTCCTGTGGCGGGCCTCATGAGAGCCAGTTTCATCATAGCGCTTGATGATTTTTGCGACTGTCCTTGACATTTTCCGAATTGACTGACCTTCATGTCTTGTAGTAATGATGGACTGTCGTTTCTCTTTGCTTATTTGAGCTGTTCTTGCCATAATATGGACTTGGTCTTTTACCAAATAGGGCCATCTTCTGTATACCACCCCTACCTTGTCACAACACACCTGATTGGCTCAAACGCGTTAAGAAGGAAAGAAAATCCACAAATTAACAAGGCACATCTGTTAATTGAAATTACAACCCAGGTGACTACCTCATAAAGCTGGTTGAGAGAATGCCAAGAGTGGCAAACCTGTCATCGAGGCTACTTTGAAGAATCTCAAATATAAAATATATTTTGATTTGTTTCACACTTTTTTGGTTATTACATGATTCCATATGTGTTATCTCATAGTTTTGTGTCACGTCTACTACCACTCCTCCTCTCCTGCACTCGACGTTGCCAGTTTATTCATTATTACGCAGACCTGCCATCATTGTTACGCGCATATGCACCTAATGAGACTCAACTGGACTCCATCACCTTCCTGATTACCTCCCCTATATCTGTCAATCCCTTTGGTTCTTTCCCCAGGCTTCATTGACTGTTTCATATTTGTACGCTGCTCGTGGTTCTTGTTTTGTTCCATGTTTATTTATTTATTTTTTAAATCACTCCCTGTACTTGCTTCCCGACTCCTAGCGCACACATTACAGTTTAGATGTCTTCCCTATTATTCTACAATGTAGAAAATAATAAAAAAAATAGTATAAAAGAAAAAGAAAAACCCTTGAATGAGTAGGTGTGTCCAAACTATTGACTGGTACTGTATTATACACTTCAAAGAGAGAATATTTACTGTTAGATGGGTTTTTTTCTCTGAATGCTTTTTATCTTTTAATATTAAACAAATTATAATTTCAACAGAATGTATTGGGGTTATTACTACTATTATTTCCACTAGAAGGACTCTTTGGAGTGCATATGATTTCTCATTCCTTGAATGACCAGTTGCCACTGAGTTTGTAGATTAGTGCATTTGATTTTGGGTTATTGCAGGGTTCTACAAACAGTAAGTGGTCTTACTTTTCCCACCTCCATACCAAGGCTCTAAGTCAATACAGGCCATAATACACAGCCCACAATATACCTGTCCCGTCTCCATGGTTTCCTTCTCGATCAGCCTCTGGCCTTTCTTGGTCTCGTCATCAGCAGGTGGCTTCGGTTTCTTTAGGGAACTGTTCTTTCTCAACCTAACACTGGGAAACACACACACACACACACACAGATTGTGAGAAGAGGTGTGTTGATGGAGAAAATGTGAGGAAAGTGTGAGTGTATATTTGATAATAAACACAAACACTTAAATGTCAGTGGCATTGGAGGAGAAAATGTTATGAAGGTGGAATGAACTAACATTGATTCTCACTGTAGAAGATGGAAGGATGGGAAAGAGAGAAGATGGAGTCATTCACAAATGATGCAATAAAGTGACAATGGCATTAGGCCTATATAAGGTCTCTGTCTCCCGCTCTCTCTCTCTCTCTCTCCAGCCTTCACTCTCTGTTTGCAGAGGGGTCATGCCCTCAGCTTTATTCTGTTGTTAAAAATAAACCATTTTTGTTGTTGTTTCTCTGTAATTCTACGAAACACCTAGCAATTTTATGATGTCGTTTTCAAGGGTTACAATCCAAGGTTATTCTGGCTGGAAAAAGAAGAAACGACTTGAACAAGAAACTGAGTTGGAAAGGAAAATTAAAGTGCTAGAATTAGGTAATTACAGTGCATTCGGAGAGAATTCAGGCCCTTCACTTTTTCCACATTTTGTTACGTTACAGCCTTATTCTAAAATGGATGAAAAAAATTTGTCCCTCATCAATCTACACACAATAACCCGTAATGACAACGCAAAAACAGGATTTAATAAATGTTTGCACATTAAAAAAATAAAAACTGAAATACATTATTTAAGTAAGTATTCAGACTCTTTGTTATGAGACTCGAAATTGAGCTCAGGTGCATCCTGTTTCCATTGATCATCCATCACAACTTGATTGGAGTCCACTTGTGGTAAATTCAACTGATTGGACATGATTTGGAAATGCACATACCTGTCTATATAAGGTCCCACAGTTGACAGTGCATGTCAGAGCAAAAACCAAGCCATGATGTCGAAGGAATTGTCCATAGAGCTCCGAAACAGGATTGTTTCAAGGAAGAGATCTGGGGAAGGGTACCTAAAAATGTCTGCAGCATTGAAGGTCCCCAAGAACAATGGAAGAAGTTTGGAACCACAAAACCCTTCCTAGAGCTGGCTGCCTGGCTAAACTGAGCAATCGGTGGAGAAGGGCCTTGGTCAGGTAGGTGACCAAGAACCCGATGGTCACTCTGACAGAGCCCTAGAGTTCCTCTGTGGAGATGGGAGAACCTTCCAGAAGGACAACCATCTCTGCAGCACTCCACCAGTCAGGCCTTTATGGTAGAGTGGCCAGACTTAAACCACTCCTCAGTAAAAGGCAAATGACAGCCCGCTTGCAGTTTGCCAAAAGGCACCTAAAGACTCTCAGACCATGAGAAACAAGAGTCTCTGGTCTGGGCTAAGCTTCCTGCCATCCAGGACCTCTATACATGGCGGTATCAGAGGAAGGCCCTAAAAATTGTCAAAGACTCCAGCCACCATAGTCATAGACTGTTCTCTCTGCTACCGCACAACAAGTGGTACCAGAGCGCCAAGTCTAGGTCCAAGAGGCTTCTAAACAGCTTCTAACTCCAAGCCATAAGACTCCTGAACATCTAATCAAATGGCTGCCAACACAATTTTCATCCCCCCCCCCTTTACATTTTACGCTGCTGCTACTCCGTTTATTATCTATGCATAGTCACTTTAATAACTCTACCTACATGTACATATTACCTCAATTACCTTGACTAACCGGTGCACCCGCACACTGACTCTGTAACGGTACCACCTGGCACAGCCAGAAGAGGACTGGCCACCCCTCATAGCCTGGTTCCTCTCTAGGTTTCTTCCTAGGTTTTGCCCTTTCTGCGGAGTTTAGGTTTAGTCTGTTTGTTGCTGCTGTTTGTTTTTTTTTGGCTGGGTTTCTGTACAGCACTTTGATATATCAGCTGATGTAAGAAGGGCTATATAAATACATTTGATCTGAAATTTGATTTGTATATGCTTCTACACCTGCATTGCTTGCTGTTTGGGGTTTTAGGCTGGGTTTCTGTACAGCACTTTGAGATATCAGCTGATGTACGAAGGGCTATATAAATAAATTTGATTTGATTTGATTTGTATATAGTCTCGCTATTGTTATATTACTGCTGCTCTTTAATTATTTGTTACTTTTATATCTTATTATTGTAGGTATTTTTCCTGTAGGTATTTTCCCTACTACCTATTGTAGTGAGAAAGATCTTTAGAATTTTTTGGATTGCATTAAGTTACCAAAGTTGCATGATGAGTTTAAGCCGCAATTGGATGAACCAATTTCAATACAAGAAATCCCAGATGCCATTTTAGAGCTACCAAAATTAGAGGCCCCGGGAAGTGATGTTTATATAAAATTTCATAAGCAGTTTGCAACTATACTTTCTTTCACCAGTACTGCTTAGAGTGTACAATTATTTTTGGCATACTATAGCACGCATTGATAAAGCGGGGAAATACCTGTCTCAATGCTTTAACCATAGACCAATCGCTTTACTAAATGTTGATTTTAAGATACTTTCTAAATTATTAGGGAGGGAGTACAGGAGGGAACTAAGCACACACACCTGAGGGGCCCCTGTGTTGAGGATCAGCGTGGCAGATGTATTGTTACCTACCCTTACCACCTGGGGGCGGCCCGTCAGGAAGTCCAGGATCCAGATGCAGAGGGAGGTGTTTAGTTCCAGGGTCCTTAGCTTAGTGATGAGCTCTGAGGGCACTATGGTGTTGAACGCTGAGCAGTAGTCAATTAATAAAATTCTCACGACGGTGTTCCTTTAGTCAAGGTGGGAAAGGACACTGTGGAATAGAGATTGCATCGTCTGTGGATCTGTTGGGGCGTTATGCCAATTGGAGTGTGTCTAGGGTTTCTGGGACAATGGTGTTGATGTGAGCGATGACCAGCCTTTCATATCACTTGACTACAGACATGAGTGCTACAGGTCGGGAGTAATTTAGGCAGGTTACCTTGGTGTTCTTGGGCACAGGGACTATGGTGGTCTGCTTGAAACATGTCAGTATTACAGACTCGGTCATGCTCGGAGTACAAGTCCTGGTAATCCATCTGGCCCTGCGGCCTTGTGAATGTTGACCTGTTTTAAGGTCTTACTCACATCGGCTATGGAGAGTGTGATCACACAGTCATCCAGAACAGCTGGTGCTCTCATGCATGCTTCAGTGGTGCTTGCCTCGAAGCCAACATAGAAGTAATTTAGTTCATCTGATAGGCTCATGTCACTGGGCTCACTGTTGTGCTTCCCTTTGTGGTCCGTAATAGTTTGCATGCCCTGCCACATCCGACAAGCTTCGGAGACGGTGTAGTAGGATTCAATATTAGTCCTGTATTGACACTCTGCCTGTTTGATGGTTCGTCAGAGGGCAGAGCTTGATTTCTTATAAACGTCCGGGTTAGAGTCCCGCTCCTTGAAAGCGGCAGCTCTACCCTTTAGCTTAGTGCAGATGCTGCCTTGTTATCCATGGTTTCTGGTTGGGGTACGTACGGTCACTGTGGGGACGACGTCATCGATGCACTTATTGATGAAGCCAATGACTGATGTGGTGTACTCCACAATGCCATCGGAAGAATCCCAGAACATATTCCAGTCTGTGCTAGCAAAACAGTCCTGTAGCTTAGTGTCTGTGTTATCTGACCATTTCCATATTGAGCGAGTCACTGGTACTTCCTGCTTTAGTTTTTGCTTGTACCTCGGGCGAGAAAAACCTTGAGACTTCATTAATATTACATTTTGTGCACCAGCTGTTATTGACAAATATACACAGACCACCACCCCTTGTCTTACCGGAGGCAACTATTCTATCTTGAAGATGCTCTGAAAATCCAGCCAGCTGTTTGTTATCCATGTCGTCGTTCAGCCACGACTCGGTGAAACATAAGATATTACAGTTTTTAATGTCCCGTTGGTAGTATAGTCTTGATCGGAGCTCATCCAGTTTATTATCCAATGATTGCACGTTGGCAAACAGGACTGATGGTAGAGGCAGGTTACCCACCCGCCGTCGGATTCTTACAAGGAATCCCGACCTACGACACCTATATCTCTGACACCTATATCTCTGAAGTAAATCCTTTGTGTCCAACTCGTTATATGCAAAGAAAATAAAGGAAAGTATAGAAATGTACCTTTATGAGTCAAATTACTTGGACCAGGATGAGAGAGAACAATGTGTCATGTTTGCATGAGGTGTGTTTTGTTGTTTGGTTAGTTTGATTGTGTTGTATGTATTGTACATGCTAATATTCATACAAAAAACTATAGCAATAACTTGCTTGAATCCATTTCAGGCTATCAATTAAGTTATAGTAACTTGTCTAACCATCTTTTAAATTGTTTGACATTAGAAAGCAAGCAATTACTACATGTACTGAATAAGACATATATTCCTTTCCATCTTTTACCCAGATTTTTACATACGGTAGATGCAGAGAGGCATATGTTTTTTCTTTAAAAAAATAACCAACAGGCCGCCCGAGTAGCACAGTGGTCTAAGGCACTGCATCGCAGTGCTTTAGGCGTCGCTACAGACCCGGGATCGATCCCAGGCGGTGTCCCATTGGGCGGTGCACAATTGGCCCAGAATCGTCTGGGCTAGGGAAGAGCTTGGCTGGGGAAGCTTTACTTGTCTCATCGTGCTCTAGCGACTCCTTGTGGCTGGCTGGGAACCTGCAGTCTGACTTCGGTTGTCAGTTGAACTGCGTTTCCTCCAACACGTTGGTGCGGATGGGTGTTAAGAAGCAAGTTTTGGGGTGTCATGTTTCGGAGGACGCATGACTTGACCTTCGCCTCTCCAGAGCCCGTTTATTAAAAATGGCTGTGAAGTGCTGCTTTTTTGTCCACCCTTTAACCACCCAGGGATCTGGCTCTGAACTAAAGAGTCATTTCAGAAGCTTTCTCCCTCTTTCTATTTCGCTCTCTCTCTCATACCTTCCATTGCGTTGGCTGCGTCGGATGCTGCTCTCTCTCCTCAGGGTCATTGAGACGATGTCTTCAGGAGGGGTGTCGGCCTGAGGATCCTGTAAATCAGGGACTAGCCCCACCTCCTCACCATCAGAGGTTGGGTCTGTTGATAAACACACACACACAACCAGTTATACACAAACACACACACACACACTGCCGTTACACAAACACAAACACAAAGCCAGTTATACACACACACTCACCAGTGTGTTTCTTGCCCTCGTCTTTAGCATAGGTGTCCAGGAACTCAGAGAAAGCCCCCTTGCTGTCCTTGAGACTTTGGTATGACCCGACCTCAGAAACACATCCCTCTTTCAGTACAATGATCTCGTCCACGTAGGGCAGGAAACTCACTCCATGGGTCACCAAGATACGGGTCTACAGAGGGAGAAAGAGTAAGAGAGGAGGAGGATAAGGAAGAGAAGGAGGAGGAGGAGAAGAGGGAAGAGATGAGAGGATGTTGGGCAGGAGAAATGGGAGGAGAGGAGAAAAACTGTACTCCATGGGTCACAAGCCACGGAGGGATCAGAAAGGTAGGACATCTGTCCGTCCATCCATTCATTCATCTGTCTGTCTATTGATCTAATTTAGCCAATTTATTTGGTTAGCCATTCTACTCACCTTATCTTTGAGTATGCCTTTAGGTCCCACCACCTCCTCAAACAGATGTTTGCCCACATGAGAGTCTACAGCTGAGAGAGGGTCATCCAGCAGGTAAACGTCAGCCTGGCTGTAGGCCGCCCTGGCCAGGCTCACACGCTGCTTCTGACCCCCGGACAGGTTTATACCCTGGGGGAGGAAAGGAGAGGGGAAGGGAAGGGAGGAGAAGAGAGCGGAGGAGAGGGAAGGGAAACGGGGACATACGTAGGTCATTACCTGGACACGAGAGACGGCATTAGAGAGAGAAATATATAGCGAGAAAACATAGTTGAATCTCTATGGCATTGGCATTTAAATTAGCTGTACATTTTACTTCTTGAGTTTTATCCCACCATGGTCATTAGCTGGACATGAGAGACGCTGTTATCGATAGAGATAGAACATCGTTTTTGCATTTAAATGAGCTGTGTTGATGGAAAAACAGGGTCCATCAAAAACATGGTCCATCATCACTGGCACGTGGATTTGTTGTTTTTAGTGTACCTACTGACGGACTATTATTCATTTGGGATGCAGACTCAATCTCAGTGCATTCTCCTTAGCACCAGCCCCTCTCCCCTAACTACCTCCAGACCATCCAGTCATCTCTCACCTTCTCCCCGATCTCAGTCTGGTCTCCCCCAGGCAGCAGCTCCAGGTCGGGCCCCAGGGCGCAGGCCTCCAGCGTAGCCTGGAAACGAGAGTCCTCCAGTGGGTAGCCAAACAGGATGTTGTCCCTGAGAGTGGCATTCTGGATCCAGGCCTGTTGGGGCACGAAGGCTACCGACCCCTGGAGAGAGCAGAGACGGAAGGGGAGACAGAGAGAGGGAGTGGGTAGGAAAAGAGGGAGGGGAGTGAGTGCAGAAGGAGGAGAGAAAGAGAGTGGGTGGGAAGAGAGGGAGGGTAGAGAATGCAAGAGGAGAGAGAGTTTTAGCAATGACATTTACTTTCTCCTCCATATGTATTTTGACAGTAAAGCTGCATTTTTCAATTTGGCTCTATACTCCAGCATTTTGAATTTGAAATAAAATGTCAGGCAACAGTACAGAATATATAACAGTAAAGTCTTTGGACAAATTCACTTATAGGGCTCTATTTTCGCCTGGCGGTAAGGAGGCGGAATGTCAAATGCAGATCAGTTTTGCAATTTAATTTAAGGGGTGGAAATATTTGAGGTGTTTCCTTAAAAACGTGTACCAATAGGCCAAATTCGGTGAGCACAACTAGGGATATTTAAGACTGACCACAAGCTGGTGTTAGCTGTGACACAATTGGTTATAGCATTGACTTCGCCAGCGGGGCGCACACAGTAAGTAGCCATACGTACATCACCAATGTTTTATTAAAATATCACAAGGAGCAAAACTGTCAGACATACCCCTTTTTAATTTAAATTGGACATCATTTTTGTCCAGCTTCTGTGAAGTGTTTGGACTCATTATGTGCAATGCCCATTGCATGAAAGGTGTCAGTGACTGTAGGAAGCCTGTTTAGGAACAACCAGTTATTTAAAAAGACTACTTTTGTCAAACAACACATCTTCCACTTCCCTCTGTTGGACCTAACTGTCAAATCGAGGGTATTCCAATCACTGTCTGTGGTTCTGAATCTATTTGTCGGCTATATTTGCCTGTTTGTTTACTTTTCACGTGGCAAAGCTCACTACTGGCCATATCAATATTTGGGAGCCGTAACAGGGAGTGGACATTCCCCCTTTCTCTTTATATTGGATCGTTTCCCAGCTACTGTGAAAAGTTCCACAGTCACCGTTGTCTTAGGCCTAATAAATGTGATTTGAATGTCCTATGCCCATGGGAAACAATTATGGTGCCTGTAACTGTAATTAGACATAGCCTATTTAAAACAAAATGTTGTTTCTTTTTATTAGAATTTGATTGAAATTAATTACTTTTTTAGGTCTAATCAATAGTGAATTTAATCTTGCTTATTGACAATGTTTGGCACGTCCATAGCTCAGACATAAAGCCTTATACAGTAGACCTATATCAGTGTGAATGCCCCCAAAAATGCTAACCTCCCCTGTTATTAGGAATGGTGAGATGTTAGCATGTTTTGTTTTTGTAGCCTCTGTAACTTTCTCACTCACTGTTATTCATTTGCATTTTTCTTAATCGTGGCATATCGGAATCATTATTATTATTCAGAAACATTATTATTATTATTATTATTATTATTATTATTATAAACATTAGAATTATTCAGAAACATCTAATCACTTAGAAAGAAAAGGACTGCAGTCGTCATTCACCATTCAGTTCCTATTGGGCAGAACTTAACCCCAAACAACTAAATCCAACTACAAATGCATCCAACAACTTTGCAGAGTCACAAGCCTGATATAGTCATTGCGTGTCCGGAATTTGGGACCAAATAATAAACGTTTGATTACTTTAATACACTATAAGTGAATTTGTCCAAATACTTATGACTTCTTCCAATGGCGGAGTAGATACATAGAGAGCTTTCATTTCTAAATGGTTCAACAGATATGTATGAACGTGCCCTTAAATAAAAGTTGACATTCTGTACTGTGGACTCATATAAAACATTTTGATCTCAATTCCAAAGGGCTGGAGTATAGAGACACGTTTAAAATGTAAGCTTCACTATCCAAACAAGGAGGTGCAGCCAATTCAATTCACATCACTGGCAAACGGTTCCATCGACCTGCAGCGTGCGCAATCATGCTTTATTCCAGCGTTCTTACATTGGAAAGGTTAACTGTGAGGCTGCAGATCTTCAACTTGGACCAGAGTTGTGAGTTTCGTCAAGCACTGTGTCTAACCAAAGGCAGGTAGCCTAGCAGTTAGAGCAATGAGTCGGTAACCGAAGGGTCGCGGGTTTGAAATGACTGAGCCGACAAGGTGACAAATCTGTCGTTGTTGCCCTTGAGCAAGGAGCTTAACCCTAATTTGAACCAGGGAAGCCATACTACTATGGCTGACCATGTTAAAAACAATACATTTCACTGGTCATTTATTGTCATATCAATAATTATTGATATAGGTCATAGGTCATACTAAAATAGGTCATACTGAGAAATTTGAGTATTTAATGTGAGTATAAAAGCAGTAAATACTATGATTATTATTACCTGCATAACGTGCGTGTGTGTGTTACCTGTACATTGATGAAGCCCTTTGAGCTGTGCATCTCTCCCAGCATTGCTGATATCAGAGACGATTTCCCAGAACCCACCACTCCCACCACTGCTACCAGCTTGCCGGGCTTAATTTCCAATGACACACTGACACACACACACACACACACAAACACACACGCACAAACACGGACACACACAACACGTTTAACAAAGCAGAGGTGATGATTGCAAAAGCCACACCTCTCAATGCATATCTGAGTATTTATTTGATGCTTTTTTTATACTTTTAATTGCTGCTTTACTGACAGGAGAGGTTCAACTGAAAGTGAGCAATTCATTGTACTGTGTACACTACGCTGTATCCAGTGCATATGACAATAAACTTTGATTTGATATGACTTCTCTGTTAAAACAGACACGCACCCATAGAGGAGACAAACTCACTTTTTGAGAACAGGTTCAGCGTGTTTCTCCCAAGCGAAGGTTCCATTACAGACACTCACGGCTGTGTCTGGGAACAGACATAGACACACGTTTGAGGCACAGGAGGTTGGTGGTATCTTAATTGGGGAGGACGGGCTCATGTTAACGGCTGGAGCGGTGTCGGTGGGATGGGATCAAATACGTCAACAAACATGGTTTCCATGTGTCTGATGCCATTCCATTCGCTCAAAGTGTGTGACATTTGACCCTTGACCTACTGAAGCTGGGGTCGTGACGCACGATGTTGGTGTCCAGGTCGTCTCCTCCCAGGAACTTTTCCAGACGCTTCTTAGAAACACTGGTCTGGAGGGACAAACACACAGGTGTATTTAGGGAGTGTGTGTGTTTTACCAAGCTAATATATATTCCTGCACTGGTATATCATTTTGCTTATTTGAACCAAAAAATGTTTTGATACAAGTCAGAATATCTTCATACAATACAATTTATCTTGAAGTAAATGCATTTTTGGGGTAAGCAAAATTAACTAAAAACAAGCCATTTAGACTTGAATAAAAATGTAAGATTTGTGTGCATGTGTGTGTGTGTGTGTGTGTGTGTGTGTGTGTGCGTGCGTGTGTGTGTGCTGTTCTACCTGCACCATTGCAGCTATAAGCATGGGCAGGAAGGCCAGAGGGAAGCGCAGGATGTTGAAAAGAGAGATGGAGGTGAAGGCTTTCCCTGCATCCAGAACGTTCTCTGAGTCCACTGCTACAAACACTGCAAAGGTTGCCAAGGAGACCTGGAGACATACACGGGTTAGTTAGAGTGTGTGTGTGTGTATGTCTCTCTCTCTCTCTCCCTTTATCTCAGTACTCACCAGGGCGGGGGCGCAGGAGAAGACGAAGGTGGAGACGGAGGAGAGGTAGGCAAACTTCCTCATGACCACCAGCTCTTGTTCTCTGATCCCCATCACCTGGTTCTGGAATGATGGTTCCCATGCATATAGCTTCAGGATCTGGAGAGTGGGAGGGGAGATTTAGATTGGCCTCTACCTTTAGATTGGCCTCTACCTCAAGTACTCTTAATAATGTACTGTTGACAGAATATCTCTAAGATATATAGTCAAATGCACTGTTTAGCGCTGGGACGATGGAAACTGTAGATATGAAGTAGGACAAGCACACACCATTGCGCTAGCATACTTTTAATTAGGTATATTGAACCTTATTATTATTCAAGCTAATACCTTGATGCCATTCAGCATCTCATTCACGATTTTCATCCGTTTGTCTTTGTACCTCATGTTCTCAATCTGAAAATAGAGACACAGACAGAAATGGGAACGTGAGGGAAGAAGGTTTTGCACTAACTGCTGTTGATGATAGTTCATTAACGCATACAACCCATAACCCCAGAAACAGATAAGTTGATGCAGAATACATGTTCTTGAAGCTTCGCCATTTAGATGTAGCACAGTGGAGAGCAATTCAAGTATGATAATATTGTAGCAAATTCCAGGGGCTGGCCTGTCCCGAACTCAAACTCCAGAGACTCCTGAGACTTCCAGTCCAACACATCAGCCTCTCCCTCCCCCATCCTCCCCTCACTCTTGTTATTCCTCCTCCAGAACATTGATGGCCACCATGCACGAGAACTATGAACTATGAGGATCTACCTCCCTTTTCCCTACCTTCTCCCTCCCCTTTTTCCACCCTCTCTTCCCCCTCTCCCCCTTCCTAACCTGAACGTTCTTGGACATGTTGGCCAGCAGACCATTGATGGGCACCATGAGGACCATGACAGCCAATCCAGCCAGTACAGCAGGACCAAGCTCTATCCATAGGAAGGCGATAGCGAGCGCTATCTGCAGTGGGCACGACCACAGCAGGTGGATGAAGTTAACGACATCGTTGAATCGATGAGCGTCGGCTGACATCAGGTTCACCGTCTCCCCGACCGTCGACTCCTTGCGGGCGTCGTTCGATACGACCAGAGCCTGGGGGAGAGAGGGGAGGAGGGAAGGAAGATGTGGAAAGAGGGGAGAGAGAGGGATGAGGGGAAATAAGTTAGAGTGGAGGAGAGGGAGGAGAGAGCGAAAGAGGAGAGAGGGGGGAAGGAGATAGAAATGGAAGAGGATAGAGAGCAGGATGGAGGGGGAGAGTTGAACGAAAGGTTACTAAAGAGTAATAACACTTCTTTGAGCAGGCTAGATCACACACATAATCCCACACTCCCTCCCGTCCTATCCCATAAGCACCCATAAGCACTCATCAACTCATTGATTGTTTTAGAGAGAAAGCCAGTATATTGGAATGCATAGATAACAGCAGATTGTTAAGCTCCTATATGAGATGGTACAAAATAGTTGTATCTCTGTTCTGTATCTTTCCAATCTCTGTCCCTTAAATATACACGGGGAGCTAACATCAATAACAATAAGAACCAACATCAATACTTCTCAAAGTAGAGAAGAGATTGACTGCATTACTACTTGCCTTGGCAGCAGCTAATGGAGATCCGTAATGAATACAAATACAAAATCTCTGTCAAATCTCCGTCACTGTTAGATCAAGGAAGCCAGGGGGGGTTGAACCCCGATCCTCAAGGAACACAAGTGCAAGACAGTAACATGTACCTTCTTGTACACAGCAGCCATGATGGCTGTTTTGACTTTCATCCCCAGAACGAAGCAGCGTTGGAAGTACTGCTGCAGGAACAGAGACTGAAAGATGGCCACCAGGATAAGCAGCACTGCATACATGTACCCTGTCCACGTGTAGATGGATTTGTCCATAGTGAAGGATATCATCAACCTGGGATATACCAAAACCACAAGTTAAACCACTACATTTTGGGGCGAAAAAACTATGCATACTGGTATATGCACAAAACATAGCATTATTTTAACTACAAATGTACAACAAAGTTTTGAACTTGCAATGTAGTATTTGGACAGTTAAGAACAGTTAAGGTAAATACATTTGATTCAATCCCTTTTTGACAGCATCCCTATTGATTTAGGCAAAACTTTCCATACATGTTTGTCCATGGGAGAAGGGGTCAGAAAGAGACTTTTTCGACCTGAATGCCAAGACATTCAGGAGATATTGGGGCTACATGTTGACCCATTTTACATACCCCACCATACCATGAGACGTCCATGTCTTCATCACCGGAAAAGGTAAACGACTGAGTTTGATATCAATTAAAAGCTTACCAACAGGGTTGTCAAACGTAATTTTATATTATTCTATAAAAAAATGTTTTCTTTACTGAAATACCCTGTTCAAAGGCACTTCAATATTTTGTCTTGCCCATACAACCTATGAATGGCACATACTGTAGACATAATCCATGTCTCAATTGTCTTAAAGCTTAAAAATCACCCTTTAACCTCTCCTCCCCTTCATCTACACTGATTGAGGTGGATTTAACAAGTGACTTCAATAATGAATCATAGATTTCACCTGTTCAGTCTTTGACATGGAAAGATCAGGTGTTATTAATGTCTTATACACTCAATGTATAACCACACTGTCCGTTTTCACGTTGTCTAATTAAAAAAGGAATTAACCACGCATAAACAACCCCACCTTAGAAATTCCATAAACGTATCAACCTACTTTAGTATTTGATCCTAATTTGATCCTAATCCAGAGAACAAGAAAACAGCTTACAGTTTACCCTCCCCCCCCTGGGTTGTGCCGTGCCCGGAGATCTTTGTGGATATTGGACATTTTATTGGATATTGGACATTTTATCAAAGCCTACTGGATGATAACTTGTTTATAACTAGGACAGAATCATTTATAACTGACGTTTTCCGACATAGGTACAGCAGATCCCCTTATTGTATGGGACACTTTTAAATGTGCCTTTAGAGGCCATGCAATTCAGTACACATCTATAAAACAAAAGCAATTTAGATCAAAAGAGTCCATATTAACAAAGGAAATTGAAGGACTAACAGTACAGTTAGAGAGCCATAAAAACTGTGCAATAGAGGCACAGAATAAGTTAGAGGGAAAACAAAAATAAATGGAGGAATTTATTCAAGAAAGATCCCGTGTAAATATATTATAAAAAATAAAGCGAACTGGATGGAATATGGAGAAAAATGCACAAAATAATTTTTCAATCTTCAATATAGAAATGCTACCAAATATTTTTGGGTGAAACTTGTTACAAATGATGGAGTCACGCATTATTCACCAAATTATATTTTGAAATAGGCATTAAAGTACTTTAAGAATATTTTTTAGTTTCAGTCTCCTCCACCCAATAACAGAAGCTAATTTTATGGATTTTTTCGAATTAATAATGTAAAATGAACATCTGTACAGAAAGACATGTGAAGGCCAAATTACAAAGGAGGAAGTTCTTGATGCAATTAAAGCCTTTAAGGCTGGGAAAACTCCAGGGCTGGATGGCATACCAGTGGAAGTATACCAAACTTTTTTTGAAATACTCAGAGGACTATTATAAGCATGTTTTAACCACTCCTATATAAATGGTAGATTATCGGACACGCAACAAGAAGGTCTGATTTTATTATTACCGAAACAGGATCAAAGTGCTATATATAAAGATCCAGTCCATTTCAACAATTGGAGGCACTTCAGTGTTGTGATGCAAAAATTCTAGCTAAATGCTTGGTGCATAGAATTAAAAAGGTATTGTCAGATATTATTCATCCTAATCAGACAGGTTTTTACATGGACGATACATTGGAGATACAAGACAAGTCGAAGAAATACAAGACAAGTACTGGAAACAATAGAATACTATGAAGTATCGGGGAAACCAGGCCTGGTTTTCAGAGCTGATTTTAATTTTGGAGAATCTCTTTTAAAATGGGTATGGGTATAGTAACCCAAGTGTAAAATAGTAAATAATTAAAGTTTTAAACTGTCAAGAGGAGTAAAACAAGGTTGTCCACTAATGGCATATCTTTTTATTATTTCCATCAAAATGTTAGCTGTTAAAATTAGATCAAACAATTAGATCCAACAATCATTGTAAACTGATGATTTATGTTTTCTTATAAAACCACAATTAGAATTCCTCCACAGCCTCATAGAGGATCTAGAAACTTTAGCTAACCTCTCTGGATTAAAACCAAATGATGATTAGTGTACTATATTACGTATTGGATCACAAAAAAATGCTACTTTTACATTACCATGTAGTTTACCAATAAAATGGCCTGATGGGGATGTAGACCCTAAAGATTGGAAAGCTGCTGCAGTCATCCCCCTCTTCAAAGGGGGTGACACTCTAGACCAAAACTGTTATAGACCTATATCCATCCTGCCCTGCATTTCTAAAGTCTTTGAAAGCCAAGTTGATAAACCATTTTGAATCCCACAGTACCTTCTATGCTGTGCAATCCGGTTTCCGAGCTGGTCATGGGTGCACCTCAGCCACGCTCAAGGTACTAAATATATTATATATTATAATATTAGAAAACAGCTTACAGTTTACCCTCCCCCCCCTGGGTTGTGCCGTGCCCGGAGATCTTTGTGGGCTATTATAACCGCCATCGATAAAAGACAGTACTGTGCAGCCATCTTCATCGACCTGGCCAAGGCTTTCGACTCTGTCAATCATCGTATTCTTTTTGGCAGATTAAATAGCCTTGGTTTCTCAAATGACTGCCTCGCCTGGTTCACCAACTAATTCGCAGACAGAGTTCAGTGTGTCAAATCGGAGAGCCTGTTGTCCAGACCTCTGGCAGTCTCTATGGGGGTACCACAGGGTTCAATTCTCGGGCCGACTCTTTTCTCTGTAAATATCAACGATGTCGCTCTTGCTGCGGGTGATTCCCTGATCAACCTCTACGCAGACGACACCATTCTGTATACATCTAGCCCTTCTTTGGACACTGTGTAAACTAACCTCCAAACGAGCTTCAATGCCATACAAAACTCCTTCCGTGGCCTCCAACTGCTTTTAAATGCTAGCAAAACCAAATGCATGCTTTTCAACCATTCGCTGCCCGCACCTGCCCGCCCGACTAGCATCACTACTCTTCTGACCTAAAATACGTGGACAACTACAAATATCTAGGTGTCTGGCTAGACTGTAAACTCTCCTTCCAGACTCATATCAAACATCTCCAATCCAAAATCAAATCTAGAATCGGCTTTCTATTTCGCAACAAAGCCTCCTTCACTCACGCCGCCAAACTTGCCCTAGTAAAACTGACTATCCTACCGATCCTCGACTTCGACGATGTCATCTACAAAATGGCTTCCAATACTCTACTCAGCAAACTGGATGTAGTCTATCACAGTGCCATCCGTTTTGTTACCAAAGCGCCTTATACCACCCACCACTGTGACCTGTATGCTCTAGTCGGCTGGCCCTCGCTACATATTCGTCGCCAGACCCACTGGCTCTAGGTCATCTATAAGTCTATGCTAGGTAAAGCTCCGCCTTATCTCAGCTCACTGGTCACGATAACAACACCCATCCTAGCACGCGCTCCTGCAGGTATATCTCACTGGTCATCCCCAAAGCCAACACCCCCTTTGGCCACCTTTCCTTCCAGTTCTTTGCTGCCAGTGACTGGGACGAATTGCAAAAATCGCTGAAGCTGGAGACTTACATTTCCCTCACTAACTTTAAACATCAGCTGTCTGAGCAGCTAACCGATCGCTGCAGCTGTACATAGTCCATCTTTAAATAGCCCACCCAATCTACCTACCTCATCCCCATATTGTTTTTATTTACTTTGCTGCTCTTTTGCACACCAGTATCACTACTTACACACCATCATCTGCTCATCATCATCTGCTCATCTATCACTCGAGTGTTAATCTGCTAAATTGCAATTACTTTGCTACTATGGCCTATGTATTGCTTTACCTCCTCATGCCATTTGCACATACTGTATATATACTTTTTTTTCTATTGTGTTATTGACTGTATGCTTGTTTATTCCATGTGTAACTCTGTGTTGTTGTTTCTGTCGCACTGCTTTGCTTTATCTTGGCCAGGTCGCAGTTGTAAATGAGAACTTCTTCTCAACTAGTTTACCTGGTTAAATAAAGGTGAAATATATATATATTTTAAAGACATACTCGGTATACAAATCCCGAAAGAAAGAAATTATCTCACTCCAATACATTTTTATAGAAAGTTAGCAAACATATAGATAAGATCTTGCTACCATGGAAAGGAAAATACCTGTCTATTTGTGGAAAAATCACCCCTGGTTAACTCTTTAGTCATATCACATTTGACCTATTTGCTTTTGGTTTTGCCTACACCTAGTGACCTGCTTTTTAAATTATATGAACAAAAAATATAAAATATTATTTGGAATGGCAAGTCATACAAAATTAAAAGGGCCTATATATATACCGAATATGAATTCGGAGGGCAGAAATTATGAAATATTAAATCAAATCAAATCAAATTTTATTTGTCACATACACATGGTTAGCAGATGTTAATACGAGTGTAGCGAAATGCTTGTGCTTCTAGTTCCGACAATGCAGTAATAACGAACAAGTAATCTAACTAACAATTCCAAAACTACTGTCTTATACACAGTGTAAGGGGATAAAGAATATGTACATAAGGATATATGAATGAGTGATGGTACAGAGCAGCATAGGCAAGATACAGTAGATGATATCGAGTACAGTATATACATATGAGATGAGTATGTAAACCAAGTGGCATAGTTAAAGTGGCTAGTGATACATGTATTACATAAGGATGCAGTCGATGATATAGAGTACAGTATCTACGTATGCATATGAGATGAATAATGTAGGGTAAGTAACATTATATAAGGTAGCATTGTTTAAAGTGGCTAGTGATATATTTACATCATTTCCCATCAATTCCCATTATTAAAGTGGCTGGAGTAGAGTCAGTGTCATTGACAGTGTGTTGGCAGTAGCCACTCAATGTTAGTGGTGGCTGTTTAACAGTCTGATGGCCTTGAGATAGAAGCTGTTTTTCAGTCTCTCGGTCCCAGCTTTGATGCACCTGTACTGACCTCGCCTTCTGGATGACAGCGGGGTGAACAGGCAGTGGCTCGGGTGGTTGATGTCCTTGATGATCTTTATGGCCTCCCTGTAGCATCGGGTGGTGTAGGTGTCCTGGAGGGCAGGTAGTTTGCCCCCGGTGATGCGTTGTGCAGACCTCACTACCCTCTGGAGAGCCTTACGGTTGAGGGCGGTGCAGTTGCCATACCAGGCGGTGATACAGCCCGCCAGGATGCTCTCGATTGTGCATCTGTAGAAGTTTGTGAGTGCTTTTGGTGACAAGCCAAATTTCTTCAGCCTCCTGAGGTTGAAGAGGCGCTGCTGCGCCTTCCTCACGATGCTGTCTGTGTGAGTGGACCAATTCAGTTTGTCTGTGATGTGTATGCCGAGGAACTTAAAACTTGCTACCCTCTCCACTACTGTTCCATCGATGTGGATGGGGGGTGTTCCCTCTGCTGTTTCCTGAAGTCCACAATCATCTCCTTAGTTTTGTTGACGTTGAGTGTGAGGTTATTTTCCTGACACCACACTCCGAGGGCCCTCACCTCCTCCCTGTAGGCCGTCTCGTCGTTGTTGGTAATCAAGCCTACCACTGTTGTGTCGTCCGCAAACTTGATGATTGAGTTGGAGGCGTGCGTGGCCACGCAGTCGTGGGTGAACAGGGAGTACAGGAGAGGGCTCAGAACGCACCCTTGTGGGGCCCCAGTGTTGAGGATCAGCGGGGAGGAGATGTTGTTGCCTACCCTCACCACCTGGGGGCGGCCCGTCAGGAAGTCCAGTACCCAGTTGCACAGGGCGGGGTCGAGACCCAGGGTCTCGAGCTTGATGACGAGCTTGGAGGGTACTATGGTGTTGAATGCCGAGCTGTAGTCGATGAACAGCATTCTCACATAGGTATTCCTCTTGTCCAGATGGGTTAGGGCAGTGTGCAGTGTGGTTGTGATTGCATCGTCTGTGGACCTATTTGGGCGGTAAGCAAATTGGAGTGGGTCTAGGGTGTCAGGTAGGGTGGAGGTGATATGGTCCTTGACTAGTCTCTCAAAGCACTTCATGATGACGGAAGTGAGTGCTACGGGGCGGTAGTCCTTTAGCTCAGTTACCTTAGCTTTCTTGGGAACAGGAACAATGGTGGCCCTCTTGAAGCATGTGGGAACAGCAGACTGGTATAGGGATTGATTGAATATGTCCGTAAACACACCGGCCAGCTGGTCTGCGCATGCTCTGAGGGCGCGGCTGGGGATGCCGTCTGGGCCTGCAGCCTTGCGAGGCATTAGACCTCTCACTAAAGGCATCAGTCATACAAAAATGATTATTAAATCCGAAATGGCTCTCCAGCAAATTAGTAAGAATGTCTCACCCCATGTTCAAGAATGGTATTTTTCCCTTTATTCAGATTACAACTGCTCACTTTCGGTTATTTGAAAACAAAATAATCCCCAAAATATCGTTATTATTTAAACAAGCCTAAGAAAGTTGGTTGCAATTTCAATTTAATCCACCTGAAAAGACAGAACAAGTAATACAACAAATATTGTGGTTAAACTCAAACATACGAATTGATTAAAAAACACATTTTTTTATAAAATTTAAAACATGTTTAATTTTTGTAAATTATATCATAAATATATAATAATATATCATATGGAAATGTCTGCTCTACCCAAAATTACAAGCAACTAATTGCAGCATTACCACAAAAATGGAAGAGGCAAGTAAGAAGGGGAGAAAAGAAAGTAAGGAACTTGTATGTCGGCCCTGCATTAAAGATGGTTAAAGAAAATTGTGATAAATAAAAACATATACCAATTTCATTTAAGGACCAAAGAATTGACAGCTGTGCCATATAAATTGCTAAATAGTTGGGAAGGGATTTCGATGTACCGATTCCATGGCACATAGATTATGAATTGACATGCAAAACAACGCCAGATTCAAAACTTAAAAATGTTCAATTTAAATGATTATACAAAATTCTTGCAACCAAAACACTGTTATATATATGGGGGATACAATCTTCCCAGCTCTGCAGATTTTGCTTTGAGGAGATAGAGTCATTAGATCATTTATTTTGGTACTGTCCATATGTAGCTCGTTTTTGGTCACACGTCCAGGAATGGCTGAAGAATTGCAACATTTACCTAGAAGTAACGCTGCAGGTAGCAATACTGGGTGATTTGAAAAGCCATAGTCAATCAATCAATAATATAATAATTATTTTAGCAAAAATGTTTATCTTTAATTTACAATCTGTAGAAGCTATGAGAATAGAAGGGTTGAGTACTTTTGTGAAGCATCACAGCACAGTTGAAAAATATATGGCCAATAGAAATCCAAAATGGATGATGTTAAGAGATAGATGGGAGGGGTTGAATGGAGCCGAAGGGTGGGACTAATAACAACAAGATAGCAATTGTAAAACATACGGGGTCTGTAAAATGTATATAGGTTCAGAAATGTTGTGTAATAGCACAGTTACAAATGGAAATCAAACTGGATGGACATCAGAAATAGAGGAAGGACTAAAAACAAACAAAAAATAACTATTGTAAAATAGATTGTGTCCCTAAAATGTGTATAATATGTATAAACTGAAGGTAGAAGCTAAAGTGTTTCTGTTTATTAGTTTACTCCATTTGGGGGAAGTGTGGTAGGGTTTGCAGGGAATAATAAAGGTATATTCTAAAATAAATGTGTATATGTATGTGTATATGTAAAGTGGGGCAAAAAAGTATTTAGTCAGCCACCAATTGTTCAAGTTCTCCCACTTAAAAAGATGAGAGAGGACTGTAATTTTCATCATAGGTACACTTCAACTATGACAGACAAAATTTGACTTTTTTTCTCCAGAAAATCACTTTGTAGGATTTTTAATGAATTTATTTGCAAATTATGGTGGAAAATAAGTATTTGGTCAATAACAAAAGTTTATCTCAATACTTTGTTAAATACCTTTTGTTGGCAATGACAGAGGTCAAACGTTTTCTGTAAGTCTTCACAAGGTTTTCACACACTGTTGCTGGTATTTTGGCCCATTCCTCCATGCAGATCTCCTCTGGAGCAGTGATGTTTTGGGGCTGTTGCTGGGCAACACAGACTTTCAACTCCCTCCAAAGATTTTCTATGGGGTTGAGATCTGGAGACTGGCTAGGCCACTCCAGGACCTTGAAATGCTTCTTACGAAGCCACTCCTTCGTTGCCCGGGCGGTGTGTTTGGGATCATTGTCATGCTGAAAGACCCAGCCACGTTTCATCTTCAATGCCCTTGCTGATGGAAGGAGGTTTTCACTCAAAATCTCACGATACATGGCCCCATTCATTCTTTCCTTTACACGGATCAGTCGTCCTGGTCCCTTTGCAGAAAAACAGCCCCAAAACATTATGTTTCCACCCCCATGCTTCCCAGTAGGTATGGTGTTCTTTGGATGCAACTCAGCATTCTTTGTCCTCCAAACACGACGAGTTGAGTTTTTACCAAAAAGTTATATTTTGGTTTCATCTGACCATATGACATTCTCCCAATCTTCTTCTGGATCATCCAAATGCTCTCTAGCAAACTTCAGACAGGCCTGGACATGTACTGGCTTAAGCAGGGGGACACGTCTGGCACTGCAGGATTTGAGTCCCTGGTGGCGTAGTGTGTTACTGATGGTAGGCTTTGTTACTTTGGTTCCAGCTCTCTGCAGGTCATTCACTAGGTCCCCCCGTGTGGTTCTGGGATTTTTGCTCACCGTTCTTGTGATCATTTTGACCCCACAGGTCGTGCGTGGAGCCCCAGATCGAGAGAGATTATCAGTGGTCTTGTATGTCTTCATTTCCTAATAATTGCTCCCACAGTTGATTTCTTCAAACCAAGCTGCTTAGCTATTGCAGATTCAGTCTTCCCAGCCTGGTGCAGGTCTACAATTTTGTTTCTGGTGTCCTTTGACAGCTCTTTGGTCTTGGCCATAGTGGAGTTTGGAGTGTGACTGTTTGAGGTTGTGGAAAGGTGTCTTTTATACTGATAACAAGTTCAAACTGGTGCCGTTAATACAGGTAACATGTGGAGGACAGAGGAGCCTCTTAAAGAAGAAGTTACAGGTCTGTGTGAGCCAGAAATCTTGCTTGTTTGTAGGTGACCAGATACTTATTTTCCACCATAATTTGCAAATAAATTCATAAAAAATCCTACAATGTGATTTTCTGGATTTTTTTCCCTAATTTTGTCTGTCATAGTTGAAGTGTACCTATGATGAAAATTACAGGCCTCTCTCATTTTTTTAAGTGGGAGAACTTGCACAATTGGTGGCTGACTAAATACTTTTTTGCCCCACTGTATGTGTATGTATGTATATATGTGTATATGTATGAATGTTTATGTATGTATATGTACTGTGTATATATATACAATTGAAGTCAAAAGTTTACATACACTTAGGTTGGAGTCATTAAAACTTTTTTCAACCACTCCACAAATGTCTTATTAACAAACTATAGTTTTGGCTGACGGTGGGACATGCCTCGCATCTGCTCTGAGCACTGTTCACATTTGGTCAATAATGGCTGATTTGAACCAGAATATATCCAACAGGTTTGAAAACGATCGGGACTCTCTGTAAATACCTATGTGCTTACACTTTACGGTCTGCGGCATTACGTTTTACTCAGGGTTTGCTCTGATTTCCTCTGATTTGGAAAAATGCGATGGGAAGGTTATTGGGAGCCGGTAGATCGGGCTAAAACGTGTATCGTTCGCCTGGCTTAATTGCAACAGAGAAGTGTTAATTTGGCAAACACTTGCAATTTAATGAGCGTTAACTGTTTTGCAAAAAGGATCCCTATTTACAGACATCCTGTACTGGCCTAGTTTAGGCAAGGTATTTGTATTTGTATTTATTATGCATCCCCATTACTCTTCCTGAGATTCAGCAAAAATTAAGGCAGTAATATACATTATAACACTGTTTTTAAACATTAAAATACATTTGACAACATATTTCATAATACATGTTAGCCAGCCTGACAGCTTAGTGGAGTCTGCCACAGTCAATGTAGTCAGCTCAGATATCCCCATTGAGACCGTGTCTGTGCCTCAATCTAGGTTGAGCAAAACAAAACATGGCGGTGTTCGCCTTAGCAATCTCACTGTTATAAAGACCTCCTCCATTCCTGTCATTATTGAAAAATAGGGTTATTTTATGTTAGATCCCTCACTTCCAAGGCAGTCATAATCACTGATCATAATCTTGATGTGATTGGCCTGACTGAAACATGGCTCAAGCCTGATGAATTTACTGTGTTAAATAAGGCCATCTCCTCCGGGTTACACTAGTGACCATATCCCCCACGCATCCCACAAAGGCGCAGTTGTTGCTAACATTTATGACAGCAAATTTCAATTTACAAAAAAAATGAATGCATCTTTTGATTTTCTAGTCATGAAATCTATGCAGCCTACTCAATCCCTTTTTATAGCTACTGTTTACAGGCCTCCTGGGCTGTATACAGTGTTCCTCACTGAGTTCCCGGAATTGCTATTGGACGTTGTATTCATCGCAGATAATATTAACATTTTTGGTGACTTTAATATTCACATGGAAAAGTCCACAGACCCACTCCAAAAGGCTTTCGGAGCCATCATCGACTTAGTAGGTTTTGTCTAACATGTCTCCGGACCTACTCGTTGCCACTATAAGTGCACAAGGCGAGACCCAAATGCAGACACAGGAGGCAGATGGTTGAGCTCCGATATCGATTACACCAACAGGATAGGCAAAAGGCTGGTCAGGGACAGGCGGGAGTTCATAAACCAGGTCAGAGTCCAAACAGGACAAGGGGACAGGCAGGCTCGAGCTCAGGACAGGAAGAGTGGTCAGTCGGGTGGATTCGGCGTCAGGACAGGCAAGGGTCAAAACCAGGAGGACTAAGAAAAAAACAGAGACTGGGAAGAATAGGAGCTAGGAGAAACGCTGGTTGACTTGGCAAAACACGACGAACTGGCACAGAGAGACAGGAAACACAGGTGTAAATACACTGGGGACTAATGGGGAAAACAGGAGACACCTGGAGATGGGTAGAGACAGTTACCAAGACAGGTGAATCAGATCAGGGCATGAGAGCCACAGTCATAATGTGGATCTAGTTTTGCCCGTCTAATAAATATTGTGGATCTAAATCGTTAACCACCTAAGTTGAGGATCGAAATGTAACCTTGCATAATACCCTAGATGCAGTCACACCCCTAAAAATAAAAAACATTAGTCACAAGAAATGTTATCACTGGTATACAGAAAATACCAGAGCCCTGAAGCAAGCATCCAGAAAATTGGAATGGAAATGATGCTCCAGGACCTAGGATCATTGGAGACACTCAAGTTTTTAAATCCTGTATCTCTTGACACATTCATGAAAAGAGGCATGGCTTCTAAACCGTCAAGACGCATACTGGAGCCTATTTCAACTAAACTACTGAAAGAGTTACTTCCTGTGCTTGGCCCTCCTATGTTGAACATAATAAATGGCTCCTTATCCACCGGATGTGTACCAAACTCACTAAGAGAGGCAGTAATAAACCCTCTCCTGAAAAAGCCAAACCTTGACCCGGGAAATGTAAAAAACGATCAGCCTATATTGAAACTCCCATTCCTCTCAAAAAATGTTTTTAAAGCTGTTGCGTGTGTAAAGTGGTCCTAGCTGTACACTGAATAATCAACCATTGAGACCAGTCTACGTGCAGCGCGAGCTGAATACATGACAAATGGTTTAAAACTACAAGACCAGAAAATGGTAAGACCCTCTGAAACTCTCGACGAGTGAAGAAGATGAAGACTACACCGGAACATTCACAGTCTGCAGCTGTTTAAGTGCTGTAGTCTAGGAAACTTGACCGAAGACGAGAGGGAAAGAACATTTCCCTCTCACCACCGTGTGGTACATCTGATGTATCCATTCTAACGAACACTCCAAAACAAAATAAGCCTACAACTACAAAGGACATTGTGTCTTGCATCCCTTGAACTACTCGCCATAGACGGACGAGTGGTTTCAACAGAGAGACGAGAGAGAAAGACAAGCATAAATATATGTTGCATTTCTAAATCCGAATGAGCGGTTGTTAGGGTGCTAAATATTCATATTTACGGTGAGCATAGTTTCTAAATGTTGTTAGGATAAGCCCACTCTCTTTGTCTTTCCCGCTCTTTCTGTCCCTACCCCCTTTTCCGTTGTGTAACAAGCCGTCATACTGGGTTAGTCCACTAGGGACTATATTTCATTGCATTATGATAGTAATCAATAATCTATATTGTGTGTGTGTTTATGTATTTCTGTGTGATTATTTAGTTAGTTAGTAAATAAAAAGGTAAGCCAATTTGTGTATCGCTGAATCATCACTTAGCTTAGGGTTTGTGAAGATTTATGACGTCACCGACGTTCAGAATGAGACTGATGAGGTAATAATAAATGAATAACTGACTGTTATCTATAGATATGTACATATCTTATAAGAGATTCATTCGGAAGATAGTAACTCGTTAAATAAGTTTTCCCGTGGTGCCCCAAGTTACTAAGGAGTTAACTTCTTTGGGACTGTGAGGCAGTATTGAGTAGCTTGGATAAAAAGGTGCCCAGAGTAAACTGCCTGCTATTCAGGCCCAAAAGCTAGAATATGCATATAATTAGTAGATTTGTATAGAAAACACTCTGAAGTTTCTAAAACTGTTTGAATGATGTCTGTGAGTATAACAGAACTCATTTGGCAGGCAAAAACCTGAGACAAAATCCAACCAGGAAGTAGGAAATCTGAGGTTTGTAGGTTTTCAAGTCTTTGCCTATCCAAGGTACAGTGTAAATTTAGTGCGATTGCACTTCCTAGGGCTTACACTAGATGTCAGCAGTCTTTATAACCTTGTTTCAGGCTTCTACTGTAAAGGGGGAGCGAATAAGAGCTGTTTGAGTCAGGGGTCTGGCAGAATGCCATGAGCTAAATCATGCGCGCAGCCGTGAGAGCTAGCTGCGTTCCTTTTCATTTCTAAAGACAAAGGAATTGTCCGGTTGATACATTATTGAAGATTTATGATAAAAACATCCTAAAGATTGATTCTCTACATCGTTTGACATGTTTCTACGAACTGTAATATAACTTTTTTGACTTTTCGTCTGGTCTAATTGTGCCTGCGCCTCATGAATTTGGATTTGTGAACTAAACACGCGAACAAAAATGAGGTATTTGAACGTAAATTATGGACTTTATCGAACAAAACAAACATTTATTGTGGAACTGGGATTCCTGGAAGTGCAGTCCGATGAAGATCATCAAAGGTAAGTGAATATTTATAATGCTATTTCTGACTTCTGTTGACTCCACAACATGGTGGGTATCTGTATGGCTTGTTTTGGTGCCTGAGCGCTGTACTCAGATTATTGCATGGTGTGCTTTTTCCGTAAAGCTTTTTTGAAATCTGACATAGTGGTTGCATTAAGGAGAAGAATATCTTTAATTCCATGCATAACACTTGTATTTTCATCAACATTTATGATGAGTATTTCTGTAAATTGATGTGGCTCTCTGCAAAATCACCAGATGTTTTGGAAGCAAAACATTACTGAACATAACGCGCCAATGTAAACTGATATTTTTGGATATAAATATGTACTTTATCGAACAAAACATACATGTATTGTGTAACATGAAGTCCTATGACTTGAAGTCCTATGAAGATCATCAAAGGTTGGTGATTCATTTTATCAATATTTCTGCTTTTTTTCACCTGACCTTGTCAGCCAATCAGAGGCCCACCTGGGGTAAGAGAACTACCAGGCTGACCACAGCTCCAGGCTGACCCCAGCTCTTTAAACTCATGGGCTCCCCACCAACACACCAGGTGGACAGTCCTCCGCTCTGGACTTCCTAACTGTGTGTTAGTGCATGAATTACCATGTAAATGGACTTTGTTGGGGTTCATGTGTGTAATAATACACACTCTCTTTTTCTGTCCTATGACAGGAAACCACTTCCACTGGGTTCCCTCCTACTTCCTGTTTGCTGTGTGTGCCTGTCTTGAGTGTGGCAATAAATGTGTGTTCTGTATATCTGTATACCTACTGGTCATTACCAAGCCTTATAACTGAGGCGCCAGGACAGTTGTACCTATATCTATACTGGCACCTCTTTCGAGACCACTACCAGTTGGTGGTGTTCTATTTTAATACTACATTTTCTAAATTTACTATAAAACATTCTATTTTCGCACACCCAAAATACCTACTATTTAGAACACAAGTACGGGTTTTCAGACACGGCCAAAGTCCATAGGCCTAGAACTGGTTGACTCACTTGAGGATCTGTGGACTGGCAAAGGATAGCAGGTCCGTTATGAGCTTGAAGATAGCTGATTCCCACAGGACCCCTTTAAATGTGGTAGCGATGGTGGGGATGAGCCACGACTTGGGGTAGTCCTCCTTCTCTTCTTTCTTCTTCTTCTTCTTCTCCTCCTTCTTCTTCTCCTTTTTATCCCCCTTTTCCTCCTAGTACAGTGAAATAGATCAATCAGTACTGTTTCAGAGAAAGTTGAGGTATTCAGGTAACTCAGCCTATTTAAACGGTTATGGCAGACTTTTTAAAAAATAAAATTAAAATCACGGCCATTGTCCATAATTGTCAGTTACATGATTATACAATGCACGTACCAACCCTATTCAGAGCTGGAAAGTAGTGAAAATAAATAAATGTTTGTGGTATAAAATATTAATATAAGAACATTTATTGAAATTAACATATACACACCATCTTATGTAATGAAATAGGTCTAAGGTAAGATCTCTGTATAAATATCTTTCTACCTTGGTAGCTTGAGTCCATAGAGCCATTAGAAATGTTCTCCTTTTAGTAAGTATAAAAGCTGATCATTGTTCACAAAGCTGGAGTGTTTGTCAGGAGTGTTTGGGGGGAAAACATTTGTTTTGTACTGATACTGTTCACCTTGCACGATATGAGTCAAATAGAAAGTGATTGACTGTGTGAGAGACCAAACTAAATAAATCCCCTTTTCTGTGTGTGTTTTTTAACATGTTTTTTTGTGTGTTATTTATTTTGTGTATGTTTGTGTGTGTGCGCACGTGCATGTTTGAATATTTTTACGAGTGTGGGTTGCTCTCACCATCATCAGCACATCCTGGCTGACCCCCTTCCCCAGCCTATTCTGATGCCCGTTTTGGAGGCCCTCTCCCTGGCCTTTGCTTGCCTTCTCCTCCCCTCTCTTCCTCATTTTGGTCTGAAGCCTGGTTCTGGCTGCTTTCAGCTCTGTCTGCATGTTCTGCTGGAAACGCTGACTGATCTGGAGAGTACTCTCTGCCTCACTTAGCTCCCACAGGTCCTTCTGGACCAGAGGGCGCTTGAAACCATTTAGCACCATGCTGAAGGAGGTAGGAAGGGAGAGAGAGTGAAAAAGAGAGTAAAAACCAGATCCTTAAAGACCCAGACCAAGACCAGAACCCTTGAGATCCAGATCTACATCCAGACCCAATCTCTTGTGAGCCAGACTTACAGACTGAAAGACATGTTTTGAAGACAGTGAGGAAAATCCGCGATTCTATACCTGTTGAACCAATTGAAAGTGATTCTGCTGAGAAATGCGGCTCCAACCTCTGGGTTCTAAAACACACACAACAAGACAGAGTGAGCCAATTCTTAGGCAAAACAATATCTTTAGAATAACTTTATTCATATACGTTGTTGAGATGCTCTTTTCCAGTATATCGACCTGATTAGTCAGTATAGGTGAACAATGTAAAACAATTGACAATAATATCTGGCAACTATTCAGCATGTAGGTAGGTACCTTTTTGACTAGATCCTCTGCTTCCCGGGGGACATCTGCGAAGGCAGACAGGATGAGGGCGATCAACTCCAGTCCGAAGGAGATGTAGAAGAGACAGAAATGAGGGAGGTCTGGGATCTCTCCCTGGAGAGAGAGGGGGGGATGCATATAGAGAAGGAGTCAGAGGCTGATGTCCAAACGCGCCGACAGGCATGGCAGCTCTGCTTCTAGCTCCCGAGCAACTTTGCTGTAATTTTGTTTTGAATTGTTAGATACTACTGCACTGTTGGAGCTAGGAACACAAGCATTTCACTACACCCACAATAACATCTGCTAAAAAAATGTATATGTGACCAATAACATTTTATTTGAAGTAGACAGCCCTCGGCCCTCAACCCTCAGCCCTTGAATGATGTTTTACATCCTCACATCTGAGTGAACCTTCAAATGTCCTTGCCCAAGTGAGGGAGAATGATGATCTGATAGTCAACGTACTTAGTTGAAAGCTTGGAAGTTGTGCCTAATAAGAACCAACCTCAAGCAATGTATGCACCTAGCAAGCTAATGCAGCACTCTTGTCAGGTTTATCATTTGGTTATTTATTCCAATACATTTTACAATTTCCAAAAATATGTTTAGGTAGATAGCTAGCTACGTTTTATAGGCTCCTTGCTATGAGTCTGAGCCACTTTGAACATCATATTCCCATTTGCCACCACTAAAATTAATGTAATCTATACATATTTATTTGCTAGCTAGCATGCAAGCGTAATAATGTTCTCTCACATGCCGACTAATGAAGTCAGGTTGATTCAATTTGACACTTCGCGGCCGCCGGAGTTTGACATGTGACTACAGTTTCATTGACTTGTGGGCCATAACAACCCCAATAAGTGATCAAAGTTGTTCAATTGCTCCCTGAAGCTAAATCGAGGACCGAGGGGGTAACTTTTGTGAATTGGACCACCACTTAAGATGGGAATCAAACTGCATTTGGTTTCGATGTGGATTCCTCCGATGGAAAGTGGCTAGCGCGAGGGTTGAGGGGGTAAAAATTACGCGATTGGACCACTGCCAGAGAGAAAGAACATGAGCATTAAACACCCTGGCGGTACTTAAGTGATCTTTTTCTGTATCATATTAAGTGAACACAAGTTAGTCATTTGTTTATAATTTGCTCAGAGGGTTGATATAGAAGGAGTCAAATAGAGCGAAAGAGAACATGAATCATCCTGACTGTATGTACCACCTAAAGTAAACATAAGTATAATCTTTTATTTTATTTTAAACACTCCCACTTGTCTTTTCCGACTAGCACTGACTTTGCTGATTTATTGATGAAAAATGTGACTATATGACTATGATATGTGGTTGTCTGACCTGACTGTCTTAAGGTGAATGCTGTAAGTCACTCTGGATAAGAGTGTCTGCTAAATGACTCAAATGTAAATGTAATCATCTGTCATTGCTTCCCCTTTCCCTCCTTCCCTTCAGCCCTCCCTCTGTACCATTCTGAGGGCCTCTCGTAGCAGGGTCTGGAAGGGGAAGACATCACAGACCACCAGGATCAGCCAGAAGAGGAACAGAGTAGTAGAGTCCACCGCTCCCTCTCTCCTCCTCACTCCCTCCTGACAGAGTACCAGCAGGATCTAAAGGGGAATAAAATAATAGTATTTTATTTAGCAAACAGCCACAGTGGGGAAAAAAGACACAAGGAAAACCACAACGAATCACAACCGAATAGAAACTAGATACACTGTCACATCTATACACTGTGGTACGAACAACACAAAACGTTTGTATCTGTCCCAATTTTTTTCAACTTCAGTTAATACATAAATAGATCAATGAAAAGGTTTACCCATGAGACAGCGAACAGAATGGGGTTGGCATAGAAAACCCAAGGGTTTTTCTCTGTCGCAGTGGCGTCTCTGGTTGGACCATAGTCCTCTCCTAACGTCACAGCTAGACCTGCTATGGCGGTCAGGAACAACAGGCCAACCACAATCTGGGGAGGAGGGAGAGGTGGGAAGGAGAGCGAGATAGTGACAGTGACAGCGATGCAGAAATAATCTCTGTTACATGCTTGAAGAAAGATTCAGGGTCAATGTCACAGAGATAAAAAAAAAAAATACCTCACTTGAAAGTGCTGATAAGTCCCAGAGTAGGCTTAATTTGAGTTTGTAAACGGTGAATAGAGTTAACCTGTTTACAGAGGTCTGAGGGGGCAATGTCGTAATGAAGTCATGGCAATGACATCATTACAACTTTTATTACATCATGGTCAGGTTTTATACTGGTTGAGTAAGGACGTTTTCTTCACATATTTTTAGCAACCCAAAAAGTATGTCTTTGTCAGGTTGTAATCTATGTATCTGACCAAAAAACTACCCAAATATGAAATATTTACAATGTCTGTATGCCTTTACCGGTTTGTAATCAGAAACCAGTTTGTTGCACTCTGGTTGTACAGTGGGGCAAAAAAGTATTTAGTCAGCCACCAATTGTGCAAGTTCTCTCACTTAAAAAGATGAGAGAGGCCTGTAATTTTCATCATAGGTACACTTCAACTATGCCTGACAAAATGAGGGAAAAAATCCAGAAAATCACATTGTAGGATTTTGAATGAATTTATTTGCAAATTGTGGTGGAAAATAAGTATGTGGTCACCTACAAACAAGCAAGATTTCTGGCTCTCACAGACCTGTAACTTCTTCTATAAGAGGCTCCTCTGTCCTCCACTCGTTACCTATATTAATGGCACCTGTTTGAACTTGTTATGGGTATAAAAGACACATGTCCACAACCTCAAACAGTCACACTCCAAACTCCACTATGGCCAAGACCAAAGAGCTGTCAAAGGACACCAGAAACAAAATTGTAGACCTGCACCAGGCTGGGAAGACTGAATCTGCAATAGCTAAGCAGCTTGGTTTGAAGAAATCAACTGTGGGAGCAATTATTAGGAAATGGAAGACGTACAAGACCACTGATAATCTCCCTCGATCTGGGGCTCCACGCAAGATCTCACCCCGTGGGGTCAAAATGATCACAAGAACGGTGAGCAAAAATCCCAGAACCACAAGGGGGACCAAGTGAATGACCTGCAGAGAGCTGGGACCAAAGTAACAAAGCCTACCATCAGTAACACACTACGCCGCCAGGGACTCAAATCCTGCAGTGCCAGACGTGTCCCCCTGCTTAAGCCAGTACATGTCCATGCCCGTCTGAAGTTTGCTAGAGAGCATTTGGATGATCCAGAAGAAGATTGGGAGAATGTCATATGGTCAGATGAAACCAAAATATAACTTTTTGGTAAAAACTCAACTCGTCGTGTTTGGAGGACAAAGAATGCTGAGTTGCATCCAAAGAACACAATACCTACTGTGAAGCATGGGGGTGGAAACATCATGCTTTGGGGCTGTTTTTCTGCAAAGGGACCAGGACGACTGATCCGTGTAAAGGAAAGAATGAATGGGGCCATGTATCGTGAGATTTTGAGTGAAACCCTCCTTCCATCAGCAAGGGCATTGAAGATGAAACGTGGCTGGGTTTTTCAGCATGACAATGATCCCAAACACACCGCCCGGGCAACGAAGGAGTGGCTTCGTAAGAAGCATTTCAAGGTCCTGGAGTGGCCTAGCCAGTCTCCAGATCTCAACCCCATAGAAAATCTTTGGAGGGAGTTGAAAGTCCGTGTTGCCCAGCAACAGCCCCAAAACATCACTGCTCTAGAGGAGATCTGCATGGAGGAATGGGCCAAAATACCAGCAACAGTGTGTGAAAACCTTGTGAAGACTTACAGAAAACATTTGACCTCTGTCATTGCCAAAAAAGGGTATATAACAAAGTATTGAGATAAACTTTTGTTATTGACCAAATACTTATTTCCCACCATAATTTGCAAATCAATTCATTAAAAATCCTACAATGTGATTTTCTGGATTTTTTTCTTCTCATTTTCTCTGTCATAGTTGAAGTGTACCTATGATGAAAATTACAGGCCTCTCTCATCTTTTTAAGTGGGAGAACTTGCATAATTGGTGGCTGACTAAATACTTTTTTGCTCCACTGTATGTCTTTACGGCCAGAAAAGTAGAGATTACAAACAGAAAATAACAATGTGCCAAATGTTGCCCACCGGGGCATATCGTGGACAGGGGCTTTGTTTACCTGTTTACAAAGGTATAGTTTGGACAGGTGTTTAGTGGGGGTGGCTTTCCTGCAGAGCACTGCTATGTGCCAGGGGGCACAGAGCCACAGGAAGCCCAGCGGAGCCCATACCAACACGGTCTGCTCCACACACACTGGCAGGTCTGGGTCCTCACGCTGCAGGAACGACGAGTTCTAACAGAGAGAAACACAAATTTTTCATAGTGTCTCACACACACACGCTTGTATGCATGCAGACACACACACGCACAAATACGCACACACTTAAACACACACACACACAGGTCCAAACTCACCTATGTACTGACCCAGAAGCACTAAGCCTTCCCTCCAACTCCCTGATGATCAATTTAATCAAATATGACTCATAGGTCATTAAATATGAAGGCCAAAGAGGCATGAACCCCACCTGGAGGGAATGTGTGTGTGTGTGTATGTGTGTGTGTGTGTGTGTGTGTGTGTGTGTGTGTGTGTGTGTGTGTGTGTGTGTGTGTGTGTGTGTGTGTGTGTGTGTGTGTGTGTGTGTGTGTGTGTGTGTGTGTGTGTGTGTGTGTGTGTGTGTGTGTGAATGAGAGAGACAGAAACAGAGGGTGGCTGTGTAATTGTGTTTTTACAAGCCATGTTTGGGCTTATGTGTTTGTGGACATGTTCCAGGTGGCTTCTGAAGAGGCTGTGGTTGCCACTTTACAGAACTGGGATCTGAGTGCCACTGACTTCATGCTGTCGAAGATGAAGGCAGAGGAACAGAGGAGGGCGGAGGAAGAGGAAAAGCAGAACGAGCGCGCGTGATAAGATGAGCTATGAGATTCCCACAAGCCTCTCTGGTTTAATAACTCCGGATATGGTCCAGAGCAGGTCATAGTGTCAGACAGCTTGACACACACAAACTGATTACATTTTTTTAACTTTCAAATTAATTATATATAGCCATTGATTCTTAAAGAATGTAACTTATAAAGGCCTCATGAGCTTAGTTCAACTGTCTAACCCCATCAGAACCCAAAATATAAGCTTATTTTACCCCACTGTTTGTAAACAATGTAATTGTAAATTGTAGAATTTGGCAGTACGTCCAACCGGCCTCAGAAACGCAGACCACGTGTAACCACACCAGCCCAGGACTTTCACATCTGGCTTCTACACCTGCGGGATCATCTGGAACCAGCCACCCAGACAGCTGATGATACTGTGGGTTTGCACAACCAAATAATTTCCCCACAAACTGTCAGATACAGTTGCAGGAAAGCTCATCCGCGTGCTCGTCGTCCTCACCTAGGTCTTGACCTGACTGCAGTTCGGCGTCATAACCGACTTCAGTGGGCAAATGCTCACCTTCGATGGCCACTGGCACGCTGGAGAAGTGTGCTCTTCATCCCGGTTTCAACTGTACCGGGCAGATGGAAGACAGCGTATATGGCATCGTTTGGGCTAGCAGTTTCCTGATGTCAACGTTGTGAACAGAGCGGTAGGGTTACGGTAAGGGCAGGCATAAGCTACGGATAACGAACACATTTTGATTTTATTGATGCCAATTTGAATGTACAGAGATACTGTGACGAGATCCTGAGGCCCATTGTCGTGACATTCATCCACCTCCATCACCTCATGTTTCAGCATGATAATGCACGGCCCCATGTCGCAAGGATCTGTACACAATAGCTGGAAGCTGAAAATGTCTCAGTTCTTCCATGGCCTGCGTACTCACCAGACATGTCACCCATTGAGCATGTTTGGGATGCTCTGATTCGACGTGTACGACAGCGTGTTCCAGTTCCCGCCAATGTCCAGAAACTTCGCACAACCATTGAAGAGTGGGACAACATTCCATAGGCCACAATCAACAGCCTGATCAACTCTATGCAAAGGAGGTGTGTCGCGCCGCATGAGGCAAATGGTGGTGAAACCAGATACGGACTGGTTTTCTGATCCACGCCCTTTTTTTTATTTACCTGTGACCAACAGATGCATATCTGTATCCCCAGTCATGTGAAATCCATAGATTAGGGCATATTTATTTATTTATTTCAATTGACTGATGGCCTTATATGAACTGTAACTCAGTAAAACCTTTGAAATTGCTGCGTGTTGTGTTTATATTTGTGTTCAGTGGTAGTACTTTTAAGTGTGGTATCAATGGGTACTTTCTGGTACTACTTCAAATAATTCATCGCTATTCATCGCTAAATGATTTATGGTGAGAGAAAGAGACTGCACTCTGACTTATTAGCAATAGCATGCACCAAGTCTAAAAAGCTGAGTCAAGATGACTTAACAGTGTCATAACAACCCAGTCACGTTTTCACTCAATGAGCTCTCTCCCTGCCCTGACCATGTCCATGGTGAGATAAGAACATTAGCGTGATCTAAATAAAGAAAAATGTGACGACAAAAGCCACAATTACTAAAGGATACACTAAAGAGCACATTAAACAGCTAACCTCACATTAGAATCCTTTATAATCAAAAATAGATCATGCTTTTAGAGTGAAAAAATACAAGAAGCCTCGATTGAACTTATCAATGTATTGAAAATACTCTGCGATTCATCTTGAGATTCATCTTGGAATAACTTTAAATGTGGTCTTTACATAAATGTTTGGTTAGGTAAAACAAAAAAAATGCAGTAACCCACCAAATGGCTTTGAAAATGTTTTAGTAACCTACAGTACTAAACAAACAGAGGCCAATGTCCTCCTGATACAGACAAAACAATCATCCCCGTAGGTTCTCTGAAGGTTAACTGGAAGTTATTTAAGATTTAAAGATAATTCAATATTTTTAGGAAAATTGATTTTTTTGAAGCAAACTTTCGCTGCGCTACCAAGAGTCTTTTCATCTTCGGTTGGCACCACTACTAGCTTGAAAGCAAGGTTATGAGAGCATTTTTCTCTGGTAGTTCTACTCACCCAGAAGATGGATCCACAGTACTTCTCCAGAGCTTCAGCCGTCATTGTGTCCCCGGAGTCAGCTCTGGTCAGGAAGACACGACAGGACAATTACACACACACTCCTCACACTCCACAGGCTCAGCTCCGATCAAGGCTAGTCTCTCTGGCCTTTCTGCTCCAACAACAGTAGAAAACAAGCACACGCTCCAGAGGTTCCCCTCCAATCAGAAGATGGGACACTATTGGTTGAGTCTTCTGAATTGCTCCACTCCGTCAACAGCAGAACACACAAACACACTCCGCAGATACAATTTGCTCACATACACCGAGACAATCGCAGGACGTGACTCAGCAGGCCTTTGAGCTTTGAAGCTCTTTAATGGACAAGAGATCTTACGGTCTCCTCACACACACACACACACACACAGGCACAGGCCAGGGTTGTATTGGTAGTGTAAAGAGAGGTTAATGCTTAACTCCGACCCTGACTGAAGAGATAATTCCCTTTTTAGGGCTTCTCCCTCTACTGCAAATGTAATAAAGTCATTGGCAACGTGTCTGAACATTCACACACAGAACACACGCACACATAAACAAATGTCTCCTGAGGGGTGTGTGAGCGCACCCCAGTCCGAAACACAACCAATCCAAATTCCTGTGAAGATCCAGCCCGCTACGAGGCCCGCTGCCGCTTCTCTTCACTCATAACAGGCCTGACTAAAGTCCAGAGTTTGAGTTTGTGAGTAAAAGACAGAGAGAGGGAGAGAGAGAGAGAGAGAGAGAAAGGGAGAGAGAGAGAGAGAAGACCCAAGCTTGTATAAAGACCTCCCACCCTTCCTCTCTCATTCCATTGTGAGTGTTTGGGGCTGAGTTTTGTATACACCAGAAATGTTCCCTCAGAAGAGGAAGTGGGGAGGGAGGGTAAGAGGAGAGGATGGGCCTCTTTAAGTCTCTTCTTTTCTCCTCTGCCAAACATGGCCCCTCGCTCTCTTCTTTTCTCCCCTGTTTTACTTACTTTCCTTCTGCTCAGACCTATTCCTCCGTGTTTATGTAATGTCCGATAAACGTCACAGGATAAGTGATTTGCATCATTAGATGGGAGGGGAGCTAACTGAGTGTAGCCTGAAAAACATGTGTCAGACACAATTTGCTTTGATAGTCTGTGGCTGAACGAAAGCCAAAGAGAGGGAGGGATGGGGAGAACTGTGAAGAGCTTGAGTGTTGTCCAACTGGGTACCATTGTGCCCAGTCAAACCCAGTGAGACACACACCCATAAACACAACATACACACGCATACTATCACACACACATACACCCATACGAACACACATACACACATACGAACACACAAGATGGCGCCGACAGAGATGGTCGCCCTGCTTCAAGTCCTTAGGAAACTTTTTTTTATGTATTATTTCTTACATTGTTACCCCAAGAAATCTTAAGTCTTATTACATACAGCCAGGAAGAACTATTGGATATTAGAGAGACGTCAACTTGCCAACATTACATCCTATTGTTCCTGTTGATGTGCCCTTCTCTGTACATTCCTTAGATAGTCGTCCTTTAGGGTCGGGCCTGATTAGGGAGGTCACAGCTCCACAATGTATGATAACGCAGGAGGGTCATGAAGAGGGAATTAGTCTCTTCCTGATCGATTCTCCTGCGTTTCCTGTGGTGTTGGGGCTTCCCTGGTTGGCCTATCATGACCCCACTATTTCGTGGCAACAGAAGGCTCTTAAGGGATGGTACCGCCAGTGTTCAGGGAGGTGTATAGGTGTTTCCATAGGTGCAACTACGGTGGAGAGTCCAAACCAGTTATCCACCATGCACATCCCCCCTGAATATGACGATTTGGCTCTCGCCTTCTTTTGAAGGCAACTCAACTACCACACCATCGACGGGGGGATTGTGCGATAAATCTCCTGGTAGATGCAGTACTTCCCAGGAGTCAAGTGTATCCTCTGTCACAGGAGGAGACGGCGGCTATGGAAACATATGTCACCGAATCTCTGGGACAGGGATACATTCGGCCTTCCACTTCACCTGCCTCCTCGAGTTTCTTTTTTTGTGAAGAAGAAGGATGGAGGTGTACGCCCATGCATTGACTATAGAGGTTTAAATCAGATCATGGTGAAGCGAGTGTGACCGAGTCATTGCATGGGGCACGCTTCTTCACCAAATTGGATCTCAGGAGTGCTTACAACCTGGTGCGTATCCGGGAGGGGGATGAGTGGAAGATGGCATTAGGTACCACCTCTGGGCACTATGAGTTCCTCGTCATGCGTCTTCCAATCCTTTGTAGATTACATTTTCAGGGACCTGCATGGGCAGGGTGTAGTGTTGTATGTAGATGACATTCTAATATACTCCGCTACACGCACCAAGCATGTGTCTCTGTTGCTCAAGGTGCTTGGTCGACTGTTGGAGCATGACCTGCACATTAAGGCTGAGAAATGTCTGTTCTTCCAACAGTCCATCTCCTTCCTAGGGTACCGCCTGTCCGAGTCAGGGGTGGAGATGGAGAATGACCGCATTTCAGCCGTGCGTAATTGGCCGACTCCAACCACGGTAAAGGAGGTAAAGGAGGTGCATAGGGTTTTCCAACTACTACCGGAGGTTTATCCAGGGCTTTGGTCAGGTAGCGGCTCCCATTACCTCTTTGCTGAAGGGGGGACCGGTGCGACTGCAGTGGTCAGCTGGGGCAGACAGGGCTTTTGGTCACCTGAAGGCTCTGTTTACCTCAGCTCCTGTGTTGGCTCATCCTGATCCCTCTTTAGCGTTCATAGTAGAGGTGGACGCATCCGAGGCTGGGATAGGAGCTGTGCTGTCTCAGCGCTCTGATACGCCACCAAAGCTCTGCCCCTGTGCGTTCTTTTCGAAGAAGCTCAGCCCGTTGGAGCGAAACTATGATGTGGGGGACCGGGAGCTGTTGGCTGTTGTCGGGGCTCTAAAAACGTGGAGGCATTGGCTTGCGGGAGCTAAACACCCTTTTCTCATTTGAACTGACCACCGCAATCTGGAGGAGAATAAATCCTCGCCAGGCAAGGTGGGCCATATTTTTCACCCATTTTGTGCTCACTCTATCCTACTAACCAGGTTCCCACAACACTAAGGCAGACGCACTGTCACGGATGTATGACACAGAGGAGCGGTCCACGGATCCCACTCCCATACTTCCGGCTTAATGCCTGGTGGCACCGGTGGTATGGGAGGTTGACGCGGACATAGAGCGGGCGTTACGTGCGGAGCCCACTCCCACCCAGTGTCCAGTTGGACGTAAGTACGTTCCGTCTGATGTTCGTTATCGATTGATCTGTTGGGCTCACACATCACCCTCCTCTGGTCATCCTGGCATCGGTCGGACAGTGTGCTGTCTTAGTGGGAAGTACTGGTGGCCCACTTTAGCTAAGGAAGTGAGGGTGTATGTTTCCTCCTGCTCGGTGTGCGCCCAGTGCAAGGCACCTAGACACCTGCCCAGAGGGAAATTACAACCCCTACCCGTTCCACAACGGCCGTGGTCACACCTCTCAGTGGATTCCGTGACAGATCTTCCTCCGTTACAAGGAAACACCACGATTCTGGTCGTTGTGGATCAATTTTCTAAGTCCTGCCGTTTCATTCCTTTGCCCGGTCTCCCTACGGCCCTACAGACTGCGGAGGCCCTGTTTACACACGTCTTCCGGCACTACATGGTGCCTGAGGATGTAGTGTCTGATCGGGGTCCCCAGTTCACGTCAAGGGTCTGGAGGGCGTTCATGGAATGTCTGGGGGTCTCGGTCAGTCTGAACTCAGGGTTTCATCCCGAAAGTAATGGTCAGGTGGAGAGAGTTAACCAAGATGTGGGTAGGTTTCTGCGGTCTTATTGCCAGGACCGGCAGGGGGAGTGGTCGGCTTTCATCCCATGGGCAGAGATGGCCCAAAACTCCCTCCGCCACTCCTCCACTAACCTGTCTCCATTTTAGTGTGTACTAGGTTATCAGCCGGTTCTGGCACCGTGGCATCAGAGCCAGAACGAGGCACCTGCGGTGGATGAATGGTTTCGGGCGCTCGGAGGAGACCTGGGACGCTGCCCATGTGCGCCTGCAACGGGCCATCAGGCGACAGAAGGCGAGAACCGAGTGCCACCGGTGTATGCACCGGGAGAACGAGTCTGGCTCTCAACCCGAAACCTGCCCCTTCGCCTGCCCTGCCGGGAGCTGGGTCCGCGGTTTATGGGGCCATTTAAAGTCCTGAGTAGACTGAACCAGGTATGTTATAGGTTACAGCTTCCCCCTGATTATCGTATTAACCCCTCATTCCATGTGTCTCTCCTCAGGCCGGTGGTGGCTGGTCCGCTCCAGCAGTCTGAGGTGAGGGAGGTTCCTTCGTCCCCTCTGGACATCAAGCGGCGTATACCAGAATTTGCAAATAAATTCATAAAAAATCCTACAATGTGATTTTCTAGATTTTTTTAAATAATTTTGTCTGTCATAGTTGAAGTGTACCTATGATGAAATTTACAGGCCTCTCTCATCTTTTTAAGTGGACAATTGGTGGCTGACTAAATACTTTTTTTGCCCCACTGTATGTATATACTCTATTTTATACCATCTATTGCACCTTGCCTATGCCGCTCGGCCATCGCTCATCCATATATTTATATGTACATATTCTCATTCACCCCTTTAGATTTGTGTGTATTAATTAGGTAGTTGTTCGGAAATTGTTAGATTACTTGTTAGATATTACTGCACAATCAGAACTAGAAACACAAGCATTTCACGACACCCTCATTAACATCTGCTAACCATGTGTATGTGACCAATAACATTTGATTTGAATTGATTTGAAACATGAATACATGCACAGACATGCACAGGCTACATCTGTTTTCCATTCTGACCGCCTTCTCCTGGGTTGGACTCCACTCATATGATATTACACTGTGGCCTGTTCAAATATTCTAAAATCCTTCCTTCCTTTCCTTTCTTCCTTCGTGAATAATCATTGATCTGACATGGATGGATAGTCAACAGTGAGGGTTTATTTGGTGAGCAGTGAGCTTTGATGGATAGTAAACATGGCTGTGTGTGTTTAAATGTGTGTGTAAGGTAAGAGTAGGTGTGTGTCAGACCTGGTTTAAATATGTCAATTATTTTCAAATACTTGAGCTGTGCTTCATTTACTATATTCGGTTCAATGGAACCAATGGAAAAGTCTTAATTCAAGAGCATCTGATAAATGTTCAAGTATATTAGAGTATTTGAGTATGTATTTAAGCCAGGTCTAGTATAGTTGCTACAGTATGTCTCTAACTGTTCATATTAAATCTGATCTGACTCTCTTAGGCTGCACAGGGACAACCCCTGTGCAGCCTAACCCCCGATGCTTACATGGCCTTCAGCACAGAGTAAACACAATGGCCACCACCACCACCACCACCACACACACACACACACACACACACACACAAACAGACCACTAAGAGATACACAGTATAGTGAAAGCAGCTGCATCCACACAGGTGTGGTTCCTGAGTTAATTTAGCAATTAACGTCCCATCATTCTTTGAGTCATGTATAAAAATGCTGGGCAGGCCAATATTTTGGCTACCATGGCTATGCCCCCATGGGATGATAATGCCCCATCCACAGGACACAAGAGGTCACGCTATGGTTTGATGAGCATGAAAACAAAGTAAACTATGTGCCATTGCCTTCTGTCATCGGGGCCCAGATTCACAAAACACTTCTTACGCAAAAAAATAAGTTCATAAGATAGTTCGGAAGTGCAATTCCTCAGCAATATCTTAACATTGAATGATTTTCTTCCGAACTTCTCAAATATCTTCTTAAGATGTTTATTGCCAGGCAATCGTTTTAGCTCGCTATCTAGCTAGCAATGGCAATGATTTTAGTATATTTCTTACTGAGATTACGGTTCTAAAACATGTCCTGGGTTTACAATAATCGAAACAGAAACTTTCAGATTAACTTTGTGAGTGAATAAAACATGTTCAATTGCTTTCATGAGCTTTTTCTCTCACTGCCCTGAGTTTAAGACAAGGGTTTCACTATCTTAGAATTAAGAACATTATTTTCAAAAATTGTCACACCCTGATCTGTTTCACCTGTCTTTGTGCTTGTCTCCACCCCCTCCAGGTGTCACCCATCTTCCCCATTATCCCCTGTGTACTACCTGTGTTTTCTGTTTGCCTGTTGCCTGTTTGTCAAGCTTACCAGTGTTTGTCCTGTCAGCTCCTGTACAAGGAGCTGTCTTTTCCCAGCCTCTCTTTTTCTCACCCTATGGTTTTTGACCCTTGCCTGTCCTGACCTTGTACCCACCTGCCTGACCACTCTGCCTGCCCCTGACCCTGGGCCTGCCTGCCATCTTGTACCTTTGCCCCTATCTGGATTTCCGACCTCTGCCTGACCTGACCCTGAGCCTGCCTGCTGTCCTGTACCTTTGCCTCTGTTGCTGTAATAAACATTGTTACTTCGACACGGTCTGCACCTGGGTCTTACTGTAACGGCTGTTGGAAGGAGAGGACCAAGGTGCAGCGTCGTACGTGTTCATACTTTTATTTGAACTGAACACTGAAATAACAAAGAGAACGAACGAAAACCAAAACAGTTCTGTCATGTGCAGAAAGACCCAAAACAGAAAACTACCCCCAAGACACAGGTGGGAAAAGGCTACCTAAGTATGGTTCTCAATCAGAGACAACGATAGACAGCTGCCCCCCCCAAAGGTGCGGACTCTGGCCGCAAAACCTATAGGGGAGGGTCTATCCGCGGTGGCGGCTCTGGTGCGGGGACGTGGACTCCACTCCCCCTCAGGCTTGGCCCACTTAGGTGGCGCCTCTGGAGCGGGGACCCTCGCCGCCGACCCCAGACTGGGGACCCTCGCAGCGGGCCCCGGACAGGGGGGCGACTCTGGCAGCGGGCCCCGGACAGGAGAGCGACTCTGGCAGCGGGCCCCGGACAGGAGAGCGACTCTGGCAGCGGCCCCGGACAGGAGGGCAACTCTGGCAGCACCGGACAGGAGGGCGACTCTGGCAGCACCGGACAGGAGGGCGACTCTGGCAGCTCCGGACAGGAGGGCGACTCTGGCAGCTCCGGACAGGAGGGCGACTCAGTTACACCAGCTCTGTCAGGAGGAATGGGCCAAAATTCACTCAACTTATTGTGGGATGTTTGTGGAAGGCTATAAGAAATGTTTGACCCAAGTTAAACGATTTAAAGGCAATGCTACCAAATACTAATTGAGTGGATGTAAACTTCTGACTCACTGGGAATGTGATGAAAGAAATAAAAGCTGAAATAAATCATTCTCTACTATTATTCTGACATTTCACATTCTTAAAATAAAGTGGTGATCCTAACTGACCTAAGACAGGGAATTTTTACTAGGATTAAATGCCAGGAATTGTGAAAAACTGAGTTTAAAAGTATTTGGCTAAGGTGTATGTAAACTTCCGACTTCAACTGGAAGTCATACTCATAGAGACTGACTGACAATCTACCCATACATGACCCTCTCCCCAGAAGCAGTGCATAATGGTTAATGATTAGAGTGTGTTTAACAACATCACATTACCCCTAGTCACACTGACTCAGTAAGTCAGTCACACATACACAAGTACACACACATTTTGTATGCATGCACACACCACAAAATTGGGCCTATCTGACTGGCAGAGGGAGTGGCTAGGAGTGAAGAGACAAATCAGTGACATCTTCTCTTGGATAAGATACTCCCATCCACCCACTCCCCTCCACCCACCTCACTCTAACTGGGTACAAGGGACACACCGCACCCACCCCCACACACACACGCTCGCACACACCACACACACACACACAAACTCTCTCTGTTTCTCTTTGTATAAGACAGGATATATCTCGCTCTCTCTATCTCTATCTCTCGCTCGCTCACACACACACACACACTCATGCTCGCTCACTCACACTAAATTTAGCAGTTGTGTAACTGAAAAGATGTACAATTAAGAAGACACAACTAGTTAGAAAACACAAAAACTATCACATCAGATTGGAGGAGGAAAATCAGAGGAGGATTCTGATAGTAAAAGATCTGCAATAAGCTATGGAACTTTTACGCGCATTACTTACTCGCTGTCAGATCCATAGCCTCTGACAGACGACTCATAGGAGAGGTGACTCAGCAATCCACTGAAGGCTGAACACATGACAAAGACCTCACTCGAAAAGTCCTTACTTTTTCAGAAGTACGATGGGGTGAATCCTTGTAAATAATAACCATACTGTCCAACTGGGCACACCATGTCCTTTCAAAGTGGAAATGTGGATAATATTTGGTTGAGACGTTGATCAATGAGATTTCAACCTTTCTTCACCCACTCAAAAAGACAGCCAGAAGTTTGTTGAATTTCCGATGTGTTATCACTGGTTGTAACCATCTAAAAGCCCAACAAATTCCATTGGAAAACAATGTCAGATTTTTGGTTTAGTTATCATCTAAATGTGTTATCTGTCACGACTTCTACCGAAGTTGGTCCCTCTCCTTGTTCGGTGTTTGGCGGTCTACGTCAACGGGTTTCTAGCTGCCACCGATCCATGTTTCATTTTTCCTTTTGTTTTGTCTGTTTTACACACCTGGTTCCCATCTCATGATTATGTTTCTTATTTAACCCTCTGGTTTCCCGTTCTGTTTTGTGCGTGATTGTCTTTCGTGTGTTGGAGTTCGTATCCTGTTTTGTATTTGTTTTATAACGGGATTTTTTGTTCCGATCTCGGATGGAGTAAATACAGTGGTTTTACTCTTACCTGTGTCCTGCGCCTGACTCCTTCGCTATCCTCTAGATAGACTCTGACTGGAGGAGCGCATTCAGCAGCACCCGACCATGCTGCAGAGTCTGGGTACAGCCATGGATCGCATGCTGCAAACCATGGACGGATGGGAGAGAGGAATTTTTCCTGTGAACCCTGTGCAGTCTCCTCAGGTTCCACCAATACCTACCGTGATGTCCGCCCCTCCATCATCAGGATCCGGTGGGATTCAGCTCTCGCTCCCGAGGGCGTATGATGGGACAGCTGCCGGGTGTTCAGGGGTTCCTACTCCAGCTGGAGCTCTACCTGGCATCTGTCCGGCCAGCTCCATCGGGACGCGAGAGAGTGAGCGCCCTTATCTCCTGTCTGACCGGTAAAGCCCTGGAATGGGCCAACACCATCTGGGGCAGGTCAGGTCAGACGTTGGAGGACTATGAGGAGTTCGCCCACCGTTTCCGGGCGGTATTCGATCATCCCCCGGAGGGGAGAGCGGCGGGGGAACGCCTATTTCATCTACGTCAGGGGATGAGGAGCGCTCAAGATTTTGCGCTGGACTTTAGAACGCCGGCGCGGGATGGAATGAGCGGGCCCTGATCGATCACTACAGGTGTAGCTTACGAGAGGATGTTCGTCGGGAGCAAGCCTGCAGGAACACCACCCTTACACTGGACCAGCTGGTGGACTTATCGATCCGGTTAGACAACCTGTTGGCCTCCCGCAGACGTCCTGATCGGGGTCCGTCAGTTCCATCCTGCAGCGCTCCTGATCAAACGCCTATGGAGTTGGGAGGCGCTGCAATGAGGGGGACAGGAGGGGGGATCATTCCCTGCACCAACTGTGGCCGCAGAGGGCACACTGCTGGTCAGTGCTGGGGGGATTCCCCAGGAGGTAGAGATAGCAGGCGGAGTGCTGCTGGGTCATCCCAGGTGAGTAGGCACACCACTCACCCAGAGCTCCCTGTTGCACACATGTGGTTGTCAATTGAATTTCCTGTGTTTTCCCTTTATCGAACTTTATCTACCGTTCCTTGGCTATGAGATTAGGGATCCCTATTGTGTCTGTTGATGTTCCCTTCCCTATACATACCTTAGACAGTCATCCTTTGGGGTCAGGGCTAATTAGGGAGGTCACAGCTCCGCTCACTATAATAACGCAGGCGAATCATAGGGAGCGAATTAGTCTCTTCCTCATCGACTCTCCTGCGTTCCCTGTTGTGTTGGGATTCCCTGGTTGGCTTCGCATGATCCCACTATTTCGTGGCAACAGAGGGCTCTCAAGGGATGGTCCCGTCAGTGCTCAGGGAGGTGTGTATGTGTTTCCTTAGGTGCCACTATGGTGGAAAGTCCAAACCAGGTCTCCACCATGCACATTCCCCCCGAATATGCGATTTGTCACTCGCCTTCTGTAAAAAGAAGGCGACTCAATTACCACCCCATCGACAGGGGGATTGTGCGATAGATCTTTTGGTAGAAGCTACACTTCCCAGGAGTCACGTGTATCCTCTGTCACAGGAGGAGACGACGGCTATGGAGACATGTCACCGAATCTCTGGGACAGGGATACATTCAGCCTTCCATCTCACCTGTCTCCTCAAGTTTCTTTTTTGTGAAGAAGGATGGAGGTTTGCGCCCATGTATTGATTATCGAAGTTTAAATAAGATCATGGTAAAATACAGTTACCTGCTCATAGCCAGTATGACCGAGTCATTACACGGAGAGCGCTTCTTCACAAAATTGGACCTCAGGAGCGCTTACAACCTGGTGCGTATCCCGGAGGGAGATGAGTGGAAGACAGCATTTAGCACCACTTCTGGGCATTATGAGTACCTCGTCATGCCATACGGGTTAATGAATGCTCCATCAGTCTTCCAATCCTTTGTAGATGAGATTTTCAGGGACCTGCATGGGCAGGATGTAGTGGTGTATATACTGTAGATGACATTCTAATATACTCCCATACACGCGCTGAGCATGTGTCCCTGATACGCAGGGTGCTTGGTCGACTGTTGGAACATGACCTGTACGTCAAGGCTGAAAAATGTCTGTTCTTCCAACAGTCCGTCTCCTTCCTAGGGTACCGCTTTTCCGCGGAGAATGACCGCATTTCAGCCGTGCGTAATTGGCCGACTCCAATCACAATAAAGGAGGTGCAGCGGTTTTTAGGGTTTGCCAACTACTACCGGAGGTTTATCCAAGGTTTTGGTCAGGTAGCGGCTCCCATTACCTCACTGCTGAAGGGGGGACCGGTGCGACTGCAGTGGTCAGCTGGGGCGGACAGGGCTTTTGGTCACCTGAAGGCTCTATTTACCTCGGCTCCTGTGCTGGCTCATCCTGATCCCTCCTTAGCATTCATAGTTGAGGTGGACGCATCCGAGGCAGGGATACGGGCTGTGCTGTCTCAGCGCTCGGGTATGCCACTAAAGCTCCGCCCCTGTGCATTATTTTCGAAGAGGCTCAGCCCGGCGGAGCGAAACTATGATGTGCGGGACCGGGAGTTATTGGCGGTTGTCAAGGCTCTGAAAGCGTGGAGACATTGGCTTGAGGGGGCCAGGCACCCTTTTCTCATTTGGACTGACCACCGCAATCTGGGGTACATTCGAGCAGCAAGGAGACTGAACCCTCGCCAGGCAAGGTGGGCCATGTTTTTCACCCTCTCCTACAGACCAGGTTCCCAGAATGTTAAGGCAGACGCACTGTCCCGGATGTATGACACAGAGGAGTGGTCCGCAGATCCCGCTCCCATTATTCCACCTTCTTGCCTGGTGGCACCAGTGGTGTGGGAGGTGGACGCAGACATCGAACGGACGTCACGTTCAGAGCCCACTCCTACCCAGTGTCCGGTTGGGCGTAAGTATGTTCCGGTCGATGTCCGCGATCGCTTGATCTGTTGGGCTCACACTTCACCCTCCTCTGGTCATCCTGGCATCGGTCGGACAGTGCGCTGTCTTGCTGGGAAGTACTGGTGGCCCACGTTAGGACGTGAGGGTTTATGTGTCCTCCTGTTTGGTGTGCGCACAGTGCAAGGCACCTAGACACCTGCCCAGAGGGAAATTACAACCCCTTCTCGTTCCACAATGACCGTGGTCACACCTCTCGGTGGATTTCCTGACGGATCTTCCACCCTCGCGGGGTAACACCACGATCCTAGTCGTTGTGGAAGTCCTGCCGTCTCCTTCCTTTGCCCAGTCTCCCTACGGCCCTACAGACTGCGGAGGCCCTGTTCACCCATGTATTCCGGCACTACGGGGTGCCTGAGGATATAGTTTCTGATCGGGGTCCCCAATTCACATCTAAAGTCTTGATGGCGTTTATGGAGCGCCTGGGGGTCATTGTCAGCCTTACCTCAGGTTTTCACCCCAAGAGCAACGGGCAGGTGGAGAGAGTCAACCAGAAGGTGGGTAGGTTTCTGCGGTCCTATTGCCAGGACCGGCCGGGGGGCACCATGGCATCAGAGCCAGATCGAGGCTCCTGCGGTGGATCAATGGTTTCGGCACTCGGAGGAGACATGGGACGCTGCCCATGTGCGTCTGCAAAGGGCCATCAGGCGGCAGAAGATGAGTGCCGACCGCCACCGCAGTGAGGCCCCGGTGTCTGGCTCTCGACCCAAAACCTGCCCCTTCACCTGCCCTGCCGGAAGCTGAGTCCGTGGTTTGTGGGGCCATTCAAAGTCCTGAGGAGACTGAACAAGGTTTGCTATAGGTTACAGCTCCCCCCTGATTATCATATTAACCCCTCGTTCCATGTGTCGGTCCTCAGGCCGGTGGTGGCTGGTCCGCTCCAGCAGTCTGAGGTGCGGGAGGTTCCTCCGCCCCCTCTGGACATCGAGGGGGCCCCGGCGTATACAGTACGAGCCATCATGGACTCAAGACGTCGGGCGAGAGGCTTTCAGTACCTCGTGGAGTGGGAGGGGTACGGCCCGGAGGAGAGATGCTGGGTACCAGTGGGGGAATTCCTGGACCCATCGTTACTCCAGGAATTTCACCGACTCCATCCGGATCGCCATGCGTCTCGTCCCCCGGGTCGTTCCGAGACCGGTGTCCTTGTTCGGGCGGTGTTCGGGCGGTCGACGTTACCGGCTTTCTAGCTGCCACCGATCCATATTTCATTTTTCCTTTTGTTTTGTCTGTTTTACACACCTGGTTCCCATCTCATGATTATGTTTCTTATTTAACCCTCTGGTTTCCCTTTCTGTTTTGTGCGTGATTGTCTTTCCTGTGTTGGAGTTCGTATCCTGTTTTGTATTTGTTTTATAACGGGATTTTTGTTCCGTTCTCGGTAAATACAGTGGTTTTACTCTTACCTGTGACCTGCGCCTGACTCCTTCGCTATCCTCTAGATAGACTCTGACATTATCACTGCGCTTTCAACTATTTTTAAAGCACAACAAAGTTCAAATGTGAACACAATGTCAGATATTTTGTATTTATACAATTTAATATGTTATCATGTGCTTCATCGAATAGCACATCCAGATGACCTAGATTGCAGTTGAGATTACATGAATAATATCAGTTTAATACAGTGGGCTAAATCAGGGTCACACGGAGTGTTTCTTGGTAGTCTTAAACAAATCTACTTTGAAACAAAAGTATACACCTCACGCACATGGTTATGTGCTTAAAAAGAAGAAGAAAAAGAAGACACCTTTCCCATGTCAGATATACAGTTGAAATGTATTCCATTTTTATTTGCATCCCAATATTGCACTTTATGTACATTTGAAGTCGGAAGTTTACATACACTTAGGTTGGAGTCATTAAAAGTCATTTTTCAACCATTCCACACATTTCTTGTTAACAAACTATAGTTTTGGCAAGTCGGTTAGGACATCTACTTGGAACATGACACAAGTAATTTTTCCAACAATTGTTTACAGACAGATTATTTCACTTATAACTCACTGTATCACAATTCCAGTGGGTCAGAAGTTTACACACACTAAGTTGACTGTGCTTTTAAACAGCTTGGAAAATTCCAGAAAATGACGTCATGGCTTTAGAAGCTTCTGATAGGCTAATTGATATGCTAATTGCTTCTGATAGGCTAATCTACAATTGAGTCAATTGGAGGTCTACCTGTGGATGTATTTCAAGGCCTACCTTCAAACTCAGTGCATCTTTGATTGACATCATGGAAAATCAAAAGAAATCAGCCAAGACCTCAGAAACAATTGTAGACCTCCGCAAGTCTGGTTCATCCTTGGGAGCAATTTCCAAACGGCTGAAGGTACCACGTTCATCTGTACAAACAATAGTACGGAAGTATAATTGACCACACCGCCATCATACCGCTCAGGAAGGAGACACATTCTGTCTCCTAGAGATGAATGTACTTTGGTGCGAGAAGTGCAAATCAATCCCAGTACAACAGCAAAGGACCATGTGAAGATGCTGGAGGAAACAGGTACAAAGGCATCTATATCCACAGTAAAACAAGTCCTATATCAACCTAACCTGAAAGGCCGCTCAGCAAGGAAGAAGCCACCGCTCCAAAACCGCCATAAAAAAGCCAGACTACGGTTTGCAACTGCACATGGGGACAAAGATCGTACTTTTTGGAGAAATGTCCTCTGGTCTGATGAAAGAAAATAAAACTGTTTGGCCATAATGACCATCATTGTGTTGGGAGGGAAAAGGGGGAGGCTTGCAAGCCTAAGAACACATCCCAACCGTGAAGCATGGGGGTGGCAGCATCATGTTGTGGGGGTGCTTTGCTGCAGGAGGGACTGGTGCAATTCACAAGGTAGATGGCATCATTGAGGAGGGGAAATTATGTGGATGTATTGAAGCAACATCTCAAGACATCAGTCAGGAAGTTAAAGCTTGGTCGCAAATGTGTCTTCCAAATGGACAATGACTCCAAGCATACTTCCAATGTTGTGGCAAAATGGCTTAAGGACAACAAAGTCAAGCTATTGGAGTGGCCATCACAAAGCCCTGACCTCAATCCCATAGAAAATGTGCGGGCAGAACTGAAAACGTGTGTGTGAGCAAGGAGGCCTACAAATAAAGTGGTGATCCTAACTGACCTAAGATTACCCAAATCTTAGTAAATATTAGATTACCTAAGATTTACTGGGATTAAATGTCAGGAATTGTGAAAAACTGAGTTCAAATGTATTTGGCTACGGTGTATGTAAACTTCCGACTACAACTGTACATCACATAAGACTGAAATATAACAGAACCATTTGACATTGAAACACCGGATTTTCGTTTTTTTATTTTTAATAATTTGGATAAGTAATGAAATTATGAAAGATATTAATAACATTACAGCTATGAAGCCAGTTTCGTAATTTGACTGCAGGAAAGGGCTACAAGTACATATTGCAAGTGATCAATGCTGTTCGAGATTCTGCACAGATTAGTATAGCAACTGTGAAGATCTCCACAGACCTGCGACTTTTGCGTGCCATTTTGAACATGCACGCTTTCTATGATTACATAAGAACACAGTAACTGACATTTATTATTAATGTAAGCTAACCTCAAAATGTGGCCATGGATGTGTTACTCATTTTAATGTTGAATAAATACTGTTACATTAGTTTGTAAGATAGCCTTTACTTTAGTCTATTTACTGTATTACTAAAGTAACATTGAATTATGTTTGGTTGGCAACGAAACCAAATGCCAACATTTAAAGGATATCTAATGCTTGGATAGTTTCATCGGAAGCACTGGCTTAATTCTGTTCTTGAACTTTTACTTTTGGTTTAGCTGGAGACGTGAATCCAACATACAGTGCATTCAGAAAGTATTCAGACCCCTTCACTTTTTCCACATTTTGTTACGTTACAGCCTTATGCTAAAATGGATTAAATAAAACATTTTCCTCATCAATCTACACACAATACCCCATAATGAGAAAGCAAAAACAGGTTACATTTTTTGTGGCTAATATATTACAAATAAAAAACAGAAATACCTTATGTACATACAGTACCAGTCAAAAGGTTGGACACACCAACTCATTCCAGGGTTTTTCTTTATTTTTTCTATTTCAAACATTGTAGAATAATAGTGAAGACATCAAACATTAGAAATAACACATATGGAATTGTGTACTGTAGTAACCAAAAAAGTGTTAAACAAATCTAAATGTATTTTATATTTGAGATTCTTCAAAGTAGGCAGCCTTTGCCTTGATGACAGCTTTGCACACTCTTGGCATTCTCTCAACCAACTTCATGAGGTAGTCACTTGGAATGCATTTAAATTAACAGGTGTGCATAAGATGTGCAGAAGATAGACATATTTTTTTAAAGAACAGCTCAAATAAGCAAAGAGAAATTAATTTGAGAAATGAAGGTCAGCAAATCTTGAATATTTCAAGAACTTTGAAAGTTTCTTCAAGTGCAGTTGCAAAAACCTTCAAGCTCAATGATGAAACTGGGTCTCATGAGGACCGCCACAGGAAAGGAAGACCCAGAGTTACCTCTGCTGCAGAGGATAAGTTCATTAGAGTTAACTGCACCTCATATTGCAGCCCAAATAAATGCTTCACAGACACATCTCAAGTAACAGACACATCTCAACATCAACAGTTCAGAGGAATCAGGCCATCATGGTCGAATTGCTTCAAAGATACCACGACTAAAGGACATCAATTAGAATAAGAGACTTGCTTGGGCCAAGAAACACGAGCAATGGACATTACACCGGTGGAAATCTGTCCTTTGGTCTGATGAGTCCAAATTTGAGATTTTTGGTTCCAACCTACATGTCTTTGTGAGACGCAGAGTAGGTGAACGGATTATCTCTGCGTGTGTGGTTCCCACTGTGAAGCATGGAGGAGGTGTGATGATGTGGAGGTGCTTTGCTGGTGACACTGTCGGTTATTCATTTAGAATTTGAGGCACACTTAACCAGCATGGCTGGAGCAATACGTTCTGCAGAAATACGCCATTGCATCTAGTTTGCGTTTAGTGGGACTATCATTTGTATTTCAACAGGACAATGACCCAGAACACACCTCCAGGCTGTGTAAGGGCTATTTGACCAAGGAGAGTGATGGAGTGCTGCATCAGATGACCTGGCCTCCACAATCACCCGACCTCAACCCAATTAAGATGGTTTGGGATGAGATGGGACGCAGAGTGAAGGAAAAGCAGCCAACAAGTGCTCAGCATATGTGGGAACTCCTTTAAGACTGTTGGGAAAGCATTCCTCATAAAGGTGGTTGGCTCCTTCAAGGCAAAGGCTGGCAACTTTGAAGAATCTCAAATTTAAAATATATTTTGATTTGTTTAACACTTTTTTGATTACTACATGATTCCATAAGGCTATTGCGCCTTTTTCACCACACTGCCTGTGTGGGTGGACCATTTCAGATTGTCAGTGATGTGTATGCCGAGGAAGGTTTTTCACCTTCTCCACTGTGGTCCAATCGATGTGGGTAGGGGTGTGCTCCCTCTGCTGTTTCCTGAAGTCCACGATGAGCTCCTTCATTTTGTTGACCTTATCAAAGCTAAGCAGGGCTTGATAAAACCCTGGATGGGAAACCAAATGAATAGCTATAGATATATTAACTCTCTAGTAGGAGGTGCTGCTCTATAGATTTTTTGGGGTTAGTTTAACGCTGAAGATCTGACTTTGTTTCAAACATCAACATATTTTATACAAAGTTTTGTCAATTGGTTGCAATGATGACATACTCCTGTGGTTAAAATTCCACCCTCAAAACAACAATATACGTTGATAACCTTTTGTCAAATCCAATGTATTTTCCAAGTAGATTGCAAGTCACAATATGTTGACAAAATACAATGAATGTCACGCCCTGGTCTTAGTATTTTGTGTTTTCTTTATTTATTTGGTCAGGCCAGGGTGTGACATGGGTTTATTTTGTGTTGTGTTTATGTATGGGGGTTTTTCGTAGGTTTTGGGATTGTGGCTTAGTGGGGTGTTCTGGCAAAGTCTATGGTTGCCTGAGGAGGTTCTCAATCAGAGGCAGGTGATTCTTGTTGTCTCTGATTGGGAACCATATTTAGGCAGCCATATTCTTTGAGTGTTTCGTGGGTGATTGTTCCTGTCTCAGTGATTTGTATTTCACCAGATAGGCTGTATAGGTTTTCACATTCCGTTTGTTGTTTTGTATTTTGTGTTTATTCGTTTATTAAACATGTATCTAACTTACCATGCTTCATTTTGGTCCGACTCTCTTTCGACGGAAGAAAACCGTAACAGAATTACCCACCACACCAGGACCAAGCAGCGTGGTGACAGGCAGCGGCAGCAGGAGCTACGAAGTTTAGAGTATACGACTTGGGAGGAAATAGACAGGTGGGCGGTCGACGCAGAGAGAGTGCCGGAGCCCGCCTGGGATTCGCTGGAGCAGTGCGAAGAGGGCTATAGGAGAATGGAGTTGAAGAGAAAAGCACGGCGGCGCAGAAGGAAGCCCGAGAGTCAGCCCCAAAAATGTATTGGGGGGCTCAGGGAGAGTGTGGCAGAGTCAGGGTTCAGACCTGAGCCAACTCCCCCTGTTTATCGTGAGGAGCAGCGATCACTGGACTTGGGAGGAGATATTGGACGGAAAAGGACCCTGGGCACAGCCTGGAGAATATCGGAAGCCCGCGAGTCAGCCCCATAAATTTATTGGGGGGGGGGCACGTCCTGTGCCAGTCCTGCTCTCAGGCTCTCCAGTACACCTTCACGGTCCGGTCCATCCTGTGCAACCTTCACACACTAGTCCTCCGGTGGCAGCTCCTCACACCAGGCTTCCTGTGCGTGTCCTCAGCCCAGTACCACCAGTGCCAGCACCACGCACCAGGCCTTCAGTGCGCCTCGCCTGTTCAGCGCTGCCAGAGCCTTTCTCCTCTCTAGCGCTGTTGGAGTCTCCCACCTGTTTAGCGCTACCAGAGCCTTCCTCCTCTCCAGCGCTGCCGGAGTCTCCCGCCTGTTTAGCGCTGCCAGAGCCTTCTTCCTATCCAGCGCTGCCGGAGTCTCCCGCCTGTCTAGCGCTGCCAGAACCTTCCTTCTCTCCAGCGCTGCCAGAGTCTCCTGCCTGTTCAACGCAGCCAGATCTGCTAATCTGCATGGAGAAGCCAGAGCTGCCAGTCTGCATGGAGCAGCCAGAGCTTCCAGTCTGCATGGAGCAGCCAGAGCTGCCAGTCTGCATGGAGCAGCCAGAGCTTCCAGTCTGCATGGAGCAGCCAGAGCTGTCAGTCTGCATGGAGCAGCCAGAGCTGCCAGTCTGCATGGAGCAGCCAGAGCTGCCAGTCTGCATGGAGCAACCAGAGCTGCCAGTCTGCATGGAGCAGCCAGAGCTGCCAGTCTGCATGGAGCAGCCAGAGATGCAAGTCTGCATGGAGCAGCCAGAGCCGCCAGTCTGCATGGAGCAGCCAGATCTGCCAGTCTGCATGGAGCAGCCAGAGCTGCCAGTCTGCATGGAGCAGCCAGAGCTGCCAGTCTGCATGGAGCAGCCAGAGCTGCCAGTCTGCATGGAACAGCCAGAGCTGCCAGTCTGCATGGAGCAGCCAGAGCTGCCAGTCTGCATGGAGCAGCCAGAGCAGCTAGAGCTGCTCAGCCAGGATCCGCCAGTCAGCCATGATCTTCCAGATCCGCCAGTCAGCCAGGATCCACCAGTCAGCCAGGATCTTCCAGATCCGCCAGTCAGCCAGGATCCGCCAGTCAGCCATGATCTTCCAGATCCGCCAGTCAGCCAGGATCTGCCAGAACCACCAGCTAGCCAGGATCCGCCAGTCAGCCAGGATCTGCCAGAACCACCAGCTAGCCAGGATCTGCCAGAGCCTACTACCTGCCTGAGTTTCCTCTCAGTACTGGGCTTCCTCTCGGTACTGGGCTTCCTCTCGGTACTGAGCTTCCCCTCAGTGCTGAGCTTCCCCTCAGTGCTGAGCTTCCCCTCAGTGCTGAGCTTCCCCTCGGTGCCGAGCTACCCCTCGGTCCCAAGCTTCCCCTCAGTCCCGAGCTTCCCCTCAGTCCCGAGCTTCTACCTCAGTCCCGAGCTGCCCCTCAGTCCAGTGGGGTCCTTGGTGAGGGTTATTAGGCCAAGGTCGGCGGCGAGGGTCGCCAATCAAAGGACGCGTTACAGGGGGACTAAGACTTGGTTGGAGTGGGGTCCACGTCCCGAGCCGGAGCCGCCACCGTGGACAGACGCCCACCCGGACCCTCCCCTATGGGTTTTAGTGTGCGGCCGGGAGTCCGCACCTTGGGGGGGGGGTTCTGTCACGCCCTGGTCTTAGTATTTTGTGTTTTCTTTATTTATTTGGTCAGGCCAGGGTGTGACATGGGTTTATTTTGTGTTGTGTTTATGTATGGGGGTTTTTCGTAGGTTTTGGGATTGTGGCTTAGTGGGGTGTTCTAGCAAAGATTGTTCCTGTCTCAGTGTTTTGTATTCACCAGATAGGCTGTATAGGTTTTCACGTTCCGTTTGTTGTTTTGTATTTCGTGTTTATTCGTTTATTAAACATGTATCAAACTTACCACGCTGCATTTTGGTCCGACTCTCTTTTGACGGAAGAAAACCGTAACAATGAAATTATTTTGATTCAACCAGTTTGTGCCTAGTGGGGTATACCGTGCCTTCAGAAAGTATTCACATCTCTGGACTTTTTCCACTTTTTGTTGTGTCACAGTCTGAATTTAAAATGGATTCAATTCAGATTTTGTGTCACTGGCCTACACACAATAACCCATAATGTCAAAGTGGAAGACCCATGAGGCAGCGCACAATTTGCATAGCGTCATCCGGGTTAGGGGAGGGTTTGGCTGGCAGGGATTTCCTTGTCCCATCGCGTTCTAGTGACTCCTTGCAGTGGGCCAGGTGCCTGCAAGCTGACATTGGTTGACAGCTGGCAGGTGTTTCATCCGACACATTGGTGCGGCTGGCTTCATTGTTAAGCGAGAAGTGCAGCTTGGCAAGGTCGTGTTTTGGAGGATGCATGGCTCTCGACCTTCGCCTCTCCCAAGTCCATAGGGGAATTGTTCTGCTAATTTTCTGTAAAGGGCAAAGGTGGAAGTAATGAATTACAAATAGTCTCATTACTGTAATTGAGTAGCTTTTCTGAATACTTTTTTTTAAGTCAGTCATTTTTTTAAAACTTAAGCAAGTGTTGATTGAGGTATTGTACCTCGCTACCTCTTTAAAACCATCTATTACAATTTTGTTGGCCATCCATAAGGGAGTAGTCGAAATTTACAGAATTGTTACCTGGTGGAAAATGGGGGAGGGTCATGCTTTTTCAATTTCAGTCAGGGGGAGGGTTTAGTATTTTGTATTTAGACCAGGGGAGGGTCATATAATTTCTAGTAATTTACATGTCAGTATTTGTCAGAATTTTGGAATTACGTATTGAATTCGACTGTGTAACTTTGGTGTAAAACCCTGCTCTCTCTCTTTCATTCTCCTCACTGAGCCCGGCTGGGTGGGCATTTTAATCAGTCTCTCTTTGTGCTTGGCGTATCCAGAACGTGGCCGTGTAGAGTATCAGGTGAATCAAATAGTGCTTGTAATGATGATGTAGGGAGCTAGCGCGCAACAGTAGAAATGCCACAATTCAAAACAACTGGGTTTTCGGAAATCTCTGACTTTCAACATCAGTGTGTTCAAGACAACTGGGAACTCTGCTAAAAATGTGCTCCAACTGGGATTTTTTTAATTTTTACGGTCATCCAACTCGGATTTCAAAGTCCGAAACTCAGGCATCTTTCTAGAGCTCTAACTTTCCCACCTGCAGATCACGTCATGATTTTAGCTCATTTTTCCCAGTTGTCTTTGGAAAGCACCAGAAAAATCTGGTTTAATTTAAAGGTTTCTTTGCAGTCTCTGTCCCCTGAAGAGAGTCTTAGAAAGGTTCAATGGAATTGGGGAGGCCAACAGTCCATGTGGATGGCTGAACTATCTGTATGCCTACGAGTTGTCCCTCCGAAGAGTTCTTGTGCTGACGTTGCTTCCAGAGGCAGTTTAGACCTTGGTAGTGAGTGTTGCAACCAAGGTCAGACGATTTTTAGCGCTACGAGCTTCAGCACTCGGCGGCCCCGTATATGCAATGATATGATATGCAATGCAATGATATGCAATGCAACTCAACAAGCAACAATCTCTAAGATTTTACTTAGTTACAGTTCATAGAAGGAAATCAGTCAATTTAAATAAATTAATTGGGCCCTAATCTATGGATTTCACATGAGTGGGGGGAAAAAATGTAGGGGCGTGGATCAGAAAATCTGGTATGACCACCATCTGCATCATGCACCACGACACATCTCCTTCGCATAGAGTTGATCAGGCTGTTGATTGTGGCCTGTGGAATGTTGTCCCACTCCTCTTCAATGGCTTTGCAAAGTTGCTGGATATTGGCAGGAACTGGAACCTGCTGTCGCACACGCTGATCCAGAGCATACAGAACATGCTCAATGGGTAACATGTCTGGGGAATATGCAGGCCATGGAAGAACTGGGACATTTTCAGCTTCCAGAAATTGTGTACAGATCCTTGCAACTTGAGGCCGTGCATTATCATGCTGAAATATGTGGTGATGGCGGCGGATGAATGGCATGACAATGGGCCCCAGGATCTCGCCACGGTATCTCTATGCATTCAAATCCCAATCGACAAAATGCGATTGTGTTCGTTGTCCGTAGCATATGTCTGCCCATACCATAACCCCACCGCCACCATGGGGCACTCTGTTCACAAAGTTCACATCAGCAAACCGCTCGGCACACGCTGTCTGCCATCTGCCCGGTACAGTTGAAACCGGGATTCATCTGTGAAGAGAACAATTCTCCAGCGTGCCAGAGGCCATCGAAGGTGAACATTTGCCAATTGAAGTCGTTTACCATGCGGAACTGCAGTCAGGGCAAGACCCTGGTGAGGACAATGATTACCCAGATGAGCTTCCCTGAGATGGTTTCTGACAGTTTGTGCAGAAATTCTTCGGGTTGTGCAAACCCACAGTTTCATCAGCTGTCTGGGTGGCTGGTCTCAGGCGATCTCACAGGTGAAGAAGCCGGATGTGGAGGTCCTAGGCTAGCATGGTTACACGTAGTCTGCCAGTGAGACCGGTTGGACGTACTCCAAAATTGGCCATATCCGAAATTCTCTAAAATGAAGTTTGATGCAGCTTATGGTAGAGAAATTAACATTCAATTATCTGGCATCAGCTCTGGTGGACATTTCTGCAGTCAACATGCCAACTGCACGCTCCCTCAACTTGAGACATCTGTGGCATTGTGCTGTGTGACAAAAGTGCACATTTTAGAGTGGCATTTAATCATCCCCAGCACAAGATCATGCTGTTCAATCAGCTTCTTGATATGCCGCACCTGTCAGGTGGATGGATTGTGTGTATGGAACGTTTCTGGGATATTTTATTACAGCTCGTGAAACATGGGACCAACACTTGACATGTTGCTTTTATATTTTTGTTCAGTTGACCACATGGACTATTTGCATCAACCCTTTTTCCACTAACTCTTTTTGACTCTATGCACACACACTGGACTCTACCCACACACTCACACATTCTTACACCGACACTCCAACACATACGCACAAACTCACTCACACATAACGCGCACACACAGGCATACTGTCGCCACCCACATACTTACACACTTACACAATTCCCCACTCATCATATTCGCTGCTGCTACCGTCTATTATCTCTACTGTTGCCTAGTCACATTAACCCTACCTATATGTACATCTCTCACTCAATTTCCTCGTACCCCTGCACTTCAATTCTGGTACCCCATATAAATAGCCAAGCTATCATTGCTCATTGTGTATTTATTCCTTGTGTTACTGGTTTTTTGCTATTGTTATTATTATTTGTATTGTATTATGCATTGTTCGGAAGAGCTGTAAGTAAGCATTTCACTGGTAATCTACATCTGTTGTTTGCGAAGCAATGTGACAAATTAGATTTCCTTTTTTAGCATTTTGTTTCGGTCTATCGCAGTGCTTTTTATTGTATGTAAAGCAAATGTCTGTTATAAACAGACAATAATCAAATATATAACCTAAATAAGACCAGTTGGCTGGCCTACAATTGACATTGTAGTTGACAGCATACTGATGTGTAGAGTGTATATAGTGTACAGATGATTCATTGAATCGCTCATCATTTGCGTTTTAAAATGTTCAATTGGGGACATTAAAGTTATCATTATCTTATCCAGGAGTCACAAAATGACCAAATACACCAAATTTGAAGTCTAATTAGTAAAAACTGTGAATTTCTAAATGAGAGAAATATTTAATTCATTCAGACATGGCCCAATTTCTCAAATTGAATTATTCAAATGCTGTCCAATACTGCCATTTGGTGGACAAGAAGAGGATAGTCCAGACACATGCCACTTTTTGGAATCAAATCAAATGTTCAAATCAGGTAAATTCACATGAAAATGAACCAAATAAATAAGAGACGGTGTCCTTTCAGAAAATTATATTTTATTCATGCTTATTTTATCAGTGCAGACAAATGTGGTAATATGTACAAATTACATTAAAACATATTGGGTGAACAAACATGCATTTCTGAGCTGTCAGTCACATTTGATGACCAAAACACTGTTTTTTGTGTGCTAATATTAACTTGAAAGTAAAAAAAAAAAAATCCACGTTCACATGCTAGTCGGAACTAGGAAACTCTGACATTTCTGACTTGCTAACTGGTTAGAGTTCACAGGAGATTGGTGACACTTTAACTGGGGAGGACAGGCTTGTGGTAATGGCTGGAACGAAATTTGTGGAATGGTATCAAATACATGCTTTCTATGTGTTTGATGCCATTCCATTTGCACTGTTCCAGCCATTATTATGAGCCATCCTCCCTTCAGCAGCCTCCAACCAGTTAGCAAGTCAGAAATGTCAGAGTTCCGACTAGCAAATGAACGTTGCATTAATTCATAAAAAAGCATCAAACAAATTCCTTTACATCCAGGGATTTCACCCATCAGTCACCGACTGGCTTCTCAGGAGAATCTGCAAACGGAGTAAAAACATTGACAAGATAGTCAAGTGACCTCTCTAACAATGGAAATACATGTCCTCAAAGATGGAAGGCAGGTCGGCAGAGGCAAGATCAGACGGGACCGTTCTATCCAATGAGAGGGCAGCTATGTGTGCGAACAACAGGCCATAGAGTTAGATAGAGAACTAATCTTTGTATTTGTGCTATTATAGCATCTGTGACATCATGGCAGTGACATTGAGGCTAGCTCCATTTTAAAGTAGTCAAATTTCTTCTTCTTAATTGGATGATTGTGCCCAACTCATAGGAATCTCCACCCAGTTCACAACTTTAAAATGGTGGAAGCTCTCCAAGGCCGTAGCTACATATGAGAACAATGAGGTCCAGACCTCAGTAATTTATTTCCTATTTCAACTCAGTCGGTGTCTCAACTTACTGTTGAGAATTAGAATATTCACATGGTGTTAAAACTTGTCTGTGTTTCAGCAGTTTTCCTTGTGTTATATGCCACAGTCACTCAATTAGCCAATGTCAGTTAAATGCCCAGTAGAGCATCCCACTGGAAGCTAAATAGCTCATTATTAAATAATGATATACACTGCTCAAAAAAATAAAGGGAACACTTAAACAACACAATGTAAATCCAAGTCAATCACACTTCTGTGAAATCAAACTGTCCACTTAGGAAGCAACACTGATTGACAATAAATTGCACATGCTGTTGTGCAAATGGCATAGACAACAGGTGGAAATTATTGGCAAGACACCCCCAATAAAGGAGTGGTTCTGCAGGTGGTGACCACAGACCACTTCTCAGTTCCTATGCTTCCTGGCTGATGTTTTGGTCACTTTTGAACGCTGGCGGTGCTTTCACTCTAGTGGTAGCATGAGACGGAGTCTACAACCCACACAAGTGGTTCAGGTAGTGCAGCTCATCCAGGATGGCACATTTTTTATTTTTTTTATTTCACCTTTATTTAACCAGGTAGGCTAGTTGAGAACAAGTTCTCATTTGCAACTGCGACCTGGCCAAGATAAAGCATCGCAGTGTGAACAGACAACACAGAGTTACACATGGAGTAAACAATTAACAAGTCAATAACACAGTAGGAAAAAAAAAGAGAGTCTATATACATTGTGTGCAAAAGGCATGAGGAGGTAGGCGAATGATTACAATTTTGCAGATTAACACTGGAGTGATAAATGATCAGATGGTCATGTACAGGTAGAGATATTGGTGTGCAAAAGAGCAGAAAAGTAAATAAATAAAAACAGTATGGGGATGAGGTAGGTAAAAATGGGTGGGCTATTTACCGATAGACTATGTACAGCTGCAGCGATCGGTTAGCTGCTCAGATAGCCGATTTTTGCAATTCATTCCAGTCACAGGCAGCAGAGAACTGGAACGAAAGGCGGCCAAATGAGGTGTTGGCTTTAGGGGTGATCAGTGAGATACACCTGCTGGAGCGCGTGCTACGGATGGGTGTTGCCATCGTGACCAGTGAACTGAGATAAGGCGGAGCTTTACCTAGCATGGACTTGTAGATGACCTGGAGCCAGTGGGTCTGGCGACGAATATGTAGCGAGGGCCAGCCGACTAGAGCATACAAGTCGCAGTGGTGGGTGGTATAAGGTGCTTTAGTGACAAAACGGATGGCACTGTGATAAACTGCATCCAGTTTGCTGAGTAGAGTGTTGGAAGCAATTTTGTAGATGACATCGCCGAAGTCGAGGATCGGTAGGATAGTCAGTTTTACTAGGGTAAGTTTGGCGGCATGAGTGAAGGAGGCTTTGTTGCGGAATAGAAAGCCGACTCTTGATTTGATTTTCGGTTGGAGATGTTTGATATGAGTCTGGAAGGAGAGTTTACAGTCTAGCCAGACACCTAGGTACTTATAGATGTCCACATATTCAAGGTCGGAACCATCCAGGGTGGTGATGCTGGTTAGGCGTGCGGGTGCAGGCAGCGAACGGTTGAAAAGCATGCATTTGGTTTTACTAGCGTTTAAGAGCAGTTGGAGGCCACGGAAGGAGTGTTGTATGGCATTGAAGCTCGTTTGGAGGTTAGATAGCAGTGTCCAAGGACGGCCGGAAGTATATAGAATGGTGTCGTCTGCGTAGAGGTGGATCAGGGAATTGCCCGCAGCAAGAGCAACATCATTGATATATACAGAGAAAAGAGTCGGCCCAAGGATTGAACCCTGTGGCATCCCCATAGAGACTGCCAGAGGACCGGACAGCATGCCCTCCGATTTGACACACTGAACTCTGTCTGCAAAGTAATTGGTGAACCAGGCAAGGCAGTCATCCGAAAAACCGAGGCTACTGAGTCTGCCGATAAGAATATAGAGATTGACAGAGTCGAAAGCCTTGGCAAGGTCGATGAAGACGGCTGCACAGTACTGTCTTTTATCGATGGCGGTTATGATATCGTTTAGTACCTTGAGCATGGCTGAGGTGCACCCGTAACCGGCTCGGAAACCAGATTGCACAGCGGAGAAGGTACGGTGGGATTCGAGATGGTCAGTGACCTGTTTGTTGACTTGGCTTTCGAAGACCTTAGATAGGCAGGGCAGGATGGATATAGGTCTGTAACAGTTTGGGTCCAGGGTGTCTCCCCCTTTGAAGAGGGGGATGACTGCGGCAGCTTTCCAATCCTTGGGGATCTCAGACGATATGAAAGAGAGGTTGAACAGGCTGGTAATAGGGGTTGCGACAATGGCGGCGGATATTTTCAGAAATAGAGGGTCCAGATTGTCAAGCCCAGCTGATTTGTACGGGTCCAGGTTTTGCAGCTCTTTCAGAACATCTGCTATCTGGATTTGGGTAAAGGAGAACCTGGAGAGGCTTGGGCGAGTAGCTCACATCAATGCGAGCTGCGGCAAGAAGGTTTGCTGTGTCTGTCAGCGTAGTGTCCAGAGCATGGAGGCGCTACCAGGAGACAGGCCAGTACATCAGGAGACGTGGAGGAGGCCGTAGGAGGGCAACAACCCAGCAGCAGGACCGCTGTGCAAGGAGGAGCAGGAGGAGCACTGCCAGAGCCCTGCAAAATGACCTCCAGCAGGCCACAAATGTGCATGTGTCTGCTCAAACGGTCAGAAATAGACTCCATGAGGGTGGTATGACGACCCGACGTCCACAGGTGGGGGTTGTGCTTACAGCCCAACACCGTGCAGGACGTTTGGCATTTGCCAGAGAACACCAAGATTGGCAAATTCGCCACTGGCGCCCTGTGCTCTTCACAGATGAAAGTAGGTTCACACTGAGCACATGTGACAGACGTGACAGAGTCTGGAGACGCCGTGGAGAACGTTCTGCTGCCTGCAACATCCTCCAGCATGACCGGTTTGGCGGTGGGTCAGTCATGGTGTGGGGTGGCATTTCTTTGGGGGGCCGCACAGACCTCCATGTGCTCGCCAGAGGTAGCCTGACTGCCATTAGGTACCGAGATAAGATCCTCAGGCCCCTTGTGAGACCATATGCTGGTGCGGTTGGCCCTGGGTTCCTCCTAATGCAAGACAATGCTAGACCTCATGTGGCTGGAGTGTGTCAGCAGTTCCTGCAAGAGGAAGGCATTGATGCTATGGACTGGCCCGCCCGTTCCCCAGACCTGAATCCAATTGAGCATATCTGGGACATCATGTCTCGCTCCATCCACCAACGCCACGTTGCACCACAGACTGTCCAGGAGTTGGCGGATGCTTTAGTCTAGGTCTGGGAGGAGATCCCTCAGGAGACCATCTGCCACCTCATCAGGAGCATACCCAGGTGTTGTAGGGAGGTCATACAGGCACATGGAGGCCACACACACTACTGAGCCTCATTTTGACCTGTTTTAAGGACATTACATCAAAGTTGGATCAGCCTGTAGTGTGGTATTCCACTTTAATTTTGAGTGTGACTCCAAAGCCAGACCTCCATGGGTTGATACATTTGAATTCCATTGATACTTTTTGTGTGATTTTGTTGTCAGCACATTCAACTATGTAAAGAAAAAAGTATTTAATAAGAATATTTCATTCATTCAGATCTAGGATGTGTTATTTTAGTGTTCCCTTAATTTTTTTTGGAGCAGTGTAGTTAAGTTTGAGGTTAAAGATCTGCTTTCACACTTTTGGGAAAGGGCTTGTGAAGAAAAATCTTATTGCAAGAACTGGGAGCTCTTTAAATGTAGGTGTCCAAATACCTTAGAAAATATGGTAGTAATCTTGCTAAGACAAGAAGAGCTGAGGAGGAAAAGGTAATCATTAAGATGACTTCCCTTTCTCAGAAGTCCCCAGCCGGCCTCTCGGGGGAGGAGAAGATGGAACTAATTGAGTTTCAAAATAAACTGGAGCCTTTATTAGATCTAGGAAAAAATGGATTGAGGAGGGAGAACAGAATTCATCCTATTTCTTTAGATTTCAGAAATTTCACTCTAAAAATAACACTATACATGAGTTAAACATCGATGGTGTTATTAGATTACCAAAAATGAATCGCTAAATACTGTAACAATTCTTTACAGACAATTGTATAGCTCTATGTACTGTCAGGAATCCACAGATGTGTTTTTTGACTCACTGAATAATGTTCACTCTATCGCTGATATAGAATCTAAATAGTGTGATGAACCCATCAAAGTTGAAGAGATTATAGAGTCTATCAAACATCTAAAGAACAATAAATCACCAGGTGTTGATGGAATTACATCAGAATTTTACAAATTATTTTCTGAACAATTAGCTCCCTTCCTGTTTGAAGTCTTTTTAGAGAGTATTAAAAACAATGTTCTCCCTCCTACAATGAGTCAGGGGTTAATAACAGTGATACCTAAGCCTAAAAAATAAGTGCTGCTCATCGATAACTGGTGTCCGATTTGTCGACTATAAGATTATTACTTGCAAAATTATTACTAGCCTTATTACTTGCAAAAAGAATTAAAGTCCTGGATGCAATCATTGATGAAACACAGTCTGGCTTTATGAGGAACAGACATATTGCAAACAATGTCAGACTAGTATTAGACATACTTGACTACTCAGACCTAATAACTGAGGGTAGCTTCATATTATTATTTTTATTTTTATAAGCATTTGACATAGTAGAGCATCAGTTCCTCTTCTACTCCCTTGAGAGACTTGGCTTTGGGCATTTTTTCTGTAAGGCTATTCAGACTCTCTATACAAATGGTAACAGCTCTATCAAATATGACACCTCACCTAGATTTGATTGAAAGAGAGGAATTAGGCAAGGTTGTCCTATCTCTCCATACCTGTTTTTATTAATCGCCCAACTTCTTACAAATTCTTTAAATACTAGTCCTGTACAAGGTATTTCCATATCTGGTAAAGAAATTATTATAAGCCAGCTGGCTGATGATACTACACTTTTTCTGAAAGATGCTAACCAAATTCCCATATCGATCAATGTGATACAATCCTTTCCCAAAGTGTCTGGTCTATATCTTCACATTAATAAATGTGAACTCATGGCTGTCAAAGATTGTGTGACACCTTCATATTATGGTATTCCAGTAAAAGAAGAACTTGCATATTTAGGTATAACCATTACAAAGGATCAGAAGTCTAGAGGCTTACTAAATTTTTAACCCTCTTATTAAAAGCTGACCACGACTCCATTTTGTTGATCCCTGCCTACAGACAGAAACTAAAAAAAGAAGCTCCCACGCTGAGGTCTGTTCAACGCTGGTCTGACCAAGCTGACTCCACACTCCAAGACTGCTTCCATCACGTGGACTGGGAGATGTTTCGTATTGCGTCAGATAACATTGACGAATACGCTGATTCGGTGTGCGAGTTCATTAGAACGTGCATTGAAGATGTCATTCCCATAGCAACGATTAAAACATTCCCTAACCAGAAACCGTGGATTGATGGCAGCATTCGCGTGAAACTGAAAGCGCGAACCACTGCTTTTAATCAGGGCAAGGTGACTGGTAACATGACCGAATACAAACAGTGCAGCTATTCCCTCCGCAAGGCTATCAAACAAGCTAAGCGCCAGTACAGAGACAAAGTAGAATCTCAATTCAACGGCTCAGACACAAGAGGTATGTGGCAGGGTCTACAGTCAATCACGGACTACAAGAAGAAAACCAGCCCAGTCACGGACCAGGATGTCTTGCTCCCAGGCAGACTAAATCACTTTTTTGCCCGCTTTGAGGACAATACAGTGCCACTGACACGGCCTGCAACGAAAACATGCGGACTCTCCTTCACTGCAGCCGAGGTGAGTAAGACATTTAAACATGTTAACCCTCGCAAGGCTGCAGGCCCAGACGGCATCCTCAGCCGCGCCCTTAGAGCATGAGCAGACCAGCTGGCCGGTGTGTTTACGGACAAATTCAATCAATCCCTATACCAGTCTGCTGTTCCCACATGCTTCAAGAGGGCCACCATTGTTCCTGTTCCCAAGAAAGCTAAGGTAACTGAGCTAAACGACTACCGCCCCGTAGCACTCACTTCCGTCATCATGAAGTGCTTTGAGAGACTAGTCAAGGACCATATCACTTCCACCCTACCTGACACCCTAGACCCACTCCAATTTGCTTACCGCCCAAATAGGTCCACAGACGATGCAATCTCAACCACACTGCACACTGCCCTAACCCATCTGGACAAGAGGAATACCTATGTGAGAATGCTGTTCATCGACTACAGCTCGGCATTCAACACCATAGTACCCTCCAAGCTCGTCATCAAGCTCGAGACCCTGGGTCTCGACCCCGCCCTGTGCAACTGGGTACTGGACTTCCTGACGGGCCGCCCCCAGGTGGTGAGGGTAGGCAACAACATCTCCACCCCGCTGATCCTCAACACTGGGGCCCCACAAGGGTGTGTTCTGAGCCCTCTCCTGTACTCCCTGTTCACCCACGACTGCGTGGCCACGCACGCCTCCAACTCAATCATCAAGTTTCAAGACGACACAACAGTGGTAGGCTTGATTACCAACAACGACGAGACGGCCTTCAGGGAGGAGGTGAGGGCCCTCGGAGTGTGGTGTCAGGAAAATAACCTCACACTCAACGTCAACAAAACTAAGGAGATGATTGTGGACTTCAGGAAACAGCAGAGGGAACACCCCCCTATCCACATCGATGGAACAGTAGTGGAGAGGGTAGCAAGTTGTAAGTTCCTCGGCATACACATCACAGACAAACTGAATTGGTCCACTCACACAGACAGCATCGTGAAGAAGGTGCAGCAGCGCCTCTTCAACCTCAGGAGGCTGAAGAAATTCGGCTTGTCACCAAAAGCACTCACAAACTTCTACAGATGCACAATCGAGAGCATCCTGGCGGGCTGTATCACCGCCTGGTACGGCAACTGCTCCGCCCTCAACCGTAAGGCTCTCCAGAGGGTAGTGAGGTCTGCAAATCAAATCAAATCAAATTGTCTTTGTCACATACACATGGTTAGCAGATGTTAATGCGAGTGTAGCGAAATGCTTGTGCTTCTAGTTCCGACAATGCAGTAATAACCAACAAGTAATCTAACTAACAATTCCAAAACTACTGTCTTATACACAGTGTAAGGGGATAAAGAATATGTACATAAGGATATATGAATGAGTGATGGTACAGAGCAGCATAGGCAAGATACAGTAGATGGTATCGAGTACAGTATATACATATGAGATGAGTATGTAAACAAAGTGGCATAGTTAAAGTGGCTAGTGATACATGTATTACATAAGGATACAGTCGATGATATAGAGTACAGTATATACGTATGCATATGAGATGAATAATGTAGGGTTAGTAACATTATATAAGGTAGCATTGTTAAAGTGGCTAGTGATATATTTACATCATTTCCCATCAATTCCCATTATTAAAGTGGCTGGAGTTGAGTCAGTGTCAGTGTGTTGGCAGCAGCCACTCAATGTTAGTGGTGGCTGTTTAACAGTCTGTTGGCCTTGAGATAGAAGCTGTTTTTCAGTCTCTCGGTCCCAGCTTTGATGCACCTGTACTGACCTCGCCTTCTGGATGATAGCGGGGTGAACAGGCAGTGGCTCGGGTGGTTGATGTCCTTGATGATCTTTATGGCCTTCCTGTAACATCGGGTGGTGTAGGTGTCCTGGAGGGCAGGTAGTTTGTCCCCGGTGATGCGTTGTGCAGACCTCACTACCCTCTGGAGAGCCTTACGGTTGAGGGCGGAGCAGTTGCCGTACCAGGCGGTGATACAGCCCGCCAGGATGCTCTCGATTGTGCATTTGTAGAAGTTTGTGAGTGCTTTTGGTGACAAGCCGAATTTCTTCAGCCTCCTGAGGTTGAAGAGGCGCTGCTGCGCCTTCTTCACGATGCTGTCTGTGTGAGTGGACCAATTCAGTTTGTCTGTGATGTGTATGCCGAGGAACTTACAACTTGCTACCCTCTCCACTACTGTTCCATCGATGTGGATAGGGGGGTGTTCCCTCTGCTGTTTCCTGAAGTCCACAATCATCTCCTTAGTTTTGTTGACGTTGAGTGTGAGGTTATTTTCCTGACACCACACTCCGAGGGCCCTCACCTCCTCCCTGTAGGCCGTCTCGTCGTTATTGGTAATCAAGCCTACCACTGTTGTGTCGTCCGCAAACTTGATGATTGAGTTGGAGGCGTGCGTAGCCACGCAGTCGTGGGTGAACAGGGAGTACAGGAGAGGGCTCAGAACGCACCCTTGTGGGGCCCCAGTGTTGAGGATCAGCGGGGTGGAGATGTTGTTGCCTACCCTCACCACCTGGGGGCGGCCCGTCAGGAAGTCCAGTACCCAGTTGCACAGGGCGGGGTCGAGACCCAGGGTCTCGAGCTTGATGACGAGCTTGGAGGGTACTATGGTGTTGAATGCCGAGCTGTAGTCGATGAACAGCATTCTCACATAAGTATTCCTCTTGTCCAGATGGGTTAGGGCAGTGTGCAGTGTGGTTGAGATTGCATCGTCTGTGGACCTATTTGGGCGGTAAGCAAATTGGAGTGGGTCTAGGGTGTCAGGTAGGGTGGAGGTGATATGGTCCTTGACTAGTCTCTCAAAGCACTTCATGATGATGGAAGTGAGTGCTACGGGGCGGTAGTCGTTTAGCTCAGTTACCTTAGCTTTCTTGGGAACAGGAACAATGGTGGCCCTCTTGAAGCATGTGGGAACAGCAGACTGGTATAGGGATTGATTGAATATGTCCGTAAACACACCGGCCAGCTGGTCTGCGCATGCTCTGAGTGCGCGGCTGGGGATGCCGTCTGGGCCTGCAGCCTTGCGAGGGTTAACACGTTTAAATGTCTTACTCACCTCGGCTGCAGTGGAGGAGAGACCGCATTTTTCGTTGCAGGCCGTGTCAGTGGCACTGTATTGTCCTCAAAGCGGGCAAAAAAGTTATTTAGTCTGCCTGGGAGCAAGACATCCTGGTCCGTGACTGGGCTGGATTTCTTCCTGTAGTCCGTGATTGACTGTAGACCCTGCCACATGCCTCTTGTGTCTGAGCCGTTGAATTGAGATTCTACTTTGTCTCTGTACTGACGCTTAGCTTGTTTGATAGCCTTGCGGAGGGAATAGCTGCACTGTGTGTATTCGGTCATGTTACCAGACACCTTGCCCTGATTAAAAGCAGTGGTTCGCGCTTTCAGTTTCACACGAATGCTGCCATCAATCCACGGTTTCTGGTTAGGGAATGTTTTAATCGTTGCTATGGGAACGACATCTTCAACGCACGTTCTAAAGAACTCGCACACCGAATCAGCGTATTCGTCAATATTGTTATCTGACGCAATACGAAACATCTCCCAGTCCACGTGATGGAAGCAGTCTTGGAGTGTGGAGTCAGCTTGGTCGGACCAGCGTTGGACAGACCTCAGCGTGGGAGCCTCTTGTTTTAGTTTCTGTCTGTAGGCAGGGATCAACAAAATGGAGTCGTGGTCAGCTTTTCAGAAAGGGGGGCGGGGCAGGGCCTTATATGCGTCGCGGAAGTTAGAGTAACAATGATCCAAGGTCTTTCCACCCCTGGTTGCGCAATCGATATGCTGATAAAATTTAGGGAGTCTTGTTTTCAGATTAGCCTTGTTAAAATCCCCAGCTACAATGAATGCAGCCTCCGGATAAATGGTTTCCAGTTTGCAGAGAGTTAAATAAAGTTCGTTCAGAGCCATCAATGTGTCTGCTTGGGGGGGATATATACGGCTGTGATTATAGTCGAAGAGAATTCTCTTGGTAGATAATGCGTTCTACATTTGATTGTGAGGAATTCTAAATCAGGTGAACAGAAGGATGAGTTCCTGTATGTTTCTTTCATCACACCATGTCAGGTTAGCCATAAGGCATACGCCCCCGCCCCTCTTCTTACCAGAAAGATGTTTGTTTCTGTCGGCGCGATGCGTGGAGAAACCCGTTGGCTGCACCGCCTCGGATAGCGTCTCTCCAGTGAGCCATGTTTCCGTGAAGCAAAGAACGTTACAGTCTCTGATGTCCCTCTGGAATGCTACCCTTGCTCGGATTTCATCAACCTTGTTGTCAAGAGACTGGACATTGGCAAGAAGAATGCTAGGGAGTGGTGCACGGTGTGCCCGTCTCCGGAGTCTGACCAGAAGACCGCCTCGTTTCCCTCTTTTTCGGAGTCGTTTTTTTGCCCCCGCATCACCGGGGGCAAACTACCTGCCCTCCAGGACACCTACACCACCCGATGTTACAGGAAGGCCATAAAGATCATCAAGGACAACAACCACCCGAGCCACTGCCTGTTCACCCCGCTATCATCCAGAAGGCGAGGTCAGTACAGGTGCATCAAAGCTGGGACCGAGAGACTGAAAAACAGCTTCTATCTCAAGGCCATCAGACTGTTAAACAGCCACCACTAACATTGAGTGGCTGCTGCCAACACACTGACACTGACTCAACTCCAGCCACTTTAATAATGGGAATTGATGGGAAATGATGTAAAATACAGTGCCTTGCGAAAGTATTCGGCCCCCTTGAACTTTGCGACCTTTTGCCACATTTCAGGCTTCAAACATAAAGATATAAAACTGTATTTTTTTGTGAAGAATCAACAACAAGTGGGACACAATCATGAAGTGGAACGACATTTATTGGATATTTCAAACTTTTTTAACAAATCAAAAACTGAAAAATTGGGTGTGCAAAATTATTCAGCCCCTTTACTTTCAGTGCAGCAAATTCTCTCCAGAAGTTCAGTGAGGATCTCTGAATGATCCAATGTTGACCTAAATGACTAATGATGATAAATACAATCCACCTGTGTGTAATCAAGTCTCCGTATAAATGCACCTGCACTGTGATAGTCTCAGAGGTCCGTTAAAAGCGCAGAGAGCATCATGAAGAAGAAGTTTAAAGCCGGTTTTGGATACAAAAAGATTTCCCAAGCTTTAAACATCCCAAGGAGCACTGTGCAAGCGATAATATTGAAATGGAAGGAGTATCAGACCACTGCAAATCTACCAAGACCTGGCCGTCCCTCTAAACTTTCAGATCATACAAGGAGAAGACTGATCAGAGATGCAGCCAAGAGGCCCATGATCACTCTGGATGAACTGCAGAGATCTACAGCTGAGGTGGGAGACTCTGTCCATAGGACAACAATCAGTCATATATTGCACAAATCTGGCCTTTATGGAAGAGTGGCAAGAAGAAAGCCATTTCTTAAAGATATCCATAAAAAGTGTCATTTAAAGTTTGCCACAAGCCACCTGGGAGACACACCAAACATGTGGAAGAAGGTGCTCTGGTCAGATGAAACCAAAATTGAACTTTTTGGCAACAATTGCAAAACGTTATGTTTGGCGTAAAAGCAACACAGCTCATCACCCTGAACACACCATCCCCACTGTCAAACATGGTGGTGGCAGCATCATGGTTTGGGCCTGCTTTTCTTCAGCACGGACAAGGAAGATGGTTAAAATTGATGGGAAGATGGATGGAGCCAAATACAGGACCATTCTGGAAGAAAACCTGATGGAGTCTGCAAAAGACCTGAGACTGGGACGGAGATTTGTCTTCCAACAAGACAATGATCCAAAACATAAAGCAAAATCTACAATGGAATGGTTCAAAAATAAACATATCCAGGTGTTAGAATGGCCAAGTCAAAGTCCAGACTTGAATCCAATCGAGAATCTGTAGAAAGAACTGAAAACTGCTGTTCACAAATGCTCTCCATCCAACCTCACTGAGCTCGAGCTGTTTTGCAAGGAGGAATGGGAAAAAATGTCAGTCTCTCGATGTGCAAAACTGATAGAGACATACCCCAAGCGACTTACAGCTGTAATCGCAGCAGAAGGTGGCTCTACAAAGTATTAACTTAAGGGGGCTGAATAATTTTGCACACCCAATTTTTCAGTTTTTGATTTGTTAAAAAAGTTTGAAATATCCAATAAATGTCGTTCCACTTCATGATTGTGTCCTACTTGTTGTTGATTCTTCACAAAAAAATACAGTTTTATATCTTTATGTTTGAAGCCTGAAATGTGGCAAAAGGTCGCAAAGTTCAAGGGGGCCGAATACTTTCGCAAGGCACTGTATATCACTAGCCACTTTAAACAATGCTACCTAATATAATGTTACATACCCTACATTAATCATCTCATATGCATACGTATATACTGTACTCTATCATCTACTGCATCCTTATGTAATACATGTATCACTAGCCACTTTAACTATGCCACTTTGTTTACATACTCATCTCATATGTATATACTGTACTCGATACCATCTACTGTATCTTGCCTATACCATCACTCATTCATATATCTTTATGTACATATTCTTTATCCCCTTACACTGTGTATAAGACAGTAGTTTTGAAATTGTTAGTTAGATTACTTGTTGGTTATTACTGCATTGTCGGAACTAGAAGCACAAGCATTTCGCTACACTCGCATTAACATCTGCTAACCACGTGTATGTGACAAATAAAATTTGATTTGGATTTTTTTTTTTTAAACAGACGAATCTAAATCAATGGCTATCTCTAGACTAACATATGGCGCTCTATCTTTATATCTTGACAGTAAAATAAGCAAGGAGATAGACCAGATGCTTTTCAACTTTCTGTGGAGAAACCGTACCCATTACATTAGGAAAACTGTTGTAATGAACAATTATGAGAATGGTGGGCTGAATTTTCTGGACTTTACTACCTTAAATAATACTTTTAAGATCAATTGGATAAAACAATTCCTAAGAAGACCTACTTCTATGTGGAATTTTATTCCTCATCATGTCTTCTCTACTATTGGTGGCCTTAACTTCATGTTGGTTTGCAATTATAATATTGACAAAGTTCCAGTGAAACTTTCTGCTGTTCTTCAGCAGGTTTTCTTGTCATGGTTCTTCATTGATAAGCATACGTTTTCTCCACACAGATATTATATATGGAATAATCGGGATATATTGTATAAAAATACTTCTTTGTTTTTAGAATATTGGTTCCGAAATAATATCCTATTGGTTAGCCAACTGGTAAATGCAGAGGGTCGTTTACTCAGTTATAAGGAATTCTTATCACTTTACAAGGTCCCTGTAACACCTAAAGATTTTGCAATTGTTTTATATGCCATTCCCTCAGGTGTTGCTTTATTATTCAGGAACGTGTCAAGACCTGACCCTCAGAGCCTACCTTCCATTGACCCATCAGTAGGGAAGATTTGTTTCTCTTTTGGTCCATTCAACAACAGAGCGATACGAACCTTGTTTCAGCAGGATGTTGTCTTATTAGAATGGATTTATTGATAATATCTGTTGGAAAAAAGTTTGGATGTCGCCATTAAGATTTGCAGGCAATTAGCTTTAAAACTGCACATACAAAAACATCTGTAAAGCAAACATACTTGTTTACCTTTTGTTATTAAAATACCTTTTCTGCAAACAGTTCCCCTGTACATATTAAATTATAGTTTTTAATCCCGGTGCTCAGTTAATGTGTAGCAGCTAATTGTATAGGCTATGTGTTCTTAGATCGACTGAGGTGAATAAAAGCCACAGCATCCAATGTGATAACGGCTGGGCAAATGTTTGCTTCTTTTTATGTTCTCCAAATAGCATTTAGTTTTTAAATTGTATAGAAATTCAGTAAATGAGTTTCAACTAAAGTCACGTAGCAAATTAGCAATTACATGTTTTGTTGACCAAATTCCACACTCTGACCTCCATGCAAAATTCCTCACTTCGTTATACTTCAGTGGGCTTATTTTCTAGGACAGATTTTGGGCTGAGTAAAACCTCTCGCTTCGTCTCTTCCTCTCTGGTAAAGAGGACATGGGGGGAGAGAGTGGAGGAAAAAGACGACTCCCTAAAACACGCCACTTCGATTCCGCTACGACCGGAAGAGACTTTTCGTAGCAGGTAGGAGACCGTTTCCTAATTGAATTATCCTAACCTCACGAAAAACTCACTTCCGGTCGTAGCTGTGTCGAAGTGGCGTGTTTATAGGGAATCTCGTAAAAAGAAACCCCCACTCCCACTGATTCACAGCTGTCAGTTGGAGGGAAAAAAACACTGTCAATCTTTGGGAGGAACCACTGTACAGTATTTTAACAACCAAGACGAAGAAAGAGCAAATCCTGGAAACATCAACGTCGTTTAGAAGCTTCTACGAGCCAGGCGAATCTCTTTGAAAAGGCGTGACGTGAAGAGCAGTGTCAGTTTGCTCTGTCACACATTAGAAATTGGGGTTGGCAAGCTAGTAGCTGGCTAACCAGCTAGCCAGCTAAATTTATACTGCTCAAAGGGATTGGCCTTCTCTTTTGCATTGGGGTCATTACACCGGAAAGAACATCTCAGGATTCAATTAAACCTCATTTTTATGTTTTGGGTCCCAAGGAAGGGTAAGAGCCCAGGGTCATAGCTTTTCATGTCGAGGGAACATGGCATGGGGTTATCTTGCTACTAAGCTAGCGGTAGCTATCAAACCAAGGCAAACACTTTCCCAATGACAATGTGTTTATGTTAGCTAGCTAGCTAGCTATCTAGCTAGCCCAGGAAAGTAGCTAACTTTCTAGCTTGGAAAACGCGTTAACTATACAATAACTAAATTAACGTTATCCCCGCCCGGGTAGTTAACTAGCTACTGTAGCTAACGTTAGGAATGATCTCGCTAACGTCTCCATCTGTAACGGTAACTAACGTTAGCTCCCTCGGCGTTTTAATTATTGAGCTAGCTAGAGAGTTTAACCACACAGTCAGAACAATGAGTTATAAATATATATATATTAACGTTACCCATGCAAGGGGACATAGTTCACAATGATGGATAATTAGTAAGTTGAGCTAGCTAGTAATCCTAATTGTGTCATCGTGGAGGTTTATGGCCACCGTCTGACGTTATAACCGCCGAGTTAGTTAGCTAACGTTAGCTGATTCCTTATCTGGGCGTTTTCTTCTTGTAACTTACTTGCCTGTGCTAACCATTAACGTTACGTGACGCTGGTAACGTTAAACTTTTGTCAGAACACACACTAGCTAAATATTTTGTAAGGTAACTTTGACAGCTCTAACAATAAAATCAAATGTTAATTTATAGCCAACCATATCAAGCTGTATGGGTAAAGCCTCCAAGCCCTGTGCTTAGCTGGAACTTTTACCTACGTGTAACCAGCTAACTTCAGCTATGTAATAATTTCCCCAAAACAATGTCAACTGTAGCTAGTCAATGTCTAAGAAAATAGATGGCTAGCATCTTCACTTGTCATTGTGTATTTAGGCCAAGTATCAATTGGCCTTCACAATGGTGGGGGGTACACAATAAACATGCCTCAAGGCGAGAGTTGAGCAGGCTGTTTGATTCAAGGATATAACTTGTGTCAGTTTGTGGACCTCATGTAAACTTGTGCTACCTTACAAGGCAACTTGGAAAGAATCTTGACTCTTTCTTTGCATTCCGCACAGAACAACTTGAGCTTTCTACAACTTCATACTTGTAATATTTTGCAGGTTTGTCAGTGTGTATGGCTTGTTTGTCAGCATCTGGCCAGTGTCAGCCACAAGTGTTACACTCTTATAGGACCCAGACATCCGTGACCATGGCAGGATATTTTGTAGGAATGCACTCTGGCCATGGCAGACTATTTTGTAGGAATGCACTGAGTGAGTGTGTTCCTCTGTGTGCACACAACATGCATGCGGGTGCTTGCAGGGAAGTTTGCACATCCCTCTCAATTCAGGGTTATTTGATTGAGTTTCAGCTACGTCTTGATAATATGCTATTCATTACATTGTACTATGTCCAAGGACTTAGTTCAATACTGAGATTCCCAGCGCTTCATCATGGAGTGGTCTTCAATTGATCTTGAAATTGTGATTTATTAATGTAAACAAGGCATCAGATCATCTAATTTCAGTAAAATATTAGTGTCTTCATGTAAGGTGATAGAGGTGGATCTGACAGCCCTGTCATTCATGTTTTTCAGATTTCTTTCCCCCCACACTGTGTTGCTCTAATTTGGCCCTAAACGTGTTGGTGGAGCTGCAGTTGCACAGAAGCCATGGGGACACCAGGTAGAAAGCGTGCCCCTATCAAGGACCGGTTTTCAGCTGAGGATGAAGCCCTTAGTAGCATTGCCCGGGAGGTAAGTTAACCATCCATTTCAGAGCCTCCCTGCTTTTAGTTAATTTCTGTGATTCTTTCTTAGTTTAAGATCTTTAACTGGTGTTATTAGCTGAGCTTCCCTCACATTGTAGGCCTATGTGTAGTGCAAAAGTGATTTAGTACATAAGTCACATTGGATGTTGTTTGTGGTGACACTGAAGACATGTATTTCCCCAAATGCGGTCAAAGACAAGTTTGAATTTGATGATTTATAAAAGGATGCATGGCAAGCCGTCTTGGATGTATTACTTTAAATGTAGGCTTCTCAACCCATACCCAACAACACCAACTGAGGTGAATGCAGCAAACAGCCCCCTGAAGCATATCCTGACACATGTTCACACACAGCTCTGCTTAGTCTGAGATGTGCTTGTAATGTGGATATTCAGGTTCCTTCAAGTTGTCTCAGCTCTGGCGAGTGCAGACAGCTGGTTTGCAATGGTGTAGTAGGATTGATTTGAAGAGATTTAGGGAAAATGGAGGGCAGGGGCAAGGAAGGTGGGATGGCCTGTAATGACTTGTCCCAGGATTATTCCATGTTCCTCAACTACCCTGCTGTCATTCCTGGCCTTTTCGTAGAGGCTGTGCAACTGTTCTCAGCGTACATAGTAGGCCCATGCATTTGTTGTGTAATTGTTATTGTTCATTACTATTTTCAGAACGATTGTGCTGTATTTGCATAATTATGTGGCTAGATGAAACTATGCCACAGTGTGGGAAAAGCCTAAAGAATCAGCAGAGTAGATTTTTGAGTCCATGTGATTGACTGCCTTAACGTACAGATGAACAGAACACAGGATCTCACATAGACTGGAAGTGAATGTTGTCTGAGCTCTTGTGAATTGCCTCATACTTGGGGACTTCTTGGTAGTGCCTCATACTTTGGCACAGAAAACAAGGTTACATTTTCCGTCTTTAACCATACAAGCCTGTTATATAGAATCATGAGTCATCTGACCCACCCAGCCAGGTCCTGTCCTGAATGAATCAGGGTTTCTTCGTGGAGTGAACTAGATGTGCACAGAACAGTGAGGCCAAGTGAGTGTGTGCAGTGGGTCCATAAGGCCAACCTCTCTCCAACCTGTCACACACCACCACTCCCCTCCAAACAAAGCACCAGAAAAAAGTAATTGCATGAGGTCAGTCATCCTCTCTTAGGCTATGAGTGCTTGCCTGGTCGGCCTGTGCTGGACACGGATCACTGTCCTGCTGAGAAGGACTGTGAATTTGAGCCTGCGCTATCACCACCCCATATTGGAGGCCACTTACATTGCTGGGCTGTCAGTCACTTAAAATATCAGCAGCTTGCTTGCAAAACCATCAGCCAAGTAGGAGGATTCACCACATGTACTGTAGGCCTATCAAGTTTTCCTCGTAAGGATCATAATGTTAGAGAGATGATCAGACAGTCACTTACTGTGCCATTGATTGTAAGTGAATGTGTGGGAGTTGAGTGAGTCATAGTTCATAGTCCGTATTACACAGTTTCAGTGCTATCCTGGGCAATGATAGCTGTAAGCCATGCAGAGGACTACTGAAGAGAATGGCACAGTGTCACACTGAGTAGAACAGGCTTGCACAGGGCGGGGTCAAGACCCAGGGTCTCCAGCTCAATGACGAGTTTGCAGGGTACTATGGTGTTAAATGCTGAGCTGTAGTCAATGAACAGCATTCTTACATAAGTATTCTTCTTGTCCAGATGGGATAGTGCAGTGTGATGGCGATTGCATCATCAGTGGACCTATTGGGGCAGTTAGAAAATTGGAGTGAATCTAGGGTATCGGGTAAGGTGGAGGTGATATGATCCTTGACTAGTCTCTCAAAGCACTTCATGATGACGGAAGTGAGTGCAACGGGGCAATAGTAATTTAGTTGAGTGCAACAGGGCGATGGCTAAGGTACCTCACGTGACAAGTGGCCCCCATCTCACCTGCTAATTGGGAAACTTTTGCAAATGTTTTGTTGACTGAGTGAGGGAAATGCTGTGAATTAAGAGGACTTGATGTATACTAAACACAAATATAAACATGACATGTGAAGTGTTAGTCCCATGTTTCAATAGCTGAAATAAAGTATCCCAGAAATGTTTGATTTTGGTAAAGGAGAAAGGTTATTTCTCTAAAATGTTGTGCACACTAACTAAATCCCTGTTAGTGAGCATTTCTCCTTTGCCAAGATAATCCATCCACCTGAAAGGTGTGGCATATCAAGAAGCTGTTTTAACCAGCATGATGATTTATTTTTTATTTGACCTTTTATTTAACTAGGCAAGTCAGTTAAAAACAAATTCTTATTTTCAATGACGGCCTAGGAACAATGGGTAACTGTTTTTTTCAGGGGCAGAATGACAGATTTGTACCTTGTCAGCTCGGGGGTTTGAACTTGCAACCTTCCGGTTACTAGTCTAACGCTCTAACCACTAGGCTACCCTGCCGCCCTGGCACCATGTGCAGAGGACAATAAAAGGCCACTCTCTGGCAACAGCTCTGGTGGACATTCCTGCAGCCCTCAACTTGAGACATCTGTGGCATTGTGTTGTGACAAAACTGCACATTTCGGTTACCTTGTCCCCAGCACAAGGTGTACCCTGTGTAATCAAATTTTATTTATCACATGTGCGCCGAATACAACAGGTGTAGAGTTTACAGTGAAATGCTTACTTACAAGCCCTTAACCAACAATGCATTTTTAAGAATAATAAGTGTTAAGTAAAAAAATAGGTGAGTAAAAAAATTACAAATAAAAGTAACAAATAATTAGAGAGCAGCAGTAAAATAACAATAGCGAGGCTATATACAGGGGGTACCGGTACAGAGTCGATGTGTGAGGTCACCGGTTATTCGAGGTAACATGTACATGTAGGTAGAGTTAAAGTGACTATGCATAGAAAATAAACAGAGTAGCAGCAGTGTAAAAGGAGGGGGGGAGCCGGAGTCTGACCATTTTTGGTGCCTTCCTCTGACAACGCCTGGTATAGAAGTCCTGAATGGCAGGAAGCTTGGCCCCAGTGATGTACTAGGCTGTACACACAACCCTCTGTAGTGCCTTGCGGTCGGAGGCCGAGCAGTGATGTAACGAGTCAGGATGCTCTCGATGGTGCAGCTGTAGGAACTTTTTGAGGATCTGAGGACCCATGCCAAATCTTTTCAGTCTCCTGAGGGGGAATAGGCTTTGTCGTGCCCTCTTCACGACTCTTGGTGTGCCTGGACCATGTTAGTTTGTTAGTGATGTGGGTTCCAAGGAACTTGAAGCTCTCAACCTGCTCCACTGCAGCCCCGTCAATGAGAATGGGGGCGTGCTCGGTCCTCCTTTTCCTGTAGTCCACAATCATCTGCTTTGTCTTGATCATTTTTGAGGGAGAGGTTGTTGTCCTGGCACCACACGGCCAGGTCTCTGACCACCTCCCTATAGGCTGTCTCATCCTTGTCGGTGATCAGGCCTACCACTGTATCATCGGCAAACTTATTGATGGTGTTGGAGTCATGCCTGGCCATGCAGTCATGAGTGAACAGGGATTACAGGAGGGGGCTGAGCACACACCCCTGAGTGGCCCCCTGTGTTGAGGATCAGCATGGTGGATGTGTTACCTACCCTTACCACCTGGAGGCACCCCGTCAGGAAGTCCAGAATCCAGTTGCAGAGGGAGGTGTTTAGTCCCAGGGTCCTTAGCTTAGTGATGAGCTTTGAGGGTACTATGGTGTTTGTCCCTCATTCAGGGACAGGTTGAAAATGTCAGTGAAGACACTTGCCACTTGGTCAGCGCATGCTCGGAGTATACGTCCTGGTAATCCGTCTGGCCTTGTGAATGTTGACCTGTTTTAATGATCTTTCTTGCATCGGCTACGGAGAGCGTGATCACATATTCGTCAGGAACAGTTGATGCTCTCATGCAAGTTTCAGTGATGCTTGCCTCGAAGTGAGCATAGAAGTAATTTAGCTCGTCTGGTAGGCTCGTGTCTCTGCTTCCTTTTGTAGTCTGTAATAGTTTACAAGCCCTGCCACATCCAACAAGCGTCGGAGCCAGTGTAGTACGATTCAATCTTAGTCCTGTATTGACGCTTTGCGTATTTGATGGTTCGTCGGAGGTATAGCTTGATTTCTTATAAGCTTCCAGCTCCTTGAAAGCAGCAGCTCTACCCTTTTAGCTCAGTGCGGATGTTGCCTGTAATCCATGGCTTTTGGTTGGAGTATGTACGTACTGTAACTGTGGGGACGACATCATCGATGCACTTATTGAAGCCAGTGACTGATGTGGTGTACTCCTTAATGCCATTGGAAGAATCACGGAACATATTCCAGTCTGTGCTAGCAAAACGATCCTGCAGCTTTGTATCTGCTTCATCTGACCACTTATTTTATTGACACTGGTGCTTTCTGCTTTAGTTTTTGCTTGTAAGCAGGAATCAGGAGGATAGAATTATGGTTAGATTTGCCAAATGGAGGGAGCGCTTGGAATGTGTGTCTGTGTGGAGTAAAGGTGGTCTAGAGTATTTTTATTTTTTTCCTCTGGTTGCACATTTAACATCCTGGTAAAACTGATTTTAAGTTTCCCTGCATTAAAGTCCCCAGCCACTAGGAGCATTGCCTCTGGATTAGCGCTAACCTTTTTGCTTATGGCTGTATACAGCTCATTTAGTGTGGTCTTAGTGCCAGCATCGGTTTGTGATGGTAAATAGACAGCTACGAAGAGTATAGATGGAAACTCTTGGTAATTAGTGTGGTCTACAACTTATTATGAGATACTCTACTTCAGGCGAGCAAAACCTCAAGACTTCCTTAGCTTTCGTGCACCAGCTGTTGTTTGCAAATATACATAGACTGTCACCCCTTGTCTTACCAGAGGTGGCTGTTCTATCCTGCCGAAAAGCGTAAAACCCTCTAACTGTATGTTATTCATGTCGTCTTTCAGCCACAACTCGGTGAAAAATAAGATATTACAGTTTTTAATGTCCCGTTGGTAGGATATATATGCTCGTAGTTTGTCTATTATCCAATCATTGTACGTTGACTAATAGGACCGACGGTAAACGCAGATTTCCCACTCGCTGTCAGATCCTTACAAGGCACCCAGACCTCCGTCCCCGATATCTCAGTCTCTTTCTCCTGCGAATGACGGTCATGAGGGCCTTGTCTGGAGTAAATCCTTTGCGTCCGATTCATTAAAGAAAAAAATCTTCCAGTACTGGGTGAGTAATCTCTTTCCTTATATCTAGAAGCTCTTTTAGGTCATAAGAGACGGTGGCAGAGACATTATGTACAAAATAAGATGCAAATAACTCGGGAAAAACACACAATAGCACTATTGGTTAAGGGACCGTATAACGGCAACCTTTTCCTCTGGTGCCATTGATGCTGTTTAATCAGCTTCTTGAAATGCTTCTCCTGTCCGGTGGATGGATTATCTTGGCAAAGGATAAATGCTCACTAACAGGGATGTAAACAAATAGGTGCACATAATTTGAGAGGGAACCATTTTTTTTGCTTATGGAATATTTCTGGGATATTTTATTTGAGCTCATAAAACATCGGACCAATACGTTAAATGTGGTTTATATTTTTGTTCAGTGTTGATTAAATAACTGATTTTAAAAAAACAGTTTCACATGCGCATGGTCCTTGCGATCTGGGGTTTTTGAGAGGTCCCTAACCCATTGAAGTTGTACATTTAAAATGGTTATGGGTAGGGTTTACGGATGTCCCAAGTAGAGGTCGACCGATTTATTGGAATGGCCGATTTAATTAGGGCTGATTTCAAGTTTTCATAACAATCAGTATTTTTGGATGCCGATTAATATATATATATATATATATCACACTTATTTAACTAGGCAAGTCAGTTAAGAACACATACTTATTTTCAATGACGGCCTAGGAACGGTGGGTTAACTGCCTTGTTCAGGGGCAGAACGACAGAAATTACCCATGCATCTTTCGCTTTGCTGTCTTACCCCGGAGAGTGTTTGTTTTTCATTCAGGCCAGTAGCTTTTATTGGAACTGGCCCGGTGTGCCACTGGAAAATGTACCTGAATGTCGAACCCTGTATGTAGTTCATGATAATGGTAAGCAGACCTATTTTTGCAACTATCTGCAAATACCTATTTCAAATTTCACATCCTCTTTTTTTAAATTAGAAAGGTAGAACAAGTTTTCTGTTGTGCAAAACGCCTGATTGAAACTTGTTGGCTGTCAAACAATTTATCTACCTATGCTTGGGCTATTTTATGATTGGGTGTTATCACACCTGGCAGCATATAATTTAGCAACGTGTGTTGAAGGGGTCCGCCTAACATTCCGTCTGGTCTGATAAGGGGAGGGTTTTGAACGATTAGCCTGTTTGTTTCCATGGCAACTATAAACACTATAGTACTGAAGATAAACAACGTCAACTTTGACATAACATCCAGGGTGTGCCAACTTCATGGAGCCCTAGATGATGTAGTCTAGTGTGAGCAGAGCATCTGATCTACCCCTTGACGCTTAGGGTTTTGGAGGTGTGTATGATTGTGCATTTGTGCGGCTGCTGCTCAGATTACTCCTCTCCAGTCCCATAATGTGGGTGCAGGGGGAGGGAATGCTGGGGCCAGGCCGGATGGGCATGGCTATAGATAGGACAGAGCGACACAGAGCTCAGGTCATACTGTCAGACAGCTCGACAGGTGCAGCGCAGAGGAGCCAGCCATCTCCTCTCCCTCTTTTCTCAGACACACACACAGTGTTTTCCACTCGAGCCGGCTGTCGGCTAAACAGCCGATTAGACTTCTTTTAAGCCCGTTACTTTTTCCACCTAAATTAACCAGGCTACTTTTCAATTTGCTAGACAGAAAGTCAGCCAAGCCCCCTCCCGCGAGAATGAACAATATGCATTTTCTAGCGATCTACTGGAGATTTCAGAGTTCCCAGGTTTGTTTTGAACGTGGCATTAAATGGCAACAGAAGGCAGGCTTCATCAGCACGTCACACACCACTTTGCAATGAGCTGGAGGCAGTTACGTACCCAATGCATATGGGCCTGACAAATTTGTCAAATGCCTGGTAAATTTAAAATGTTGCCGGTCAAATATCCTACGTCACATTTTCCTAACACAAACCCTGGTGTGTGTTTGGGTCTTGACTTGTCTAAAGTCAGTACAGCCAGTCTGCCAACTTCTGTCTGTGGCGTCCACACAGTTTGGGTTACACATTAATATGACCCCACTGTGGAAAGGTGAGACTCTCACGAACACGTACATGTCAGTTGTTTCTGTAGCCCACAGGCCTCACGACTCGTCTGAAGATCCCCGGTACCAGTTGAAAAAAATGAATGGAAGTATATATGGAGACCTGTGCCAAAAATAAGGGTTTAAATACAGTGCATTCGGAAAGTATTCAGACTCCTTTTTTCACATTTTGTTACATTACAACCTTATTCTAAAATTGATTCAATAGTTTTTTTTATTTTCTTAACAATCTACACACAATACCCCATAATGACAAAGCAGAAACATGTTTTTAGAATTTTTTGCAAATGTATTAAAAATAAAAAAACGAAATCACATTTACATAAGTATTCAGACCCTTTACTCAGTACTTTGTTGAAGCACCTTTGGCAGTGATTGGTATCGATTCTTCTTGGGTATGACGCTACAAGCTTGGCACACCTGTATTTGGGATGTTTCTCCCATTCCTCTCAGCAGGTCCTCTTAATCTTTGTCAGGTTGGATGGGGAGCGTCGTTGCACAGCTATTTTCAGGTCTCTGTAGAAATGTTCGATTGGGTTCAAGTCCAGGCTCTGGCTGGGCATCTCAACGATATTCATAGACTTGTCCCAAAGTGCTATGGAGCAGCTTTTCATCAAGAATCTCTCTACTTTGCTCCATTCGTCTTTGCCTCGATCCTGACTAGTCTCCCAGTCCTTGTTGCTGAAAAACATCCCCACAACATGATCCTGCCACCACCATGCTTTTACCAAAGGGATGGTGCCAGGTTTCTTCCAGACGTGACGCTTGGCATTCAGGCCAAAGAGTTTCATCTTGGTTTCATCAGACCAGAGAATCTAGGAATGGCTTTCGTCTGCCCACTCTACCATAAAGGCCTGATTGGTGGAGTTTTGCAGAGATGGTTGTCCTTCTGGAAGGTTCTCCCATCTCCACAGAGTAACACTGGAGCTCATCGGGTTCTTGGTCACCACCCTGACCAAGGCTCTTCTCCCCTGATTGCTCAGTTTGGCTGAGCGGCCAGCTCTAGGGAGAGTCTTGGTGGTTCCAAACTTCTTCCATGATGGAGGCCACTGTGTTCTCGGATCTTTAATGCTGTATAATTTTGTTTGGTACCCTTCTCCAGATCTCCAGACATTCACTGTCAACTGTGGGACCATTATATAGACGGGTGTGTGTGCCTTACCAAATCATGTCCAATCATTTGAATTTACCGCAGGTGAACTCCAAATTCACAAACACTTCACATTTCCATATCATAAAACTCATGTAATTTACAGTGTTAATGTTTATGGTCACTGTTTCATGTACAGTATGGATGTAGCGTTTCACGGTATGCATCGGGCCCAGGTTCAAATGTTTAAGATATGAGTGCATCGGTGAGTGGGTCCGCAAACCGATCAAATGACTTTTTCTACCTTCCCAAAAATTCCTAATATTTTGTGACAACTGCATCCTCTCCTTCAGTGTCGAACTAAGCATGTAATTATGTTGACAGTCATAGATCTACAAGTCATTTTGCATACCAAATAACCCCAGGCAATATCCGTAGCCAGCTTCAAAAGTTTGTAAAATGGCTTGCACATTAATAGGCTTTATTAGTTGAGTGACAACCAATTTTGTCGGTTAGGTTATTTCATATAAAATGTGCTGTTAAATAGCCTGCATACTCACCAGACATGTAAACCCATTGATGTTTGGGATGTTTGATGTCTGGGATGTTCTGGATCACCGTGTACAACAGTGTGTTCCAGTTCCTGCCAAAATCCAGCAACTTCGCACAGCCATTGAAGAGGAGTGGGACAACATTCCACAAGCCATAATCAACAGCCTGATCAACTCTTTAAAAAAAAAAAATTTACCCCTTTTTTTCTCCCCAATTTCATGGTATCCAATTGGTAGTTAGTCTTGTCTCATCGCTGCAACTCCCATACGGACTCAGGAGAGGCGAAGGTCGAGAGCCGTGCACACAATCCAACCAAGCCACACTGCTTCTTGACACAATGCCCACTTAACCCGGAAGCCACAGTACTGTTCAAAAGTTTGGGGTCACTTAGAAATGTCCTTGTTTTTGAAAGAAAAGCACATTTGTCTATTAAAATAAATCAAAATCAAATTGATCAGAAATACAGTGTAGACATTGTTAATGTTGTAAATGACTATTGTAGCTGGAAACGGCTGATTTTTTTTAATGGAATATCTACAGAGGCCCATTTATCAGCTCTAACCAGAAAAGAAAGAGTGGGAGGCTCCGGTGCACAACTGAGCAAGAGGACAAGTACATTGGAGTGTCCAGTTTGAGAGACAGATGCCTCACAAGTCCTCAAATGGCAGCTTCATTAAATAGTACCCGCAAAACACCAGTCTCGACGTCAACAGAGAAGAGGCGACTCTGGGGATGCTGGCCTTCTAGGCATAGTTCCTCTGTCCAGTGTCTGTGTTCTTTTGCCTATCTTAATCTTCTCTTTTTATTGTCCAGTCTGAGATATGGCTTTTTCTTTGCAACTCTGCCTAGATGGCCAGCATGCCAGAGTCGCCTCTTCACTGTTGACGTTGAGACTGGTGTTTTGCGGGTACTATTTAATGAAGCTTTGAAGGGAGTAGTACACAGCCTTGTATGAGATCTTCAGTTATTTGGCAATTTCTTGCATGGAATAGCCTTCATTTCTCAGAACAAGAATAGACTGATGAGTTTCAGAAGAAAGTGCTTTGTTTATGACCATTTTGAGCCTGTTATCAAACTCACAAATGCTGATGCTCCAGAAACTCAACTAGCCTAAAGAAGGACAGTTTTATTGCTTCTTTAATCAGAACACAGTTTTCAGCTGATTATGCTAACATAATTTCATTGATCATTGGCCTTTTTAAAATGATAAACTTGGATTAGCTAACACAACGTGCCATTGGAACACGAGTGATGGTTGCTGATAATGGGCCTCTGTACGCCTATGTAGCTATTCCATTAAAAAAAAATCAGCTACAATAGTCATTTACAACATTAACAATGTCTACACTGTATTTCAATTTGTTATTTTAATAGACAAATGTGCTTTTTTTTCCAAAAACAAGGACATTTCTAAGTGACCCCAAACTTTTGAACGGTACTATGTGTATTATTTGCTCTAGATTGTAAGAAATGGCAGTTACAGGTGTTAAACTTTGAGTCACATTGGCAATTGAACAAGGTTTCAAATTATGCCCACCTGACTCAGATTTCGGTTTATAACGGGGATTTTTGGATTGCATAAACATAAACAGTAATTGTGTGACGGTGGGGATGCAGAGTTGTTCCAAACAAAAACTACACGTGTGGTTGCTTTAGTTCCTCAATGGCACAGCTAGGAGAGCTAAAAAAGAAATTTGGCGCCTCGCTCAAACCTTGTCATTTTTTTTGTCTTGCCTACACCACATTTTACAGGAATATTCTTGTTACTGAATGTATCTGGAGAATTTTCAGGTTTTGTTAACAAATGCGGTGAAAAGTACAGTAAATGTAAAATGCACATACAATCAACACTGTCTGGATTGTCTTGTCAGGTGAACTGTTGTGTACTCAACTTTGGTGTAAAAAAAAAAAAAAAAAAAACATCTCCGAACTGTTCCCTTTCAATTGCTACAATGCTTATTAAGAATATGCTTTTTGTATTTCTTCTGTAAAACAATTCAATTTAGGCCTATATAGGACAATTCCAATGAGTGAATAGGGTTATTAATAAGACATCTGTGGGTCAGTTGCTAAACAAGTATTTTGGGGGGAATAAATTACATACTGCTATTCACAAAGTGTTGCAAACACTTGTTAATTATTTCAGTAAATTAACTGATGTCGTGCTAGCTCTTTTATTAACACGTATGGACCAAGAACTTAATTGGAATCAAGGCATTAGAATATACCAGAGGCCACCAAAATAGAATTTGTTCTTCAAAAATGTCTTAACCCGAGGGGAGCCTGTCTGGCTACTTTTCCTATTTGGCTGGCAACTCCATGTGCTTGTGGAAAACGGTACACACACACTAGTCTATTAGCCTCACTAATCCATTTTAACAGTGCAAAAATACGCCCTAATTTTTACTTTGAATCCCACCATTTTGTTTTCTTAGAGGAAGGTCCAATTAGAATCTGACAGTTTAAGCCAAAGCATTGAAACAATTTTAGTTGGCTTGCGGTGCTCATAGTCACATAAACCTCAATGTGATGGTTGTGCCACTCTGCTCGCAAAGCTGTCATAGACAGCAGCTGTTTAGAGAAAGACAGACCATCCGCATGATTAGTCAATAGAAAATATCGAGAGGCTTATGACCAAAGGGTGAGTTCACCGACCCTAATCGAGAGTGGAAATCTCCAGAGATGGCTGAAGACTTCTGACAGATGCACTGTGGGTGAACCGCTCGGCTGTAACATAAGAGAGGCAGAAGAGACATTTGATTAAGGAAAACGTCCCACATGGCATGCATGTTTGCACAACAAAGGCATGTTTTTTTTCCCCCAATGCTATTTTTTCCCCACTCAACAGGAATAGACCTACTGGTGGCCCATTCTGGCACCACAGATAAGCACTGGCTGGAATGTTGACTGTTTGCAAGGAGATACTCTGTAGCCTACACCATACCATTGATGCAGCATATTTTTGTTGAAGATAAGTGTTTTTCTGATATGGTGTTTGTAGATGGTGGTGGTGTTGTCATAGCAGAGTAGTCAGTCAGGAGAAGCTGGTGTGTGTCTCACACTCACTCACACACATATTATGGGCCTCCTTGGGGGGTGGCGGGAGCATGGTCTACTTAAATTAGCCACTGCTGCTGAGGCGCTTTGCAAAATTAACCCCGTTCCCCCTCTACCTCTGGGGTAAATGAAGTGAAATTGGGATATGCCTTCACCCCTCCAGAGTAGACTACCTATGTCATCTTTCAAATCCATTGCTGTGCTTGTAGAGTTATATGCATCTGCCTTCCTGCATGCATGTTGATTGAAAAAATCTTGACTGCCATTGAATGATTGCATATTTAGCGACTGGTGAACCAACACCACATCTAACTTTGTTTAAATGCCTTAAGGCCTCCCAAATCCTCCCAAATTCTTCTTTGTCACTGTGTTTGTCCACCACTGTTGTTTTCCCCTTTTTGTGGTCCTTAAATTAGCCTCTCTAAACTGATGGTTAGCACATGTTGTTGGGGATGAGGCATCCCAAGCACTCTACTAAGGACAGTATTATAGAGCTGTGACTCATGTGGAAACTGGTCATCCACTGCATGTGGTACAGTAGCTCTCTGTCACAGGTCTCTCGGGATAATTTATATTTGGTCTCCACAATTTTGTTCTGTTGATTTGTTTGGAGTTGTAATCTGCAACACAATGGAGACCCAGTACACACTTCTATAGCCTGCAGCAGAGTGAGGTGCAGATTGTATGCTGTTGTGTAGCCTAACGTGCAAGGGCGCGTTGTAATGCCAACCACCGCTTTTAGCGTGATCCTATCCTAACATGGCATTGCCTTATCATAAATGAGCTCATTGAGGGGGATTGGTGTTCCTGTGTTTCATGAACTGAAATAAAATATTCCAGAAATGTTCCAAATGTACAAAAAGCTTATTTCTCTACAAATGTTGTGCGCACATGTGTTTACATCCCTGTTAGTGAGCATTTCTCATTTGCCAAGATAATCCATCCACCTAAACGGTGTGGTATATCAAGAAGCTGTTTAAACAGCATGATCATTACATAGGTGCAGCTTGTGCTGGGGACAATAAAAGGTCCCTCTAAAATGTGCAGTTTTGTCACACGACACAATGCCACAGATGTCTCAAGTTTTGGAGGGAGTATGTAATTGGCATGCTGACTGCAGAATGTCCACCAGAGCTGTTGCCAGAGGGTTGAATGTTAATTTCTCTACCATATGTCATTTTAGAGAATTTGGCAGTACGTTCAACCGGCCTCACAACCGCAGACCACGTTTAAGGGATTGTGTGGTTGAGCAGTTTGCTGATGTCAATGTTGTGAATAGAGTGCCCCATGGTGGCGGTGGGATTATTCTATGGTCTGCATACTCCCCAGACATGTCACCCATTTTTGAGATGCTCTGGATCGACATGTTCAACTGCGTGTTTCAGTTCCCACCAACATTCAGCAAGTTCACACAGCCATTGAGGAGTGGGACAACATTCCATAGGCCACAATCAACAGCCTGATCAACTCCGTGCGGAGGAGAAGTTTTGCGCTGCATGAGGCAAATGGTGGTCACACCAGACACTGACTGGTTTTCTGATCCACGCTCATACCTTTTTTTATTAAGGTATCAGTGACCAACAGATGCATATCTGTATTCCCAGTCATGTGAAATCCATAGATTAGGGCCTAATGAGTTTATTTCAATTGACCGAGAGCCTTATATGAACTGAATCTCAGTCAAATCTTATATTGTTGCATGTTGAGTTTATATTTTTGTTCAGTGTACTGTGTATACAGGGCTCCAGACTGCAACAAATTATCGAGTCACATTTTGCGACCATGCCTATTTTGCTTTGGCCCCCCGCTGTGATGGGCGAACCACTATCTGTCTCCCCTTACATGCGCCCCGAAAAATGCTTTGTTTGTTTTAACATTTAAAAATGCAATTATGGGGGGGGGACTTTAGAGACTACTGTTTTCCCTGTTGAAGAGGGGAGCATTTCAGCTTTTATTGCATCTCTCAATATTGAGCTAGTAGCTCACTGTTTTATAACCGAGATATCTGATATGGCTTTTGAGATATGGAGCTTGCGAAATGCACATCGGCCATTGCGAGTGCATATGTAGTTTTTTAGGACTTTACATTTACTGTTAGATTTAATACATGGCTACTAGCAGTGGGTATTATATTTAGAGTTAGAGATCATCAACCTAATGTGTTATACTTTTCCACTTGCTCAGGTGGTGAACTGGCCCTGAATGAATGAATGAATGAATCAAATTTATAAGGCCCTTTTTACATCAACAGATGTGCTATACAGAAACCCAGCCTAAAGCTGGGTTTCAAACAGCAAGCAATGCAGGTCAAGAGAGGGGGGGTTGAGAGCCACAGCATAGTAGACTATATGATTACAGACATTGACCATTTATCTCAGCTCATTCACCGTCAAGCCACTAACACCTCTGATCACAGCAAAATTACCTTGTTCCTCAAAAGAACAGACATGGAAACAACCATACATTCACAGCCCAGTAAGCTATACAACATCAGCAATTCATACAGATTGTCCCAAAACAGCACAGAAGAATACCAGAAAGCAACCAGAATCCAAACACTCTATGATAACATTTTGTATACCACATCCACTCACAGTAAAGAAGGCATCAATCTAGCAGTAAAAAACATCAGTATATTCAGGCAAACGGCAAATGAAGCACAACTGAAATTGATTTAAAAAAAATACAGGACCACAGACAAGATGGCGCCGACGAACATGGCTAATGTTTTACATTCTCCCAACCAGTTGTGCTATTTTGTTCATGCGTTTTGTGTAACTTATTGTGTACGAAATGTTGCTGTTACCGTCTATGACCGAAAATAACTTCTGGACATTAGAACAGCGATTACTCACCGCGGACTGGAAGAAACGTTTTCCTTTAACGAGTCCGACGAGAAGGATATCCTGCTTTCACTGGAACAGGCCCAGACCCCCCGCCTTTTGTGTGAAGGAAAGACGCAGGGAAAGGGCCGCAGATCGGGCAGCCTTCTGAGAATCCGTAGGCAAGCAAGTAAACGCCTGTCATCCGTTCTTCTTGCTAACGTGCTATCATTGGAAAATAAAATTGATGGCCTACAATTAAGATGATCCTACCAACGGGACATTAAAAACTGTAACATCTTATGTTTCACCAAGACGTGGCTGAACGACGATACGGACAATATAGAGCTAGCGGGATTTTCCATGCACCTGCAGAACAGAGACGCTACCTCTGGTAAGACAAGGAATGGAGATGTCTATTTGTCAATAACAGCTGGTGCGCGATATTTAATATTAAAGAAGTCCTGAGGTAGAGTACCTTATGATAGTGTGGTCTACAGCTTATCTACCAAGAGTTCTTATCTATATTATTCGTAGCCGTCTATTTACCACCACAGAACGAAGCTGGCACTAAGACCGCTCTCAACCAACTCTATAAGGCCATAAGCAAAGAAGAAAATGCTCACCTAAAAGTGGTGTTCCTAGTGGCCAGGGACTTTAATGCAGGCAAACTTCAATCAGTTTAACAATTTTTACCAGCATGTCACATGTTTAACCAGAGAAAAAAATCCTAGACCACTTTTACTCCACACACAGAGATGCATACAAAGCTCTCCCCTCGCCCTCCATTTGGCAAATCTGACCTTAATTCTATCCTCCTGATTCCTGCTTTACAAGCAAAAACTAAAGCAGGAAGTACCAGTGCATCGCTCAATACGAAAGTGGTCAGATGGCGCGGATGCTACATTACAGGACTGCTTTGCTAGCACAGACTGGAATATGTTCCGGGATTCATCCAATGGCATTGAAGAGTACACCACCTCAGTTATCGGCTTCATCAATAAGTGCATTGATGACGTCGTCCCCACAGTGACTGTATACATCCCAACCAGAAGCCATGGATTACAGGCAACATCTGAATCGAGCCTAAGGCTAGAGCTTCTGCTTTCAAGAAGCGGGAGACTAAACCGGACACTTATAAGAAATCCCACTATGCCCTCAGACGAACCATCAAACAAGCAAAGCGTCAATACGGAATTAAGATTGAATCCTACTATACCGGCTCTGACGCTCGTCTGATGTGGCAAGGCTTGAAAACTACAGCCTACAAATGGGAACCCAGACGCGAGCTGCCCAATGACGCGAGCCTACCAGATGAGCTAAATGCCTTTTATGCTCGCTTCGACGCAAGCAACACTGAAGCATGCACGAGAGCACCAGCTGTTCTGGATGACTGTGATAACGCAGATGTGTAGCCGATGTGAACAAAACCTTTAAACAGGTTAACATTCACAAAGCCGCCAGATGGATTACCAGGACGTGTACTCCGAGCATGCTCAACTGCTCGGCATCTGACCGTAAGGCGCTACAGAGGGTAATGTGTACAGCCCAGTACATCACTGGGGCCGAGCTTCCTGCCATCCAGGATCTATATAGTAGGCGGTGTCAGAGGAAAGCCCATAAAATCGCCAAATACTCCAGTCACCCAAGTCATAGACTGTTTTCTCTGCTACCCCGAAGCCATAAGACTGCTGAACAATTAATAAAATCGCCACTGGACAATTTACATTGACCTCCCCTCTCTGCCTTTTGTACACTGCTGCTACTTGCTGTTTATTATCTATGCATAGTCACTTCACCCCACCTACATGTAATACTTACCTCAACTAACCTGTACCCCTGCACACTGATTCGGTACCGGTGCTCGCTGTATCTAGCCTCGTTATTGTTATTCTTACTTTTTTATTACTTTTTATTTTAGTCTACTTGGTAAATATTTTCTTCACCAACAGTGCAGTTCAAGAAGATTTAAGGGCTTGTAAGTAAGCATTTCACGGGAAAGTCTACACTTGTTGTATTCGGGGCATGTGACAACATTTGATTTGAGAAGACAACTGGTTTGATGCCGATTCGTAAAATTAACATAACACTATCAAACCAAAAGCACAGAGACCCAAATAATGGTGAATTACGCCTTAATTACTGTGAGACTTTAAAACTCTATAAACGTACACTCAGAACCAAAAAGGCACAGTACAACAAGAAGCAACTGACACTAATTGAGGAGTCCATAAACACAAACAACTTCTGGCAAGATTGGAAAAAGTTAAATCAAAACTAGAGGAATTTGCCATTACAAAATGGTGGCATATAGACAGCCCATTTTAAAACACTCTACAACACCGTTGAAATTGATACAAAAGCAGAACAATGGCAAATGAATGAAGTTGAATGGATTAGAAAAAGCTATAAAGGACAATCAAAATCCATTTGACTCTCCAATTACTGACCAGGAACTCTAAGAAACTTCAGGCCCTCAAAAAAATAAAAATAAACATGCTTACCTGATGGCATCCTAAATGACATGCTGAAATTCACTAGTGCAAAATTTCAATTGGCAATATTAAAGCTGTTTTAATTGGATCCTGATTGTAGGTTATTTCCCCGACATCTGGAATCAAGGACTCATAACCCCAATCTTTAAGGACTGAGACAAATATGTCCCTAACAATTAGAGGCATTATGTGAATAGTAACCTGGTGTTTTCTGGGTTTTCTGTAGTATTATAAATGTATGTGTTCTAAACTTTCCTAATAAGCACGTCTTGAGTAAAAGTCCAATTGGATTTATACCCAAACATCGCATGACCAATCATATTTACACCCTACACACCCTGATAGATAAACATGTCCACCAAAATAATACCAAAATGTACGCTTGCTTTATCGACTACCAAAAAGCATTTGATTTTATTTGGCATGCAGGACTGTTCTACAAAGTAGTTTAAGGAGTAAATATTACATTATTAAATACATGTATACTGTCAATACGTGCAGCATCAAAATTGGCAAGAAAATAACATTCTTTAACCAGGGTTGCAATCTGAGACTTGCACTCTTCAAAATTTACATCAAGGAATTGGCTACTATTCTAGAAAAATCCTCAGCCACTGGTGTTAGTCTCCACAATTCAGAGGTTAAATGCCTGCTCTTCGCAGATGACCTGTACCTGCTGTCACTCATAGCACATGGCCTACAGCAGAGCCTGGACCTGCTAGAGCAGTTACTTAAATCCTCAAAACACAAATAATGATTTTCCAGAGAAGATCCAGATTTGAGGGATTTAGACAAGTTCTCAATTGGTACAATATTATATAGAGTACTGCACACACTACAATTATTTAGGTTTAAAAATAAGCTCAACTGGACAACTTAATAAGGAAGTGAATGAACTGAGAAAGTGCACAGGCGTTCTACGGCATTAAAAAAACATTCAAATTGAAATACCTATAAAAAAAATTGGCTGAAACTAATTGAATGTGTCATTGAACCAATTGCACTTTATGGCAGCAAGGTGTGGGGTCCAATTACAAAACAAGATTTCACCCAATGGGACAAACACCCCATTGAAACCCTGCATGCAGAGTTCTGTAAGATTCTCCTACATGTCCAGACGAAAACTACAAACAATGCATGCAGGGCAGAATTAGGCCAGTATCCACTAATAATAAAGACTCATAAAGTACAATTACGTTTTGAAAACATCTAAAATACAGTGAACCCCTCATATCATTACCAAGCACTGCAATGCCAGGAGCTGTGCAAAGAAAAAAGCAGTGGTGTAAAGTACTTAAGTACTACTTAAAAGTATTTTTAGTTAAGTCGTTTTTTGGGGTATCTATACTTTTACTTCACTACATTCCAAAATACAATATTGTTATTTTTACTCCATAAATCTTCCCTGACAACCCAAAGTACTCGTTACATTTTGAATGCTTAGCAGAAAAGAACACGTGGTAATCCCGTCTGCCTATGGTCTGGCGGACTCACTAAACGTAAATGCATCTTTTGTAAATAATGTCTGTGTTGGAGTGTGCCCCTGTTGGAGTGTGCCTCTGTAAATGTTAAAAACAAGAAAATGGTGCCGTCTGCTTTGCTTAATATAAGGAATTTGGAAGGATTTATACTTTTACTTTTGATACTTAAGTATATTTTAGAATTTTCTTTTGATATTTAAGTATGTTTAAAACCAAATACTTTTACTCAAGTAGTGTTTTGCTAGTTGACTTTTACTTGAGTAACTTTCTATTAAGGTATCTATACTTTTACTCAAGTATGACAATTGGGTACTTTTTCCACCACTGGAAAAGTCTCCTCATCCAGCTGGTCCTGGGCTGAGTTCACAAACCGTGTTCTACTAACACACTGAAGCCTCAGTACCAGAACATCCAAACAGAGTCAAAACTACATGACTTATTGGGAAACACAGCACAAAGTAATTAACATCTGCTAACCATGTGTATGTGACAAATAAAATTTGATTTGATTTGATTTTGAAATGGACCTAAATCGATAGTACACCATGGCAAACTATTTGACTATGGTTAGTGATCAAAACCGAGAGAGAGGTCAGTGTTCCATAACCGCAGGCAGAATAGATGAAACTGGGGCAGCAGGTGGACTGGGGACAGCCAGGAGTCATCAGGTCAGGTAGTCCTGAGGCATGGCCCTAGGGCTCAGATCCTCTGGGAGGGGAGAGAGAGAATTAGATGGAGAACACTTTCAATTCCAACACAACACCAGATAAGACAGGAGAATTACACCAGATATAACCGACTGATCCTAGCCCCTCGGCACATAGTCTATTGCAGCATAGATACTGGAAGCTGAAAGGCAGTTCAGGGAACATTGTGGCCCCGTCCGACAATACCCCCTGACAGGGCCACCCAGGCAGGATATAACCCCATCCACTTTGCTAAAGCACAGCCTCCACACCACTAGAGGGATATCAACAGACCCATTTACTACCCTGAGACGAGGCCCACGAAGATCTCCACTGCACGAGCCCGAGAGGACGCCAAACCGGGCAGGAAGATCACATCCGTGACTTAACCCACTCAAGTGACTCACCACTCCTAGGGATGGCATGGAAGAGCACTAGTAAGCCAGTGACTCAGCCCCCGTAATAGGGTCAGAGGCAGAGCATCCCGGTGTAGAGAGGGGAGCCGGCCAGACAGAGACAGCAAGGGTGGTTCGTCCCTCCCATGCCTTGCCCGTTCACCTTCGCCCCCCTTGGCCAGAAGAGATGAGTCGTCAGTAAAGACTTAAATGTCGAGACCGAGTCTGCGTCTCTCACATGGATAGGCAGACCATTCCATAACAATCTAGCTCTACAGGAGAAAGCCCTGCCTTTTAGCTGTTTGCTTAAAAATTCTAGGGACGATAAGGAGGCCTGTGTCTTGTGACCGTAGCGTACATGTAGGTATGTACGGCAGGACCAAATCGGAGAGATACAGTAGGTAGGCGCAAGCCCATGTAATGCTTTGTAGGTTAGCAGTAAAACCTTAATCAGCCCTAACCTCAACAGGAAGCCGCTGGTGTAAGATTATCGCATATTTTTGTTCTAGTCAAGATTCTAACAGCCGTTTTTAGCAGTAACTGAAATGTATTTAGTGCTTTATCCAGGTAGCCAGAGTAGAGCATTGCAGTCGTCTCTATTAATAAACAAATTCTGGACCCCTATTTTTACAGTAATATATATATATCAACAGTAGCCTAATTGTCAACCCAAAATTCATGACAATCACTGGATTAGGTTGCATCAAAATATATTTTTATTTATTTATTTTTATTTCACCTTTTATTTAACCAGGTAGGCAAGTTGAGAACAAGTTCTCATTTACAATTGCGACCTGGCCAAGATAAAGCAAAGCAGTTCGACAGATACAACGACACAGAGTTACACATGGAGTAAAACAAACATACAGTCAATAATACAGTATAAACAAGTCTATATACAATGTGAGCAAATGAGGTGAGAAGGGAGGTAAAGGCAAAAAAGGCCATGGTGGCAAAGTAAATACAATATAGCAAGTAAAACACTGGAATGGTAGTTTTGTAATGGAAGAATGTGCAAAGTAGAAATAAAAATTATGGGGTGCAAAGGAGCAAAATTAATTAATTAAATACAGTTGGGAAAGAGGTAGTTGTTTGGGCTAAATTATAGGTGGGCTATGTACAGGTGCAGTAATCTGTGAGCTGCTCTGACAGTTGGTGCTTAAAGCTAGTGAGGGAGATAAGTGTTTCCAGTTTCAGAGATTTTTGTAGTTCGTTCCAGTCATTGGCAGCAGAGAACTGGAAGGAGAGGCGGCCAAAGAAAGAATTGTTTTTGGGGGTGACTAGAGAGATATACCTGCTGGAGCGTGTGCTACAGGTGGGAGATGCTATGGTGACCAGCGAGATGAGATAAGGGGGACTTTACCTAGCAGGGTCTTGTAGATGACATGGAGCCAGTGGGTTTGGCGACGAGTATGAAGCGAGGGCCAGCCAACGAGAGCGTACAGGTCGCAATGGTGGGTAGTATATGGGGCTTTGGTGACAAAACGGATTGCACTGTGATAGACTGCATCCAATTTGTTGAGTAGGGTATTGGAGGCTATTTTGTAAATGACATCGCCAAAGTCGAGGATTGGTAGGATGGTCAGTTTTACAAGGGTATGTTTGGCAGCATGAGTGAAGGATGCTTTGTTGCGAAATAGGAAGCCAATTCTAGATTTAACTTTGGATTGGAGATGTTTGATATGGGTCTGGAAGGAGAGTTTACAGTCTAACCAGACACCTAAGTATTTGTAGTTGTCCACGTATTCTAAGTCAGAGCCGTCCAGAGTAGTGATGTTGGACAGGCGGGTAGGTGCAGGTAGCGATCGGTTGAAGAGCATGCATTTAGTTTTACTTGTATTTAAGAGCAATTGGAGGCCACGGAAGGAGAGTTGTATGGCATTGAAGCTTGCCTGGAGGGTTGTTAACACAGTGTCCAAAGAAGGGCCGGAAGTATACAGAATGGTGTCGTCTGCGTAGAGGTGGATCAGAGACTCACCAGCAGCAAGAGCGACCTCATTGATGTATACAGAGAAGAGAGTCGGTCCAAGAATTGAACCCTGTGGCACCCCCATAGAGACTGCCAGAGGTCCGGACAGCAGACCCTCCGATTTGACACACTGAACTCTATCAGAGAAGTAGTTGGTGAACCAGGCGAGGCAATCATTTGAGAAACCAAGGCTGTCGAGTCTGCCGATGAGGATGTGGTGATTGACAGAGTCGAAAGCCTTGGCCAGATCAATGAATACGGCTGCACAGTAATGTTTCTTATCGATGGTGGTTAAGATATCGTTTAGGACCTTGAGCGTGGCTGAGGTGCACCCATGACCAGCTCTGAAACCAGATTGCATAGCAGAGAAGGTATGGTGAGATTCGAAATGGTCGGTAATCTGTTTGTTGACTTGGCTTTCGAAGACCTTAGAAAGGCACGGTAGGATAGATATAGGTCTGTAGCAGTTTGGGTCAAGAGTGTCCCCCCCTTTGAAGAGGGGGATGACCGCAGCTGCTTTCCAATCTTTGGGAATCTCAGACAACACGAAAGAGAGGTTGAACAGGCTAGTAATAGGGGTGGCAACAATTTTGGCAGATAATTTTAGAAAGAAAGGGTCCAGATTGTCTAGCCCGGCTGATTTGTAGGGGTCCAGATTTTGCAGCTCTTTCAGAACATCAGCTGAATGGATTTGGGAGAAGGAGAAATGGGGAAGGCTTGGGCGAGTTGCTGTTGGGGGTGCAGTGCTGTTGACCGGGGTAGGAGTAGCCAGGTGGAAAGCATGGCCAGCCGTAGAAAAATGCTTATTGAAATTCTCAATTATGGTGGATTTATCAGTGGTGACAGTGTTTCCTATCTTCAGTGCAGTGGGCAGCTGGGAGGAGGTGTTCTTATTCTCCATGGACTTTACAGTGTCCCAGAACTTTTGAGTTAGTGTTGCAGGAAGCAAATTTCTGCTTGAAAAAGCTAGCCTTGGCTTTTCTAACTGCCTGTGTATAATGGTTTCTAGCTTCCCTGAACAGCTGCATATCACGGGGGTTGTTCGATGCTAATGCAGAACGCCATAGGATCTTTTTGTGTTGGTTAAGGGCAGTCAGGTCTGGGGAGAACCAAGGACTATATCTGTTCCTGGTTCTAAATTTCTTGAATGGGGCATGTTTATTTAAGATGGTTAGGAAGGCATTTAAAAAAAATATCCAGGCATCCTCTACTGACGGGATGAGATCAATATCCTTCCAGGATACCCCGGCCAGGTCGATTAGAAAGGCCTGCTCGCTGAAGTGTTTCAGGGAGCGTTTTACAGTGATGAGTGGAGGTCGTTTGACCGCTGACCCATTACGGATGCAGGCAATGAGGCAGTGATCTTGGTTGAAGACAGCAGAGGTGTATTTAGAGGGGAAGTTGGTTAGGATGATATCTATGAGGGTGCCCGTGTTTAAGGCTTTGGGGAGGTACCTGGTAGGTTCATTGATAATTTGTGTGAGATTGAGGACATCAAGTTTAGATTGTAGGATGGCTGGGGTGTTAAGCATGTTCCAGTTTAGGTCGCCTAGCAGCACGAGCTCTGAAGATAGATGGGGGGCAATCAGTTCACATATGGTGTCCAGAGCACAGCTGGGGGCAGAGGGTGGTCTATAGCAGGCGGTGTGGGTGGTGGAACTAATAGGTTGGATAAGGTATAGTGAGCAGGACTAGAGGCTCTACAGTGAAATAAGCCAATAAACACTAACCAGAACAGCAATGGACAAGACATATTGACATTAAGGAGAGGCATGCTTAGTCGAGTGATCAAAGGGGTCCAGTGAGTGGAGAGGTTGGTTGGGGGTCACGGCGATTTAGACAGCTAGCCAGGCCATCGGTAGCAAGCTAGCATAGGATGGAGGTCTGTTGTTAGCCACCTCTTGCGTTCCGTCAGTAGATTAGTGGAGTTCCGTGTGGTAGAGGGGATTAATCCAAATCACACAACAACAACAAAAATGAAAACAATAGATATAGTTATAGAGACCCAAGAAGAAAACAATAATAATAATAATAATAATACAAATAAATAAATTGTCCGATTGTCTATTCAGATAGTAGCCGGTAAGACAGCTAACGGTTAGCAGGCCGCAGATGGGCGTTCAGGTAACGCCGCGACGGAGGAGCCAGCCGGATCTCCTTCGGGTAGATAACGTCGGCAGTCCAGTTGTGAAGGCCCGGTGGGGCTCCGCGTAGGCAGTAAAACGGGTCCGGATAGGTGACTGCAGCCCAGGAGTGATTGATGGAACTCAGGAGTGATTGACGCAGCTGGCTAGCTCCGAAATAATTGATGTTTGCTCCGGAATCGACGAAAGCCGATAGTCACACGGATAGCAGCTAGCTAGCTGTGAGATCCGGGTATGAATGTCCAGAGAGCAGTTGAAATCCAGGGACATGGAGAGAAAAATTGGTCCGGTATGTTCCGTTCCGAGCCGCGCTGCGCCGTACAAAACTGGCGATAGATTTTCGAGCTAAAGGATAGCTGATGACCACAAACCGTAGTTAGCTGAATACTAACGATTTGCCAGTAAAGAAGCTAACTAGCTTCTGAACTAGCTTCTTATTAGCTTCTGGCTAGCTCCTGGCTAGTTTCTGGCTAGCTTCTTGGAGGATTAAAGATTTGAGGTAAATAGTACTTTTTTATAAATATAAATTGGTGAGGCGGGTTGCAGGAGAGTGTTTTGAAGATTAGTTGATGGAAAATAAAAATAAAATGTATGTGAAAAGTTGTGAATATATATACAGGACACGACAAGACGAGGACAAAAGACGTCTGAACTGCTATGCCATCTTGGTACCTGGTATCTTGAATTGTGCATTCCAGCTTGAACATGTTAGAGGAAACATCTCAGTAGCTTATTGCACTTCTAAACAAAACACTTGGAATTACTTTAAGACATCGTAAGATGAATAGGGTTGGCGGGGTAATTGTACAATCGTGTAACTGATGATTATGGAGGAAGACAATCCTAAAAAATATAATCAAAGTCATGAACATTTCATTTGAGAAAGCAACCTGTTTTAATCAACTTAATTTTCAAGTTCCACAAACTTTACCCAAAGCAGTGAAAGTAAGCCTGGTTCAGATCTTACTACCTACATTGACCAGAGGAGACGAAATTAGAAACTTTCAGAATTCTGTGTTGTGAACAGAGGCGGATAGAGTAATTAAAATCCGTACTTAAGTAAAAGTACTGTTGCTTAGATTGACATTTACTCAAGTCAGCGTAACCCTCTTAAGAAACTACTTAAGTAAGAGTTTATAAAAATGTATATGGTCAGAAAACTACTTAAGTACCGGTTACACATTTTTTACATCTTTCTGGTAAATTGTGACAGAAAACAAAAAGATTAACTTAGTGCAATTGAGTTGACTTTAATTTATTATTTAAGTATGCCAGTACCATCTTGCAGATGTCCTCCAGCACAGGTAGGCTGTGCAGTTTCAATTGCGGTCTTATTCAAAGTTGAACTAATCTTATCAATGTGCTCGATTTCATAAAAAGTTCAACGTTAGTCAAGACATTGGAATCATTTCATAATTTCAATAGGATTCATTTAAATGAATTTCACTCATTTAAACTTTGAGAGCCTATAGACTTGAGTTTTGATGACAAGCTATGTTGAATAGATTTCATTGGTCAAGACAACAAATCTATATAACTAAAGTGATTTGGTCAAATGTAACAGATAAAAAAATTAGTACTTTCAGACATTACTTGAGTACATGTACAGCCTGACTACAATATTTTATCTTGATACGTTAATAAATACATGCTGTGTTAATTTAGGCATGTTTACCTGCCTATGTACCATAGATCGCAAGCTCATAATAAGTCAATAGAGCTAACTGGCTAGCTATTACTGTTAGCTAACCATATACAGTTGAAGTCAGAAGTTTACATACACTTAGGTTGCAGTCATTAAAACTCGTTTTTCAACCACCCCACAAATTTAACAAACTATAGTTTTGGCAAGTCGGTTAGGACATCTACTTTGCATGACACAAGTCATTTTTCCAACAATTGTTTACAGACAGATTATTCACTGCATCACAATTCCAGGGGTCAGAAGTTTAGATACACTAAGTTGACTGTTCCTTTTAAACAGCTTGGAAAAATCCAGAAAATGATGTCATGGCTTTAGAAGCTTCTGATAAATTAATTGACATAATTTTAGTCGATTGGAGGTGTACCTGTGGATGTATTTCAAGGCCTACCTTCAAACTCAGTGCCTTTTTGCTTGACATCATGAGAAAATAAATCAGCCAAGACCTTAGGAAAAAGAAACTGTAGACCTCCACAAGTCTGTTTCATCCTTGGGAGCAATTTCCAAACACCTGAAGGTACCACATTCATCTATACAAACAATAGTACTCACGTATAAACACCATGGGACCACGCAACTGTCATACCGTGCAGGAAGTAGACACATTCTGTCTCCTGGAGATGAATGTACTTTGGTGCGAGAAGTGCAAATCAATCCCAGAACAACAGCAAAGGACCCTGTGAAGATGCTGGAGGAAACAGGTACAAAAGTATCTATATCCACAGTAAAACAAGTCCTATATCGACATAACCTGAAAGGCCGCTCAGCAAGGAAGAAGCCAGTGCTCCAAAACCGCCATAAAAAAGCCAAACTACGGTTTGCAACTGCACATGGAGACGAAGATCGTACTTTTTGGAGAAATGTCCTCTGGTCTGATGAAACAAAAATTGAACTGTTTGGTCATAATGACCATCGTTATGTTTGGAGGAAAAAGGGGGAGGCTTGCAAGCCGAAGGACACCATTCCAACCGTGAAGCATGAGGGTGGCAGCTTCATGTTGTGGGGGTGCTTTGCTGCAGGAGGGACTGGTGTACTTCACAAAATAGGTGGCATCATGAGGTAGGAAAATTATGTGGATATGTTGAAGCAACATCTGAAGACATCAGTTAAAGCTTGGTTGCAAATTGCTCTTCCAAATGGACAATGACCCCAAGCATACTTCCAAAGTTGTGGCAAAATGGCTTAAGGACAACAAAGTCAAGGTATTGGAGTGGCCATTACGAAGCCCTGACCTCAATCCTATAGGAGGAGGCCTACCAACCTGACTCAGTTACACCAGCTCTGTCAGGAGGAATGGGCCAAAATTCACCCAACTTATTGTGGGAGGCTACCTGAAATGTTTGACCCAAGTAAATTATTTAAAAGGCAATGCTACCAAATACTAATTGAGTGTTTTGTAAACTTCTGATGAAAGCTGAAATCAATCATTCTCCCTCTTATGACATTTCACATTCTTAATATAAAGTGGTGATCCCAACTGACCTACGACAGGACATTTTTACTAGGATTAAATGTCAGGAATTGTGAAAAACTGAGTAAATGTATTTGCCTAAGGTGTATGTAAACTTCCGACTTCAACTGTAGCTACAAAGAATCATTAGGTAGCTACCCGTGAAGAATTGAGATCTACCTTGCATAATGTTCGATTTAGGTCATTTTTAAATGATTATGATTCACATCAAGCTAGCTGATAGTTATGAAGTACAACTTTGCTTCGTGTATATCTTGGTTCGTCTCTATTTGCCATTGTTCTGGCTGGCAGAAAGTTCAGTGAATGGGTAAGTCCATAGTAAGTCAATAGGGATAACTGGCTAGCTAGCCACGAAGAATTGGTAGCTAGCTACCCATTAAAAATGCATATCTACCTTGCATACCATCTGCTCTTTCCATGAAATGGACTGACCATGTGAAAGATATGATCCCTTATTGGTGTCACTTGTTAAATCCACCTCAATCAGTGTAGATGAAGGGGAGGAGATTGGTAAAAGGAGTGTTAAGCCTTGAGACAATTGAGACATGGATTGTCAAATCAAATCAAATTTTATTTGTCACATACACATGGTTAGCAGATGTTAATGCGAGTGTAGCGAAATGCTTGTGCTTCTAGTTCCGACAATGCAGTAATAACCAACAAGTAATCTAACTAACAATTTCAAAACTACTGTCTTATACACAGTGTAAGGGGATAAAGAATATGTACATAAAGATATATGAATGAGTGATGGTACAGAGCAGCATAGGCAAGATACAGTAGATGGTATCGAGTACAGTATATACATATGAGATGAGTAAGTAAACAAAGTGGCATAGTTAAAGTGGCTAGTGATACATGTATTACATAAGGATGCAGTAGATGATATAGAGTACAGTATATACGTATGCATATGAGATGAATAATGTAGGGTATGTAACATTATATTAGGTAGCATTGTTTAAAGTGGCTAGTGATATATTTGACATCGTTTCCCATCAATTCCCATTATTAAAGTGGCTGGAGTTGAGTCAGTGTCAGTGTGTTGGCAGCAGCCACTCAATGTTAGTGGTGGCTGTTTAACAGTCTGATGGCCTTGAGATAGAAGCTGTTTTTCAGTCTCTCGGTCCCAGCTTTGATGCACCTGTACTGACCTCGACCTCACTACCCTCTGGAGGGCCTTACGGTTGTGGGCGGGCAGTTGCCGTACCAGGCGGTGACAGCCCGCCAGGATGCTCTTGATTGTGCATCTGTAGAAGTTTGTGAGTGCCTGTGAGTGGACCAATTCAGTTTTGTCTGTGATGGGCGAGGAACAGCTACTGTTCCATCGATCTGGATGATAGCGGGGTGAACAGGCAGTGGCTCTTCACGGGTGGTTGTTGTCCTTGATGATCTTTATGGCCTTCCTGTAACATCGTAACAGCAGACTGGTATAGGGAGGGTGTCAGGATTGAATATGTCCGTAAACACACCGGCCAGCTGGTCTGGGAACAGGAACATGCTCTAATGTGGGCGGCTGGGGATGCACCGGCCAGCTCTGGGCCTGCAGCCTCTGGGCCTGCAGGGTTAACACGTTTAAATGTCTTACTCACCTCGGCTGCAGTGAAGGAGAGTCCGCATGTTTTCGTTGCAGGCCGTGTCAGTGGCACTGTATTGTCCTCAAAGCGGGTAAAAAAGTTATTTAGTCTGCCTGGGAGCAAGACTTCCTGGTCCGTGACTGGGCTGGTTTTCTTCTTGTAGTCCGTGATTGACTGTAGACCCTGCCACATACCTCTTGTGTCTGAGCCGTTGAATTGAGATTCTACTTTGTCTCTGTACTGGCGCTTAGCTTGTTTGATAGCCTTGCGGAGGGAATAGCTGCACTGTTTGTATTCGGTCATGTTACCAGTCACCTTGCCCTGATTAAAAGCAGTGGTTCGCGCTTTCAGTTTCACGCGAATGCTGCCATCAATCCACGGTTTCTGGTTAGGGAATGTTTTAATTGTTGCTATGGGAACGACATCTTCAACGCACGTTCTAATGAACTCGCACACCGAATCAGCGTATTCGTCAATGTTGTTATTTGACGCAATACGAAACATCTCCCAGTCCACGTGATGGAAGCAGTCTTGGAGTGTGGAGTCAGCTTGGTCAGACCAGCGTTGAACAGATCTCAGCGTGGGAGCTTCTTTTTTTAGTTTCTGTCTGTAGGCAGGGATCAACAAAATGGAGTCGTGGTCAGCTTTTCCGAAAGGAGGGCGGGGCAGGGCCTTATATGCGTCGCGGAAGTTAGAGTAACAATGATCCAAGGTTTTTCCACCCCTGGTTGCGCAATCGATATGCTGATAAAATTTAGGGAGTCTTGTTTTCAGATTAGCCTTGTTAAAATCCCCAGCTACAATGAATGCAGCCTCCGGATAAATGGATTCCATTTTGCAAAGAGTCAAATAAAGTTCGTTCAGAGCCATAGATGTGTCTGCTTGGGGGGGATATATTCGGCCGTGATTATAATCGAAGAGAATTCTCTTGGTAGATAATGTGGTCGACATTTGATTGTGAGGAATTCTAAATCAGGTGAACAGAAGGATTTGAGTTCCTGTATGTTTCTTTCATCACACCATGTCTCGTTAGCCATAAGGCATACGCCCCCGCCCCTCTTCTTACCAGAAAGATGTTTGTTTCTGTCGGCGCGATGCGTGGAGAAAACCCGCTGGCTGCACCGCCTCCGATAGCGTCTCTCCAGTGAGCCATGTTTCCGTGAAGCAAAGAACGTTACGGTCTCTGATGTCCCTCTGGAATGCTACCCTTGCTCGGATTTCATCAACCTTGTTGTCAAGAGACTGGACATTGGCGAGAAGAATGCTAGGGAGTGGTGCACGATGTGCCCGTCTCCGGAGTCTGACCAGAAGACCGCCTCGTTTCCCTCTTTTACGGAGTCGTTTTTTTGGGTAGCCGCATAGGATCCATTCCGTTGTCCTGGTTGAAAGGCAGAACACAGGATCCGCTTCGTGAAAATCATATTCTTGGTCGTACTGATGGTGAGTTGACGCTGATTTTATATTCAGCAGTTCTTCTCGACTGTATGTAATGAAACCTAAGATGACCTGGGGTACTACTGTAAGAAATAAAACGTTAAAAAAACAAAAAACTGCATAGTTTCCTAGGAACGCGAAGCGAGGCGGCCATCTCTGTCGGCGCCGAAGTAACATTGTATGTGCCCCTCAGTGGATGAATGGGAAAAACTAAAGATTTGAGTGCCTTTGAACAGCGTATTAATAGTAGTGGCACCTGTTTGTCAAGAACTGCATCACTGCTGGGTTTTTCATGCTCCACAGTTTCCCATGTGCATCGAGACTGGTCCACCACCCAACGGACATCCAGCCAACTTGACACAATTGTGGGAAGCATTGGAGTCAGGGTTTCAGTTAGGGAAATGTGGCGCCTTACATTTTAATTTACCAGACATTTGAGAAATTTACTGGACCATATGTTTTGGGTGTGTAACCTGATTAGGTTGTCCTCCCACGGTGCTCAGAATTACAGAAGTCATACATAAAAAAAATAAGCTATTTTTAATCAATAAGTTGATCACACCAGATCGTAAGCTTAAAATGGTGATCAACTTTTTCATCACATAAGTGCAGAAATGCGTACAAGGCAGTAGGCTACGTGTGAATGTTTGTTCAGTAATGCAGTTAGCGGGAAAACACAGTTGCCAAAAGGGCAATGCACATGCAAGCAGTTTCATCTAATGGAAAATAGCCATTAAAAATTTAGAAGGAGAGGAGATCTAATAGGCTACTTTGAGGCAAGGTAAGACATGCCTCATATGTATTAAAATGTTCAAGTTTCAAATAATTATGTCTGTTTTCAAAATGCATACTGCCTCTAGCTCGGTGAAAAGTGTTATGTGACGCGCTGATGAAGCCTGCCTTCCGTTGTCATTTGACGCCGCATTCAAAACGACTCGGAAATCTTACTACTTAAGTGAGTTCAAGAAGACTGGGAAAAATAGTTTTTGAAAAGTCATCCACCTCGGAATTCCAACTCGGAAACTGTGGTCTTTAATAGAGCTCCGACTTTCCGTCCTGAATATCACCGACATCCTGATTTGACCTCACCATAAGATGCTGCTGCTGCTGCAGCAGAGGGTAGTGCGTACTACAGATGGTTGTGCAATTTCTGGCAAATTTTTCCAAAAAACCAGCCTGAAACGCTTTCTAAAGACTGTTGACGTCTAGTGGAAGCCCTAGGAACTGCAATTGGGCCCGATTTCGCCCTATTATAAAAGTGCCAGCCATTGAAATCAGTGTAAGGATGAACACATTTTTGGGGGGGGATGGTTTGTCCTCTGGGTTTTGCCTGCCATTTCAGTTCTGTTATACTCACAGAGATTATTTTAACAGTTTTAGAGAAACGTTAATGTTTTCTATCCAAATCTACCAATTATATGCATATCCTAGCTTCTGGGCCTGAGTAGCAGGCACTTTACTTTGGGCACGCTTTTCATCCGGATGTCAAAATTACCGCCCCCTATCACAAAGAAGTTAACAGCTTCTACCCCCAAGCCATAAGCCTGCTGATCAAATGGCCACCGGACTATTTACATTGCCCCCCCCACCCCCCATTTGTTTTGTGCACTGCTGCTACTCACTCTTTATTATCTATGCATAGTCACTTCACCCCTACCTACATGTACAAATTACCTTTAACCTGTACCCCCGCACACTGACTCGGTACCGGTACCCCCTGTATATAGCCTCATTATTGTTACTTTTTATAGTTTTTTACTTTAGTTTATTTGGTAAATATTTTCTTAACTCTTCTTGAACTGCACTGTTGGTTAAGGGCTTGTAAGTAAGCATTTCACAGTAAGGTCTACACTTGTATTCGGCGCATGTGACAAATAGTTTTATTTGAGTTTCTAGAATTGATTGTAGCTCAATAAGTCTACTTTAAGATGAATTGGACATGAAGTGTAAAAAATGCTAATATAAGGGATATTGACTTGCATTGGATTTGTGCCACAATTTCTAAAAAGTTAGCATCTGGAGATGGTGGCCAGGTAAACCAAAGCATGGATTGCTGTCTTGTCCATAAACTGCTTACAGAGTAAGAAAGGCAACCAATAGGCCATTTTGTAATTTGGGTGAACTATTCCTTTAAGCTTTTTCCTCCTAAACAGATATCCCAGTGTGTGGTGATTAGTGCATGTTCGCTGCATGTTCCTCGCCAAACCCACTGGCTCCAGGTCATCTATAAGTCTTTGCTAGATAAAGCTCTGCCTTATCTCAGCTCACTGGTCACCATAGCAACACCCACCCGTAGCACACGCTTCAGCAGGTATATTTCACTGGTCATCCCCAAAGTCAACACCTTTTTGGCTGTATACACTGTATACAGATTTTTTGATTGTTATTGACTGTACATTTGTTTGTTGCACTGCTTTGCTTTAGCTTGGCCAGGTCACAGTTGTAAATGAGAACTTGTTCACAACTGGCCTACCTGGTGAAATAAAATTGTCCCTTGGGGATATTTTTGTACCTCTCACACAATTGGGTGTTTCCCCAGAGTAAGGGCCCCTGCCAGGAGGTTGTCGGCGCTAATGACTAGGCAATAAACGATTTACTGATACGCATTGGTTCAAATAACACCATACTCAAACCGGACGTGCGTGTAAATTGATTTTGTTCCCCCACATCAAACGCGATCACGACACGCAGGTTGTAATATCAAAACACTCTGAACCAATTATATTAATTTCGGGACAGGTCAAAAAGCATGAAACATTTATGGCAATTTAGCTAGCTTGTTGTTGCTAGCTAATTTGTCCTGGGAAATAAACATTAAGTTGTTATTTTACTTGAAATGCACAAGGTCCTCTACTCAGACAATTAATCCACACATAAAACGGTCAACTGAGTCGTTTCTAGTCGTCTCTCCTCCTTCCAGGTTTTTTCTTCTTTGGACTTTATATGGCGATTGGTATCTTACTTTCATAGTATTACCACGACGACCGGCAGAACTCAGTTCATCTTTCAATCACCCACATGGGTATAACCAATGAGGAAATGGCACGTGGGTATTTGACTTGCACCGCTTTCAGCATCACAAATATAACCGACTTCTATTTGAGCACCTCGTTGGTGCGCATTTTGTGCGCGGGCGGTCTGGTCAGCATGTTAAGATGTGAGTGCATCGGTCCGCGGGACCCCAAACCGATCCAAGTGCATCGGTCAGAAAATATATAGCCTAGTGGTTAGAGCGTTGGACTAGTAACCGAAAGGTTACAAGATTGAAAGATTGAATCCCCGAGCTGACTAGGTAAAAATCTGTCGTTCTGCCCCTGAACAAGGCAGTTAACCCACTGTTCCTAGATCGTCATTGAAAATAAGAATTTGTTATTAACTGACTTGCCTAGTTAAATAAAGGTAAAATAAATTACAACTGCTGGTTCACAATTTTATTTTATTTTCTTCACAATTTTTTTTTTTGTTGCTCATATTACTTTCTACCTCCCGAAAATGCCTAATCTTAAGTATGTAACCATTTTGACAGTCATTGATCAATAAGTCATTTTGTATGCCAAACAACCCGGGGGGGTCTTGCATCATTCCTGTGGGGGCAACATGTTTACTGCTGCCTTGTTTCGATTGTTCAGGTTCACCATAAGTAACAGTTTTGGTAGTTTTGCTTTACAATCATTGTATATGCTCATTTTTAGAAATACAGGGTTAAGTTGATAATTCCATAACGAGGATAACAATCACTTTTTCTACCAAGCACTTCACGGGAGGAAAGTAGAAGTTCACTTCGTTAAAAACTTCCAAATAGTCTAAACCGTTTGATTTTTGAGATGGGGTGAAATCCAAAGTTGTGCTATATATTCATTGGCTATGTCATAGCAAAATGTAAAGATCAATATTGATACATTACTAGCTCAAACACTTTGAATCTGCAAAAATGACCAATTAATTAGTGGGTGATGGTGATTTCACATCAAAAGTAGGGGTACAAAAAGCTAACATGGGGCCCCCTTATCTGATAGTGGGGTGGTGGATGCGCAATTGCCCAATTTCTCAGCTCAAGTGCCTACATACACCATAGACAATTAGATGTACATAATTTGCACACACACCAACAAACAGAAGTCAGCTCAGACAGATCAGAGGCACACATCATGAGCTCCATCAGCAGCAGATTTGAACGTGTTTATGTAACATATATGTTAGTGTGATTCACCGAATCGCATTGATCGGTTCCTCTTATCAAACGGAATCGTTTCAAACTAAAACGTATTGTTGCTGTATCATATCAGAGCCCATATACATATCAAATCGTCTTTAAAGGGGAAGATGCACATCCCTACTAATTATTTTTTTCATGTTTTGTCCCACAGGCGGAGGCCAGGCTGGCTGCAAAGAGAGTGGCCAGGGCGGAGGCGAGGGACATCCGAATGAGAGAACTCGAACGGCAACAGAAAGAGGTATACACTCTGTCACACACACACACACACACACACTTAGTGATACAGGTACAGTCAATGATTCAACACTGATTAATTCAAGAAAGAGATCCTGCCATTTCTCTTGTTGAACCAGAAAATGTTGGGGTATACGAGTGCTGCATGTTCACAGATCAAATCCAGATATCTGTTATAAACCATCTTTCACATGTACTTTTCTCTTTCCCTTGTATGTAAGTGATGAACCTTGTGTGACTCAGTCTAAATCATATAATAAGGTAGTTGTGTGTTCAACTCCATGGCACTCCCTCCCTCCCCCTGTTCTGTCCAGCTCTCCTCTCGCCACTCCTCATCCAGCAGCAGGAAAAGCTGGGGCTCGATCCACCAATGGATGGTAATGTTAGGCCAGGGAGCATGGGACTCTCTCTGTACTAACACAGCCTGCTCTGTTGTGTATGGGAGCTGCCCTCTATCCCCCTAAACGGTGCCCTCTGATGACAGAACCTTGCATCACATTATAAATGTTGTTCTGCAATGTATTTGCGTAGAAGACACCTTTATCTGTGGCTGTGCATTGAGAGTTGGCTATGGCCTCATTTGGGTCTTTTATGCTATGTAATGAGGCAGTTTGGGGCTAATGTTGATATGCATTTTGAATTAGCTACTTTGGTCCTGTTTTCTATTCTCTAACCACTGTTGAGTGAGCGTTTCTGAAATAGGCGAGTTCCTAGGGCAGTTGTGGTGACCGTATTACCGCCACACCGGCAGTCACGAGTCATGAAGGCAGTCAAATTCCACGTGACAGTAATTAGGTTTCTCTAAGCTCTGATGCTGCTGATGGTCATTAGTAGCCTAACAAACTTGCTAACTGCCTGGTACTCAGCACTCTATTGTCCCGCTAATCACTCTGACATCAATGCAAATGTAATGGAAAATCTAATCAAACACTTCATGAGAGCTCATGTTGTGCAACATTTCTATAGGATATGCAGTTGTGTGAGAAAATAGAGTGATGGCCTCTAAGAGGATTCCATCAGCTTTCTATAGGCTAAGCCTACTATATTTATCAACTGTCCTAATATTAAGCACATTGCTTATCTTTACAACAGGCTGGCATTTACAACAGGCTACCCTGGTTGGCATTTAAATGATCCACGGGATAAGGGTCCTCCATTTGCTATTTAATAGCGTAAATGACATGTTTCGAGACAGGTGCATGATAATTGTCCATTCTAAATCAAAACAAATTTAAAACTTGTTTTTCAACCACTCCACAAATTTCTTGTTAATTAAACAAACTATAGTTAAGTCGGTTAGGACATCTATTTTGTGCACGGCACAAGTAATTTTCCCAATAATTGTTTACAGACAGATTATTTCACTTATAATTCGCTGTAACATAAATTTACATTTAATCCATGGGTCATAAATTTACATACACTAAATTGACTGTGCCTTTGAACAGCTTGGGAAATTTCAGAAAATTGTCATGGCTTTAGAAGCTTCTGATATGCTAATTGATATTTGAGTCAATTGGAGGTGTACCTATGGATGTATTTCAAGGCCTACCTTCAAACTCAGTGTCTCTTTGCTTGACATCATGGGAAAATCAAAAGAAATCAGCCAAGACCAAGTCTGGTTCATCCTTGGGAGCAATTTCCGAACGCCTGAAGGTACCACGTTCATCTGTACAAACAATAGTACGCAAGTATAAACATCATGGGACCATTCAGTCGTCATACCGCTCAGGAAGGAGACGCGTTCTGTCTCCTAAAGAGGAATGTACTTTGGTGTGAAAAGTGCAAATCAGTCCCAGAACAGCAAAAGGCCTTGTGAAGATGCTGTAGGAAACCGGTCCAAAAGTATCTATTACAATGACCCCAAGCATATTTCCAAATTTGTGGCAAAATGGCTTAAGGACAACAAAGTCCAGGTATTGGAGTGGCCATCACAAAGCCCTGACCTCTATCCTATAGAAAATGTGTGGGCAGAACTGAAAAAGCGTGTGCGAGCAAAGAGGCCTACAAACCTGACTCCGTTACATCAGCTCTGCCAGGAGAAATGGGCCAAAATTCACCCAACTTATTGTGGGAAGCTTGTGGAAGGCTACCCGAAACGTTTGACACAAGTTAAACAATTTAAAGGCAATGCTATCAAATACTAATTGAGTGTATGTAAACTTCTGACCCACTGGGAATGTGATGAAAGGAATAAAAGCTGAAATAAATAATTTTCTCTATTCTGACATTTCACATTCTGAAAATAAAGTGGTGATCCTAAAACAGGGCATTTTTACTAGGATTAAATGTCAGGAATTGTGAAAAACTGAGTTAAAATGTATTTGGCTAAGATGTATGTAAGCTTCCGGCTTCAACTGTATGTAAAGACAAGATTACATCAAGAATAGTCTGATGCGTGACAATATTAGACTGTAACTTGTGAATTATATATGATGCCCAGCTTAATTGTAGCACAACTAAAGTTGCCAAATTAACTTCTTAAAATTAAGCACATTAATTTGCTTTACAAGGTGTGTAGAGCCTAACTGGCATACATAAGCACCCCGGGAGACCCATGAGGCGGCACACAATTGGCCCAGCGTTGTCTGGGTTAGGGGAGGGTTTGGCCGGCCCGGAATGGCCTTGTCTCATCACGCTCTTGTGACTCCTGTGGCTAGCCGGGCGCATGCACACTGACACAGTCACAAGTTGTATTTTTAAAAATAAATAACAAACAATTCCAGAACAATCTGAGAATGTGGGTATCGAGATCCTTTTTCAGGTGAAACGACCCAGCGAAAAGATGTGTGCTTAGGACTGTGTATGCAATACTGTAGCTAGCTAGTAACTTTTCAATGGAATTACTGTGTGGAAACACAGGTTTCCTCCTTTATCTTTTCTGTGGTTGAACAGCTCTTGTTGCAGTGTTTCTGATGGATTAAAGGACATGCCCAGGTTGTTGGAGATGTTTGGACTAACATTAACATCAAGATGTGTTATGCGTGGTTACGTCATCGCATGTAGAGTATTAGCCTTCCTTTGCATCTCCCTCTCCTCTCTAAGTTCCAACGTTCTCCATCTCCAGGCCGACACAGAGAAGGCCCGGCACTCTGGAACTAGTACTAGATCCAGTAGCCATCATCGGCGGGTCTGTATACTTTCTCATCTCTTTCTCACCTTTATCTTATTTCCTGACTTGTCTTGACGTCCTATTTGTCTGTCCCCGTGTTTCTCTGCAACAGGATGATGATGTCATGTCGGTCCGTAGCACTGGAAGCTACAGGGTGTGTACATTTACGTATTCTCATTGACGGTGTCATGTCATTATTTTAGTCTGACTATTAATATGGAGGTAGATTTCTGTTGGAAAGTCCACACTGATGTGTGAGACCATTGACCTTGTCGAGACAGCATTGGCTTATGTGTTTCATTAATTGTTAGAATTAGTTAAAAATTGGAATACATCAATGTTCCTTGAGTAATTATGTTGTGGTGTGTGTGTTCTGGTTTTGAAGTCAACCTCTTCATTGCGAGACCTGGGCAGCTCATCTTATAAAAGCCTGGCCAGCACCTCTCATCGAAGAGACCTGGTGGTGCGTCTGTGTGTCGGGTGTGTGCATGTGTGTGTTTCCTGGTAAAGGTGGGATGGATGATGGCATGACTGATTGTGCAGAAGGGAAATGGGGATGGGTTTGCTGGCCCATAAAAGACCCGTGTTGAATTTACAGCTGGGAAGATAGCTGGGCTATATTAGGCAGGGCTATATTCTATGTTGTCATGGGCTAGGCTAACATCCTTGTGGCTTGTAATGACATTCAAACAGCTGAGATGGTTCATCTCTAAAGTCAAATTACCAGGCTACCGCAAATGACTCAGCGTGATAGTGTTCAATGAACAATTCGATGTCCATTACTAACCCATTTTCCTAATGAAAAAGACATTTAGCTTATCATTTAACCTCACAGTTTTGCAGTGTCATGCACCAACTGTCAAAATGTAGCTATGACTTGGTGTGCCGTTCGTTCTCACAACTTTTTAGTAATCTGCAGTGCGAACACACTCACAGCACGTCCGTCTGTCACTCCTAAGAGCAGGGGTCTCAAACTCGTTTATCCTACGGGACCACATTCGGTCTACCCGCGAGGGCTGTATTTACTAAGAGAACCGGCCACATTAAATCGGCTCATGGGCCGCATCTGGCCTGCGGGCCGCCAGTTTGAGATCTCTGCCAAGAGCCGCCTATTGGCTGTTTTTATCTTGTGGTGGTCATATTTCACATGAACCTTGTTCTCTCCCCAGTCTGACGGCCTGTCCAATAGCTCGGCCCTGAAGAGTAGCTCCTCTGTGAAGGGTAGCTCCTCTCTGAAGAGCTCCCGCTCCACTGTATGTACTTGTCTCTTGCTGAGCTTGTAGGGGATTGATTCACAGTAAAAGTGACTTTCATCTGTCTTTTGTTATACACTGAACAAAAATATAAATGCAACATGCAACAATTTCAAAGAGTTACAGTTCATATAAAGAAGTCAGTCAATGGAAATACATTTCATTATGTTCTAATCTATGGATTTCACATGACTGTGTATACAGATAGGCATCTGTTGATCGCAGATACTTTAAAGAAAATGACTGGCTGGCACGACAATGGGCCTCAGGATCCCGTCACAGTATCTCTGTGTATTTTAATTGCCATCGATAAAATGCAGTTGTGTTCGTTGTCTGTAGTTTATGCCTGCCCATACCATAACCCCACCTCCACCATGGTGAACTCTGTTCACAACGTTGGCATCAGCTAACCGCCCATATGACCCCATACACACTGTCTGATATCTGCCCGGTACAGTTGAAACCAGGTTTCATCGGGGAAGGGCACAGTTCTCCAGTGTGCCAGTGGCCATCGAAGGTGAGCTTTTTCCCACTGAAGTCGGTGACGACACCGAAATGCAGTCAGGTCAAGACCGTGGTGAGGACGATGAGCACGTAGCTGAGCTTCTCTGAGACAGTTTCCAACAACTTGTTCATAAATTCCTTGGTTGTGCAAGCCCACAGTTTTATCAGCAAATTCTCTAAAACAACGTTGGAGGTGGCTTATGGTAGAGAAATTAGCATTCAGTTCTCTGGCAACCGCTCTGGTGGATATTCTGCAGCCAGCATGCCAATTGCATGCTCCCTCCAAAACTTGAGACATCTGTCGCATTGTGTTGTGTGAGACAACTGTACATTTGTGGCCTTTTATTGTCCCCGGCACAAGGTGCACCTGTGTAATGATCATGCTGTTTAATCATCTTCTTGATATACCACACCTGTCAGGTGGATAGATAATCTTGTCAAAGGAGAAATGCTTACTAACAGGGACGTAAACTAATTTTAGCACCACATTTGAGAGAAATAAGCGTTTTGTGCATATGGAACATTTCTGAAATCTTTTATTTCAGCTCATGAAAAATGGAACCAACATGTGACGTTGCGTTTATATTTTTGTTCAGTATAGTTCAATTAGCCATGTGTTCATTTTAGTTTTCCTCTTTTGTAAACTTGAATGTCATTACACACTGATTTCAAATGTGATAGTGTGTGTGAGAGGTTTTGCGTAGTGAGTGGGATAAGAAGAGCTTGATTTAATCGCTTTAATTGCATGCTTTACCAGAAAAGGTGCTTTTTACATGCACATGTATTTGTACACTATACTGCCTGACTCCAGATTTTCACCATCATTAGCTAGTTTTCCATCCAATTGGCGGCACATTTAACTGTATAACTGATCAAATTATGCAAGCATTGTAATTTTGAATTCCGTAAAGTGTGTGGGAGAGGTGAAGATATTGTCTATCAACAATAACAAGCCACAGGGGTATGACAACTTGGATGGAAAATGACTGAGGATATTAGTGGATGATATTGCCACACCTGTTTGCCATATCGTCAATCTAAAGTGTGTGCTGGCCTAGAGGGAAGCAAAAGTAATTCCGCTACACAAGAATAGTAAAGCCCCCTTTTACTGGCTCCAATAGCCAACCAATAACCACTGTTACCAATCCTTAGTGAACTTTTGAAAAAAAAAAATTGACTAGAAATAATGCTATTTTACTGGAAACAAATTGACAGACTTTCAGCACGCTTATAGGGAAGGACATTCAACAAGCACGGCACTTACACAAATGACTGATTAGCTGAGAAAAATGTCTGATTAAAAGATTGTGGGAGCTGTTTTGTTAATTGCGAATTTTGACATTATCGACCATAGTCTGCTGCTGGAAAAACGTATGGCTTTTCTCCCCCTGCTATATAATGGATATACCTGTCTACCTTATATACCTGATATACCTGTTACCTGTCTAACAGAAGACAGATGGTGTAATTTAATTGAAGCCTCTCCCAACATAATCCAGGTAGAATCAGGAATTCCGCAGGGCAGCTGTCTAGGCCCCTTTTTTCAATTCTTTCTAATGACATGCTACTGGCCTTGATTAATGCTAGTGTGTCTATGTATGCAGATGACTCAACACTATACACGTCAGCTACTACAGCGAGTGAAATCACTGCTTCAGTTAGTTTCAGAATGGGTGGCAAGACATAAGTAGGTCCTAAATATTTCAAAAACTGAACGCATTGTATTTGGGACAAATCGTTCACTAAACCTCAACTAAATCTTGTAATGAATAATGTGGAAATTGAGCAAGTTAAGGTGACTAAACTGCTTTGAGTAACACTGGATTGTAAACTGTCATGGTCAACACATGTTGATACAACAGAAGCTAAGCTGGAGAGAAGTATGTCCATAATAAAACGCTCCTCTGCCTTTGTAACAACACTATCAACAAGGCTGGTCCTACAGGCTCTAGTTTTGTTGCACCTGGACTATGTTTTCAGTCATGTGTCACAGGGGGACCTTAGAAAATTACAATTGGCTCAGAACAGGGAAGCACAGCTGGCCCTTAAATGTACATGGAGAGCTAACATTAATAATATGCATGTAAATCTCTCATGGCTCAAAGTGGAGGAGAGATTGACTTCATCACTGCTTTTTTTGTAATAAGTGTTGACATGCTGAATGCACCTAGGTGTCTGTTTAAGCTACTAGCACACAGCTCGGACACCCCCATGCATATCCCACAAGACATGCTACCAAAGGTCTCTACACAATCCCCGAGTCTAGAACAGACAATGGGAGGCACACAGTACTACATAGAGCCATGGCTACATGGGACTCTATTCCACATCAGGTAACTGATGCAAGCAGTAGAATCAGATACAAATACACCTCATGGAACAGCGGGGACTGTTAAAAGACACACATAAGACACACACATGGATTTTATATTGTACAGTGCATTTGGAAAGTATTGTACCACTTGACTTTTCCCACATTTTATGTTACAGCCTTATTCTAAAATGTATTAATTATATTTTTCCTCAAATCTACATGCAATACCCCATAATGACAAAGTGAAAACCGTTTTTAGATTTAAAAAAAATAATAAAGCAGACACCTTATTTACATAAGTATTCAGACCATTTGCTATGAGACTTGAAATTGTTTCCATTGAACATCAAGATGTTTCTACAACTTGATTTGAGTTACCTGTGGTAAATTCAATTGATTGGACATGATTTGGAAAGGCACACGCATGTCTATAAGGTCTCACAGTTAACAGTGCATGCAGAGCAAAAAATCCAAGCCATGAGGTCAAAGGAATTGTCCGTAGAGCTCTGCTCCCTATCCTTTGAACTAGTCCACTGTGCCACCATGATGGAGGCAATGTGTTTTTTTTGTGTGTTTTTTTTGTCATACAAAGCTGTCCATTTTTGTCTATTCAAACAGCCCCATTTTCAAATGAAAACAAGCACTTATTAAAATAAGGTGTGGCCAATTAGTGGGCGCAGCCTACACACCTGAACACACTTAACAAGATGGAGGATAGAGAGTTTTGATGTTGCGAACAGAATGTATGATTTTAAATAACCTTCTCAGAACGTTGAATGTTACTGATGTTTTCTGGGTTTTTTTTTTATGGAAAGTTTTCTTAATGTTCTGAGAACTGGACTTGAAATTGAACCATGAAGCCTGCAGAAAACGCTATGCTAAAGTACTGAACTCCCATAGAAGACCTTTGTTTGTTAACGTTCTCTGAACAATTTGAGAGTATTACTTTAAATAAAACCATGAGGAAACCTTATGGGAAGGTTGTATGCAAAATAACGATAGGGCAAACACATTCACCAAGCTCTATGAAACATGGTTCTTAGAACGTTATGTGCTAGCTGGGTTCTATTGATTATATTTCTATAGCCTCAAAGCAACAAGCTGTTCAATATTTGGTGTGTGTGCTGCCCAAATTCAGTCAGTGTTCAGACAGGAGTAATTGTATAATTTTGGAAACATTATTGCAATTTATCAGGGGGTGCTGCAGGCTTTTCAGCACCACTACTTTCCATGGCTTTGGGTCTTGGGTCACTGTGACCCTCAGTAAGATTTGCTTTGGTAGCATGATTTAACTTCTGGTGTTCCCCCATTCATGTCCCCTCTTCCCTGCCAGAGCTCTGTGTACAACGACCTGCATAAGAAGGCTCCTGTGTCCAGCAGCTCCAGGAAGGGCCTGCTGGTCAGTGTGTGTGTGTGTGTGTGTGTGTGTGTGTGTGTGTGTGTGGTCTCTCCTAGTGTGAGCCTCTCTGGGCGCGTTGGTCCAACTAACTGGAAGCAGATAATTGGACCTATTACATTGGTGGCCAATGTAACTGAGAAAATCTATCGAGGAAGATGTTTTTTTCTCTCTCTTTGTGCATGCTTTATGTATTACATAATTGTTCCATAATAGACAAAATGGTGCCCTGTGATGCTTTCCATTTTTGATAGTGCAAAATATAGATGAAAAGGCACGTCACAGCTTTGGCATGTTGTTGTGCATTATTCATTTCCCCCTGTCTCTCTCTGTTTATGGTCATATCATACTATTCCTCTCCTCCTCCAGACTGGCTTGTACCATGATCAGAGGAACTACAGCAGCTTAAAGAACACCTCCAAACTTCCTCCTCCCACTACTTCCACCTATCAGCCTCGGGTTTGTCTTTCTCTTCAGTCCTGGCCTATTTCTAGCCCTTCCCTGTCTCGATTAAGTGGTGAAAGCTAGTTAGTTGAACTTAAACTACTTAAAGAAAAACTTGAGTAGATAAACTCTATTCATGGGACGTATAAATGGCAGTTGAGATGGCCCTTTGTGAATGGTTAACTACACACAGAGGGTTTTTATAGTATCAGTGTGTGTTTGCACTCGAAGGTTTACAGTAGTTAGTTATTCATTTTAATGAAATTGTTGTTAGATCTCAATGACGTACATGCAAAGTACATGCAACACCTCATCCATTTTCAGTTGACGGGGACAGTCACCTCACTCTGTAGTCGTATTCACATCTCAGCGCTCTATTCTCAGGCCCCCAGGGACAGAGCAATGGCATTTGTTTCTCCTCACACAGAGGACACTTTCCTACCAACCCCCACCCCTGCTCTCTGTGGCTGTCCCTCTAACTGTCCCACACCACTTCTCCTCTACCTCTCCCCTCCTCACAGGCCCCATCTGTGGCCTCCACCGCTGGCTCTGGTTCGGGGCTGACTCGCAGCTACAGCCTGGTCAGTGTCGCACTCATGCCTTCATATCACCTTCAAAGAAGACCAGACCCCAGTCCTCTCTGTAACATCTGATAGCCATGGCCAGGGTTCTCCCTAGGTCATTTATATTTAGGTCCAATGGTCACCGTGGCCACTTAGTGGGGCCGAGGTTATGCTGTCTGGTGGGCTATGTTTGATAAGATATGGCTTTTTGTCTGATCAGTGCTTTCTACTAAGAATAACTACAGCAATCGGTTGATGCAGGAAATATCCCACTGTTTATATTTCGTTAATATTGAGAAAGGCGTGCTACTCAGCCTGTAAGATTATCTGACTGAGGTCGTTGCTCCCTCTTGTGCGTTGCTGAGTTCTGGATGCTCTCTCCCTTGTGCCTTCAGGCTTCTATAAATGACGACGGTCTGTATGGCTCGTACACTGGTTCTCAATTGCATACTGTAAGTGTTCCGTGTGTCTATAATTGAATAGTGTTTAATGATGTCACCAGGGCCAGCAGCATACTGTGTCCCCACCATGTCAATGCTGTGTGTGTGTGTCCCCACTACAGCCCTCTGAGTACAGCTGGTGCTCCACCCGGAGCAGCCCTGTGGTGAGCCCCATATTCAGTCACACCACATGCATGGGGTACACTAACCTAGTCTGGCGTTACCATACTCCCAAGCCTGGAACTGAGACTCTCCACCATACTTATACCCACACACTGCCATTAATAACAGGCTACCTACCCACACCCTCTTCCCTAGCCATCCTCACGTCATGCCTAGGGATACATAAATAGATGTTTTGTTGTCACACACTGGATAGGTGCAGGGAAATGCAGTGTTTTTACAGTCAGCCATAGTAGCATGGCGCCCCTGCGGCAAATTAGGGTTAAGTGCCTTGCACATTTTAATATTTAGCAGTGACTGGATAGACAATTAATTGCCAAAGTGTATAGTATCTTCCACTTTATTGCGTTTTGAGGTGCCATGTGTTGATGGGACAACTCTCGTCAATTTGTTCGAGTTCTACTTCGTATTACTTGATCAGATCAGCCTAATTACATGACCCGATGGACCTAAAATGTGGAGTCTTTTTGTATAGTCCAGATACAGAATGCCAGTGGGCTTCATTAGCGTGTGAAGGTCATCACAGCTCGAGAGCTTCAATAGCAAATGAAAATGCTGGAAGTGCATCTGATTTGAAGTGTGTGAACGGAGACTCCCTTTTCACAGTTAGTGAGGTGTGTGCCAAGTGCATGTGGATACAGTACTCTGATAAAGGGGGATCCTGACTGCTCATGCTCCTCACAGAACTCCTCTGATGACGATACTGCCAGCACCGTGTCCCAGGAGCGCTACAGTCGCGGCAGGAGAGACAGCGTGGTGAGACCCTGGGGTTAGGTTAGGCTCTGGAGGGGGGATTTAATAGAAACGGGCACTGTTGTTTCTAGGGTTTATATATGGGTTATTTACTTTGGATGTCTCCCCTTTTGGTGACCTTTTTTGGGTGTGCCTTGCTGCTGTGTTAGTGTGCAGCACTGATATATGTAGGCTTCATTCTATCCTTTTCAATTTCCGTTGAAAAACGGACAACGTATCTATTCTGTTCCTTTTATATATATTTTTTCATCCTATAGATGACATTTCATTACACACTGACCCAATGTAGGCCTATGCCCTATGGCTCTCTCTTTTAGACTTTCCATGTTTTCCTCTGACCTCATTTCCTTCCTCTCCCTCGTTCACTATCTCTACCATCCGTCTGTCTCTGCTCAATAGTCGTCTGATTTCTCTGACATCAGTGAGTCGGCCGCTGACTATTTCAGCCGCTCAAACCGCAGGGGCAGCGTTGTGTCTGACCTGGATGACCTGTGTATCCCAGACGACCTGGACGCTGTAAGTTACCCGCCGTCAACACACTGGCGTGCGATGGAATGCACTGGATTGCGGTTGTGGACACGTAACACGCAGTGTTTTGGGATGATTTCTCACAGCCTGTGTTTTCATACTGATGCCCAGTTATGTGCTTGCTGTATAGCCAACTCCTATAGTCATTGTCAATGTGTTGGCTATTTAGCACATAATAGATCTGGGACTAAGCTAGTTATGAATAGTATTATGGCCGGTTTTGTGTCTTCACAGCATGTGTTTGCTGCAAATAAAGACAATTGAATAAAGTTCTCTGCCCTGAATAACCTGTGTGTCTATGCCTGGTATGATCTATGAACATGCAGCAGTCCCTAACTCATACCCCAGCTACTAACTGATTTGCAGGGTGTGATCAGGTTCGGCATCAAGCACGTGCCACTTTGGATACGAATCCGTTCATGCTTGCAGATGCCGTTGGCATGTCTGTTTAAATTATTGTTTCCTTATTTCTCTTTCAGCTGGATGAAAAATGTGATAAGACCTTCGTGGACTACAGCCGGGTGAGTACAACAAGCAGGAGCGATATCCAGTGTTCATGTCTTCAGGCCATTTTATTTGTATCAATGACGACCGTGACCAATGTAGGTCTAAATCATTAAATAGGTTTCCAATCCATATTTCTACCTGCATTCATCGCCACGCCGTTCAGGTCCATATTGTTAGTTTCCTCATATCCTCCGCATAGAGCTGTGGTAATGCCGGGTGATATATATCATCTTAGTGGGCCTGGTTGGAGCTGAATGGGAGGATCAGTTAAGCCAGGGCCCAGTAGTGTCGATGTTGAATGACAGTCCTGGGGTGTGTCTGTTATGTGCTGTGTTGACTTGAGCTCTTGAGTTAAGGTGCTTTGTGTTGTTTATTTTTCTTCTAGCCATCCTCGCGCTGCACCACTCCCGGCCTCTCCCCGGCCACCCTGGCCTCCCTGGGGGGGACCTCCTCGAGACGGGGCAGTGCAGACACAGGCAGCATTGTCGATCCTGACACCAGTCTGAGTGAATTGAGGGTACACACACACACCACCACCAGTCGCATAAACACCATTGCATAAACACAACTCTGAATGCTCAGCTATGAAAAGCCAACTGACATTTATTCCTGAGGTGCTGACCTGTTGCACCCTCTACAACCACTGTGATTATTATTTGACACTGCTGGTCATCTATGAATGTTTGAACGTCTTGGCCATGTACTGTTATAATCTCCACCCGGCACAGCCAGAAGAGGACTGGCCACCCCTCAGAGCCTGTTTCTACCTAGGTTCCTCTGCCTTTCTAGGGAGTTTTTCCTAGCCACCGTGCTTCTACATCTACATTGCTTGCTGTTTTGGGGTTTTAGGCTGGGTTTCTGTACAGCACTTTGTGACATCGGCGAATACATTTGATTGATTACAAGGTTTAATTACAACCTGTTATTATACGGTTAGATAAGTGTGCCAGTACCAGTATCAATACCAATGTTATCTAAAACACTAAAACCATTCAAATGTCAAATCGATTTGAAATACAAGAGAAGTTACTTTTTACAGTGAACCATGTGTAGTAGTTTATTATTTTCCTCACTACTGTTTTATTTGAGTTCAGCGATGATCTGAAACATCCACACCTCCCTGCTCTCAATGCCTTATGTTACATATTGACACCATGTATGCACGAGGAAGACTGGAAGTTACATGTTTCTTCGACTTCCTATAAAGCTGTCCTTGTGTATGTCTGTGCATACCGTTGGGTAAATGACTGTCTTCAGATGCCAACAGCACGGGTGCTCTGTCTTAAATCTGTCAATCTGTCCTTAGTTCTCCCTGGTTTCCCCCGATTCACCCCAGCCAACCCTTCCTCCCGTCTGCTCTACAGGATATCTATGATCTAAAGGACCAGATTCAGGATGTAGAGGGGCGGTACATGCAGGGGCTTAAAGAGCTGAAGGTAGAGGGGCCTGAGCTCGCAGCATGCCTTCTCTTGTCCTCTGGGAGCCTTATGGCATCTCTAACCCCACTGTACCTACGTCTCCCCCTCTCTCGCCCCCTCTAGGGCTATACTGACTAACCCACTAACTGTAACACCAAAAAGCACTCATTTCTATCTTGGCTCCCTGTCTGATGGCATGTTCCCTGCATGACCTTTCTTGCTCAGTTTGAAACTCACTGGTAACGGAAAGGATGGAAAGCCTTGCTTGAACCCTGGCAATGCTTGTGGGGATAAGAGCAAGACTAAGTATTGTCTTGTCTTGCAGCAGTCCTCTGCCTGTTGGATGGGTTTCAGGGTTTGTAGTCCTACCCAGAAAATGACGACAAGCTTTCATTCACACAGCACTGAATGGTCTCCTGGCTTCTTTTCTGTCGCCACCCTAAAAAGTTCACTTTTCTCTGAGTCTGAGGAAGTATATTTGTACTTTACTAACACAATAGCTGAACTTGCTCATGTTTTGATATATTTTTGTTCTTTGGCCTCAAGTATATATATATTTTTTTTCAGATGCCTTTTCATCACTGCCTTGAATCATTCCTTCCGAATGAATCAATCCACAATGGATATCAAGTGTATCAGTTTTCATCACTTGTCCATCTCGGGTTTTGTCATTAATTACAATGTGAGACAATTCCAAGGTGGGGAGCATTGTGATGACGTTTAGATTCTTAAACACAATCAAACCCGAGCTGGACAACCGGTGGAACCCTTGAGATTAGAGCCTTTCCTCTGTTTTAGGTCTTATTTAAGATATTACTAGTGTACATAATTTGTATGTTTTTTTTTTTTACATGAGTATTGTTCATTTAGCATAAGAGCTCTAGTCACTGTTAAAATGCGTCATATTGAATTGAACTCATTTGAAGGTGAGACTGAAAAATAAAGGTTACATTTAATTGAACTGCACCCTACCCAACATCTATAGCAATGTCTGTCTGTCGCTGGTGTTTTTCCAACATCCCAAACACGGCTTCCTAGTTGAGATACTAAAGGAATGTAAGAGTAAATGTAGTGTTCTATTATCAGTGTGGTCGTGTAGCTGTATCTCCCATAAATAAATGTAATTACCATAGTAATTATTTTTCTACGGTAGTTCCCACCAAGGGTTAAGTGTGTAAACATCTGTGTGTGTCCCTGGTAGGAGTCGCTCTCGGAGGTGGAGGAGAAGTATAAAAAAGCCATGGTATCGAACGCACAGCTGGACAACGACAAAACCAACCTCGTCTACAACGTGGACACACTCAAGGACGTGATCGAGGAGATGGAAGAGCAGATGGCCGAGATGCGGAGGGAAACCGAGGACAAGTCTAAGGTGAAGTGTTAAACACACACACACACAGCATCGTAGATAACCTTTATCATCTAGTGTTAACACATGCAGACTCGGACCGAGGCGAGAATATACAAATTGCCGCAAAGTCTCCAACCACACTATCAACTTGTCCACACACACAGTGCCCTCCAGTAATATTGGCACCCTTGGTAAATATGAGAAAAACGGGCTGTGGGAATAATTTTTTTTTTTTTTGCTGTTTATCCTCTTGGTCTATCATTCAAAATATTCACAAAAATCAAACTTTTTAATTGAAGTAAGATGATTTTTTTTTTTAAATTAAGGTAAAATAAATGAAATAATGATTTTTCTCCAAAAAGTGTGCCACAATTATTGGCACCTCTAGAAATTCTTATGAGTCAAATCTAACTGAAGTGCATTCCCATTCATGTTTTACGTTTTAAGTTCTCCTGAGTGATTAGGAGCACTTAAGAGGTAAGCCATGACTTCCTGTTCACTATGGGAAAGACCTGAGACAGTAGTGATGTGCGACAAAAGGTTGTGGAGCTGCACAAATCAGGAAATGGCTATAAGAAAATAGCTCAATGTTTAAAAATGCCCATTTCCACTATCAGGGATATAATTAAGATGTTTAAAGCAACTGGAGATGTTAACATGTGGTCTGGAAGAGAAAGTGTGTCTATATTGACCCCACGCACAGTGAGGAGGATGGTTTGAGTGGCCAAAAAATCTCCAATGATCAGAGCTGGAGAATTGCAGACGTTACTTGTATCTTAGTCAGAATGTCTCCAAAACTATGATCAGACGCCACCTACATAACCACAAGTTGTTTGGGAGGGTTGCCATAAAAAAGCCTTTGCGGTCATCAAACAACAAACCCAAGTGCCTGCAGTTTGCCGAACGTTACTGGAACTTTCATTGGGACCAGGTTCTATGGTCAGGTGAGACCAAAATAGAGCTTTTTGGAAACCATCACCAGAGGTGGGTTTGGCGTAGACAGAAAGATAGCCATGCAGAAAAGTACCTCATCCCCACTGTGAACTATGGAGGTGGATCTTTGATGTTTTGGTGCTGTTTTTCTTCTAAAGGCCCTGGACAACCTGTTAGGATACATAGTATCATGGACTCCATGGACCTTGGAATCTGAAGGATCTGGAGAGATTCTGTATGGTGGAATGGTTTCAGATCCCTTGCCATGTGTTCTCCAAACATATTACGCATTATAGGAGAAGACTCAGAGCTGTTATCTTGGCAAAGGGAAGTTGCACAAAGTATTTATTGACTGAGTGCCAATAATTGTGGCACACATATATATGAGAATACATTTTTTCTTTCAATTATTTTACTTAGGTTAGATTTTTGTAAATATTTTTTGAATGAAACACCCAAGAGGATAAACAATACATCTTTTCACAGCCTGTTTTGCTCATATTTAACAAAGTTGCCAATATTAGTGGAGGGCACTGTACTTGCAGTTCATGTGTGCAGGTCTTACAATCAGTAAAGTAGCCAAGTCAAACTGCACCATAGTCAGTCTGACCATGAGATCTACTGCTCTCTGCTGACAATGGGTGTACCATCACCCCTGGTGAGACAAAACCACGACTCATCAGTGAAGAGCACTTTTTGCCAGTCCTGTCTGGCCCAGCGACGTTGGGTATGTGGCCATAGGTGAGGTTGTTGCCGGTGATGTCTGGTAAGGACCTGCCTTACAACAGGCCTACAAGCCTTGAGCACTGATGGAGGGAGTGTGCTTTCCTGGTGTTACTCGGGCAGTTGTTGTTGCCAACCTTTACCTGTCCCGCAGGTGTGATGTTCGGATGTGCAGGTGTTACACGTGGTCTGCCACTGCGAGTATGATCAGCTGTCCGTCCTGTCTCCCTGTAGCGCTGTCTTATGCGTCTCACAGTACGGACATTGCAATTTATTGCCCTGGCCACATCTGCAGTTCTCATGCCTCCTTGCAGCATGCCTAAGGCACGTTCACGCAGATGAGCAGAGACCCTGGGCATCTTTCTTTTGGTGTGTTTCAGAGTCAGTAGAAAGACCTCTTTTAGTGTCCTAAGTTTTCATAACTGTGACCTTAACTGCCTACAGTCTGTAAGCTGTTAGTGTCTTAACGACCGTTCCACAGGTGCATGTTCATGAATTGTTTATGGTTCATTGAACAAGCATGGGAAACGGTGTTTAAACCCTTTACAATGAAGATCTGTGAAGTTATTTGGATTTTTTACGAATTATCTTTGAAAGACAAAAGCGATGTTTCTTTTCTTGCTGAGCTGTGATCGTGGTGAAATTGTGCGTCCGGCTTACTATCATCCTGGCAGTTGTTGTGAACTTTGCGAGGCATGTCACTTCACCCATCTCTTCACCCAGCCCACTGTTTTAACCACAACTGGATGGATCCATAAAGAATGGCTGTAGGAATAATTATCACTGAATGATGAAACATTGGAATAAAGTAGGCTAATGCAATTGAAGGCATACGCTTGCTTACTGAAACTCCCAAAGTCATCCAATTGTTGTAATGCATTTGATTGAAGCAATAGCCTACCGCGTGTGGTTAACTCTTTCAGCACTGTTTCGCGCTGCTTTGTGACATGCGTGGGGTGGGGTCTTTTTTTCCCACTGAATCTCCGTTTGAATATTTGTTAGGCCTCGGAAATGTCAGCTAAGTTGAGGTGAGTGCTGTTCATGATCATCTCGTCTATAGTTGGCTCATTTATGAGCACTGATGAGAAAATGTTGCCACCGTGTTATGTAGCTTAACAAGTGGATTATTGTTCTCTTTACTCGCTGTCACTTAGTAGCCTACTCCTGACCAAAACGCCTGTACTTGTCTTAATCAATGTGATTGTGTTTCTCCGGATCTCTCTGTACATTCGGTTAATTCTCTGGCTGGGCAAATCAGTGGAGGTGGTATAGCTCACCTTTATTCGTTTGCTCATCTCTTTGATCAGAAACGTTTAGCATGCATTAATGTAGCCTAAATCAAGTCTAGCCCTGTTATTTTACTTCCAATCCAATTTTATTGGTCACATACACATGGTTAGCAGATGCTATTGCGAGTCTAAAGAAATGCTTGTGCTTCTAGTTCTGACAGTGCAGCAATATCTAACATGTAATCTAACAATTCCACAACTACCTTATACGCACACCTCAAAGGAATGGAATAGAGAAAATATACATATAAATATATGGATGAGCAAGTATATACATGAGATAAGTAATGCAAGATATTTACACATTATTAAAGTGACTAGTGATCCATGTATTAAAGTGGCCAATGATTTCAGGTCTGTATGTAGGCTGCAGCCTCTCTGTGTTACTGATGGCTGTTTAACAGTCTGATGACCTTGAGATAGAAGCTGTTTTTCAGTCTCTCGGTCCCAGCTTTGATGCACCTGTACTGACCTCGCATTCTGTATGGTAGTGGTGTGAACAGACAGTGGCTTGGTTGGTTGTTGTCCTTGATGATCTTTTTGGCCTTTCTGTGATATCGGGTGCTGTAGGTGTCCCGGAAGGGAGGTAGTTTGCCCACGGTGATGTGTTGTGCAGACCGCACCACCCTCTGGAGAGCCTTGCCGTTGTGGGCGGTGCAATTGCCGTACCAGGCGGTGATACAGCCCGACAGGATGCTCTCAATTGTGCATTTGTCAAGGTTTGTCAGGGTTTTGGGTGACAAGACAAATTTCTTCAGCCTCCTGAGGTTGAAGAGGCGCTGTTGCGCCTTCTTCACCACACTGCGTGGGTGGACCATTTCAGTTTGTCCGTGATGTGTACGCCGAGGAACTTAAAACGTTCCACCTTCTCCACTGCTGTCCCCTCGATGTGGATAGGGGGGTGCTCCCTCTGCTGTTTCCTGAAGTCCACGACCGTGTATAGGCAGCGTCAAAAGCCAGAGGAGGTTGTGAAATATGAACACGACTCAAATGTTTTTTTAAATATAGATGGAAAATAATATAAATTGGTGTAATGATGATGATACTCTCAATGTAACAAAGCAGAGTGAGGGTTGGAAAGAGATGAAACATGAATCAAAAAAACATGGGTTTGCCCTGGGCTCTGTTTCAAAATGGTATTATTATTATTTTTTTATGACAGAGGTTCCACATGTTGCCAAGATGCAAGTTCTGTGGGAAAATATTCCCTGGATTTTATTCTGTTATTTCATTATTCTTAGCCTGCTGTAAACTTTGTGTTGACTGTGATCAGAATAGCCTGTGTCTTGTTTGTTTAATGAACAAAATAACTATAGATTTCAGGTGTGTGCCGCAGCCTCACAGACCAGTAACATAGTTAAACAAAACAATATGCCATTCTTTTGAAAATGAATTGTGTTAGTCTTATGTTTCTTAGGACCTGCCTAAAACAAATTAATAATGTAAATCTTTGTGATGGTTTATATTCAATGGGTTTATTAAAATAGACATCCGCCCACATCTACTCCCACTCCTACCCTTGCCGCCATGTGCATCAAATCAAAGTTTATTTGTCATGTGCGCCGAATACAACGGGTGTAGACCTTACAGTGAAATGCTTACTTACAGGCTCTAATAGTGCGGGGAAAAAAGTGTGTGTGTGTGTGTGTGTGTGTGTGTAGGTAAGTAAAGAAATTAAACAACAGTAAAAAGACATTTGAAAATAAGAGTAGCCCTGCTATATACAGACACCTGTTAGTCAGGCTTATTGGGGTAGTATGTACAGGTTAGCCTAGTGGTTAGCCTAGTGGTTAGCCTAGTGGTTAGCCTAGTGGTTAGCCTAGTGGTTAGCCTAGTGGTTAGCCTAGTGGTTAGCCTAGTGGTTAGCCTAGTGGTTAGCCTAGTGGTTAGCCTAGTGGTTAGCCTAGTGGTTAGCCTAGTGGTTAGCCTAGTGGTTAGCCTAGTGGTTAGCGTGTTGGACCAGTAACCGAAAGGTTGCAAGTTCGAATCCCCGCGCTGACAAGGTACAAATCTGTTGTTCTGCCCCTGAACAGGCAGTTAACCCACTGTTCCTAGGCCGTCATTGAAAATAAGAATTTGTTCTTAACTGACTTGCCTAGTAAAATAAAGGTTCAAATAAAAAAATAAAAAATATGGTTAAAGAAACTATGCATATATGATGAACAGAGTAGCAGTAGCATAAAAAGAGGGGTTGGCGGGTGGTGGGACACAATGCAGATAGCCCAGTTAGCCAATGTGCGGGAGCACATGGGAGATGTAAAAGGCTCATCTCTGCAAGAATGTGGTAAAAATGTATGAGTTCAAAATAAAAACATACTGAAGTCTGTCTGTAAAAGGGTATATGGAATATCACTCTGCTCATGACTGTACTCTTTTTGGGGGGTTGTTGAGATTTTAAATTTGTTTGATGAATGTTTTACAGTTTTCCCTTTGTCATTAATTGAGTCTTACAACAGTCCTTTCTCTTTGATTTCAGGAACTAGAAAGACAAAAGCACACATGCACAGTCCTGCAGCACAAACAAATGGAGTTAAAAGAGGGAATCCGCCAGAGAGATGAGCTCATAGAGGTATGTCTGCACTAAGAAAACAAACATTTGGTGGCAATCTGTTCACACCTGCTCTACACCTCTTTCGACAGTTCAATTCTCTACGGTCCTGTAGTCTCTGTACTGCAGTATCTTGATGAAGATCCATGAGTGTGAGACTGTGCTTGTCTCGCATTCATCACAGTGTCTCCTGACATCACTCTGTTTCACCGTTTTCTCCATCTGCTCTTTATCATGTTTCTTTGCCTCGTCTCTCTATACTGAAATGATCTCTTCTCCATATCATTTTCTGGCCTCCCGTCTTTTCTCTGGTCTTTTTCGGTCTCTTACCTTTCGTCACTCTCACTCAATTTCTATTCAATGCTTTTGTCGCATCTGCATTTCTTGTTCTTCCTCTAATTTATCCTGTCATGTCTCTTTCCTTTCTTTTAATCTATTTCATTGTTTTACCCTGTATCCCCATTCACTCTGTCTGTATGCAATACCACTACAGAAGAACCAGCGAATCCAGACTAACTTAGATACCCTCACCAGAGAGGTGTTTGACCTGCAGGAAACGATAAACTGGAAGGACAAAAAGATTGGGGTAGGAGGTCACGCTAGGGACTCTGAAGGATGTGAGAGGCAATAGATGTGCACAGACAGATATAGCTTGCTTAGCTTTGGTTGTATGTCTGACTCTGACCAAATGGAATTTGAAAAGTTGTGTTCAGATTCAATCCCCATCACTCAAAAGCATTGGTGTAAAGTACTTACGTAAAAAATACTTTTAAAGTACTACTTAAGTAGTTTTGGGGGGTATCTGTACTTACTATTTATATATATTTTTTGCAACTTTTACTTCACTACGTTCCTAATGAAAATAATGTACTTTTTATTCCATACATTTTCCCTGACACCCAAAAATACTCGTTACAATTTGAATGCTTAGCAGGACAGGAAAATGATCCAATTCACGCACTTGTCAAGACAACATGCCTGGTCTTCCCTACTGCCTCTGATCTCAATAAACACAAATGCTTTGTTTGTAAATGGTGTGTTGAAGTGTGCCCCTGGCTATCCGGGAATTTCAAAAACAAGAAAATGGTTCCGCCTGATTTGCTTCATATAAGATATTAAATTATTTATACCTTTAGATACTCAAGTATATTTTTGGAATGCATTTACTTTTTATACTTAAGTATATTTAAAACCGAATACTTTTAGACTTCTACTCAAGTAGTATTTTACTGGGTGACTTTTACTTTTATTTTCTATTAAGGTGTCTTTACTTTTACTCAAGTATGACATTTGGGTACTTTTTCCACCACTGCCCAAAAGTGTAGATGGGTATTTCTATAAATAATGGGGACATTGGGATCCATATTACAAAATGATTTGAACAAAAATAAAAAGGAATTTCATGCAGTTCCACATGAGTAGAAGAATAAAAGTGGATAAACCCATAGGCCAAGGACTATACATCCTTTAAGCAGGGTTCATACAGACATTGGCAAGTCAAATTCAAGGACTTTCAGGGACTTTTTCATGCACTTAATTGTAATTTAAGGACATCAATGTTATAAATTATACAAACAATTGTATATAATTGTACATATAGGGCCTAATATAGAACCCCCCTCCCCCAAAAAGCATGGGGGAAAAAGTAGGCCATTAGCTACCACTTTTTAGACCTTGCCAATGTTAAATTATTAGTACATTCTAAAATTCAGTGCCTTCCGAAAGTATTCAGACCCTTTGACTTTTTCCACATTTTGTTAGGCTACAGCCTTATTCTAAAATTGACTAAATTGTTTTTTTCCCTCATTAATCTACATAAAATACCCCTCAATGACAAAGCAAAATCATGTTTTTAGAAATGTTTGCTAATTTATTCATAAAAAATATCACATTTACATAAGTATTCAGACCCTTCCCTCAGTACTTTGTTGAAGCAACTTTGGCAGTGATTACAGCCTCGTCTTCTTGGGTATGACGCTACAAGCTTGGCACACCTGTATTTGGGGAGTTTCTTCCGTTCTTCTCTGCAGATGCTCTCAAGCTCTGTCAGGTTGGATGGGGAGCATCGCTGCACAGCTGTTTTCAGGTCTCTCCAGAGATGTTCGATCGGGTTAAAGTCCAGGCTCTCGCTGGGCCACTCAAGGGCATTCAGAGACTTGTCCCGAAGCCACTCTTGCGTTGTCTTGGCTGTGTGCTTCGGGTCATAATCCTGTTGGAAAGTGAACCTTCACCCCAGTCAGAGGTCGAGCACTCTGGAACAGGTTTTCATCAAGGATCTCTCTGTACTTTGCTACGTTCATCTTTGCCTCGATCCTGACTTCGTCCCTGCTGATGAAAAACATTCCCACAGCATGATGCTGCCACCACCATGCTTCACCGTAGGGATGGTGCCAGGTTTCCACCAGACGTGATGCTTGGCATTCAGGCTAAAGAATTCAATCTTGGTTTCATCAGAGCAGAGAATCTTGTTTCTCATGGTCTGTCTTTGGGTGCCTTTTCCTGTGGAGTGGCTTCCATCAACCTTCAATGCTGCAGACATTTCTTAAGGACCCTTCCACCGAGTGTGCCTCGAAACAATCCTGTCTCGGGGCTCTATGGAAAATTTCTTCAACCTCATGGCTTGGTTTTACTCTGACATGCACTGTCAACTGTGGGACCTTATATAGACAGGTGTGTGCCTTTCCAAATCATGTCCAATCAAGTTGTAGAAACATCTCAAGGATGAACAATGGAAACAAGATGCACCTGAGCTCAATTTTGAGTCTCATAGCGAAGGGTCTGAATACTTATGTAAATACTTAATTTTTTTATTTATTAGCAAACATTTCTAAGAACCTGTTTTCGCTTTGTCATTATGGGGTATTGTGAGTAGATTGCTGAGGAAATGTTTTTATTTAATCAATTTTACAATATGGCTGTAACGTGGAAAAAGTCCAGGAGTCTGAAATGCTTTCCGAAGACACTATGTGAGAATGTGGACCATTTCCTGACTAAATAGATTGATTGCATGCATGGCGATTTTTCTGTAGCCTATGTGGCCAACGCAGGCACACATAATAAAGCCATGAATAGCGAAAGCATTAATCTCACCATTTCAAAAATCAAATCCATTTTTATTTGTCACATGTGCCAAAATACAATGGGTGTAGACCTAAAAAAAAATACCATCAGTAAAATAATCTCACCATTGCTGTTTTTATAACGAGAAAGTGACCAAAAACCAGGTTATTTTTTAATGGAATGATTTGTATGGGAAGCCAATATTAGACGTTGTCATCCTCCTAATAACCTCATGTTGTTTTACTGCAACACAGTAGTGCAGGGAAACAAATGAAAATTGATCAAAAATGAAATCACAGACAAGTATAAGGGAGCAGGAGAACTTGTAAATTGGCTATAATAATTACAATAACTTTTCAAGCACCAAATTGAGGAAATGTCACATTTAAAGTAGGCCCATTCCAGTACTTCTGAGCTCCAAATTCAAGTAGGCTACTTCAAGCACCTTGTATTGTTTAAATGTGCAGGTCTAACATAAAAATAAATACCAGATCATATTGTAAATAAGCCCGCTAGGCTGTGTAAATGGTTGTCATTATATCCAGACGAATTAATAGGAATAGCGTTGGGTGTTGAGCAATCGTCTGTCCTACACAAAATACTGTCTAATCCGAGGCACAAAAACACATGAAGACATGAACTCATTACCTTGATGCTTTCTCTGTTAAATCTAACAAGACCCTGCTGGAAATAAAGCAGACAACAGATGATCAACATCAAGTTGCTAGGATATTAGATCCAACGTGGATCCAGGCACAACTGTCTTCATCGGCGTAACGAATGAGAGACCACAAATATTCTGAGCCTTTCTCCCAACAGTAGGGCTGCTGTTGCACCACATGCGCTATCACATCTGTTCATCACCGTCACTCTGAAAATTCCTTCCTTCCTGAAAATTTCATGGCGTAACTAGTCAGCTGAACATGAAATGCAGATCCCAACAAGTATTATGCGTAATTATTGAAGAACCATGTTAACAGTATCAATTTAGGCTTTAAGTACCAAGGTAAGGTGACTCTTTCGGTTAGAAGCATTCGATTTTGCAATGCATACATTATTTTGGATTTGTGTGCCCATGAAAACGAAACTGTTTCCCCCCCACCGTAACGTGAGGAGACCCAAAATATTATGTAGTTACACTGAATTTCTGAGATCTCTATACTGACAACTGTCCTACTGCTAGATCCATGATTCTTAGAGGGAACCAGTTAAATGTCTAATTTAACTGATTTAATGACAACTTACACTGCCATAAATCCAAGGACAGAAAAGTAGTTTTGTCACCCGATTTTAGGCAAATCTGTCAAGACACCAACCATGATAAAGGATTAAACAGGTTTTAAATCAACTCTTGCATTTTATTGAATAGAACTATGATCCCCCTTATATCTTCATGTAATGACATGAACAAAAATTGGCAGATTTATCAATGACTTATCAACAGCTATAACAAGTTGTCCTAGTTTATAGAAAGACCCGCAGTCCCCCCTCAAGTATTTAAAACATTGGGTTGGTGCAAGCTTCCACCACATTTCTTACACCAGTCCAATTCCTTTTAAATCGTGAGAGGGAGTGTTACGAGTGTACAATTCAGCAGAAGGGTCGAGAATCAGACCACCTATATCAGCCTGAAGGAAACTTGCTGCTGATTCACCGATCAATTAAATCTGTATCAGATAATCGACTGGTCCTAAACAGTCTATTGCCTCTCATAGTTGCATGACAGGGAGCCTGTAGTTTTGACCAATTCTAATTCACAGTTTGGACTTTCCCTTAATGTGCATGTGAATTGACATTTTAAGTTGGATGCTATGGTCATTCTAGGTTTAAATGTAGGTTTTGTATGCAATCCACAAAGTTTAGTCAGTGCAAGGGAAAATGTGCACCTGCAAGCATTTATGTCATGTATGGAAAGATCCATATGCCACCTCATTGATGGACATTTACACTGAAATGACAGCATGAGATCCATTTGACATGAGTCAAGACATCTTTCTTTGCAAAAAATAAAATGTAGTTCTACACCTAAAGCTTTGCCTGTTTAGTGTCAGATTGTGTCTGTTAATTGTCCTTTAGCGCTCCCTTACAGCACTGTCTTGTGTTGTCTGATCTGTGAGCATGTGGTGATTGTGTTTAACGTCTGCCACTTTGCCTTTCCAACTCAACCTTACCATTTTGGTGTGCCTTTTGTGTGTGCATACAGACATATGTGCATGTACAAAAAACATATCATTGTTGTGTGCATTCATGTACGCATCAGTCTTTCCAACCTATCCTCGCCTCTTTTCTTTCCTTTCTTGTCTTTTCTCCCTCCTTCGTGTGGCCACCAGGCCTTAGAGAGGCAGAAAGAGTACTTTGATTGCATTAGGAATGAGAGGGATGAGCTCAGAGATGAGCTGGCTGACATCAAGGCGAAGGCCAAAACAGGAGAGGTAGGTCTCACCACCAGAGGGCTGGGAATAGTATTATATATTTCCATTATATAGACAAATTTGGTTTACAGGAATAAGCTCTCTTTCAAACAAACAGTGATGAAAAAAAGCAACTTGTGGGGTCGACTGTCTTGTGTACCTCACCGTTTGTTCCTATTGTTTCTCCCAATGTCAAATTTGTTGGACACTTGGTGTGTCTGTCAGCCTGCGCACCAGTAATGGAAACCTTTTAGTCCACTGTCACGTAATACGTAAAGCTCAACAGTTCTACGTGGTCTGCTCTGTGGCTTAATGTAGAACTGAACATTTTCCTCCACTCCTCAATAGCCACCTTTCGGCAGCTAGGGCAGATATTTTTTTAAATCTGTCTGTTTCCTCAAAGATATTATGCTACTTATCCTTTTATCTATAAAATGTCTTGCACAACCAGCTACATTAGTTTTAATTATAGACATTTATTTGATGACACACAAGGTGGAGGAGTCTCGTTTCATACAAGCACATTTGTTTCGAGGATGACCTTTTGACCTATTTCAAAGTGGAGGAGAGGCGGCGAGCAAAACCAATTGAGATTCTCCCCGTCTTCCTTTGACTCCTCCTAGAAACACGGCCTGGTCATAATCCCTGAGGGCATGCCTAACGGGGACATCAGCCACGACGACCCAGCCACAGGGATCACTGTGGTCACACAGGAGGCTGCCCAGGTGCTGGAGTCAGCAGGAGAAGGGCCTCTGGGTGAGTGGAGGGGACAGGAGCAGCTCTATTAAAGGGAGCATGGGGACAGATAAATGAACTTGTATCTAATGTACATGCATTTTTCAATAATACCAGGGGGAGCGTTTCATTGCTTTGGCCATAGCTGCAAGGAACCTCTTATATTTTCTTTCCTTTGCAGATGTTAGGCTACGAAAGCTTGCAGATGAAAAGGATGAACTCTTAGCTCAGGTACATATAGTTTTCCTCTTCGACCCAAGTGACACGTTCTCGTGAGTCTTTTTGAACTGTTTGCGTGTGGCGTTTCACAGATCAGGAAGTTGAAAATGCAGCTGGAGGATGAAAGGCAGAAGCACTCGAAGATGGAAAACGCCTTCACAGAGGGAGAGAGAATGGAGAATGGCACTGATCTGCACGTCATCGAGATGCAGAGTAAGTCTCATTCGTGCCCAAACCTAAAAAAAGATCACAACACAGAGGCATACATGTCACCACTTAAGTCTGTCTAAAGACTTTCTCGTTACATTATTCATACACAGAACCCCACTTGTCCAAAACATCCTATTAGCAGCTGCCAGTTCCATCTCTTCTTGTGTGCCAAGAACGAACTAACAGCAAGGCTCATATCTTTATTCTAATGTCCTGCGTAAGGTAAATGTACTCACTCAAATGTTCTACTCTCTGCAGGAGATGCCAACAGACAGATAAGTGAATACAAGTTCAAGCTCTCGAAGGCAGAACAGGAAATGGGCACAATGGAACAAAACGTAAGTCATGGAAACACTGACATACTTGTCCACATGTACCCTAGCTGACCATATGCCAACTGGATACATTAGTGTTTGAATGAGAAAAGGAAAATAAGTCAGATTCGTATGTGAAGGACTTAGTTTCATTATCCTCATATCCAGATCAACAGACTTGAAGGACAAGTGTCCAGATACAAGGCATCGGCGGAAAACTCAGAGAAAATAGAAGATGAACTGAAAATTGAAAAAAGGAAACTTCAAAGGGAGGTAAGAAACCAAACTAAAATCAAGTCCGTGGCCAATGTTTGATTTTACATCAAATGTTCTCTAACCATTACCCTCCTTTTGCCACAGCTGCGTACAGCTCTGGATAAGACTGAGGAGATGGAGATGACCAACAACCACCTAGTAAAGCGCCTTGAGAAGATGAAGGCCAATCGGAATGCCCTTCTGTCTCAGCAGTGAGGTCTGCTGGATTGCCGCAGAAGCCCTTAAACTCACACCTCAGTGTCTGGAGCACATTTCCATTCTTCCTGTAACACTTAAAGTTGTGTAGCAAAACCAAAAACACTTACAGAAAAAAAGCAACACTGGTAGCACCGAGGCAAGAGTTAGTGTTTTTTAAAATTTTTAATAAAGGATTAGCATTGGTTTGTGCACCAGTGTCTTCGGAAGGGAGACTCAACCTATTAAACCATAGTTACTAGGGGGAGGTGATGAATCTAAGGAAAATTTGACTCATTACTTTATTTTTCAAAGCTTTGTACTACATGTTATTCACAAGGTTTTACTGCTGGGTGCTTGGCTATTATAATTTTTTTTAAATAAGTTGCATGAATGAGTATAATGGCGCTTTTTAACTGTTAAACCCTTACGGCTGCTCTCTGGCCGTGCACCTATCCATAATCCCTCACACAGTGAAGTGCCTTCTCACACCTGGAGACTGAGGGTTTTGCATTAACCAAACAATTCAAAACAATAACTGGTACAGAATTATGTATTTAAAGGCGCAGTCATGATTTAATGAAATATATAGAACCAATTGTCTGCAGAGGTTTCTCAAATATTTAAAGATTTCTTGGCAATAAGTGTAAATGTCAGAACTGTAAATACAAGGTAGATTTGTTAATTTTTTTTGCATGGGTTATGGCACATTGAATTCCATTTGTAAGAGTGATGGTTTGAGGTTCTTTATTTGGGGTACATCAGAAGACAGCACTACATACCACTTCTCAAACAGTGTTCGCTGCTTTGAAAGCCAAGCAGTTTCAAGTCTCAGGATCACACAGTGATTGTGTCTGGGGCAGCTATCGCATTGAATAAACTCTTAACAGATTTACACTGCCCGTTGTTTCATTTTGTTACCAGTAATCATGAACAAGTTGTTAATGCTTGAATTATAACGCAAGCACCTCCACTCTGTAAAAGTCAATGGTTAGAGCTCCCACCACCTAAACAATTTGGAAGATGTTGTTTTGGCAAGTCTGTTAGAACATATACTTTGCATGACAAGTCATTTTTCAGACATTAATTCACAATTCCTGTGGGTCAGAATTTTACATACACTAAGTTGCCTGTGCCTTTAAACAGCTTGGAAAATTCCAGAAAATGTGGTCATGGCTTTAGAAGCTTCTGATAGGCTAATTGACATCATTTGAGTCAATTGGAGGTGTGCCTCCTTGCTTGACATCATGGGAAAATCAAAATACCTCAATTTTTTTTGTAGAAATTTCATCTGTACAAATAATAGTACGCAAGTATAAACACCATGAGACCACGCAGCAAGAAGATGTGTTCTGTCTCCTAGAGATGAATGCAATTTTGTGCGAGAATCATTATCAGAACAACAGCAAAGGACCTTGTGAAGATGCTGGATGAAACTGGTACAAAAGTATCTATATCCACATTAATTGAAAGGCTGCTCAGCAAGGAAGAAGCCACTGCTCCAAAACCGCCATAAAAAAGACAGACTACAGTTTGCAACTGCACATGGGGACAAAGATGGGACATTTCTCCAAAAAGTACTCTGGTCTGATGAAATAAAAATGGAACTGTTTGGAGGAAAAAGGGGGAGGCTTGCAAGCCGAAGAACACCATTCCAACCGTGAAGCACGGGGGTGGCAACATGTTGTGGGAGTGCTTTGCTGCAGGAGGGACTGGTGCACTTCACAAAATAAATTGCATCATGAGGTAGGAAAATTGTGTGGATATATTGAAGCGACATCAGTCAGGAAGTTAAAGCTTGGTCGCAAATGGACAATAACCCCAAGCTTAATTCCAATGTTGTGGCAAAATGGCTTAAGGACAACAAAGTCAAGGTATTGGCCATCAAAGACCTGACCTCAATCCCATAGAAAATTTGTGGGCAGAACTGAAAAAGGGTGTGCGAGCAAGGAGGCCTACAAACCTGCCTCAGTTACACCAGCTCTGTCAGGAGGAATAACCCAAAATTCATCCAATTTATTGTGGGAAGCTTGTGGAAGGCTAGCTGAAACGTTTGAACCAAGTTAAACAATTTAAAGGTAATTCTAATTGAGTGTATGTAAACTTCTGACCCACTGGGAATGTGATGAAAAAGTCAATCACTCTACACTATTATTCTGACATTTCACATTCTTAAAATAAAGTGGTAATCCTAACTGACCTAAAACAGGGATTTTTACTAGGATTAAACGTCAGGAACTGTGAAAAACAGTTTAAATGTATTTGGCTAAGGTGTATGTAAATTTCCGACTTAAACTGTATATCAAATGGTTTCCCGAAACAGACATGCAGCCCATGGACTGTGTTTCTCATGTCTTAGCATCGCTCAAATACTTTGTAGAGGTCTGGTAGATTAGCAATCTGGAGTACGCTGCCATCCTCACTGAAGTGTTTAGGGGGACTGAAGAGGCTCCGGAAGGATTTAAACAGGAGATGCTCCACCTTCCAACGCCACGAGTTCAGCTCTGCATCCTGCAACACATTCACAACCGTAGTCTGTTCAGTAAGTGCTAAATGGGACCAAAACTGAAAATACAAGAGCGTGTTCCTACGACATGGCAGTATTTCTTCCATTTCAAAATTATTTGCTCCTGAATCCTTGGTTTCTACTAAATGTGACCTAGGTGTCATCAACTACCCGCTTATATCAGATTGACAAGTGCGAGACACACTACAACAACAAAAACACAAGGCTGTGTTCATTAGGCACGCAACTGAAAACGAAAATTGGCCAACTCCATGTAGTCCTTCCCTGTCAGTCCATTTACTTCTGTTTGATGCCTAATGAAAATGACCCGGGATGGCACATCAGAGACATACCTGCTCCTCCTCTCCCGGCTCCAGGACATACTGTTTCCTGATAGAGTAGAACTGGCTGCACTCCTTGCTGAAGTCTCTGAAGCAGTCCTTCTCATTGTCCCAGTTCACCTACACAACCCCTTCGATTAGTCCGTTTAGTATATAAGAACTTATTGATAAGACATGGTCATGGATAAGAATAGTTCACACCTCAGTAGCCAAACGTAGGATGAACATGGGCAGACCCTCCATAGGAGGGGTGTACTTGTCAAGCAGCAATGGCAAACCGGTGAGATTTCCTTCCTGCAAACAAGACACATTCTGATCTTAAGTTTTGCCCTGATTTCATGCATGACAATTGCATTTAGGGGGCAAGTGCTAATGTTACAACCAGGTATGATTTCAATGTTTTTGTCAGCACAGACAGGATACAGAGGGTCAGCAGACAGACCTGGTCGATCTCCATGGAGAAGTAGTCCTCCAGCATCTCAGATTTCTTCTTCAAGAAGTCGACTATGTATTGGGCCAGACCCTCCTTGGGCCCGTCCTCCTCCGACCAGCCGCTCTCCTCGGAGTCCAGAGCCAGCATGGCCAGGTCATAGAGTGGCGCAGGCTCCTGGAACAACACAACATCATCAAGCCAACGCGGAGCCAAATATCTGGGCCCGTATTCACAATGCGTCTATTCTAAGTTTAGGTCCTCCCTGTCCATCTTATCTGAAAGGCTAAGTTGTTCTGAGACAATTAGTGAAAACAGGCACAGAATCACAGCCTCTGGTAATGTGATAACAGGATTTTAGAAACAAATAAACTTATTTACATAAGTATTCAGACCCTTTGCTATGAGACTCAAAATTGAGCTCAGGTGCATCCTGTTTCTATTGATCATTCGTGAGATGTTTCTAAAGCTTGATTGGAGTCCACCTGTGGTAAATTCAATTGATTGGAGATTATTTGAAAAGGCACACATCTGTCTATAAGGTCACACAGTTGACAGTGCATGTCAGAGCAAAAACCAAGCCATCATGTCGAAGGAATTGTCAGTAGAGCTCAGAGATAGCATTATGTCAAGGCACAGATCTGGGGAAGGGTACCCAAAAATGTCTGCGGCATTGAAGGTCCCCAAGAACACAGTGGCCTTCATCATTCTTAAATGGAAGAAGTTTGGAACCACCAAGACTCTTTCTAGAGTTTGCCGCCCGGCCAAACTGAGCAATTTTGGGAAAGAGCCTTGGTCAGGGAGGTGACCAAGAACCCGTTGGTCACTGACAGCTCCAGAGTTCCTCTATGGCGATGGGAGAACCTTCCAGAAGGACAACCATCTCTGCAGCACTCCACCAATCAGGCCTTTATGGTAGTGTCCAGACGGAAGCCACTCCTCAGGAAAAGGCACGACAGCCCGCTTGGAGTTTTCCCAAAAGGTGCCTAAAGGACTCTCAGACCATGAGAAACAAGATTCTCTGGTCTGATGAAATCTTTGGCCTGAATGCCAAGCATCACTTTAAGGAAACTTGGCACCATCCCTACAGTGGAGCATGGTGGTGGCAGCATCATGCTGTGGGGATGTTTTTTAGTGGCAGGGACTGGGAGACTAGCCAGGATCGACAGAAAGATGAAGGGAGCAAAGTACAGAGAGATCCTTGATAACCTGCTCCAGAGCACTCAGGACCTCGGAACCTTCGCCCCAGTCTAACAGGACAACACAGGAATGGCTTTGGGACAAGTCTCAATGTCCTTGAGTGGCCCAGCCAGAGCCTGGACTAACATCTCTGGAGAGACCGGAAATAGATGCTCCCCATCCAACCTGACTGAGTTTGAGAGGATCTGCAGAGAAAATGGGAGAAACTCCCCAAATACAGGTGTACCAAGCTTGTAGCGTCATACCCAAGAAGACTTGAGGCTGTAATCACTGCCAAAGGTGCTTCAACAAAGTACTGAGTAAATGGTCTGAATACTTATGTAAATTTGATATTTCAGTTCTTTAAAAAAAAATTGCAAAATGTTCTTAAAACACGTTTTTGCTTTGTCATTACAGGGTATTGTGTGTAGATGGATTAGGGTAAAAAGCTATTTAACATAACAAAATGTGGAAAAAGTCAAGGGGTCTGAATACTTTCCAAATGCATTGTACAAACTGCTCCAAACTTTTAAAATGTTAGGCACCAAATTACATTAGGCCTATATGAATCCTACCTTTGAAGCACATCTTATGAGAAGCAGACCCTTCTCCTTTCTTCATGAGCCAATCAAATTGGCCTAGACCTACTGTCAAGTTACCAGGTTGTTAGCTAGCTAGGTAACATGACTGCAAAACGTTGTTTGTTATAAAACATTTTTTTAAACATTTCCAGTTTTTAGGACTACAAGCGGGTGAGATCCAATCAAATTTTATTAGTCACATGCGCCGAATACATTCGCCGAATACAAATACAACATTTTACCTTACAGTAAAATGCTTACTTACGAACCCCTAACCGACAATGCAGTTAAAAAAAATATAGAGAAGAATAAGAGATAAAAGTAACAAGTAATTAAAGAGCAGCAGTAAAAAATAATATATACAGGGGGTTACCGGTACAGAGACAATGTGAGGGGGCACCGGTTAGTTGAGGTAGTTTGTACATGTAGGCAGAGTTAATTAAAGTGACTATGCATAGATGACAACAGAGAGTGGCAGAGGGGAGGGGAAGGGGCAATGCGAATAGTCTGGGTAGCCATTTGACTAGATGTTCAGGAGTCTTATGGCTTGGGGGTAGAAGCTGTTTAGAAGCCTCTTGGACCTAGACTTGGCGCTCCGGTACCGCTTGCCGTGTGGTATCAGGGAGAACAGTCTATGACTAGGTTGGCTGGAGTCTTTGACAAATTTTAGGGCCTTCCTCTGACACCGCCTGGTATAGACTGGCGCATATAATAGAGTAACTGTTGTTTAAAAAATTTCACTGAATTTATAAAACAAAACTGACTAAAACATTTTATAAACAGGTGCCAGTTGGTTCTTTAGATAGGTATGGTCAAAAATGTTGGCAGTATCATACGAGACGGTACTACGGTATTCTAAAATGTTGGTATCATAAGTACCATGATATTACCGTGGTACCGGTATACCGTGCTACACATTGATGTGTGTCATACTTACAGATAACCTCAAGATGCCAAAGTTACCGAAGTCGTAGATCAAAATTTGGTAGAATAGCTCCTGGCTAAAAAAAGAAGAGAAAAAGCAAAATATTCAACACCTTGAGCAACCGCACAGGAATACTTCTAATCGATATATTTATTTTGCAGCAAAGTATATTTTTTTTAAAGCTTCTACATGCAACTCTGCACAACAAATGTTTTTCTGAACACTTCTACATTCATGTGGATGCTACTATGATTACAGATACAGTATAATGGATGAGTAAAAAAGTTGGAGGCATAAATATCATACCCCCCCCAAAAAATGTGAATCTCCCCTGTTATTGGTAATGGTGAGAGGTTAGCATGTCTTGGGGGGTATAACCTTTGTGCCTCTGTCACACAAGCTTGATGTAGTCATTGCGTGCTAGGAATATGGGACCAAATACTTTTGACTACTTTATTACAGGCCTTCAGAAAGTATTCATACCCCTCAACTTATTCCACAGTGTTGTTACAGCCTGAATTCAAAATGGAAGGTAGTTTTAATTTACTCACCCATCGAGACACAATACCCCATAAATGACAAAGTGAAAACATGTTCTTTGAAATATTTACAAATGTATTGAAAATGAAACACACATATTTAACTGACTTTGTAGAATCCCCTTTGGTAATGATTACAGCTGTGAGTCTTTCTGGGTAAGTCTTAGAGAGCGTTGTACAATATTTGCCCGTTATTATTTTCAAAATTCTTCAAGCTCTGTCAATTTGGTTGTTGATCATTGTTAGACAACCATCTTCAAGTCTTGCCATAGATTTTCAAGCAGATTTAAGGCAGACTAACTTGGCAACATTCACTATCTTCTTAGTAAACAACTCCAGTGTAGATTTGGCCTTTGGCCTTATGTTTCAGGTTATTGTCCTGCTTAAAAGGTGAATTAATCTCCCAGTGTCTGGTAGAAAGCAGACTGAACTAGGTTTCCCTCTAGGAGTTTGCCTGTGCTGAGCTCCATTCCGTTCCATGTCTTTCTTTATCCTTACCATAACATATGGGCTGAATACTTATTGACTCAAGATATCTCAGCTTAAATTGTTTATTCCTCTTTGACATTATGGGGTATTGTGTGGAGGCCACTGACACAAAATCTCAATGTAATACATTTCAAATGCAGGCTGTTACACAACAAAATGTGGAAAGTCAAGGGGTGTGAATACTCTCTGAAGCCACTATATGTGTGAATTCTTCCAAATACTTTATGGACACCTTCAAATGAGGGGACAAGATGCATAAAGTGCTTTCATATCCAAAAATGCTGCCCCGGTACAAGCCAAATTATACGTTTTAGCTTAACTGTCCAAATAAATAGGTAGGGGAGTGCATGTGGCTCTGACCTGAGTTTGGTGGTGTTGAGAAGGTACAGTTTGGTATGGTGCTGGATCAGAGTCCACTGGGGGTTGACACAGCCCACAAACGAGTGATTCTGAAGCATCTCTTGAAGACCTGAGGAAGACCAAACATACATTGGACAGGCTCTCAAACCAAATCTTCTGCTAAGGGTTTTTGCCCATCCTTAGTTTACTACAATCTCCCTTTTCTGTACTGAAGTAAGTACAGTATTGCAACAGCTGTGTGCGAAGTAGCTTTCTTCACCTGATGGTGTCAGCAAAGACACAATCACGAGTATAGTGGAATATCTACAGTATATAGTGGATTAGCTAATTCAAATCGAATTTCCCCTTCCTCAGTTCTCCCCCTTTCACACACTACTTCTAACCTATGGTAGTTAGAATTGAGACCACCGCAGACACTCCTTCCTGTACGTGTCCAGTATTTGATGATGGATGGAGTTGGGTATACCTTTGTGTGCGTGCTCAGCGATGTCATCTCTCAGCTCCTTCACACTGCTCAGCTTGATGGCTCGTCTCCTGGTTGTGGCTGCAGCAGTCAGGTCCTCCTGCTCCTCGTCCTGACCGGCACGGGGACGCTTCCTGGGCCGACCCAACAACACCCACACACTGCTATTACACTGCTTTTACTAAACAAGTAAACACACACCATACTCAGTTAAATACGTGCGCACACACACACATCTAACAAATACACGCGTGAGTACACACTCCATGCACCACCAAATATACAGACATTCTAAGCAACACTAAATACACTGACACACTCCATAAACCACGTAATACACTATTCAAACAAGCACTCAGTGAATGTATCCCTGAAGCCCACTAAGAAGGCATGATCACCTGGGGAGATCAGCTGGGGTATTTCGGCTGGTTCCCTCCCCATCCTCTGTGGCACCTGGCGCCTGTTCCTCCAGGATCTCTGCGTTGTCCATCTCTTCCATGTCATTGGTGGTCACAGGTTCCCCCCTGCTCTGCCCATTAGGGTTGGCGGTGGGAGTAGGGGCCAGCTTGGACGCCGGCTGGAGAAAGGCGTCCAGCTTTTGGGCTCTACTGTCGGTCCTGACCATCTGATGGGCGTAGACCCGCTCACTGTCCCCTGTGGAGTTGGAGGAAGACTTCCCCTCGCTGGTGGAGACAGACAGCCCAGGCAGCAATGTCTACAAAGAAATAGGTCAAACGGATAACCTTTTATTTTTCACCTCAATTCCAAGAATGCAGCTTCTCTTTTTTACTACTACTGATTCTACACACCAACAAATCCACTAAAGAAAAGAAAGAGAATTCCATACACCCACTTTAGCTTATTGGCACATACTGTATGTTGTGTTAAATACCTAGTAGTATAATATCCTGTTAAAAACAATACAAATGAGAAGACATTCAGCATGGAGGACTCCCGAGCTAACAACACCTGTGTGAAGTACGTGCGTGAGGAGTTGGAGCCCAGGAGTTTGCTCTCTATCTGTTTTTGAACGCTCTCGATGATACAGTCTTCGTGGAGGAAGTGCACCTCGTGTTTGGTAGGGTGGACATTCACGTCGATGTTATGAGGGGCAATCTCCAGGCTTAAGCAATAGAACAAAGAACAGTAAACACAACCAGAAATCATTTGCTATCCAGTTAAGTGACAGTAACCGGAGTTACCTGAGATATAGAAATGGGTGAGAGTTCTTGGGAAGGTATGCAGCATAAACGGTCTCAATGGCTTTTTTTAAGGCACTCGATTCAACCAGACGATCTGAGGGGAAAACAAGACTATTAGTAAAAAATTCACAGGAATATCGTATTCAAATAACTAGTTATTTTAACATAATGCTCCTGTGGCACATACGATTGATGAAGAGGATGAGGATGCACTTCTTCACTGAGTAGTTGGCGTTGGAGATGTGGCCCTTCAGCTTATAGGCAAGCTTCTGATCCTCACAGCCCACTTCAATCAGCTCCCTATGGAGAAAAAAAAACGTGCAACACACTGCTCACTCTTCATACCACAGACTCAATGGCAAAACTGGTATCGATGACATCAATGTACCCAGATTTCAACCCGTTCTGGTTGTAATTAAGTTATTTCAACCAGCTTCGCCCGCTGGGGAAGGTCAAGATCACTGGGCACAAGAAAAACCAGCAGAAGTCCAATTAACTTAACTATGCAGAACATATCAGATTAGAGCTCAAAGCATTCACTAACAGATCAAGATAAAACTCTGTCTGGCTGCAGATACAATTCAAAATGGATGGCATAACCTTTATTCACTCAACAAGGAACTGACATCCCAACATGAGGGAGTAATCTTGGAGGGGTATTTTTTCCTCCCCGTACCTGCTGACTGTATTGCCGAACACCACACGGATATTATCCAGTATGGAGGCGTTGGGTAGGGTCCTGACGTCTGCCATGGTCTCGCCTTGCTGAAAAAAAAAGAAAAAAAAAAGAGAATATTTGTGACAAACAACCTAAGTCTCCTCACAATGACAATGACCTCTGGTGAAAACATCAAGGGTAGGAAACGTGAAGGAAAACAAAATCTCACCTTTTTGACAGCAAAGCTTTTCCCAGAGTTGTGTATGGCATACCTGTCAAAACAAAAATATCAAAAAAGATAGTTTGCATGAGTCACAACACATTGCCAGCACACACAAAAAAAAAAATAATTGTGACGCTTGAGGCCACACACACACCTGCTCACCACCTCCACAATCCTGGAGTACTCCTCACTGGGGCTCTTCAGTGCTTTCCTCCTGGTGGACACGTTATAAAACAGATCCTCCGCCTGTGGATGTTCAGAGATACTTGAAGTCGTCGTCTCTTTTCGCACATTATAGTCGATATACCTTTGCAGTTGTACGTGTCTATTTAATGAACTCACAGTGATCTGTGTCCCCTGGTTTCCAGCGCAGGGTTTGGGTTGGGTCTTTAGTTTCCCATCGCAGTAGGTGGCTCTGGGGAGGGTGAGGGCAGCACTTACAGACTGAGGATTCAAACACGTTACTGGGCAATTCGACAAAAGGACTGATGGTCTCGTCAATCAAAGCGTAATGAAATAACAGGCTACCTGTAAGCACACTTGGCGTCAGCCGTTTTGGTTGTTATGGTCACATGGGCAACATGGCTTATACTGGCAAGTGCCTGAAACACACACACACACACGTCACATGGATAGTCCAGAAACACTAGAATTTAAAATCTAGCTTTGCCCACAAAGAATTAACCTACACCAAAATGCATCCCCATTACAATGTAACCTTGACAAATGTGGATGGTCGAATTACTCAAAAGATCAAACAAATCGGAAATGCTTCACCTCTCCTCGGAAACCATAGGTTGAGATGGCGTTGAGGTCCTCAAAAGTCTGGAGCTTGCTTGTTGTAAACCGTTCACATACTATTTCCATATCTTCTTTCTTCAAAAGAGAAAGTAAAACAGTTGAAAGAAAATTGAGAAGTGAACCAAAATATGGACTTGGTGGAAGTTGTTTATTTTGCTTACATGACACACGCGCACGCACACACACACACACACACACACACACACACACACACACACACACACACACACACCTTACCCTGATGCCAGTGCCATTGTCTTGTATCTGGATAAGTTTCAGACCCCCCTCCTTCACAGTCACCTGTATGTTGGTGGACTTGGCATCTAGACTGTAACATTACAGTGAATGCAGATGTCATATGGTGAACCAAACTGATATCTTCTCACAAACCAAATTGCAAAGACTTGGTACAGTAACTATGTAAACAATCAGCTGTCATGCGAATAGCAACTGCTGCACAGCTACAGTTAGCTATGGATATAACTCCAATGTGACAAGTATTAAATCACATTGGAGTTATTGCCAAAGCTAGCTATGCTACAGATTCAGTCACCAAATGCTGGGGGGGTCCAGTGCAGCAAAAATCAGGCACGCAGCTTCAACAGTACAGAAAAAGATGTGGTAAGGACCAGCAGCTTAATGCAGGACTTCCTCACGCACCTCAGCAGCATGTATTTGACACTGTAGAGAACCTCCGTGACAGTGGCTGAGGTCCACAGCTGCCTGACCACCACCCAGGCAGTATTGAACAAACACACGAGCAGGTGTGTGTGTGTGTGTTGGTATAAATATTTTTTTATTCATAATTCATACAAAATGTTGTTACTCATACATGCACGTCTAAAACTTTGTTACACTGTTGTATTCTCTGACATACAGACCTGGACCCAAACTGAAGACTTGTCTGGCCAACACAGACACCTATGAGGGTGTCAGTCTGACACCCAGAGATGACAGCACCCTGGCTCGTGTGACATCATCCATGTCCAAACTCATTGACCGGCTGTGCCAAAGCATGGGCAAGATATTTGGGGATTTTAGCTCTGGGATCCACAAAACTGGTGGATCTGCAAACTTGGCCTGATGCAGAAAACTCAGAAGTTTAGCATCTTACAATAACACTCCTGATCTTACTAACAATCCACACTTGTTAAAAACCCATAAAAGCATTTAACTAAATATTATTTTCCTTATTGTGTGTGTATCTTCAGATTTTGGAGATTCAGAGGTTGATGATCTAACAAGGCAATTTCAGTCTGTGATGTGGATCTGATCCCAGATCAGTGGACCATCCTGAAAGCTAGGCCCTACCAGGATCCAAAGAGCAGCGTGAAGAAGACGTCCTGGCCCGAGGTCCACAGGACGTTCAAACAACTTTGCCCTGACCTTCTTCAGCTGGTAGAGATCAGCTCAAGCCAGCGTCTGGCCCAGAAGGCCAAACTTTATGGAGCAGAGAGGAGCAAGGAAGACTGAGGACAAGGAGGAAGATAAGTCTGAACAAGACTGAAGAGGCCTGGCCTAATTTCAATCAAGCATGTGTGTGCGTGTGAGAGCGCGCGAGAGATAGAGATGTAATGGTTAGTAGTTCCGTGAGTTCTTGAGACTAGAGGTCGACCGATTAATCGGAATGGCTGATTAATTAGGGCCGATTTCATTTCTTAACAATCGGAAATCTGTATTTTTGGGAGCCGATTTTTTTTTAATATATATTTTTTTTATACCTTTATTTAACTAGGCAAGATAGTTAAGAACACATTCTTATTTTCAATGACGGCCTAGGAACGGTGGGTTAACTGCCTTGTTCAGGGTCAGATCAACAGATTTTCACCGTATCCGCTCGGGGGATCCAATCTTGCAACCTTACAGTTAACTAGTCCAATGCTCTAACCACCCGCCTCTCATTGCACTCCACGAGGAGCCTGCCTGATACGCGAATGAAGTAGAAGCCAAGGTAAGTTGCTAGCTAGCATTAAACTTATCTTATAAAAACCAATCATTCATAATCACTAGTTATAACTACACATGGTTGATGATATTACTAGTTTATCTAGCGTATCCTGCGTTGCATATAATCGATGCAACGCTGGGGGATGATTTAACAAAAGAGCATTTGCGAAAAAAGCACAATCGTAGGACGACTGTTGTTGCCGTAGACAACGTTGTTGCCGTTGATGTCTGGTGAGGACCTGCCTTACAACAGGCCTACAAGCCTTCAGTCCAGCCTGTGTTCCTGGTGTAACTCGGGCAATTGTTGTTGCCATCCAGTACCTGTCCCACAGGTGTGATGTTCGGATGTACCGATCCTGTGCAGGTGTTGTTACACGTGGTCTGCCACTGCGAGGACAATCAGCTGTCAGTTATGTCTCCCTGTAGCGCTGTCTTAGGCATCTCACAGTACTACGGACATTGCAATTTATTGCCCTGGCCACATCTGCAGTCCTCATGCCTCATTGCAGCATGCCTAAGGCACGTTCACGCAGATGAGCAGGGACCCTGGGCACCTTTCTTTTGGTGTTTTTCAGTCTCAGTAGAAAGGCTTCTTTAGTGTCCTAAGTTTTCATAACTGTGACCTTAATTGCCTACCGTCTGTAAGCTGTTAGTGTCTTAAAAAATGTTCCACAGGTGCATGTTCATTAATTGTTCATGGTTCAATGAACCATGAACAAGCATGGGAAACAGTGTTAAAACCCTTTACAATGAAGATCGGTGGTTATTTGGATTTTTACAAATGATCTTTGAGACAGGGTCCTGAAAAAGGGACGTTTCTTTTTTTGCTGAGTTTATGTATACACGTGTTTAATTTAACCTTTATTTAACTACGCAAGTCAGCTATGAACCAATTCTAATTTTACAATGACGGCCTAACCCGGACGATGCTGGGTCAATTGTGCACCGCCCTATGCGACTCCCAATCACGGCCAGTTGTGATACAGCCAGGGATCAAACCAGGGTCTTCAGTGACACCTCTAGCACTGAGATGAAGTGCCTTAGACCGCTGCGCCAACCGGGATGCCCTTTTCTTTGCGCTCTTTACTTATTCCCCCCCTAGATAATGTGTAGAATTGCTGGAAATTATCTTTAAAACTTTTTAAATGTTTCGCTCAGCCGCATGGCAAAATGTGTACCGTTAGGAAAGGATAGGAGAAAAGACAGCTAGCAGAGCAAAGGATGGGAGGAAAGGGATCAAGGAAAGGAAGCTGTCTATTCTTTATTTAATCTGTATTTAACTAGACAAGTCAGTCAAGAACAAATTCTTATTTATGTAGGGGGTACCAGTACCGAGTCAATGTGCGGGGGTACAGGTTAGTAGAGGTAATATGTACATGTAGGTAGAGGTAAAATGATTATGCATAGATAATAAACAGAGAGTAGCAGCAGTATAAAAACAATGGGGGGGTCAATGTAAATAGTCTGGGTGGCCATTAAATGAATTGTTCAGCAGTCTTATAGCTTGGGGTTAGAAGCTGTTAAGGAGCCTTTTGGACCTAGACTTGACGCACCGATACCGCTTGCTGTGCGGTAGCAGTCTATGACTTGGGTGACTGGAGTTTGTTTGGGCCATCTGGCACCGCCTAGTATATAGGTACTGGGCTGTACACACTACCCTCTGTAGCGCCTTACGGTCAGATGCCAAGCAGGTTCCATACCAGGCGGTGATGCAACCGGTCAGGATGCTCTCAATGGTGCTGCTGTAGAACTGAGCATCTTTTCTGTCTCCTGAGGGGGAAAAGGCATTGTCGGGCCCTCTTCTCCACTTTCTTGTTGGGCTTGGACCATGATAGTTTATTGGTCATGTAAACACCAATGAATTTGAAACTCAACCCACTCCACGACAGCCCCGTCGATGTGAATGGGGCGTGTTCGGCCCTCCTTTTCCTGTAGTCCACAATCATCTCCTTTATCGTGCTCACCCGAGGGGCCCCTTGCGTCATCTGTGGCGGCAATATGGGAATTGGAGTGGGTCTAGGATTTCCAGGATGATGGTGTTGGTGTGAGCCATGACCAGCCTTTCAAAGCACCTCATGGCTACCGACGTGAGTGGTACAGGGCAGTAGTAATTTCGGTAGGTTACCTTCGCTTTCTTGGGCACAGGGACTATGGTGGTCTGTTGAAAGATATAGGTATACAGACCCTTTACTCAGTACTTTGTTGAAGCACCTTTGGAAGCAATTACAGTCTCAAGTCTTCTTGGGTATGATGCTACAAGCTAGGCACATGTGAATTTGGGGAGTTTCTCTCATTCTTCTCTGCAGATCTCTCCAAGCTCTGTCAAGTTAGATGGGGAACGGCTTCCGTCTGGCCACTACCACAAAAGGCCTGATTGGTGGAGTGCTGCAAGGAACTCTGGAGCTCTGTCAGAGTGACCATCGGGATGTTGGTCACCTCCCTGACCAAAGCCCTTCTCCCCCGATTTCTCAGTTCGGCCAGGCAGCCAGCTCTAGGAAGAGTCTTGGTTCCAAACTTCTTCCATTTAAGAATGATGGCCACTATGTTTTTGGGGACCTTCAATGCTGCAGAAATGTTTTGGAACCCTTCCCCAGATCTCTGCCTGGACACAATCCTGTCTTGGAGCTCTACAGACAATTCCTTCAACCTCATGGCTTGGTTTTTACATAGACAGGTGTGTGACTTTTCAAATCATGTCCAATCAATTGAATTTACCACAGGTGGACTCCAATCAAGTTATAGAAACATCAAGAATGATCAATGTCGCAGCGGTCTAAGGCACTGCATCTCAGTGCTGGAGGCATCACTACAGACACCCTGGTTCAAATCCAGGCTGTATCACAGCCAGCCGTGATTGGGAGTCCCATGACAGCCTACATTGTAAGTAAGAATTTGTTCTTAACTGACCTTGCCTAGTTATATATATATATATATATATATTGTGTGTAGATTGAATGCACTGTATGTAAGGGATAATCAACAAGAGGCTTTGCGTTCTATGGAAAATAAGGAATGCCATGGAAGGTGTGTTGCACAATGCGTTAGGGGAGTAGAACTAATCTTCCATTGACTAACGCATAGCCTCTCGTTGATTATCCTTTACATATACCACAGCTTATAGCATAGAGCCACGAGTTGATTATCCCATTTATGCCATGGCTAGAATTTAATACATTTGCCGCTATACATTTTCTCAACATCCACTGAAGTAGCTATCAAGTTTACTAGATCGCAACAGTGGTTGCCTTGGTTACCAAACAAACAGACTTGCTAGTTTATCTAAACAAACCATCAGTCCTAGCTTGCTATTATGAAAATCTAATTCAGTAATGGCAATAATGTTTTCAATTTGACTTTTACTGTCAAAAGCAGTTCAAACACAGAACATGTAAGAACTAAATATAGTAAAGGAATTCTACAGTGCATTAGAGGGAAATAATGCATGCTCTAAAATAACCTTCAAACCAATCCGAAACAAGTATTCAACAATGACATGGCAAAACAGACTTAAACTGGGTGGTTCGAGCCCTGAATACTGATTGGCTGACAGCCGGTGTATATCAGACCCTATATTACAGGTATGACAAAACATACATTTTTACTGCTCTAATTACATTGGTAACCAGTTTATAATAGCAACAAGGCACCTCTGGGGGTTGTGGTATATGGCCAATATACCACTCTGCGTTGCGTTGTACTTAAGAACAGTTCTTAGCTGTGGTATATTGGCAATATACCCCCCCCTTATTGCTTAAATATACCACGGGTATGAGGCAAAACAGTTGTTTACTGTTCTAATTACATTGGTAACCTGTTTATAATAGCAATACTGTACCTCTGGGGTTTGTGGTATATGGCAAATATACCACGGCTAAGGGCTACCTCCAGGCACTCCGCCGTGGATAAGAACCGCCTTTAGCCGTGGTATATTGGTCATATACCACACTGATACTGATTGATTGTAAATGCGGAAAGGGAACTACGAACGATAGGAGGAAAGAATCATCATTTGCTTTTGATAATGACTCATTTACTTTGGATCATGACATAGTTTCACAATCATATCTATATAGGCGTATTTACAGAAAGATTTTCATTTTAAAAGTTGCATTCTGTATTTGCACAACTGACAGAACTCTATCTCCATAGAGCTAGCCAGCTAACTCGTTAAATAACGTTAGTACCATCAGACACAATTATAAACTCTTAGCTTGAACGCTAGCTAGCTACTTTTGTTAGCAATACGGCTAACAATTAGCATTCATCCTAGTTAGCTAGTTAACTTACCAGTTTTCAAGCAATTCTTTGATAGCATTTGCAGGACGTTGGATAACTTCTCCAGCAGCAATCCGATTAACAACGGTCTCATCGAGTCTCCGAATCACCCCGGACATACTGTTAGCTTTGATTCAGGTGGTGAATATTATCAGAAGTAACACAAATAGCTGCTTAAATGGGACACCCTTACTTAATAAGAGTAGCTAGCTTAGCATCCTACCACCATCACAACATGTTGTTAAAAGCGCGGGGGAGAGTGAGGGGTTCGATTAATCTCGCCAGTGCGGCCGTTGAAGCGTGTTTTGCACCGGCTGAAAGTTGATTGCATTCGATTTGGAACCGGGCTGCCTCCCGGACGTGAGCCAGGTGCCCCGCTCTGTCCGAGGCCGAGGTCGCCTCAAAACAAAAGTGAAGTAATTATTAAGCAATAATTAAGTAATTAGTAGGATTCTGTTTTCCCATGCAACAGTGACATCTGCCTTCACAATAAAAACTAGTTGGAAAAAGCACACATTTATTTTATGGAAAAGAGATGTATGTTTCTGGACGACGCACCAATACTGCCTTGTTGACAAAATAACGGAGTGGTGTCACTTACTGCTTTCGCCCGATGATGTGACCGGATTTTTGCCCGGTTCAACCTGGGCCAGTGTAAAATAACTCCCTGTGTCAAATCTCTTCTATACAACCCCACGATTGGCTGTTCCTAAAAACAAGTCAACTGTAGCAGCCAATAGGGATAGGGATTGCTGTAACAAATCGTGAGTGCCTGTGTTTCCTGTGATACAATGCTACTTTTTGTTTTGGTTTAGACTACTACTAGTGTGCATTATCAAAAAAAGTATTTTATATTTAGCTGCCATGAAAATTGCCACAGTGCTGTCAATCTGCTGGAGATTAACATCTAATCATTTACATAATAATCATACCAAAAATAAAATCCTTATTTTTTGGTGTCATATATTTTATATTAGTAAAACATGTTTTGTGGTAAAACAACAACAACAGTATTTACACTTTTGAGCCACAGCAACCTCATATTTTGGGTTCCGGCAGCATGACATGGATGGGATAGAATGCTGTGAGCAGTGCATCAGGAGGGTGGCGCTGTTTGGTCACCAAGACCAGGCTGAACTTCTCAATGCGGTCCAGCATGAACTCAGTTCTGGCATACTGAGGACCATCTGTGGAGCGCACCAGGCTCAGGTACCTACCGGGAGACGACATACCTTGATATCAATCTCGCAATGAGAGGGCGCAGCCTTGCATTTTTTTACGTCTTACATCACCACTTAAATGTTGAGATGATCTATGCGCTGGCAGTGAGCGCTTGGTATTGTACCTCTCTTCTTGCAGGAGCTCCTTGTTCATCAGCTGCTCACTCAGCCCTGGGTTCACCTGGTCTAGCTGGTTCTGTACACTCTCAAACAAGTCCACCTCCATCATGTTAATAACCAAGGGCTTTCCGAACCTGCAGACAGGATTACATCAGAACAGCCTTTCTATTCATACATACATTTATCTGTTTCCTTATTCACTCCTTTATTTATACAAAAACAATATTTTTTGTGACATATTTACTGTTGGCAATTCAAATGAGCAGCCCGACCCTGAATTTGATATACATTAAGGTTTTACAGCAAACTCTTAAAAACACTTCTTACACCTGCTGCTGTCGTTGATGTGCATAACTCAAATTTAGGCTTAGGGTGCTCATTGCCGGCACCCCTGTAATATCTCTCTCTCACACCTGATGGCCCCCAGTAGAGCGAGTCTCAGTTTGTCAGGCTGCATGTCTCCAGGGTGCAAGGCGTCCAGGTAGTTAGTGTCTCTGTAGCGTAGAAATGTGGCAGCCTGACCATAGGTATCCACAAGCAGGGGCCACCTAACATCAGATACACAGCCAGTGTGGATAAACTTAATTAACTGAATCTAATGTTAAATTGTAAACAGAGCGATTAGCTAAATACAGAGAGATGAACAACCTGTTTGCGTTTTGTTTGAGCAGCTAACCTGAGGGCAAAAAGTCATACTAAAGTGAGTAAGTAATTATTATAATTTTTTTTACCTGCCATCCTGCTTGATCTTGCCGCCTACATCTTTAATAAGAACTTCCTCAAGGTCACGAACCGGGCAACGAACCCCACCACGGTCCAGGACAGCATCTTAGTTCACATAAACACACACTGTGAGAATATTACATTTTGTGTTGCTCCAGGGAAAGGTGTGTTTGTTTGTCTCTGTGTCTGTGTGTGTGGGGGGGGTGTACCTGCATGTGTGTGTGCGTGTGACATTACATACCACCACCAGACTGCTCTCTCAGTGTCAGCTTGGCAAGGGATAGTTTTCCTGCAGCCTCATGAGCTGCTATTTGAGCTTTTGCCAACACATCTTCAGCTTCATGAACCACCTTTATGCACGCACGCACACACACACACACACACACACACACACACACACACACACACACACACACACACACACACACACACACACACACACACACACACACACACACACACACACACACACACACACACACACACCAGTACTGAGACAATACATACATCAGTACTGAGACAATACAACTTTAGCAGTGTGCTAAAAAAGTACAGTGACTACCAGCAAGGTGACTTTAGCCTGCTCCTCCATACCCTTCCTCACACATGTATCATGTTCTGTGATCCTCTTATTCAGCTCAACGAAGGTCTTCTGCAGCTATATACACACAGAGGGCGAGTGACGTCAGAGTGATGAAAGGGACATTTTCCCTGTTCATCTTGTAACTATTGATTCCAGATGTGTCTTACCTCTCTTTGGCATCGCTCATGCTCTTTCTGGAGCTGATCCACCTCCCCTTTCAGGCTGGGGGAAAACACAGGCCATTTTTGGTTTGCACGTTTGCACTGTTTCCCCCTATCAGTGAACAATGTGTGGGGAAATCATGTCAGCTATCCTCTCTATCTGTCCTCAACTCAGCAAAAGTGACTATGCAGGACTGGCCTGATGACGTGACTTAACAGGACTCATGTGCCTTTGTGTTGAAGGAGAGGGGAAGTAGATAGATATAAACATATTACATATAGTACAAATAATGAGTGCACACAACATCTGATCTCTGGCCAAGCTATTCAGTTTCTCTTACTGTTCTGGCTAAATGGTGTACCTTACTCTGCTGTCTATGCTTTATGCATGAGACATGACCTAATTAGACTATGTTTGGGAGCATAGGGTTGGGTTTCGAGAGTGTCATACTCTACGAAAGGTTTCTGTTTTGAGTGGGAGGGGTTGAACACTTGGGCGTGACTCTTACCGGTCAGTCTCCGCCTCGTTCTGCTTTTCCTCTTCCTCCGCCCTCCTCTGTTCCTCTGCCTTCATCTTCGACAGCATGGAGTCAGTGGCACTCAGATCCCAGTTCTGTAAAGTGGCAACCACAGCCTCTTCAGAAGCCACCTGGAACATGTCCACAAACACATAAGCCCAAACATGGCTTGTAAAAACACAATTACACAGCCACCCTCTGTATCCGTCTCTCTCACACACACACACACACACACACACACACACACACACACACACACACACACACACACACACACACACACACACACACACACACACACACACACACACACACACACACACACACACACACACACACACACACACACACATACATACATACATACATACATACATACATACATACATACATACACACACACACACACACACACACACACACACACACACACACACACACACATATATAAAGAACCCGGATTATTGTCTATGCGCACACACAGTCACTCATACCTGCTCTGGAGTGCTACCATCCTCTGCATGGGTCCTCGGGTCTGCCCCAAGCTGTAGAAGAGTCTGCACTGCCCCAAGATGGCCTCCAAACGCAGCTCTGTAGATTGGAGTCCGTCCAAATGCACCCTATTAACAAAAAAAACCACTTCCTGACATACTTCTGCAATTGCTTAGGCCTTAGGCATGGACATTTAACTCCAATACTCAGAAAGATATATTTAGCTGTTTGCCTGCTGGAGAAAATTTGTGGAAGACAAATACTTTCAAAGAAAGGGTGTAAGTCAAGTCATGCTTGTTTTTTTTATTTAACCAGGCAAGTCGGTATTGAACAAATTCTTATTTACAATGACGGGGAGGGAACAGTGGGTTAACTGCCTTGTTCAGGGGCAAAACGACAGATTTTTACCTTGTCAGCTCAGGGATTTGATCTAGCAATTTTTCAGTTACTGGCCCAACACTCTAACCACTAGACTAACTGCCTATCAATAGATGTGAACAGTCGTGGCCAAAAGTTTTGAGAATGACACAAATATTAATTTCCACAAAGTTTCTTGCTTCAGTGTCTTTAGATATTTTTGTCAGATGTTACTATGGAATACTGAAGTATAATTACAAGCATTTCATAAGGGTCAAAGGCTTTTATTGACAATTACATGAAGTTGATGCAAAGAGACAATATTTGCAGTGTTGACCCTTCGTTTTCAAGACCTCTGCAATCCACCCTGGCATGCTGTGAATTAACTTCTGGGCCACATCCTGACTGATGGCAGCCCATTCTTGCATATTCAATGCTTGGAGTTTGTCAGAATTTGTGTGTTTTTGTTTGTCCACCCGCCTCTTGAGGATTGACCGATGGCTGATGGTAGCGCTCACCTTGTCTTCTCCACACAAGCTTTTCTTCGGATGCCCCAAACAATCAGAAAGGGGATTCATCAGAGAAAATGACTTTACCCCAGTCCTCAGCTGGTTGACCGAGGAAGAACAATGATTCCAAGCACCACCCTCCTTTTCAAGCTTCCAGTCTGTTATTCAAACTCAATCAGCATGACAGAGTGTTCTCCAGCCTTGTCCTCGTCAACACTCACACCTATGTTAACGAGAGAATCACTGACAAGATGTCAGCTTGTTCTTTTGTGGCAGGGCTGAAAAGCAGTGGAAATGTTTTTTTTGGGATTCATTTCATTTGCATGGCAAAGAGGGACTTTGCAATTAATTGCAATTCATCTGATCACCCTTCATAACATTCTGGAGTACATGCAAATTTCCATCATACAAACTGAGGCAGCAGACTTTGTGAAAATTAATATTTGTGTCATTCTCAAAACTTTTGGCCACGACTGTATGTTTGTGTGTGTCAGTGGGAATGGGTGGGTGAGGGAAGACACTCACTCTCATCTGACCAAGAGCTAATATTTATGTTCGTGCTGCATTCTCTCACCCGTGTGTTTATGTCCGCACCCCTTTCCACCAATAAGGTGATGACTTCCGGCTGACCCCCACCTGCTGCTTCTGACACTGCTGTGTTGCCATTGGCATCTGTGATGTTAATCATGAAAAGTTGGTTTAGCAGCCGCTGGCGTTTGCCTGCTTCATCCAACCCAAGGCCACGCTTTGTGTCCCTATCAGACACCTAGACAAGGACCAGTGCATCTATTAATCTTTGTCATGTCTTCATTACTTGTCCACACAGATCTCACAGATATCACATATCAGTCTCACCTCCTTCAAAATTGCTAACACTTCCTCTGCATCTCCATCGAACGCTGCTTCCAGAAGTCGAGTTCGCAGAAGCTGCTCTTCCTTCTTCCCCTTTCTCTCGTCCTCGTCCTTCTTCCTTTTCCACTCCGCCTCTTCCTGTTCTCTTCGTACCAGTGCCACAAAAGCCTGCAGGCCAATCAAAACACACCTTTCAGGGTACACACACTTCTCATTTTCAGAAACAATGACATTACATTGATTGTAGACTACAACACACTCAAGCACACTCACGGATGCTATTTGAAAGAAGAACAAGCAAAGGAGGAGATCTGAGTCAACGTGTAATGCCAAGAGTTCTATTACTCATGATTTCAAATTTCAATATGTTGATATACTTTATAAATCCAAACCTAACACTGTCATTTTCATATAATGTCATTTTCATACACTGTCATTTTCATATAATTAGCTAACCTCTTTCTCCAAGCGATCCATAAGGTCTTCATAGTCCTGTTTTTCCTTCTGTCTCCGAACCCGCTCTCGCCTGGCCAGCAGGCCTCGAGTGGCCCGCTGGATGGTCACTGCAGCTAGCTCCACTGGAGTCAGCTCTACATCTACAACAACAATAAACATGCATACAGTGAGTACAAACAAGTCCCTGTTATTTCAGTTTAGTTTCGATTTGCACATTTTTTATTTAGTTTTAGTTGTCTAAAAATATTTCTATTTCCTTTTTATATGATTTAGATCCAGTTTTAGTGTTTAGCTGCAGAAAGCATGCGTGGTAGGCTTGTAACCATTTGTGTCTGTGTTTTTTACTTCACTTATTGCAACTCTGGGGCAGTAATACATAAGATGATGGGTAAGGTTAGGTTAGGTTTCAATTATAAAGTAAATCCCAATATGACTTGGATTTAAAAGGAATAGCGTTGTGATTGGTGCAAAAAAATATGTTGGAAGGAAACAATCCAATGCTTTTTAACTGTAGTAGTACATGTAAGAAGAACCAAGTTAGATAGCCAGACAATTTTTCCCCTATTAGCTAGTGATCGCCTTCTCCTGGCTGCATTTACCCGCCAGATACAGTGGCTTATAAACCCAAAAGCTTGAAAACCCAACTCGACCCCATTCGATTTTCCCCCAAAGTTTAGAGAAAATAACTCAAACTGGACATAATTCATGATAGTTTTTATTTAATTTAGTTTTGGAATCAAAGTTAATTGTTTCAGTATAGTTTAGCCTCAGTACAGATTCATTGTATTGTCTTTGTCCGTCAAGGTTTATTTGTTCATTTCCTTTGTTCAACCAGATAAGTTAGAGAACATATTCTCTTTTACAATAACAACCTGACAAGAGTAACAAAGCAAAGCCACAGACTCACACAACAACACCCGTGCAGTATACATAAGATTGTACAGTCGACTTTACAGCCTAATCCTATCTGTACAGCCCAAATATTTGTTTAACCTGGAGGATTCCGTTTCTTTGTGCTGCTCAGTATGTTGAACTTGACGACGGCTATTTCTAGTTTTTATTATTATAATTTCCCATATAGGCCTATATGTTTAATAAACACAGCGCATTCGGAAAGTATTGAGAGCCCTTCACTTTTTCCACATTTTGTAACATTACACCCTTGTTCTAAAAATGGATCAACATCCCTCAACAATCTACACACAATACCCCATAATGACTAAGATTTTTTAAATAAAAAAATACACAAAAACTGAAATATTACATTTGCATAAGTATTCAGACCCTTTACTCAGTACTTTGTTGAAGCACCTTTGGCAGCAATTACAGCTTTGAGTCTTCTTGGCTATGACACTACAAGCTTGGCACAGCTGTATTTGGGGAGTTTCTCTCATTGTTCTCTGCAGATCCTCTCAAGCTCTGGAAGGTTGGATGGGGAGCGTCGCTGCACAGCTATTTTCAGGCCTCTCCAGAGATGTTCGATCGGGTTCAAGTACAGGCTCTGGCTGGACCACTCAAGGATATTCAGAGACTTGTCCCGAAGCCACTCCTGTGTTGTCTTGACTGTGTGCTTAGGGTCGTTGTCCTATTGGAAGGCAAACCTTCACCCCAGTCTGAGGTCCTGAGCAGGTTTTCATCAAGGATTTCTCTGTACTTTGCGCCGTTCATCATTCCCTCAATCCTGACTAGTCTCCCAGTCCATGTCGCTGAAAAACATCCCCACAGCATGAGCATGATGCTGCCACCACCATGCTTCAACGTGGGAATGGTATAGGCCAGGTGACGTGATGCTTGGCACTCAGGCCAAAGAGTTCTATCTTGGTTCCAACAAAAGGGCCGAGGCTTTTGTGAAGCGATGGGTAACGATGCTTCGAGGGTGACTGTTGACGTGTGCAGAGCGTCCCTGGTTCGCGCACAGGTCAGGGCGAGGGGACGGACGTAAAGCCTATACTGTTACATATAGACAGATGTGTGCCTTTCCAAATCATCTCAAATCAATTGAATTTACCACAAGTGGACTCCAATCAAGTTTTAGACATCTCAAGAATGATCAAAGGAAACGGCATGCACCTGAGCTCAATTTTGAGTCTCATAGCAAAGGGTCAGAATACTTATGTAAATACGTTATTTCTTTCGATTTTTCATTATCAGGTATTGTGTGTAGATTGATGTGGATTTTCTTTTTATCTAATCCATTTTAGAATAAGGCTGTAACGTAACAAAATGTTGAAAAAGTGAAGGGGTCTGAATATTTTCCAAATGCACTGTATATGGTTTATCAATTTTTATTTAAGTTGATTTGCTGCATTTATCTAAATAAAAGTTTTGTATTAAATGGAAATAATAATATACTGTACATAAAAGGAATGTAGGCCTAGTATTTCATACCATCTCATGAATACCATCTGAGAGCTACAGCTGAAAAGGCTTTCAACTGTAACGGTTTTCTTGAGGTGAAGGAGAGGCGGACCAAAGCGCAGCGTGGTTATTTTGATTCACGTTTAATAAAGCACTTCACATGAACAAACTAACAAAAAACGTGAAAACCCAAAACAGTCCTATCTGGTGCAAACACAGAGACAGGAACAATCACCCACCAACACACAGTGAAACCCAGGCTACCTAAGTATGATTCTCAATCTGAGACAACTAATGACACCTGCCTCTGATTGAGAACCATACTAGGCCGAAACATAGAAAAACAAACATAGACTGCCCACCCCAACTCACGCCCTGACCATACTAAATAATGACAAAACAAAGGAAATAAAGGTCAGAACGTGACATCAACATAATTGCTCATTTGTTAACTAAAGGAGTACGGCAACAGCTGTCAAAGCTATGAATCCCGCTCTATGATATGTAGTGAGGCAATTATTTATGTACTGAAGACAACTTAATTTTACATGCTCTACAGCAGGGTTCCCCAAATGGCGGCCCGCTGTGAATTTGGCATGCCGGTGGTTTTATTTGCCCCCCCCCCCCACAAGTTTTATGAGAAAAAAAAATGTATAAAATAAGAAATTGGTTATTTTATTATTTTATTGTGGGGGTGAGGGGGGGCCTTTTCATTGTTGGACATAAAAGAACGTAAAAACACCAGGAAATCAGCTCCAATGGATTTTAATTTTGAAAATCTGTTCCCAAAGTTCCCACGGATAACAGAGAGATGTTTTGGGCTCCCGGGTGGCGCAGCGGTCTAAGGCATTGCATCTCAGTGCTAGAGGCATCACGACAGACACCCTGGTTTGAATCCAGGTTGTATCACAACCGGCCATGATTGGGAGTCCCATACGGTGGTGCACAATTGGCCCAGCGTCGTCCAGGTTTGGCTGGTATAGGCTGTCATTGTAAATAAGAATTTGTTCTTAACTGACTTGCCTAGATAAATAAAGGTAAAAAAATATATAAAAATAACTGAGGTACTAAATGCGCTTTACATAGTAGGGGGAAACTCACCTCATCCACCATCAATGTGTAGCACCCAACTCAGTGATGCACAGCGACCATTTTTGTGCCAGAACTCTCACCACACATCAACTATCAGGTGTAGAGGTGAGGAGTGATATACGCCAATTAGGAATGAGGGGGATGATTAGATGGCCATGATGGAATGTGGCCAGGTTGGAAATTTTGCCATGACACCAGGGCGTACACCCCTACTCTTACAATAAATCCCATTGGGATTTTGAATGACCACAGAAAGTCAGGACACCCATTTTAACGTCCCATCTGAAAGACGGCACCCTGCACAGGTCAATGTTTCCAAATGTAATCAAGGTTTTTGTCACGTTCGTTGATGGAATGAGGAGACCAAGGTGCAGAGTGGTAGGCGTACATCTTTCTTTTATTAAATGACACCGAAAAATCAACAAAATACAAATGACCGTAAAGCTATATGCAGTGCAGAAGACAACTACACAAAAACAAGATCCCACAAACTAAAGGTGGAAAAAGGCTGCCTAAGTATAATCCCCAATCAGAGACAACGATAGACAGCTGCCTCTGATTGGGAACCATACCCGGCCAACAAAGAAATAGAAAAACTAGAATGCCCACCCAAATCACACCCCGACCTAACCAAATAGAGAAATAAAAGGCTCTCTAAGGTCAGGGCGTGACAGTTTTAGTCAAATATTATATCTGTTTAGGCTTCTTGCGGTAAATTTGCAGTCTAAATGTTTTATTTTTTATTATGTTTCGGCCCCCGATCATCCGCTCAAGAAAAAATGTGCTTGCGGCTGAATGTAGTTGATGTTCCCTTCTCTATAGTTCCTACTGCTCCCATGTGTGCCTTGGGTGGTGCCTGCAGGAAACAATGAGGGATTGTTTTCAAGCTTGCATAATTTCCTTTGACCACATCAGACTCCCTTGGGTGTAATGAAGAGTAACAGACAGTTGTGTAATGTAAGCAATGTGTTCATTCTTTTGAACTCCAGGGTGGTTTATGAATGTGTGATTGCACACTGTCCCCGGTAAGAAGAACACAGCCGATCCTAGGGAAAAATTATTATTCTCTCCTTTTTTTCCCACCCCTTTTTCATGGTATCCAATTGGTAGTTACAGTCTTGTCTCATCGCTGCAACTCCCGTATGGACTCGGGAGAGGCGTGCGTCCTCCGAAACACAACCAAGCCACACTGCTTCTTGACACAATGCCCACTTAACCCGGAAGCCATCCGCACCAATGTGTCAACGGAAACACCATACACCTAGCGACCATGTCAGCGCCCAGCCAGCCACAGGAGTCACTAGTGCGCGATGGGACAAGAACCTCCCTGCCGGGCCAAACCCTCCCCTAACTAGGACGACGCTGTGCCAATTGTGCGCTGTCCCATGGGTCTCCCAGTCGCGGACGGCTGCAACAGAGTCCGGACTCTAGTGGCACAGCTAGCACTGCAATGCAGTGCCTTTGACCACTGCACCACTCTGGAGGCAATTATTATTCTCTTCTGGTCGAGTCCTAACTTGAGATGAGCATGCTTAACTGGCTTTCTCATAAATCAAGCAACACAATATAGTCTATCATGCCCTGAGCGACAGCAGCTTTTTAGATCTCAGGGAAGTATCCTGTCACCAATGTACCTCAGCCAACATACTACGGGCGAGTTTCACTTCTACTACACAAGCATTAGGCACACAGATCTCAACTGATGACTATGGCCTAGGTATATGAGGACAATCAAAAAAGCACTTCTTTACATTGTTGCAATGGAAGTAAGCTAAAGGTACATTGACTAATTTGGCATGATAAGAATGAGCAATGCAGAGCAGTACTTTTCTTTGGTGGTTGCACTGTCTTGGCACTGGCAGAGGTGTTACGTCTTGTCTTGGCAGCATCAGCTTTGCCTTTGGACTGGCCACCCTGGGTCACACCAGTGCTCTGTCTGCGCTGGGGGGAGGCACCTTCCAGAGCACAAACAAAGAGGGGAAATTAGACTACACATTAAGCGAAAGAGAAACACATCTCTATGTACAGACGGCCGACACAGTTAATGTGATGGTAACCAAAACCAATTAACCAAAACATGTACCATCACAAGTTTAGGTACATACTTAAATTTTTACAGCAAAGTAAAGTAATGAAACAGGCAGGGAGCAGGTTTCGAACCCTCGACCTTCTAGCCCGAGGTCCGGCGCGTGTCGAGTTCCACGATTATAAACCCAGGGTCCTTACACTAATTTAATGTTACTTGGTGTTTAAAATGGGCTGGAGATATTGGTAACTTGTTAACGTTAATTGATATAAAGCCTATTAAACAGCTTCAACCTCCAATTGTTTTGCATCTTCATTTCAGACAACATTTTACTTAGGCCTAAAATACTTTCATATTCGGGAATCAGATCCCCAATGGCTAACGTCGTTAGACACCTCTACTTGAAGTTTAATTCCAATGCTAGTCATGGTTTGCATACCTGCATCTGATGATTGGACTGCTCCCTTCGACGGTGCCTTGGCTCTAGTTTTCCCTGGGCTCTTAGTACTACGTGAATTCATATTTTGTCCAAATAATAGTTCGACGAACCAGCCTAGAAGCCCATTACTCTAGTACAATTAGCCAAAAATACATTATGGTTTCAAACCTACGCAAATTAGCTGTTGGATTCACAATCCCTTCCTGAACTCTCACTGGTCACCATAGTAACACTTGCGCGGCTTGGTCTCACGCGAAGGTAAAATAGAAATAGAATGAATAGAATGGGTTTGTCAACGTTCAAGTCAATAGGCGCGTTCTAGCGGATGTCTTTTGTCAACTCGGTAACCATTCTTGGTCAACGCCTTTCAAAGTGTGTTGCATTTTGAAAGTGTGTTGCATTGTCTGACTTGCGCCTACCAATTACTGTATACACTGAGTGTACAAAACATTAGGAACACCTTCCTAATACTCAGTTGCACCCCCCTTTTGCCCTCAGAACAACCACATTTCGTCGGAGCATGGACTCTACAAGATGTCGAAAGCGTTCCACAGGGATGCTGGCCCATGTTGACCCCAATGCTTCCCACAGTTGTGTCAAGTTTGATGAATGTACTTTGGGTGGTGGACCATTCAAACACACAGGAAACTGTTTAGCGTGAAAACACCGGCAGTATTGCAGTTCTTGACACACTCAAACCGTTGCGCCTGGCACCTACTACCACATCCCGTTCAAAGGCACTTAAACCTTATTAACAAATATCAACAAACAAGAGGAATAGTCACATGCAAATAAGCATACATACAAACTATTTACATTGCCAGGAATCCTAAACAAACAAATCATATTCATTAATAATACAACAAGTTTTAATTGCATTTTTGTTTGAATTAGACCATTTGCATTTGTGAGTATGAAACGTACCTAATATTATTAGCAGTTTAATTAAATATACTACATCTTTATCAATGTCAGAATTTCTGAAATAAATCATTATATATCAAAACCATTAAATAGTACAACCGGTCCTATTTGTTTTGTAACAAAATTCTGTATGTCAATCCCAAAAATTATACTATAAATACAGGTAAAAAAACAAATGCAAAATGGTCTCCTTCTCCATTCCACAGAAATCACATTTATAATCAATATTCAGCTTGAATCTTTCCAAAACATGTTTCACAGGATAAATGCTATGTAACATTTTAAATGAAACTTCCTATACCTTGTTACTGATACAATATTTGTTAGCAATTTTCCATGCTCTCCCCCATGTTATATCACCATAGATATTTGACCAAAAGAATTGTAGTATCACAAACAATTTTCCTAATCTGTTTATTACTACATTCATCTTTGATGTTAATGTTGCCAATTAATATATTTTAATGTAAATATATGTTTACTTACATCAACCACAGAGGAATTTAAAAGAGATACAACACCCCTTGGAATCGCATCAAAAACAATTGCATATTCTTTCGGGGTTATTGGAATTTTTAATTTATCAAGAAATTCCCCATATGAGAGTAGATATCCATCCTCATTCAGTAACTGACCAACCAAAATCATTTTATTCTCAAACCAGTTACGAAAAAAAGAGACTTATTTTTAAATCGTATATCTTTGCTGTTCCATAGATAGTATCTGTGAGGCGGGGGAATTTTTTTAAATTTTATTTTATTTTACCTTTATTTAACTAGGCAAGTCAGTTAAGAACAAATTCTTGTTTTCAATGATGGCCCAGGAACAGTGGGTTAACTGCCTTGTTCAGGGGATGTGTTTATACGCAAACATCCAAGCTAAAATCGCCTGCAAGTGACATCAATAAGGGCTGTAGCTACTCCAGGGAGTGATGTGCAGCCTCTCGTTGAGTAAGTAAAGTTGAAGGGTGACCGGGGGACTGCAGGCTGTCATATAATATATCCTTATAACTTCCTCTGTGTGCAAGTTTAAAATAATCGGTTCAATGACATACATATTGTGCACTATAAGCAATTATTGTTATCATGATTGTCCTCAAATAATTTTTTTGTTTTTTACAAAGAGATTTTCCTATTCACTATCATGGGGGGATTCTGTTTTCTGCTAACAATGCTGTAACGCGCTCGGCCTTGAACTTACGTGGCTTCATTGAGAGGGGTCAGTCGTTCTCCCCTGGCGCCAACGTGTAGACTGCATGAACTTTAGAAAAATCATGTGATCAAAGGTCATGAAGTTTTGACTGCAGTCGACTGCAAGTTTCTGCAGTTGCTCTTCAATTCAATTCAAGGGGCTTTATTGGCATGGGAAACATATGTTAACATCGCCAAAGCAAGTGAAGTAGGTCATATATAAAAGTGAAATAAACAATAAAAAATAACAGTAAGCATTACACTCACATAAGTTCCAAAAGAATAAAGACATTACAAATGTCATATCATGTATATATATATATATATATAGTGTTGAACGATTGGCAAATGGTCAAAATACAAAAGGGAAATTAAATAAATGTAAATATGGGTTGTATTTACAATGGTGTTTGTTCTTCACTGGTTGCCCTTTTCTTGTGGTAACAGGTCACAAATCTTGCTGATGTGATGGCACACTGGTATTTCACCCAGTAGATATGGGAGTTTGTCAAAATCGGTTTGTTTTCAAATTCTTTGTGGATCTGTGTAATCTGAGGGAAATATATGTCTCTAATATGGTCATACATTTGGCATGAGGTTAGGAAGTGCAGCTCAGTTTCCACCACATTTTGTGGGCAGTGTGCGCATAGCGTGTCTTCTCTTGAGAGCCAGGTCTGCCTACAGCGGCCTTTCTCAATAGCAAGGCTATGCTCACTGAGTCTGTACATAGTCAAAGCTTTCCTTAAGTTTGGGTCAGTCACAGTGGTCAGGTATTCTGCCACTGTGTACTCTCTGTTTAGGGCCAAATAGCATTCTAGTTTGCTCTGTTTTTTTGTTAATTCTTTCCAATGTGTCAAGTAATTATCTTTTTGTTTTCCCATGATTTGGTTGGGTCTAATTTTGTTGCTGTCCTGGGGCTCTGTGGGGTCTGTTTGTGTTTGTGAACAGAGCCCCAGAACCAGCTTGCTTAGGGGACTCTTCTCCAGGTTCATCTCTCTGTAGGTGATGGCTTTGTTTTGGAAGGTTTGGGAATCGCTTCCTTTTAGGTGGTTGTACAATTTAACGTCTCTTTTCTGGATTTTGATCATTAGCGGGTATCAGCCTAATTCTGCTCTGCATTATTTGGTGTTTTACATTGTACACAGAGGATATTTTTGCAGAATTCTGCATGCAGTCTCAATTTGGTGTTTGTCCCATTTTGTGAATTCTTTGTTGGTGAGCAGAACCCAGACCTCACAACCATAAAGGGCAATGGGTTCTATAACTGATTCAAGTATTTTTAGCCAGATCCTATTTGGTATGTCTAATTTTATGTTCCTTTTGATGGCATAGAAGGCCCTTCTTGCCTTGTCTCTCAGATCGTTCACAGCTTTATGGAAGTTACCTGTGGAGCTGATGTTTAGGCCAAGGTATGTATAGTTTTTTGTGTGCTCTAGGGCAACAGTGTCTAGATGGAATTTGTATTGGTGGTCCTGGTGACTGGACCTTTTTTGGAACACCATTATTTTGGTCTTACTGAGAAATACTGTCAGGGCTCTTCACCAACTTCATCCTGCAGCCATCGCCTGCATTGTGGGAGGCTCTATTGTCAACCATTCATTAGCTACCTTGATCCAAACAAACTATATATTTTGCATTTTTATTTACTGTTCCATATTTTATTTAACTAATACCTGTTGTCTTGCATTTGTTCTGGTGTCTTGTATAGAATACTATCCTAGTAGCAGTCAGATATTTACAATTTGCAGTATTCTGTTGTCTTGTATAGAATACTATCCTAGTAGCAGTCAGATATTTACAAACGAGGCTAGTATTTTGCCAAGAATCTACCTAACTTGCTAGCTACTTACCTACCTAGATGATATTAGAAACATACCCTTATTTTACCAAATCCTCTTCTCCGTCAGCCAGTGGAGGTTTATATTTCATCCCATAGAATGTCTGCCAACTATATGAACAAGGTGAAATCTATTTTAATTAATGGTGTCAGAAGGCACTGCTGTATTAAAGCAATTCAAAACTGGCATGTTCTGTTGAGGACTCAAATCCCAATTTAACTAATTGCAGAATGTATCCATAATTATGAATGAATAAGCATATTTATTTGAAAAGAATGCACCTAGTCACACCAATCCCGTCAAACACCTGAACTCCAACAATGACATTGTTTTAAATAAATCGAAATAGTAAACAATGCATAAATATGCCTTTTATACATAACATATAAACATCTGACTTGAAGTAAAGATTACATTTACTTAAATTATCAAAAATATCTTCCCAACTATTTTGCAATCTGTATGGCACAGCTTGTCAACATCCTGGTTCTTAAATTAAACTGGTATATTTTCCTATTTATACTATTCTTGTTCCTCCCCCAGTTTTGATCCTTTGTATTAGGCAGACAGACCAGTTCCCTACCTCCTTCTACTGCCACCTGCCTTCTCCATTTTTGGGGTAGTGCTGTAATCAATTGGTTGTAATCTTGGACTGACCAGACCTTCCCATGTAATTCCGATAGCTCCATGAAATACATAATTCTACCCCTCCAATTTACAATATAATTTAAAAACAGAATAGCCTTCTCAAACAAATTTTCCATAAATACAAATATTTTATCAACCAGCACATTTGAGTTCATTCATAATATTTGTTGTAATATTTGTTCTATCTTTTCTGGGGGATGAATTTGAAATGGTAACCATCTCTGCATTGCTTGTTTGAAAAAGTGAGATACTTTGAACAGGGTTTCATTTTCAATGAATCGAAAATGAGAAATGGCAATCTGCACAAAGCAAAAAGGCCATTTTTAAACAAGGGATGAGCTTTCCTTAGTAATCTACTTGGGAACAATTTTGGATTCAAGTAAAGCTTTTGTATAAGTGAAGCTTTTAGAGAGAGCTTTTGTGCTTCTATATTTAATCATCTCAGCCCACCCAGTTTATATTCATTATATAGATATGCACGCTTCATCTTGTCTGGTTTAGCATCCCAGATGAAGCAACAACAACAAAAAAGTATGAAACATCCGGAGTAGGCAGCGCCATAAATAACTGAGTAAACTGAGATATGACTAAGGAGTTAATCTGTGTAATTTTTTTCATAAATAGAAAGGTATTTACCTCTCCATGGTTGCAGGATTTTGTCTATTTTTCTTAGTTTTCTATTGAAATTCATTGTGTAGAGCTAATTTATATATTTTGTGATATGAATACCAAGTACAGTGCATTCAGAAAGTATTCAGACCCCTTCCCTTTTTCCACAATGATTAAATTGTTTTTTCCCTCATCAATCTACACACAATACCCCATAATGACAAAGTGAAAAGTTTTTTAGAAATTTTAGAAAATGTATTAAATATAAAAAACAGAAATACCATATTTACATAAGTATTCAGACCCTTGCTATGAGACTCGAAATTGAGCTCCGGTGTATCCTGTTTCCATTGATCACCCTTGAGATGTTTCAACAACTTGATTGGAGTCCACCTGTGGTAACTTCAATTGATTGGACATGATTTGGAAAGGCACACGCCTGTCTATATAATGTTCCACAGTTGACAGACCAAAGACCAAGCCATGAGGTCGAAGGAATTGTCCGTAGAGCTCTGAGGCAGGATTGTGTCGAGGAACGGAACTGGGGAAGACTATCTAAAAAATGTCTGCAGCATTGAAGGTCCCCAATAACACAGTGGCTGCTATCATTCTTAAATGGAAGAAGTTTGGAAACACCAAGACTCTTCCTAGAGCTGGCTGCCTGGCCAAACTGAGTAATCGAAGGGAGAAGGAAGGTAGGTGTGCCTCAGGGAGGTGACCAAGAACCCGATGGTCACTCTGACAGATCTCCAGAGTTTATCTGTGGAGATGAGAGAACCTTCCAGAAGGACAACCATCTCTGCAGTACTCCACCAATCAGGCCTTTATGGTAGAGTGGCAAGACGGAAGCCACTCCTTAGTAAAAGGCACATGACAGCCCGCTTGGAGTTTGCTAAAGGACTCTCAGACCATGAGAAACAAGATTCTCTGGTCTGATGAAATCAAGGCTGAAGTCTTTGGATTGAATGCCAAGCGTGGAACCTGGCACCATCCCCACAGTGGAGCATGGTGGTGGCAGCATAATGCTGTGGGGATATTTCTCAGCAGCAGGGATTGGGAGACTATTCAGGACCAAGGGAAAGATGAACGGAGCAAAGTACAGAAAGATTATTGATGAAAACCTGCTCCAGAGCACTCATGACCTCAGACTGGGGCGAAGGTTCACCTTCCAACAAGACAACGACACTAAGCACACAGCCAAGACAATTAGGGGGTGGCTTCAAGACAAGTCTCTGAATGTCCTTGCGTGTCCCAGCCAGAGCCCAGACTTGAACCCGATCTAACATCTCTGGAGAGACCTGAAAATAACTGTGCAGCGACGCTCCTCAGCCAACCTGACAGAGCTTGAGAAGATCTGCAGAGAAGAATGGGAAAACTCCCTAAATACAGGTAGGCCAAGCTGGTAGCATCATTCCCAAGAAGACTCAAGGATGTAATTGCTGCCAAAGGTGCTTCAACAAAGAAAGGGTCTGACTACTGAATATTTTGCAAAAATGTCTAAAAACCTGTTTTTGCTTTGTCATTTGTGTGTGATGTGGGGCAAAACATATTTCATCCATTTTAGAATAAGGCTGTAACGTAACGAAATGTGGAAAAAGACAAGGGGTTTGAATACTTTCCGAATGCACTGTATGTCTATTTCAAAGTCAGACCATTTCATAGGTAAACTGCAGGGTAATGTAAAAATTTTTTTTTAAAGATCCAATACGTAATATGGTCATTATGTTTTAGTCCAGAGTGGCCAGAAAAGTTATCTAGATCTTCAATGAGACATTGCAGGGATCTAGCTTGCGGACTTAATATAAAATTTGAGTCATCAGCATACAAGGACACCTTTGTTTTTAAGCCTTTGATTTCAAATCCTCTAATGTTGTTATTTGATCTGATTTTAATAGCTACAGTAGCACTTCGATGGCCATAACAAATAAATATACTGACAGCAGACACCCTTGTTTTACTCCTCTTGTAGCAACTAGACCATGAAGGCCTGATTCACGCAGTCTTCTCTGTTGATGTTGACAGTTGATGTTGAGATGTGTCTGTTGCTTGAACTTTGTGAAGCATTTATTTGCGCTGCAATCTGAGGTGAACTTATCCTCTGCAGGAGAAGTAACTCTGGGTCTTTAATTCCTGTGGCGGTCCTCATGAGAGCCAGTTTCATCATAGCGCTTGCTGGTTTTTGTGACTGAAATTGAAGAAACTTTCAAAGTTCTTGACATTTTCAGGATTGACTGACTTTCATGTCTTAAAGTAATAATAGACTGTTGTTTCTCTTTGCTTATTTGAGCTGTTCTTACCATAACTTGAACTTGGTCTTTTACCAAATTGGGCTATCTTCTGTATACCCCCTACCTTGTCACAACACAACTGATTGGCTCAAACGCATTAAGAAGGAAAGAAATTCCACAAATTAACTTTTAAGATGGCACACCTGTTAATTGAAATGCATTCCAGGTGACTACCTCATGAAGCTGGTTGAGAGAATGTCAACCATGTGCAAAGCTGTCATCAAGGAAAAGGGTAGCTACTTGAAGAATCTGTTTTGTTTAACACTTTCTTGGTTACTACATGATTCCATATGTGTTATTTCATAGTTTTGATCTCTTCACTATTATTCTACAATGTAGAAAATATGAAAAATAAAGAAAAACCCTTGAATGAGTAGGTGTTCTAAAACTTTTGACCGGTAGTGTATATATGGGAGATTCAAAATTATGCAGACATTTACATTGACGGAAGCCACAATCTATCTGCAATATTAAAATGTGTTTGAATGATTAAAGCCTAAGCACATTCATTTCCATGTATCCTATCTGTGTTTGGAGTTCAAAACAGTTACCCTAAGTTAGCTGTGTTAATCGAAGTATTCTTGAAACATGTTCTCAGAATGTTATATAATTACTTTCAAATAACATATAATTTATGTTCTCAGAAAGTTAATAAAACCTCCCAGGAAAACTTTTTGGGGAACCATTGGGGTGGTAGGTAGTCAAGTGGTTAGAGCATTGGGCCAGCAATGAAGAGGTGCTAGATCAAATCCCTAAACTGAAAAGGTAAAAATCTGTTATTCTGCTCTTAAACCAGGCAGTTACCCTTACCAGTTGTCATTGTAAATAAGAATTTGTTCTTAACCTATTTGTCTAGTTAAATAAATATAGAAAAACTTTCTCAGAACCTCCCTACAACCTAAGAATGTAATTTCCCAAAACAGCCTGCTTTTTCACTTCCATTCTCAAAAAAACTGTTTTCCAAGAACCAATGGGAAACCAAAAATGTACGTTATCACAACTTCCAAGGAACCAAATATGCTATCTGGGAAGGGTTTGGGAACCTCACCCTCGTAATTTGAGTCGTAAACTCATGGGTATGCTCAAAATGGCTGTTAGTCCTGACTTGAATGGGCACTTTCGTTCTATGGATTCTATTTCTATGGATAATATTTCTTTTCAGGCTGTCAGTGAATAGCTAAAGGCCTTTCGCAAATTTCAAAATACAATCGTGGGAAATACGTTTGGAAAGCAAATTCCTACTGCTCGAAAGAGAAGACTAATTTGTCAGTAGAAGCTACCATTTTTTTCCCTCAACAACGAACAGCACTGTTTTTCAAAGTAGTCAGGCGCTATCTTGAGACAATCACCTGTACAGTGAGAACCCTAGGCTACGCATATTCATGCTATCCATCTTCATCATTGGGTGAGTCAGTGCCACTGGAAAGTTGAATTAGTAGCCTCCTAATATTGTACAATATGTCTCCCCTCTTTTTATTGGCCCTAGGCCAGGTCAAGAGCAAGGACGTTTTCCCAAAAGCATATTAATAAGGCTGCGTTTATTTTAAAACCATAGGATCCAATGAACTTAGCCTAAAATGTTTTTGGAAAACTGGCCCAGGTCGTGTTCATTTATCTGTTTGACAGTGTCATAGTCGCCACTAATTTTGGTCATTTTTGTAGTATTAAAAAATATTCTTATTTCTCCTGTCATGTAGGCCTAAATGATGTAGAATGGGATGAAATACGTTTATACTGCCACGTTCAAAATAACTGGACACCAGGAACTTGGAAATCTCAAGACTTCCGACTTCAGTGCGTTCAAGACGACTGGGAAAATAGTTTTGAACGGTCATCCAACTCGGAATCCCAAATCGGGAACTCGGGCCTCTTTCTAAAGCTCCCTTTCTAAAAGTGACTTTCCGCCTTGAAGATCACTGACATCGTGAATTCACCTCGTTTCTTCCGAGTCCCAGTTGTCTTGAAAGCACCATATAACACCACATTTTTGCGTCCATGTCACGAAACTGGAATTCATTGAACATTTGCAGTTAGGATGGGTTACTTTGAGGCGGGGCATAACTCGTCGGCAATCTGCGAGACGGGCTTCTTTCTCACTTCTGAAACTCTTCCATTCTCCCTAACATGCCTCAAGCAAGCATGAAAATAAACTGGTTCTGTCTGGGTAGGTGATCAAGCCACGCAGAACGCTATTTTTGAGGAGTCCAGCCAGACTAGGAATGCGATACAGTCTCAGTGGGGAATACCGGTTCAAGAGAAGGACTACATCATAATAGCCTAAACTGAAACCATGGATGATTAAATTCAGGAAGAATCTCAGTTATGCCATAAGGTTAGTTCTTAAAGTTTTTCAGGATATAGGAAGATAGTGTGGGACATTTCTATTAGGGACAGATCGACATTTACGAGGGGAGCTGGTCCAACTCAAGGTGTCCTAAAAAAAAAAGAATGCACCCCCTCCACAACATTACACATATTATCACATGACCCTCCCCTTGTAGGCTACTGTAAAATAAATTGAACACCCCCCTCACAGAATGAACTCAAAATAATGTTTACTCCCATGAATAACCCTGTTTTATAAACGTGGATATCGACTTTGCCACTTCAGCATGTTTTTGTGGCTCAGTATATGCCTTGCGGGGCTATGGCCAGAAGGTTGAGGGTTCGCTGACCACCACAGATGGGCTCTCTATGCGCTCCTGTTTCATTACTTAACGATCAGAGCCGGTTGCAGACAATGATCTTCTAGTGGGAATCAGAATTTCAACACTTTGATGCCATATCTATAATTATATCAAATATATGCAACAAATGTTCCACCTATAGGTTTCTGTACCAATGCACCACACAACAAATAAACAAAACATACTGACTTTGAGCACTTCAATATCATGGTATTGCACAATGAAGTGACTTATTTCCATCATGGTCCCTAGATTTGTTGTAGTATATGCTACAGTCATATAAGGGCTAAATGCGTGTCTAATTTACACATCTCCATCTGGCTTTCGGGTATCACCTTATTATTTAATTGTAAAGATTTATTTTATTTTTTTCAGCTGTAGAGTTATAAAACAGCATGTCACTTGAATATTGTTGCTTTAAATCAGTGCTCACTTTTTCATAGGCTTTTTTTCATCCATCATCTCCATTCAAATTGCATCCAAAACATATAATACTGTTCAACATAGTGGTAGACATACCAGTGGTAGAAAAAGTAGCCAATGATCATACTCGAGTAAAAGTCAAGATACCTTCATAGAAAATGACTCAAGTTAAAGTGAAAGTCACAGAGTAAAATACTACTTGAGTAAAAGACTAAAGGTATTTGGTTTTAACTATACTTAAGTATCAAAAGTAAATGTACTTTGCTGAAATACACTTAAGTATATAAAGGAAATGTAAAAGTATAAATCATTTCACATTCCTTATATTAAGCAAACCAGACAGCGCGGTTCTCACGGTGAATCACGGTGAAGCGTGATTCATCACTCCAGAAGTCAAACGCGTTTCCACAGCTCCAGAGTCCAATGACGGCGAGCTTTACACCACTCCAGCTGATGTTTGGCATCGCACATGGTGATCTTAGGCTTGTGTGGCAGCTCGGCCATGGACACCCATTTCATGAAGCCCCCGACAAACAGTTATTGTGCTGACGTTGCTTCCAGAGGCAGTTTGGAACTTGGTAGTGAGTGTTGCAACAGAGGACAGATGATATTTACCCGCTACGCGCTTCAGCACTCAGCGGTCCCGTTCTGTGAGCTTGTATGGCGTACCACTTCACGGCTAAGCCGTTGTTGTTCCTGGACATTTCCACTTCACAATAACAGCACTTACAGTTGACTAGGCAAGCTCTAGCAGGGCAGAAATTTTACAAACTGACTTGTTGGGAAGGTGGCATCCTATGACAGTGCCATGTTGAAAGTCACTGAGCTCTTCAGTAAGGCCATTCTACTGTCAATGTTTGTCTATGGCAATTGCATGACTGTGTGCTCTATTTTATACACCTGTCAGATACAGGTGTAGCTGAAATAGCCGAATCCACTAATTTGAAGGGGTGTCCACATACTTTTGTATAGATACACTATTCAAAAGTTTGGGGTTACTTAGAAATGTCCTTGTTTTCCATGAAAATATACATGTAATGAGTTGCAAAATGAATAGGAAATATAGTCAAGACGTTGACAAGGTTATAAATAATGATTTTTATTTGAAAAAAATGTCCTTTGAACTTTGCTTTCGTCAAAGAATCCTCCATTTTCAGCTATTACAGCCTTGCAGACCTTTGGCATTCTTGTTGTCAATTTGTTGAGTTAATCTGAAGAGATTTCACCCCATGCTTCCTGAAGCACCTCCCACAAATTGGATTGTCTTGATGGGAACAGGGTAGCCTAGTGGTTAGGGTGTTGGACTAGTAACCGGAAGGTTGCAAGTTCAAACCCCTGAGCTGACAAGATACAAATCTGTTGTTCTGCCCCTGAACAGGCAGTTAACCCACTGTTCCTAGGCCGTCATTGAAAATAAGAATTTGTTCTTAACTGACTTGCCTAGTTAAATAAAAAAATTAAAAAAAATAAAACATATGGTCAAGCTGCTCCCACAACAGCTCAATAGGGTTGAGATTAGAGGTTGACCAATTTAATCGGAATGGCAGATTAATTAGGGCCGATTTCAAGTTTTCATAACAATCGGTAATCGGCATTTTTGGACACCGATCATGGCCGGTTACATTGCACTCCACGAGGAGACTGCGCGGCAGACTGACTACCTGTTATGCGAGTGCTTGAAGGAGCCAAGGTAAGGTGCTAGCTAGCATTAAATGTATCTTATAAAAAACAATCAATCTTAACATAATCACTAGTTATCTACACATGGTTGATGATATTACTAGTTCATCTAGCTTGTCCTGCGTTGTATATAATCAATGCGGTGCCTGTTAATTTATCATTGAATCACAGCCTACTTTGCCAAACGGATGATTTAAGAAGCACATTCGCGAAAAAAGCAGTGACGTTGCACCAATGTGTACCTAACCATAAACATCAATGCCTTTCTTAAAATCACTACACAGAAGTATATATTTTTAAACCTGCATATTTAGTTAAAAGAAATTCATATTAGCAGGCAATATTAAACTAGGGAAATTATGTCACCTCTCTTGCGTTCATTGCACGCAGAGCCAGGGTATATGCAACAGTTTGGGCCGCCTGGCTTGATGCAAATTAATTTGCCAGAATTTTACGTAATTATGACATAACATTGAAGGTTGTGCAATGTAACAGCAACATTTAGACTTATGGATGCCACCCGTTAGATAAAACACAGAACGGTTCCGTATTTCACTGAAAGAATAAACATTTTGTTTTCGAAATGATAGTTTCCGGATTTGACCATATTAATGACCTAAGGCTCGTAATTCTGTGTGTTATTATATTATAATTAAGTCTATGATTTGATAGAGCAGTCTGACTGAGCGGTGGTAGGCAGCAGCAGGCTCGTAAGCATTCATTCAAACAGCACTTTTCTGCGTCTGCCAGCGGCTCTTCGCAATGCTTCAAGCATAGCGTTGTTTATGACTTCAAGCCTATCAATTCCCGAGATTAGGCTGGCAATACTAAAGTACCTATTAGAACATCCAATAGTCAAAGGTATATGAAAAACAAATGGTATAGAGAGAAATAGTCCTATAATAAATACAACCTAAATCTTCTTACCTGGGAATATTGAAGACTCATGTTAAAAGGAACCACCAGCTTTCATATGTTCTCATGTTCTGAGCAAGGAACTTAAACATTAGCTTTTTTACATGGCACATATTGCACTTTTACTTTCTTCTCCAACATTTTGTTTTTGCATTATTTAAACCAAATTGAACATGTTTTATTATTTATTTGAGACTAAATAGATTTTATTGATGTATTATATTAAGTTAAAATAAAAGTGTTCCTTGTTCATTCAGTATTGTTGTAATTGTCATTATTACAAATATATATATAAAAATTGTCCGATTAATCGGTAATGGCTTTTTTGGGTCCTCCAATAATCGGTATCGGCGTTGAAAAATCATAATCGGTCGACCTCTAGTTGAGATCCGGTGACTGTGCTGGCCACTCCATTATAGACAGAATACCAGCAGACTGCTTCTTCCCTAAATAGTTATTGCATAGTTTGGAGCTGTGCTTTTGGTCATTGTCCTGTTGTAGGAGGAAATTGGCTCCAACTAAGCACCGTCCGCAGGGTATGGTATTACGTTGCAAAATAGAGTGATAGCCTTCCTTCTTCAAGATCCCCTTTACCCTGTACAAATCTCCCACTTTACCACCACCAAAGCACACCCAGACCATCACATTACCTCCACCATGCTTGATAGATGGCGTCAAGAACCCCCTCCAGCATCTTTTCATTTTTTCTGCGTCTCACGAATGTTCTTCTTGTGATGCGAACACCTCAAACTTAGATTTGTCTGTCCATAACACCTTTTTCCAGTCTTCCTCTGTCCAGTGTCTGTGTTTTGCCGAGATATGGCTTTTTCTTTGCAACTCTGTCTATAAGGCCAGCATCCCGGAGTCGCCTCTTCACTATTGACGTTGAGACTGGTGTTTTGTGGGTACTATTTAATGAAGCTGCCAGTTGAGGACTTGTGAGGTGTCTGTTTCTAAAACTAGGCACTCTAATGTACTTGTCCTCTTGCTAAGTTGTGCACTGGGGCCTCCCACTCCTCTTTCTATTCTGGTTAGAGACAGTTTGTGCTGTTCTGTGAAGGGAGTAGTACACAGCGCTGTACGAGATCTTTAGTTTCTTGGCAATTTCTCATATAGAATAGCCTTCATTTCTCAGAACAAGAATAGACTGACGCGTTTCAGAAGAAAGGTCTTTGTTTCTGGCCTGTAATCGAACCCACAAATGCTGATGCTCCAGATACTCAACTAGTCTAAAGAAGGCCAGTTTTATTGCTTCTTTAATCAGAACACCAGTTTTCAGCTGTGCTAACATAATTGCAAAAGGGTTTTCTAATGATAAGTTAGCCTTTTAAAATGATAAAGTTGGATTCGCTAAGACAACATGTCATTGGAACACAAGAGTGATGGTTGCTGATAATGGGCCTCTCTGTACGCCTATGTAGATATTCCATTAATATCTACATAGGCGTACAGTTTCCAGCTACAATAGTAATTTACAACATTAACAACGTCTACACTGTATTTCTGATCAATTTAATGTTATTTTAAAGGACAAAAAAATGTGCTTTTCTTTCAAAAACAAGGACGTTTCTAAGTGACCCCAAACTTATTAACGGTAGTGTATACATATGTCCTAGCCTACCTCATTCAGGTTATAATTTCAGGTAATAAATTCAATGCAGTTATTAGACTTATATTTAGCTAGTGAATGATGGGCTATGCATAAGCTTCTAATTTATAGCCTCGGTCTCTTGCGCAATACGCACCATGCGCTCTGCTAGGTTCTCTCCTTTAAAAAAACGCTCCTTAGCTTTTCTAATCCCAGGAAAATCTAGACTAGAATAGTTTGCTAGAATAATACATTTTTAGCATTACTTATACTAATAGACTTTTAAAAGAGGGACAAGCTCTTGTTTGCTGCATGTGAAATACAGCAGACAATTAGCACTCATGGCCACGGGCCGGGGAGTTTGAAAGAAGAGAGAACACGGGATGGGGATAAGGCTATAGCAGTTATTTGTTCAGACCCGTAACCGTCAATGTTCGTGACGAGAAAAGAAAGCCATCTGCATCCTATTCTAGTCCTATTTTATTCAAGCATGTCATTACAATGATGACGATCAGGACGACTAAACATTTCATTTAGGCAAACTGGAATAAAGCAACAATGGAGAAAGAGGGGGTAGGCTAATATGCACAACATTAGAGGAAATATTATGGAATATAGGTTCCGTCTGACATAAAGAAATGCATGTCAGTGTTGTAGCATGCCTACAAACTTTGTAGGCATGCTACAACATGCTAGGTAACTTTGTAGGCATGCTACAACACTGACATGCATTTCTTTATGTCAGACGGCTACTAGGTCTGCTATACAGATATAGACTTACGGAAAGAGGTTAATTCGTTCATTTTTTATCTGAATATTTTTGTATAAAGATAAACATCTTAATGTTATATTATAGGAGTAACTCTGGTAGGCCTGAAACATTCTTCCTCATAGGCTTTCAGTAGCTAAAGCTTAATAATAGCCACTGTTAGTTTTTCCACTCTGTTTGGCAGAAGCTAACTGACAACTTGTCAAAGCTCAAACCAAGTTTATTCACCCACTGAGTCAAACAGCTGAAAAGACAAAGACATGTTTACATAGGCACATATATTTCTACCCTCCTTCTAGGTGGAGTCTACTCCTTGCTCCTCTAGACAGCCAATACATTTCTGTTGCTAGGCAGGAACTTAAATGTTGTCTTTTCCTTCTCACTTCATCTGACCTGACCTCTGCCCAAATTCCTCACTCCTCCCTAATCCACGGCTATCCAACCTTCTCAGTGACTGAAACCAGACTGTTACTCTTTGCCTCTCTCCATAGGATACATGAGATTTGACAATAACATGTTCTGGCAGAATGTACACTTTCTACACTCCCCTTTCTCAATCAGTAGATTTCCATACACCCAGTTATAATATGGTAAAATGAATAAGGATATTTGAAGTTAGAATCCAACACCACACCACACCTTCACAAAAGTTTCTAAACTTTACTAGGGTAATATCAATAGTAAGTCAAACCAGGGCTCCCAAGTGGCACAGCGGTCTAAGGCACTGCATCTCAGTGCTAGAGGCGTCACTACAGAACATTCCAGGCTGTATCACAACCAGCCATGATTTGGGAGTCCCATAGGGCGCGCACAATTGGCCCAGGGTCATCTGGGCCAATTCATTGTTTATAGGGAATATATGAGCAGGCTATTATATTGCGGCAAACACTTGGAACTTAATTTTGGCCAAAGAAAATTTCTCAACAGAAAGAAATATAACAATTTCGAACTGGTTTAAATGTTCACAAAATTTTTGAACAGGCTATATTGCAGCAATTACTAACAAAGGGAAGTGCCTACCATACCCAACAAATGACAGAAATAGGCTAATGTTCTATATTTTACAACAGACCTACTTATAACCTATCTTAAACAAAATACAGAGCATACAATTAAACATATCAAATTAAATTTAGCCAATGAACATTTCTCAACAGAATAAAAAAAAAAAAAGGTTTTGCATATTCAAAATTCTGGTTTCGATGAGTAAATAGGCGTACAATAATAACAATGATATACAATAATAATAATGATGAAACACATTTTTATAAATACATTTAAGTTTCAAAATTATATTCTACCTAAATAAGGAGTTGCACAGTAGCCTGCATTTAGCCTTGGCAAAACGTTCTTCTCATCTTTCACTACAATATTAAAACTAATATTAAATTCCCCTTGTAAGCTATTAACTATAGGCATACTCTTTTTCTTATTTATTTATTTTTTAACCTTATTTCTCCCCAATTCCGTGGTATCCAATTGTCTTATCGCTATGGACTCGCGAGAGGCGAAGTTTGAGAGCCCTGCGTCCTCCGAAACACAACCCAAACAAGCCGCACTGCTTCTTGACACAATGCCCACTTAACCCGGAAGCCAGCCACACCAATGTGTTGGAGGAAATCAATGGAAACAGAATGCGCTTGAGCTCAATTTTGAGTCTCATAGCAAAGGGTCTGAATACTTATGTAAATAAAGTATTATTATAATTTTTTTTTATACATTTGCAAAATTTACTGAAAACCTGTTTTCTCTTTGTTATTATGGGGTATTGTGTGTAGATTGAGGCAAACATTTATGTATTCTATTTTAGAATAAGGCTGTATCGTAGCAAAATGTGGAAAAGGGGAAGGGGTCTGAATACTTTCCGAATGCACCCATTCCACTTATCCAGTTTATTTTTGTGTTAGGTTACACGGGAACACGCATAATGAAATTTTAATGTGTAAATTGTGATGTTGTATTTTGTATAAATATGCAGAATTGATCATAGCCTACCAATCTGCCACTCTATAACTTTCCTTCCATCTCTCCTCACTACCAACTTCTCACATTGTGTGTACCCTCTCTTTGGGCTCTCTCAGGAATCAGTATGGCACACCGCTCTCAGTGTTCCTCAGCCGGGGATAACCGCCTGGACCCCAACTATGTGCCTCCCCACTACCGCGAGGAGTACCGTCTGGCCATTGACGCACTTGTGGAGGATGACCTGGAGGGCTATTATGAATTCCTCCAGAGTGCGGATGTGGTGGACTTCCTTTCCAGACAGGAAATTGAGCACATTAAGTACACAGTGAAAGTTCCGTACCAGAACACTCAGCCTGAGCTCCCATATGTGGAGTCTGGGGGAGACGGTTCTTCAGATACATACTGGCCCGTCCACTCTGACTTGGATGCACCCGGACTTGACCTTGGCTGGCCCGAACAGCATCGCTTCATAGGCCCCACCGATGTCACCACACTGGTTAACCCCTCTGAGCCAGATATGCCAAGTATCAAGGTGCAGGCTCGTCGACTTATCAAGAATGCTCAACAAGTATGTCCGTTTTTCTTTTTTGTCTGGTTATTAGCAGAGTATACATGATCCCAATTTTAGATTCTGCTGATTTATTGGCACATTGGACCATCTCGCAGAATTCTGCAATCTTTATGCACGTTCGCCATTGACTGAGAACAACAAACAAATTCACTACATATGTAGTGTCTTAATTTGATCACTCTGCAAACTTGTAGTGTATTCAAAGTTTAAAAAGGCTTCTGAAGTTTGTAATTTCTGGTTTAAAATGTCAGATTTGATTTGTCCTAACGAAAAATGTGTCAACCCCTACAAAAAATATCCATGAATGATAATCCACATAATAATTCACATTCCCTGTTGCTGCAAGATTATTTTCTATATTCAATCTAAGTATCTAGTTTTCAAAATGCAATATTCACTTTACTTTTGATATGATTCTCATGTCATTTGCTAACAATACAATGAAATATCACTTAAACTGCTCAAAACAAATAACTACTGAACTAGAATTATGTAGTGCCTATTTAACATATATACTAGTTTGATAACTGCTGAACTGTGCATTTCTATATTTTTACCTCACACATGTAGCAATTTGACTTTTTATGTTCAAGGTAAAACCAAATCATGTATGGATGTGGCTGTAAATACTGCACAATTCTCTATCAGCCAGTGTGCTTCAATAGGACAAGGTGGAAAGAGTCACTCTACTGTATGTGCTGTCCTTTAGAATTATAGTGTAGTATACAATCCACTGCTGAAATACCTGAGGCCTCATTTATCAATATTGCGTAGAAACTATTCTAAAACACTACTTACGAACGGAATTTAAAACGTTCTTACGCATAGAAAAGGTGTGATTTATCAAACAATCCTACAAACGTCATACATACACCGGTAGGAGGAAACTGTTAATAAATACCAATTGTTCTCAGCCTCAGTGCTTGTGCATTTCGAAGCGCCCCTAATTAACCATATACAGGTATGGTCAAAATCATCCCTTTAAAGCCTGGAATATACAACGCTGTACCATGAAATAGCCTACAACTGCGCAACCAAAATAATCAATTTTTTAAAGGTAATGTTTAGACTGAAATAGAGGTGCTAGTTTCAGAGATTGAGCTAGTTTCAGAGATTGAGTACAACCAAAAGGTTCAATTTGGCTCGCTCAGTTGTGGCTTGACCGGTAAAAATAAAAACATAGCTACAAAGAGAGGACCATTAGGACAATTCAAGTTGCTTTAGCAATGGCAAATATACTTCAAATGAGTAGGCAACACTCACCAATAAGCCATCCATCCTCACCAATAAGCCATTCATCCTCACCAATAAGCCATTCATCCTCACCAATAAGCCATCCATCCTCAACAGCTCCCGCCTATAGGCGTATAGGCCAACATTGCTGTTCTGCAGAATGAACTAATTGTACATTCCACCTAGCCACCTTGCCACCACATTCGGCATCATACAACCTATCACCTGCACATTACGAGTGGAAGCCATTTCTGTTCACATACAGTACCTTCAGAAAGTATTCACACCCCTTGATTTTTTAAAACATTTTATTATGTTACAGCCTGAATTTAAAAAGGATTAGATTGAGATCTTGTGTCATTGGCCTACACACAATACCCCATAATGTCAAAGTGGACTTATGTTTTCAGCAATGTTTACAAATTTGTTAAAAATGAAAAGCTGAAATGTCTTGAGTCAGTAGGTATTCAACCCCTTTGTTATGGCAAGCCTAAATAAGTTCAGGTGTAAAAATGTGCTTAACAGGTCACATAATAAGTTGCATGGATTCACTCGGTGTGCCATGATAGTGTTTAACATGACTGTTGAATGACTAACTCATCTCTGTACCCCTAAAATACAATTATCTGTAACATCCCTATGTTGAGCAGTGAATTTCAAACACATATTCAACCACAAAGACCAGGGAGGTTTTCCAATGTCTCGCAAAGAAGGGCCTCTATTGGTAAATGGGTAAAAATGAAAAAAATAATACATTGAATATCCATTTGAGCATGGTACAGTTAGTAATTACACGTTGGATGGTGTGTAAATACATCCTGTCACTACAAAGATACATCCTTGCTGGAGAGGAAGGAAGCTACTCAGGGATTTCACCATCGGGCAGTTACAGAGTTTAATGGCTGTGGTACGAGAAAACTGAGGATGGATCAACAACATTCTAGTTACTCCACAATACTAACTTTAAATGACAGAGTGAAAAGAAGGAAGCCTGTACAGAATACAAATATTCCAAAACATGCAGCCTGTTTGCAATAAAGCACTCAAGTGAAACTGCAACAACAACAAAAAATAGCAAAGAAATGAACTATGTCCTGAATACAAAGTGTTATACACTGCTCAAAAAAATAAAGGGAACACTTAAACAACACAATGTAACTCCAAGTCAATCACACTTCTGTGAAATCAAACTGTCCACTGAGGAAGCAACACTGATTGACAATACATTTCACATGCTGTTGTGCAAATGGAATAGAAAATAGGTGGAAATTATAGGCAATTAGCAAGACACGCCCAATAAAGGAGTGGTTCTGCAGGTGGGGACCACAGACCACTTCTCAGTTCCTATGCTTCCTGGCTGATGTTTTGGTCACTTTTGAATGCAGGCGGTGCTTTCACTCATGAGACGGAGTCTACAACCCACACAAGTGGCTCAGGTAGTGCAGCTCCAGGATGGAACATCAATGCGAGTTGTGGCAAGAAGGTTTGCTGTGTCTGTCAGCGTAGTGTCCAGAGCATGGAGGCGCTACCAGGAGACAGGCCAGTACATCAGGAGATGTGGAGGAGGCCGTAGGAGGGCAACAACCCAGCAGCAGGACCGCTACCTCCGCCTTTGTGCAAGGAGGAGCAGGAGGAGCACTGCCAGAGCCCTGCAAAATGACCTCCAGCAGGCCACAAATGTGCATGTGTCTGCTCAAATGGTCAGAAACAGACTCCATGAGGGTGGTATGAGGGCCCGTCGTCCACAGGTGGGGGTTGTGCTTACATCCCAACACCGTGCAGGACGTTTTTCATTTTCCAGAGAACACCAAGATTGGCAAATTCGCCACAGGCGCCCTGTGCTCTTCACAGATGAAAGCAGGTTCACACTGAGCACATGTGACAGACGTGACAGTCTGGAGACGCCGTGGAGAACGTTCTGCTGCCTGCAACATGCATCAACATGACCGGTTTGGTGGTGGGTCAGTCATAGTGTGGGGTGGCATTTCTTTGGGGGGCCGCACAGCCCTCCATGTGCACGCCAGAGGTAGCCTGACTGCCATTAGGTACCGAGATGAGATCCTCAGACCCCTTGTGAGACCATATGCTGGTGCGGTTGGCCCTGGGTTCCTCCTAATGCAAGACAATGATAGACCTCATGTGGCTGGAGTGTGTCAGCAGTTCCTGCAAGAGGAAGGCATTGATGCTATGGACTGGCCTGCCCGTTCCCCAAACCTGAATCCAATTGAGCACATCTGGGACATCATGTCTCGCTCCACAGACTGTCCAGGAGTTGGCGGATGCTTTAGTCCAGGTCTGGGAGGAGATCCCTCAGGAGACCATCCGGCACCTCAACAGGAGCATGCCCAGGCGTTGTAGGGAGGTCATACAGGCACGTGGAGGCCATACACACTACTGAGCCTCATTTGGACTTGTTTTAAGGGCATTACATCAAAGTTGGATCAGCCTGTGGTGTGGTTTTCCACTTTAATTTTGAGTGTGACTCCAAATCCAGACCTCCATGGGTTGATAAATTTGATTTCCATTGATCATTTTTGTGTGATTTTGTTGTCAGTACATTCAACTATGTAAAGAAAAATGTATTTAATAAGAATATTTCTTTCATTCAAATCTAGGATGTGTTATTTTAGTGTTCCCTTTATTTTTTTGAGCAGTGTATTTTGGGGAAATCCAACATAACACATCACTGAGTACCACTCTTTCAGGCATGGTGGTTGCTGCATCATGTTATGGGTATTGTCATGTTCTGACCTTTATTTCTTTTGTTTTGTCTTTATTTAGTATGGTCAGGGCATGAGTTGGGGTGGGCAGTCTATGTGTGTTTTTCTATGTTGGGGTTTTGAGTTCAGCCTAGAATGGTTCTCAATCAGAGGCAGGTGTCTTAGTTGTCTCTGATTGAGAATCATACTTAGGTAGCCTGGGTTTCACTTTTGAGTTGTGGGTGTTTGTTTCCGTGTCAGTGTGTGTCGCCACACGGTACTGTTTCGGTTTCGTTCATGTTCACGTTTATTGTTTTGTTTTTCATAGAGTTCAGTTTATATCTTATAATAAATGTTATGGACACATACCACACTGCGCATTGGTCCCCCGATCCTTCTCGCTTCTCCTCCTCAGAAGAGGAGGAGGAATGCCATTACAGGGATGCTGTTCATTGGCAAAGACTATCAAGTTTTTGGGGGGGATAAAAAGAAACAGAATAGAGCTAAGCACAGGGAAAATCCTACAGGAAACCCTGGTTCAGTTTGCTTTCCAACAAAAACTACTGGGAGATAAATTCACCTTTCAGCAGGAAAATAATCTCAAACATAAGGCCAAATATACACAGGAGTTGCTTACCAAGACGACATAGAATGTTCCTGAGAGGCCTAGGTACAGTTTTGACTTAAATCGGTTTGAAAATCTATGGCAAGACTGGAAAATGGCTGTCTAGCATTGAAGAATTGTTAAAAGAATAATGTGCAAATATTGAACAATCCAAGTGTGCGAAGCTCTTAGATTTACCCAGAAAGATTCACAGCTGCAATCGCTGCCAAAGGTATTCTAATACTGACTCAGGGGTGTGAATACTTATGTACAGTAAATTAGATATTTCTGTATTTAATTTTAAATACATTTGCAAACATTTCCTTGTTTGCTTTGTGTTTTTTCTCAATTTAATAAATTTTGAATTCAGGCTGTAACACAACAAAATGTGGAATAAATCAAGGGGTATGAATACTTTCTGAAAGCACTGTAGATTAACTTGTTTTGGGATGGTGCTTTTATGGTGATGTGGGTTCCGTCTATTGCGCCGTTCATATTTGGGAACCCATTGATGGCATCATGACAAAGAAACCCCTCGTCTTCAACCTGTTGTGCAATAAATTGTACAGCCGTGGCCAAAAGTTGAGAATGACACAAATATTAATTTCCACAAAGGTTGCTGCTTCAGTGTCTTTAGATATTTTTGTCAGATGTTACTATGGAATACAGAAGTATAATTACAAGCATTTCATAAGTGTCAAAGGCTTTTATTGACAATTACATGAAGTTGATGCTTAATATTCAATATTTGCAGTGTTCACCCTTCTTTTTCAAGACCTCTGCAATCCGCCCTGGCATGCTGTCAATTAACTTCTGGGACACATCCTGACTGATGGCAGCCCATTCTTGCATAATCAATGCTTGGAGTTTGTCATAATTTGTGGGTTTTTGTTTGTCCACCCGCCTCTTGAGGATTGACCGCAAGTTCTCAATGGGATTAAGGTCGGGGAGTTTCCTGGCCATGGACCCAAAATATCGATGTTTTGTTCTCCGAGCTACTTAGTTATCACTTTTGCCTTATGGCAAGTTGCTCCATCATGCTGGAAAGGCATTGTTCGTCACCAAACTGTTCCTGGATGGTTGGTAGAAGTTGCTCTCAGAGGATATGTTGGTACCATTCTTTATTCATGGCTGTGTTCTTAGGCAAAATTGTGAGTGAGCCCACTCCCTTGGCTGAGAAGTAACCCCACACATGCATGGTCTCAGGATGCTTTACTGTTGGTATGATACAGGACTGATGGTAGTGCTCACATTGCCTTCTCCGGACAAGCTTTTTTCCGGATGCCCCAAACAATCGGAATGGGGATTCATCAGAGAAAATGTCTATTCCCCAGTCCTCAGCAGTCCAATCCCTGTACCTTTTGCAGAATATCAGTCTGTCCCTGATGTTTTTCCTGGAGAGAAGTGGCTTCTTTGCTGCCCTTCTTGACACCAGGCCATCTTCCAAAAGTCTTTGCCTCACTGTGCGTGCAGATGCACTCACACCTGCCTGCTGCCATTCCTGAGCAAGCTCTGTACTGGTGGTGCCCCGATCCCACAGCTGAATCAACTTTAGGAGATGGTCCTGGTGCTTGCTGGACTTTCTTGGGCGCCCTGAAGCCTTTTTTCACAACAATTGAACCGCTCTCCTTGAAGTTCTTGATGATCCGATAAATGGTTGATTTAGGTGCAATCTTACTGGCAGCAATATCCTTGCCTGTGAAGCCCTTTTTGTGCAAAGCAATGATGACGGCACGTGTTTCCTTGCAGGTAACCATGGTTGATAGAGAGGAAGAACAATGATTCCAAGCACCACCCACCTTTTGAAGCTTCCAGTCTGTTATTCGAACTCAATCAGCATGACAGAGTGATCTCCAGCCTTGTCCTCGTCAACACCTGTGTTAACGAGGGAATCACTGACATGATGTCAGCTGGTCCTTTTGTGGCAGGGCTGAAATGCAGTGGAAATGTTTTTTTGGGATTCAGTTCAATTAATTGCAATTCATCTGATCACTCTTCATAACATTCTGGAGTATATGCAAATTGCCATCATACAAACTGAGGCAGCAGACTTTGAAAATTAATATTTGTGTCATTCTCAAAACTTTTGGCCATGACTGTGTATGTTCCTGTTCGTTTTGCTAATGACATGCCTCTAATTTGTACTTTATATGTATCATGAATTCACAATGGAAATACATGATTTAATTATTACTCTTACAATTTCACACATTTTCAACATGTATTTTCCCCATCCTACACTTGACAATCAGTTCCCTTATTCTACCACTTGGCACTGTGTGTATGCATGGTCATGGCTGTGTGTAAATTTAGGCACACTCTCAAGCAAACATTCATATTGCTAAATCTCACACTTTGCGTGGACATCATCCCATGCATGGTTTTTACGTACAGATTTGTGCCTACGCATGATTGATAGGTGAGGCCTCTAGATTGTATATAACAATATATTCCACTCATTATCTGAATTTCATTGATACACTAAGCTGATGAATTTCAAGCACAGAGACAGACGATACTATATCAGTTGGTGTGTAACAGAAAGGATATGCAATACTACAATAGAAAATGTAGAATAATTGCACAGCATGTGATGTGTGTATAATGCCTCACTATTGCTTTATTTAACATTTGAAACCAATGCAGGTGTAATGTTAGTATATCTGATAGTGTACTCTGTGGTCCTCTCCAGGTGATCGCTGTGGTAATGGACACTTTTACAGATGTGGACATCTTTGCTGATATTCTGGATGCTGCCATGCGAAATGTTGCCGTGTATATCATTCTGGATGAACAGAATGCACACCACTTCACTAGCATGGCTTCCAACTGCCGGGTCAATCTGGAAAACATTCAAGTGAGTCTATGAAGTGATGCACTATCTTGAAAGTACTGTATGTGAAGGAGTTTTCCTATTAAGATACATTGATAATTTTAAAAAGGGAATTTCACCCTAGGGTAACCTGGGCCTGTTTTCATTATGTTTGAGGCTTTTCTAGGATAGTGAGATGTGTTTCACACATAGTTGCCCAGGAGGAAGAGTGGGTCTTGGCTTTTAGTCGAGCAGCGTGTATAATGCCTCACAATTGCATGCTTAAAAACATTTGCTTTAACATTTGAAGCTAATGTATATATTTGTGCCCACTCTGTGAACTAAACCATTACAGAGGCCTAGACTAAAAGCGTATTTAGGCTTGATCCGAAAATGTGGTCAGAGGCGGGTGGTGACACTTGCGGAGCCTCCAGAGGCATGCCGAGGTCAAATGGAGCTCTTGTACCACATTGCCATGCGCCTCCCAAATTTTGTAACAGTGCGGAGGGCTCTGAGTTACCTCTTCTGCAGAGAATAAGTTACCAGCCTCCGAAATGGCAGCCCAAATAAATGCTTCACAGAGTTCAGGTAACAGACACATCTCAACATCAACTGTTCAGAGGAGACTGCGTGAATCAGGCCTTCATGGTCAAATTGCTGCAAAAAAAACACTACTAAAGAACACCAATAAGAATAAGAAGAAGAGACTTGCTTGGGCCAAGGAACACAAGCAATGGAAATTAGACCGGTGGAAATCTGTCCTTTGGTCTGATGAGTCCAAATTTGAGATTTTTGGTTCCAACCGTCGTGAGACGCAGAGTAGGTGAACAGATGATATCCACATGTGTGGTTCCCAACGTGATGCATGGAGGAGGAGGTATGATTTTGTGGGGGTGCTTTGCTGGTGACACTGTCTGTGATTTATTTAGAATCCAAGGCACACTTAACAAGCATGGCTACCACAGCATTCTGTAGTGATACACCATCCCATCTGGTTTGCTCTTAGTGGGACTATCATTTGTTTTTCAACAGGACAATGACCCAACACACCTCCAGGCTGTGCAAGGGCTATTTGTGACCCGATTCAGGAAACGAGGCATATGTCACAAGTCACGACTTCACAGTAGAGCCATTTGAAATGCCTTCTCGAACATGTGAACATTCATGTGCCTTAATATCAAACTTGTGTGCCATCTGTAAATACGAATAAAATTGTTAAATTACGAGCCTAGTTGGTTTAGCCACAGAAAAAAAGGAGCAACCTTCCCATTAGCCATGATTGGTTGAGATAATGGACGGGCTGGACATGCCAAGAAATTAGTTTGGATTGGTCTGTCATATAGAACACGTTTGTCTATTGGAGCTCGTTGTGTCAAACGCGGCTTTAAAAAAAATGTATCGCATAGTAAAACTGCATAAACCTAATGTCAAGTAAATGTGTACTGTTAGCTAGCTAACTTTAGCTTGCTGGGTTGCTAGCTAACGTTATGTGTATGATCTTGTTCTTCGTATCTCAGATATATATGCTTGACTAGTTATAGCCATAGAACCTGGCTGGTTAGCTACCTGCAGATTCATGCAGGGTAGTTATGTCATGTGATTATGGTCCATTGTTTAGCTAGCTAAGCTAGCTAGCTACATGTCTTAACAAAAAAGACTCCACTAACGTTACGCAAGTGTCCATTTTAATAGAATGTCACTGCAACTGTAGGTAGATGTACTAGCTGTTAAATTCGTTCTGGCTATCTACTCCAATTTCAGACCACGGGTAAGAAAGTCTCGCTAGCTACATTTTGAGATATTACACATTTCTAATTTTGACAAAGTATTTTAATTTCATGTTAAAGTGTACTGTTAGCTAGCTAGCTAACATTAGCTGGCTGGCTCGCTAACTAACGTTAAGTCATGCGTTGGGATTCATTGTTTACCTAGCTAGCTATCTAGCTAAATTTCTTAACAAAAGACTCATCTTAATGTGCCAGGGCACAGAATAACTGATTCATTTTTGAACGCCCAACACTCATTGAATATGTCCGGTGTCAGTAAATGCCGGTAACAAAGCGTAATTCAATTGTTGCCAGCAGCACAGTTACAGTCACCAAAGCTGATTATGTGTCTGGAAGTAGCTAGCAAGTTAGCTTGGGTGCTTGACTGCTGTTGTTTAATACAGCACGCCCAGATCAACCCTTATAGAGATGGTTCGGGCTAAAGCTTAAGAGGGTGTGAATGGGTCTAGACAAATAAGGTAAGTTATAAGTTACAAGTTTATCAACTTTCAAAGCAGAATTACTTTCCCATTGTTCTTCAAATGCAATGTATGATGTACCATTTTGTTATTCGGTGTCTCTTGTTGTGCTGTGCTCACTTGAACAGGAAGGTCTTTTGTGGGCAAATTTTATCATCAAAGTCTGGCATTCTCTGGATTTATAGTGCATTGAATACAACTGGGAACTTGGGGAAAAAACAAGGTTGAATCATGACATTAGTGATCTTCAGGTCGGAGCTCTAGGAGGCCAGAGTTCCCGACTTGGAATTCCGAGTTGGATGACCGTTCAAAACAAATTTTCCCAATCTGAGCTTTTTTTTTTTTACTCATTGAGTCTGAGATTTCCCAGTACGGAGTTGTTTTGGACACGGCAGAAGTCATGCTGGATTGATAGCATGGCCAATGTTGAATGTTTATTCTTTTAAGCTTGGAAAAGAGACCCTTAAACCCAGATTTGCACCACACATCCACTCCACTGAATAGCAGGCTAGTGATTGCTTTGCAATGCTTGCAGTTAGCCACTGATTCCTTCCAAACACAAAACTTTGGAAAACCGCAAATTCAACAATGAGTGGTTGAATTTGCGGTTTTCCAAAGTGTTGTGTAATGTTTATATTCAATGGCCGATGAACACCAAAATGTTATGTATAATTTCTCTTCATTATTTCTCTTCATATGACAAGAATTGAAAAGGATTTGCCAGGAGATTGTCGACTTGATTCATGATGATGTCTGCTAGCTTGCTAAATACATTTTTAAAAGTATGATGTTGACATGATCAGTCCAATCAAAGCTACTGTAGATATGTCATTTGATGTCATTTTATCTGTGGTCATTGACCTTGAGCCTTCTTGGATGGGCACTTCTAGAGGCTTGAATTTTCGAGCTCTCCCCGTAGATTTTGTGGTGACGTAGTGTCCCCATAAGTGACAGAACACTGAGCCAATCACAGCGCAACTGGTGAACATTACCAACCCCTACGCTCTGTATTTTCCGCTGGCTGCCCCACCACCACAGAAAGCACCTACTACTGTTAGCTAGCCAGATAGCCACAAAGAATTGTTAGCTAGCTACCCACGAAGAATTGACATCAATTGTACTTTGCATAACATTCGTTTTAGGTAATTTTTGCCTGTTTTACTGGCTAGCTAGATTACAAAGATTCACATATTCCTATCTGATAATTATGAAGTAAAATGCTTACTTTGTGTATATCCTGTTGCGTCTTTATTGTTGACATTGTCCTGGATGGAAGAATGTTCAGTGAATGGGGAGATGCAGCGTGAGGTAATACAGTAGGGGGAGTGCGAGTGCTTCTCAGAAGTAATGTTTTATGCTTTCTCACTCTCGTTCTCACAAGAACATACTTAAGAGAAAGTCCTCGGAGAATGCACATGGAGCATGAGTGTGGACCACGGTAATATGCATATTGAGAAACACCTAGTATCTACCTACAGTCATGTCTATCAGGCAGTGGCGACCCATCATTCAGGGCTGGCCTGTTTTGCGTGCTATTTTGGCATTAATGTGTCACATATTCAACTGTCGTTCAAACTGTACAACTGTACAATATTTGTATTGTCTTACAGACAATATCGTGTTGTGCCTGGATTTCTTCCTGGAGTGGATTCTAGATACAGAAACATAATTCCTTTGCATGCGTGTGTAATTGTAGCAGAACTGTATCCCGTGAACTCTATCCCTTCTAGACTATGCTGGATTTCAAGCAGATGACTCATGAGGGGCTGAATGGCAGTTTTATCATGATAACACTCCCACAGCTTTACAAGCATTCCCTGAACTTTAGTACACTGATCATGCTGTATTTTCTTAATGATGTATGTTTCTTTGTGAATGACAATTTCATCATGACCATCAGTTCTCTTAGCTACAGATTGTTACACCAGATTATATGATTTAACCAAAGACCTTTGGTATCCATCACTGGGAGTTACAGGATAGGTACTGTTTGGTGTAGCACAGAATTTTCTACCAGCCTTAGCGATGCCATCTTTGACCTCAATTTGGGGGAAACAGGAGTCTCATAAAATGTCTGTGTCCAGTTGCAGGGGGTCCATTTGAATTGAGAAAATTCTCCTTTATTAAAATAAATAATTTTTACTACATGGAGTAATCCAACCATGTGTACGCCACCATCTTGTCTATTTTAAGTCTTCTCTCATTGATCGAAAACAGAGCTCTGTCATCATGAAATGCAGAACTTTGGGGTGGACACCTCATTGGAGACAGCTGGGTGTTCACCCCAAAAGTTCTGCATGTCATGATGACAGAGACCTGTCTCGATCAATGAGAGAAGACTTGAAATAGACAAAATATCGGCAAAAGTATTTGGGTAAATCAAATTATCTGGTGTAACAATCTGTAGCTACAGTTCTCTGGACTTGTGTGTCTCTACACCTGAGAAACACTGAACTGTACTACACTGTTCATACATTTTTGGGGGTATGTTACTTTTACCATATAACATTCTTGTTGAATAACCAGTTTTCTTGAGTTAGTAAATAGTGTACACTCCCCTGTATTTGAGATTTTTCACAAATGAACATTTAGATTTCTGAATGTCTAGCATATGTTTGATGCTACAGAGCCCTGTACAGTTTATATACATCTATTCTTTAAATCCATAAAGGCAGACACATTTCAAAGATTGATAGAAAATATCCATATTTATTTTATGGTGGTCCTACATCAGAGCTCTTCAACCCAGTTTCTGGAGAGATACCGTACTGTAGGTTCACTCCAACCCTAATCTAGCACACCTGACTCTAATAATTAGCTGGTTGATAAGCTGATCCAGGTGAGTTACAACTGGGGTTGTAGTGAAAACCTACAGGAGGGTAGCTCTCCAGAAACAGGGTTGGAAACCCCTGCTCTACATGGACTTATTTTGAGACACAGGCAGCCCAATTCTGATATTTTTGCCACTAATTGGTCTTAATCACATCAGATCTTTTTCAGAACCGATCTGATTGGTGGAAATACCAATTAGTTAACAAACAAATATCAGAATTGTGCTGCATGTGTAAACGCAGACATAGTCCTATATCCAGCTTTGGTACATTGGCAATGATGTTCAGCATGGTGGGCTGGTGAAGCTGAGACTCTTTGTGCTTATGGCGAATGGTCTTGTCCTGTCTACGGTTAATGCCCAGCTGGATAAGACTTTGCAGAAAGTGGTGTAGAGCTTCTTAACCACCAAATGTTTGGTCCTCTTGCAGAATATTTGCTGGTACTACACGTCTCCTGGAAAGACATGGTTGTGGTGTTAGCATTGTGGAAGGGATGTAGGGCAACACGCCTTTGTTGGTAAAGGTGTCAACCGAATGGGACAGGCTAGAGTATTGTTTATGAACAATAAGGGGACATTGGGAGCTACTTTTGAGAGGATAAGTAACAAAGTGAATGGGCTGGGGGACTAAAGAAAGGTGTGAAAAGTCTTAGGGGGCTTTTCTTACACAGTATGAATTGTTGTGTATGGGAGATGGAGGAAAAATGACACCATAATCGCTCTCATACACAACAATACATTTACTGTCTAAGCACAACTAAAACCCCCTTCCTCATCTCAAAGTACTGTCTGTAAACCTCCCCCAGCACATTGACTTTGACAGATCATTCTTGTTAATTAGTAGCCCTTTGCAGGGGATTTCTGTAGACGTGTCTTTGCATTGTGTTTGGAGAATCTGAAGAGAGAAGAATGAGGTGGTTGTCATTACTGTTGTAGTCTGGATTTTATACCTTTCAGTGTCCGTTGCTGGTTTCTGTCCCACAATCTTGTTGTGCTCTATAACCGCAAGGTGTGTCCGGTCCCTCATGCTTGTGTACCCAAAATGCCGCCGCTTTGGGGTCTTTTTCAGCAGGGCACTGGAATGACTCCAAATAACCTGAGTTTAAAAAAAAGAAGAGGCATAATTGATGACATGGTCTGGAAGGGACTATGGTCCTCAGGCTACCTTTAACCACCTGTAACCCTATAACACAAACACTAACCATACAAACTCTACCCAATTCATGTTTATACCACGCTTACTGTAAATTGAGCTATCTTAGCCATCAGCTTGTAAATATTTTTTGCCAACTTACCTTCAACTTGTGCAGAGCTAAGGGTTGAAAGCGCATGTTGGTGGATTCTGTGGATTCACCTACAACAAAATACACAATACACAATTTAACCACCCAACTAATTGTATTGTTCTCTATTAGACTGGCTAGCTTAGCATAGCATCGACATTTCAATATTGTCAGCTTGCTATCTAGCATCGCAAGATTGCTAGCCAGCTGAGACTGGCTGAGAACCAACCACATTCATCATGGCTACCAACACACAAACAGAGTGAGTTAGCTATAGCGACAATTCCATTTTTTGTAACGGAGTGTTTTCCACACAAGTATCGAAAGGATTGCTACCAGATTGAGCTACTCTTATTTGCTAACATTAGCTAGCTTATGTTAACTAACGTCAGTCAAAGATAGAACGAACAAACATTTTTACTCTGCCGAAGGTAGTTACCAGTCCAGCAGTGACTACCATGGTATTGGCAAAATGTATTGAGTGTGTGTATACCAAAAAAGATAGCTACAGTGGGGAGAACAACTATTTGATTCACTGCCAATTTTGGAGGTTTTCCTAATTATAAAGCATGTAGAGGTCTGTAATTTTTTAATCATAGGTACACTTCAACTGTGAGAGACGGAATCTAAAACAAAAATCCAGAAAATCACATTGTATGATTTTTAAGTAATTAATTTGCATTTTATTGCATGACATAAGTATTTAATCACCCACCAACCAGTAAGAATCTCTCACAGTTGAAGTGTACCTATGATTAAAATTACAGACCTCTACATGCTTTGTAAGTAGGAAAACCTGCAAAATCGGCAGTGTATCAAATACTTGTTCTCCCCACTGTATATGATTTATCAGATGGCTTTCAGAGTTCAATACAGGACTGTAACATTAGCTAGTTAACCTACCTAGCTAGGCTAGCAAGCTAGCTAATATTAGTTTACCTCTAATCGAGAATCTTCCATTTGTTGTGACAGAAAACCTCTCAGCTGGAGTCGAAATGGATTCCCCATCAGTTCAGCCTAAAATCCCTCTGGTATTTTTTTTTTCACCGTAAGGTGCATCATTCTTAATAGCCACAAGCCACTGGCAGCATCTGGGGAAAGGTAGAACGGTGAAAGATAACTCATTTTCGTGCTTGTTTGTAATTAACACAGAACACCACAGAGGCATGATGACAAACGTTAGTAAAAAACAACAACATTGTAAACAAAAAAACTTCTGAGTACATACACAATGCCATCATCCAAGTTTGTGGGAATGCCCCATCTACCTTAGCGGGCGGTATCTACATTTGCTATGAATGCTGGACTTTGTGCTTCACTATGAGCAGACGAATACACAGGAAGTCAAAACTTTGCAATTCTACCAGTGAGATGAAAATATGCTAGTTCTAGCTTGTGGTTTGGATAATTGTGATATTTATGATAAAAATGTAATGTTATTAATATAGTAATGACTATATTCTGTGGCAGAGCCAGGGTGAAATTCCCCTTTAACTTTGAAACTTGGCCTCCCGAGTAGTGCAACGGTCTAAGGCACTGAATCGCAGTGCTAGCAGGTCCTGGTTCGATCCCAGGCTGTGTCGCAACCGCTGCGACCAGGAGAACGATGAGTGCACAATTTCCCCAGCGTCGTCCGGATTATGGGAGGGTTTGGCCGGCTGGAATGTCCTTGTCCCATCGCGCTCTAGAGACTTCTGTGGCTGGCCGGGTGCATGCACACTGACACGGTCGCCAGGTGTACGGTGTTTCCTCCAACACTTTGGTGCGGCTGGCTTCCGGGTTAAGCGAGCATTGTGTCAAGAAGCAGTGAGGCTTGGCATCCCAGCCGGAGGACGAACGACCTTCGCCTCTTCCGAGTCCATACGGGAGTTACGGCAATGGGACAAGACTGGTACTTCCAATTGGATATCACGAAATTGGGGAGAAAAAGGTGTTAAACATTTTTTACTTTCAAACTTGATTTTCTTTTTTTTTCATAACCTTTTACTGCAGAGGGCTAAATCAAGGTCACACAGAGTGATTCTTGGTAGTATTAAACAAATCTATTTTGTAACACAAGGATACACCTCAGACACATGGTTATGGGTTTAAAGAAATAAGACACTTGTACCATGTCAGATATTGTAACGGTTTTCGTTGGTGGAAGGAGAAGAGGACCAAAGCGCAGAGTGGTAAGTGTCCATGTTAAATTTATTCCATAACTGAACACTGAAACACAAAGTAAACAAAAGAACAACCGAAACAGTCCTGTCTGGTAGAGACAGAAAACAACTACCCACAACTCAAGTGGGAAAAACAGGCTGCCTATGTATGGTTCTCAATCAGAGACAACGATTGCCAGCGGCCTCTGATTGGGAACCATACCAGGCCAAACACATAGTGACATAAAAAAGGAACTACGGTCAGGACGTGACAGATGTAGACTTTAAATGTATACTATATTGAGTTTGCATCCCAATACTACACTTTATATACATCACAGAAGACTTAAATACAACAAAACTGTTTGACATGGAAACACCAGATTTTCGTTGTTAAAAAAAAAAACTTTATTAATGATGAAAAAGATGAATATCATTCCACCCATAAGGCCAAAGAGGGTGCTTTTAGTCATTGACTGAAGTAAAGGACTACGGCTTTCCTCATATTCAGTACGTAATTTACAGCTCAGAAAAGAAACACCACATATAAATATGTTTAACCATGTATTAAAGAACGAATAATGCAAATCTTGGCAACATAGGCTCTTCTCCTTCAGGGTAACTCCTTGCCCAAGCAAAGCATCCATATATAAACAAGCAGTGAGTGTGGTAAGCTATACCAATCCCCTAGCAGGAAAACATAACCTAATAGGTGGAGGTTAGGGTGGTAGTGGGAGCAAAATAAGTGAACATACTAGCAGTAGCATCACGTGGCAGCAGGAAGTGTGAGCAGAACGAGTCGACTTAATTGGACCACCAAGTAAGTTAGGAGTGATTGCTGCTAGCATCTAATTGGTGCAATCGCGGGCACTTGGGTTCCGCTTCATTTCAGAAAGGAGGAAAGACCACATAGAAATATGTTTAACCATTTATTAAAGAATGAATAATGCAAGTCTAGGCGATATGGGCTCTGCTCCTTCAGGGTAGCTCACTGCCCAAGCAAAGAGTCAATATATAAAACGACCTACAAGCAGTGAGCGTGGTAAGCGATACCAATACCCAAAATAGCACAACGATATGCCATACGACTATGTGTAGCTATGGCAGAAAGCACCCTTTAGATATCAAATAGACCAGCTAAAGTCACCCTACCATTACAAGACTGTATACTATGTGTGAATATTAACCATGTGTAGCTTGAGCTGTGCAACATATCTCTTATATTTCTCATACGACGCATGGTCAGTTACCCTCGCTTGTGTTCTTCCACACCGATCTCAACAAATCATTTCTGTATGGACCTCGCTTTGTGCACGGGAGCATTGTGATGGTGAAACAGGAAATGGCCTCCCCTAAACTGTTGCCACAGTTTGAAGCACAGAATCGTCTAGAATGCCATTCTATGTTGTAGCGTTAAGATTTCCTTCACTGGAACTAAGTGGCCTAGCCCGAACCATGAAAAACAGCCCAAGACCCTTTTCCGCTTCCACCAAACTATACAGTTGGGACTATGCATTCTGTCATGTAGCGTTCTCCTGGCATACGCCAAACCCAGATTCAACCATCGGACTGCCAGATGGTGAAGAATGATTCATCACTCCACAGAACACATTTCCACTGCTCCAGAGTCCAAGGCTGCAAGCTTTACACCACTCCAGCTGACGCTTGGCATTGCACATGGTGATCTTAGGCTTGTGAGCTTCATGAAAGTTTTGGCCATGGAAACCCATTTCATGAAGCTCCCGACAAACAGCACTTGTGCTGATGTTTCTTCCAGAGGCAGTTTTGACAAAACTTGTTGGAAAGGTTACAGTCACAGTAGTGAGTTTGCTGAGCTGTTGTTTCACCTAGATCTTGTTTCCACTTCAATGTTGAACAGAACATCACTTACAGTTGACATTAAAGAGGCAGGGATCTAGACGACTAATGTGTCATCTAGGGGTGTATGAGAGTATGGTTAACATGTGAGTGTCCATAATGCAGACAGAATTTAAGAGATCATGCAATATTAAGGGAAGGAACATTTAGTGTCTTTCAGACGGAAGAACCCATTAAAGCCATCGTACCTCTGGAAAGGCGTAATGTAAACCCAACAACGTTGACCTAACGAACTCAAACTTTAGCTACTGAGTGAAGAGGGATACTCTTGGAAATGCATGCTCATTGCTTCTCTATACGTAATGAAGAGTAGGCGGACAGATGGATTCCTGTGCAGACTGTACGCCGAAGGGTCATGACGCCCAATATGAACTGAATCTCTGCTATCGGACCATGATAAGAAGGGCCTCATTTGCTTGTCTGAATTTTGTAATAGAAAAGGCATCCCTGAAGACTATGAGAACCATTTAACAGAAATACAAAAATCATCCTGTGAGGGTTTGATCGCTGATGATGAACTACTAATGGCAATTAACTCTTCCAAACTGGTAAATCTCCTGGCTTCAATGGTATACCAATTGAGGGGTGCAAATAATATAATATTTGCTCACCTACAGTTGAAGTCGGAAGTTTACATACACTTAGGTTGGAATCATTAAAACTTGTTTTTTTAACCACTCCACACATTTCTTGTTAACAAACTATAGTTTTGGCAAGTTGGTTAGGACATCTACTTTGTTCATGACACAGGTAATTGTTCCAACAATTGTTTACAGACAGATTATTTCACTTGTAATTCACTAAATCACAATTCCAGTAGGTCAGAAGTTTACATACACTAAGTTGATTGTGCCTTTAAACAGCTTGGAAATTTACAGAAAATTATGTCATGGCTTTAGATGCTTCTGATAGGATAATTGACATCATTTGAGTCAATTGGAGGTGTACATGTGGAGATTTCAAGGCCTACCTTCAAACCCAGTGCCTCTTTGCTTGACATCATGGGAAAATCAAAAGACCTCAGAAAATAAATGGTAGACCTCCACAAGTCTAGTTCATCCTTGGGAGCAATTTCCAAATGCCTGAAGGTACCACGTTAATCTGAACAAACAATAGTACGCAAGTATAAGCACCATGGGACCACGCAGCCGTCATACCGCTCAGGAAGGAGACGCATTCTGTCTCCTAGAGATGAACGTACTTTGCTGCGAAAAGTGCAACTCAATCCCAGAACAACAGCAAAGGACCTTGTGAAGATGCTGGAGGAAACATGTACAAATGTATCTATATCCACAGTAAAACGAGTCCTATATCGACATAACCTGAAAGGCCGCTCAACAAGGAAGAAGCCCCTGCTCCAAAACTGCCATGAAAAAGCCAGACTACGGTTTGCAACTGCACATGGTGACAAAGATCATACTTTTTGGAGAAATGTCCTCTGGTCTGAAACAAAAATAGAACTGTTTGGCCATAATAACCATCGTTACATTTGGAGGAAAAAGGGGGAGGCTTGCAAGCCGAGGAACACCATCCCAACCGTGAAGCACTGGGGTGGCAGCATCATGTTGTGGGCCTGTTTTGCTGCAGGAGGGTCTGGTGCACTTCACAAAATAGATGGCATCATGAGGTAGGAAAATTTTGTGGATATATTGAAGCAACATCTCAAGACATCAGTCAGGAAGTTCAAGCTTGGTCGCAAATGGGTCTTCCAAATGGACAATGACCCAAAGTTGTCTAAAGTTGTGGCAAAATGGCTTAAGGACAACAAAAGTCAAGATATTGGAGTGGCCATCACAAAGCCCTGACTTCAATCCCATAGAAAATGGTGGGCAGAACTGAAAAAGCGTGTGCGAGCAAGGAGGCTCACAAACCTGACTCGGTTACACCAGCTCTGTCAGGAGGAATGGGCCAAAATTCACCCAACTTAATGTGGGAAGCTTGTGGAAGGCTACCAGAAATGTTTGACCCAAATTAAACAATTTAAAGGCAATGCTACCAAATACTAATTGAGTGTATGTAAACTTCTGACTCACTGTGAATGTGATGAATTAAATAAAATCTGAAATAAATAATTCTCTACTATTATTCTGACATTTCACATTCTTAAAATAAAGTGGTGATCTTAACTGACCTAAGACAGGGAATTTTTACTTGGATTAAGGTGTATGTAAACGTCTGACTTAAACTGTACTTACATTTTTCATTTGAACAGGGGGAACTATCAACAACCCAAAGAGAGGGACTGATTACATTACTACATTACATTACTAAGCCCTGTACACCTCAAAAACTGGAGACCCTTCACTTTGTGCTGTGCCACCCGTAATTCTGTCAAAATGTTTAACATTTAGAATGAAGAAAGTAATAAGCAAAATTACTCAAAGTGAACAGTCTGGCTTAACTGAAGTTCACTACATTGGTGACAATATTCGTTGTTTTATGGAAATGTTTAGGGTCCAACAAGGGGATCCAGTTTCACCTTTTTACTTTAAAACTTTTTTTCTCCCCAATTTTAATCTTGTCTCATGGCTGCAACTCCCCAACGGGCTCGGGTCAAGTCATGCGTACTCCAAAACATGACTCATCAAACCGCGCTTCTTAACACTTGCCCGCTTAACCCAGTTCACAGTTCACCTGACAACCGAGGTCAGCCGGCAGGAGTCACTGGAGCGCGATGAGCCAAGTAAAGCCCCCCAGCCAAACCCTCCCCTAACCCGGACAACGCTGGGCCAATTTTTCCCTATGGGACACCCAATCACGGCCGGTTGTGATACAGCCCAGGATCGAACCAGGGTGTGTAGTGACTGGGAGGGGTAGTAGGTCTGAGTATCAAGGGTGACATAGTGACGCCTCTAGCACTGCGATGCAGTGCCTTAGACCGCTGCGCCACTTGGGAGCCCCCGCCTTATTCATTCTTATTGGCTATCGAGAAGATGGCTGTTAGAATCAGGAACAATTCTAATGTAGTAGGTCTGAGCATCAAGGGTCTCATAACCAAAATGTCCATATATGCAGATGATACAACAATTATCAATAGATGCTCTTATTGGAGATTTGAATTACTTTCTTAAACCAAATTATGATAAATGCATTTTGAGAGTGGGTCCAACTATATTTGTCCCTGTTGTGTACCAATTAAGTGGAGCAACGGCCCAGTGGACATGCTTGGCATCCACATTCCAAAGCGAATGAAGGATCTTGTAAAGGAGAACTTTGATTTGAAACTAGCCAAGATTGATAACACTATTGCTGTGGAAAGGTAAAGCTTTGTATTTATATGGTAGAGTGACATTGATAAACACCTCAATTGTCTCTCAGTTCAGCTATCTCTTCCTGTCACTTCCATCGCCAGATAAGGTTTTCTTTAAGCAGTTTGAAGCCATGATCTTTCATGTTATAGGGGATGGTCAATCAGAAAAGGTCCAACGTAATCCGTACGACAATGGAAGGCTGAATTTTAGGAATATTGAATATTTAATCCATCTCTGAAAGCCTGAAAGCCAAAAACAATATGTAAGTACGAGTAAAATCTTAGAAAAGACAAACCCACTTCTCAATTCCAAAATATTTAATTGTATACAAATTAACTCTTTGCACTTTATTTGGTTCCTGCATGGTATCTTAATAGACATATCCCTATTCTTCAAAGAATCAATTAAAGCTTGGTTGCATTTTCAATATTGTCCCCCAGAAAAAAATCACAGATTTTCCAAGCCAAATCATGATTCATTTCAAATATACTGATTAATAAATACAAATGAAACAGAATGTGTTTCTGGAAAAGGGGATCTTATTTTGAAATTATATCATTGATAGTAATGGGTATTGTATTTTATCTGAAACACTGTGCATGATGTATGGGAACATTCTCTATGTGCAAATCATAATTACAATCAGTTACTGGCAGCAATTCCAACAATTATTTACAATGATGGCCTAGGAACAGTGGGTTAACTGCCTTGTTCAGGGGCAGAACGACAGATTTTTACCTTGTCAGCTCGGGGATTCGATCTAGCAACCTTTCAGCTGCCGCCCCAAAAGAAGATCAGTTTTATTTATAAAACAACCTTAGACTCCACTATCTTCAGTTGAAGATATTTTATAATGTTCTGGCAACTAACAACATGTTACAAATATGGGGCATCGAAGAGGATTTGTTACATATTTGCTGGTTTTGCCCCATAGTTGCAAACACTTGGGCAAAAGTACAAGAGTGGTTACTCCCTGTTTTACACAATTTTGTTTTCTCTCCATAAACAGTTATATTTGGTGACTTTAGGGACAGATGCAACCCAATATATGATCCCTTGATTCTGCTGGGGAAGGCTTTAATTTTTAAAACTCAGAAAACAAATATGTTAGTATTTGATTCTTTCAAAAATAACTGTCAAACACCATTATACACTAGAATGATTGATTGCAAAAGAAAGTGGGAGGTCTCAAGATTTTACTGATAATTGGGACCAAATAACACGTCAAGAGGGATGGTGCTGATTTCATATATACAGAACAAAAATATAAATGTAAAGTGTTGGTCCCATGTTTCATGAGCTGAAATAAAAGATCCCAGAAATGTTGTATACAAACAAAAATCTTATTTCACTCAAATTTTGTGCACATATTTGTTTATATACCTGTTGGTGAGCATTTCTCCTTTGACAAGATAATACACCTACCTGACAGGTGTGGCATATCAAGAAGCTGATTAAACAACACGATCATTATACAGGTGCATTTTGTGCACTCTAAAATGTGCAGTTTTGTCACACAACACAATGCTACAGATGTCTCAAGTTTTGATGAAGTGTGCAATTGGCATGCTGACTGCAGGAATATCCACCAGACCTGTTGCCAGATAATTTAATGTTAATTTCACTACCATAAGCCGCCTCCAACATTGTTTTAGAGAATTTGGCAGTACGTCCAACCTGCCTCACAACCGCAGACCACGTGTAGCCATGCCAGCCCAGGACCTCCACATCTGGCATCTTCATCCTCTGGGACTAGCCACTCAAACAGCTGATTTGTGGGAAGAAACTCATTGCTCCCAAGTGGGTAGCCCTTTTCCCTCCCAGGACCACCCATGACATACTTTTGTATACAGTATATAGTGTATCTGTGTACCAACATATGCATATCTGTATTCCCAGTCCAGTGAAATCCATAGATTAGGGTCTAATGAATTTATTTCAACTGACTGATTTCCCTGATCTGTAACTCCAGTAAAATCATTGAAATTGTTGCCTGTTGCATTTATATTTTTGTTCAGTATACAAAGGGAAGGGGCTCCTGATCGCCAGTCATATGACAATGCTAGTTGGTTTTTGTTTGTTGTTGTATTTATAGTTTATAGTAATTCCTGTTTATGTCCTTTTGTAGTTAGTTAGTGTAGTTGTTTGTACCATCTATGGGAGGAAGGATGTCACCGTTGCGCAGCATCTGAAACCTGGTCCCAACTGAGTCCGAATATTCATTGGCGACAACAACACCAGGCTCAAGAGCATCGAAGCTGTAAAACAGGAAGTAAGAAAACATATTTAGAAGAAATTACAACCTTGCATAACATCAATTCACCTCCCAAGTTTAGATGAGAAGAATAACCTCATACAATGCAATGAATATGATATTCACCTGAAGTGCTGGTACTGATCTGTGGCAGCGGCCTGAAGTACGGAGTCAGGTGTTGTTGCCAGCCATAGCTTTCCACCAGCACCGTACCATCCTCCAGTCCAACCAGTGGTGGGATGTTGACCAGTCACAGAGCTGTCCTTCACAACACCAGCAATCTCGAAAAAAGTGTTCACTCTGGTCTTTCTGACGTGCTGCTTGATGAGGCCGAAGAACCAGTTGGGAGCAAACTTCGTGTGGCCTGTGATCAGGAAGTCAAGGTCCAGACTGTGGTGGAGCTTGTGAATGATTGCCCAGGCACAATACCAGAGCACTAACTTGTTCCTCCACCGGTCTAATGTCCATTGCTCGGGTTTCTTGGCCCAAGCAAGTCTCTTCTTCTTATTGGTGTCCTTTAGTAGTGGTTTCTTTGCAGCAATTTGACCATGAAGGCCTGATTCACGTCTCCTCTGAACAGTTGATGTTGAGATGTGTCTGTTACTTGAACTCTGTGAATCATTTATTTGGGATGCTATTTCTGAGGCTGGTAACTCTAATGAACGTATCCTCTGCAGCAGAGGCGGTCCTCATGGAGCCAGTTAAATCATAGCGCCGGATGGTTTTAGCAACTGCACTTTCAAAGTTCTTGAAATTTTCTGGATTGACCCCCTTCATGTGTTAAGGTAATGATCGACTGTCGTTTCTCTTTGCTTATTTGAGCTGTTCTTGACATAATAGGGCTATCTTCTGTAAACCACCCCTACCTTGTCACAACACAACTGATTGGCTCAAATGCATTAACTTCTTAGTGATCCCTTCCCGCGCCAATTCCTTTAACAACACCCAGTGAAATAGCAGTGCGCCAAATTAAAAAACAGAAATACTCATAATAATAATTCATAAATCATACACGTGTTACACATGGGTTTAACGATTAACTTCTTGTTAATCCAGCCACAGTGTCAGATTTCAAAAAAGGCTTTACGGCGAAAGCAAACCATGCTATTATCTGAGGATAGCACCCCATCAAACATACACATGAAAATCATAATTGAACCCGCCAGGCACAACACAAAAGTCAGAAATAACATATAATGCATGCCTTACCTTTGAAGATCTTCTTCTGTTGGCACACCAATATGTCCATTAAACATCATAAATGGTCCTTTTGTTCGATATATTCTGTCGTTATATATCCAAAATGTCAACTTATTTGGCACGTATGATTCAGAAAATACACCGGTTCCAAATCCCGCAACATGACTATACATTATCTAATTAGTTACCTGTAAACTTGATCCAAACATTTGAAACAACTTTCCTAATCACACTTTAGGTATTTTTAAATGTAAATAATCGATCAAATTTAAGACGGAATAAACTGTGTTCAATAACGGAGGAAAACAAAGTGTAGCGTGCTTTCAGGTTGCGCACCTCAACCACAACAGTACACTTCACTCGACCCTTGTTCTGGACAGCCCTACTTCTCCATTTCTCAAAGGAAAAACATCAACCAATTTTTAAAGACTGTTGACATCTAGTGGAAGCGATAGGAACTGCAAGCAACTACCTTAGAATTCTAGATTTCCATTGAAAACCCATTGAAAAGAGAGTGACCTCAAAAATGTTTTTTCCTGGATTGTTTGTACTCTGGGTTTTGCCTGCCAAATAAGTTTTATTATACTCACAGACATCCTCCAAACAGTTTTAGAGTGTTTTCTATCTACTTTCTATCTACTAATAATATGTATCTCCTAGCCTCTGGGCCTGAGTAGCAGGCAGTTTACTTTGGGCACACTTTTCATCTGGATGTGAAAATAGTGCCACCTAGCCTTAAGAAGTTTTAAGAAGGAAAGAAATTCCACAAATTAACTTTTAAGAAGGCACGCCTGGTAATTGAAATGCATCATGAAGCTGGTTGAGGGAATGCCAAGAGTGTGCAAAGCTGTTATCAAGGCAAAGGGTGGCTACTTTGAAGAATCTAAAATCTAAAATATATGTTGATTTGTTTAACACTTTCTTGGTTACTACATGATTCCATATGTGTTATTTCATAGTTTTGATGTCTTTGCTATTATTCTACAATGTAGAAAATAGTCTAAATAAAGAAAAACCCTTGAATGAGTACTGTAGTTGTGTCCAAACCTTTGACTGGTACTCTATCACTCTATCACTCTATCTATGTCCTTAATCAGTATAAAGGAGGAAATATTGCTTACTTGTTGAGCAAAATCAAAGCAGTAATGCATCCTGATGTCTTTACTTGCTGGTTCAGTAGGGGCCCCCAGATACAACTGCAGGTCTTGACAGGTGGTCTTGCAGTCAGCAACCATCTTCTGGTAGACAGAATGCTCACTCTGAACAAGCAGGAGATGCTGCTCTTGCTTCTTCAGCTTGGCTGACTTAACAGCTTCTGGCAGATTGGCAGACCTGAAGACCTGATAGTTGTTCCTCTGGCACTGCCAGCACAGGTCTGTCCTGGGGTTAGTGCTTGAGATGTGGGGCAGCAATTTTCTCTGCAGATACCTGAAGGAAGACAGCCCAACTACACGTACCTCTGGAAAATACATAATAATGTGAGATCAATAAAAGTAGTGCCAATCATATTGGAGGTAAATTAAATAATCAAAACGTGTTGTTTATGCTTTACATACCAAGTGTTGTCATCAATTCCTTTAGAGACACCACACCCCTGCTTTTGTCACATGGGATGGCAGCAGCTTTCCACCGAAGTGATGTGTCCTGGGTGGTGTCCTGGTAATACTATTACATTATCCTCTGCGTAGTTGTTGAGGAAGTTCACAACTCGCTGCAAGTCCTCATGCTTCAGGTGCAACCTGTGCTTGCTTGGGCCAGCTCTCTTTTTGATGGGAGGCATTAGATCATTCTCCTTGTATGACTGGTGGAGTACAGTCAGGCGTGTTCTACTGATGCTGAAAGACAAATTCCAGATACAAATATTTTAGCATTATTATACAATAGATAAACATATTCACCATCAGACACACCTGGCTAACTTGATGGGTCATGCAATCATCTGGCAAAGTGGAGTCTTTTGTTTAGACATGCTAGCTAAACAATGAACCATACTCCCAATCCATAGAGTACTAGCAATAAAAAAACGATTGTCATAGCTAGCTAAAGTTAACCAAATAGGTTCAATGTTAGCTAGCTAACATTAGGCTATAACTAGCAATGCAAATGTCATTCTGAGATAATATTACTACATTACTACACGTAATGTTAGCTAGCGAGCCAGGCATCTAATGTTAGCTAGCTATCTAACAGTAAACTTTAACTTGGGGTCTTTTGTTTAAACATGTAGATAGCTAGCTAAACAATGAACCGTAATCCCAATCCATAAAGTACTATCAAAACAAACAGAGTGTCACAGCTAGCTAAAATTAATCAAATAGGTTCAATTTTAGATAGTTAGCTAGCTAACATTAGGCTATAACTACCAATGCAAATGGATTTCTGAGATAACATTACTACACAGATCATACAATGTTAACTAGCGAGCCAGCGATCTAACATCAGCTAGCTAGCTAACAGTAAGCTTTAACTTGCAATGAAAACAACTTTCTGACAAAATTAGAAATGTATAATATCTGAAACTGTAGCTAGACTCTTACCCGTATACATGGATCAACGCTTCACGGCAGACTGCAACCCCTTTCATTAAATAAGATGTCCTGTCATGTGTCGTTTCCGTTTTGTTTGTACAGCTTGCTTTGCCCATTGTGTCAAGTCACTCTGGTTCACACTGACCGTGTGCAATGCCATAAGAATCATCAGATCTTTCTCCCTCTCTATTATGGATGCCATGGTTGCCCTTAGTTTGAAGATGTATTCCGGAGACAGGTGTTTTATACAACAGCCTTCTGTGTTTTCTTTTCGACTCCCTCTGCATTTGCAATCAAACGCCAGAATTCTATTCATCTCCTTATCATACTCTGCTTCTACCAGACATTACACTGATTTCAAATATCGATCAACTTCTTCCATGACAACAACACTGTTGATGACCGTTTCTTCCCCATCACTGTCATCAATAAAAATGTTTTTACCTAAATCAGGGATTTCCTCATCATCTGATTCATTTTCAGAGTCAGAGAGAGTCAGCATGGCACGATCTTCCTCCAGAAAGTAGTCCATCACAACTTTTTACTAGTGACTTTGTCGATAGGGCCTGATAAATTCAGGGCAGTAGCAACACATTTGCAGTTCTCCATGGCTAACATTCTATATTTTAAAAAAACTGCAGTAGAAAGGATTGTCTACACATAACGAACAGCTCATTTTATAGGCAGAAGACACTACACGGCAGACCAATCCGAAACTCATCTCTCGGCATGTCCAGCCCAATCATTATCTCAGCCAATCATTGCTAGCGGGAAGGTTCCTGTCTTTTTCTGTTCACTAAACCAACTAGGCTCGTAATTTAACAACTTTATTCGTATTTACAAGTTTGTTTCTGCCAAAAAATACATTTTGATAACACATTTAAATAAACGTTCAAATGCCTCTCCTTTGAAGTCGTGACTCGCAACATACGCCTAGTTTCCTGAAACTAGTCACATTTACATAAGTATTCAGCCCCTTTGATATGAGACTCTGAATTGAGTTCATGTGCATCCTGTTTCCATTGATCATCCTTAAGGTATTGTCCGTAGAGCTCCAAGACAGGATTGTGTCGAGGCACAGATCTGGGGAAGGGTACCACAAATGTTCTGCAGCATTGAAGGTCCCCAAGAACACAGTGCCCTCCATCATTCTTAAATGGAAGAAGTTTGGAACCACCCAAACTCTTCCTAGAGCTGGTCGCCAGGCCAAACTGAGCAATCAGGGGAGAAGGACCTTTGTCAGGAAGGTGACTAAGAATCCGATGGTCACTCTGACAGAGCTCCAGAGTTCCTCTGTGGAGATGGGAGAACCTTCCATAAGGAAAAGCATCTCTGCAGCACTCCACCAATCAGGCCTTTATGGTAGAGTGGCAAGACGGAAGCCATTCCTCAGAATAAGGCACATGACAGCCCGCTTGGAGTTTGCCAAAAGACACCTAAAGGAGAGATCCTTGATGAAAACCTGCTCCAGAGCACTCAGGACCTCAGACTGGTGCGAAGGTTCACATTCCAACAGTACAACGACCCTAAGCATACAGCCAAGACAACACAGGATGGGTTCGGGACAGGTCTCTGAATGTCCTTGAGTGGCCCGGCCAGAGCCTGGACTTGAACCCGATCGATCAATCATCTCTGGAGGGACCTGAAAATAGCTGTGCAGCGACTCTCCCCATCCAACCTGACAGAGCTTGAGAGGAACTGCAGAGAAGAATTTGAGAAACTCTCCAAATACAGCTGTGCCAAGCTTGTAGTGTCATAGCCAAGAAGGCTCGAAGCTGTAATCGCTGCCAAATGTGTTTCAACAAAGTACTGAGTAAAGAATTTGAATACTTATGTAAATGTGATGTTTAATTTCATTCTTCTTTTTTTTGCTAACATTTTTAGAAACCTGTTTTGCTTTGTCATTATGGGGTATTGTGTGTAGATTAATGAGGGGGAAAAACTATTTAATCCATTTTAGTATAAGGCTGTAACGTAACAAAATGTGGAACATGTTAAAGGGTCTGAATACTTTCCGAATGCACTGTAAATAGCATAAATAGCCTTCTGTCCTACTGATACTGACTAGCAGTATCTGATGCATCTGCAGGATGCAAAGTGTACACAGTGAGAGTGACATGATAATCTAAAACCTAGACCTATTGTCTACCTGAGCTAAAGGCTTATGTCTTACGGTATATGCCAGTTAGCCATGAGAGATGAATAGATGATGAGAGAAATAGACCCCATAGATTACTAGAAAAAGCCTGCAAATGAGTTTCTGAAATAGATCTCTACCTGATGTTTCCATTAGAGGCAATGAACACTTGATCGCCAACAGCTGATTGCCATGTGGGTGTTTAGCAAGCCCACCGCATGCTAGGTAATGCTAACATCAACAGCCCATCCAAGCTATACTGAGCGTTGATTGGTCATCGCACGACTATACAGGGTCAGCTTCTCCACTAAGGTCCAAGGTGATAACTTGAAATCTGAGGGAAAAGGGTTAGGGTTATGACAATGGTTAAGCAGTAGTAATCAATTCAATATGTACTTCTGTAAATACACTGAAAGAAAACGGTCAATATTAGGGGACATCTTTATCTATATATTACCAGATATCTGACATTTTATTAGATATAAGGAGTAGACATGCTCCAGATACACATGTCCTTCATTTCATATACGGAGCTAGGATATTCTCTGTTATGGGACAGTTTCTACATGCATCCAATCTGGACCTCCGAAATCTACCTGCTACCGTATGAGTCCAGAGCTATATCTGGGGTATACGTTCAAGACACACACCTGTAGAATATTCTCACTCCGAAAAGGGTGTGTCACCATGCTGACATACAGTGCCTTGCGAAAGTATTCGGCCCCCTTGAACTTTGCGAACTTTTGCCACATTTCAGGCTTCAAACATAAAGATATAAAACTGTCTTTTTTTGTGAAGAATCAACAACAAGTGGGACACAATCATGAAGTGGAACGACATTTATTGGATATTTCAAACTTTTTAACAAATCAAAAACTGAAAAATTGGGCGTGCAAAATTAAGTTAATACTTTGTAGCGCCACCTTTTGCTGCGATTACAGCTGTAATATATCTCTATCAGTTTTGCACATCGAGAGACTGAAATTTTTACCCATTCCTCCTTGCAAAACAGCTCGAGCTCAGTGAGGTTGGATGGAGAGCATTTGTGAACAGCAGTTTTCAGTTCTTTCCACAGATTCTCGATTGGATTCAGGTCTGGACTTTGACTTGGACATTCTAACACCTGGATATGTTTATTTTTGAACCATTCCATTGTAGATTTTGCTTTATGTTTTGGATCATTGTCTTGTTGGAAGACACATCTCCATCCCAGTCTCAGGTCTTTTGCAGACTCCATCAGGTTTTCTTCCAGAATGGTCCTGTATTTGGCTCCATCCATCTTCCCATCAATTTTACCATCTTCCCTGTCCCTGCTGAAGAAAAGCAGGCCCAAACCATGATGCTGCCACCACCATGTTTGACAGTGGGGATGTTGTGTTCAGGGTGATGAGCTGTGTTGCTTTTATGCCAAACATAACGTTTTGCATTGTTGCGAAAAAGTTCAATTTGGTTTCATCTGACCAGAGCACCTTCTTCCACATGTTTGGTGTGTCTCCCAGGTGGCTTGTGGCAAACTTTAAACAACACTTTTTATGGATATCTTTAAGAAATGGCTTTCTTCTTGCCGCTCTTCCAAAAAGGCCAGATTTGTGCAATATACGACTGATTGTTGTCCTATGGACAGAGTATCCCACCTCAGCTGTAGATCTCTGCAGTTCATCCAGAGTGATCATGGGCCTCTTGGCTGCATCTCTGATCAGTCTTCTCCTTGTATGAGCTGAAAGTTTAGAGGGACGGCCAAAATTTGCAGTGGTCTGATACTCCTTCCATTTCAATATTATCGCTTGCACAGTGCTCCTTGGGATGTTTAAAGCTTGGGAAATCATTTTGTATCCACTCCGGCTTTAAACTTCTTCACAACAGTATCTCGGACCTGCCTGGTGTGTTCCTTGTTCTTCATGATGCTCTCTGCGCTTTTAACGGACCTCTGAGACTATCACAGTGCAGGTGCATTTATACGGAGACTTGATTACACACAGGTGGATTGTATTTATCATCATTAGTCATTTAGGTCAACATTGGATCATTCAGAGATCCTCACTGAACTTCTGGAGAGAGTTTGCTGCACTGAAAGTAAAGGGGCTGAATCATTTTGCACGCCCAATTTTTCAGTTTTTGATTTGTTAAAAAAGTTTGAAATATCCAATAAATGTCGTTCCACTTCATGATTGTGTCCCACTTGTTGTTGATTCTTCACAAAAAATACAGTTTTATATCTTTATGTTTGAAGCCTGAAATGTGGCAAAAGGTCGCAAAGTTCAAGGGGGCCGAATACTTTCGCAAGGCACTGTATCTAAGCCAATTTACTCAGGCATGAACGAATCCACATATTTTCAGAAATGTATCATAGTCCTTAGTTGATCATTTATCTCTCCGTATAAAAATGTATATATTTCACTAAAAATCCTTACCTTTGTATATATAGTGTATCATGTATGTGGACACTCCTTCAAATTAGTGGATTCGGCTATTTCAGCCACACCCGTTGCTGACAGGTGTATAAAATTGAGCGCACAGCCATGCAATCTCCATAGACAAACATTGGAAGTAGAATTGCTCGTACTGAAGAGCTCAGTGACTTTCAATGTGGCACCGTCATAGGATGACACCTTTCCAACAAGCCCCGGTCAACTCTAAGTGCTGTTATTGTGCAGTGGAAACGTCTAGGAGCAACAACGGCTGGTAGGCCACACAGAACGGGCCCGCCGAGTGCTGAAGCACATAGCTCGTAAAAATAGTCTGTCCTCAGTTGCAACACTCACTCTCGAGTCCAAACTGCCGCTGGAAGCAACGTCATCACAAGAACTGTTCTTTGGGAGCATCATGCAATGGGTTTCCAAGCCTAAGATCACCTAAGATCATGCAATGCCAAGCGTTGGCTGGAGTGGTGTAAAGCTCGCCGCCATTGGACTCTGGGTTTGGCGGATGCCAGGAGAACACTATCTGCCTGAATGCATAGTGCCAACTGTAACCTTTGGTGGATGAGGAATAATGGTCTGGGGCTTTTTTTCATGGTTCGGGCTAGGCCCCTTAGTACCAGTGAACGGAAATCTTAACACTAAAGCGTACAATGACATTCTAGACGATTCTGTGCTTCCAACTTTGTGGCAGCAGTTTGGGGAAGGCCCTTTCCTGTTTCAGCATGACAATGCCCCCGTGCACAAAGCAAGGTCCACACAGAAATGGTTTGTCAAGATTGGCGTGGAAGAACTTGACTGGCATGCACAGAGCCCTGACCTCAACCCCATCGAATACCTTTGGGATGAATTGGTACGCCGACTGCGAACCAGGCGTAATTACCCAACATTAGTGCCCAACCTCACTCATGCTCTTGTGGCTGAATGGAAGCAAGTCCCCGCAGTAATGTTCCAACATCTAGTGGAAATCCTTCCCAAAAGAGTGGAGGTTGGTTATAGCAGCAAAGGGGGGACCAACTCCATATTAATGTCCATGATTTTGGTATGAGATGTTTGATGAGCAAGTGTCCACACTCTGTCATGTAATGTACAGTATGTGAATCATAGATATTTAATTATTTTGTCCTTGTATGTCTAATAAAAAATGGGCTAAATCCGACACATGAAATGTCCTGCGTCCAAATTGTTTTACCTTTTCAGGCGCTGAAAATGATTGTGCTTCTTCACAAGATGGTGTCATATCTGAGCATATATTTGCACCACATTCAGTAGTAGGCTATGCAAGGCACGGAAAGGAAAACATCCAACTTGCTATTTACAAAGCGCATCTCTGCTATTTCTGTTTAAAAAATGCAGCATAGCAAATCCAGAGCTCCAGTCACAACACGTGTTTTCTGGAAAGATGCAGACTTAAGCCTATCTTTGCAAAAATGTATTTTATTTAACAGAAAATCAAAGTTGCACACCCACAAAACCCCTACCTGCCCTGTTTGTTATTATGGATGATGCAATCGTGCAGAGTTGTTCATCAGCGGTGGTCCCTCGCAGACCAGACCCAAGGTGGTGGTAGTGTTGGTCTGTGATCCACTCCAAACTGTCAAAGCATAAATCATGAATTAAAATTGTGTCGATATTGCAAGAAAATATTGTCATTTCACATAACCATACCACAAGTTAACGTTAGCTATTCTACCTGCTTCATTCATGATCAGAAAACTAACTGGAACTATCTAGCTAGCCAAGTTAGTTAGTTAGTTAGGTATATAGCTATTTAGCGTATATTAACCAGTAATACAAAATACGCTTAAACGTTTTAAAATGTTAGCTGTCAACTTGAGACTTGATAAGGGGTAAAAGTGCTTTTCCATGAAGGGAAGGCAATTTCATTATTTGTTAGCTCGGCTACCAGTTAGCTTTAATTAACCACCTATCAATCCTAGCTTGCTAGCCTTAGTGGCTACTGGCCAAATAAGCTAACGTTCTTGATTCTAATTACTAGGATAAATAAATAATATCTCAAATGAGTTACTCACTTTAGCTTTAACTTCTTTGAGGTATTTCTGAACAGCTTCTCACTTATTTCAGTGTTTTTTGGAGAACATCTAATGAGAACATGTTTTTATCTTGCAGTTCATGCGTGTCAGAACTGTGTCAGGGGTCACCTATCACTGTCGCTCTGGGAAGACCTTCAAGGGTCAGATGATGGATCGCTTCTTGCTGACAGACTGCAGGGCAGTCCTGAGTGGAAACTATAGGTGAGGGTTCAATAATGAAGAATGTGATACAAAGTGTTTCAAATTTGTACAAATGTTGCATGATTTCTCAAACCTGACATTTAGTCATGTGGATCTGAAAATAACTACATTAAGTTGCTCTTACACCTGTGTAGTAACAAATACATAACATTAGTATTGATGCATTTTAATTAGCAACTGCTTTGTTTCTTTCATATATTTTTATTGGAGTAAATTTCTTTAAGTGCAAAACAAAACATGCCACTTGGTGGCAGACAAGCCACACAGCATCCCTAAACAACAAATGCATACAATAGGAGACAAAACAACACTGACAAACAATTGACAATGAGCAATAATAGTTTGGGTTCTTTACGACACCAACCAGATTGTGCTCATGAGCTTCCGACCTGTAAAGGCCGTCGGAGATGCACCCAAAAAAAAAAAAAATTTAAATAGTATTTCACCTGCTACTACATTCAGTATCAGTCAAAAGTTTGGACACACCTACTCATTCTAGGGTTTTTCTTTATTTGTACTATTTTCTACATTGTAGAATAATAGTGAAGACATCAAAACTATGAAATAACACATGGAATCATGTAGTAACCAAAAAACTGTTAAACAAAAAATATTTTATATTTGAGATTCTTCAAAGTAGCCACCCTTTCCCTTGCTGACAGATTTGCACACTCTTGGCATTCTCTCAACCAGCTTCATGAGGAATGCTTTTACAAGTCTTGAAGGAGTTCCCACATATGTTGAGCACTTGAGCACAAAAGCAGTTTTTCCTAAATGTGTTGTTTATTTCTATCCATCACAAATGGATCACGCTGTATATTGAGTAAAAATAATCCTGGATCTTTGTAAATTCTTGAGTAAAACTCAATCTTCGGACATGTCCATAAACAGTGAAAATAAGACCCAATGCCTGTTAGGCATTTAGAGCAAATGGGGGGGGATCTGTGGACCGAACTTGCTCAGAGTGTGGGGGTTAAATAGTGCCTATGTAAATACTGGAAACTGCCAATGAGGAAGATTGGTTCTCTGAGCCTATTACAGAAAAAAGTAGCATTTGGAATTGATAGGTTTAATTGATTTGTTCTGTAATTGCATAGTAATGGAGTTGAGTTCCTTATTCCATTGTAATGCATATATTTTGCTTAATTATATGTAATGAAATTTAATTTATCTCTTTGCCCGCAGCTTCATGTGGTCTTTTGAGAAGCTTCACCGTTGCATGGCTCACCTCTTCCTTGGACAGCTTGTGACTACTTTTGATGAGGAGTTCCGGATCCTGTTTGCACAGTCCCAACCTTTGGTACTGGAAAATGTCCTTGTTCCAATGCCACACTACAGCAGTTTATCTGACAGCCAATACAGCAGTGATCGGACACTATTGTTCAGAGATCCCAGAAAGTTCCTCCCCATAGACAGCTCTCGTCCTGTAGAATGGGCTAGACATTCCTCTGATGACCGCATGGATATGGTTCAGAATATGATGCCTCCTGGAAGGTGTGAGCCCATCCACAGTTCACTAGATCAGTGTCCACTAGATATGTACAGCAACAAGTACTCCTCCCAGCAATTTAAACTGGAGCAGCAGTCTTTTATGACACAAGGTCACCCCATGATGCAGTCAAACACAATGGAGTTTGCTGGCTCTAAAAGGCACAGTTATGCAGAGGGCACTTATGCCGGACATTCCTCCTCTCAATTCATGCAGCACCAAGCCATTCACAGCTTTGAGGGGGATACGGCAACCCAGAACAGGAAGATACACAGGGAACAGCATCATTATCAGAGAACAGGGCTAGAACCAGGTTATAGCGGCTACGATCAATTCAGGGACCAAGGGTACCCTCTGATGGATCAGTATTCTGAGTCTGGGTACCCACATGGAATAGCGATAGAGCCACCAGACAACTATGACCCTGTACTGAATTATTTGTCATCATCAAACCTTGCTGTGGAGCTGGAACATGGCTCAAACAAATTATCAAGTCCAGGAGAGGGTCCCTTTAGTCAGTCAAACCCCAAAAGACTGAGCACGGGCCAGCCTCATGCCTGTCAGACCTCCCCAACACAACAACACCCATTTGAACAGAGATCATTTTTTGTCAGGTCTGGTTCTGACTGTAAAACACAGGATCCCAGTGCAAAGCAGGGGATGCGAGATTGGAGGATCAGCTCATACCTCAGTGCATATGATGATGCAGGAGAGGAAGACATTCCACGGCCTATGGGAAATGACCCCTTTCAAGAGCCCCTTAATCCATCACAAGGCAAATTATTTGCTCCACTGGTATCAGATCCCAGGTTTAGTGCCAAAGAGTTACCCAAGATTCCAGGGCTCAGGTTAAACAAGCCCACCTGCCCAGAACACTCAAGAACACTAGAAATTCTTGTTAGCTTAGATGCCCGAACAACACTTACACCACCTTCGGAGTCGTCATCAACCACTGAAGGTGACAAATCAGAGGAGATGGATGTAAAAGAGCCCAAAAGAGAAGAGTCATTCCGTAGGAGGTTCAATCCTGCTATCCAAAGGACCTCTAGACTAAGATCCTCACTAATCTTCAGCTCACAACTCGAACAGCATATCTCACAGGAACAGAAATTGAACTCTGGCCAACACTGTGAGGAAACTGCCAATGAGGAAGATGACCCATCTAGATTATCCTTGACCGCTCAGGTTTTGGGAAAAAGAAGATCCATTACAAGAGAACCTTTTGAATGGAGACTTAAGTCAGCGATAGTTGATAATTCAACCATTGAGTCTTTGAAATCTGAGGACATCACTACTGATTCGGGTGATAAGGAATTGACAAAGTATCCTCCTGTGAGCACTGACAAGGTTTCTTCAATGGAACAACCTAATTCTGCCTATGAAGAACAAACCAAAACGGTAGAATCTGCACACCCATCCAAACCTGCTCAAGTTGAGAAACCCAAAACCATACAATCAGCACACCAGGCATCTTCATTGAGCAATAAATCCTATATAGATATGAATGATCCAGACAGTAGGTTATTTTTTTTTAAAGAGTTGGCTGCCAAACGAAAAGCTGCAAAGGCTGCAGAGTCTGAGAGCAGCGCTGAAAAAGCTCCTGTAAAACCAGTGACTCCAATTGACTTGATAATGAAGGAACCAGTCACAAGGATAAAACCTAACCTTCCAATAGCCACACTAAATCCAGCAGATACTTCAACCAATAAGCCAGCTCCATCAACAGAGGCACCTCCTAATCCATCAGATACTTTCACCAAAAAGCCAACAACATCGACAGAAGCCCCACTTTATCCAGCAGATACTTCAATAAAAAAGACAGCTACATCAACAGAAGCATCATCAGAAACACTGGAGACTTCACCAGTGTTACAGGAGAACGAAATATCCATGGCAAAATGTGGCTCCTTACTTGATGTCAAAGAACACCATTCTAAAAATAAAGAACAGCAAGACCTTCCACTTCCCAAAAGTGACTCCAAAACATTCCTCAGGGATAAATTATCTTGTGTCGATGGCCTACTTAGAGTCTCTACTGATACTGAGAAGATTGAGCTGAAGAACAGTCAGAACCAAAGTGTGTCTAAAGTTAACCCTAGAGATACAAGTACATTTCTTAAGAGCACCTCAAATCAGTGTACCTTTAACATCTCCCCAAAGGATTTCAGTTTATATAAACTATCTCCAAAGAAACCAAAGTCATTCAATCCTGCTTCTAATGAGCTAAACCCATCTCTTCCACTCAAACTAACTGAAGCTAGCTCATCTTCATATCCGACACCAAAAGGTTTAAGCTCAACTAGTCTCACTTCGTCAAAAAATGCAGCAAAGGAGTTGAGCTCTGCCCTTACCCCCACCCTTCAGGAGCCCAGTTCATCTATCCCCATGTCAAAGCAGCCATTACCATCCTCTAAACCTATCACAGTAGAGTCCAACATACCTCTGAGCCCCACCCAATCTGAGCCAGGTGTGTCTCATAAGCAGGACAAAACAGATTCCAAGGCATCTCTCAGCCCTACCCCAATGCAATCTTGCTCATCCTCAATCCCTGCAAAAGAATTTAGCCCTCCACCAAACCCTACCCAAACAGAATCTAGTTTCTTACCCAAATCCACCTTAGTTGGGTCAATTTCATCAACACCAATGGAATCTAACACCTCTCCCAAACCATCCACAAAGGAGTCATTGTCTACAATAGCCACAACTGAGTTGAGGTCATCCTCTCATAAGACCAACCCAATAAAATCCTATTCCTCCCCTTGTCCTGGCCAATATGAGTCGGTTTTGTCACTCAAACATTCCAAAACAGCATGTAACTCCTCTACAAAGCCTGCCTCAGTGTCCAATGACTCTTACAACTCTTCACCTCAATCTTCAAAGCATGTCATGGAAGAAACCAACAAATCTCCCATCCTCACACCAACTAAATCTAGCTCTCCTCCTGAGCCTACCCCAACAGAATCTAGTGCTTCAACCAATCCAACACCAAGAGAACTCAACCCTCTTCCTAGCACCACCCCAACGGAACCAAGTGCATCTACTGGCCCGACCCTAACAGAATCAAATGCATATTCTAACCCAACCCCAACAAAATCACACTCCTCCCTTACATGTGGGTCAGGTGGATCAGTTGTGTGTCCCAAGCCTGGCCAAACAAAGTCCAGAACTACTACAAACCTCACCCCAAAAGAATCTTGTTCCTCTCCTAATCATACCCTAACTGAACCTACCTCACCATTCAACCCTGTCCTTGTGGAATCCGTCCCATCAAGCAACTCAAACCCAACTGAATCCACTGCCTCTCATGACACTGCCCCAGCTCCACCCGTCATTGTGGATAACAGTAAGGAGGGCAAACCAAGTAAACTTAACAAGGAGCAAAAAGCAGGAAGTTCTGCAGCTTCTAAAGGTGAGAAGATAGCAGGTGATCCTGAAACTAAGAGCAAAACTGCTCCTGGAGAATCTGCCTCCCATGGATCGCAGAGTCCTGATGAGACCAAAGAGAATAACAGCACTATGAAACCAGAGAGCACAACAGATCAAAGCAATCCCATACCACCCCCAGTGAAGCAACCTAAAGTAAGCCAGTCCCACTACCATTTATCTACTGCCAATGTACTCTCTAGCAGCAACCTAAGAGATGACACAAAGCTCCTATTAGAGCAGATTTCTGCTAACAGCCAGAGCAGGACAGAACTCACTAAAGAATCTGCTGTCACTGATGATGCCAAACAGGATGAGGCTGACCGGGGTGTTAGTGGTAAGGAGGTAGCATCAGCCCGACGACAAATCGGAGGCCCGGCTAGAACTTCTCAGGAGAGGGAGAAGCTTCTTCAGAGAATCGATAGCATGAGGAAGGGGAGGAAAGTCTACAGCCGATTTGAGGTAAAGTACGCTGCTGCATCAATAGGCCAGTAGCAATTTAACTAAATTAAAATTGAAGGTACCTATTGTAACCAAGGTACCTAATTGTTTTCAATCTCACCTGCTTGCCTTCATCTGAGCTCATGTTTTCTGCTTGTTATTCTGTATTTTGTTAGATGGCGCCTTAACCAGGGATCGGAAGGATGAGTGAGTACGGAGAAAGACCACATTTTCTTCTAGAACTTGTCCTGTAACTATGTCCATTCCCCAAAAGTCTAAAACCACAGATCGGAGAGGGATCACTAGTTAACTAACATAAATATTATTCTCAGGTTTCTATATTAGAGGGTTTCTCCGAATGGACTATATGCATGTAAAGCATTAAGGATTTTGGGAACAAAAACTTGACTAAGTTTACCAACATGGATTGCTGTGTAAATAAGCAGAGACTCTACAGTGTGGACAATGGACCTCTGCTATCTACAAAGGGGAACTGAAAATCCAATCTCATCAGCTAAATGCACAACTAAATGTGCAATATATTTGAAAATTATTGTGTTCCTAGACACACTGGACGCACTGGTGTTGTTGACTGCAATGTAATATCTGTCACTCTCTGGGTTGTTTAATTATTATCTGTTTGAGGATCTGTTTTATATACTAACAATCATTTCCAAATAATACAATTAGAATCACCATAGAAAATGTATTAATCATAAACAGTGCAAGAATAGCTTTCAAATAGTTGGACCACTTTTTTCATTTGGAATGCTTTATTAGAATTATTAAATCAGAATGACAGTGTGCTAGATTAACCAAATGTATGCATGAATAATCATGTGTATATATACAGTATATATGTAAAACTGTGATTTTAATGCCACATGACATTAGGTCCCTTTTTTTAGAGGCTATCTGTGATTGCTACATCAATTCTGGACTTTTAAATTCATTATACACTACCGGTCAAATGTTTTAGAACACCTACTCAGGGTTTTTCTTTATTTTTACTATTTTCTACATTGCAGAATAATAGTGAAGACATCAACACTATGAAATAACACATAAGGAATTATGTAGTAACCAAAACAAAGTGTTAAACAAATCAAAATATATTTTAGATTTGAGATTCTTCAAATAGCCACCCTTGTCTTGATGACAGCTTTGCACATGTTAAACAAATCAAAATATATTTTAGATTTGAGATTCTTCAAATAGCCACCCTTGTCTTGATGACAGCTTTGCACATGTTAAACAAATCAAAATATATTTTAGATTTGAGATTCTTCAAATAGCCACCCTTGTCTTGATGACAGCTTTGCACATGTTAAACAAATCAAAATATATTTTAGATTTGAGATTCTTCAAATAGCCACCCTTGCCTTGATGACAGCTTTGCACACGCTTGGCATTCTCTCAACCAGCTTCACCTGGAATGCTTTTACAACAGTCTTGAAGGAGTATATCCCACATATACTGAGCACTTGTTGGCTGCTTTTCCTTCTCTCTGTCCGACTCATCCCAAACCATCTCAATTTGGTTGAGGTCGGGGGATGGTGGAGGCCAGGTCATCTGATGCAGCACTCCATCTCTCTCCTTCTTGGTAAAATAGCCCTTACACAGCCTGGAGGTGTGTTGGGTCATTGTCCTGTTGAAAAACAAATGGTAGTCCCTCTAAGCCCAAACCAGATGGGATGGCTTATCGCTCCAGAATGCTGTGGTAGCCATGCTGGTTAAAGTGTGCCTTGAATTCTAAATCAATCACAGACAGTGTCTCCAGGAAATCACCCCCACACCATAACACCTCGTTCTCCCTGCTTTATGGTGAGAAATACACATGCGGAGATCATCCGTTCACCCACACCGCGTCTCAAAGACACGGCGGTTAGAACCAAAAATCTCCAATTTGGACTCCAGACCAAAGGACAAATTTCCACCGGTCTAATGTGCATTGCTCGTGTTTCTTGGCCCAAGCAAGTCTCTTCTTCTTATTGGTGTCCTTTGGTAGTAAAAATTAAGAAAAACTCTTGAATGAGTAGGTGTTCTAAAACTTTTGACCGGTAGTGTATATACCTATTGATTCTTGAAGAATATGACTTGTAAAATGTCCCATCAGCTTAGTTCATCTGTCGTATCCCATCAGAACTCAAAATATAAGCTTGTTTTACTCAATTGTTTGTAAATGATGCAATTGTAAAAAATAAAATAAATACTTTATAGCCTCAAAAGATGGTTATAACTATAGTTTTGATGTCATGGATGGTCAGTTCTGTTGGTCAGCTGTTTTTCAGTTATATCACTTGCTTATCGGCATGTCCATTGACCCCCTCTATGTCTCAGTGGGAAAGCATTCAATATGGTTAATCATTTATGGATTGGTGTGTAAATGCTTTCAATGCCAAAGTCTGAAAATGTCATGAAAATATCATTTCTAACCTGCTCAATCCACTGCCTACAGTATGTAAACTATATTTTGAACTTTAATATTATATGCAATTCCTTACTGGTTGAACTAGTTTTAAAGCTCCAACGGCTCTGTTTTTACCAGTATTTGTATGAATTATTATTTGAATTAATTTGCTCAACTGTGTTGGATGTCACTGCTGTCAAGCTCTGTGCTCTGCAAGCTAGTTTCTAAGCAGTACCTAGCAGTCACTTGTGACTGATCTGCTGATACACAGTTGATACACAGTCAGCCGTTGTGTAGTCCCTGGGTTACCCTGTCTATTATGTTTACTGTAGAAATGTACTAAGCTACGTAAAGTATACAAATGAAGACCATTTGCTTGATAGTGCGGTCTGTTTGATTTTTTTTGTGGGGGGGGGCTTTAAGATTTTTTTAATGTTTCATAAAAAAGACTGGAATATTGTGCAAGCCCCTTTGTTCGACACCCTTGTCACTGAGAAGATCGTTATCTGTGTCACCAAGAACATCACAAGCAGTTTTTATTAGTGTGTAAAAGTTCAGCAATGATATTTGAACACACCCAGCAGCTACATTTTCTAGCACAAAGGTTAGCACAAATGTTGCAACAATGTTTGATAACAATTTTGGTTTAATAATACCCAGTGCTTGATTTAGACTGAAATAGGTGCCGGTACTCATCTTGGGTGCCGGCAGTGTTGTGTTCATGACCACCTAAAGATGTTGTGTTCAAGACCGAGACCAGAAAAATGCATGTCCAATTCCAAGACCATGATTGTAATTGTGTCAAATTTCCCCCATAATAAGAGTTCAAATGTCCAGTATTTCTGTGTTCATATTTCAGAACAACATATGGATTCTTTAGACATTCTGAATGGTGAAGAAATAGCAACTTTACAAATGATCACAAACAGGTCTATAATAGATAAAAGGACCAAAGATGTTACAACTTCCCCCGGTCTCACCTTACCAATAGTGAGCGTGCAACTTTCAAACAATTCCCCCCACCCTTCCCTACCAGCGAATCAAGGAAATTCTAACTTGCACGACAAAGTTTGAGGATATTTTACAACTAATGTAAAGGGCAGTAATGTTATGAGTAAAGTAGGAAGCTCAGTTTTCAATAGGCGAAAATATGTTAATGTGACATGAAAGGAGTGTGGATATTTGGACTGGCGAAGCGGTTAAATGCGTTGACTAAATGGGAGCTGCTAAATATAATTTTTTTACTAAATCAAATCACATGTTATTGGTCACATACACATATTTAGCAGATGTAATTTCAGGTGTAGCGAAATGCTTTTGTTCCTAGCTCTAACGGTGCAGTAATATCTAACAATGTGTGTGTGTGTTTATATATATATATATATATGAGTGTGTGTATACTTTTTAATTTTTTTTATTAACCTTTATTTAACTAGGTGTGTGTGTAGAATTTTTTATTTATTTATTTAACCTTTGTTTAACTAGACAAGTCAGTTAAGTACAAATTCTTATTTACAATGTCAGCCTACCAAAAGGCAAAAGGCCTCCTGCGGGGACGGGGGCCTGGGATTAAAACAAATAAATAAATACAATATAAATATAGGACAAAACACACATCACAACAAGAGAGACAACACAACACTACATGAATAGAGACCTAATACAACAACATAGCAAGGCAGCAACACATGACAACACAGCATGGTAGCAACACAACATAACAACAACATGGTAGCAACACAACATTATTGGGCACAGACAACAGCACAAAGGGCAAGAAGGTAGAGACAACAATACATCATGCAAAGCAGCCACAACTGTCAGTAAGAGTGTCCATGATTGAGTCTTTGAATGAAGAGATTGAGATAAAACTGTCCAGTTTGAGTGTTTGATGCAGCTCGTTCCAGTCGCTAGCTGCAGCGAGCTGAAAAGAGGAGCGACCCAGGGATGTGTGTACTTCCGAGACCGTTAACAGAATGTGACTGTCAGAACGTGGAGGATGAGGGGATGTATGTGGAGGATGAGGGCTGCAGTAGATATCTCAGATAGGGGGGAGTGAGGCCTAAGAGGTGGGTCTTGCGACAGGTATAGAGAGATGACCAGTTTACAGAGGAGTATATAGTGCAGTGATGTGTCCTATAAGGATCATTGGTGGCAAATCTGATGGCCGAATGGTAAAGCACATCTAGCTGCTCGAGAGTACCCTTGCCTGCCTATCTATAAATTATGTCTCCGTAATCTAGCATGGGTAGGATGGTCATTTGAATTAGGGTTAGTTTGGCAGCTGGGGTGAAAGATGAGCGAGCTGCAGCTTTGATATGTGCTGAGAGAAGGACAGTGCACCGTCTAGCCATACTCCCAAGTACTTATATGAGCTCAAGCTCTAAACCCTCAGAGGTAGCAATAACACTTGTGGGAAGAGGGGCATTCTTCTTACCAAACCACATGACCTTTGTTTTGGAGGTGTTCAGAACAAGGTTATAGTTAGAGAAAACTTGTTGGACACTAAGAAAGCTTTGTTGTAGAGCATTTAACACAAAATCCAGGGAGGGGCCAGCTGAGTATAAGACTGTAACATCTGCATATAAATGGATGAGAGAGCTTCCTACTGCCTGAGCTATGTTGTTGATGTAAATTGAGAAGAGCATGGGGCCTAGGATCGAGCCTTGGGGTACTCCCTTGGTGACAGGCAGTGGCTGAGACAGCAGGTTTTCAGACAGCAGATTTTTATGCACTACACTCTTTGAGAGAAGTAGTTAGCAAACCAGGCCAAAGACGCCTCAGAGACACCAATATTCCTTAGCCGGCCCACAAGATTGGAATGGTCTAACATATCAAAAGCTTTGGCCAAGTCAATAAAAATAGCAGCACAATATTGCTTAGAATCAAGGGCAATGGTGACATCATTGAGGACCTTTAAGGTTGCAGTGACACATCCATAGCCTGAGCGGAAACCAGATTGCATATCCGAGAGAATACTATGGACATCAAGAAAGCCAGTCAGTTGATTATTGACAAGATTTTCCAACACTTTTGATAAACAGGGCAAAATAGAAATAGGCGTATAACAGTTAGGATCAGCTTGATCTCCCCCTTTAAATAAAGGACGAACTGTGGCTGCCTTCCAAGCAATGGGAACCTCCCCAGAAAGGAGAGACAGGTTAAAAAGTTGGAGATAGGCTTGGCGACGATAAGGGCAACAACATTAAAGAAGAAAGGGTCTAAACCATCTGACCCAGATGTTTTTTTTGGAGTTGAGTTTAAGGAGCTCGAAGCAGTAATCTCTCCGGTTAATTTTGGTAAAAATTTGGTTGTAGGTTTGAAGTTTTGATCTGGAGCGAAAGCCATGCTGCGGAGGGTAGCATCCTGCATATGTACCTGCCGAAGAATCCAAGAATCCAAGTCAGAGTACAACAATCGGTTAACCACCTAACTGAGGAACTTAATTTAATCTTGCGTAATACCCTAGATGCAGTCGCACCCCTAAAAACAAGAAACATTTGTCATAAGAAACTACCTCCCTCGTATACAGAAAATACCTGAGCCCTGAAGCAAGCTTAAGAAAAAGATCATGATCATTAGAAAGCAAATTACGGACTCCTCTTTAAATCTGCGTATTTCTCCAAAGCTCAGTTGTCGTGAGTCTACACAACACTGCCAGGACCTAGGATCAAGGGAGACACTCAAGTTTTTTTAATACTATATCTCTTGACACATTGATGAAAATAGTCATGGCCTCTAAACCTTCAAGCTGCATACTGGACCCTAGTCCTACTAAACTATTGAAAGAGCTACCATCGATCACCACATTCTTTTGGAGAGATTGGAAACTCAAATTGGTCAACACGGACAAGTTCTGGCCTAGTTTAGATCTTATATGTCAGAAATATATCAGTTTGTCTCTGTGGATGGTTTGTCCTCTGACAAGTCAACTGTAAATTTCAATCTTCCTCAAGGTTTTGTTTTAGGACCACTATTGTTTTCACTATATATTTTTATATTTTACCTCTTGGTAATGTCATTCAGAATCATAATGTTAACTTTCACTGCTATGCGGACGACACACAGCTGTACATTTTGATGAAACATGGTGAAGATATGTCAGTCATCCTGGTCCTCAATCAGAGGCAGCTGATTGGATATGTCAGTCGTCCTGATATGGCCCCCAATCAGAGGCAGCTGTTTATCGTTGTCTCTGATTGGGGATCATATTTAGGTAGCCATTTCCACATGGTTATTAGTGGGATCTTGTCTACGGATAGTTGCCTGTGTGCACCAGTAGCTTCACGTTTCGTTTGTGCTTGTTTGTTTTGTTTTGCCGAGTTTCGGTTTATTAAAAATATGTGGAACTCTACTCACGCTGCGCCTTAGTCTATTCATTACAGTGAACGTGACAGCTTGTAAGTAAGCATTTCACTGTAAGGTCTACTACACCTGTTGTATTAGGCGCATGTGACAAATACAATTTGATTTGCTCAATACACCAAGTCACTACAAAGATATAGGCGTCCTTCCTAAATCAGTTGCCGGGGAGGAAGGAAACTGCTCAGGGATTTCATCCTGAGGCCAATGGTGACTTTTAAACAGTTACAGATTTTAATAGCTGTGATATGAGAAAACTGAGGATGGATCGAAAACATTGTAGTTACTCCACAATACTAACCTAAATGACAGAGTGAAAAGAAGGAACCTTGTACAGAATAAAAAATATTCCACAACATGAATCCTATTTCCAATAAGGTACTAAAGTAAAACTGCCAAAATATGGCAAATAAATTAACTTTATGTCCAGAATATCCAACATAAGACATCACTGAGTACCATTCTTCATATTTTCAAGCATGGTGGTGGCTGCATCACGTTATGGGTATGCTTGTCATCAGCAAGGACTAGGGAGTTTTTGCTCTGACATGCACTGTCAAGTGTGGGACCCTGTATAGACGGGTGTGTGCCTTTCCAAATCATGTCCATTCAATTTACCACAGGTTGACTCCAATCAGGTTGAAGAAACATCTCAATGATGATCAATGGAAACAGGATGCACCTGAGCTCAATTTCGGGTCTCATATCAAAGGGTCTGAATACTAATGTAAAGGTATTTCTGTTTTAAAGGTTTTATACATTTGCAAACATTTCTAAAAAACATTTTTTTGCTTTGTCATCATGGGGTATTGTGTGTAGATTGCTGAGGAAAATGTTTTTATTTAATCCATTTTAGAGTAAGGCTGTAACGTAACAAAATGTGTAAAAAGTCAAGGGGTCTGAATACTTTCTGAAAGGCACTGTATGTTCTTATTGTTTGTATAATGTATTTTACAAGTGTTAAGATGTGTATTCTGTCAATTATTTTACACAATGATTATTCCCTATTGGAATTGGGCCTTTAGGTATCCTCTCGGAGGCCAGATGTCACCATAAAACAGATCTTAGTGGAATCTGGGCCCCTGAGCCATAAAATTGTCCATGGGTGTCCTTAAGAGGTTGATGTTTCAAATGTATAGCCTATTCAACCCCAAGGTCTCAGCCTTGATGTAATGACATGGAAGGGTGAAACAGTGAACAGATATGGCAAGAGTATGTAGGTCAGCCCGCCTTTGGATTTGAGAAATATGCTGTGAACCTCTAAGAGGAACATGTCTGTCTTCCCATATGCATATGTCTGTCTGTCTATCTCTTAAATATAGAAGTTGTCCACCTTAAATTTTGCATCTAGCATTTCTCCACACCTTGACCAGGTTTTTGATTCTTAGCATTTCCCTCAGTCAAGTATTGAATATCAAGCGCAGATTCAACTACAAAGTCTAGGGAGCTTTTTGAAAGCCAATGATGGTAGATCGGTAACAATAACAAATCAGACATTGAATATCTCTTTTAGCAAGGTGAAGTTAATAATTATGCTGTGGATGATGTATTAAACCACCTAGACACATCAAAGACACAGTTGTTCTTCTGAACTGAGCTGCAGGACAAGAAGGAAACTGCTCAGGGGTGTCACCATGAGGCCATTGCGGATTTTAAAACATAATCTGAGTTCAATGGCTGTGATGGGAGAAAACTGAGGATGGATCAACAACATTGTAGTGACTCCACAATAATGACCTAAATCACAAAGTGAAAAGAAGAATATAAATTTACAAAATATGCATAAAGTAACACTACAAAAAAAACACGACAAAGGAATACACTTTTTGGCCTAAATGCAAAGCCTTATGTTTGGAGCAAGTCCAACACAACAACACATCCATCACTGAGTAACTGCTTCCTTATTTTCAAGCATGGTTGTGGCTGCATCATGGTATGGGTATGCTTGACATATACAAAAACAGTGGAGTTTTTCCAGGATGAAAATAAACTAGATGGAGCTAAGCACAGGCAAAATCTTAGAGGGTAACCAGTTTCAGTCTTCTTTACACCAGGCACTGGGAGAGGAATTCAGTTTTCAGCAGGACAATAACCTACAAGACAAGGCCAAATCTACACTGGAGTTGCTTACCAAGAAGACAATGAATGTTCCTGAGTGGCCAAGTTACAGTTTGACTTCAATCTGCTTGAAAATCTATAGCAAGACTTGAAATGTGAAGATTTTTGAAAATAATAAAAATGGGCAAATATTGCACAATCCAGGTGTGCAAAGCTCTTAGAGACTTACCCAAGACACAGCTGTAGGGTGAGTACTTATCAAATCAAGATATATTAGTGTTGTATTTTACATTAATCTCAATGGAAATCTTTGACAAAGTATTTTGTGTAGATCGTTGACAAAAAAAATGACAATTAACTCAATTTTAATCCCACTTTGTAACACAATAAAATGTAAAGAAATCCAAGGTGGTGAATACTTATGATAGACTCTAGATAAATGAAATACTTTTTCAACACGTTTGATTTTCTTAGGACTACAATAAAGTTTAATACCGGAGAGAATGTGTTTGTATGTTGATACAAAATATTTTGTTGGTGTACTCTTTCTTGTGGAACAGGACCTGAAAAGGCATGATTGTCATGATTTCAACCTTTCTGAATAAAAGTCTTGATGCTAAACAGCAAACATGATTGTTGAAAAGAGTACTTTTCAGTAACATGCGACAAAACCAAAATGCCTATTTGGGTACTGTGGCTCCAGACCTGTTTGACCTCAGCGAGGGATTGACGCTGCTAAAAAAGTAACACTGTGTTTAAAGTTTTGGGCTATTTCTTATCTCACTTATTGATTAGAACAATTAGACTATGAGCTCTCCTATTTCAAAATGTCCCAATTCAAAACAGTTTCTGCAAGCTGATTATAGTGTTTTACATTTCAATGAGCTTACTCTTGCGGCTTCATGGGGACAGTTGGAGACGGGAAAACTCTGTTTGCCGTCACCCAAAGTGGAAGGTTTGACAGGATCTACAAGGAGAGGATGAAATGTTTCCCTCTGGAGTTTCTTAGGGATGTATGAACTGTGAATTGTAACAGGCATACTGTTGATAAGTGTTTCAAACATTTTGACAGGCCTACTGTTGATCGCCAGCCTGTCTCATAAGACTTGCTATGTACAGAATGTCCTGATATAGCTTGTCCATGAGTGAAGAAAGTGCTTGAACCCAAAAGTAATTTGGGTCAACCATTTAGTTAAGCAACAGAAATAACTTTGTGTGAACTTATAATTAGTGTCCTATCCAAAGCTCCTAGAGTGAAACAAATTGATTAGCTACAGCACTGAGCGAATATTTTATTTCTGTACTAATTAGAGACGTGCTGTGTATATGTAATGTAGGCTATTATATGAGACATACTAATAAAGTGTCCTAAACCCATTATGTATCTTAGCAAACACCATAGACATAATAATAATAACATATTCTGTTTCCATTACTCATTATATTTGTTATTGTCATTAGTCATCCTTTGAAAAAAATGATTTGACGTCACTAAACCAATCACGTGTCAGATTGGACTGATTATAGAATAAGAAAACCCCAAACATTACCAACAACAGTGGACCCCTTGTTTAGGAATGTGCTTTTGTAACCCTTCTATTTCCAAATGTATTAATAAGCCGATGCTGAAACATAATCGTGTAATAAAGAGCCTTTCTCCGCCAAAACCCCTTCTTTCTTGTAACATTGTGCACTACACCAGATAGGAAAGTGGTGCCTGCTTGGTGGTACAGTTTGTGTCAATGCCAGACTCAGTGTTTGCTATTATTTCTGTTAGTGTTTGCTAGTATTTATATTATAGAGATAGATTGATACTATCTTAGTGTATCATGATTGCAAAAGTGAGAATAGTTTACCATATCACAGCTTTCAGCTGGTATGCCTTTATCATTAAGTCCCTGGCTGCTAAGGATGGAGAGAAGTTACCACCTGGGATCTTTGAGTATGGTGGACCCTGGAAGTACCTTACTTTCCTCAACCTGGTGAGATTATTTTGAATTTTATTTACAATTGGGGGTTGGATTGTAATGGATTAAAAGGTACTACAAACTCAAATTACAAAAGTAATGGCAAAATGTTATTGTGAATTGAATTGATTTGGGATAGTTGGACGAAATTGGTTATACTGCATGGGTTGTGGTTTGATCAGAACAATAAAACTTAACACAGAGTTGAATGTATCCGGTATAGAGGTTCAAACATGTCAACCTAGTCAGGAAAATCTCCAAGGTCACATGAGGCTACCTGATTTTTGTTGTATGATTTTTTTCTGTTTATATTAATGATAAATGATAACAAAATGGGAATAACAATAATATGCTATGTATGCAATATTTAAGTTATTGCAGATGGTGTTCTTTGGGATGGCCGTGGTGAATGATCTTCAGACTGGGAAAAACACAGTCAAGGGTCTTAACAAGTGGAAAGACCTCATCTTCTCTGTCCTTGCCTTCCCTGTAGGCATGGTGAGAAGGAGTGATTGAAATATTGTGATTTGATATACCACCAACATAAAATCTCCCACATCAAAGGGAGATACTATATCTCAAATTAATGGATTTACTGCCATTTTTTATTTCTTTCCTTTTGTCTCTAAAATGTCTTAGTTTGTGGTGCTGCTTTTCTGGGTGATCTTTGCCTACGACAGGCAGCTTGTCTACCCAGAATCTTTAGATGCCTTCTTTCCTCTCTGGATGAATCATGCTATGGTCAGTACATACAAATTACAGACAAATGATTGTGAATGTAGAAGTGGGCTGGAAAGTAAATATAATGATGATAATGTATGAAAATATTATTTGTAGCACACCGTTGTTATGCCTGTCTTACTTGGGGAGATCCTGCTTCAACATCATGTGTACCCAAAGACTAAAAACGGCTTAGCTGCCTTAGGAGTTGTGGGCTTGGCTTACTTGGGCTGGTATGTAAAGGTTGTTTATTCATAAGATACAAATGTATGTATTGCTGACCATGTGTTTGTAGCACTAATCCATATTAATTTGAAAATTGAGTTCAAATTCTGATTCAAAATTTAAGCTGCTGACCCATAAAGAGTCAGACATTGTACTTATTGTATGTTGTTTCACTGCACCTCCATTCTCCATTTGTCTTGTTCTGTAGGGTGATATTTATCTACTTGGCGGTAGGTCTTTGGGTGTATCCTCTCCTCGGGCTCCTTAGCACCTTGGGTGTGTTGGGGTTATTCCTCTTAAACATGACAGTGGTGGCAATGATGTATCTGCTAGGACGGACCCTAAACAACTGTGTCTGGGGTGAGTGACCTCAGCAGGCTAGAACCATGACGTCAGAAGCAGAATTACCATGCTAAAGCTATAATAACCTCTCCCTTTCTCTCTCTTTGTTATTATTTTAGGAAAAGGCAAGACGGTGACTAAAACTAAATGAAACTCTGCTCATTTTCCTTTTTGAATCCATTGCGGCCTGATACATTGTTGTCAAACAGATTTCGCCAACATGCCTCAAGAAATACTGTATGTGTATGAATAGAAATTGCACACAGGGTCTTATGTCACAAGTACTGTCCTCTGACAACATAGTTTCTAACAGACATGCTGTTGTTTTTCTTTTTTCAATAAATGTTATCAGCATCACAATTACAAAATATAACTCACAGTTGAAAAAATTGAAATCCCAGGTAGGCCTACATCAGGTTGATTGGTTATGTCCTTTTCTACCAGGAAGTTATCACAACATTCTCAAAACAATCGTTCTCTACTTACCAAAATTCTCTAACTACAACTTGACCAAATGAGAATATGAGAGTAAACAAGGGGTGATAAAATATCTCACCAATTGTTATAACTTTTTCTCTTGAGATTGGAATATCGTTGTGTTTTCATAACGTGTGGAAATCATGAAACAGTATGTGAACTATTAAAGTCTCAAAACCATGGTTGTGTGTACTTTTACCACAACAGGAAATTGGATGTTTGCTTTTATGACCAAACATGTAATTAAAAACATGATGTAAATACGATGTAAGTCATGTTCCTTTTGGAGGTATAATTTCATTATTCAATCATTAACAAATAAAATAAAAGGGCAGCAAATCACTGCAATGACAAATGTGGGCCAATGAGTGCATCCTCCTTCATTCTCACGTTGTCCGTTAATGTTCTTTGATTTTGGTGGATAGCTTGATCTTGCGTAGAAATCAATATTTTCCAGGGTACCAAATGTAAATGTCTTTGTAACTGATTTGTACATTTCCTGGTACTCCCTAAGTGTGCTGATCCTTCAGGAAGTGCTGCCACGCAGGTCCCTGTAGTCCTTGGTGTTGAAGATAGTTTGGGGCTGCCTCTACCAATCCAACTGACAGGACTTTGGCCAATAAGTGACAGTCTTGCTCATTTATAACTGCAGAATAAATAAAAGTAATTTGATGATCCAGTATTAAGGAATACAGTATGAACCAGGTTTGGAATCTAAAGTTTATTATCAGAATATACTGTACATAGCCTGCATCACCTCTTCACCTTTCCTGTTGTTTCCTTCTCATGCTGTGGGCCATACGTGGCTCTGTATATTATTTATCCAAATATGAATCTCCGTTGTCAAGAGTGGGAGCCATTTCCAAACATTTGAGCAAGCTAAAACAATACATTCAAGTGTTATATAATCTGATCATTAAAAAAAGCACACCAGGGCCCTTTTAGTCAGTGTTAACCCCAAGAATAAAGTTAAATGGCAATGCGCAATACATCGTTTACATATGTTTCAATTGAGCCTCCAATGACTAAAGGATAAAATGTCAAGATAAAAATATTAAGGCCAACATAACATTTGGAGAACACTGTAAAAATGAATATGATAAGGTCGATAATGAAATTCTTAGGAAACATTTGATGTGTATACCCTGAGGGAAGCATTCTATTTTTGAAAAGTTCCAAAACACAAGTAGGGAAAATCAGACTTAGAGGATTCATAGTTTTTGCTGGGCATTAAAGGGGAAGTTCATCCATTTTTCCGTGGCATTATTTTCACTCTTTCTGTGCTTGTAGTTGACACATTTTGCTGCGATATCACTTGCCATTGACTGCAATGCATTATGAAAATGTGTCTAAATCAAATCAAATGGAATTTTATTTGTCACATGCGTCGTAGACAACAGGTGTAGACTAAAGGCCAGTCTAAACTTGGACTAACGACATGTCTGCAGACAATTAGAATGCGACAAGTGTCGCTGGTCAAACTAAGGTCGATGTCCACACCCCCGCGGAAATCTAATTAGCATAATAAAACAATCCCCATAAATATCTGTCAGTTTAAGCTAGATATATCAGTTTTTTTTTCAATCCACCGCATCTGCCTATGTAAGTCTTTCATCTACGGTGAAAGGTGACAGAGCTGGAGCGGTGTTTGTCAGACCATGAGAACGGTTTGGCCTACAAACGGACCCCTCTATAGAAAGATGAGACTCTCATGAACATGATGGTGTTCTCTGTTTTGCTCTACGATCCCCACAAGCTTCTGAAGTCGGTACAGCTGATCCATCAACTTCTGTCAGTAGCGTCCGAACATCGATACACTAATATGACCCCTCTGTGTAAAGGTGAGACTTGTTTTGCCCTAGGACACACACAGACCTCACAAGACTCGTCTAAAGGTCCCCTGGTACCAGTCAAAAACATTTATGGAAATACAGTGCATTCGGAAAGTATTCAGACCCCTTCCCTTTTTCCACATTTTGTTACGTTACAGTCTTATTCTAAAATAGATTACAATTATTGTTTTTTTGAATGTATTGAACATTTAAAAAACAGATACCTTATTTACACAAGTATTCAGACTCTTTGCTATGAGAATTCATTGATCCTCCTTGAGATGTTTCTACAACTCGATTGGAGTCCACCTGTGGTAAATTCAATTAATTGGACATGATTTTGAAAGGCACACAACTGTCTATAGAAGGTCCCACAGTTCATGTCAGAGAAAAAAACAAGCCATGAGGTCGAAGGAATTGTCCGTAGAGCTCCGAGACAGGATTGTGTCATGGCACAGTGACCTCCATCATTCTTAAATGGAAGAAGTTTGGAACCACCAAGACTCTTCCTTTATTATTTTTTTCAAACTGAGAAATCGGGGGGGACTTGATCATGGAGGTGGCCAAGAATCCGATGGTCACTCTGACAGACGTCCAGAGTTCTTCTGTGGAGATGGAAGAACCTCCCAGAAGGACAACCATCTCTGCAGCACTCCACCAATCAGGCCTTTATGGTAGAGTGGCCAGACGGAAGCCCCTTTTCAGTAAAATACACATGACAGCCTGCTTGGAGTTTGCCAAAAGGCACCTAAAGGACTCTCAGACGATGAGAAACCAGATTCTCTGGTCTGATGAAACCAAGATTGAACTCTTTGGCCTGAATGCTAAGCGTCACATCTGGAAGAAACCTGGCACCATCCCTACGGTGAAGCAGAGTGGTGGCAGCATCATGCTGTGGGAAAGCTTTTCAGTGGCAGGGACTGGGAGACTAATCAGGATTGAGGGAAAGATGAACGGAGCAAAGCACTGTACAGAGAGATCCTTGATGAAAACCTGCTCCAGAGTGCTCAGGACCTCAGGCTGGGGAGAAGGTTCACCTTCCCACAGGACAACGACCCTAAGCACACAGCCTAGACAACGGAGAAGTGGCTTCGGGACAAGTCTCTGAACCCGATTGAACATCTCTGGAGACACCTGAAAATAGCTGTGCAGCGATGCTCCCCATCCAACCTGACAGATCTTGAGAGGATCTGCAGAGAAGTATGGGAGAAACTCCCCAACTACAGTTGTGCCAAGCTTGTAGCGTCATACCCAAGAAGGCTTGAGGCTGTAATCGCTGCAAAACGTGCTTCAACACAGTAATGAGTAAAGGTTCCGAATAATTATGTAAATGTGGTATTTGCAAAAAAGAAAAAAAATGTGATTTCTTTGTCATTATGGTGTATTATGTGTAGAAATGAGTTTCGGACTACTTAATCATTTTTAGAATAAGGCTGTACATTTAGAAAAAGTCCAGGCTCTGGCTATCGACTCCGATTTCAGAGCACTCTCGTCTGGCAAAAAAACATTTACAGTCACCAACGCTCTGGATAACATGAAAACAGCCTAACCAGCTCTGCCAGGGCGAGTAATATGGTCAGTGAGGTGTTCTCTCATTTGTATCTGGAAGTATCTAGCCAGCTAGCCAACGTTAGCCAGTTAGCTTGGGTGCTTGACTGCCATCGTGTGGTCAGAACGCTCGGATCAACCCTACTCCTCGGCCAGAGCGTCCAGTGTGCGCTCTGAACGCTCCCGGAGCGAAACGCTCTGAATTTATGAACGCCCACAAAGTCTCTGCGACTGTCGCGACGTACGTTGTCGTGCTTACTGCCTCAGCTACCAGACCAAATCCTCCTGTGACAAGAAGATGCAGGAGTTCTAAAATGCTCGGATAGAATTGCCTACTTTTATTTTGTCACACTGTGGCAGTAAGCTATTTTCTGTAAGCTAAAGTATCTAAAGTTAAGACGTCAGCTATACTATGGTCATTATTTGAACTGGCTAGCCAGCTAGCAACGAACCAAAACATTGTTTAGAAAATTGCTTTTAGTTGCCTGGCTTGCTAGGTTTGCCATTTACTTAATTTATTTTTAAACGGGTGGCTTTATTGGTGTTAAAATGGAGAAAGTATGCTATTTGGAGCACCAGGCTGCTGATATTATGCAGAGGCTGTCGTTTTGTGTTTCTACTTTTTCATAACGACAATGACAAGTTTGATGTCTCCAATTGTCTACAGACATGTCGTTAGGCATTTTTTTCAAGATTTTCCACGGTCCCATAAATCCATATTTGTATCTTTTCGTTGTTGTAAACAACATCATTAAAACAATGATTTCTGGCACAGTGAAACAATAAATTGAGTGCAGATACATCATTCAGAATGGGATTCTGATGGAATATGAGTTGGTGTGGATCTTTTTTAGAGTGATTTCTAATATGCTTTAGACATATTTGCATATTGCATTATAGGCAATGGCAAGTGATGACTCAGCAAAAGTGACAACTAATTATCTCTGTAACGAAACAAAATATCCAAAAATGGTTTGGGGGATCAACTACAAGCACAGAAGAGTAAAAATAAATAATTATATTTTTGTTCAGTATATAAATGAATGATATGCACCCATTGATTCTTGAAAAATCGAATTTATAAATGCCTCATGAACTTAGTTCAACTGTTATACCCCATCAGAACCCAAAATATAAGTTTGTTTTACTCCAATGTTTGTGAAGAAAGTGAAAGTAAACAAACACTATACAACCTCAAAACATTGTTAAAACTATGACTTTGATATGGATTTTCAGTCCTTGCATCCATAGCTCTGTCTATGGGCTCTATTTTAACACACCTAATGCAATGGTAAATATATGCGCAGGCGGTAGCGCTATAGGTTCAGGGGTGTGTCAGAAATACTTTTGCTATTTTCACCAAAACAATTATCTGCATACTTGCTGGCGTTGGCGCGAAAATGCTGGGTTTTGATGAATAAACGAGTTGTGGGTGTGTCGAGGCTTGGCCCCTCACTAGCCAATAAAAACGTGCTCCATGATGAAATATGTGGTTGCTTCAAGTTGCGTTTTTACCGTCTTTTATGTATTGCAATGGAATCAACTCCAATTCCAATGTTAGTCCATTATAGTTTGTTAAATGGCTTACAGAAACGAAATAACAAAATGTAGACCTATCTTTGCTAAATATGTTAACCCATTTGCAGTCCACATTGTTCTCAGTTCTCAGCATGGCTTCAATAGCATTCACACTGACATAGGAGCTAGGCCTAGTGTAAATTGCATTATGGCTGAGCATGGACATGCCTAACATTGTCAATAAGCAAGATTCAATTCATTATTGATAAGGCCTAGGTTTAGCTAGCCATATAAAAATCTGTGGTGGTGGTTTGAGTCTTTTTTAAAGTGTAATACAGATGATTGGTAAAGATGACAAGAACATTGACAATCATACCAACATTTTACTCCGCTTTTTACCCCGACATAGTGTGAAATACATATATAAACAATAGCTTAAATGTAGGCTAATATTGATGAGTGGCAATGAGAAGATTCTGGATCTACAGTGCTTCAGAAAGTATTCATACCCCTTGATTGACTTATTCCACATGCACCGTCACAATCTTCTCTCTCTCTCCTCTTCTATCTTATCATCTCTTCTTTCTGCTAAATTATTCTCCCTTCTGTCTCCTGATTCTGCCTCTTTGACCTTACTCTCCTCCCTTTCCGCATTCCTGTGACTCACACTGTCCCCTTTCCTTCCGGCCTGGCTCAGTCCTCCCCTCCTGCTCTGTATCTGAGTCACTCATTGCGAGCTTACAAAACAGGGCTGCAGGCAACTGCGAAAATGTAGGAAAACTACACTTCTGGAGGACCTACCATCTTTTCACTCCCTCCTCTCTACCTTCCCTTCCTCTGTATCTGCTGCTATAACCACTTTCTACCAGAGGTGGGACCAAGTCATTGTTTTACAAGTCACAAGTAAGTCTCAAGTCTTAGCACTCAAGTCCCAAGTCAAGACAGGCAAGTCCGAGTCAAGTCTCAAGTCAAGACCAACAAGTCTCAAGTCAAATTTAAAGTCCTAAACTTTGAGTTTCGAGTCCTAAACAAGTCATAATGTGCTCTTCACCAAATGTAATACCATTTAATATTTTTAACAAGAGTAATAGATAGCATATTACATTTACGCAAATCATGAATGCTTTTCAAAATACAGTGGGGCAAAAAAGTATTTAGTCAGCCACCAATTGTGCAAGTTCTCCCACTTAAAAAGATGAGAGAGGCCTGTAATTTTCATCATAGTTCAACTTCATCATACTTCAACTATGACAGACAAAATGAGAAGAAAAAAAATCCAGAAAATCACGTAGGATTTTTAATGAATTTATTTGCAAATTATGGTGGAAAATAAGTATTTGGTCACCTACAAACAAGCAAGATTTCTGGCTCTCACAGACCTGTAACTTCTTTAAGAGGCTCCTCTGTCCTCCACTGTTAGCTGTATTAATGGCACCCGTTTGTGTTACGCCCCTGAAAACAGGGGAGAAATAATCACGAGAGTGATACGGTGTTGTATTCTCAATTCAACGTTTAGTGTAGTCATTTCACAAAAGTAACACATTACAAAACAACAGAAAACCCATTATACAACTAACACAGCAAAATATCTTATTAACAACGTACATGTTCATTCACAATCGACATAAAATGGCAGCTACTCTCAGTACGATGCTATTCTTCACTTCAACCGAGCAGGGCTAATATTACTCTCTTCAAACTTAACTCTAACTTCCTCAAGACGTTACTAAGACACACCTTAAACACTCTTGACATGTTAGCGAGTTATAACATTTAAATTACTATTTTTATCATCAATAAAGTACCTGAAAACAGGGGAGAAATAATCACGAGAGTGCTACGGTGTTGTATTCTCAATTCAACGTTTAGTGTAATGAGAAAAGACTGCGATTTTCCCCAGGAATATGGGTGGAGACCAGAGCAATCGATCTCCGGCTCATAGATTAAGAGCATTTCGTAGATCACAGATTAACACTTTTAGGCACCACAAAATAAAGTAATCAATATAACGTTTACACATTACTCTCACAATTCGTACCCTTTGACAGATTTTAACTTTAACACAATTATATGAATGTTATCAATCTCTATCAACTAATACTGAATGCATCTTTTAACCTTAGATGTTTTAAGATCCTCACATACTATGAACTTACTAATACTTTTTAAAGTATAACAGGCTATGAATATTTCCTTAACCTGTCCCATTTGAACTTGATATCAGTATAAAAGTCACATGTCCACAACTTCAAACAGTCACACTCCAAACTCCACTATGGCCAAGATCAAAGAGCTGTCAAAGGACACCAGAAACAAAATTGTAGACCTGTACCAGGCTGGGAAGACTGAATCTGCAATAGGTAAGCATCTTGGTTTGAAGAAATCAACTGTGGGAGCAATTATTAGGAAATGGAAGACATACAAGACCACTGATAATCTCCCTCGATCTGGGGCTCCACGCAAGATCTCTCGCAAGATCTCTCGCCGCGGGGTCAAAATGATCACAAGAACGGTGAGCAAAAATCCCAGAACCACACGGGGGGACCTAGTGAATGACCTGCAGAGAGCTGGGACCAAAGTAACAAAGCCTACCATCAGTAACACACTACGCCGCCAGGGACTCAAATCCTGTAGTGCCAGACGTGTCCCCCTGCTTAAGCCAGTACATGTCCAGGCCCGTCTGAAGTTTGCTAGAGAGCATTTGGATGATCCAGAAGAAGATTGGGAGAATGTCATATGGTCAGATGAAACCAAAATATAACTTTTTGGTAAAAACTCAACTCGTCGTGTTTGGAGGACAAAGAATGCTGAGTTGCATCCAAAGAACACCATACCTACTGTGAAGCATGGTTGTGGAAACATCATGCTTTGGGGCTGTTTTTCTGCAAAGGGACCAGGACGACTGATCCATGTAAAGGAAAGAATGAATGGGGCCATGTATCGTGAGATTTTGAGTGAAAACCTCCTTCCATCAGCAAGGGCATTGAAGATGAAACATGGCTGGGTCTTTCAGCATGACAATAATCCCAAACACACCGCCTGGGCAACGAAGGAGTGGCTTCGTAAGAAGCATTTCAAGGTCCTGGAGTGGTCTAGCCAGTCTCCAGATCTCAACCACATAGAAAATCTTTGGAGGGAGTTGAAAGTCTGTGTTGCCCAGCAACAGCCCCAAAACATCACTGCTCTAGAGGAGATCTGCATGGAGGAATGGGTCATAATACCAGCAACAGTGTGTGAAAACCTTAGACTTACAGAAAACATTTGACCTCTGTCATTGCCAACAAAGGGTATATAACAAAGTATTGAGATAAACTTTCGTTATTGACCAAATAATTATTTCCCACCATAATTTGCAAATAAATTCATTAAAAATCCTACAATGTGATTTTCTGGATTTTTCCCCCTCATTTTGTCTGTCATAGTTGAAGTGTACCTATGATGAAAATTACAGGCCTATCTCATTTTTTTAAGTGGGAGAACTTGCACAATTGGTGGCTGACTAAATATGTTTTTGCCCCACTGTATATTTATTACTTTCCAAATAAACTTTATAGTTCCATGAGAATACATGGGTAGCCATAAGAAAGACCCCCCCCCCATTAGCGATCGACTATCGAGGATCGCTATGGGGCGCAATCTGGCGATGTAGGCTTGTACACAATTGCCCAACCTTAACACACACACACACTGTGTGTGTGGTTGCATTAGGCTAACATATGTCAATGCCTTTAGGAACAGCAGTAACATCAGGCAGGGTTTGGGCTACGAACTGCCTAGCCAGTTGTAGCTCAATCTTGGGTGCAATGATCACGTTCCCGCACTGACGGACTGTGTGGAGGCCCATTGATTTAATGTTACGTTAGCCAACATGCTACACTAGCAAAGTTATGAATGATATAGCTGACGGCTATATTAGCCATGACGTACTGTTCTTTGTGCAGCTTCAAATGTCGAACAAAGTTGGAAGTTGTTGCGCCTCCTTCTGTCACTTTCTTCCCGCATGTTTTGCAAGTTGCAATCCATTTTTTGTTGATACAGCGTAGTCTTTATATCTGAAAATAATAATTTGGGGTATCATCTTTCCAAGGGCTCCATCTGAATTCACTCTTCCGACGTTCCTCTGCACTGCCACGTGCAACTTTTTCTCAGCTGGCACAATTTGATTGGTTGCTGTCCGATTCAAACTGTAATCCATTAAATGAAGAATTGATGCGCTGCACACTTTTTTTAAAAGCATCATTTTTTATATTTGGGCTTGGGGAGGGTATCAAGTCAGTTCGAGTCAAAAGGCTCAAGTCCAAGTTAAGTCACGAGTCATTGGTGTTAAAGTCAAAGTCGAGTTGACTTTGAGCCTTTTGTGACTCGAGTTGACTTTGAGTTATTTGTGAGTCCACACCTCTTCTTTCTACCACTTAAAAATTTTGTCAGCCTATTGAGTCCACTGGTCTAACTCACACAGAACTACCCTACGCCTTGACCTCCTGCAACTAGTGAGGTCTGCCCGCCTGCCCACTCAACCCCATCACATCCTCCCTTCTCCAGACCATCTCTGGAGAACTTATCCCATTCCTCACTTCCCTCATCAACTCATCCCTGACCACTGGCTTCCTCTCCTCTGACTTCAAAGTGGCCCGAGTCGCTCCTCTCCTCCAGAAACCAACACTCAACTCATCTGACTTCAAACTATAGACCTGTATCCCTTCTTTCTTTTCTTTCCAAAACACTTCAGTGTGCTATCTATGGTCAATTATCTCGTTATCTCTCTCAGAACAATCTTCTTGACCCTAACCATCAGGCTTCAAGATGGGTCACTCATCTGAGACTGCTCTTCTCTGTGCCATGGAGGCTCTCCGCACTACCAAAGCTGACTTTCTCTCTTTTGTTCTGACCCTCCTAGATCTCTCTGCTGCCTTCGAGACCGTGAACCATCAGATCCTCCTCCCTCTCAGGGCTGGGTGTTTTAGGCTCTGCACACTCTTACATTGCATCCTACATTGCATCCTACCTGGCAGACAGCTCCTAGTTCTAGGCCCTCTTCTCTCTATACACCAAGTCACTCGGCTCCGTCATATCCTCACATGGTCTCTCCTATCATTGCTATGCGGATGGCACTCAACTACTTTTCTCCTTCCCCCCTTCTGACTCCCAAGTGGCGACACACATCTCTGCATGCCTGGCAGACATCTCAACTTAGATGTCGGCCCATCACCTCAAGCTCAACCTCGACAAGACTGAGCTGCAGTTCCTCCCGGGGGAAGGCCTTCCCGCTCAAAACCAAATCAAATCAAATGTATTTATATAGCCCTTTGTACATCAGCTGATATCTCAAAGTGCTGTACAGAAACCCAGCCTAAAACCCCAAACAGCAAGCAATGCAGGTGTAGAAACATGGTGGCTAGGAAAAACTCCCTAGAAAGGTCAAAACCTAGGAAGAAACCTAGAAAGGAACCAGGCTATGTGGGGTGGCCAGTCCTCTTCTGGCTGTGCCCGGTGGAGATTATAACAGAACATGGCCAAGATGTTCAAATGTTCATAAATGACCAGCATGGTCAAATAATAATAATCACAGGCAGAACAGTTGGAACTGGAGCAGCAGCATGGCCAGGTGGACTGGGGACAGCAAGAAGTCATCATGTCAGGTAGTCCTGAGGCATGGTCCTAGGGCTCAGGTCCTCCGAGAGAGAGAAAGAAAGAGCGAATTAGAGAGAGCATACTTAAATTCACACAGGACACCGGATAGGACAGGAGAAGTACTCCAGATATAACAAACTGACCCTAGCCCCCCGACACATAAACTACTGCATCATAAATACTGGAGGCTGAGACAGGAGGGGTCAGGAGACACTGTGACCTCTCTATCAAAAACCTCTCTATCACGGTTGACAACTCCACAGTGCCGCCCTCCCAGAGTGCAAAGAATCTTTGTGTGATCCTTAACAAGACCCTGTCGTTCTCTGCAAACATCAAAGCAGTGACTCACTCCTGCAGGTTCATGCTCTACAACATCCGTAGAGCACGGCCCTACCTCACACAGGAAGTGGCGCAGGTCCTATTCCAGACACTTGTCCTTTCCCATCTGGACTACTGCAACTCGCTGTTGGCTGGGCTCCCCGCTTGTGCCATCAAAGCTCTGCAACTTATCCAGAATGCTACAGCCCACTATGCTTACACCCCAACCCAAGCACTCCGTTCTGCCACCTCAGGTCTCTTGGCCCTCCCACCCCTACAGGAGGGCAGCTCCCACTCAGTCCAGTCCAAGTTATTTTCTGTCCTGGCACCCCAATGGTGGAACCAGCTTCCCCTTGAAGCTATAACAGCAAAGTCCCTGCCCATCTTCTGAAAACATCTGAAACCATTCCTCTTCAAACAGTATCTTATATAATCCTCCTCCTCACCTCGAGGAAAACCTTAACCAGCACTTGCACTTGACCCCCCTCTACTGATAGCTACTTTATTTAGGAAAAATGTACAGTGCAGCATTTGGTAGATGCCAGGTGCAGAGAGAGGCATGAGAAGCCCAGAGATATAGAATCAATCATGATGTCTCATTTGCAGAGGCTGTAGGACAGATCGCTGTCACTACTCAGTGGACTGATGGAGCTACTATGACTGCTCCCGTAGTAAGAGGTCCTACTGTCAGAACTGGTGCTTCTGCTAGTCCTGACATGGTTTCCAGGTCTGTTCAGAAATCATGCTGTGTCAAAGGACGCTTTGATAGTAAATAAAATGGATGTCGTAGCTGCCATTGGAAAGGTTATTAACACGACTCGGATTGTGGAAAGCAGAAATGACAGGTTGACTATTATTGTGGATACGGCAACAGAGTTATTAGAGGTAACAGATGTTACTGTCAACATTATTTTTTTAAATGCTGAATAATCCTAAAGAAGAAGAACAGACCTTAGACCAGCTAATGGATCAATGTCAAGGTGGACAAGGAGGTTAATTTGGGATATCCATTTGTACTATCAAGGACTGTGAAGAGAGCAGTGGGAAAGGTGGATTCAATCATGGTGACTAGAATCGGCCTTGTTCTGATTAATTGTGTAGAGGAAAAACAGAAGACGCGTGCAATGGATCTGGCAAAATTCACAGCATCGGAAGTAACCTGTATTGATCTTCGAAGAAGGGCAGCTGCCAAAGGAGTTACAGTATGTCTGGAGTGTCGTTAGATGACGACTACCTTATTCAGAAAATCCCAGGAGTGATCAGTGCATGTCACCTGACCAGTATGGTAAATGGAAAGAAGGAGAAAAGCCTATCGATACTATTGCTGGTTGAGGAGACAACCTGCACATGTGAAGCTTGGATACGTGAGGTATGCGGTGGGAGCTTTTGTGTACAAACAATTAGAGTCTGGGAATTGCAAAAGATATGGCCACGTGTCAAATGTTTGCAGATGGAAGAAGTATGTTATTGAATATACTGTGAATGGAAAATGTTGCAACTGTGGTGGGGATCATACTCCGGACTTCCTTGAGTGCCCTGTTAGGGTGAAAGAGGTTGAGGTGTCAAAGATCAGGGCTGCACAGCAGATTCCCTATGTGGAGGTGGTGAAGCAGTCAAAGGGCCAAGAGGCCACAGTGCTGAAGAAGATATGACGATGGATGCACCATGATCCGGATACGCTCATTGTGAAGAAGGTGGATTTTGTAGCATTTATAGCCACAGTTATTAATTGTACTGCACAAGTGTCCAAGGATTCCAAGAAGTTGGACATCACTATATCTGCAGCCGATACGTTTTTGGGGCTCCAAGACCTTTTCACTGCAAGGTCTACTGTCGCCAGAAAACGTCCCGCCCTCACAGGATCCTTCTGAGCCTGTCTAGGGATCTGATTCGAATTTTGGATTTTAACAGAAAAGAAGGTTGATTTTGTTTAGTTAAAATATATTTTTGATCGTTTGTATAGATATTTTTTACGCTGCATTAATTTGTTCTTTTTGGGATCTTTGTCATCCACCCGCACATTAGGTGGCGGAACGCACATCATTATACCAGAGAAGAAGAAGAGGGTGGCTTTGTCGTCACATCCAGTTTCTAAAAACTCTAGAACATTACAGTCTTTGATTACCGTATGTTCGAGTGCTTTTCTTCTGTACGTATGACACGGCATATAAAGCTACAGTCATTAATATGACAGTGCATAGCAAACGATTTTGGTATGTGGCGCCAGCAGTTGCCTGATCTCAATGACTATCTACATTTTACACCTTCCGAGCAAGTCTGGTCATCGAAATTTTGCTAATACAAGAAAAACATTTCAGACCTTTCGTGCGTGCCATCGTTTGCCACCATTGCATTGGCTAGCAACAGGTAAGCTGAATCCATTTGCGGCACATAGGCGGGGTTTGTCCATATTTAGCTATTTAGGCAGCTAGTGTGGGTTAACTGCTAGTTAGCCATATAACTTACCTGTGAAGGTCTGTCTTGATTAACAACCAGTTAAAACGCAGGTACTGCCGTGCTGCACGCGGACAACTGAAGGGTGGATCGCTGTAGCTAGATGGCTAGCTAACGTTAACTAGCTAAACATGTTAACTAACTAGCTGACTTGTCGTGAAATAATAGTACAGCCCGTATAATTGGAGGCATCATAATGTTCCATTTTTAGATGGTAAGTTACCTCTACTTTGCGGAATGGTTTGTTTAATAATAATATTTCAAATAGTTTTGTTCCCCTGACACTTGCCCTAGAATATTTGTATAATTCCATGTTGTTGTAGAAGCAGATGTCTTAATGTCACATGCACAAGTAACGTTACAGTGAAATGCCTTTCTTGCGAACTCAACCCAATAATCAATAAAGATGTAATACTAGAAAAAAAACGAGAAATATGAAGAACTCAATAAGTATTACATCGTTATTAATTATTGGGTTGAGTTTGCGAGAAAGGCATTTCACTGTAACGTTACTTGTGCATGTGACATTAAGACATCTGCTTCTACAACAACATGGAATTATACAAATATTCTAGTGCAAGTGTCAGGGGAACAAAACATCTAAATAGACCTGGACTTATACTTGTGAAAACAACAGACACAACTGACACTTCAGTGACATTTTAACTGGTGTCTATCAACACGTGAGATAAGAATCTGAACTGCACCGCAGTAAAGGTGTTCCAGGCCTTTCTAGGGGATACTAAGCACATTTTCGAGAATAACCGCACACCTCCAGCATTGCGAGGCCTTTTATATTCATATAAATCAAATACAGCACTAGATAAACATCACACATTCATATAAGTTAACAATGAGACATCTTTGCTCATAAAAATACCTCATCGGATCACTAAAATAGTGCTTTAAACATTCCTTATCAGCAAAGGGTGGGGCATTCATTCTTCTGCGGAAGTAGCCTAAATGCGGGCCGTTACAGAAGTGAGTGAATTATAGGATCAGTAGGGTATTAATCAACCCCAGATAAAAAAAATGGAGGTATCCTCACGGGCATGATTCAAGGGTTAATTTAGTGCACTGCACAGGATGATGTCACACAAACATCGTACTCTGGAATGCTGTTCTGTGGTCATTCAATCTGTTGTGTAATGTGACAGTATTTACAAGACTATTTCAGTCTGTTTCTGGTGCTTTCCATCACAGATTCCCCAGTCACAGATGGCCCAAGTGTACACAACTTGATATCAGGTCTTCTTTGCCACAACGTATGTATTTCTGGATGTTGACAATTTTGTGCTCCGTAACAGACCTCGTCATGTAATTTATTTGACTCTTCGCTATTTCTCTCATCCTTTCACAGGGACACTAATCCTGTTGACCTGGTCCACACCAGGAGTGGGGCTAGAGGGGGGGCGGTGGCAATGCTGTGTTGGGGAAATGCTTCCTTCGGTCAGCTAGGTTTGGGCGGGATCGATGAGGAGATTGTGGTGGAGCCCCGGAAATGTGATTTCTTTCATGGGAAGCAGGTGTGTGATATCGGATGTGGCCGACGGCACACCACATTTCTACTGGGAGACGGGACTGTGTACACCTGTGGCTGCAATGACATTGGGCAGCTGGGGCACGAGAAGTCTCGAAAGAAACCAGGTAAGTGTTGCATGCTCCCCTTACTCTAATTAAACCAAAATGGGTCAGTCTAACGCCGTATTTGGTTGAAAACTATCATTAGATGAACTGTGGTGTGGTAAATTGATGTGTTAAACATGTGTTAAACATGTTAAATGCTTTGTGTTCCCCTTAGAGCAGGTTGTGGCACTAGATGCACAGAACATTGTGGCAGTGTCATGTGGGGAGGCCCATACACTCGCACTGAATGACAAAGGACAAGTGTTTGCATGGGGCTTGGCCACAGATGGACAGCTGGGCCTTGCAAACTTCGAAGAATGTGTACGTGTGCCCAGGTGAATAAAATAATACTTTAAAGTCCTCAGGAAGTTCAAGCATAATCCTGTTCATAAATGATATGCGTACAACTCAACGTGTATGAACATGACCCCATTTGTACCGATACTCTTTGCATTGTGGTATTTAAAAAAAATAAAAAGTGATTTGTGACGTGCCTGACATGTAGTATAGATATATTTCACAACAGCATAATGATTACTTTACTTTAATGGACTTTTTTCCCCCCCCTCAGAAACATCAAGAGTTTATCAGATGTAGAAATTGCTCAGGTAGCCTGTGGATATCGGCACTCCCATGCTCTGTCTAGAGGTAAGGGGACATTCGAATAGTCCTTTAAGGTAAAGGAAAGTTCTTAATGCCTTTGGTGACTTGGAAGTTTGACGGGTAGCTAGGAAAAATGAAAGGACGCTCTATCAGTCCTTACCTACTTTCCTTTGCTAAGGATGCACAGGACTATCCTTTGACGGTTTTCAGCAGAACTCAGCCTAAAGATAATTGTGGGAAATTCTCTGAAACGTTTACTTAACACGATTCAATGCCAATAAATTATCATCATTATGGTGAGTTTGTTCAATACATGTGGATAGATAAATAAAATATTGCTTCATTCATGCTTTATATTTCAGTTTAGTGACATCTGAAAGTGGCAGAAAGCTGCCTCTTTCAAGGAGTGGGACTCTAACCCGGAAGCTTATAAGAAATCCCGCTTTGCTCTCCGACGAACCATCAAACAGGCAAAGCGTCAATACAGGACTAAGATCGAGTCGTACTACACCGGCTCTGACGCTCGTCGGATGTGGCAGGGCCTGCAAACCATTAGACTACAAAGGGAAGCATGGCCGAGAGCTGCCCAGTGATACGAGCCTACCGGACGAGCTAAACTACTTCTATGCTCACTTCGAGGCAAATAACACTGAAATGTGCATGAGAGCACCAGCTGTACCGGAAGACTGTGATCACACTCTCCGCAGCCGATTTGAGTAAGACCTATAGACAGGTCAACATTCACAAGGCACTTTCAACCTCTCCCTGTCCAAGTCTGTAATACCAACATGTTTTAAGCAGAACACCATAGTGCCTGTGCCCAAGAACACAAAGGTAACCTGCCTAAATGACTACTGACCCGTAGCACTTACAGTTGAAGTCGGAAGTTTACATACACTTAGGTTGGAGTCATTAAAACTCGTTTTTCAACCACGCCAAATCTATAGTTTGTTAACAAGAAATTTGTGGAAAGTCGGTTAGGACATCTACTTTGTGCATGACACAAGTAATTTTTCTAAAAATTGTTTACAGACAGATTATTTCACTTATAATTCACTAACACAATTCCAGTGGGTCAGTTTACATGCACTAAGTTGACTGTGTCTTTAAACAGCTTGGAAAATTATAGAAAATGATGTCATGGCTTTAGAAGCTTCTGATATACTAATTGACATCATTTGAGTCAATTGGAGGTGTACCTGTGTATGTATTTTAAGGCCTACCTTCAAACTCTGTTCCTCTTTGCTTGACATCATGGGAAAATCCAAATAAATCAGCCAAGACCTCAGAAACATTTTTTTGTAGACCTCCACAAGTCGGGTTCATCCTTGGGAGCAATTTCAAAACGCCTGAAGGTACCTCGTTCATCTGTACAAACAATAGTACGCAAGTATATACACCATGGGACCACACAGCTGTCAGAACGCTCAGGTCAAAGACGACGTGTTCTGTCTCCTAGAGATGATCGTACTTTGGTGCGAAAAGTGCAAATCAATCACAGAACAACAGCAAAGGTACAAAATTATCTATATCCACAGTAAAACAAGTCCTATATCGACATAACCTGAAAGGCCGCTCAGCAAGGAAGAAGCCACTGCTCCAAAACCGCCATAAAAAAGCCAAACTATGGTTTGCAACTGCACATGGGGACAAAGATCGTACTTTTTGGAGAAATGTCCCCTGGTCTGATGAAACAAAAATAGAACTGTTTGGCCATAATGACCATCGTTATGTTTGGAGGAAAAATGGGGAGGCTTGCAACCCGAAGGACACCATCCCAACCGTAAAGCATGGGGGTGGCAGCATCATGTTGTGGGGGTGCTTTGCTGCAGGAGGGACTGGTGCACCTCACAAAATAGATGGCATCGTGAGGTAGGAAAATTGTGGATATATTGAAGCAACATCTCAAGACATCAGTCAGGAAGTTCAAACTTGGTCGCAAATGTGTCTTTCAAATGGACAATGACCCCAAGCATACTTCCAAAGTTGTGGTAAAATGGCTTAAGGACAACAAAGTCAAGGTATTGGAATGGCCATCACAAAGCCCTGACCTCAATCCCATAGAAAATTTGTTGGCAGAACTGAAAAAGCGTGTGCGAGCAAGGAGCCCTATAAACCTGACTCCGTTACACCAGCTCTGTCAGGAAGAATGGACCAAAATTCACCCAACTTATTGTGGGAAGCTTGTGAAAGGCTAACCGATACATTTGACCCAAGTTAAACAATTTTAAAGGCAATGCTACCAAATACTAATTGAGTGTACATAAACTTCTGACCCACTGGGAATGTGATGAAAGAAATAAAAGCTGAAATAAATCATTCTCTACTATTATTCTGACATTTCACATTCTTAAAATAAAGTGGTGATCCTAACTAACCAAAGATGGGGAATTGTAACTAGGATTAAATGTCAGGAATTGTGAAAAACTGAGTTTAAATGTATTTGGCTAAGGTGTATAAACTTCTGACTTCAAATGTACATGCTACCTCAATTAACCGGCGCCCCCCTGCATATATTGCTCTTTTTTACTGCTGCTCTTTAATTACTTGTTACTTTTATCGCTTATCCGTATTCTTTGAAACCACACTGTCGGTTAGGGGCTCGTAAGTAAGCATTTCACTGTAAGGTCTACCTACACCTGTTGTATTTGGCGCATGTGACTAATAAAATTTGATCAGTGAGGCATGAATGAGGATGGACAGATTAAATCAAACCCTATCCTCTTCTTGCTTTTCCTTAAACCGGGTGTACACTATACAAATTTGGCCCCAATTTAGCAGTCCCAGACAAGTTTTTGAGATCGGAGACAAAATCCCAATGTTGTTGCCTACTCGTGGCATGCGGCCGTCACCGACGCTCGTTTAATGTGAGCGTGTCAGAGACGCAATCCGTGGGCTACCGATCTCATCTTTGAACAGTCCCAGACGCCCCAATATTTTCAAATGTTTCATTTTATCGGCACAACATCTGCAGTGTGAGATGTGCAATAACAAGTTTGGACGATCAGCAATAGCTAATCGGAGCTCGCCAGAAAAGAAGTCAGTGCGATGATGAAGTTCATCATCCAGAATGTGTATATTTGAGAGAGCGCGTCGACTAGGCTTACTACTAGCAGGCATTTTGTACTCGCCAAAGTGTCAAATCGTTACAGCTCTGAAGTCCACAAGCAATGTTATTCAATTCAAAATGTTGGCTAGATACAGTATTTCAACACTGTATGACAAACTCTTTCCAGTTAGACATACACGCTTAAGGCTGCTTTGAGCTACATCTGGTTATAGCTACTTAAAATGTTATCACATTGTTTTGGTGAGACAGTGTGGTACGGAGAATCCTCACGACCTAGTAAAGAATCTTGTAGTGTTGTGACCTCTGTCTGTGCCACATCGTTTAGTGTGAGCGACATGACAGGAAAAATAGTTGTTTAATGGGAGAGGCCCACTGATATATTTATTTACTTATTTTTGAAAGTCGTGTACACCCGGCTTTAGTGACTGTCCCTCCCATCTTTACCTTAAACTCTGACGTTTTCAAACAAGGTCAAGGTAAAGTCACTTAGGAAAGGGAAAAAAATATACATCTCAGAAACTATCCAAATGCACCCAAGGACTTCAAACAGAACTAACTTGAATTTCCCCCCAGGGATAATAGACTACTCCAGATTATGCATTCACTTTCTGTCTGGTTTGTTTTGACTTAAACAGGGAATTTTCTGAACGATTTGCTTGATTCGGTTTCCCATCTTCTCTTAAATACTTCAAATCTGTTCCCTTGTTTAGGAGGCCAAGTCTATTCATGGGGACAAAACCGATATGGACAACTAGGGCTGGGAGTAGCTGGACAAGGCATCTCTACTCCCCAAGTCATCCAGTCTTTACAGGGGATTCCCTTCATCCAGATTTCAGCAGGGGGTGCTCACAGCTTTGCCCTCACATTCTCAGGGGCCGTATTTGGCTGGGGGCGCAACAAGTTTGGGCAACTCGGCCTCAATGACAACAATGGTAAGACTGACTAAGCAACTTTCTTGTGACTCACTGTTAATCTGTTTTGAAATGAAGCCAGAAGATATAACATTAAACCAAATAATATTTCAGATCGGTATTATCCAGCCCAGCTCAAGTCCCTCAGGTCACAGAGGGTTATCTACATCTGCTGTGGGGAGGACCACACTGCCGCACTTACAAAGGTAACTTCCTCTTACACAGTGAGGTAGTAGCTGTATGTAGTATGTAGTAGTGTACTCTAAGTATAACTACACTTCGTGTCTTCAGAAAGTATTCATACCCCTTGACTTAATCAAAAGGATTTGTTACAGCCTGAATTCAAAATGGGTGATCGTTTTTTTTCTTCTTTTTTTTCTCACACCCATCTAGACACACTACCCCATAATGACAAAGTGAAAAAAACGTTTTAGAAAGTTTTGCATATTTATTGAAAATGAACCAGTCAAAAGTTTGGACACCTACTCATTTCAGGGTTTTTAGTTATTTGTACTATTTTCTACATTGTAGAATAATAGTGAAGACATCAAAACTATGAAATAACGCATATGGAGATTCTTCAAAGTAGCCACCCTGTGCCTTGATGACAGCTTTGCACACTCTTGGAATTCTCTCAACCAGATTCGAGGTAGCCACCTGTAATGCATTTCAATTAACAGGTGTGCCTTCTTAGAAATTACTTTGTTGAATTTCTTTCCTTAATGCGTTTGAGCCAATCAGTTGTGTTGTTACAAGTTAGGGGCGGTATACAGAAGATAGTATGGACTGGGTCTTTTACCAAATAGGGCTATGGCAAGAACAGCTCAAATAAGCAAAGAGAAATGACATCCCATCATTACTTTGAGACATGAAGGGCCGTCAATCCAGAACATTTCAATAACTTTAAACGTTTCTTCAAGTGCAGTTGCAAAAATCATATAGCTCTATGATGAAACTGGCTCTCATGAGGGCTGCCACAGGAAAGGAAGACGCAGAGTTAACTGCTGCAGAGGATACGTTCATTAGTTACCAGCCTCAGAAATTGCAGCCCAAATAAATGCTTCAGAGTTCAAGTAGCAGACACAACTCAACATCAACTGTTCAGAGGAGACTGCGTGAATCATGCCTTCATGGTTGAATTGCTGCAAAGAAACCACTGCAAAGAAACCACTAATAAAGGACACCAATAAGAAGAGACTTAGAAAAACAAGCAATGGACATTAGACCAGTGGAAACCTGTCCTTTGGTCTGAGTCCAAATTAGAGATTTTTGGTTTCAACCGCCATGTCTTTGTGAGACGCAGAGTAGGTAAACGGGTGATCTCCACATGTGTTTCCCACTGTGAAGCATGGAGGAGGTGTGATGGTGTGGGGGTGCTTTGCTGGTGACACTGTCAGTGATTTATTTAGAATTCAAGGCACACTTAACCAGCATGGCTACCACAGCGATACGCCATCCCATCTGGTTTGCGCTTAGTGGGACTATAATTTGTTTTTCAACAGGACAATGACCCAACACACCTCCAGGCTGTGTAAGGGCTATTTGACCAAGACGGAGAGTGATTAAGTGCTGCATCAGATGATCTGGCCTCCACAATCATCTGACCTCAACCCAACTGCGATGGGTTGGGATGAGTTGGACCGCGGAGTGAAGGACAAGCAGCCAACAAGTGCTCGGCATATGTCGGAACTCCTTCAAGACTGTTGGAGAAGCATTCCAGATGAAGTTGTTTGAGAGAATGCCAGGAGTGTACAAAGCTGTCATCAAGGCAAAGGGTGGCTACTTTGAAGAATGTAAAATCTCAAATATATATTGATTTAAAAAATATTTAAAAATGTAAGGTTACTACATGATTCCATATGTGTTATTTCAAAGTTTTGATGTCTTCACTATTATTCTACAATGTAAAAATAAAAACCCTTGAATGAGTAGGTGTGTCCAAACTTTGGACTTTGCTATGACACTCCAAATTGAGCTAATGTGCATTCAATTTCCTTTGATCATCCTTGAGATGTCACTACAACTTGGTTAGAGTCCACCCAGCAGCTTTGCAGTTCTAGACACACTCAAACCAGTGCGCCTGGCACCTACTACTATACCCCATTCCAAAGGCATTTCAATCTTTTGTCTTTCCCATTCACCCTCTGAATGACACGCATACACAATCCATGGCTCAATCGTCTGAAGGTTTATAAATCCTTTAACCTTCCCTGCACCTCTGATTTGAAGTGGATTTAACAAGTGAGAAGGGATCATAGTCTTTACCTGGTCAGTCTGTCATGGAAAGAGCAGGTAAGAGCAGGTGTTCCCAATGTTTTGTTCAGTGTATATCTGGGGAAGGATATTAAACAATTTCTAGTGTTGATTAGGAAATGGAAAAAAATATGGAAATACCAAGACTCTCCCTGGAGGTGACCAATAACCCAATGACAACTCTGCCAGAACTATGGAGTTCCTTGGTTGGGATGGGAGAACCTGCCAGTAAAACAAGTCTTTACAGCACTTCACCAATCTGGGCTTTATGGGAGGGTGGCCAGACGGAAGCCACTCCTTAGAAAAAGGCACATGACTGCACGCCTGGAGTTTCCAAAAAGGCACGTGAAAGACAGCTCATAAGGTGAAATATTCTGTGGTCTGATTAGACAAAAATATAACTCTTTAGTCTGAATACAAAGCACTATGTCTGGAGAAAACCAGACACAGCTCATCACCCGTCTAACACCATCCCTACCGTGAAACATGGTGGCAGCATCATGCTATGAGGATGCTTTTCAGTGGCAGAGACTGGGAGACTGGTAAGGATATAGAGAAGAATGAATGGAATCAAATATAGGCAAATCCTTGATGAGAACCTGTTTCAGAGTGCAAATGACCTTAGACTGGGACAAAGAGTATGTTCCAACAGGACAATGACCCCAAGCATACAGGCAAATCAACACTGAAATGGCTTTAGAACAAGTGTCTCTTGAGTGGCCCAGCCAAAGCCCAGACTTGAATCCCATTTAAATCTGTGGAAAGACTTGAAGATGGCTGTTCACTGTCGCTCCCCATCCTACTTAGCAGATTTTCTCAAGTTCTATAAGGAAGAATGGGAGAAAATCCCCAAATCCAGATGTGCAAAGCTGATAGACACACACAAGACGCCTCAAACCTGTAATCGCTGCCGACAAAGGTGCTTTCACAAAGTGTTGACTCGAGTGTGAATACTTATGTAAATGAGATATTTCTGTCTTTTAATTTTCCTTAACTTGCCAAAAATATCTAACATATTTTCACTTTGTCATTATGGGGTATTGTGTGTCAATGGGTGAGGGGGAAGGAGAAAAAAAGGTAATCACTTTTGAAATCAGGCTGTAACACAACAAAATGTGGAATAAGTAGAGGGGTATGAATACTTTCTGAAGGCACTGTGCATTGTTATTTCATTCCTACTGAACAAAAATATAAATGCAACATGCAGCAATTTCAAAGTTTTTACTGAGAGAGTTCATATAAGTAGATCAGTCAATTGAAATAAATTCATTAGGCCCTAATCTATGGATTTCGCATGACTGGGAATACAGATATGCATCTGTAGGTCAGATACACTATACAACGTGGCACCATCACAGGATGCCACCTGCCCAAAAAGTCCACATTTCTGCCCTGCTAGAGCTTCCCCGGTCAATTGTAAGGGCTTTATTGTGAAGTGGAAACGTCTAGGAGCAACAACGGCTCAGCCGTGAAGTGGTAGCTCACACAAGCTCACAGAACGGGACAGCTGAAGTGCGTAGCGCCTACAAATCGTCTTCCTCGGTTGCAACACTCACTACCGAGTTCAAAACTGCCTCTGGAAGCAACGTCAGCACAATAACTGTTCATCAGGAGCTTCATGAAATGTGTTTCCATGACCGAGAAGCCACACACAAGCCTAAGATCACCATGCGCAATGCCAAGAATTGGCTGGAGTGGTGTAAAGCTGCCGCCGTTGGACTCTGGAGGAGTGGAAACGCGTTCTCTGGAGTGATGAATCACGCTTCACTATCTGGCAGTCTGACGAACTAATCTGTTTTTTGCAGATGCTAGGAGAACGCTACCTGCCCGACTGCGTAGTGCCAACTAAAGTTTGGTTAAGGAGCAATAATTGTTCAGGCTAGGCCCCTTAGTTCCAATAAAGGGAAATCTTAACGCTACAGCATACAATGACATTCTAGACTATTCTGTGCTTCCAACTTTGTGGCAATATTTTGGGGAACGCTCTTTCCTGTTTCAGTATGACAATGCCCCCGTGCACAAAGCAAGGTCCATACAGTAATGGTCTGTCGATATCGGTGTGGAAGAACTTGACTGGCCTGCACAGAGCCCTGACCTCTATCCCATCGAACACCTTTGGGATCAATTGGAACGCTGACTCCGAACCAGGCCTAATCGCCCAACATCAGTGCCCAACCTCACTAATGCTAGTGGCTGAATGGAAGCAAGCCCCTGCAGCAATCTTCCAGCATCTAGTGGAAAGCCTCCCAAAAGAGTGGAGGCTGTTATAGCAGCAAAGGGGTGAACAACACCATATGAATTCCCATGTTTTTGGAATGAGATGTTCGACAAGCAGGTGTCCACATACTTTTGGTCATGTAGTGTACCTTAACGAAAAGGTAGGGGCGTGGATCAGAACACCAGTCAGTTTCTGGTGTTCTATTTGTCTCATGCAGCGCGACCCCTCTCCTTCGCATAATGTGATCAGGCTGTTGATTGTGGAATGTTGTCCCACTCTTTAATGGCTGTGATGGTGACAGATGGATGGCACAAAAATGGGCCTCAGGATCTCGTCACAGTATCTCTGTGCATTCAAATTGCCATAAATAAAATGCAATTGTGTTTGTTGTCCGTAGGTAATGCCTGCCCATACATTAACCCCACCAAACCGCTCGCCCACAAGACATACACCATACACATGGTCTGCTATTGTGAGGTCAGTTGGACATACTGCCAAATACTGCGGCTTATGGTAGATAAATTAACATTTAATTATTTGGCAACAGCTCTGGTGGACATTCCTTTAGTTAGCATGCCAATTGCCCACTCCTTCAACTTGAGACATCTGTGGTGTTGTGACAACTGCACATTTCAGTGGGCTTTGATTGTCCCCAGCAAAAGGTGCACCTGTGTAATGATCATGCTGTTTTAATCAGCTTCTTGATATGCCACACCTGCTTTGTGTGTGTGGAACATTTCTGGTATCTTTTATTTCAGCTCATTAAACATTAAACATGGAACAAACGCATTACATGTTGCATTTATATTTTTGTTTAGTGTACATTCTGAAACCCCTTTCACCTCCTTAAGATTTTGTTTTGTTTCTTTCATAGGAAGGAGGTGTGTTTACATTTGGAGCAGGAGGGTATGGCCAGCTTGGACATAACACTACAAACCATGAGATCAACCCCAGGAAGGTGTTTGAGCTCATGGGAAATGTAGTCACACAGATATCCTGTGGAAGGTACAGCACACTGTCTGCTGCGCTGTCTCTGCTTTCAAATGTGGCACTGGTCTGTTTTAGAATACACAAAGCAGATTCACCAAGTCCATAGTCTCCAGAAAGATTTTGAAAATCATGTGTAGCATGACGGGAAATACATGCATCTGAAACCTATGGTATCTGGGGGAGACAAGTATTTGGGCTGACATTTCAAAGTTCCTAAAACACTAATATCATAGAACACATGGTGTCTTGAGAAACATTTGTGATATTTTGTATGTCCTTTCAAGACAGCACACTCTGGCCTTCATCCCCTCCTCTGGAAAGATGGATTCATTTGGGCTGGGAGGGAACGGGCAGCTCGGTACACGCTCCACATCCAACAGGAACAGCCCTGCCCCAGTCAAAGGCCCCTGGGTGGCCTACAATGGCCCGATGCCCACAATCGCAGGTTAGTGCAGGCCCCCTCAGACGGGTTTCACAGGTAAACACTTCAAGTTTCTGCATCTGATTTGAATCTTTGATTCAGAAGACTGATCATAACTTTATATTCCAGACATGGAGCAGGGCTGCTGTGTTAAGAGGATCTATGCTGGAGGGGACCAGAGCTTTGCCCACTGTTACACTCCCCAGGTCATTTTCATACCCCACCAGCCCTAATTTATCAAGAGTCCTCATAACTAAGGTTCTGCGCTAACAAATGTTGTATTTATTTAGAGAAATTAATACATGAAGTGTTGCCAATCCTATTTGGGGATTTTGGTGATACAGTTTGTAAACATGTCAGAAAGACTTGCACGTGCTGAAAACATGTCAATGCTTACTGTTTACATGTTCATGATAGTGAAATGGTTTACTTTTTGTCATTTTTAAGTAATTTAATACAATTTATTCTGCTAGAACCCTCTGGTGCCTGACGACATCAGAATACCAGATCCCAGAAGACACATATGCACCTTATCTGCTGATCTCACTCAGAGATGGCTGAACCATTATACACACGGAAGACTCCCACAAGAGATTTCCAAGTAAAATCCTCACTTCTCAAAATACGCTCATAAATTAGTATTAGCTATAGTATGGATGAACAGTGGCTTTTTTTTTTGGTCCCAGCTAGATTGTGTATCTGCATGAGCCTGTGTTGAACACTGTTTTTCTTTTGACTTTTTTCTTGTAGTGAGATCGATCTTGTGTTTTCCTCTGCAAGTTGCCTCAATGGAAGCTTTCTGGCTGGCAGGTAATATCAATTACACTTCACTTTGAAAATGTTACTGAAAGTATTGAAATAATAAAAAAAAAAAATAATTGAAGAAAACCTTTGGGAAAGGAGGATACAACTGTCTGCCTTCAACTGAAACGGGACGATCAGTCTGCATGTTAATTGAAGATTTCTGAAGTGTCAACATTTACTCTATGAATTAAAGCTTTTGCTATGTTCTATTGTCATTGATGCATGTTTTACTGAAGAGAACCTCTGTTTTGTGTAGCCATCCAGATCACTACAACACGAGCAGTAAATGCTCAGGGGTGGACATGAACATGGCTCGCCTCTTGTTTCACAGAGTCGTTCAACATGACTATCCAGAAATTGCACAGCAGGTAACTTGTACATGGCTGAGAGTAATTTGATTTTTGAAGTATGTGGTTTACCAAAAAATATTCATCCTCATGTTATGACATTTGTTGACGCTTTAGCATGTAGGGTATTCCAATTAGTGGTGCAAATAAAGGGAGTCGGTATATTATAAGTCTGGCTGGCTAAAATGACAGTTAACCACTTAACTTTGCCACCCTTCTGTATGAATTGTTATAGCATTAAACATGACACTGTGTTCTCATGTGTCAGATTGCAGCCAGTCTGGAAAAGAACCTGATTCCCAGACTAAGCAGCTCCCCTCCAGACATCGAGGCGCTGAGACTCTACCTCACCCTGCCAGAGTGTCCTCTCTTCAGCGACCCAAACACATACGTGACTCTGGCCATCCCTTTTGCCAAGGCACTCATCAGTCTGAAAGAGGCTCCACTGAAGGTGCTTGGTAAGTTGCTACAGTTGAAGTCGGAAGTTTACATATAGTCGTGGCCAAAAGTTTTGAGAATGACACAAATATTAATTACCACAAAGTTTGCTGCCTCAGTGTCTTTAGATATTTTTGTCAGATGTTACTATGGAATACTGAAGTATAATTACAAGCATTTCATAAGTGTCAAAGGCTTTTATTGACAATTACATTAAGTTGATGCAGGGAGTCAATATTTGCAGTGTTGACCCTTTTTCAAGACCTCTGCAATCCGCCTTGGCATGCTGTCAATTAACTTCTGGGCCACATCCTGACTGCAGCCCATTGTTGGGGCGGCAGGGTAGCCTAGTAGTTAGCGCGTTGGGCTAGTAACCGAGAGGTTGCAAGATCGAATCCCTGAGCTGACACGGTGTAAATCTGTCGTTCTGCCCCTGAACAAGGCAGTTAACCCACTGTTCCTAGGCCATCATTGAAAATAAGAATTTGTTCTTAACTGACTTGTTTATAAAGGTAAAATAATAAATAGTTGCATAATCAATGCTTGGAGTTTGTCAGAATTTGTGGGGTTTTGTTTCTCCACCCGCCTCTGGGGAGTTTCCTGGCCATGGACCCAAAATATCAATGTTTTGTTCCCTGAGCCTGGCAAGGTGCTCCATCATGCTGGAAAAGGCATTGTTCGTCACCAAAATGTTCCTGGATGGTTGGGAGAAGTTGCTCTCTGAGGATGTGTTGGTACCATTCTTTATTCATGGCTGTGTTCTTATGCAAAATTGACACAGATTGTAGCGCTCACCTTGTCTTCTCCGGACAAGCTTTTTTCCGGGTGCCCCAAATAAACTGAAAAAAATGACTTTACCCCAGTCCTCAGCAGTCTTGTACCCAGTCTTGAACCCTGTACCTTTTGCAGAATATCAGTCTGTCCCTGATGTTTTTCCTGGAGAGAAGTGTCTTCTTTGCTGCCCTTCTTGACACCAGGCCATCCTCCAAAAGTCTTTGCCTCACTGTGCGTGCAGATGCACTCACACCTGCCTGCTGCCATTCCTGAGCAAGCTCTGTACTGGTGGTGCCCTGATCCCGCAGCTTAATCAACTTTAGGAGACTGTCCTGGCGCTTGCTGGACTTTCTTGGGCGCCCTGAAGCCTTTTTCACAACAATTGAACCGCTCTCCTTGAAGTCCTTGATGATCTGATAAATGGTTGATTTAGGTGCAATCTTACTGGTAGCAATATCCTTGCCTGCGAAGCCCTTTTTGTGCAAAGCAATGATGACGGCACGTGTTTCCTTGCAGGTAGTCATGTTTGACAGAGGAAGAACAATGATTCCAATTCAATCAGCATGACAGAGTGATCTCCAACCTTGTCCTCGTCAACACTCACACCTGTGTTAACGAGAGAATCACTGACATGTCAGCTGGTCCTTTTGTGGCACGGCTGAAATGCAGTGGAAATGTTTTTTTTTTAGGATTCAGTTCATTTGCATGGCAAAGAGGGACTTTGCAATTAATTGCAGTTCATCTGATCACTCTTCATAACATTCTGGAGTATATGCAAATTGCCATCATACAAATTGAGGCAGCAGAATTTGAAAATTAATATTTGTTATTCTCAAAACTTTTGGCCACGACTGTACATTTAAACTCTGTTTTTCACAATTCCTGACATTTAATCCTTGTAAATATTCCCTGTCTTAGGTCAGTTAGGATCACCACTTTATTTTAAGAATGTGAAATGTCAGAATAATAGTAGAGAGAATTATATAATTCAGCTTTTATTTCTTTCATCACATTCCCAGTGGGTCAGAAGTTTACATACACTCAATTAGTATTTGATAGCATTGCCTTTAAATTGTTTAACTTGGGTCAAATGTTTCGGGTAGCCTTCCACAGAGCTGGTGTAACGGAGTCAAGTTTGTAGGCCTTGCTCGCACACGCTTTTTCATTTCTGCCCACAAATGTTCTATAGGATTGAGGTCAGGGCTTTGATGGCCATTCCAATACCTGGACTTTGTTGTCCTTAAGCCATTTTGCCACAAGTTTGAAAGTATGCTTGGGGTCATTGTCCATTTGGAAGACCCATTTGCGACCAAGCTCTAACTTCCTGACTGATGTCTTGAAATGTTGCTTCAATATATCCACATAACTTTCCTACCTCATGATGCCATCTATTTTGTGAAGTGCACCAGTCCCTCCTGCAGCAAAGCACCCCTGCAACATGATGCTGCGGGATGGTGTTCTTCGGCTTGCAAGCATCCCCCTTTTTCCTCCAAATATAGTGATGGTCATTATGGCTAAACAGTTCTATTTTTGTTTCATCAGACCAGGGGGCATTTCTCCAAAAAGTACAATCTTTGTCCCCATGTGCAGCTGCATACCGTAGTCTGGCTTTTTTATGGCTGTTTTGGAGCAGTGGCTTCTTCTTTGCTGAGCGGCCTTTCATGTTATATCGATATAGGACTCGTTTTACTGTGGATATAGATACTTTTGTACCTGTTTCCTCCAGCATCTTCAAGGTCCTTTGTTCTAGGATTGATTTGCACTTTTCTCAGCAAAGTACGTTCATCTCTAAGAGACAGAACGCGTCACCTTCCAGAGCGGTATGACGGCTGTGTGGTCCCATGGTGTTTATACTTGCGTACTATTGTTTGTACAGATGAACGTGGTACCTTCGGGCTTTTGGAAATTGCTGCCAAGGATAAACCATACTTGTAGAGGTCTACAATTTTTGTTTTCTGAGATCTTGGCTGATTTCTTTTGATTTTCCCATGATGTCAAGCAAAGAGGCACTGAGTTTGAAGGTAGGCCTTGAAATACATCCACAGGTATACCTCCAATTGACTCAAATGATGTCAATTAGCCTATCAGAAGCTTCTAAAGCCATGACATCATTTTCTGGAATTTTCCAAGCTGTTTAAAGGCACAGTCAACTTAGTGTATGTAAAATTCTGACCCACTGGAATTGTGTTACAGTGAATTATAAGTGAAATAATCTGTAAACAATTGTTGGGAAAATCACTTGTGTCATGCACACAGTAGATGTCCTAACCGACTTGACAAAACTATAGTTTGTTAACAAGAAATTTGTGGAGTGGTTGAAAAATGAGTTTTAATGACTCCAACCGAAGTGTATGTAAACTTCCGACTTCAGCTATATATTCGTTGAACATAATGGAGCAGCAAACTGTTCAGAGAGAGATTAAGTCTGGGTATTTAATTGATGTATTAGCAGGTTTTGGTATTTTGAGTGATTGATTGAAATCAATATGTTGAATAAAGTGTTTTTATAGATTCTACTATGTGGTCAGGTAAACCTCTTAGTTTATTTGATTTTTGCATCCAAATTGTCTTACGTCTCTTTGCTTTGCTCTGTACTGATCCAGGCAACTGGTGGTCTCAATTCGAAGCCCCAGTCTTCCAGAGGCTTGTGGAGCTGTATAAGGTGGTGGTGGTTTACCTGCTGAAGATGCACAAGGTGGGAGTCCCCCACTCAGAGCAGAGGGTCTTCACCTGCTTCCTGGACACGGCACTCAAGCTTCTGGAGATCCTGCACGCTGTGAGTGTTCATACACAAATCGCATACGCCGGATTCACACTATGGGGCCGAGCTGTATGGCGTGATTCAAGCAATACTGTAGAAGAGCATTATTTCTCACATTACTCCTAAAACATTTATTGTTTTAATTTTTTTAAATTGTTGCTTTTCCTTCAAATGCCTCAGGGTTAACAGTTTTATTTTATTTTTATTGATCTCCTAGGTGAACGAAAGAGCCGGACATATGATACAGTACGACAAATTCTACATTCACGAGTTGGATGACCTGATAGACATCCGAAACGACTACATCACATGGATTCAACAGCAGATGTACTCTATGGTGAGTTGAGCAACTTCAATACTACGATCCCTGAATGCACAATGTTATTGAGAACCCATGGAATCTCATCTTTTACAAATGCTGTCACCAATATCCTAGCCTAAGTTATTGCTTCTGTTCCCTTAGGCTCATGACAGTGCAGTCACCCTCTGTAAGTACCCCTTCGTGTTTGATGCCCAGGCAAAGACCACCCTGCTTCAAACTGATGCTGTTATTCAAATGCAGGTAAGGATGAATGAGTCATTCGTTTTTACACATTGAACAAAATAATTGATCGTGTGACAATTTCCATGATTTATCTTGAAGTTGCACCATGACGGTTGAGCTCTTTTTTTTGTCTTATGCTTGCTTGTTTAGCTTTTCAAGCACCTTGAGATTTTTCTGTATAATGAAAAGCGCTGTAGAGGTTGAATGGATTTAGAATTATTTCTGGTGTCATTAGATGGCAGTGGACCAGGCACAGCGGCAGAACTTCAGCTCCATGTTCCTTCCTGTGGTGGAGTCTGTTAACCCTTGCCTCATCCTCATTGTGAGGAGGGAGAACATCGTCGGGGACACCATGGAGGTCCTCAGGAAGTCCAAGAACGTCGACTACAAGAAACCGCTGAAGGTTAGCCTGTTTACCCTCTGCCATCACACCTGGGTTGTGTTCATTAGGGCACACTATAGCAACACAAAAATGAGCATATCTTATCCTGACATTCCTCCTCTCCCCCCTGTTTTCTTCCGTTGCCTAACACAACCCTGAACCTGAATTTGTCAGATCAGACTGTTGAGACTGCTGTCCTAGATGTACGCTGGAGTTGATGGTTATGTTTTTGCAATGCAGGTGATCTTTGTTGGAGAAGAGGCGGTCGATGCAGGGGGTGTGCGGAAGGAGTTCTTCCTTCTCATCATGAGAGAGCTCCTGGACCCCAAATACGGCATGTTCCGATACTACGAGGAGTCCAGGCTGATCTGGTTTGCAAACAAGGTACACTGTTCTATTGATACATTTCACTCTTGTTTCATTCCAGTGAAATGTGCGTTGTGTCCTTTCAGAAAACTCTCTAGCTTTATGTTGACACTTTGTCAAGGTATTCCCAGTAGTGTTATGTTGTGGTATTCTGTTTAAAATCTGAAGTACTGGTATGCTTGGACACCATCCTGGTTGCATTTCCTCACTCTATGGACCATGTTCCTCTCAGACGTTTGAGGACATTGACCTGTTCCACCTCACCGGGGTCATCTGTGGGCTGGCCATCTACAACCTCACTATCGTGGACCTCCACTTCCCAGTGGCCCTGTACAAGAAGCTGCTGAAGAGGAACCCCACGTTGGATGATCTTAAGGAGCTGATGCCTGATGTGGGGAGGTCAGCTTAGGGGTCAAGCACCTTGGGGGTTTCCCTTAAGCACTAATGTGGATGCACGGTCTGCTTATTGCTTTCATGGTGCAATAAAATATAAATGGTTGTGGAAGATTCTTGAGCATCAGAGGATATGAGAAGGTTGACAAATTGGCAAATTTGATTGTTTCAAAAAAGTTTATTCCAAATTATACACTGAGAATACCCAACATTAGAATTGAATTGCAATTGGACCCCATCAGGGCATGGACTATACAAGGTGTCAAAAGCATTTCATCCCACAGTTGTTAGGTTGGCCGGATGTCCTTTTGGTGGTCGACCATTCTTGATATACACGGGAAACTGGAAAAACCCAGCAGTGTTGGAGTTCTTGACACAAACCGGTGCTCCTAGAACCTACTTCCATACCCTATTTAAAGGCACTTTAAATATTTTGTCTTCCCTATTCACCCTCTGAGTGGCACACATTCACAATCCTTGTCTAGATTGTCTCAAGCTTTAAAAATCCTTCTTTACCCTGTCTCCTCCCCTTCATCTACACTGATTTGAAGTGGATTTAACAAATGACTCAATAAGGGATTGTAGCTTTCACCTAGAAGCAACTGGTCATTCTATGTCATGGAAAGAGCAGGTGTCCTTAATGTTTTGTATACTCAGTGTACAGTGCTTTTTGGAAAGTATTCAGACCCCTTGACTTTTTCCACATTTTGTTACATTAGTCTTATTATAAAATGTATTAAATAAATGTTTCCCCTCAATCTACACACAATACCCAATAATCAGAGTGAAAACAGGTTTTTAGAATTGATAAATAAAAATACATGTTTTTTTTACATAAGTATTCAGACTATTTGCTATGAGACTCCAAAATTGAGCTCAGTTGCATCCTGTTTCCATTGATCATCCTTGTGATGTTTCTACAACCTGCTTAGAGTTTGCCAAAAGGCACCTAAAGGACTCTGACCATAAAAAACAAGATTCTCTGGTCTTATGAAACTAAGATCTAACTCTTTGGGCTTACGTCTGGAGGAAACCTGGAACCATTCCCACGGTGAAGCATGGTGGTGGCAGCATCATGCTGTGGGGATGTTTTTCAACAGCAGGGACTGGGAGACTAGTCGGGATCGAGAGAAAGATAGATCCTTAATGAAAACCTGCTCCAGAGCGCTCAGGACCTCAGACTGGGGGTGAAGGTTCACCTTCCAACAGGACAACAACCCTAAGCACACAGCCAAGACATCGCAAGAGTGGCTTTGGGACAAGTCTCTGAATATCCTTGAGTGACCCCGCCGGAGCCCGGACTTGAACCCGACCGAACATCTCTGGAGTGACCTGAAAATAGCTGTGCCGTGACGCTCCCAATCCAACCTGACAGAGCTTGAGAGGATCTGCAGAGAATAATAGAAGAAACTCCCCAAATACAGGTGTGCCAAGTTTGTCACATCATATCCAAGAAGACTCGAGGCTGTAATCGCTGTGAAAGGTGCTTCAACAAAGTAGTGAGTAAAGGGTCTGAATACTTATTTAATTGTGATATTTCCATTTTTATTTTATTTTATATGCATTAGCAAAAATTTCTACACACCTGTTTTTGCTTTATCATTATGGGGTATTGTGTGTTGATTGAGTAGAAAAAAACAATCAACGTAAAACAAAATGTGGAAAACGTCAAGGAGTCTGCATACTTTCCGACTGCACCGTGGGCTGTAGTATGAGCAATTGTCCCTTTTTTCACTGAAAACCAGGAGTCTGCAGCAGTTACTAGACTACACAGAGGATGATGTTGAAGACACATTCTGCTTGAACTTCACCGTAGGTTTCAACATTTTTTTTACATCAATGTACTTTAGGTAGCTGAATCTCTTGTCTAGAGATGGCAAAGGGGTGACGTGTGCAAGGCTTACTAGGAGAAGTCAATGTAATTTGTCCAACTTGTTTCAGGTTACAGTGGAAAACTTTGGCGCCACAGAGGTCTTAGAACTGGTTCCAAATGGCATGGATATCTGTGTTGACAACTCAAACAGGTAATTTTACAGAGTATTCCAAGTTCTTCTAATTGAACTTCTACTTAGCGACAAAGTCGGGCTGAATGTTAAGTGGATTGATTTGATTCAAAGTTTTTGAACAAATGTGTAGTTCTGTAACAAAATGGTGCTTAATCGTATGTCTTGTCTGAGTGTCTAAACATATGTTGAGAGCCTCTGAGTGTCTGCTGATGCGTTTCTGAATATTATTTTTCATGGCGTTCCCCCTCAGGCCTGAGTTTGTCTCTGCATACGTGGACTACATCTTCAATAAATCAGTGGCTGCGCTTTTCGAGTCCTTTTTCGCAGGCTTCCACAAAGTGTGTGGTGGCAAAGTCCTGGAGCTGTTCCAGCCCAACGAACTGCAGGCCATGGTCATTGGCAACACCAACTACGATTGGAAAGAGCTTGAAAAGGTACAGAGGTGTCCCCATTTAGCTTGAATGATATAAATTGGTCTTGGAGTGGTACAGTAATGGAATTTGTTTCTTTCACCAGAGCACTGAGTATAAAGGAGAGTATTGGGCTGAAAATCCAACCATTAAGTTCTTCTGGGAGGTGTTCCACGATCTCTCTTTGGAGAAGAAGAAGCTCTTTCTCTGTAAGGCACTCTCTTTGAAAGTATTCAGACTGTCATGTCACAATGCCATGCTAGCAGTGGCTATTTACTGCTTAAATGCTTTTGGCACTGAAGTAATGTGTATTGTATTTTCAGTGTTTCTCACAGGAAGTGACCGCATTCCCATCCTGGGCATGAAAAGCCTGAAGCTGGTGATCCAACCCACGGGAGGCGGGGAACACTACCTGCCCGTTGCACACACCTGCTTCAACCTATTGGACCTGCCCAAATACAGCAGCCGGGAGACGCTCCAAAACAAGCTTCTCCAAGCCATAGATCACAATCAAGGTTTCAACCTGGCCTAACGAATGGCACACAGACAATACCTAGCTCCACCCAGACTGTCACATGCACATGTCTTTGCCCCGTCAACTGACTCGATTCCTGCTTTAAAACTGCAGCACTGTCACTGGCGTGAAATGGAACAGACTAAGCAGCATTTGCAGGTGGGCAAATGGTTATGCAAGAGGCTTGAGGGCTTTCTAATTCAAGGCCAATCTTTGCTTTGATATTTCAGCATCATTTACAGTTTCACACGTCACAATATTGAAGACCCAGTTGAGTTCAAATTCAATTCATATTGTTTGATATTTCTCTTGTAGATTAGCTTTTACCCGTGTTTGGATATAAGCCTGTCTAAATAGGCCAAAGTTCTGGTATAAAATCTTTGAGCTCAGCTGGCACAAGATAGCACTGTTCATGAATTAAATGAATCTTCTACTTTGGCAATTTCTACCATGAATAGAAATGAATCTACCATGGTAAAAACATGGTATGAATGTGAGCATTTGATGTTGCGTGGAAGTTCTTGGCTGTAAGCCTTAACTAGACAAATAAAAAATAAAAACATTACAGCCATTGGTATTGTGTGTATGACCAAGTGTATATGAATTTTGGCTTCAACTGTTAGAATGCTGCTCTAAAACATTTTGGTGGAAATTATAGGCTAGTACCAACATGACTTTTGTTTATCAATATAATTCCCTTAAATGTGTATTGCTATAACACTTCAGTGCTTTATAATTACTTCACAAAAACTTTCCTAACATTACACTAATCTGTAGATAACGCTCACGTTATACATCACTTAATGGATTTCTATTCCATGTGTATGTGGCATTGGGGAAAGTATGATTGAAAAAAAAAAGAACACATGTAAAGTGTTGGTCCCATGAGCTGAAATAAAATATCCCAGACATTTTCCATACGCACAAAAAGCTTATTTCGCAAGATAATCCAACCACCTGACCGATGTGGCATATCAAGAAGCGGATTAAATGGCATGATCATTACACAGGTGCACCTTATGCTGGGGACAAAAGGCTATTCTAAACTGTGCAGTCTTGTCACTGACACAATGCCAAATGTTTTGACGGAGTGTGCAATTTGGTATGCTGACTGCAGGAATGTCCGCCAGAGTATTGAATGTTCATTTCTCTACCATAAGCTGCCTCCGATGTTTTAAAACATTTTGCAGTACGTCAAACCGGCCTCACAACTGCATACCACATGTAACCACACCAGCCCAGGACCTCCACATCCGGCTTCTTCACCAGCGGAATTGTTTGAGACCAGCCACCTGGACAGCTGATGAAACAGGAGTATTTATGTCTGTAATGAAGACCTTTTGTGTGGGAATAACTCATTATGATTGGCTGGGTCTGGTTCCCCAGTGGGTTGGCCTGGCTCCCAAGTGGGTGGGCCTATGCCCAGTTGTGAAATCCATAGATTTGGGCCTAATTTATTTAAATTGACTGATTTCCCTATATGAACTGTAACTCAGTAAAATCATTGAAATTGTTGCATGTTGCATTTTTATTCAGTATAGAATGCATATTAACGTTGCCCTCCTTTCAACCTCCAAGTGCCCATATATCTGATGTGTTTAATCATTTTCTAACAAGGCAAAATAAGCGCTCCAAGAATATGAAGATTAAAATAGCCTGTTCGAGACAATTCAAATTGACAGTATTTTAATGTTAATCTACATATTAATCAGCTGAAATGCACACATTGTTCAGGGTAGAGGGTGAGTTAATGAGGCAGGTTATCCTGGTCCAGTGGCAAGGAGCTTGGTGGCTGTTTCAGTGGGGCAGCTCATGACGGACAAACTGGTAGTGGGACCCACATTCGGGACAGCGCTGGGGCTTCCCCTCGTGGAGCCAAAACCATACAATGGCAGTGTTGTCCTCTTCACCTATGGTACATAATCACAAGTGTTGGCACATGTTATATTATTTTGAGAACATTTTAAAGCATGAAAGTATGGTACTTACACAGACAGCCTACCAGCCGTTTGTCACTAATGCCTGGGACAATGTGAGGGTCTTCTTTGGTTCCAGCATACTCCTTGGGTTTCAGAATGCTCCAAGGATCCTGATTTATTTTTTATTTAAAAAAAAAAAAAAAAGTACTGGTATGAACACATCAATCTTATTGAATTGAAGCAGACATCAATAGGTTGAAACAAATATACGGTGCAATCGGAAAGTATTCAGACCCCATGACTTTTTCCACATTTATGTTACAGCCTTATTGTAATTATTTTGATTTGGGAAAAAAATCCTCAATCTACACACAATACCCTATACTGACAAGGTGATAACAGGTTTTTAGACATTTTTGCTAATTTATTAAAAACATAAAACATAACTTGATTGAGCTCAGGTGCATCCTGTTTCCATTGATCATCCTTGATGTTTCTACAACTTGATTAGAGCCCTCCTGTGGTAAATTCAATTGATTGGACATGATTTGGAAAGGCACACACCTATCTATTTAAGGTCCCACAGTTAACAGTGCATGTCAGTGCTAAAAACAAAACCACAAGGTCAAAGGAATTGTCCGTAGTCCTCCGAGACAGGATTCTGTTGAGGCACAGATCTAGGGAAGCGTACCAAAAAATGTCTGCAGCATGGAAGACGTTTGGAACCACGAAGACTCTTCCTAGAGCTGGCCGCCCAGCCAAACTGAGCAATCGGGGGAGAAGGGCCTTGGTCAGGGAGGTGACCAAGAACCCGATGGTCAATCTGACAGAGCTCCAGAGTTCCTCTGTGGAATTGGGAGAACCTCCCAGAAGGACAACCATCTCAGCAGCACTTCACCAATCAGGCTTTTATGGTAGTGTCCAGACGGAAGCCACTCCTCAGTAAAAGGCACCTAAAGGACTCTGACCATGAGAAACCAGATTCTCTGGTCTGATGAAACCAAGATTGAACTCTTTGGCCTGAATGTCAAGCATCACCGCTGGAGGAAACCTGACACCATCGCTACGGCGAAGCATGGTGGTGGCAGCATCATGCTGTAGGTATGTTTTTCCGCGGCAGGGACTGTGAGACTAGTCAGGATCAAGGCAAAGATGAACGGAGCAAAGTACAGAGAGATCATTGATGAAAACCTGCTCCAGAGCGCTCAGGACCTCAGACTGGGGCGAAGGTTCACCTTCCAACAGGACAACGACCCTAAGCACACAGCCAAGACAATGCAGACAGGTCTGAATGTCCTTGAGTGGCCAAGCGAGAGCCAGGACTTGAACCCAGGCAAACATCTCTGGATGTTTGTGTAGATTGATGAGGGGAGGGGGGTAATCCATTTAAGAATAAGGCTGTAACATAACAAAATGTGAAATAGTCAAGGGGTCTGAATCCTTTCCAAATGCACTGTATGCTATCTAGATATGACCTTTCCTTTCTTCAGTGCCTGCAAGGCACGTCGCTCGAGTCCAGTGGCCTGTTCCTCATCGGTTGGAATCCCTGGAAGGAGACCGTTAGTGTGACACCTGTGACTTTATACACTACTTGACATTCAAATTAAGGGCATAATGTTTATCAGAACAAGAAAATCATGTTACCTCTGAACAGAGTGCATGTAATAGTTATGAGTCAAACTGCACGTCCACAAGCACACACAACTCATGTCCTCCATGTTAAGATATACCTGGCACCAAATCAACGAATGTCTGCCAAAGAAGGTGGGTCTATCAAATGGCCTTCCAGTGGTTAAAATCCAAATGACCTTCAGTTATTAACAAATGTAGTAGGTTTCGTGTTTCTAAATACAGTAGCATCATTTTACAATTAATAACAGTGAAATTGGTAGTTATTTTATGAATGCGTCATGCACGTGTATTCCGTGATTTGGTATTCTATTTTTACAAATGTGGTGCCTATGCGAAGTGTTGCCTTGTAGGATATACTTGCAGAGCAGTCATAATATTGTTTATTCTATCAAGTCAAATACTTCAACACAGATTAGTTATTCGATTTGATGGACATTCCCGACGGACCACAACCGATTAAATGTATATTACACACACAAATTAAATTTACGCTCACACGTACCTTTTAATGTGGTCATAGTGCGTGGCAGTGATCTTGCCACAACATTGTTTCTTGCCAATTGCAAGGTTGTACAGGTACGGAGTAAAAACCTGCCTGCCATAATGAATTCACTTTCGCTTAAACTACCGCGTGTGATCTGAACAATCTGCTGGACTGAAATGACCCCATTTATTTCCAACCTTGACTTGATTGACGGAGTCAACGGTCCACTCACAAAGTAACGGTCTTATGAAGTGGCCAATTAAAAACGGATAAGCAACGCAAGCCAACAGGGGCACACTTTTTCGATTTTTATGTGTTTATTTATTTTTGATATCGTTTTATAGTAGACAATGTTCAACAGAATTTACTGGCATGGACACACACAAAAAATAGTGCTTCGCGCGTCAAGGTCACCGTATGACCATTAATCTGAACCTATGCTCAAAACATTTGAGTAAATTACGAATATATTTAAGAGTAGTTTAAATGTTTCATGGCCTTGTAATGAGTCTACATCCAAGCAGTGACAGTTGTATGATTGCCGGTTGCTAATGGTTTTAGCTTTAAGTTGTTCACGCTTGAAATTGACATTTTCAATGCAATACTTAATCATTCGTTTGGTTGTCCCCATGTTTGTGAAGTAATAAGATAAGAAATGAAGCCAAACTAAAATCAGCATATTGAATACATAACATTTATTAGATGTGAAAATACCATCCAGAGCATTTACATAATTTTAAAAAGGCAACCATGTACAAGGATACAACACTACAAAAATATTATACTTCACATAATGACATCTATTGGGACATTTTGATAACGAGCTAAATAGGTCCATTCCAGGCTCCATGCCATAGACCGTACACAAATAATATATATGCCCCATACCCTAGAGCCTAGGCCATGGCAAAACTAGGGTATTTTCAGTATACATTTTCTATAGAGGGTCTAATAAGTTACACCTGATAGATAAAAGACAATTAGTTTAGCAATTCCATACAATTATTGTGAGTGTGGGAACCAACAAGTAACATTATTCACAAGGAAATAGACAGGGCTGATCATTTTATCTTTCCATTTAGATTTCATAATTTCTGAATTTCCGCAGAAGACTGGATGGGGAGTCGGAAGCCCAGCGAAAATGGCGATGGCAGTAGTCACCTGGATAATGGGGACATCAGAAATATGATAAAAAAATAAAAAAAGGTATACTTATTTAATAAGACATTTAAATCAATTAAGATTAGACCTCAAGAGCCTCAATCTGAAGCATTATATTCCCATAAGTATATTACAAGAACAAATATTACATGTTGGATTTTAGTTCTGTCTAACTATAAGGTTGGCAAAAGTACCCGTAAACATGAAAATCGTTGAAAAATTAAGAAACTAGGCTATGTGCTCACTTGAAGATGGCACTGCATCTGGGGAAGGCATCTCTGGTGACTCGTGGTCAGTACAGTCTCTGTCTTGGGAACTGTTAGGGAATGTTGCTTTAGAGCTCTCCAGCATGGGCTCCTTTTTGGTCCTCACAGCCCAATGCATTGACTGAGGACAGAGAGCAACGTACCCAAACATGAAAAAACACCACCAGATAAAGTACAAGGTGAACAATGTGCATTTAACATAATATAATGTATGCATTCAACACAGGATGCATTTTTTTAATGGACTCATCTGTTACATAATACTTGACCTTAGGTCACATGACTACATTTAGGCAGTGTAAAGTTTGACAACTCTTTGTATTGCGGCGATTCCGGCTCAATATTATGACGTGTAATTAACAAGCGGACCAGTTCCCAATTATTTGATCAATGAAAGTGTATAAAATGTATGTTTTCAGTTTGATCATAATTATAATAACATACATACAGTTTTGACAGAGTCGCCAAGGGCTAGCCAGCCATGGAATGGTATGGTAATTCCACTTCTTTTCCATACATCATAGTTTCTTCTGCTCTTTTCATTGCACAAAACCTCCTTGGCTTCCTGCAACTTCTGAAACTCTTCCACTGCAACAAAATGTGGACTTCATGATGAGCATGGATAGGATTATTGCGACCACATTTTTTAATATACAGTGCCTTCAGAAAGTATTCACACCCCTTACATTTTCCCACATTGTGTTACAGCCTGAATTTAAAATGGGTTCAATTGAGATTTTTGGTCACTGGCCTACACACAATACCCCATAATGTCAAAGTGGAATTATGTTTTTCAAAATGTTTACAAATGAATAAAACATGAAAAGCTGAAATGTCTTAGAGTCAATAAGGATTCAACTCCTTTGTCACAGCAAGGCTAAATACATTCAGGAGTAAAAATGTGCTTAAAAAGTCACGTAATAAGTTGCATGGACTCACTCTGTGTGCAAAAATGGTGTTTAACATGATTTTTGAATGACAACCTCATCTTGAAGATGGCACTGTATCTGGTGAAGGCATCTCTGGTGACTCGTGGTCAGTACAGTCTCTGTCTTGGGAACTACCGTACCTCATTTTTTCCCCTATTGTGTTATTGACTGTATGTTTGTTTATTCCATGTGTAACTCTGTGTTGTTGTTTGTGTCGCACTGCTTTGCTTTATCTTGGCCAGGTCACAGTTGTAAATGAGAACTTGTTCTCAACTAGCCTACCTGGTTAAATAAAGGTGAACTATTTTTTAAATATTTTTTTTTATCTCTGTACCCCACACATTCACATCTGTAAGGTCCTTCAGTCGAGCAGTGAATTTAAAACACAGATTCAACCACAAAGACCAGGGAGAATTTCCAATGCCTCGCTAAGAAGGGCACCTGTTGGTAGATGGGTAAAAATAAAATAAAAAGCATACATTGAATATCCCTTTGAGCATGGTGAAGTTATTAATTACTCCTTGGATGGTGTATCAATATATCCAGTCACTACAAAGATACAGACATCCTTCCTAACTCAGTTGCCAGAGAGGAAGGAAGCCGCTCAGGGATTTCACCAGGAGGCCAATGGTGACTCTAAAACATTTTATTGGCTGTTTTAGGAGAAAACTGAGGATGGATCAACAACATTGTAGTTAATCCTAACTGACAGAGTGAAAAGAAGGAAGCCTGTTCAAAATACAAAATATTCTAAAACATGCATCCTGTTTGCAACAAGGCACTAAAGTAATACTGCAAAAAATGTGGTAATGCAGGATAAAATAGAAACTGAATGTTGCTAAACACAGGCAAAATCCGAGAGGAAAACATGGTTCAGTCTGCTTTCCACCAGACACTGGGAAATGAATTCACCTTTCAGCACGACATAACCTTAAACACAAGGCCAAATCTACACTGGAGCTGCTTACCAAGAAGACAGTGAATGTTCCCGAGAGGCTTGAAAATCTATGACTAGACCTGAAAACGTTTGTCTAGCAATTATCAACAACCAATTTCACAGAGCTTGAAGATTTTTGAAAATAATAAAATGGGCAAATATTGAACAATCCAGGTGTGGAAAGCTCTTCGAGACTTACCCAGAAAGACTCACAGCTGTAATCGCTGCCAAAGGTGCTGACTCAGGGGTTGTGAATACTTATGTAAATTGGATAGTTCTGTATTTTATTTTCAATAAATTTGCAAAAATGTCTAAAAACGTTTTCACAATGGGGTATTGTGTGTAGATGGGTGATAAAAAAACAAACATATTTAATCAATTTGGACATTTGGAATAAGTCAAGGGGTATGAATACTTTCTGAAGGCACTGTACATGACAATCATCACCTGTCACAATACACAAGACGGGCACAATCACACAGAATTCATCCATTACCTGCTCTTGGATTATCAGGGTGCTTGTCTGGATGGCATGCCAAGGCCCTTACTCTGTATTCATTGGCAATCTGTTCTGTCTAAAAACAAAGATACATCATTAAAGTTTCACCCATATACATTATGTTACATTTGCCATGGCCTTAAAAGCTGGTTGAACTGACAATAAAAATCTTATAGCAGTCACTTGACAAAAGGTGTATGAAATTATACCAAGCTACGCCACTTTCACTGTACAGTATGATATCCATTTCGCAACAAGTCGGTAACATTTATTTAGCCTAGCTTGCTAACGTTATTGCTATTGGGAAAACAAACTCTTACCGAAGATAACTCATCGCATCCGAGTAACCCGTAATAATCGTCCAAGTCCTCTGGTTTGCAATTTAAAATATCATCCATTCTGATTTATATTAGCTATATAAGCTTTGAAAATAACTGATTTAGCTAGCCTGACTGCTCTGATGGCTGCGGTGTTGCGCGTTCCAGGTCGACTTTATTTTAACGGCGCGGCACAGCTAGAAGTCTAAAGAACCGGAGAAGAACCACGATATGTCACTGATTATTGCAATATTATCCAGCTAACGCTAATAGCTTTAGTTGATTTAAAATGCGCAATTTGCTGATTTAATATCAATCAATGACCATTTCACAGCTAAACATAAATACGCACACGAAACATTTTGTTGTTGTTGACGTCATCGACGTGCTGAAGTGTCGCTCCCGCCGCAACCAAAGATGACAGACAGTAGGTACAGTATGAAGATAGGCTAAAATTGCTTCTCCCCGATCACACTTGTAGGTGTCACATTGGCTAGCTACGCGCATGCGTAGAAACGGCTCTTGCGCCGAACTGCGCATGTGCATGCCGTTGTGCATGCCTCAAACCGCACTCCTTCGATATAATTTTTCACGAAAAAGAAAACGTGTCTGTTTGTGACTTTCACGACGTTGGAGTAATAACATGTTCAACTACTTGGTCACAAGCATTTGGCTACACCCGCAATAGCATTTGCTAAACACGTGTATGTGACCAATAAAATTGAATCTAGGTTGTGCCTTTAGATTTCGGGAAAATGAACAAATGAGGAAACATTTTGCACTTCTGTCAATGACTTCCCAAACCACCGCCTGGTCTGTTGGTTCTGTTTCTCAATAGTTCCCGGAACTCACGCAATGTTGCGCCTCTGGGTTTAGAAACTCTTCGCCACAACTACTGGTGGAGAGCGAATCACATTCGCCATTTAAATAACCAGCTGTCGACCGCGGAAGAATGTTTTACCACAGTACACAGCGGCTTTATCAGCTGAAGATGGCGGACGGGGAGAATATCCTTGTTGGAGCCAGTTCCAGCACTTCAACTAATGAAGAACCAGATTCAAAAAAGGCCAAAATGAGCATGGCCATAGAATGTGGACTCAAAATTGTTCAGACTAAGCAAGTTACGTATGGGCCAGAGGCTGGTGAGAGTTTGGCGGCGGCGATTTCTGCGCAGCCAAAGGAGAAGGAGATCGAGCCGGTGATGTCGGTAGGACAGGCCTCAGCAGCAGCACCAGGCGGAGACAATGGGCTGCTGGTCTTCGAGCCTCAGGAAAGTGTAGTGAATTTAGACAAGGCGTCTGGACCCACGGCGGAGCCTGCAGGTAGGATCATTTAGCTAGCTAGTATGCCAAGTTTTTTGGCGCACTCGATCATTGCGTGTCTGGTTAACGTTAGATTGCTCCGCCTAGTTGGATACCAATTGGGCTAGCTTTGTAACTAAGTTACTACTAGGTAGCTCCGCAGCACGTCAGCCTGAAGTTTGAAACGAGCAAACTTTGCGTGCATTACGCAAGATATACGACTTTATTAGCCAATGCTTTTACCCACCGAGCCATAAAAATGTAACTACATTTAGCGGGAGAGCTAGCTAACTATCAACATTGGCTATTTCGCTAGTCATTTTATGCCATTTTAGTTTTTATTGCAAATTTTAAGAAATGCAAAAATACAGTCCATAATTTAGTTGTTTTCGGAGTAGATACTGTTCATTAAATTAATCAACAAAACGATCACTTCCCATCGTGTCCTCTGAGTGTCTTGACCCTGATGATGAGGAGCTTAAACCCAAATGCATTTGCCTCCCCAGACGGTGTCAATGAGGATGATGACCGATCCTCACATGCAAGTTCCAGTGACTGGACACCTCAACCACAGATAGGTACAACATGACAAATAAATCCTATTTTTTTAATACACCAGTTTTAGTACACAATTAAATGCAACCCAGGTAATGTTCAAGATACAATAACATGTTTTAAGCTATTTAAATGTATTGATGTTGTTTTTTTTTCTCTCAAAAATTAGGTTCCTACAGTTTTATCCAGCAACACATCATGAGAGAGACCGATCCAAGAACAATATTGAAAGACTTGCTTCCTCCAGAGACTGTGCTTCCACCAGACTTGGATGACATGACGCTGTGGCAGATCATCATCAACATTTCGGAGCCTCCTAAAAGAAAGAAGCGGAAAGACATAAACACCCTGGAGGATGTGGTTCGGATACTCCATGAAAGCAAAAAGATCCTTGTGCTTACTGGTGCTGGAGTATGTATTGCAGGGAACACATTAAGTGGGGTGTCCAACCACTCTGCCCAGAGTGGGTGAAAATGTGCTTTGGTGATGAAATTTCACTTCCTTATGTTATGAAATACATTTTTACCAAGATGTACGATTATTCATATTCTTAATCGTCAGTGGGGTTTTCCTCAAACGTATCATTAACATTATATCCAAAAGTTAGACTTTGTAACCTAATACGTCCGATAAGTAACGGGTTCTGTTGACATAGCGATGCAGGTTTCTCGTGACAACTTTTGAATATTTCACATTTTGTGGTCGTCGTCCTCCAAGTTTGTTTCTGCAGGTCGCAAATTGGCATGACCCGAGCTGAATTAAATGTGAAACGGCTTTGAAAATGAAAAGCTATATATGCTCTGTTGCCATTTGATGTGAGACATTTTTGAAAAACAAATGTCTAATTAATGGAAAATGTATAGTAAAATATGAAAATAGTACATGTCATGTCTCAATCGATATCCATCTTACCTCTGTTTTATGTCCTGCGGATTTGAGAAGAATGATGACAATTTCAATGGGGAAAGTGAGCCTGACAGGTAGCCAGTAGCCTTCATTTTTTGCACAGAATCCAGCTTGCTGGCGCAATGACATTTTCCAGAATGTTATTTTTTTTCTTTCTGGTCTCTTGATTTAGTCACCCTAATTCTGGCCATCATACAAGGGTAAAATTTCCTTTTGAACGGATTATGATAGACATGAGGTTTGGAAAAATGTACATATTTAAGCCATTTGTCAAAAAATGTATTTTTAATTGGACACCCTACATTATGTTTTGCTGTGTCTATTTGTATAGCTTTCACAGTTGCCGTATTAGAACTTATGGTTTGTTGTTTTTTCCTCAGGTGTCTGTTTCTTGTGGAATACCAGACTTTCGATCCAGAGATGGCATTTATGCAAGGCTTGCAATAGATTTCCCAGATCTTCCAGACCCTCAAGCAATGTTTGATATAGAGTACTTCAGAAGAGACCCAAGGCCCTTTTTCAAGTTTGCTAAGGTTTGTGGATTTAAAGTGTTGTATATAAATTCAGCAAAGAAATAAACGTCCCTTTTTCAGGACCCTAATTTGTAAAAATACGAATAACTTCACAGATCTTCATTGTAAAGGGTTTAAACACTGTTTCCCGTGCTTGTTCAATGAACCATAAACAATGAACATGCACCTGTGAAATGGTCGTTAAGACACTAACAGCTTACAGATGCTAGGAAATTAAGGTCACAGTTATGAAAACTTAGGACACTAAAAAGGCCTTTCTACTGTTAATGAAAAACCCCAAAAGAAAGATGCCCAGGGTAGGGTCCCTGCTCATCTGTGTGAATGTGCCTTAGGCATGCTGCAAGGAGGCATGAGGACTGCAGATGTGGCCAGGGCAATAAATTGCAATGTCCGTACTGTGAGACGACTAAGACCGCGCTACAGGGAGACGGGATGGACAGGTGATTGTCCTCACAGTGGCAGACCACGTGTAACAACACCTGCACAGGATCGAGACATCTGAACATCACACCTGTGGGACAGGTACAGGATGGCAACAACAACTGCCCGAGTTATACCAGGAACGCACAATCCCTCCATCAGTGCTCAGACTGTCCGCTATAGGTTGAGAGAGGCTGGACTGAGGGCTTGTAGGCCTGTTGTAAATGCAGGTCCTCACCAGACATCACCGACAACAACTTTGCCTATCGGCACAAAGCTACCGTTGCTGGACCAGACAGGACTGGCAAAAAGTGTCTTCACTGACAAGTCACAGTTTTGTCTCACCACGGGTGATGGTCAGATTCGCGTTTATTGTTGAAGGAATGTGTTCCACCGAGACCTGTACTCTGGCGCGGGATCGATTTTGAGGTGGAGGGTCCCTTCCTGGTCTGGGGCGGTGTGTCACAGAATCATCGGACTGAGCTTGTTGTCATTGCAGGCAATCTCAACACTGTGCGTTACAGGGAAGACATCCTCCTCCCTCATGTGGTACCCTTCCTGCAGGCTCATCCTGACATGACCCTCCAGCATGACAATGCCACCAACCATACTGCTCGTTCTGTGTATGATTTCCTGCAAGACAGGAATGTCGGTGTTCCGCCATGGCCAGTGAAGAGCCTGGATCTCAATCCCATTGAGCACGTCTAGAACCTGTTGGATCGGAGGGTGAGGGCTAGGGCCATTCCCCCCAGAAATGTCCGGGAACTTGCAGGTGCCTTGGTGGAAGAGTGGGGTGACATCTCAGAGCAAGAACTGGCACATCTGGTGCAGTCCATGAGGAAGAGATGTACTGCAGTACTTCATGCAGCTGGTGGCCACACCAGATACTGACTTAATTTTGATTTTGCCCCCCCCACACACACACATTATTAAATTTATGTTAGTCACATGTCTGTGGAAGTTGTTCAATATGTCTGTTGTTGAATCTTATGTTCATATAAATATTTACACATGTTAAGTTTGCTGAAAATAAACACAGGTTGTTTCTTTTTTTTGCTGAGTTATTTTATACACTGCTCAAAAAAATAAAGGGAACACTAAAATAACACATCCTAGATCTGAATGAATGAAATATTCTTATTAAATACTTTTTTCTTTACATAGTTGAATGTGCTGACAACAAAATCACACAAATGATCAATGGAAATCAAATTTATCAACCCATGGAGGTCTTGATTTGGAGTCACACTCAAAATTAAAGTAGAAAACCACACTACAGGCTGATCCAACTTTGATGTAATGTCCTTAAAACAAGTTAAAATGAGGCTCAGTAGTGTGTGTGGCCTCCACGTGCCTGTATGACCTCCCTACAACTCCTGGGCATGCTCATGATGAAGTGGCGGATGTCTCCTGAGGGATCTCCTCCCAGACCTGGACTAAAGCATCCGCCAACTCCTGGACAGTCTGTGGTGCAACGTGGCGTTGGTGGATGGAGCGAGACATGATGTCCCAGATGTGCTCGATTGGATTCAGGTCTGGGGAATGGGCGGGCCAGTCCATAGCATCAATGCCTTCCTCTTGCAGGAACTGCTGACACAGTCCAGCCACATGAGGTCTAGCATTGTCTTGCATTAGGAGGAACCCAGGGCCAACCGCACCAGCATATGGTCTCACAAGGGGTCTGAGGATCTCATCTCGGTACCTAATGGCAGTCAGGCTACCTCTGGCGAGCACATGGAGGGCTGTGCGGGCCCCCCCAAAGAAATGCCACACCATGACTGACCCACCACCAAACCGGTCATGCTGGAGGTTGTTGCAAGGAGCAGAACGTTCTCAACTGCGTCTCCAGGCTGTCACGTCTGTCACGTGCTCAGTGTGAACCTGCTTTCATCTGTGTAGAGCACAGGGCGCCAGTGGCGAATTTGCCAATCTTGGTGTTGGCAAATGCCAAACGTCCTGCACGGTGTTGGGCTGTAAGCACAACCCCCACCTGTGGACGTCGGCCCTCATACCACCCTCATGGAGTCAGTTTCTGACCGTTTGAGCAGACACATGCACATTTGTGGCCTGCTGGAGGTCATTTTACAGGGCTCTGACAGTGCTCCTCCTTGCACAAAGGCGGAGGTAGCGGTCCTGCTGCTTGGTTTTTGCCCTCCTACGGCCTCCTCCACGTCTCCTGATGTACTGGCCTGTCTCCTGGTAGCGCCTCCATGCTCTGGATACTACACTGACAGACACAGCAAACCTTCTTGCCACAGCTCGCATTGATGTGCCATCGTGGATGAGCTGCACTACCTGAGCCACTTGTATGGGTTGTAGACTTCGTCTCATGCTACCACTAGAGTGAAAGCACCGCCAGTGTTCAAAAGTGACCAAAGCATCAGCCAGGAAGCATAGGAACTGAGAATTGGTCTGTGGTCACCACCTGCAGAACCTCTCCTTTATTGGGGGTGTCTTGCTAATTGCCTATAATTTCCACCTGTTGTCTATTCCATTTGCACAACAGCATGTGCAATTTATTGTCAATCAGTGTTGCTTCCTAAGTGGACAGTTTGATTTCACAGAAGTGTGATTGACTTGGAGTTACATTGTGTTGTTTAAGTGTTCCCTTTTATTTTTTTGAGTAGTGTATATAGTTGAAGTTTACATACACTTAGGTTGGAGTCATTAAAACTAGTTTTTCAACCACTCCACAAATTTCTTGTTAAGAAACTATAGTTTTGGCAAGTCGGTTGTTTACAGACAGATTATTTAATTTATAAGTCAGTGTATCACAATTCTGACATGAATTGTCAGAAGTTTACATACGCTAAGTTGACTGTGCCTTTTAACGGCTTGGAAAATTCCAGAGAATGATGTCATGGCTTTAGAAGCTTCTGATATGATGTCAAATAGCCTTTTAAGTAAATTGGAGGTGTACCTTTGGATGTATTTCAAGGCCTTACCTTCAAACTCAGTGCCTCTTTTCCCATGATGTCAAGCGAAATGAAATCGGCCAAGACCTCAGAAAAAAAATTGTAGACCTCCATAAGTCTGGTTCATTCTTGGGAGCAATTTCAAAACACCTGAAGGTGGGCAGGGTAGCCTAGTGGTTAGAGCGTTGGACTAGTAACCGGAAGGTTGCAAGTTCAAACCCCTTCATCTGTACAAACAATAGAAAGCAAGTATAAACACCATGCGACCACACAGCCGTCATACCGCTCAGGAAGGTGACGCATTCTGTCTCCTAGAGATGAATGTACTTTGGGGCGAAAAATGCAAATCAATCCCAGAACAGCAGCAAAGGACCTTGTGAAGATGCTGGAGGAATATGGTACAAAAGTATCTATATCCACAGTAAAACCGGTCCTTTATCGACATAACCTGAAAGGTCTCTCAGCAAGGAAGAAGCCACTGCTATAAAACCGCCATAAAAAAGCCAGACTATGGTTTGCATCTGCACATGGGGACAAAGATGGTTATTTTTGGAGAGATGTCCTCTGTTCTGATAAAATAAAAATAGAACTGTTTGGCCATAATGACCATTGTTATGTTTGGAGGAAAAAGGGGGAGGCTTGCAAGCCGAAGAACACCATCCCAACCTTGAAGCACGGGGTTGGCAGCAGCATGTTGTGGGGGTGCTTTGCTGCAGGAGGGACTGGTGTACTTCACAAATTAGATGGCACCATGAGATGGAAAATTATGTGGATATATTGAAGCTATATATTATGTGGATACATCTGAAGACATCAGTCAGGAAGTTAAAGCTTGGTCGCAAATGGTTCTGCCAAATGGACAATGACCCCAAGCATACTTCCAAAGTTGTGGCAAACTGGCTTAAGGACAACAAAGTCATGGTATTGGAGTGGCCATCACAAAGCCCTGACCTCAATCCTATAGAACATTTGTGGGCAGAACTGAAAAGGCGTGTGCGAGCAAGGAGGCCTACAAACCTGACTCAGTTACACCTGCTCAGTCAGGAGGAATGGGCCAAAATTCACCCATCTTATTGTGAGAAGCTTGTGGAAGGCTACCTGAATCATTTGACCCAGTTTAAACAATTTAAAGGCAATGCTACCAAATACTAATTTTATTTTACCAGGCAAGTCAGTTAACAACAAATTTGTATTTTCAATGACGGCCTAGGAACAGTGTTCAAGGGCAGAACGACAGATTTGTACCTTGTCAGCTCGGGGATTTGAACTTGCAACCTTCCGGTTACTAGTCCAACGTTCTAACCACTAGCCTACCCTGCCGCCCCTAATTGAGTTTATGTAAACTTCTGACCCACTGGGAATGTAAAGAATGAAATAAAAGCTGAAATAAATCATTCTCTCTCCTATTATTCTGACATTTCACCTTTCTTAAAATAAAGTGGTGATCCTAACTCACCTAAAACAGGAAATCTTGACAAGGATTAAATGTCAGGATCTGTGGAAAACTGAGTTTAAATGTATTTGGCTAAGGTGTATGTAAAGTTACGACTTCAACTGTGCATATATACAGGAGCAACTTATTAGGTACACCCATCTAGTCCTGGGTCGGACCTCCCCCTTTGCCTCCAGAACAGCCTGATTTCTTCGGGGCATGGAAACATTGATCAAATGGTATCAAGGGACCTAACGTGTGCCAGGAAAACATTCCCCACACCTTTACACCACCAGCCTGTACCATATACACCAAACAAATGGAGCCGTGGACTCGTGCTGCTTACACCAAATCCTGACTCTGCCATCAACATTACAAAACAGGAACTGGGATTTGTTTGACCAGGCCATGTTTTTCCAGTGTTGGTGATCGCGTGCCCGCTGGAGCCACTTTTTCTTGTTTTTAGCTGATTGGAGTGGAACCCGTTGTGGTCGTATGCTGCAATAGCCCATCTGGGACAAGGACCGACGAGTTGTGCGTTCCGAGATGCTGTTCTGCACACCACTTGTACTGCACCGTTATTGGCCTGCTTGTAACCAGCCTGTTAGCTTCCACGATCCTTGCCATTCTCCTTCGACCTCGCTCATCAACAAGTTGTTTTCACCCACAGGACTGCCACTGACTGGATGTTTGTTTGTCGCACCGTTCTTGGTAAACCCTAAACCGTAGTCGCCTGTCTGCCTGCTTTATATAGCAAGCTACGGCCACGTGACTCACTGTCTGTAGGAGCGAGCCATTTTTTGTGAACTGGGTGGTGTACCTAATAAATTGGACCCTGAGTGTGTATTTTTGTGTGTGTGTATTAGTACCAGTCAAAAAAACCTTGAATGAGTAGGTGTGTCCAAACTTCTGACTGGTACAGCATATTTGATTTAAATGATTACTATCACTTGTTTTGATATGTGAGATGGTTATGATTGCTCTGCTCTCTTGTAGGAGATCTATCCTGGACAGTTCCAACCTTCGCCCTGTCACAAATTCATATCTATGCTGGGCAAGCATGGAAAGCTACTACGCAACTACACCCAAAACATTGACACTCTTGAACAAGTGGCTGGGGTTCAGAGGATCATCCAGTGTCATGGTACATACTGTAATATACACAGTGATCAGAACATTAGGAACACCTTCCTGATATTGAGTCACACCCACTTTTTTGCCATCAGAACAGCCTCAATTTGTCAGGGCATGGACTCCTACAAGGTGTCAAAAGCATTCCAAACGGGATGATGGCCCAGGTTGATGACAATGCTTCCAACAGTTGTTAAATTGGCTGGATGTTCTTTGGGTGGTGGACAATTCTTGATACACATGGGAAACTGTTGAGTGTGAAAAACCCAGCAGCGTTGCAGTTCTTGACACACTCAAACCAGTGCGCCAGGCACCTACTACCATACCCCGTTCAAAGGCACTTAAATGTTTTGTCTTGCCCATTCACCCTCTGAGTGACACACACACAATCAGTTTCCATTTTCTCAAGGCTTAAAAGTCCTCCTACCTGTCTCCTCCCCTTCAGCTACACTGAAGGATCATAACTTTCACCTGGTCAGTCTGTCATGGAATGGTGTTCCTAATGTTTTGTATACTCAGTCTATGTCAAACATATAATACTATGCTAATTGTTTTATGGTTCTGGGTCTAATATTAACCACAAACTCTTCTGTATTTCAGGGTCTTTTGCAACCGCTTCCTGTCTCATCTGTAAACACAAGGTTGACTGTGAGGCTGTAAGGGAAGACATTTTTAATCAGGTATTGGCAAGAATGGTTCCTATTAATATTCACCAGTGTCAAATCTGTGAATTTATGTATACTGTTGGACAGACTTGTGGCATTTTGAAGTTATCAGCCTATCTTGTACAGTAGCATCCAGTCTGCTGAATTGTCATTTATTTTTTTTGTTTTCATATTGAATACAAATATCTGTTCTAGGTTGTCCCTCACTGTCCACGGTGTCGAGATATTCCCCTGGCGATCATGAAGCCAGATATTGTCTTCTTCGGAGAGAATCTTCCAGAACTATTCCACAGAGCAATGAAGCAGGATAAGGATGAAGTGGACCTCCTTATTGTCATTGGGTCCTCACTGAAAGTGCGACCTGTGGCTCTCATCCCAAGTATGTTGAAAATAAAATGTGTTGGTTTTTTAGATGCCCAAGATGAGCAATGCTATTACCAATGTTATCATGTTATTACCAGTATTAGTCTTGATCTCGAGCTATGCATGTGTAACAGGTGAACTCTCTTTCCATCCAGCCTCCATTCCTCATGAAGTGCCTCAAGTCCTGATTAATCGGGAGCAGCTGCCTCACCTCAACTTTGACGTGGAGCTACTTGGGGACTGTGACGTCATCGTTAACGAGCTCTGCCATCGGTTGGGCGGAGACTTTGAGCAACTGTGCTACAACTCCTTAAGACTCAGTGAGATCACAGAGAAACCCCCGCGGTCACAGACACCTTGTGAGGCCTTGTCCACTCACAGTAAGCCAACAGAAGAAGAACAGAAGACCCGTCACACAGACTCATCGTTCGGTGCCTCAGAGGAGACGGACACTCATACGGTCACAGACACTCCAGAAGGCGACAGAGTACCAACAGAACCTTGTCCGACTGCGCAGAATGACACAGACGCATCTGAAGTTGATGGAGTACCATCGGTGCCCTATCCAAAGACAAAGAATGTCTCTGACACGCTTGGAGTTGGAGTACCAACAGAACCCTGTCCAAAGACTCAGAATGTCACAGGCACCCTGGAAGTCAACAGAGTAGCGACAGAGCCCTGTCCGAAAGACACTCTTGAATTCGATGCAGTGCCATTAGAGCCTAGTCCAAAAGTGCAGATTGTCCCAGAGGCTCCAGAAGAGCCTTGTTCAAAGACTCAGTCCCCCAATGAGGAGAGAATGGAGAATTCAGATTCTCCGTCAGCGGACACGCAAAGGGAAGACCCCTCTGGATTAAATGACCAACATGTCAACCTTGAAGTTCGCCGACGATGCTGGATGAGTCGAATCAGTCGAAGTCCTATCAGCAAGCGCCTTGAGAGTAAAATTTGAAGTGTTAATTTACCTCAGATTTTGTGCAAAATTGTGAAATTATTTTTCCACAACCTTTTGATGATAATACGTCTTGTCATGTTATGACGACAAAACGTGTTTCCATATTGTAAAATTCATCCTAAATTCAATGTCTTTTCTCCCAGCTTCTCAATACCTATTCCAAGCACCAAATCACTACATCTTCCACGGGGCAGAAGTGTATTCCAACTCGGAGGACGAGACATCCAGCTCCTGCGGGAGCAACAGTGAGGACTCCAGCCTGGAGGAGGAGGACGACGAGGAAGAAGACAGCGATGCCGAGGAGGACCAGAGCACACCAGCAGAGGAGGGCGAGGGCTGCCTCATTGACATAGTGACACACAAGCAAGCCTGCGAGGGCACTTCGAGTGTGAAGCAGATGGAGAGTACAGACAAAAATGTCCAGAACACCACAGACCTTTAGAAAAACAAAGCACTTGCAGTCTTTTTAAAAAATATTTGTTTTGTATATTTTTGTCCACCCACAGCACCTCCTATTATACATTTTTCATAAAGTCTAGATTGCGTTGATACTTTTGCATGCATGTGCTGAAAATTCGTTCTTCGTTCTCTTCTGTCTGACCACATTAACAAGCTGCAGGTGGTTTGTTTACACGTTTTGTGTACTACAATTAAATAAACAGCAGCTCAACTCAACTAATCCACTTCAGAAGGTTAATGGTGAAGAAAGCAACAGAAAAAAAACATAGACCAAAGAACAATCCCCCCCCATACACCCAACAGTTTTTGCATAAAATCTTAAAAACCTTGTCTTCATATTACCCACCACCTGAAGTGTAAAGAATATATTGAGCGGTGGCATTGTTTTCCTTACGATATTTGGCAGCTACTTTTTACAGTCGAGCTTTTATTATTTTTGTACTTTGTAACATGTAAGAGACATACTCAGCAAAGAGCAGGTGATGGTTTTCTAAATGAAATTGAAAACGTTATACGTTGTGCAAACATAAAGCCTTATCTGTGTTCAATGAGCTTTCATTGGAGCAAATGTCACTTTTTTTCCTTCCTTTTCAGTTGTTTGACACGTTTGTTCATGTTTCCTCGGTTGTATGAGCTATTTGGTCGATGTGACTGATTTGCTCCTATTTCCTCTTTCCTGAGAAATGTCCAGCCCTAACATTGAGACCCTGTACAAGTGTTCTGGGATAAGTTTAATATGAGCCAAATTTAGTCTTTTAAGCAACTCATTCGAATGAAATTCAAATATTTGTTTTGTTTTGAGCTTGATCTTGGTAGTTAAATTGCTAAAATGTTCATTCATAGTAGGCCTTTTCCTTATTTTCATGTGAACACAGAAATAGTCTAATTAATCACAAGGTGTGACAACACATTGTTGTGTAGAAAATGGATATAGATATGAGAGTTGCATGCTATTTGACATTTGATGTCCAAGTTTAGTTTGAGAAGACCACTACAGGTAAGTGCATGCAGTTCAGATGCTGCAACAGCGCCATTGGAGCTGGTTTTACGCAAATGGAGGGACAACATTTACATGGATGAACTAAGATGATTACAATTACATTTAAGAGTTCTTATAATCGGTATGCTGATGTGTGAGAGTCAGCTTTTGTTATGCTCTGCAGTGTTTATTTTTTACATCAAAACATTTATTTTTCATGTTTTCTTTAAAAATGTATCTGCTATATTTATATTTGGTTTAATAACACCATACACCAACAAATAGGCCATAATATAGCACATAGTCTCATTTGAGGTTACCCTTTATGTAAATATGACTGCCTGTATTTAATTGATAATGTATACTGTATTTACAGTATAGGCCTATGTTTTTAAAGTTCTTATGCCTGCAAAAGTCACACAGAAAGAGTTGTGTTTTTGTCTAAAATTACTAATAAAAATTCGGTCAAAATGGCATGTGTCAAACTATTGTTGTCAAAATAATGTCATCCTAATCTTGGCCTGCGTACATTGCGTTGTGGAACGTTCAATGGAACGGTGCTGTACTGAATGACCAGTTGAACAACGGGAAGGGTTTGGGGAACGCTGTCAGCACAACCACTGTCCTTTAAATACGTCAGTCGTTGCTTCAAGCCACACCAGAGATACCTTTGAGCGCGGCACTAGAGAAGAGATTGTGTGACGATTCGTTTAGTAACCGCGTGACGCACCATGACAACGTGAACGCAATTGGTCGACAGTCTGCTTGGTAAGGCGTTACACGTTCCTCCATTCATTTCCAATTTGGATTGCGATCTCCTCCTTTCAATATCTCTGGCCACACCGCGCTATACACCAAACGGCAGAAAACGTACCGCGAAGTCTGTTCAAGAACGTTTTGGGGAAACGTACAAACCGCTCCGCAATATAGTTAACGTTCAAGTGAACTGAAAGCACATTGTAGTCATTGCATGATTTTTAACTACATTGCCCTTCTGCCCCAGTTCAGGCTCTGCCTAAAAGAAAATGCTGCAAAGTGTCGTAAAACAGTTTTGCATGCAGCAGCTAGCGTACAAGGTGTAAAGGGATGGTGCTCTAAAAACGCAAATTTTCAAATCGAACGTGAAATTCATGAAGATTTTCGTCAGACAACTTGCAAGGCTAAAGCATGGAGGACATGGAAGACGACTGTTTTGTTCTAAATGACGACTACAACCATAATTACTGTGCGAACAGTGCCAGTGGACAAGTCCTCTATCTCAGGAACGAACTGTCAGATGTACCCCAGCCCCTATCTATCTCGCCGGGTCTAGCCACGCGAGATGTAGCTGCGCAGGAGAACCACTCAAAGGTTTGTTCCAGTTCCAGCAGCGGTTTAAAGTTCATGGATTCAGACTCGAGCAGCGTGAGCAGTGACACCAGCGAGACTGACAGCCCATCGGCGGCGTCCATCGCAGGGAAACTGACCCTGAACTCAGCCTCAAAGTTTCGTAAGTTGAAAGCATCAGCATTAAAGCATCAGCATTAAAAGCACTAATTATGACGGCCTAATGTTTATCATGTTTTGGACTGGCATGGGATGGGGATGTAGCTTGCCATACAATTAAGTTATTGCCATTGCATTGCCTTTGGCCTACACGTCAGTGGAGTAGTTTGGCTACTGCCAGGGCCTGATATTCACTTGTTTAGCCACGTGTCCTGATTGTTATAGTTGTCCAAAGCTCAAGTCACTTGTCCCCCACCAAAAAAAGGTCTGTAACACCATGGTCCAAAAAGGTGACACATTTTGTTGTGTGATGCAAGGAAGAGCTAAATAACTTTCATTCTGGTATTGACAATGGAAGGCAGTTGATATTTCCTGTCATTGTGGTCTTGAGTAAGGCACTTAACTCCCCACAACGTAAAATACTGTGCTGGTGGGATACTCTATAAAACATTTGATCTGTCAACCCTCCAACTGGAGAGCTACTGGGTGTGCAGGCTTTTTCTCCAACCCTGCTCAAACACACCAGAGTCAGGTTTATTAAGGTCCTGTTGAGCAGCTGCTTTTTTTTCTTTCTTTTTTACAATGTGGTGTGTTTGAAGCAAGGCTGGAGCAAAAGTCTGCACACCCAGTAGCTCTCCTTGACTCTCCAGGAGGAGGGTTCACAACCCTGCAAACATTGCAATTACAACCAAATACTTAATAAAATAATTCCCTCATTCAATGAACCAGAGATCAAATGGCTGAGATGGGTGAAGTAGCTAACTCAGATGTTTATCTAATTGTAAGGTTAAAATATTCAGTGTTCAGGGGAGATCTTGACAACATAGGAGCAGTGGCGATTTTAGCATGTAGATCTTGGTGGTGGCTTTGCATGCCAGCAAATCCACAATACATTAATTGGACTACAGCGGTGACAAACGGTGCTCTCACAAACTGTTAGGGCCTACATAAAGCTGTCCCAACAGCAGCCCAAACACCTTAGCACTGTTACACCTGGCTATCAGCGGAGCCTTGTCTGGCAGCGAAACAGTTCATTCAGCCTCATTTAGTGCCTTTAAAAAAACATAGCTGATATGGCTGACTTGCTTAAACAAATGTGGTTTCTATTGACAATTGAGATGTACAAACTATGGCATAAGGGGACTACGAGCGGGAGCGGATAAGAGGCAATCCGTCATTTTCGATTAAGACATGATTGATGGAGCTAGGACAGACGTAGTCAATATAACTATTTGTTCAGCACTTTTGAAAAGTACAGCGAAAGAATTCAGAACATGGGCCGTTCTTATGGTATTCTCCCTGTACACCAAGTCAGAACCGTAGAATAAATAAAGTGGGCATCTAAGCAGACAATGAAAGCTCTTACAATATTCAATGATAACATTTCTCTAAAACAGGCTATAGGCTACATGTGCACCACCAAGTAAAAACAATAGGATAAATTATGAAGGGAAAATGAACCAAATTATTAGGGTGAGGCACATGGGCTACTAACAGCTTACTACACACACTTAGTATAACTTTCTTAGCTACAGTATACATAACTCCCTGGCATATGTCATCATTTATGAAGCAGCATACAAGACATTTTTGGACTCACCTTGTTGTACTGTGCACACTTGAACAGGAAGGGGGTGCGGCGGTCCTTCATGTGCAAATTGTCATCAAACTTTGTCATCAAAGTCTGGCATTCTCCCTTAAACCCAGACTTGGCTCACACATCCACTCCACTGAATAGCAAGCTAGTGATTGCTTTGCAATGCTTGCAGTTAGCCACTGATTCCTTCCAAACCACTCATTGTTGAATTTGCGATTTCCAACTTGTTGTGTAATGTTTATCTCCAATGCCCCAATATGTGATATCTATAATTTCTCTTCATATGACAAGGCTTGAAAAGGATTTGCTAGTGGATTGTCGTCTTGAATCATGATGATGACTGCTAGCTAAGATTTTGAAAGTATGATGTTGACTTGATCAGTCCAATAAAAGCTACTGTAGATATAACTTTATCTGTGGCCACACGTAGTGTCCACATGAGCGACAGAACACTGAGCCAATCACGGTGCAACTAGAGAACTTTGCCAACCCCTAAGCTCTGTATTTTTCGCTGGCTGCCCCACCACAACAGAAAGCACTGAGCTATGCTGAAACGACTTAATTTTGGAGCTGCCTTACTCAAGAAAGCAAAGAGAACATGTTTGTATGCGGCTTAATGGTTATAATTTGTTTTACACTGTTTGCAAACTGATATGTGACATGTATTAATGCCAAAATAACATGCAAAACAGGCAACCCCCTCCCCCCAAAAATAGCCCCCTCCCCAAAAAATATTTAGCCCAGCAGGATGCTCTCAAATGTGCACCTGTAAAAGTTTGAAAAAACGGGAGCCGTGGAGCAGTCAACTTGCGCAATATAGCTATAATCCTCTTGTCCAACAATGTTTTTTACTTGCCCCGGGAAGCAGACGAGCGTTAATGACTGTTATGACCTTTGCACCCTATGGTTGGAAGGTCCTTGTTTGGAATCAGTGGTGTAGTTGTGCCTGGAGAAGTGAGTATACAAAATTTCACTAACGGCTCACCCGGTGAAGGAAAATCTCCCTGTGTGAAAAAAATTATATGAGCAAAGGTAGCATGTACTCTGAATCACATTTTGGTCTTTCAGTCAGGCCAACCCTAGCCCTCGATCATGACTCTCAGTTCCATTACATTACACATAAGTCATTGGATGAAGGTGTCTTCTGTAGGAGAAGGTTTTGTTAAGCGTGCAAAGTTCAGTCTGAACATTAACATGCAACGCTTTCAGTTTTGTTTTGGAAGCATAAGGACCTTATTTTTAATATCCCCAATCAATTATTTCCTAAAAACAAAAGGTTGAATTCATACACACCTTTTTATAGGGTTATGGTTTCCACATGGTCATATTTCCATGTTATAGCACTTGTTTTCAGAAGACAGAGTGGACTACCTGTGCTAATTAGCTACAGTGCCTTGCGAAAGTATTCGGCCCCCTTTTTTTGTGAAGAATCAACAACAAGTGGGACACAATCATGAAGTGGAACGACATTTATTGGATATTTCAAACTTTTTTAACAAATCAAAAACTGAAAAATTGGGCGTGCAAAATTATTCAGCCCCCTTAAATTAATACTTTGTAGCGCCACCTTTTGCTGCGATTACAGCTGTAAGTCGCTTGGGGTATGTCTCTATCAGTTTTGCACATCGAGAGACTGACATTTTTTCCCATTCCTCCTTGCAAAACAGCTCGAGCTCAGTGAGGTTGGATGGAGAGCATTTGTGAACAGCAGTTTTCAGTTCTTTCCACAGATTATCGATTGGATTCAGGTCTGGACTTTGACTTGGCCATTCTAACACCTGGATATGTTTATTTTTGAACCATTCCATTGTAGATTTTGCTTTATGTTTTGGATCATTGTCTTGTTGGAAGACAAATCTCCGTCCCAGTCTCAGGTCTTTTGCAGACTCCATCAGGTTTTCTTCCAGAATGGTCCTGTATTTGGCTCCATCCATCTTCCCATCAATTTTAACCATCTTCCCTGTCCCTGCTGAAGAAAAGCAGGCCCAAACCATGATGCTGCCACCACCATGTTTGACAGTGGGGATGTTGTGTTCAGGGTGATGAGCTGTGTTGCTTTTACGCCAAACATAACGTTTTGCATTGTTGCCAAAAAGTTCAATTTTGGTTTCATCTGACCAGAGCACCTCCTTCCACATGTTTGGTGTGTCTCCCAGGTGGCTTGTGGCAAACTTTAAACGACACTTTTTATGGATATCTTTAAGAAATGGCTTTCTTCTTGCCCCTCTTCCATAAAGGCCAGATTTGTGCAATATACGACTGATTGTTGTCCTATGGACAGAGTCTCCCACCTCAGCTGTAGATCTCTGCAGTTCATCCAGAGTGATCATGGGCGTCTTGGCTGCATCTCTGATCAGTCTTCTCCTTGTATGAGCTGAAAGTTTAGAGGGACGGCCAGGTCTTGGTAGATTTGCAGTGGTCTGATACTCCTTCCATTTCAATATTATCGCTTGCACAGTGCTCCTTGGGATGTTTAAAGCTTGGGAAATCTTTTTGTATCCAAATCCGGCTTTAAACTTCTTCACAACAGTATCTCGGACCTGCCTGGTGTGTTCCTTGTTCTTCATGATGCTCTCTGCGCTTTTAACGGACCTCTGAGACTATCACAGTCAGGTGCATTTATACGGAGACTTGATTACACACAGGTGGATTGTATTTATCATCATTAGTCATTTAGGTCAACATTGGATCATTCAGAGATCCTCACTGAACTTCTGGAGAGAGTTTGCTGCACTGAAAGTAAAGGGGCTGAATAATTTTGCACGCCCAATTTTTCAGTTTTTGATTTGTTAAAAAAGTTTGAAATATCCAATAAATGTCGTTCCACTTCATGATTGTGTCCCACTTGTTGTTGATTCTTCACAAACAAATACAGTTTTATATCTTTGTTTAGAAGCCTGAAATGTGGCAAAAGGTCGCAAAGTTCAAGGGGGTCGAATACTTTCGCAAGGCGCTGTATCTGCCTCTCTGAACACATATGTAAACGGAAGACAGACGCCACAAAGGTGTTGTCACTGAAAAATACGGTCACCTGCAACTGTGTTAAAACAGTGTACAGTAAGTGTGTATTTGGCTTTTGTGAAAGTCTTTTGATGTGATATGAAAGTAGAGGGATTTATGTTTTAGAACTGTACAGCAATTGAGAATCGATTCATGTTTAGATAGTTTCCATAGGCAATTTGCCCTTTTTAAAGAGATAATTTAAGTTCATTGGAGTAATTTAACGTTAGGCCCCATTAGTCCAATATTGGGCTAGTCCAATCCAGGCTGTACTGTGCAAGTAGGCTAATAGTAGGACTACTATTGAAATGGATGTCAACTGAGTCAGAAATACGCAGGTTACAGGTTTTTCTCTTTTTTTTCAAGATTTTTGCTCTCAGTCACAAGTGCGCAGGCACCTAGCACTGTTTGGTTAGCATGTTTCTGCAGTGTGCACGAGATGGAGTTCGCAAAACAAATTGCCTGTGGATTGATGCAAATAATCATGATATCATTCTGGTAGGCATATGCTACATTTGTAGCTAGTTAACATTCAATTGAGAAGGTTTTAAAGAAAGCCTTTCCACCTGACAGAAGACAGTTATTGCCTATAATTAGCATCACTATTTTTCCTCTTCCTTAATTGTTTGAAACCTGCAGTTTTCACTTTATATGACATGACTTTGGAGAGAAACGGGACACAACTTTTTTTTCTCCCATAATTACACAATATTTTATGGAAAACAACTTATATGCAGTAAGCTCGGAAAGTATTCAGACCCCTTGACTTTTTTCACATTTTGTTACGTTACAGCCTTATTCTAAAATGGATAAAGTAAAAATCCACAACAATCTATACACAATACCCCATAATGACAAAGCAAAAATAGGTTTCGGGGAAATTTTTTAAATGTATAAAAAAAAATGGAAATTTCAGATTTACATAAGTATTCAGACCCTTTGCCATGAGACTCGAAATTGAGCTCAGGTGCATCCTGTTTCCATTGATCATCCTTGAGATGTTTTTACAACTTGATTGGAGTCCACCTATGGTAAATTCAATTGGTTGGACATGATTTGGAAAGGCACACTCCTGTCTATATAAGGTCCCACAGTTGACAGTGCATGTCAGAGCAAAAACCAAGCCATGAGGTTGAAGGAATTGTCCGTAGAGACGGGATTGTGTCCGAGGCGCAGATCTGGGGAAGGGTACCAAAGAATATCTGCAGCATTGAATGTCCCCAAGAGCACAGTGGCCTCCATCATTCAAAAATGGAAGAAGACTAGGAAGAAGAGTTTTCCTAGAGCTGGCCGCCCTGCAAAACTGAGCAATCAGGGGAGAAGGGCCTTGGTCAGGGAGGTGACCAAGACCCTGATGGTCACTCTGATAGAGCTCCCCTGTGGAGATGGGAGAACCTTCTAGAAGGACAACCATCTCTGCAGTGCTCCACCAATCAGGTCTTTATGGTAGAGTGACCAGACAGAAGCCACTCCTCAGGAAAAGGCCTGAATGCGAAGCTTCATGTCTGTAGTTACCAAAGTGTTAAACAAATCCAAATATAGTTTATTCAAAGAAGCCACCCTTTCCCTTGATTCCAGCTTTGCACACTCTTGGCATTCTCTCAACCAGCTTCATGAGGTAGTCACCTGGAATGCATTTCAATTAACAGGTGTGCCTTGTTTAAAGTTAATTTGTGGAATTTCTTTCCTTCTTCATGCTGGTCATTTATGAACATTTGAACATCTTGGCCATGTTCTGTTATAATATCCACCCGGCACAGCCAGAAGAGGACTGGCCACCCCACATAGCCTGGTTCCTCTCTAGGTTTCTTCCTAGGTTTTGGCCTTTCTATGGAGTTTTTCCTAGCCACCGTGCTTCTACACCTGCATTGCTTGCTGTTTGGGGTTTTAGGCTGGGTTTCTGTACAGCACTTTGAGATATCAGCTGATGTACGAAGGGCTATATAAATACATTTGATTTGATTTGAATGCGTTTGAGTCAATCAGTTGTGCTGTGACAAGGTAGGGGAGGTTTACAGAAGATAGCCCTATTTGGTACAAGACAAAGTCCATATTATGGCAAGAACAGCTCAAACACATCTCAACATCAACTGTTCAGAGGAGACTGAGTGAATCAGGCTTTCATGGTCAAATTACCGTGAAGAAACAACCTCTGAAGGACACCAATAAGAAGAATAGACTTGCTTGGGCAAGAAACGCGAGCAATGGACCTTAGACCGGTGTAAATCTTTCAATTGGTCTGAGTCCAAATTAGAAATATTTGGTTCCAACCACCGTGTCTTTGTTAGACGCAGAGTACAGTAGGCGAACGGATGATCTCCGCATGTGTGTTTCCCACCATGAAGCATGGAGGAGGAGGTGTGATTGTGTCGGGGTGCTCTGCAGATGACACTGTCTGTGATTTATTTAGAGTTTAAGACACACTTAACCAGCATTACTATTACAGCATTCTGTAGCGAAAAGCCATCCCATCTGGTTTTGGCTTAGTGGGACTGTCATTTGATTTTCAACAAGACAATGACCCAAAATACACCGCCAGGCTGTGTAAGGGCTATTTGACCAAGGAAAGTGATGGAGTGCTGCATCAGATGACCTGGTCTCCACAATCACCCAACCTCAACCCAGGAAAAGGAAAAGCAACCAGCAAGTGCTCAGCATATATGGGATCTCCTTCCAGACTTTTGGAAATGCATTCCAGGTGAAGCTGGTTGAGAGAATGCCAAGAGTGTGCAAAGCTGTCATCAAGGCAAAGGGTGGCTACTTTGAAGAATCTCAAATATAAAATATATTTTGATTTAACACTTTTTTTTGGTTACTATGTGATTCCATATATGTTATTTCATAGTTTTGATGACTTCACTATTATTCTACAATGTAGAAGATAGTAGATGTAAAGAAAAAGCCTTGAACGAGTAGGTGTGTCCAAACGTTTTGACTAATACTGTATTTTTTTTAACATTTGCAAACATTTCTAAAAACCTGTTTTTGCTTTGTCATTGTGAGGTATTGGGTATAGATTGATGAGAGGGGGGGGGATCCGTTTTTAGAATAGGGCTGTGACGTAACACGTGGAAAAAGTCGAAGGGTCTGAATACTTTCCGAATGCACTGTATGTCCTCCACCATTAGCAACTGTAATTACATTTCTAGGGTAAAGGAGTTGACATGAAATAGACTGAGAACAGAACTACTGCAATTTTACTCTTGTACTTGCATGCTGGGTGGGAGTAACACAGCCTTGGGACGGAAGTAACAGCTGGCGAGAAGTACACAATATCTGTCTAATCTCCATGTTTCTGGTTTGTAATACTTGTTACTTTCAACAAATGTACTATCAGCCATAATTTCATGTTCGTGTCGATTTGAATAATCAATGCTATAGACTCAGAATATATGAAAATGAACCATGCGTCAACATCGCAATGTTGCGCAACTACAATATTTTGCCTTACAATATTAATCAGACTAAAATGGATCACAATATAGTATTACAGCTATATTAACACTTTTTTAAATGGGAATGTAGTGATGTTTTTCACCATTTTCAATTACTATGAATGCTTAACCCTACCAATCAGGTGAGCTTGACATAAAGTAATTGACCCCCCATAATCATGAAGATATATATTTGTGACGGCTCAAGTCATTGTGAAAATAACCTCCTCTTTCATCATTGTGTGGTTCAGTAATGAATGCAATGACCGAAGAGGACTATAGAACCACATACTGGCCGAACCTGGAGAAAGCCATTGACCACCTGCTAATACAAAACCCCATGGACCACATCTCCATTTCATATGAGCAGATTTACAGGTGAGACTCAAACAGTGTGACTGTGTTGATTTCTCACGTAGCTTTTGAAAGAAATGAACACGTGGAACTGCCGTACTCATGTTTGAGACCTTAGAGGGGAGCTATTGCAACTGGTCCGTTTTTAAGTTGTTTTCCTTTCCCTGTTTCAGCTGTGTGTACAAGTGTGTTTGTCAACAGCACTCTGAGCTACTGTACAAAGACTTGATGCTGAAGATTACTACCCATCTTCAACAAGTCTCTTCTGATCTTCAAGTAAGTGGAAACATGGAATCCGGGATCTATGTACCATACTGTACCAAAACGGTTTGCCATGGGAAAACAAAACAAAAAAGTGTTTAATTGACAAGTACAGATAGTATCTCTTGTTTCACCCCCAAAAAGTGCATAATAACCTGATAAATTAACACTGATATTTTTTTCCTCTCTTTTATCAGATTAGTCCACCACGGAATTTAATTGAGAATTTCAACATTGCTCTGACTCGGTACACAGATGCTCTTCAATGCATAGTTCCCGTATTCATCTACATGGTATGTACCCATATAAGCTGCTCATCTCTTTGAGCCAGTTTCCCAGATACAAATGTAGCCTACCCTGTCAATGGTCAGAGCAGACCATAATCATATACTCCTTTCAGACACGCATGTTTTTCTTCCTAATTTCTAAGAATAAGTTCTACATTGAAACGAAGCTAAACCGAGACCTGCGAGAAGATCTCATGAAGCTTTTTACCGATCATGTTGCAGAAAAACATGTCGACACATTAATACGTGAGTACAGTGGACTGGCGAACTGACACCATGCCTTGCAATCCAAACCCAAAACTATTTAGCTTATGACTCATGACTTAAAATTGTGTTGTTGTTAATTATCTTTCTCTGTTTTTCCTTTTAGCTCTTCTCCTCGAAGCCCATTCCATGCCTTTTCAAGTCAGACCTTCAACAATGGCCAGTGTGGTCAAAGGCTTGTATACTCTTTGGCCCGGTGAGCGCGTTCTTTCTTTTTCAAATGCTACAACAAATGCTGCTAACGAAATAGTTACATCCACTTGTAAAATTACGTTTAACTACTGTAACTGTCGAGCACGATTGTAGAAATATGCGTTTAAGCACTATTTGTGGGTTTCCCACAATGACTATTGGTTACCTGTTTCAGATTGGGCACATTTAGCCCCAGCTGTCTTCTCTGGATTCATTCCTCAAATCAACCCCCCAACAGTGGAATCCCAGCTCTCTGACTATGCTGCTCGTGACCAGAAACTACAAATGGAGCTATCTCTGAATGGTTTTCCCAGGTGAGTGTTATAAGTCAGAGTTTAGCAAAAAAAAATAATTAACCTCCCGCCAGGGTTGTGTTCATTAGGAAAACATTTTGCAACAGAAAACAAAAATGAGGCCTCCTGGGTGGCACAGTGGTTAAGGGTGCTGTACTGCAGCGCCAGCTGTGCCACCATAGACTCTGGGTTCGCGCCCAGGCTCTGTCGTAACTGGCTGCGACCGGGATGTCCGTGGGGCGACGCACAATTGGCCTTGCCTCGTCCGGGTTAAGGAGGGCTTGGCCGGTAGGGATATCCTTGACTCATCGCGCACCAGCGACTCCTGTGGCGGGCCGGGCGCAGTGCGCGCTAACCAAGGTTGGCAGGTGCACGGTGTTTCCTCTGACACATTGGTGCGGCTGGCTTCCGGGTTGGATGCGTGCTGTGTTAAGAAGCAGTGCGGCTTGGCTGGGTTGTGTATCGGAGGACGCATGACTTTCAACCTTCGTCTCTCCCGAGCCCGTACGGGAGTTGTAGCGATGAGACAAGATAGTAGCTACTAAACATTTTCTTCGGTTGTGCCCCAAATGAACACAGCCCTGGTTTTTGATTAAGCTTTCTTTTTGTTTTGCAGAGGTGACCAGTCTCGCAAGAGAGCCAGCGAGGAGTCTGCATAGAATAAGGATGATGCATACATTGCTTGCTATTGACTTTAAAAATGTAACTTTGATTATGAATCATGATGCAAATAAACTTATTGAAAAAAATATGTACACAAATATGAGTAACTGGTTGTTTATTTTTTTTATTTTTTATGCAGATGCTCTGACCGTCGGCGACCTGGCTCAACCCAAATTGACAAAACACTGTGAATGACGAAGATTCTCTGATGCTGAGTGAAGTGGGTGAGCGTCAGCCAAGCTTCATTTTTGACCCACGCGAGTTGTAGTGGACACTGTTTCTTTGCCTCCTCTGAAAAGCACAGTGAATTCATGATGGTGCATCATTGTTCTTTCAGTTTTTGATGATAAATTCATCTTCTTTATTGTTAAGATACTACGAGGTTTAATGGGTTCTTATTTTTCCATTAAAGTGTGCCTTCTGCTCTGCTTGGTTGGGATATTCAAGTTGCCTAACAGATGCCATTTTAGGCTTCCGAGTGGCGCAGCGGTCTAAAGCACTGCATCTCAGTGCTAGAAGTGTCACTACAGACCTGGTTTGATTCCAGGCTGTGTCACAACCGGCCGCGATTGGGAGTCCCATAGGTCGGCGCACAATTGGCCCAGCGTCGTCCGGGTTAGGGCTTGGCCGGGGTAGGCCGTCATTGTAAATTAGAATATTTTCTTAACTGACTTGCCAAGTTAAATAAATACAATAAAAAAAACAGGTGGATGGGCATGAATCCCAGTTTCACCACATATTGTATACTGTGTCAATCATGGGTCGTGTTCATTAGGGCATGCGGCAACAAAAGAAAATGGACAGATATATTTTACAATGGAAAAAAAAAAATTCCCCCTCTTTTTGTTCCTAATGAACATGGCCCTGATCTCTAACCAGGACCACCCGGATCTCCTATTGGTCTTACTGATCTGATTGAGTAACTGACAGTCTGCTGCTATTCCTCATTTGTTGTTGTGTAGAACACTTGATTCCTGTCTCTTGTTTAACTAATATTGTGTCCCTTTTGTATCAGTCAGGTCAGTCTTGATTCTCCCTAGTGATTTTTAAGCTAAAGGGGCTTGTCTTTGTAATCTTGGAACACAACTAAATATCCCGTTAGTTGACTTAACATTTAAAATCTCTATCATGGCAACTTTAAACCAATCCACCTCCCAAGTCTTGTTTATCTGGGATTTACAGAATAACATCTGGCAGGCATAACATAGTATTTCTTTCTCAATGGGTACAAAAAGCAGCAAAGCATGTTCCATTACATTTTGAGTAAAGTTTAGGTTATAACTGTGAAAAGGTTGTGTAGATAATTTTTTAAAGGATTACATTTCGCTTTTATTGAGTTGTTGTCTAACCAAATCATATTTGCCAAGCACGCTAAAGATGATTCATTTTATTCCCTGTTATTAAAAGTTGCATTGTGACTCCAGAAATGATGGCGTCAGTCTCACCATGTTGCGGCATTAGCCTGCGCATTATATCAAGTCACTGAGCCAATTGATTACAATCAAATTTTGAAAATGTTGTGAATTTGGTTACAGTGATGTCAAATGATGTACAGTAGGTGGATGTCGAATGTTCCCGCTGTTCTCTCAAGTTGCCCAGATGATGATCAATTTGACCTTCCTTTGTTACATGTTTATGTTGAGTGAAAGTATTTGATACAGCTCTTTGCACTGTTTTAAGTGTAATGTGATGCTCGAGCTTGGTTGTGTTTGTTTCCTGTGAGGACGTTGGAGATGACTCACTCATTGTCTTATGTACAGTTTTACTTTCAATAAACACATCTTGAAAATGATGTATATTATCACCTGTGGAATCACTGGGGTTTGGTTGGATCTTGTGGGCGGAGTAATGATGGACTAAATATACACCAGGCAGAGTTTCTCCTAAGTTAATTAGTACTGTGAATAAAGGCTCAAATAATTAAATAAATACAGGCTTAAACAATGCAGGAGAACGGAGGAAATCAACACAGGATACTCAGATGCGTGAAATTATGGCATTCATTAAGTTGTAATTACTGTCTAAGCATTGTTTAAGAGCGAGCACTGAAATAAAGGCATATTGCTGGACCTCTTCTCTGATACGTTATCTTTGTAGCAGGCCAATTATACGTTTTTTTTATTTTTTATTTATTGCTGAAAAAGGCATGCCTGAGTTGAATGATGCAGTATAGATACACTGGGTATATGAAACATTAGGAGCACCTGCTCTTTCAATGATATGCACTGACCAGGTGAATCCAGGGGAACACTATGATCCCTTATTAAATCCACAGGTTAAAGAAGGACTTTATAAGCCTTGAGACAATTGAGACATGGATTGTGTGTGTGTGTGTGTGCCATTCCGAGGGTGAATGGGCCAGTTATGGTAGTAGTTGCCAGATGCACCAGTTTGAGTGTGCCAAGAACTGCAACGCTGCTGGGTTTTTCACAACATTTTCCCATGTGTGTCAAAAGCATTTGAGTCGATATGGGCCAGCATCCCTGTGGAATGCTTTCGACACCTTGTAAAGACCTTTCCCCAACAAATTGATGCTTTTCTGAGGGAAAAGGGGGTGCAACTCAATATTAGGAAGGGTTTTTGAATGTTTTGTAGACTCTGTGTGTATATAATCATTAGGAAGTCATAGTCAAGATATCAATGTTCATGAGATCAAATATAGAGTGGTGGGGCTCTATGGTAATGCCCGTTCAACTAGTTCACCAAGAGCACGCACTTTGTTGTTAATAAACACCAGTAACCTGCCGGTTAACATTAGTGTGTCCGGAGGCTCCACAAGGAGCTTCTAATTCGGTGGAGTGGCTGTGCTTTGACAGACTACTGTATGTGCTGCCGGAGGAGGGATCCCTATCCAGAACGCCTCCACTGGCCAATGAGCTTAGACGCCACCCAGACACATGGTCCGGGCCACCCCAAAATAACCTGCGACTAGTGCACTCACAAATGTTATTACTTTTACTGGTGACAGGTTGCCCTAGCTACTCGCCTCCACATGTCCCAGTAAACTCCAAGGTTAACTCTGTTCAAGTAATTGGGAAGCCGGCCGGGGAAGCTGCCTCTTGTGTTCACATTTTCCCAGGTGGCCACCACCAACGGAAGACCAGAATCGCCTCTCTTTGAGCAAAGGTGCGCTCCGAGGATTACCACAAGCTCCCGCTGGGGTTTATTTGAAGGTAAAACACCCAAACCCTGTTACCTGTCGTTCATAAGTGTCCTATTGACTGTCATTTGGGTTCATACATCATCCACCAATGAATTTGTGTACAGTAAACTCTCAGCACATTTCACATAGACCCACTTCCTTGGGCAAGCATGGGCTTAAGGCTTATATTATTGATTTTGAAGTGACTTACGTTTGAATAGTTCTAACAAGAACCTGGGTGGGTATTGTTGCTTTTTCTCAGTGTTCAGTGTCTCCCTCAAACTCAAACAAAATTATTTGGTTGTGTCATTAGATTTTTTTGGTAAGTGATCAAATTCTTTTTGAGTGCACAGAAGATGAGGATAACAGTTTTTTTTCTTGATTTTGTTCATGTAAACTGAGCCCTTACTATAATTAGATATGACTTGGGGGGGGGCTTGGAGGCTGTTTGCAAAGGATTCATGTACACAACAGCTGTGGCTGCAAGTCTGTTGGAAGGGGCATTGCTGCCTCTCTTAATTGCGCAGATTTGAGTGTCAGTAGCATCTGTGTACCCTATCCCGTTTCTGGATTCAATAACTACTTGGAGCTAGTGTCAAAAAGCTTTTTAAAGGGCATGAAGGAAAATTATGTCTTAAATGCACCGAAAACAGCAATGCTTATCCAAGTTGGGTGAGATCCAATGTCCATGCATGAAACTAATCTCTGTCTGGGGCCACGAGGTTTAAGGTGTTTTGAAATGAAAAGAGTATTTTAATAGGTATCAAATGCATTGTGGTTTAGCACTGGGTTGAAACACGTTGGCATGCTTTTATTATTATTCAAATGGGTGTGATTACTCTAGACTCGAGTCTAGTGTTTGTTTTCCTTCTGCTAATGAATAATGAAACAAGATATTTGGTATGTTATTGAAACAATTAGTCATATTGACCAATTACACTCCCTAGTCAGGTTTGTAGCTGTGCCCTAACTCCAAGCCATGTGGCTGCTTGCTGATTTTGTGAAAGAATTATGACCCCACGAATGTTAAGCCTAGCAAACCGATTCCAAAGAATGACACTGTGTGTCAACAGTTTTTGTGGGGGTGGCATTTGTGCATGGGGTACTGTGAATTTCCATTGCAATTGAAAGAGAAAGGTAGTACTGCAGAAGCGCATCCTAAAATAGGAATGTTTTATGACCAACGAGTGGAGTCCACATTGTTAATCATATTGAGATTACTTCCAAAGTATTCTGTGATCTTACCAACATTTAATTCGTTCTGTCAAATATTAAGTTCATGGGAGCAGCATTGACTGAACTTATTTAAATTATACTGTTTCACGGGGGGAATACAAATATACACTGATACACTAAAATAAACTGTTTAAACCCTTTTATTCCCCCACAGCATGCAAGAGAACAGCGTGGACCAGCCTACATCATTATCTCAGCTCTTGAGAGAGAACTACTTGGCCGAAGCACGAGCACACCAGAGACACAGCGAGATGAGTCGTTCCGACTCCTCCTCACGGCGCCTGGTCTACGGGCCCCTCAAAGGCAAGATGGCGGACTCTGCGGGGCTGGACGAGCCGCAACACCAGCTCCCAGACCTCTCAGCCTTCCTGAGTCAGGAAGAACTGGATAAGAGTGTTAACCTGGCCTGTCAGGCTATTGGACCCGAGGCCCGCGAAGAGAGGTCAGATGTCAAGGCCTCCCCCTCTGCCACCTCCGACACTCCCGACACCCAGCCTGATCCGGAATTAAAAGAACCCCTACCAACACACCCGACATTCTTGCCAGAGAGACGGCCATACCCACCTCTGTCCCTCCAGGACAATGTTATAAGGACAGACGAACAGATATATCAGCCGTCCCAACCGTCCATCCAGGACAACTCGATGAGGACAGACAGACAGTCATTCCCACCGTCCATCATCCAAGATATTGCAGTGAAGGACAACCGGGAGGACATTAAGAGACCAGGGGCTGGGGGGAGGAACACCCCGGCGTTCGGCCTGGAGAACCAGTCCAAGAAGGAGTTCCTCAACAAGGCAGCGGACTTCATCGAGGAGCTCTCCTCTCTGTTCAAGGCAAACAGCTCCAAAAGGATACGGCCCCGATCATGCAAAGCTCATAGGAGCAGAGCCAACAAGGGCCAAGCCGATGGGAGCATTTACTCCCTGAACGCAGACGACAGGGAACGGCCCATTCTTCTCCAAGACTTCGAAATGGAGATGGAGAGGCCTGCTAATCCCTTCTGCAATCAGCCGCCAGAGGCCCAAGGTTTGGACATGGATCCGGGTTATGGGCACGCTGACTTCCCCATGCAGGACTGCAGGACTACTGAGGAGCAGTATGATGACACTGAGGTGCTGGAGGAGGATGAAGTGGATGAGGCTGAGAGCCCTGCCCTGGTGGAGATCACCCCTGGAGTGTACACAGCCGACCCCATCTGTGAGCCCCCTCACTTCATCCAGAAACTGAAAAGCAGGGAGGTGTCGGAGGGCAGCAAGGTCCAGCTGGACTGCATTGTTCAAGGACTCCCCATGCCCGAAGTCCGGTAAGGCGAAACCAAACGTTCAAACTCAACTACAATGTTAGTGTTTTTGTAGCCATAGATGCATATCTTCATTTAAAGGATATCGTCACAATTTTATTTATTTTTTTTACATTTATTTTTCAACATACTCTCAAAGTAGTCTATAGGGCAAGGAGAAACTTTCATCCACAGTTCAAATAGCCATTTCTAACTAACTAGCTTTACAGTGGCTAAAGTTAGCAGTGGCTTTTGTAACAAATCTGAACAGTTGATGAAACTTTATCCCATCCCCATAGACTACTTTCAGGTTAAATGGAAAAATATAGACTAGTAATAAAAAATAAAAATAAAAAGTGAAAAGGTACTGTAAACTCGGGTAGTACTTTGATAGTAGTACACAAGGTTGTACACAAGGTGGTAGTACACACGTTTTATTGTGATTTACTAGCTAGCTGATTTGAATGCCCCATGCTTTCCCCGGGAGGTGGATCTGCTCTTGCAGTCTCTCTGAAACGATTCTAAATTTGCCTCATTGAAATGTAATACCATGAGAAGTCAGCCGGTAGGTCAGTGTGGTCAGCAAGCACATATGAGCCTTAAAACAGGCGATTACTCACCACATAGCAGAATCTGAGTACAAATGCGTTATTTTCCTGTTGAAGACATAATCTAAATGGACATATGAAAGAAGCACAGGAATCGAGGGTGAGTAAGCAGTATGATGTAAAGTGGCCCAATTTTGATATTCAGAATGTTGTTGACGTTGTCAGATAGGAACACTCCAGTATTTTTGCTGGAGTACTTATTCAACACATTTTGAAATATATATTGATTTTGTTTCAAAGAAAAGAAGGACAATAAGAAAAGCACTTCTTATAGGTATTTTGTCAATTGTAAACTGACAAGCAAACAGTCATATTTGCTTTGTTTGGGCTTGAATTTGAATGCAAATATTCAAATATGCCTCCCCACTGGGCACACACTGGTTGAATCACAATTTCAATTTCATGGTTGAATTGACGACTGTGCCCAGCTGATCAGGACAACCATGACCCTGAGTTAGTATTTACAGTATACACTCACTTAAAAATGCAAATTTCTCTAACTCTTCCGGACGCCCTGTTTTATAGGTGCCCCTGTTTGTGTATTTTGTTTAATGTCTGGAACATTCGATCATAACAGTGTTTGTGTGCCAGTGTGTGTACGCAGCATTCTAAATGCCAATGGGTTTTTATCAGCACATAACAATGCTCTTAAATATCTGAACACGGATTGTGGCCTATTTGCCAAGAAATAACAGAAGAGTGATTCCTGCATTATGGACATTACATTTGCATGCAAATCACAATTTGAATGTCTCACAGAATGGACAAAACAAAATGTAAATGTGTGTGTCTATGGAACCCTTTGGTGGGAGTAAATTTCCCCAGAAAACAGACTTCTAAGTGTTGGCGTGTTGTAGAAAAGAAGCAAAGAAGGAAGCATCATCGATGTTACATGAAATGGGCAAGCTTTTTTGGTGAGACTGAACATATAAGCCAAAGTCTGAATTTGTAAGTCTTAGGCCAAAACATGGATAGCCATGTCGAAGGAAAGGTTTGGCTGAACACAAAAACAAAAATTTGGAAAATGTGGTTATTTCCATTATTACTTTACAGAGGAAAGAAAACGACTGTTATGGATCTTACACCCTCCGTTATGGATGTTACAGTGTCTGAAATAGACATTCAAATCTTAAACGTTTATTGGTCAAAATCTATCGTTACACATTTGTTGTCATTTGGAATGTTCTGAAAAGGTCAGCAGAAGGCATAGTACCGTAGGATTACATAATTACAGGTGGTCTGACGGCAGGTAGCCGAGTGGTTAAGAGCATTGTGCCAGTAACCAAAATGTTGCTGGTTTGAATCCTCTAGCCGACTAGGTGAAACATCTGTCTGTGCCCTTGTGCAAGGCACTTAACCCCAGTTGGTCTGATAAGAGCATCTGCTGAATGACTGAAATGTAAAAATGTAGCCTGCATAGTATACAAGTCCAGTCACCACACCCTGACTGGTAAAACATGTTTTATCTTATATATACACTACAGTTCAAAAGTTTGGGGCCACTTAGAAATATCCTTGTTTATGAAAGAAAAGCACATATTTTGCCCATTAAAATAACATAAAATTGATCAGAAATGCAGTGTAGACATTGCTAATGTTGTAAATGACTATTGTAGCTGGAAACGGCAGATTTTTTTATGGAATATCTGCGTAGGCGTACAGAGGCCCATTATCAGCAACCATCACTCCTGTGTTCCAATGGCACGTTGTATTAGCTAATCCAAGTTTATAATTTTAAAAGTCTGATTGATCATTAGAAAACCCTTTTGCAATTATGTTAGCACAGCTGAAAACTGTTGTTCTGATTAAAGAAGCAATAAAACTGTCCTTCTTTAGTCTAGTTGAGTTTCTGGAGCATCAGTATTTGTGGGTTTGATTACAGGCTCAAAATGGCCAGAAACAAATAACTTTTTTCTGAAACCCGTCAGTCTATTCTTGTTCTGAGAAATCAAGGCTATTCCATGCGAGAAATTGCCAAGTCACTGAAGATCTCGTACAACGCTGTGTACTACTCCCTTCACAGAACAACACAAACTGTCTCTAACCAGAATAGGAAGAGGAGTGGGAGGCCCCGGTGCACAACTAAGCATGAGGACAAGTACATTAGAGTGTCTAGTCGTCAAATGGCAGCTTCACTAAATAGTAACCGCAAACACCAGTCTCAACGTCAACAGTGGAAGAGGCGACTCCGGGATGCTGAGTGTCTGCTGAGAACAGACATGTAAAGAAGTGTCTATGGAATAAAATGTGTAGTTACAAATATTTCTGCCCTGGGTTCTTGTATACCTTACGACCCAATCTTTGGGCTTCCCAAGAGGAATCGGCAGCGAAAAAGAGGCAGAAGAGCTGGCATCTTGGTGAGACTAGGGCAAAAGGGAAAAGCTTCCACCACTTCCCTCCATTCTATTGGCCAGTCACTCGATAATAAGATTGATGACCTCCGATCACAAATTTGCTATCAACTGGACTCTTCTAACTGGAATATTCTCAGTTTTTCTGAGAGATACCCCCAATGACTATCCAACGCGATGGATTCTCCATTCGCTGAGCAGACAGGACAATGGATTCGGGGAAATCCAGAGAGGGAAGGGCAAACTATAGCACAGTGGAAGTCTCAACCTATTGTTCACCTGTCTTGGAATACACTATGGTCAAATACCGACCCTTCTACCTCCCGATAGTTTTCATCTGTTATCATGACTGCTGTATATATTCCACCTCAGGACAACAACAAGATGGCACTTAACAAACTGTACGAAGCTATAAACAAGCAGGAAACCAAGCACCCGGAGGCTGCTTTTCTTGTTGCCGCTGATTTTCATTCTACGTCACTAAAACATGTGATGCCCACAAGTAAGCATACAAGGCCTCCCTCGTCCCCCTTCAACAAATCAGATCATGACTCAATACCCCTGCTTCCTGTTTTCAAACAGAAGCTCAAACAGGAAGTATCTGTGACACGCTCCATAGAGAAATGGTCCACCAAAGTGGAGACTAAGCTGCAGGACTACTTTGCTAGTGCTGACTGGAATATGTTCCAGGACTCCGCCAATAGCATCAAAGAGCTAACCATCTCCATCACTGGCTTCATCAGGAAATGCATCCCCGACGATGTCCCCCCCCAATCAAAGACCTGGATTAACACAGAGGTACTCACTAACTAAAGGACAGAGCTACCGCACACAGGCCTATCACAGCGAACCCAGAGTCAACGGTTGAGAACACAAACGCATAGAAGAAGTCCTGCTACGACCTCTGCAGAACCCCCATACAGGCAAAAGGACAATATAGGAACAAGGTGGAATCCTATTACACTGACTCCGACGATCAAAGCATGTGGCAGGGGCTACAGTCCATTACGGATTACAAAAGAAGACCTAGCCGTGATCTGCCCAACGATGCTTCCTCTACCTAACGAATTCAATGCATTTTATGCACGCTTCGACAAAACAAAACTGAGCCGTGCATGAGGCCCCCTCCTTGTCACAGAGGACTGGGTGATCTCGCTCTCCAACTTGAGTAAGGCTTTTAATCTGGTCAACACTCGCAAGGCCACAGTGCTGAACCGTATTCCAGGACGCGTTCTCAGAGCATGCGCAGACCCACTGACAGGCATCTTCACAGTAATTTTCAACCTCTCCTTGTCCCAGTCTGTAAACCCCACATCTCAAGCTGACCACCATCATTCCTGTTCCGAAGAAGTCTAAGGCTATCTGCCACTGACTACCGCCCTGTAGCTCTCACATCTGTTATTATTCAAGGAGCGTGACACTAGCCTGGATGCTTATAAGAAATTCCACTACAAACTCAGATGAGCCATCAAACAGGAAAAGCATCAATACAGGACCAAGATCAAATCCTACTGTGCTGGCTCTGATGCTCGACAGATGTGGCAGGGCTTAAAAACTAGCACGGATTACAAAGGGAAAAATCAATGCTCATTTCGAGGCAAGCATCATTGAACCATGCATGAGAGCACCAGCTGTTCCGGACAACTGTATAATCTCGCTCAAGAACCCCGTGCCAACGTAACCTACCTAAATTACTATTGCACCTTAGCACTCACATATATAGCCATGAAATGCTTTGAAAGGCTGGTCGTGGCTAACATCAACGCGATCATCCCAGACACACTGGACCCACTCCAGTTCGTCTACCACCCCAACAGATCCACAGATGACACAATCGCTATTGCACTCCACACTGCCCCCACCCACCTGGACAAAAGGAATACTTATGTAAGAATGCTGTTCATTGACTACAGTGCAGCATTGAACAACATAGCCCCCTCCAAGATCTTCACCAAGCTCAGGACCCTGGGACTGAACACCTCCCTCTGCAACTGGATCCTGGACTTCCTGAAGGGCTGACCCCAGGTAGTGAGGGTAGACACATCAGCCACACTGACCATCAACACCGGGGCCCCTCAAGGGTGCGTGCTTAGTCCCTGTACTCCTGTTCACCCATGACTGCGTGGCCACGCAGAACTCTGACACCATCATCAAGTTTGCTGATGACACGACGGTGGTGGGACTGATCACCGACGATGATGAGGCGTTGGTGATCAGTCCCACCACAGTCGTGGAGGCCAGGTCATCTGATGCAGCACTTCATCACTCTCCTTCTAGGTCAAATATCCCTTATACAGCCTGAAGGTGTGTTGGGTCTTTATCCTGTTGAAAAATATCGCTGCTGAATGCTGTGGTAGCCATGCTGGTTAAGTGTGCCTTGAATTCTAAATAAATCACAGACAGTGTCACCAGCAAAGCACCCCCACACCAACACACCACCTCCTCCATGCTTCACGGTAGGAACCACACATGCAGAGATCATCATTTCACCTACTGCATTTTACAAAGATGCGATGGCTGGAACCAAAAAATTCACATTTGGACTCATCAGACCAATGGACAGATTTCCACTGGTCTAATGTCCATTGCTTGTGTTTCTTGGCCCAAGCAAGTCTCTTCTTCTTATTGGTGTCCTTTAGTAGTGGTTTCTATGCAGCGATTCAACGGTAAAGGCCTAATTCACATAGTCTCCTCTGAAAAGTTGATGTTGAGATGTATCTGTTACTTGAACTCTGTGAAGCATTTATTTGGGCTGCAATTTCTGAGGCTGGTAACTGTAATGAACTTATTCTCTGCAGCAGAGGTAACTCTGGGTCTTCCTTTCCTGTGGCAGTCCTCATGATAGCCTGTTACATCATAGCGCTTGATGGGTTTTGAGACAGCACTTGAAGAAACTTTCAAAGTTCTTGAAATGTTCTGTATTGATTGACCTTCATGTCTTAAAGTAATGATGATGTTGTTTCTCTGCTTATTTGAGCTGTTCTTGCCATAATATTGACTTTGTCTTTTACCAAATCATAAATCAAATCAAATTTATATAGCCCTTCGTACATCAGCTGATATCTCAGTGATGTACAAAAACCCAGCCTAAAACCCCAAACAGCAAGCAATGCAGGTGTAGAAGCACGGTGGCTAGGAAAAACTCCCTAGAAAGGCCAAAACCTAGGAAGAAACCTAGAGAGGAACCAGGCTATGTGGGGTGGCCAGTCCTCTTCTGGCTGTGCCGGGTGGAGATTATAACAGAACATGGCCAAGATGTTCAAATGTTCATTAATGACCAGCATGGTCAAATAATAATAAGGCAGAACAGTTGAAACTGGAGCAGCAGTACGGCCAGGTGGACTGGGGACAGCAAGGAGTCATCATGTCAGGTAGTCCTGAGGCATGGTCCTAGGGCTCAGGTCCCCCGAGAGAGAGAAAGAAAGAGAGAATTAGAGAGAGCACACGTAAATTCACACAGGACACCGAATAGGACAGGAGAAGTACTCCAGATATAACAAACTGACCCTAGCCCCCCGACACACAAACTACTGCATCATAAATCCTGGAGGCTGAGACAGGAGGGGTCAGGAGGCACTGTGGCCCCATCCGAGGACACCCGCGGACAGGGCCAAACAAGAAGGATATAACCCCACCCACTTTGCCAAAGCACAGCCCCCACACCACTAGAGGGATATCTTCAACCACCAACTTACCATCCTGAGACAAGGCCGAGTATAGCCCACAAAGATCTCCGCCACGGCACAACCCAGGGAGGGGGGGGGGGCAACCCAGACAGGAAGATCACATCAGTGACTCAACCCACTCAAGTGACGCACCCCTCCCAGGGACTGTATGAAAGAGCCCCAGTAAGCCAGTGACTCAGCCCCTGTAATAGGGTTAGAGGCAGAGAATCCCAGTGGAAAGAGGGGAACCGGCCAGGCAGAGACAGCAAGGGCGGTTCGTTGCTCCAGAGCCTTTCCGTTCACCCTCCCACTCCTGGGCCAGACTACACTCAATCATATGACCCACTGAAGAGATGAGTCTTCAGTAAAGACTTAAAGGTTGAGACCGAGTTTACGTCTCTTACATGGGTAGGCAGACCATTCCATAAAATTGAGCTCTATAGGAGAAAGCCCTGCCTCCAGCTGTTTGCTTAGAAATTCTAGGGACAATTAGGAGGCCTGCGTCTTGTGACCGTAGCGTACGTGTAGGTATGTACGGCAGGACCAAATCAGAGAGATAGGTAGGAGCAAGCCCATGTAATGCTTTGTAGGTTAGCAGTAAAACCTTGAAATCAGCCCTTGCCTTGACAGGAAGCCAGTGTAGGGAGGCTAGCACTGGAGTAATATGATTTTAAAAAATGGTTCTAGTCAGGATTCTAGCAGCCGTATTTAGCACTAACTGAAGTTTATTTAGTGCTTTATCCGGGTAGCCGGAAAGTAGAGCATTGCAGTAGTCTAACCTAGAAGTGACAAAAGCATGGATAAATTTTTCTGCATCATTTTTCTGCATCACCAAATAGGGTTATCTTCTGTATACCAACAATACCTTGTCACAACACAACTGATTGGCTCAAAAACATTAAGAAGGAAAGAAATTGCACATATTAACTTTGAACAAGGCACACATGTTAATTGAAATGCATTCCAGGTTACTACCTCATGAAGCTGGTTGAGAGAATGCCAAGAGTGTGCAAAGCTGCCATCAAGGCAAAGGATGGCTACTTTGAAGAATCTCACATTTAAAATATATTTTGATTTGTTTAACACTTTTTTGTTTACTACAGTACACCACGTGTTATTTCATAGTTTTGATGTCTTCACTATTATTCTACAATGTAGAAAATAGTAAAAATAAGGAAAAACCCTGAAATGAGTAGGTGTGCCCAAACTTTTGACTTGTACTGTATGTATTACCATTAGTATTTTACCATAAGTATTTATATATTCCTGCTACCTGTAATTTTTCAGCCCTGTTTATATGTATATTCTACTACCGGTCACTTTTTATGGTATAAACCTTCTTCAACCACTCCAGTACCACTGCACAATGAATAGGGTACTGGCACTGACCTGAATATACTTGCATTCTCATGTTTCTTCAACTTATGTTTTTTTAATTCTATTTTGTATTTGATCTATATTAATATTATCACTGCATTCTTGGGAAAGAATTTCACCGTGCTGTTTTACACCTGGTGTATCCTGTGCACGTGGCAAATAAACTTTGCCGTCTATCAGTTGGTGTGTTAACTTGCGTTAGTTCTTGACGTCATGGTTATGTTCTCTCAGTATTAAGCATGCTCGGTATCACCTTCTATGGTTTAGTAGCTCTGGTGTGTCAGGGAATAGTATTGTGTCTATTCTCAGTCTATGTTTAGTATTGTGTGTATACGATTGGGACACCCAGTCATAGTCCCTTTAACTTTGGGACTCTCTGTCGGGGGGTCTTTCCTCTCTAAGCTAGGGCCTGGAGGGAAAATAGCCTTGACAGGTGCAGCAGCCAGGCAGTCTACGCAGTCTTTGCCTTCTCCTCTGCTACTCATACTTTCAAATTAGAACCTTACTCATTAGAAATGACACGCTTTTCCAGTGATGTCCCCTACATTCAGTACCAGTCAAAGGTTTGGACAGACCTACTCATTCAAGGGTTTTCTTTATTTGTACTATTTTCTACATGGTAGAATAATAGTGAAGACATGCACTATGAAATAACACATAAGGAATCATGTAGTAACCAAAAAAGTGTTAAACAAATCAGAATATATTTTATATTCTTCAAAGTAGTGTTGTAGAAAAATTCTTACATGGGGACACTCGAAGTCAATCTTAAGTGAGTCATTGTTTATTTTCACTGCCCTGGAGAGATTTCAACCAACTCAATGCACCACAGTACACATGTCAATCAGGAGCTCCTCCTGAGCAGACCCAGCAGTTGTCTTTTATACAGCTATACACAGACAAGTTATATTTTCATGATTTAGTGAATTAATTAATTGATTAATTAATTAATTAATCATTACCTTTTTGTTTCATTCATGTGACCGACCAATACTGTTTCATAACATGTGACAGAACAATAACAAGGCTTCTCCTCTCTAAGCTGAGACCTTGAAACGGAGATATCTTTAGTCTGTTCTGAAAACTGAACAGGCAGTTAACCCACTGTTCCTAGGCCGTCATTGAAAATAAGAATTTGTTCTTAACTGACTTGCCTAGTTAAATAAAGGTACAAGTAAAATAAAAACACGGTCGTTCGTTCTCAAAACAAGGTCTGGGCGTACTGACAAATTGCAGCTACTGATAGTGAGGATTTGTACAGTCAGCCACTTGCATAAACACAGAAATTGGTTTATAGAACAGCACATGAATAGAACACAGCAATTCGTTATAAAGAAAAGCACAACCATTAAAATTCCCATTACAGTAACCACCCTTTGCCTTGATGACAGCTTTGCACACTCTTGGCATTCTCTCAACCAGTTTTACCTGGAATGCTTTTCCAACAGTCTTGAAGGAGTTCCCACATATGCTGAGCACTTGTTGGCTGCTTTTCCTTCACTCTGCGGTCCTTCTCATCCCAAACCATCTCAATTGGGTTAAGGTCGGGTGATCATTGGGGATTATCATTTGTTTTTCAACAGGACAATGACCCAAAACACACCTCCTGGCTGTGTAAGGGCTATTTAACCAAGGAGAGTGATGGAGTGCTGCATCAGATGACCTGGTTTCCACAACCACCCGACCTCAACCCAATTGAGATGGTTTGGGATGAGTCTCAAGAGGAGCTACTTTGAAAAACAGTGCTGCTGTTTGCTAAACATTGGGAGTCTACAGACAGATTAGTCTTCTCTTTTCAGCAGTAGGCATTTGTACGTTTTTCCCTCAATTGTATTTTAAAAAGGCAAACAGACAGCTACAAGCAACCATAGAAATAGAATCCATAGATGGCAGTTCCGATTCAAGTCAGGACTGGCAGCCATTGCTGGTGTACCCATAAGTTCAATAGTCAAATTGCCAGGGTAAGAGGTTCTAAAACCCTTCTATGGATTATGTCTATGGCCACAAAGCAACAAGCTGTATATTTGGCACCAATGCTGGCCAAATTGCAGCCTTCCCAACTGTAGGCAACTGGTATCTGCTAAAATAAAATAAACACTTGAGTAAATGAGGGATACAAATAATATGATATACAGTGCCTTGCAAAAGTATTCATCCCCCTTGGCATTTTTTCTATTTTGTTGCATTACAACCTGTAATTTAAATGGATTTTTATTTGGAATTCATGTAATGGACATACACAAAATAGTCCAAATTGGTGAAGTGAAATTAAAAAAATAACTTGTTTTGAAGAAAAAAAAGAACAAAAAAAGTGGTGCGTGCATGTTTATTCACCCCCTTTTTAGGAAGCCCCTACCTAAGATATAGTGCAACCAATTACCTTCAGAAGTCACATAATTAATTAAATAAAGTCACCTGTGTGCAATCTAATCTGTCACATGATCTGTCACATGATCTCAGTATATATACACCTGTTCTGAAAGGCCCCAGAGTCGGCAGCACCACTAAGCAAGTGGCACCATGAAGACCAATGAGCTCGCCAAACCGGTCAGGGACAAAGCTGTGGAGAAGTACAGATCAGGGCTGGGTTATGAAAAAATATCCGAAACTTTGAACTTCCCACGGAGCACCATTAAATCCATTATTACATGTTTTAAAGAATATTGCCCCACAACAAACCTACCAAGAGAGGGCCGCCCACCAAAACTCATAGACTAGGCAAGGAGGCCATTAATCAGAGAGGCAACAAAGAGACCCAAGATAACCCTGAAGGAGCTGCAAATTTCCACAGAGGAGATTGGAGTATCTGTCCATAGGACCACTTTAAGCCAAACACCCCACTGAGCTGGGCTTTATGGAAGAGTGGCCAGAAAAAAGCAATTGCTTAAAGAAATAAATAAGCAAACACGTTTGATGTTCGCCAAAAGGCATCTGGAAGACAACCCTAACATATGGAAGAAGGTACTCTGGTTAGATTAGACTAAAATGTAGCTTTTGTCCATCAAGGAAAACGCCATGTCTGAGGCAAACCCAACACCTTTCATCACCTCTAGAATACCATCCCCACAGTGAAGCATGGTGGTGGCAGCATCATGCTGTGGGGATGTTTTTCATTGGCAGGGACTGGGAAACTGGTCAAAATTGAAGGAATGATGGATGCTGCTAAATATAGGGAAATTCTTGAGTCTTCCAGAGATTTGAGACTGGGACGGAGGTTCACCTTCCAGCAGGACAATGACCCTAAGAATACTGCTAAAGCAACACTTGAGTGGTTTAAGGGGAAACAATTAAATGTCTTAGAATGGCCTAGTCAAAGCCCAGACCTCAATCCAATTGAGAGTCTGTGGTATGACTAAGATTGCTGTACACCAGAAGAACCCATCCAACTTGAAGGAGCTGGAGCAGTTTTGCCTTGAAGAATGGGCAAAACTCCCAGTGGCTAGATGTGCCAAGCTTATAGAGACATACCCCCAAGAGTCTTGCAGCTGTAATTGCTACAACAGGTGGCTCTACAAAGTATTGTTCTGGCATGGTTTAGGTCCACTTGTAGAATTTATGCCAAGGTGCATTGAAGCTGTTCTGGCAGCTTGTGGTGGCCAAATACCCTTTTAAAAAACTGTGTCGGTGTTTCCTTTTTTAAAAATGTATTTATCTAGGCAAGTCAAGGAAGAACAAATTCTTATTTACAATGATGGCCAAACCCTAACCCAGACGACGCTGGGCCAATTGTGCGCCGCTCTATGGGACTCCCAATCACGGCCGGTTGTGATACAGGGTGGAATGGAACCAGGGTCTGTAGTGATGCCTCTAGTACTGCGATGCAGTGCCTTATGCTCTCTGGTGTATTTTCAACATTGAGGGCGGGCTCCTGTGGTTGGATAAAAAATTAAATAAATAAATAAAACAATTATTCTTTCTTTTTTCCCCCCTATTGGGCTCCCTATGGGCTTGGGCCCAGCCCCTGACTCACACAATTGACAAGCCACATTTATTTATTTTGCAGTTTTTTTAATCAGTTACCCTATCAAGGCAGGACCCCCCAGTTACCCATGTGTGCACCCTACCTCCTCTCCTTCCCCCATCTAACGATTAGCAGAGCAACAGCAGCAGGTTGCCTACAGTCATTTAGAGAGCGGGCTCCTGAATACTCCTGTGGTTGGCTCTGGACCAGGATCACTTAGCACTTGCTCTTTTTGTACGTGCTCTGTTCCTCGATCCTGACTATTTTCCCAGCCCATGCCGCTGAAAAACATCCTCACAGCATGATGCTGACACCACCATGCTTCACCATAGGGATGGTGCCAGATTTCCTCCAGATGTGGCGCTTGGCATTCAGGCCAAAGAGTTCATTCTTGGTTTCATCAGACCAGAGAATCTTGTTTCTCATGGTCTGAGAGTCCTTTAGGTGCCCTTTGGCAAACTCCAAGTGGGCTGTCAGGTGCCTTTTAATGAGGAGTGGCTTCTGTCTCACCAATCTACCATCAAGGCCTGATTGGTAGAGTGCTGCAAAGATGGTTGTCCTTCTGGAAAAATCTCCCATCTCTACAAAGGAACTCTGGAGCTTTGTCAGAGGGACCATCGGATTCTTGGTCACCTCCCTATCTAAGGCCCTTCTCCCCCGATTGCTCAGTTTAGCCAGGTGGCCAGCTCTAGGAAGAGTCTTGGTGGTTCCAAACTTCTTCCATTTAAAAATAATGGAGGCCACTGTGTTCTTGGGGACCTTCATTGCTGCAGAAATGTTTTGCTACCCTTCCCCAGATCTGTGCCTCGACACAATCCTGTCTTGGAGCTCTACGGACCATTCCTTCGACCTCGACTGTGGGGGCCTATATATAGACAGATGTGTACTTTTCCAAATCATGGGGCTCCCGAGTGGCACAGCGGTCTAAGGCACTGCATCTCAGGGCTAGAGGCGTTACTACAGAACCTGGTTAAAGTCCAGGCTGAATCACAACCGGCCGTGATTGGGAGTCCCATAGGGCGGCGCACAATTGGCCCAGCGTCGTCCAGGTTTACCTGGCAAGACGGTAGTGAGGTGGCCTCCTGTGGCTGTTCTTTAGTACAGATGGGTGTGTCTTCCTCACAAACAGACACAGCACAGACCACTGAATGTAAAGATGGAGCAGCCGGTTGACCTGAGGTCCTCTGCAGCCTTTAGGTTTACAGGGGAAACAGGATACATTGTAACTAACCAGGTCACACTGGGCTATAATAATTTGTACAGTATTGAAGTTACATACAGTGCCTTCAGAAAGTATTCATCATACCCCATGACTTATTCTACATTTTGTTGTGTTACAACCTGAATTCCAAATCAATTAAATCGGTTTTCTTTACACATAATGACAAAGTGAAAACATGTTTTTACAAATGTTTGCAAATGTATTGAAAATGAAATAAATAACTCATTTACTTAAGTATTCATCACACCCCTGAGTCAATACTAGAAGCACCTTTGGCAGCAATTACTGCGGTGATTCTTTCTGGGTAAGTCTGTAAGAGCTTTCCACACCCGCATTGTGCAACATTTTCCTATTATTGTTTTCAAAATTCTTCAAGCTCTGTCAAATTGGTTGTTGATCATTGCCATTTTCAGGTCTTGACATAGATTTTTTAAGTAGATTTAAATCAAAACTGTAACTTGGCCAGTCAGGAACACTGGGGGCTCCTGAGTGGTGCAACGGTCTAAGGCACTGCATCTAGAGGCGCCACTACAGACTGGCGCCACTGGTTCAATTCCAGGCTGTGTCATAACCGGACGTAATTGGGAGTCCCATAGGGTGGCGCACAATTTGGCCCAGCGTCATCCAGGTTAGGGTTTGGCCGCGGTAGGCCATCACTGTAAATAAGAATTTGTTCTTAACTGACTTGTCCTAGTTAAATAACGGTTTAATTTTTTTTTTTCTCCCATCAATAGAATGTACCACAGGTGCTCCAATCAAATTGTAGAAACACCTCAAGGATGATCAAAGGAAACAGAATCCACCTGAGCTCAATTTTGAGTCTCATAGCAAAGGTTCTGAATACTTATGTAAATCTAATATTTCCGGTTTTTGTTTTTCATTTTTAATACATTTGCAACATTTCCCAAAAACATATTTTCGCTTTGTCATTATGCGGTATTGTGTGCAGATTGATGAGGGAAAAATGTATTTAATCAATTTTAGATTAAGGCTGTATTGTAACAAAATGTGGAAAAAGGGAAGGGGTCTGAATACTTTCCGAATGCACAGTATATTGGTCCTGACAATCTACACTGAACTAAAATATAAACGCAAACATGTAAGGTGTTGGTCCCATATTTCATGAGCTGAAATAAATGATCCCAGAAATGTTCCATATGCACAAAAAGCTTAAATCTCTCAAATGTTGTGCATAAATTTGTTTACATCCCTGTTAGTGAGCATTTCTCATTTTCCTAGATAATCCATCCACCTGACAGGTGTGGCATATCAAGCAGTTAATTAAACAGCGCATTACACAGGTGCACCTTGTACTGGGGACAATAAAAGGCCACTCTAAAAATATGCAGTTTTGTCACACAACACAATGCCACAGATGTCTCAAGTTTTGAGGAAGCGTGCAGTTGGCATGCTGACTGCAGGAATGTCCACCAGCATTTTTGCCAGATAATTTAATGTTAATTTCTCTACCATAAACTGCCTCCAATGTCGTTTTAGAGAATTTGGCAGTACGTCCAACCGGCCTCACAGACCATGCGTATGGCATCGTGTGGGCGAGCGGTTTGCTGATGTCAATATTGTGAACAGAATGCCCCATGGTGGCGGTGGGGTTATGGTATGGGCATCTGTGACCAACAGATGCATATCTGTATTCCCAGTCATGTGAAATCCATAGATTACGGCCTAATGAATTTATTTCAGTTGACTGATTTCCTCATATGAACTGTAAATCAGTAAAATCTTTGAAATTGTTGCATGTTGTGTTGTATGTTTTTGTTCTGTATATATACCAAAATGATTAAGATCTGATCATTTGAACAGTTATTCACATGACTTGATTCTTGAAATGTGTAAAAAACAGTAACCTCATGTGTCCATAGACTAAATATAGTACGATACAGAAACATCTGTAGTTCACAAAAGATAATGAGTTGCATCATATATTTGACATATTTGGACTTACAGTACAGGTCAAATACTCTAGCAATACTATATGCTTTTAAGCAATTTCATTCTGAAATGCGTTTCAATATACATATGCTGAAGTAATTTGAATGATTTTCTAAAAATTTTTCAAAATCCCAACTTTAATACTGGAAGTATGATAGATAATGACAATCTTAAAATGTCAATGTGGCCTGTGTAGGCACTTGTACTATGTTGGCACCGAATTTCTTACATTTAAACCAAAACTTTTTTTTTTCTGTGGCACTGGCACACTTTGATATTGTATTAAATATAGTACATGCACTTGAATTTAAATCATCTCACTGATCAGTGTGTCTTTATGATGTTTCCATTCTAGCAGGTCGAGGACTCCATTGATATCATACTGGAACTAATAGCCAGTTTCTACACCTAGCCTGAAAGACAACCTCATGTAAATTCACTCTTGAACATCTCTAACGGAATATTGAAGTTTAAAAAAAATGTAAAAGTAGCGAGACCTTTTCTATATCACATCTTTTGGGGTGTACTTCAACAAGTATTCACACCCCTTGACTTAAAAATGTAAAAAGTGTGTTACAGCCTGAATTGAAAAAAAATATTATATTGAAATATATTATATTGCGTCACTGGCTTACACACAATACCCCATAATGTCAAAGTGGAATGAGGTTTTTAGACATTTTTACAAGTGAATTACAAATGAAAAGCTGAAATGTATTGAGTCAATAAGTAGGTAACCCTTTTGTTATGGAAAGCCTAAATATGTTTAGGTGTAGAAATGCCACAGTCACAGTCAGGAACAGTAGCCAATTTGTCATCTTAAGAATTTTGCTCGTTTACAATTTACATCAATCCATATTGCCACTAAGTGCTCATTTGGCATTGTAGGGTGTTGTGGTGGCATCTTGTTTTAAAGTGAAATAGAGCTCACCAGAACTTTTTTCCCAAGATTGTGGCTACACTTACTGACAGTTGGCCTGACATACACACTGGGTCAAGACACTCACCACATACACTAATGAGTTATGACTGTCGGAGAGTTGCTAACGCAGAAAAGTTGTTAGGTTTTTTTCAAATATCACATAAATTTATATTTTAAAGTTGAAACGGTTCGATTATTTTTGACTGATTATGCTCAATGGCCTCAATCCCTAATGTGATGATGACACTAAAAGGAGCATATGCATTTTGTGGCTGTCCAGGTGGTTTTGTGAGGGGAAGGAGCTGGAGAACTGCCCTGACATTCAGATCATCAACAACAGCGAGTTGCACTCTCTGATCATTGCCGAGGCATTCGAGGAAGACACAGGGCGGTACTCTTGCTTTGCTTCCAACTTCTATGGCACAGACTCGACATCTGCAGAAATCTACATCGAAGGTGACCATTGAGTTTAGACCTTCAAGTCAAGTGACCCATCTAGAGTGCATCGTCACATAAAGATGTAATGCTGATGTAATTCATTTGTTTCTCTTCTGGTTCAAATGTTTCATTTTCAATTAAAACATATTAATATAGACAATCATACTAAGATCATCCCTACTGTTGAGCTCTACATCACTCTCTTTTATGTGTTTTACAGGTGCCTCCTCTACAGATTCGGAGGGGGAACAACATTTTGAGCATGTAGCACAGTGAGTACACTACTCTTCCTCTACTCAAAATAGAATTGGAAAGCATTTAATTGCGGCAGTGAAAGCAAGATTCAAATACTTCAATTCTGCAATGTAAGAGGCCTCACTGTAGCACATAGAGTGCCTTCAGAAAGTATCCATATACCCTTGACTTTTTCCACATTTTGTTGTGTAACAGCTTGAATTTAAAATGGATTCAATTGAGATTTTTTTGTAACTGGCCTAGACACACAATAGCCCACAATGTCAAGGGGAAATTGTGTTTTTCTAAATTATTACAAATTATTATTTATTTTTTGGGATGGATCAGCTTGAATATCGCAAGTAGATTTTGGCTTCTATCAATGTTATTGTCTGCATGATCAAATACCCCATATATTTAAAAAATATATATATTTTCCTTTATTATTTTCCCCTAACCCTACCACCCCTCCCCTAATGAGAGTACATCAATGGACAACAACACTTAGGCTTCTACTTCCAGCTTATACAGACTATATACATTTTTACGGACACATAATATTTCACATTGGTTATCTTTTCTTTGTTTTTAGTCCCACCCTTCAGCTCCCCTCAACCCCTCCCACCTACAGTGCATTCGGGAAGTATTCAGACCCCTTCCCTTTTTCCACATTTTGTTACGTTACATCCTATTTCTAAAATGTTTTTGTTTTTTTAATTCTTCATCATTCTACACACAATATTGCATAATGACAAAGCAAAAAACAGATTTGTAGACATTTTTGCAAATGTATTAAAAATAAAAAACAGAAATACTTTATTTACATAAGTATTCAGACCCTTTGCTAATGAGACTTTGAGAAATTGAATCCTGTTTCCATTGATCATCCTTGAGATGTTTTTACAACTTAATTGGAGTCCACCTGGGGTAAATTCAATTGATTGGACATGATTTGGAAAGGCACACACCTGTCTATATAAGGTCGCACTGTTGACAGTGCATGTCAGGGCAAAATCCATAAGGTCGAAGGAATTGTCCGTAGAGCTCCGAGACAGGATTGGGGGAGGGTACCAATTGAAAAACTCTCGGCGTCATTTTGTGCATCAGTTCATAAACCATGTGCCATAGAATCGGTACATCGAAAATTTCTTCCCAAATATTTTGCAATCTGGATGGCACAGCTATCAATTTTTTGCTGCATAAATGAAACTAGTATACATTTTTATTTATCACAATTTTCTTTAACCAATTTTGGTCTTTAATGCAGGGCCAACAGGCAAGTTCCTTACCTTTCTCCCCCTTCCACTTGCCTCTTCCATTTTACAGTAATGCTGCAATTAGTTGGTTGTTATTTTGGATAGAGCAGACATTTCCATATAAACTCAGCAAAAAAAGAAATGTCCCTTTTTCAGGACCCTGTCTTTCAAAGATAATTCGTAAAAATCCAAATAACTTCACAGATCTTCATTTTAAAAGGTTTAAACACTGTTTCTCGTGCTTGTTCAATGAACCATAAACAATTAATGAACATGCACCTGTGGAATGGTCGTTAAGACACTAACACCTTACAGACGGTAAACAAATAAGGTCACAGTTATGAAAACTTAGGACACTAAAGAGGCCTTTCTACTGACTCTGAAAAACACCAAAAGAAAGATGCCCAGGGTCCCTGCTCATCTGCGTGAACGTGCCTTAGGCATGCTGCAAGGAGGCAAGAGGACTGCAGATGTGGCCAGGGCAATAAATTGCAATGTCTGTACTGTGAGACGCCTAAGACAGCGCAACAGGGAGACAGGACGGACAGCTGATCGTCCTCGCAGTGGCAGATCACGTGTAACAACACCTGCACAGGATCGGTACATCCGAACATCACACCTGCGGGACAGGTACAGGATGGCAACAACAACTTCCCGAGTTCTACCAGGAACACACAATCCCTCCATCAGTGCTTAGACTGTCTAAAATAGCTGGACTGAGGGCTTGTAGGCCTGTTGTAAGGCAGGTCCTCACCAGACATCACCGGCAACAACATCGCCTATGGTCACAAACCCACCGTCGCTGGACCAGACAGGACTGGCAAAAAGTGCTCTTCACTGACAAGTCGCAGTTTTGTCTCACCAGGGGTGATGGTCGGATTCACGTTTATCGTTGAAGGAATGAGCATTACACTGAGGTCTGTACTCTGGAGCGGGATCGATTTGGAGGTAGAGGGTCCGTCATGGTCTGGGGCAGTGTGTCACAGCATCATCGGACTGAGATTGTTGTCATTGCAGGCAATCTCAACACTGTGCATTACAGGGAAGACATCCTCCTCCCTCATGTTGAACCCTTCCTGCAGGCTCATCCTGACATGATCCTCCAGCATGACAATGCCACCAGCCATACTACTCGTTTTGTGCGTGATTTTCTGCAAGACAGGAATGTCAGTGTTCTGCCATGGCCAGTGAAGAGCCCGGGTCTCAATCCCATTGAACATGTCTGGGACCTGTTGGATCGGAGGGTGAGGGCTAGGGCTATTCCCCCCAGAAATGTCCGGGAACTTGCAGGTGCCTTGGTGGAAGAGTGGGGTGACATCTCACAGCAAGAACTGGCAAATCTGGTACAGTCCATGAGGAGGAGATGCACCAGATTCTGACTGTTACTTTTGATTTTGACCCTCCCCCCTTTTGTTCAGGGACACATTATTCAATTTCTGTTAGTCACACGTCTGTGGAACTTGTTCAGTTTATGTCTCAGTTGTTGAATCTTGTTATGTTCATACAAATATTTACACATGTTAAGTTTGCTGAAAACAAATGCAGTTGACCATGAGAGGACACTTCTTTGTTTGCTGAGTGTGTGAAATAACCTCACCAGTCCTATTTATGATATTATTTACAAAGAGTGTATACCATAAAAAAATATATAATTATAATAATAATTATTATTATAATAATTATAATGTATTTATATCAATTATTATATTTGAGTTTAACCATAATATTTGTTGTAATATTTTTTCTGTCTTTTCTGGTGGATTAAACTGAAATTGCAACCAACTTTATATGGCTTATTTTAAAAATAGTGATATTTTGGAGATCATTTCATTTTCAAATAACTGAAAGTGAGAGGTTGGTAAATGAATAAAGGGAAAAATTACATTCTTGAACAAGGGGTGAGCCATTCTTGCCTGTCTGCTAGAGAACTAGTTTGGATTTAAGTATTGTTTTTGTATGACTGGAGGCTTTAGTGAGAGGTCTTGACGTTCCAAATAAAATGGAATAACTTTTGCTCATATAATTTAAAAAACAAGTTGTTAGTTGCAGGTCCATAAGCAAATAGGTCAACTGGGATATGACTAAAGAGTTAATAAGGGTGATTTTTCCACAAATAGACAGGTATTTTCCTTTCCATGGTGGCAAGATCTTGTCTCGTTTTGCTAACTTTCTATTAAAATGTATTGTAGTGAGATAATTTCTTTCTTTTGGGATATGAATACCTTGATGGCCACTCCACCGTCAGAACATTTTATTGGTAAACTACACGGTAATGTAAAATAAAATTAAAAATTGTGATCCAGTACGTAATATAGTAAACTAATCATAATTTGGTAATCCAGAGAGGTCCACAAAATTATCTAGATCCTCTATGAGGCTGTGGAGGGATCAAAACTATGGATTTAATAGAAAACATTCATCATCAGCGTACAATGACACCTTTGTTTCTAAACCCTGGACTTCTAACCCCTTGATATTATTGTTGAGTCTGATGTTAATAGGTAACATTTCGATGGCCATAATAATATGCAGATTGCGGCCTTTTTTTTTTAATGAAAAGCTGTAATGTCTTGACTCAATAAGTATTCAAGCCCTTTGTTTTGTCAAGCCTAAATAATTTCAGGTCTACAAATGTGCTTAACAAGTCACATAATAAGTTGCATGGACTCACTCTGTGTGCAATAATAGTCGCATGGACTCACTCTGTGTGCAATAATAGTGTTTAACATGATTTTTGAATGACTACCTCAACTATGTACCCCGACACATACAACTATCTGTAAGTTCCCTTAGTCGAGCAGTGAATCTCAAACTTATATTCAACCACAAAGACCAGGAAGGTTTTTTAATGCCTCACAAAGAAGGGCACCTATTGGTAGATGGGTATCTATTTGAGCATGGTGAAGTTATTAATTACACTTTGGATGGTGTGTAAATACACCCAGTCACTACAAAGATACAGGTGTCCTTCCTAACTCAGTTGCCGGGGAGGAAGGAAACCGCTAATGAATTTCACTATGAGGCCAATAGTGACGTTACAACAGTTAAATAGTTTAATGGCTGTGATAGGAGAAAACTGAAGATGGATCAACAACATTGTAGTTACTCTACAATACTAATATATTGACAAAGAGAAAAGATGGAAGCCTGTACAGAATACAAATATTCCAAAACATGCATCTTGTTTGCAACAAGGCACTGAAGTAAAACTGCAAGAAACCTGGCAGAGCAATTAACTAATTGTATTGAATACAAAGTGTTATGTTTGGGACAAATCCAATACAACACATTACTAAGTACCACTCTCCATATTTTCAAGCATAGTGGTGGCTGCATCATGTTATTGGTATGCTTGTAATCGTTGGGGAGTTTTTCAGGATAAAAAATAAACGTAATGGAGCTCAGCATAGGCAAAATCCTAGAGGAGAACTTGGTTCAAATCCATTTTTATTATTAATTTAACCTTTATTTGACTAGGCAAGTCAGTTAAGAACAAATACAATGACGGCCTACCCCGGCCAAACCCTAACCCGGATGATGCTGGGACAATTGTGCGCCACCCTTTGGGACTCCCAATCACGGCCGGTTATGATACAGCCTGGAATCGAACCAGGGTCTGTAGTGACACCTCTGAGATGCAGTGCCTTAGACCGTTGCACCACTCAGGAGCCCACAAATGTTCCTGAGTGACCGAGTTACAGTTTTGATTTAAATCTACTTGAAAATCAATGGGAAGACCTGAAAATGGCAATGGCCAACAACCAATTTGACAGAGCTTGAAAGAATTTTTGAAAATAATAATGGGCCAATGTTGTACAATGCAGATGTGGGAAGCTCTTACAGACTTACCCAGAAAGAATCACCGCTGTAGTTGTTGCTTCTAGTATTGACTCAGGGTTGTGATGAATACTTATATAAATGAGTTATTTCTTTCATTTGCAATACATTTCTAAAACCATGTTTTGACTTTGTCATTATGTGTCATTTATTTGGAATTCAGGTTGTAACACAACAAAATGTAGAATAAGTCATGGGGTATGAATACTTTCTGAAGGCACTGTATGTAACTTCAACACTGTAAAAATAATTATAGCCCAGTGTGACCTGGTTAGTTACAATGTATCCTGTTTCCCCTGTAAACCTAAAGGCTGCAGAGGACCCCAGCTCAACCGACTGCTCCATCTTTACATTCAGTGGTCGGTGCTGTGTCTGTTTGTGAGGAAGACACACCCATCTGTACTAAAGAACATCCACAGGAGGCCACCTCACTGACGTCTTGCCAGGTAGTCACTGCATCTGTACCTGTCAAGGTAACTACTACTGTCCTTCCTGTTACGGAGGTGACAGCAACACTCACCCAGGTGACGTTTACATTGTCCTCTGCCCAGGAGACGTCAGCACCGTTACCTGTCCAGTTAGTCTGTACTCTAGATCTACCACCTGTGGACATAGTGTCAGTACTGGCGCAGGAGGTGTCAACAACGTCACCTGTCCCAGTGACGTCCACAACATCACAGACAAAGACAGTCACTACCACGGCACTACCGCTGACCCAGGTGGCTTCCTCTACACCTCCTGCCCAGGTGGCTCCCATACAGACGACTCTATCTGAGGTAATATTCTGCTGAAAACCCTCTGGCCGCTGAATATACTGCAAACATAGAAATGGGAATTCCAGATATCTGAAATATGTCTAACTTTCCTTTCTACACAGCGATCGTTATTCAAGTACTTAACAGTAATGTATATTTATGTTTGGTTACTTAAATTATGGAATCCTTTCTTCTTCTTTCTTTAGAACCTAAACGGTGACAGCTATCACCTAGGTCTAGACGTCTATCCTCAAGGTCTAGACGGGAGGCCGATCATCGCAGCCCCTGTTTTCACAAAGGTAACCTACTAATATCATCCATACTATTAATAATTAGAAGATACAGTATATACAATGTCAACTTCACCATCAATCAACAAATATGATATTATCATACATATAGTGGCCTTCAGAAATTATTCATAACCCTTGACTTATTCCACATTTTGTTGTGTTAGAGCCTGAATTCAAAATGCATTAAATATATGTATTTTCTCACTCATCTACACTTAATACCCGACGGCTACAAAGTGAAAACATGTTTTCAGACATTTACTTTGTAGCAGCACCTTTGGCAGTGATTACAGCTGTGAGTCTTTCTGGGTAAGTCTCTATGAGATTTCCACACCTGGATTGTACAATATTTGCATATAATATATGTTTAAAAAAAAATAGAATCAAATTTTACTGGTCACATACACATATTTAGATGATGTAATTGCGGGTGTAGCTAAATGCTTGTGTTCCTAGCACCAACAGTACAGTAGTATCTAACCATTCACAACAATACACACAAATCTATAAGTAAAAGAATGGAATTAAAGATATATATAAGTATTAGATCGAGCAATGTCGGAGTGGCTTTGACTAAAATACAGTAGAATAGAATACAGTATATACATATGGGATGAGTAAAGCAGTACGTAAACATTATTTAAATATTATTAAAGTGACTAGTGCTCCATTTATTAAAGTGGTCAGTGATTATTATAGTAACCGGGTGATTGCTGGCTAGTGATGGCTATTTAACAGCCTGATCGCCTTGAGATAGAAGCTGTTTTTCAGTCTCTCGGTCCCTGCTTTGATGCATCTGTACTGACCTCACCTTCTGGATGATAGCGGGGTGAACAGGCAGTGGCTCGGGTGGTTGTTGTCTTTGATTATCTTTTTGGCCTTCCTGTGACATCGGGTGCTGTAGGTGTCCTGGAGGGCAGGTAGTTTGCCCCCGGTGATGCATTGGGCAGACCGCACCTCCCTCTGGAGACCTCTGCGGTTGCGGGCGGTGCAGTTGTCGTACCAGTTGGTGATACAGCCCGACAAGTTTGTGAGGGTTTTAGGGGCCAAGCCAAATTTCTTCAGCCTCCTGAGGTTGAAGAGGTGCTATTGCGCCTTCTTCACCACACTGTCTGTGTGGGTGGACCATTTCAGATCGTCAGTGATGTGTACGGCGAGGAACTTGAAGCTTTCCACCTTCTCCACTTCTGTCCCGTTGATGTGGATATGGGAGTGCTCCCTCTGCTGTTTCCCGAAGTCCACAATCAGCTCCTTTGTTTTGTTGACGTTGAGTGAGAGGTTATTTTCCTGGCACCACACTCCCAGAGCCCTCACCTTCTCCCTGTAGACTGTCTCGTCATTGTGGTAATCAGGCCTACTACTGTTGTGTCATCTGCAAACATGATGATTACGTTGGAGACGTGGCCACGCAGTCATGGGTGAACAGGGAGTACAGGAGGGGGCTGAGCATGCACCCTTGTGGGGCCTCTGTGTTGAGGATCAGTGAAGTGGAGGTGTTGGACAGGACGGGATCAAGACCCAGGGCCTCGAGCTTAATGATGAGCTTGGATGGTAATATGGTGTTGAATGCTGAGCTATAGTCAGTGAATAGCATTCTACATAGGTATTCCTCTTGTCCAGATGGGATAGGGCAGTGTGCAATGCGATGGCGATTGCATCGTCTGTGGATCTATTGGGGCGGTATGCAAATTGAAGTGGATCTAGGGTGCCAGGTGAGGTAGAGGTGATATGATCTTGAACTAGCCTCTCAAAGCACTTCATGGAGGACAGAAGTGAGTGCTACGAGGCGATAGTCATTTAGTTCAGTTACCTTTGCTTTCTTTGGTACAGGAACAATGGTGGACATCTTGAAGCAAGTGGGGACAGCAGACTGGAATAGGGAGAGATTGAATATGTCCGTAAACACTCCAGCCAGCTGGTCTGCGCATGCTCTGAGGACACGGCCAGGGATGCCGTCTGGGCTGGCAGCCTTGCGAGGGGTAACATGCTTCAATTATTTACTTACGTCGGCCACAGAAAAAAGCTCTTCAAGCTTTGTCAAATTGGTTGTTGATCATTGCCAGACAACCATTTTCAGGTCTTGCCATAGATTTAAGTCGGCCACTCAGGAACAGTCACTGTCTTCTTGGTAAGCAACTCAAATGTAGATTTGGCCTTGTGTTTTAGGTTATCGTCCTGCTGAAAGGTGAATTCATCTCCGAGAGTCTGGTGGAAAGCAGACTGAACCAGGTTTTCCTCTAGGATTTTCCCTGTGCTTAACTCCATTACGTTTCTTTTTTTATCCTGAAAAACTCCAGAGTCCTTAACGATTACAATAACGTGATGCAGCCACCACTATGCTTCAAAATATAGAGAGTGGTATTCAGTAATGTGTTGTATTGGATTTGCCGCAAACATAACACTTTGTATTCAGGAAAAAAAGTGAATGGTTTCCTACATTTTTTGAAGTATTACTTTAGTGCCTTGTTGAGAACAGATCATAGCTAGGTAGTCTTTCAAAAAGTATTACACACAGTGAATCCATGCAACTTATTATCTGACTTGTTAAGCAAATTTTTCCTCCTGAACGTATTTAGGGTTGCCATAACAAAGGAGTTGAATACTTATTGATTCGATACATTTCAGCTTTTCAATTTTTATTAATTTGTTAAAAAAATTATGAAAAATATAATTCTACTTTAACATTATGGGGTATTGTGTATTAGGCCAGTGACCAAAAATCTAAATTGAATCCTTTTTAAATTCAGGCTGTAACACAACAAAATGTGGAAAACGTCAAAGGGGTGTGAATATTTTCTGGAGGCGCTGTAGTATATTTTAAAGGTTATGTACTTAAGAAATTGTACGTTTTGTCTGTGTGATGATGAACTGGATGGATGCCCACTCTACTTGGCCCGTCAGAGTCTGCAGGACCTTTTGGCGTCGGAGAGCCAGCTGGTGGTGCTAGAGTGTCGTGTTAAAGGGGTGCCCTCCCCCAAGGTGGACTGGTACAGAGAAGGAACCATCATAGAGGATTCCCCTGACTTCAGGATCCTGCAGAAGAGTAAGTCCAACTCCTTTACTCCTTTACTATGTTTCAGAATAATGTACATTCATCTTATGGTATTTTCTGTGATGTACAACAATTGTCTTGTATTAGTTCAGTAGTACATTTCCACTGATATGGAGCCATCTTTGAAATGATTCAACGTAAGCATTCTGAAAACTGTGAAAGTATCTCAAATAAACTTTTAAAGCAGAGTGAAAAAACAGAGTGTAAGTTCTTTAGAAGGCAATATGAGTAGCTCTATGATTTTAAACAATTATATATATATTAGCATTTTCTTATTTTTTAGAGCCTCGATCCATGGCTGAATCAGGTACGTAATTATGCAAAGGAGAGACTGTCATGGTACAATTAATATAATTGTACAATCTTAAGATGGAGCATATTTCTGCATGTATCAAAGTATTTGGTGTGGTGTGTTACTGAATAGTAAATTGTATTCGCAATATACCAGCATTAGATACAGTACTATATTTTGAAAACACGACTGGTGCTTCCCTCAGAAAGTCAACATCCTACTGTAGCCCAAGTGACATTTTCCATGAAACAGTGTACACCATTTCTCTTCCAAGATGTTTACAGTATCTGGCTGGGGCTGTAGCTACTGTAACTCCTCTGAGTAACAGCCAGTTTGCTTCGCCTCCTAAAACTCAACCTTATAAGGAAGCTTACAACCTGTGTCTGTTGAACTAACATGGTCACAGAGCCTTTCAGAGTGTCTGAAACACAGGGAAGCACTCGGGATTGGAAACATGTAGCTGCTGTGCCATTGGAAAAACTGCTCACTCACAGCATATCACAGGCAGCTGCTGGAAACTTAATTGGGGAGTACGGGCTCATAGTAATGGCTGGAACAGAATAAATGGAATGGTATCCAACACATCAAACACATGGTTTCCAGTGCTTGATTCCATTCCATAGACTCCATTCCAGCCATTATTATGAGTCTTCCTCCCCTCAGCAGCCTCCTGTGCAGCATATCCATTATATGAATGCATATTAGTTCTCTGTGACTTAGACAGCATATTGAGTAATAGCTATAAATGGAAATTCAGACATATTTTACAATGTAGAGGCTTGCTGCCTGTTTCTTTTTCACTGTGCATACTGTATACGTAAGGACAGGTTAGCTACATAGTACAGCTGCAATGCTGTTCTAGTAACTTCTCAGCCCTTTAATCTATGAGTCATGTTGCCTGAACTTCAACAGTGACATTCAGCTGGTGCTCCCCTCATCTCCTTCATTTTTGTATTCCCTTTAGAGGAAATATGCACTTTGGTTATTGCTGAGGTCTTCCCTGAAGATTCTGGAACATTCACTTGCACTGCAAGCAACAAATATGGAACTGTATCCAGTATTGCTGCACTAAGGGTGAAAGGTAACGTCACTGGCTTGCAAACAAGGTTAAGACTTGACAGTTCTATGAGTAAGATTGTATTTGGAGACTATGTTTACAGTGTCTAGTGAAAATAGAATCACCCTTGAACAGTTTGCATCTAAAAAGGATGACATTTTCCCATACATTTTCCCATTGATTTCCTATGAATAAAATGTTCACTGATCAACACAACCTACTCCACATTTTCCAAGTGAATGAAAAAGTATAGAAATAAATAAAAAAAACATAGAAGTCTTGTTTTTGAAGGTCTTCACACCACTTGCCTTGGCACATCTAAATAAGTTAAGGAGCAAATATTTTCAGACAAAATCCCACAACAATCCATCAGTTTGACATAGTTGTGGTTTTAATAGTGCTTGAGCATTAACCGGAATGTTGGTTATTTTGACCGATGTTGGTTCAATGAATTGAATTCCATTTTGTTCAGGTTTTCTTCTGTGAGCTCACTGCACACATTGAGCAGTTTCTCTAGAGATAAATCAGATCAAATCAAAGTTTATTTGCCACGTTCGCCGAATACAACAGGTAGTACAGTAAAATGCTTACTTACGGGCCCTAACCAACAGTGCAATTTTTAAGTAAAAAATAGGTATTAGGTGAACAATAGATAAGTAAAGAAATAAAAACAACAGTAAAAAGACAGTGAGAAATAACAGTAGTGAGGCTATATATAGTAGCAAGGCTATATACACTAGTGAGGCTATATACACTAGTGAGGCTATAACAGTAGCGAGGCTATATACAGGCACCGGTTAGTCGGGCTAATTGAGGTCGTACATGTAGGTATGGTTAAAGTGATTATGCATATATGATAAACAGAGGGTAGCAGCAGTGTAAAATATGGGTTGGGGGGGACACAATGCAAATAGTCCAGGTAGCCATTTGAATACCTGTTCAGGAGTCTTATGGCTTGGGGGTAAAAACTGTTGAGAAGCCTTTTGGTCCTAGACTTGGCGCTCCGGTACTGCTTGCCATGCGGTAGTAGACAGAACAGTCTATGACTGGGGTGGCTGGGATCTTTAACAATTTTCAGGGCCTCCTGGATGACAGGCAGCTTAGCCCCAGTGATGTACTGGCCCGTACGCACTACCCTCTGTAGTGCCTTGCGGTCGGAGGCCGAGCAGTTGCCGTACCAGGCAGTGATGCAACCAGTGCTCTCGATGTAGCAGCTGTGGGGGAATAGGCTTTGTCGTGCGCTCTTCAAGACTGTCTTGGTGTGTTTGGACCATTCTAGTTTGTTGGTGATGTGGACACCAAGTAACTTGAAGCTCTCAACTTGCTCCACTACAGCCCTAACGATGAGAATGGGGGCGTGCTCGTTCCTCCTTTTCCTGTGGTCCACAATCATCTCCTTAGTCTTGGTTATGTTGCGGGATAGGTTGTTATTCTGACACAACCCGGCCAAGACTCTGACCTCCTTCCTATAGGCAGTCTCGTCGTTGTCGGTGATCAGGAATTCCACTGTTGTGTGGTCTGCAAACTTAATGATGGTGTTGGAGTCGTGCCCGGCCACACAGTTGTGGGTGAACAGGGAGTACAGGAGGGGACTGAGCACGCATCCCGAGAGGCTCCAGTGTTGAGGATCAGCATGGCAGATGTGTTGCTACCAACCCTCACCACCTGGGGGCGGCCCGTCAGGAAGTCCAGGATCCAGTTACAGAGGGAGGTGTTAGTCACAGAATCCTTAGCTTAGTGATGAGTTTTGAGGGTATGATGGTGTTGAACGCTGAGCTGTAGTCAATGAACAGAATTCTCATGTAGGTTTTCCTTTTGTCCAGGTGGGAAAGGGCAGTGTGGAGTGCAATCGAGATTGCATCATCTGTGGATCTGTTGGGCGGTATGCCAATTGGAGTGGATCTAGGGTTTCTGGGATAATGGTGTTGATGTGAGCCATTACCAGCCTTTCAAAGCACTTCATGGCTACAGACCTGAGTGCCATGGGTCTGTAGTCATTTAGGCAGATTGCCTTAGTGTTCTTGGGCACAGGGACTATGGCGGTTTGGTTGAAACATGTTGGTATTACAGACTCAATCAGGGACATGTTGAAAATGTCAGTGAAGACACCTGCCAGTTGGTCAGCACATGCCCGGAGCACACATCCTGGTAATCCGTCTGACCCCTCGGCCTTGTGAATGTTGACCTGTTTAAAGGTCTTACTCACATTGACTACAGAGAGCGTGATCACACAGTTGTCCGGAACAGCTGATGCTCTCATGCATGCCTCAGTGTTGCTTGCCTCGAAGCGAGCATATAAGTGATTTAGCTCATCTGGTAGGCTTGTCACTAGGCAGCTCGCGGCTGTGCTTCCCTTTGTAGACTGTAATAGTTTTCAAGCCCTACCACATAAGACGAGCATCGGAGCCAGGGTAGTATGATTCAATCTTAGCCCTGTATTGGCGCAATGTCTGTTTGATGGTTCATCGGAGGGCATAGCAAGATTTCTTTCCGGGTTAGAGTCCCGCACCTTGAAAGCGGCAGCTCTCGCCTTTAGCTCAGTGCGGATGTTGGAATTGTGGTCAGATTTACCAAATGGAGGGCGAGGGAGAGCTTTGTAGATGATCAAACCGAACTGTGCGATGTAGTAGGGAGTTGTAGTTTACAATAGGCCAATATTACATACATACATACATACATACATAGTTTACTGCAGAAAACGCTGTAATGAACTACAATGACCATATTTCATTGCGGGCCTACTTGTCCGGTCGGTGTGTTTCTTTTACGCCTGCTACAGTAGGTTAGTGTGGGGCAGACAAAGAGAGAAGAGACAGAAGAATGCAAGATTGAGTGGGATAGAGAGCAGTTGCTTCGCGAGGTATCTCTACCTGAAAATACATGATCTAATTGATTGATAGTTGGTATTCAGCGGTCATAAAAGTATAGTTTACTTTCAAGAACTACTAAAATGGTGATATTGTCAGACAGCATAGGTAGCAGCTCTAAAGAAACGAGATGATGACTTGGAATGTAATAATAAAGCCATCAAATAAAACAAATGTAATGTACACAACAACTGAAATATTTTATTCAAGTAAAGTAATGTGAATAAATGATTGTCAATAAGTGAAAGCAGTAATAGGCAGTGACTACCATCACTGAACATTTATTAATTGTTTTATTCTATGTTACAGCATTGAACCCACATAGGCAGTTAATGATCAAAAACATTATCGTAACCGAAATCAATAACCGTGATTATTTTTTTTATAGTAGAACCGAAACTCAACTGACCTTAAAAATCACTAATTGCTCAGCACTTGGTTTGAATGATTTGAGAACAAATTCCCCTGTCTCCGTAAGGTCCTTCAATTGGATTCTGAATGTCAAACAATGATTCAACCTCAGAGCCACCAATGAGCTTTAAAAGCATGTCTGGGATACATTTTTAGACAGGCATAGATCAGGGGAGGTTAATAAATAATTTGAAGACACTGAATATCCCTTTGAGTGTAGTCAAGTATGGTAATTCATCTGTGGATGGTGTATCATATCACCCAGACACTGCAAAGGTCTGGCCATGGAAACTGGAAAATGGAAACTGCTCAGGGACACCACTATCAGGTTTAGGATTATTTTAAAACAGACACATAATTCATTTGCTGAGCTGAGAGAAAACTGTGCAAGGATCAACAACATTGCATTCACTCCACATACTTGTATGAAAAAGTAAAAATCCACTCCAAATGATCAATTCTGTTTGCAACAAGAACGTTAAGTAATAGTGCAAGACAACATGGGAAAGAATTAAAGTTTTTGGCCTAAATGAAAAACTTCAGGTTTGGGTCAAATCCAATACAACACATTACAGAGTGAAACCCTCAGTACTTTAAAGTTTTGTGGTGGCAGCATCATATTATGGGTGTGCTTGTCACTGGCAGGGACTGGGGAGTTTGTCAGGATCAAAATAAATAGAAAGGAGCAAAGCCCAGTTAAAAAGTAAGAGGAAGACCTGCCTCAGTCTTCTGTAAACCTAACCCTGGAAAATAGTTTTATTTTTCAGCTGGACAATTACAATATCTAAGATACGCCAGAATAGTCTCAGTCCTGGGTCCTGACTAAATCTGCTTGAAAATCAGAGACAAGGTTTCAATATTGCTGTCCATCAATGATTCCCAACTAAATTTACTGAGCTTCAGCAATTTTGACCAAAACAATGGATAAATGTTGCCCTAAGATTTGGTGGAAGCATCTTTGGCAGCAATTACACCTGTGAATTATTTTGAGTAAGATTCTACCAAGTATTAACTCTGGGTTGTGAAGACATACATAATCAAGAAATCGTCATTTAAATATATATAAATATATAACTATATATATATATATATACACAGGTATATATTTTTTTTTAAATGTTCTATAATTTTTTGTTCACTTTGAAAATGTGGAGTAGGTTATGTAGATCAGTAGGAGTTCATTTCAAGGCAGCAAAATGGGAAAACTGTGCAAGGGGTGTTTAGACTTTCACTAGGTACTGTACTTATCCTTCTCTCTGTACCTCATTAGGCAATGATAACACCAACAACAACCACGTGAAAACTCCACACAAGTCCACACAAGTCCCAGAGCCCTTTTCATTAGATCTCACTCCTCCCAGTCTAAAGCCTCAAGCTGAGGTTCCTGTGACCAACAGCATCAAGCCTCACTCCAACACCATCCGCCTGGATCCGCTCAGTTCCAGCACGTTACGACTGGACCCTCTGAGCACCAGTACCCTCCGTCTAGATCCTCTGAGCTCCAGCATGCTGCGCCAGGACCCTGTCAGCATCAGCATGCCCAGTCTGGACCCACTAATCCTGGGCAGCAGCCCCAGGATAGGCACCCGTAGCTCCAGCACATCTTGTCTGGATCCACTCTACCTGAGCACCCCTCACTCAGATCTGTCTACTAGCTCCAGCAGGGAACTTCCTGAGCCCAAGACTGACCATGATGACTCCAGAGCCTTCTCAGTGTTATCAGACCCTGCCGTTGGCCTGAGTCCTAAGGTGGAAGGGACTCCTTTCCATAAACCTGAGCCCCCTCCCCCTGTAAACCTCCCTGATCCCCCCACCTCCTCTTGCCTCAAGCCTGGGGTTCTGGTGAGCCACAACGGGCCCAGGTCCAGCTCCAGGGTAGGCCTCCGTGTGCACTTTAAACTGCCTGAGAATGAGACAGACAACGAGAGTGAAACATCCGATAGCCATTCATTTGAAGATATGTCACAGTTGGCCAATAAGGAACCACCTCCAGTCCTGGCCAAGCCCAAACTGTGAGTATTCTAATTAGAGGTTCACAGCAAAGCTTAGATTCATTTTTTTGCTTGATATTGTCAAATAACTCAAGCATAGATTGGTGACTTTTTTTCTAATTTGTCACACAGAAACTGGAGGCCATGGGTAACTTGTTCGACAAGAATAGCACCTATTGTCTATAGGTGGTGCTGTAATAAGCAGTCTCGCTTAAAACCTCATTATCTGAGTTATTGATAAATCAGAAAGTCAGATTGTTCATGCCCATTTCAATCCTTTCTCAATCCACTTCACAATGCTATCAACTTGAAACGTTTTAGGGTCAGGATGAACCATGATGTACCATTTTAAAGGTGCAATATGCAGAAATTGCTCCATTCCCTGGTTGCTAAAATTCTAATAGTTCCCCTAATTTAACTTTACCAAACAAGTGTAGAGAATCATTGTACAATCTAAACCAATTTGAAATATCTTTCTAATAACCAAAAATATTGTATTTTCAGCTGGTGTACAAACCCAAAAGTAAAAGATGCAGAAACAAAACCTAAGAACGGGAAGCATAGCAATAGTGCACATAGAACAGATCTACCACTTCCTAGACTTGCGGTCAATGAGAATGACAGATCTAAAACACACATTTCTATATGAATTTGGTTGGTTTGCCCAAAACATTACATATTGCAGCTTTAAGTTTGGCATTGATATCTTAAAAAAATAAGGAAACTATTAACAATTCACTTTTTTGACACTAATGCTTAAAGTAATCGTAAAAAAATCTTATTCTCATGGACTAAAAGTCTTATTCGATCAAAATGTGGTCTTTGAGCTCATCACAATAGTCCTTAAAGAGTGAGAAAAGAATGTTGATGCATTCAAACATGGTCACACTATACGCTAATATGCTAAAACATCTGTTTTGGGGAGATGCTGTGTTATCACATGCAGAATTGCCTTTTGTAGGATACCTGGAGGCATTAATATCTGTTGGGTGATTGGTTGAGGTTTCTAGGTTGCGTAACGTCTCTCCGAGCCCTTACCAAAACACAAAACATGGCGGACAGTTTCTCTCGAATCGGATCTTAAACCAGTAGTGACCACTAACTACAATGACAGTACACCTCAAATTAAAAGGTTAATCTAACCTAGATTTCATACTAGAGCAATAACTACTGTTCAAGAGGATTTTGTCTCATGCACGTTAATGTCACGTTTATATTATGCAGACAAACAATGTGAAATATTGTGATTAGTATATCTGTATGATCACTTATTTTTGCCCTATTATATGGTCTGAATTTAGTGAAGGTGGATCTATTATTCGGTGAAATTAGAAACTGGAAGTCCTGCTACTTGCACAGTATTTCAGCTGTGAGAGTGTATTGAAGTATTTTGGAAGGCTAATGTGGGGTGTACCAACTGAGATTTAAATCAACATGGTAATTCTTTCACTGATTGCACATAAAGGAAGATAGTTCCTAAATAATAGAGTGCTTGATTTGTTATCCAGCTGATCTTGTGTCCTTTCTGTCATCCGATGAACCCCATGCATTGCTGCTCGCAGCTATATTTCTTAAGTATTCTTCAATGTATTTTGTATCACTTAACTTAAGACAAATCCTAACTTAAGACTAGTCCCAAGACTCAGAGTGACAGCCTCACATGATATGGTGACAACTGTTAAATATCTAGTCAGACAACAAACTATTAGTTTTATCACCATTTTTTTTCCCTAAATTTGCACCGACAGTTGATTTTATGATGAAAACGCTTTATTCTGAAAGTAATTCTAAAAAGTGTTTGGTTTCAGGATGTATTTTTGCGTTTACGGTCCTTGTTTTGAAGTAAAGCAAGCAGCTTGAGTTGTGTGGGCTGTATTTAGAACAGCTAACATTAGGGAGCTCGAGAGGAGACCCTCCCACCTCTATCTGACGTGCTCAGTTTTCATTTGTCTACTGAATACATATCTGTGCTTAACTATGTGGAGATTACAACTACAAAAAACTGAGGATGGTCATTTCTTAATGTAAGTGCAATGTTATGCTTTTGTGCATGCTAGAAATCTTTGCACACGGGCATTGTGTTTGTCATTTTTTTGTCGGGAAGAAAGAAGTACGTCTGCCTCTAAGGTGAAGTGTTTTGCATAGTGTTAATAATTGTTATTGATTCAGTTATTGATAAGTTATTGTCTCCTTTTCACTTTATGTTATCAAAGTGACTGATATTGAATGTGAAACGAATGTGAAAAATGCTAGGATAATGTTGCAATGAAAGCTTTTCTTATACCAATCATGATACAGCACATTACTGACATTTCCAGTTGCAGAGTGTGTTTAGAGTCTGGATGTTCCTATACCTTAAAAGGGCAGACTATTTCCCCAACCAGCCCCTGAAAGGCACATTGTGGTCATTACCTTTTAGGGAACTGTGTTTAGAGTATTTGTAGTTATTTGGTGACGAACACATTAAGACTTTTGAACAAACAAAATATGATTTTTATTATAGCCTGATCTCAAGTCTGTTTATACTGTCCTGGCAACTTCTGTTGTTTGGCGTGACAATGGCCATAGGAGCTGGCAAGACAGCACAAACCGATCTGGGACCAGGCTAGGTTTATTATACACTGAGTATACCAAACATTAGGAACACCTTCCAAATATTGAGTTGCATCCCCCTTTTGCCCTCAGAACAACCTAATTTCGTCGGAGCATGGACTCTACAAGGTGTCGAAAGCGTTCCATAGGGATGCTGGCCCATGTTGACTCCAATGCTTCCCACAGTTGTGTCAAGCCACAGTTGTGTCAAGTTGGCTGGATGTCCTTTGGGTGGTCGATCATTCTTGTTACACATGCGAAACGGTTAAGTGTTAAAAATGCAGCATCGCTGCAGTTCTTGACACAAACCGCCTGGCACCTACTATCATACCTCGTTGAAAGGCACTTAAAACTTTTGTCTTGCCCATTCACCCTCTGAATGGCACACATACACAATCCATTTCTCAAATGGTCTCAAGGCTTAAAAATCCTTCTTTATCCTGTCTCCTCCCCTTCATCTGCACTGATTGAAGTGGATTTAACAAGTGACATTAATAAGGGATCATAGTTTTCACCTGGATTCACCTGGTCCGTCTATGTTATGGAAAGAAAAAAAGTTGTGTATACTCAGTATGTAAAGTGTTAATGTTCTTAACATCTTCCATCTCTGTTTTCTCAGAGACCCTGTCCAGCTGCAGCTTCTACACAACCAGGTGCTTATGGAGCAGCAGCAGACGGACACTGAGCCAACCGGAGCCACCCAGAGTCAACCGGAGGCATCTGCCTGGCCAGCCCGAAAGCAACCCGAGCCCCAGCCCCAGCTCCAGCACCAGCAAAGCCTACCCCGTTCATCTACCCCCATGCCCCTGCATTCCACCCACCCCGCACCCATACTGACCATAGCCCCAACACCCTTACTCAACTTCACCCCTGTGACAACACTGAACACTACCCCTGCAACCCAGCTAAACACTAGTGCCCCTGCACCCCTGCTTAACATTGCCTCTGCACCCCTACTGAACCCATACGCAACCCAATCTTATTTTCTTTCTTCTTCTTCACCCCTGCTAAACACAAGCCCTGTACCAGCAATAAACACTACCTCTGCACTACTACTGAACACAGCCCCTCCTGCACCCATTATGGGTACCCTGCCATCCCCTCCTCAACTGAAGACAGCTTCATCTTGTATGAGCTCCCCTCCATCTGCCCCTCTGCTGAGTACTGTTCCTGCACCCCACCTGCATACCAGCCCTGCATCCCCACCCTATATGACCCTGCAAAACACCACCCATTCTTCCCAGCTGAACTTAGCCCCCTTATCCCTGCCTAAATCTATTCACGTACCCCAGTTTAACACACCTCTCATACCTCATCTGAATACAGCCCCCACAGCATCTCTCAGCTCCATCCCTGCAGCTTTCAACAGGGCCCCTACAACCATGCAGAACACCTCCCCCTCCCCCCTTCTTAGAACAACTCATGCCTCCCTCCTCAACCTGGCTCCCATTTCGCAGAGCTTCAACTATGCTAGGCCAAAAGAGTTTATCACTGCCCAGACTCCCCTCTCTCCAGTCAGGAGTCCCTCCCCTACAGAGTCCCCAGTTCCGTTGCTCCACGAGCTGGCTGCCGAGCTCAACTCCTCCAACCCCAACCTGTTCTCTCCACAACCCAGAGTCTTCCCCACCAGAGTCCTCAAGTCACCGACTAGCCCCCCTTCCTTCATGTCTTCCCCCACCTCCCCCACCCTTTTGCCTGCTGCCTACCTCAACTCTGTGTTCACCCTGCCACAGCAGTCACCCCCACAGGCAGCGTCCCCGACCTCCAGCACCTCCTCCCCCAGCCCCATCCAGAACCATGTGGCCTTCCTCAGCTCTGTCCTGCCCTCTCTACACACCACACAAGCCACCAACTCGATGGGCCTGCCCAGGAGTGCCCATGGGTAAGACCCTATGGTTCCTGAATTCCCGGGAAACATTCCCAACGTTCCCAGGTTTTTCTATAAATCCTTGTTGGAGGATTCCTAGAACTGGGAGGGAATAAGCAGGGGTGGAATCCTTCAACTCGGAATCCTGCAACCGGGATTTTGGAAAACTCTGGGAACTTTGGACCTCTTACCTTACACTTCAATTCATCATATTACAGTTTTACATATTGTAAAATACATTTTTGCTAATACATTTGTTTTGATCCACAGGCCACCTCAAGGCATGCAGAAGAAGTTGCCTACAAGCACTCGTCCCATGTCAGATGTTGACATTCGTAGCAGCCAACAAACCCTCCTCCAGGATATGGAGAAAAAGCTTAGGTTCAATGAAGATTTTATGCGTGGTCACGTACAACAGGTATCGGATATATCCCTTCAATTGTACTGTTATTCCCTAAGGCATAGTACTTCCATTATGGGGTGGCAGGTAGCCTAGTGGTTAGAGCTTTGGACTAGTAAACGAAAGGTTGCAAGATCGAATCCCCCGAGCTGACACGGTCAAAATCTGTTGTTCTGCCCCTGAACAAGGCAGTTTGACCCACTGTTCCTAGGCCGTCATTGAAAAATAAGAATTTGATCTTAACTGACTTGCCTAGTTAAATAAAGGTAAAATAAATAGATTGACTGAATATGCAACTAAATGAACGAGTACTTGATTGATGTAGTAATGTGGCTTGGAGTGGAACCAACAAAGGAACCGAGTGATCTCAAATAAATAAAGTATTATTCTTCTACAAATTCTTTACAACCCAACACATTCCTGCATGGCGCATTCTCACTTTCTTCCCATTTGCTATTCTGACATTCTTATTACAGTTCTATTTTGTTCTCCTTTTACATCGCAAGTGGAGCAAAGTGATACAATGTGAAACGATATGGAAGAAGTTAGAAAATGCATTCATCTAAACCGAGAGATCAGCAGTGCATCAGCAATCATTCCTTTTCCAATCATTCATTTTCCATATTCATTCATCAAGTACGTCTACCATATAACAACATGCAGATCATTTCAATCACAAATGAGTGGTAGTAACGTGTGTGTGTCCATTAGTGTGTTTGTGTTCATCAATCATCCCTATCTTCTCATAGAAGCAGACTACTTTTGTGGGGAAAACAGCGAGCAGACCCCTCGGACCAAACATTCCTGCCACTGTCTTTAACTATGACGAGGTACAGCGAACATCTCTCCCTCCCAAACATTTCTTTGCTCAGAACGTTTGGTAACACATTACATTAAGTTGCTCTTAAACCTGTGCAGAAAGACTGTATTTACACCGGTGACAACATTAGATTAACATGTTGTTGCAGTGCATTTGGAAAGTATTCTTGACCCCTTGACCTTTTCCAAATTCTGTGACGTTACAGCCTTATTCTAAAATGTATTAAATTGTGGGTTTTTTCCTCATCAATCTACACACAGTACTCCATAATGTCAATGCAAAAATTGTTTTTTAGTAATGTTTGCAAATGTATTAAAATCAAAAATGGAAATATCACGTTTACCTAAGTAGTCAGACCCTTTATTCAGTACCTTTGGCAGCGATTACAGCATCGATTATTCTTGGGAATAACAATACAAGTTTGGCACACCTGTATTTGGGGAGTTTCTTCTATTCTTCTTTGCAGATCCTCTCAAGCTCTGTCAGGTTGAATGGGGAGCGTCGCTGCACAGCTATTTTCAAGTCTCCAGTGATGTTTGATCGGGTTCAAGTCCGGGCTCTGGCTGTGCTACTCAAGGGCATTCAGAGATGTGTCCCGAAGCCACTCCTGCATTGTCTTGACTGTGTGCTTAGGGTCGTTGTCCTGTTGGAAGGTGAAACTTCGCCCCAGTCCGAGGTCCTGAACGCTCTGGAGCAGGTTTTCATCAAGGATCTGATTTCTCTCTGTACTTTGCTCCATTCATCTACTCTCCCAGGCCCTCCTGCTGAAAAACATCCCCACAGCACGATGCTGCCACCACCATATTTTCCAACTCCATGCGGGCTGTCATGTGCCTTTTACTGAGGAGTGGCTTTCGTCTTGCCAATCTACCATAAAGGCCTGATTGGTGGAGTGCTGCAGAGATGGTTGTACTTCTGGAAGGTTCTCCCATCTCCACAGCGGAACTTTGGAGCTCTGTCAGAGTGACCATCAGGTTCTTGGTCACCTCCCTGACCTAGGCCCTTGTCCACCGATTGCTCAGTTTGACCGGGCGGCCAGCTCTAGGAAGAGTCTTGGTGGTTCCAAACTTCTTCCATTCAAGAATGATGAAGGCCACTGTATTCTTGGGGACCTAAAACGCTGCAGAGATTTTTTTGGTACCCTTCACCAGATCTGACCCTCGACACAATCCTGTCTCAGGGCTCTACGGACAATTCCTTCGACCTCATGGCTTGGTTTTGAATTTACCACAGATGGACGCCAATCAAGTTGTAGAAACATCTCAAGGATGATCAATGGAAACAGGACGCACCTGAGCTCAATTTCGAGTCTCATAGCAAACGGTCTGAATAGGTATATAAATAAGGTATTTCTGGTATTTATTTTGAATACATTTGCTAAAATAAAAAAAATGTGCTTTGTCAAAATATTTCATCCATTTTAGAATAAGGCTGTACCATAACAATGTGTGGGAAAAGGAAGGGGTCTGAATACTTTCTGAATGCACTGTACATAGTACCTCAGTAAATGCTTAATGGAATTGAACTGGTTTTTGTAATTACACAAGGAATTGGAACTATTCCTTATTCCACTTGCGTAACAACTAAAAAACCACTCAAGGCCATTGCAATTACAAAGCGATAAAAAATATGACGTATTGTGAGTGTAGTAATTACAGCGTCACTATACAGGTATAACAGCAACGTAATGTAAAGTGTTAGTGAATGTTCAAAACCGTTTTTTTAACTGGTATGTATGGGATGTATATTCATATATCCAAACACTGTAGTTAATTCATCATCCTAATCAGGCACTTTTAAAGTATGTGTTAACTAATATCCATTGCATGAATAATCCAAACAATTTCCAAACTGAAGGTATACGTATTGACCACAGTCATGTAATGTGATGCCCCAAATAGGCTGAGGTATATGACATTCTAAGATTTGAGCAACCTTCAACGTTTCTTGCATATGAAATGTGCATAAAAACTTTCCTTTCAAATGTTACATTTCAACTGATGCCATGGGTCCCATCTGTTGTTCCTCTGAAAGTAATTTGTGTTGTAATGTTGTCATAATTTCACTACATTTAAAATACCACTAACATTACCACTACCATTAATCTTTTCTGTTCCATTACCTCAGGTCCTCAGGAGAAAAATAAAAAAGTTGACGTATCAAGATAGAAATCTGTTGGAATTTGAATTGTTGGAATGATGTGTTCTTTGATATTTTTCGCCAGGAATGCTTAGCTTGATATTTTAGTCCAAATGTGTTCTCTGTTCTCTGTTTTACCCTCAACTTCTGTTGTATTTTGTGTAGTAGGGATCAGTCCAATACCAAGGGAGAGTGATAAGAGGAATGCCACTGCATGATACATTTTAAGGTTTAAAGCTGCACTCCTCAATCTTTTTTTCGGCCCACAGTGAGACCAGAACAGTTGTCTTTGTAAACTGAAGGCTGGTAAATGTAACTGCCTCTTTTTGCTACTTTTTGAATCAAAATAGATTGAGGAGTACATCTTTAACCATGGTTGGATGTCAATTCCATTTAATTCCACTGGAATTCTAATGTTCTTCATTACTTTTCAATTAGGATTATTCGAATTGGATTGAGTTCAACCCTGCCTTTAATACAATATCCCAATTGATTAGTGGTGATATTGTGCTCTGGGTCTGATTCCTCTGTCAATCCACTCAAGTAAATACTCACCCAAACAGTTTCTGACATGTCTTTTTAGGAGTACAAAGTGTCCAACTTTGAGCAGAGGCTGTTGAGTGAGATAGAGTTCCGTCTGGAGCGCACGCCAGTCGAAGAGTCTGATGATGAGGTACAACACGATGAGAGCCCGACAGGGAAGTGCGTCGCGCCCATATTCGACAGGAAGCTGAGGAACTTCAGGGCCATGGAGGGTGTCCCTATGACGTTCTCCTGTAAAGTGGTGGGGATCCCCGTACCGAAGGTGAGACAGCACGCCCATTGTCTCTAGATATGTTTTCACCCACACTGTTTTCATCCAAAGTAACTTACAGTACAGTGAGTACAAAGGTTCTTAGTATGTGATCCCATCAGAAATTGAACCCACAACCTTAGTGTTGCGCTATCAACACTCTTACCAACTGAGCCACACAGGACCACACAGACGGTCAATGTTTTATTTGCCAACGCCAGGCAAATAAAAAATGTTGGATCATATTTGGGGGTCGCCCGGGATCTGGACATATACTCAAAGTTTGTTAGAAATCTCCCTTTCGCTTCAACACCACTTCAGGTTTACTGGTTCAAGGATGGCAAGCAGATCTTGAGGAAAAATGATCATTATAAGAAGATACGAGAGGGGGACGGAACCTGTGTTCTACACATAGAGGTCACCAATAACGACGATGATGGCAACTACACTGTCATGGCAGCTAACCCCCAGGTAACCGAACCACCTGTAATCACCTTTCTTACCCCTTCACTAAATCGGATTTGTTGATTAATGAATGAATGCTCACCAGGGACGAATCAGCTGCTCTGGTCATTTGATCATCCAAACGGGTCCTCTCCGAAACCGAATGACACCTATGATTCACTCTCAGAGGTGAGCAGGACTGACTGAGTGTGCATTGGGATCTGCAGAGGTAAGAAGAACCCTCTTCAGGTTGGAGAGCCAGCATGATTGCAGCTCTTAATGTTTTGTGGAGGCTACTTACAGTAAGATCCCAGATGTACATATTGCCCAGACTACTGTTGAACAGCCCTCATAGCAACCATAAACCAATATATCGTTAAACCCATCAGAGAAAAATACATTGTTTTATCTCTATGATAGCAACATGAATCTCATGCATCGTTGTATGGGCTCCCGAGTGGCACAGCGGTCTAAATAAGAATTTGTTCTTAACTGACTTGCCTAATTAAGTAAAACATTTAAAATCATAATAAAATTAGCGATAGCGATTAGCGATTGCAGATGACAAGATATCTCAGCAACACCAGGGCCAATATACATGTACTGTAACATGTTCAGCACATCCCTACAGGGTGCGGGCCCGCATACAGGAAGTAGAAGAGGGTGAACCAACCCAGGAGCGCTTCTTCCGACCTCACTTCCTCCAGGCTCCAGGGGACATGGTGGCTCACGAGGGCAGAGTCTGTAGATTAGACTGCAAGGTATGTCCTCTCTGGATGAAATAACCCTGGACTTGTAAATAAGCAATGGGCATTTAATACATTTTAGAATGACTATTAAAAAAGATCATTACTATAAACCAGTTAGGATAGCCTTTGCAGATAGATAGGACTGCACACATCTCACAAGAAGTGTTGTGTGTTTCTCTGTTTTCCAGGTGAGTGGCCTACCAAACCCAGAGCTGATGTGGCTGATCAACGGGAGGCCCATCTACCCAGACGTCTACCACCGGATGCTGGTGAGGGAGAACTGCGTCCATTCCCTTGTCATAGACCCTCTAAAACAGGACGACGCTGGGACATACACCTGCATCGCCAGCAACAAAGCAGGACAGAGCTCCTTCGGTCTGGAGTTAAGAGTTGTGGGTAAGAGTTCTCAAAGCAATGAAGCATTTTCAATGAACCCGAATAGTGTACCTCATGATAACAAATGAGTATTTCATGATTATTAAAGATTTATACGCATTTATGATGACTAGGTAATCAGTGAGAGCTTTTGAATAAGTACAAAGTCCAAACCATGAATTGGTTGTTGTAGTGATGTGTGCCATTAGAATTAATAAGTAGTAGTAATTGTACATGACAGAGAAGAACTATTCTTTGCCCTTTCAGAAAAAGAGATGAAGCAGGCCCCCCAGTTTGTGGAGAAGCTCCAGAACACAGGCATCGCAGAGGGCACCCCCGTCCGACTGGAGTGCAGGGTTCTGGGCATGCCTCCACCTGTTATCTATTGGAAGAAAGACAACGACACCATTCCTCACACCAAGGCCAGAGTCAGGTTAGTGTTCCCTAACTAACCTCTCCCCTTCCAACCAGAGAGGTGACTGCCCATCCTGTGGGTGCACTTATATTAAAACACATGAAGACAAGAGGCAAAACAAAACCATGCTTAGCGATGTCGGTACATGCCAAATTAGCTTAGACTTTTTGAGATTAGAATATTGTTGCCTGTTATTCACACAAAAAAAAACATTTAAAAAAAATAGATCACAGTGAATATATACATTTATTATGATCATTTAATTGAAGAGATGAATTTTGATTCTAGCATACACCAGGATGCCACTGGATATGTTTGCCTCCTGATTCAGCCTACCAGGAAAGAGGATGCTGGCTGGTACACCGTATCAGCAAAGAATGAGGCTGGAATTGTTTCATGCACAGCCAGGCTAGACATCTATGGTAAGTTCAATTCAATACAACTTTCAAACAGCTTTATTTTACCCACCAGTGTTTATTGTAATAGTTTTGAATTAGTTAATAGTTGCTAATGATTGTGCTTAAAATATATCAAGATATCAAATAAATGCACAATAATACCCAACGCTACAGTGCCTTCAGAAAGTATTCACGCCACTTGACTTTTCCCACATTTTGTTGTGTTACAGCCGGAGTTTAAAATTGATTAAATTGAGATTTTGTGTCACTGGCCTTCACACAATAACCCATAATGTCAAAATGGAATTATGGTTTTAGAATTTCTTATACAAATTAACACAAAATAATAAAGTTAAAATGTAATCCATTTTGAATTCAGGCTGTAACACAACAACATTTTGAATACATCAAGTGGTATGAATACTTTCTGAAGGCACTGTGTCTCTGTTGTCTGCAGCCCAGTGGCATAAGCAGGTCCCTTTGCCTATGAAAAAAGCTCCGCGGCAGGGCAGTCGCTATGCAGTGCTGACCGGCCAAGGCCTGGACATCAAATCTGCCTTCCCCACGACGGACAATAGCCCCATCCTGTTCTCCAGCTCCCCTGTGGAGGCACAGCTGGAGAGTGAGGAGCTGTGAGGAGCAGACACACTTCACCAGAGGGTTGTAAAAGTCTGTAACCTTCCCATAATGCACAGGTTTTTCTGAAATTCCAAAAGTTTAGGAAAGTTTGAGAATTTTGTCACCACCACCACTTTAATCACTACTGGCCCTTTGAGTCTACAAACTTCTCTTCTCTGGAGTCTCATAGGGCTGGTTTCCCAGACACAGATTCAGCCAAATCCTGGACTAAAAAGCATGCCCAATAGAGAATCTCCATTGAAAGTGCTTTTAGTTCAAGACTAGGCATAATCTGTGTCTGGGAAACTGGGTCCCAGAGTTGAGTCTGCTCTAACACCTCCTAATGACTAATCTACTAGTTCATCTAATCTGTGGTGGCCAGTGGGATGGAAGAGCAGGACTATAATCTTAGCAGTTTGTGTCATCTGGTTTGTGTGATACATTTGATGTGATACATTGAAATTACAATGACAAAAACGGTTAGATTTACAACTGGCAACCTAATGCTCTGTTTGTTTTTCTGCCATTCCTATTGAATTGTATCATTTGAAGCGTCTTATTCACACAAAACAGACAAACTTGCCAAGTTTTAGTTCACTATCATCTTTTGATAGGTCTGATTTGTTTATGGTTCATTTTGTTCTACTTTTTGATTAGTTAGTTTGATATTGAGAAGGTTTTTGAATGTAGATGATCATGACATACTTTCATCATCATACACTTCAACCTGTTCTTTATCTTTAGCAAATTGACTATTTCGTTTGGACGTGGTTGTTGTATGGTTTGTTTTTATTTCAAACGTATATATTTGTGTCAAATAAAGATAGTTTATTTTAATGTTTATATAAAATATATGTGCATTAAATGTAAATCAAAGAAATACACTAAAGGAAAGCCAAACTGACAAAGTGTATATACAGTGGGGAGAATAAGTATTTGATACACTGCCGATTTTGCAGGTTTTCCCACTTACAAAGCATGTAGAGGTCTGTAATTTTTAATCATAGGTACACTTCAACTGTGAGAGCCGGAATCTAAAACAAAAATCCAGAAAATCACATTGTATAATTTTAAAGTAATTAATTTGCATTTTATTGCATGACATAAGTATTTGATACATCAGAAAAGCAGAACTTAATATCTGGTACAGAAGCCTTTGTTTGCAATCACAGAGATTATACGTTTCCTGTGGTTCTTGGAAGACCCAGCCACAACCCATCTTCAATACTCTTACTGAGGGAAGGAGGTTGTTGGCCAAGATCTCGCGATACATGGCCCTATCCATCCTCCCCTCAATACGGTGCAGTCATCCTGTCCCCTTTGCAGAAAAGCATCCCCAAAGAATGATGTTTCCACCTTCATGCTTCATGGTTGGGATGGTGTTCTTGGGGTTGTACTCATCCTTCTTCTTGCTCCAAACACTGCGAGTGGAGTTTAGACCAAAAAGCTCTATTTTTGTCTCATCAGACCACATGACCTTCTCCATTCCTCCTCTGGATCATCCAGATGGCCATTGGCAAACTTCAGATGGGCCTGGAAATGCCCTGGCTTGAGCAGGGGGACCTTGCGTACGGTGCAGGATTTGAATCCATGACGGCGTAGTTTGTTACTAATGGTTTTCTTTGAGACTGTGGTCCCAGCTCTCTTCAGGTCATTGACCAGGTCCTGCCGTGTAATTCTGGGCTGATCCCTCACCCTCCTCATGATCATTGATGGCCCACGAGGTGAGATCTTGCATGGAGCCCCAGACCGAGGGTGATTGACTGTCATCTTGAACTTCTTCCATTTTCTAATAATTGTGCCAACAGTTGTTGCCTTCTCACCAAGCTGCTTGCCTATTATCCTGTAGCCCATCCCAGCCTTGTGCAGGTCTACAATTTTATCCCTGATGTCCTTACACCCTCTCTGGTCTTGGCCATTGTGGAGAGGTTGGAGTCTGTTTGATTGAGTGTGTGGACAGGTGTCTTTTATACAGGTAATGAGTTCAAACAGGTGCAGTTAATACAGGTAATGGGTGGAGAACAGGAGGGATTCTTAAAGAAAAACTTACAGGTCTGTGAGAGGCGGAATTCTTACTGGTTGGTAGGTGATCAGATACTTATGTCATGCAAATTAATTACTTAAAAATCATACAATGTGATTTTCTGGATTTTTGTTTTAGATTCCGTCTCTCACAGTTGAAGTGTACCTATGATTACAAATTACAGACCTCTACATGCTTTGTAAGTAGGAAAACCTGCAAAATCGTCAGTGTATCAAGTACTTGTACTCCCCACTGTAGCAAGTACTATGAATATGACCAGGTGAATCCAGGTGGAAGATATGATCCCTTGTTGTTGTCACTTGTTAAATTCACTTCAATCAGTGTAGATGGAGGGGTGGAGACTGGTTAAATAAGTATTTTTAAGCCTTGAGACAATTGAGACATGGATTGTGTGTGTGCCATTCCTAGGGTGAATGGGCAAGACAGAATATTTAAGTGCCTGGGTTTTTCACGCTCAACAGTTTCCTGTGTGTATCAAGAATGATCCACCACCCAAAGGACATCCAGCCAACTTGACACAACTGTGGGAACCATTGGTGAACATGGGCCAGCATCCCTGTGGAACGCTTTCGACATCTTGTGGAGTCCATGCCCCAACGAATTGAGGCTGTTGCAACTCAACATTAGGAAGGTGTCCTTAATGATTTGTACACTCAGTGTATATAGCCAGCTCTACTATGAATATGTCTTTACAATTTGATATCTAGAATTGGTTTGAAAATATGATTGAGTTCACCTTGATGTTCAATTAAACCAGAATATTTCACATCGAATTACATGATTTGTAAATGCACACTTTTGCACTGTGATCCTGTTGTGTTTTGAGTCCATACTGATAGCATATGGAAAAGCAAGTGAACTACTGTAAGCAAAGGATGGCATTTTCGTAGTGCAAAAGCATTGTGCAAAGTGCAAAAAATACACTGTAATCCTCATTATAAACTTGCAGTGTGATTACATTTGAAACGTTTCAGCTAAAATGTGTGTTATCAGGTGGCGATCATTTGACAAGATTTTAGTCAACCGAACAATAGATAAATAGTCGCCTCTTAATCACGCAGTTTGAAATGAAGCCAGATTGGAATGGGGTTTATGGTCATTTTTGCGCTTTGCTCAATGCTTTTTGCATTATGAAAATGTCTCTGTTTCTTCTCACTGCCTCGTAAATGGATAGTTGTGCTTACAGTAGCTTAACAGTACACCAGGAGCCTTATCCAAGGATTGCATTTCAAACACTATCATGATGTTTACTTGACAGAAATGCCTTTTTAAGGTGAGGGATTTGAGCTGCTATTTCTGCTGTATGGAGATAGGTAACTGAATATGTAAGTTATTTTAATAAGAAAAACTAAATTCTGACAGGAATTTATGCAATAATGTTCATGCAGCAGTATAGTTGTACTTTGAAAAATATACTCATGTGTTTCAATGTTAGTGGGTCTAGTGACAGGAAAGATATTTGTTTGTTGGTAGGCACATGTGCTTTAACAGGATTCACTGATGGAATGAAATGTATGTGTGGGAGAGATTATGTTTTGACGTTTTGATGGAACTGTACACACCCTTGTAGCTAACATGCGATTATTGAATAACAGATTAAATGTTTGAACACATATTCAATAAATGTCAAGTTGCACCATGTAAAATAGTTTTTTCCCCCTGAGAATAAAGTTATATTTATTCCAAAAAATATATATATAATGTATATTTTTGTACATACATGTGTCTTACACATTATGAATGCATGACATTTTATGGAAATATCTTTATTTTTTAATTATTTCAATTTTACGTAGAATCAGAGTCTAGCAAAATAAAATGTATTGTTCCACCTACCTTTAAAAAAACAAACATTGATCCACTCATTCACAATTGTTATTAATATGGATTATTGACTAATTCATTATCAGCCAGATTCATTTTTATGGAGTATACATTTGTAACATGATAATCAACACATGTATCATTTACATTTACCTCTGTTATACAGTGCAATAATCCAATTTAATTGGATATCATGCTAGGTCTCAACTACTCTTCCCTTTGGTTTATTGTCAAATATGAGGTGAGATCTTGTTTCAGGCTTATTAGCTTGTTATTTACTTATTTTCTTCTGAGACCAATACACAATTCCAGACAGGAGACAATGCTCAGCTAAGCCAATTAAGCAATGTTAATCACACCAATTAGACGAGCAAAAAAGTTCAAATAGGCATGAAATTGCATTCACCTTACTTGACCTAATTGCAGTCCCCAGCCTCATTTGACCAGCTGCTACTTGTTGGGCTGATTGGTAAATGAACATGTTATACTGGGGTTCGGTACATGGTTGTTATAGTCCTACTGTGTTAAGTGGGTATGAGGGGTGGAAGTGACAAAAACGTTATGCAATGAATTAATGTGATAATGAATTAATCAAACCAAATTTGATTTAGTCTACTCCATTATTTAATTACTGTACTTTTATTCAAACCGTTACTAATTTTAAAATGTTTGTCATGCCCCTCATAAGCCCTGTTTATACCTGGTTTTGACATCCATCATATCCTGATCTTGTCTGCATTTGGATTCTGCTATGAAATCATTTGCATACAGGGAGGGACCCACAATAGTCTGTATTGCAGACACAGTGGAGGGATAAAAAAAAGTACATTTTAAACCATGTGTAGACACATTTCTGAAAATGTGGGCACAATCAAAATGTAGACAAGATCAGGACGGGGCTATAATGGACCCTGTTTCTATCTTTGATTGAACCCTGACGTTTGAGTCTCAGGTAATAGGCCCTCTGCTGCGGATATGTCCATGATGAATTGGCTGTGAAGGGACACTTGCTAGTGGTTGGTTTAGGAGAGTAAAGAGTCACGTGGTTTCAAGTGCCGTTTTTTAGATAGAAGCCCTGTTTATACCTGGTGCTAACAAGCATCCTGATCCTGTCCACATTGTTATTGTGCCCACATTTTTAGACAGGTGTAGACGATTAAAAGACGCATTGTGAGCTGATTGGGATCACATCTTCCTGGCCATCTACAGAGGGAGTCAGGAGCCTCGTTTAAACTTGGTGCTAACATGCTCTTAACCATTTCTAAATTAAATTTGAGTATATTATTTAATCTAATCAGATTGACGAAATCTGACCGAACATACTGTCGGCCCCTAATACTGACTTTTTACACTTTCCCTACTCTTAAACTTCAGAGGCCGTCATCTCCAAGTAGATCTACATGCATCTGGACGGGTCACTCCTTTTTCTGTGACATATGGCTTTTGACAGAGGGGGTAAGCCAGCCACCAGTCCTTGTCAGACAAGCCAATCACACAAATGAGTGGGAAAACAAGGCTGGAAGAAATGGAAAGGTCGGAGACGGTCTGAGACATAGGCCACAGACAAGACAAGCAGCAGCTGGCCAACTACATCCATCTGTAATCAATGAACCAAACTGGTAGATGGGATTATATGCCTAATTGCACAGCAAACCAGTCCATCCCCAAAATGACCAAACAGCATGAGCTTGTGTCCATGACCCAATATGACCTAGGCATGAGGCAGCATCTTGGGCATCTAGCAGTAATTCATGATTCATACACAATGCTTCTGTACCCTGGGTTTTCACGTATAAATCCCTTTCTACGGCATTACGTTACATGATCTATTCCAGGAAGTAAACACAACGAGAAGAGCTAATAAATATTGACCGGGATTGCTGTAGTCATTACTCATATTATTTTATGCAAACGTTCTGCATATCTGTTAATGCCATTCAGAAATAAGACTGTCTAACATTTGAGTGCATTTAAAGCTAGCTATAGGCCTATGCGTGGGATGTTGGTATGTACTGTGTGGGTTCGTGTTTAGTGGGTTCGTTTGGATGGAAGGGGAGGGGCTGTTGACCTGGTCAGATTCATCCCTTGGTTGTTGGACTTACTTGCACCAGATGGAAAGGACAGACAGTTAAACAAATTATTCTGTCAAGTCTCATTTCCTCGGACCACTAGACAGATCAATTATTTACTTCACACATGGTCCCCAGTAAGTACAAGGACACTAATGTATACCACATACTGTGCTTGATTAAGAACACAGCATTGGTAAACAGACCAGCAATAGCCACCCAATATTGGAGCAATCTCTTTTAGTACATTCTAATAAACCATAGCAATAATGAATATACTTCTTGTTTATTCATGTGATGTATGTCCCGTCACTAACTCTACCCAAAATATCAAATTCAAAACAAAATGTTTCACAAGACCAATAACATGTCAGAATATTTTGTGTGTACGTGATTTTGTCCTTCTCAAAATCTTTTTATTTTTATTTTATTAATCCCAGCCGGTGAAAAGAGCAACTGAGCAGGGTGTTGTCTAGGAGTCACTCTTAAACCATTTAGGGGTTAGGGGTCACACTTACACTTACTTCTCTGGGGATAATCTGTCTCAGATTATAAATGAGATTATCCATATTATCATTATGAGACTAAGAACGAAACCTGTGATAAGCGAGTAAATAAACAAGTGGTGTTTCCTTTAATATGTCATTTATAGTGACATATTATCCCCAAATGTCCTTTCTAAATGTAGGTATGCAATGCAAATCACAAATACATAATCAATAAACACACGCAAAGAAAATGTTAAATCATGATAATAAATAATATTTAGCAATGATAATTAATTCACTTTCTAAAGGAAATCTGACAAATGGATATTTTAAAGAAGCTGCATAAAAGCCCCAATAATCTATATTACAACAAATGTCATGAATGTTGACATCGAATGAAGTTCCCCTATGTTATATTTAACATCTGTTGTTCCTTCAGCTCTTGTGCAATTCAATTACTCATTTTTACTTAAGGGACAAAATAACCTGCTATTATAATCATTGAATACAACGTATGCCATACACAGCAAACAAAGGCCTAACGTAAAAAAAATTTAAAAAAAGATCATGGAAAGTACGACTGCAACATGTTGATTTCCTATTGAAGTAAAGTGAACATAAGACTTTCAATTGTTACTTATAGATTTTCCTTTGATGTCACTGTCTTTACACTGATTAGAATTTCAACCAAGATAATCAGCTCTATAGGTTTCATTGCCAGATGGTAGATTTCTGTGTTTGAAAAGCATGGCTGTTAGTAAAGCCATGATGGCTCAGAGTGAAGCCATGACCAGATAGAACAGGCTGACTTAATTGGAATTTCATTAAGGATTTGTTTGCGTTTTTGTGAGTGTGTGTGTGTGTGTGTGTTTGTGTGTCTGCGTTGGTGTCTATCCCAGCAAACAATATTGAGGATGGGGGAGGGAAATATTGGGGAGGGGGGTTAAAAGCAATATTGGGGATAGATGGGGGGTATGAGGGATGGGATGGGACTCCACCTGCTGCCACCTGTTCATCTCCTGAGTCATATAAAAGTGTGTTCCTCAGTCTCTCCAAGACCAGAGACACAGAAGCTGTTTTACTGTTTAGGCTTAGCAGAGGACCAACACTTTGGATTAACTTCAAATTGTTCACTAGACATACAGCTTCATCGATACACAGCTTAATTAGACAAGGACTTTGGACAGCTACCACGACACCAGACCATTTTGGACAGCTACAAGAGGGACTTTGCGAAATTTGAAAACGTCTTAAAACAGTCTGGCGGTTAGTTAACACACCACTTGACTTGGTTGACTCATCGTCACATTTTGGGAGGTTTTGGTAACATACAGAACCAGCAGAAAACTTGTGAACTGAATCGTGGAATTGTGACCAAAACCATGGTGTCCCACCAGCCCAGTTGCACTGGATCTGACTCTGGATCCGAGTCCGAGAGTCTTGATTCCAAGTCTGGATCTCCAGAGAAGCATGATGGTTCCACACGGCGGAGGATGGCAGCCAACGCCCGTGAGAGGAAGAGGATGCAGGGGCTGAACACAGCCTTTGACCGTCTCCGTAAAGTGGTCCCCCAGTGGGGCCAGGATAAGCAACTGTCCAAGTACGAGACTCTGCAGATGGCCCTCAGCTACATCATGGCCCTCAGCCGGATCCTGACAGACGCCCAGAAGCGCAAAGCCCCCCACAGACAGTGGCTGGACCTGCAGTTTGACTCTGTGCAGCCAGAGAACTATCAGTGCTTCAGTACTATCAGGTACAGCTCTCCAGTTGAACAGGAGTACATGCATTCGTCCTTTCCCTACCAGTACGACGGCCTCCAAGTTCCTACATAGACTAGATGGAAAACTGAAAAACTAGTCATGTTGTTTGAGGTGAACAACAATCTGTACTTGATTTTATGATGCAGGCGTATTCTCTAACCCAGGAGTCAATAAATAGATTTGTATTGCTTTTATTTATAATTTATAAAAAATCTATTTATTGACATTTGTTTATATTTTATGATTATTAAGTTTAGACATACGTTTAATCTAAAATTCTTCCAAACAAAGCAATTGACAGCTTGTATTGCATTTCAGTGTACTGTACTGTAATTGATTTAGCAAAGAGTTGGTTCCTCTGTAAACTCTTCCCTGGTAAACACAGACATCTTGGCTTTCTCTAGTTTCTCTTTCTCTCTGTATTGTTGGTAAGTAAACATTTCACTGTTAGTCTACACCTGTTTTTAATGAAGCATGTGACAAATAAAATTTGATTTGATTTGTATCAAATCTTCCAGATGAGACCCTGACATAATTTTGTGTAATTTATAGTGAATGCGAATCATAGGATTACAAGTGGAGTTATTTGCCCCAATTGTTATTGTGTAAAAAAAACAGTGACATTTTACGACTTCGGTAAGATACATTTTGAATCTATTTTTGTAAATGTTAAACTTTTTGCCATAGAGTCTAGTTAACATAATGTTCTCTAGCCACGAAATGTAGGCATTTTGGAAATTCTACATGTTTTTTTTGTGCTCTTCAGTTTGTCTAAACTGTGTTTAAAACTGTGTTTGTTTAATAATAGTTTTTCTACTGAAATAAAAGTTGCTAGCTATTTTATTGAAATTGCTTTTGAGTTGTGTCAAGTTTTGTTCTTTTGTACATTTGCACATATTTGATCGTCTCATGGATCCCTTGACCAAGTCAGCAAGCGATGGTTCTCATCCAACAACCATTCTGTTTGGCTTGAGTGGAGACATCAAAGCAGAGCACTTTACAGGTGAAGGTCACTTTCCATTTAACTGAGCCAGTATTTGTCTATCATCTAATAAGGAGGTAAATTGATTGTTATGGTAACCAATCATAACATATATTTGGGGAATTAAATGTGAATGTACATCCTGTACCCAAAACATCCATTAACCGTAGCCATTTCAACTCTTTCTATCTTAATTGCCCCATCTCATCTATGTTGTATCCCCAGACAACAGGGGGTGCAAAAGGGGACCTAAAAATGTACAGCATTTCTTTTCTTTTGATGTGTCAGGTTCTACGTGAGAGTGATGGCGGGTCAGTCTGGTCCTGCACCACCCTGATCAGTGCGCCGTCCTTTTGTCCGGAGCTCCTGTGCCCTGAGATAAGACGGGATTACGTCAATGGTAGACCAACATATGAACAAATAAAAGGGCCTCGTTTTTGGGGCCCACAAATGTGAGAGAATAGGTGAAGAGTGATGTCGTTTTTTTAACGAGTGAAGAACATTAGACAAATCTAATCAATTGATCATCATCATCATTAATAATAATGCATGTCATGTCGTTGATCAACCAATCTTTCATTATCAGAAATGAACAAAGTGCTAAACAGAACGGTTGAATCAGGATCACTAGTAATTGGGATTATTATTTCACAAATGCCTTGTCAATATTTTGGCACCAGAATAAGGAGGTGATGTTGGCCTATACTGTACCTCTGACTCACACCCAAGAAATGACATAAATCAGGTCAGTAATAATTCAGTAATAATAAAAAGTCCCATATTACTTTAACACAACTGTACGGAGTTACGCCTAGAATAGTCGTATGACCACAACAAACCTGCATTCGTTTGAATACCAAGAATTGGGGATGGAAAGTGATCGTTAGAAATGTTTAAATGTTGCCATCGTGGTACAAGCGGCATCTGATTATTGAAGCCTGTGTGCCAGATCCTGCCAAAGGTTCAACCAATGAGGAGATATTAAACTCTATTGTTGGGCAATGGCTGTGCCTAATTCCACTGTTCGGGGGCACTGATGCACGGACCTCCATGGCTGGACTCTAAACACAGAATCTGTTACTACCACCAATCTCTTCATATAGCATTTAATCCGATAATTATTTCATTTTAAGGGGGGCAATCTGCGATTGCAACTTCCATTTTTTACTTAAAATAATGCTATATACCCATTGATTCCTTAAGAATATAACTTACAAATGCCTCATGAGTTTAGTTCAACTGTTGTACCCCATCAGAACCCAAAACATAACCTTGTTTTACATCAGTGTTTGTAAACAATGCAATTGTAAACAAGCACAGTATAGCCTCAGAACATGAATAATACTATCATTTTGATAGAATGGATGGTCAGTCCTTGCATACAGTACATAGCTCTGTCTATGATATTGAATGTGGTTACATTTCTCTACCACATCCCTCCGGACCGCGGAAGATCGGAGCTATAGCGTGTTTTAAATCCCCCCTTAAACGGGGACTGCATGCACGGTAAACGCTGCATATGTCGGCTCAATTGGGAAAAAAACTCCACATTTCAATCGCACGACAACGCAGCGGTCCGAATTGAATGTAGCCCTTTGTTATTGAACTGCAGATTGTCCCTCCAAAGCCAAAGTCTGTATCATTTCCGGTAATTTCAACTATTGAAGTACAGCGTATCTTTAGAGATTGAGATTAGTACAACTTTTTTATTTTACCATACACAAAAATGTGGGCTATATTATTGTTTATGTTTCCGTTGTTATGAGACTTGTATAGTTTACGATTATGTTTAGAAAAGTAATGTTTCCCTCTCATGGAATGACATTCATTGACCACTACAGATATATCATAGAAATCAATAGATTTGCATGTGAAAATGTCATAGGATGCATGTACATTTTTTAATTAAAAAAAAATTGTGTCCATTGTTACATTTTTTGGTCGATGGCCCACTCTTTGATGGTATGCATATAAGTGTACCTATGTCTCCTCTATATTTATTGTCAAAAATAATTTCATTTAAACTCAATGAGTCAATTAATCTGATTAAAAATGAATTATTTGCTGCTCCAGATGTGCCCTTAAGCAAGGCATTTAACCCTAATTTCCTCGAGGGGCGCCGTACAACTATGGTTGACCCTGTAAAACAACACAGTTCACTGCACTTATCCTGTGTATGTGACAAAAAAATGTCTTTTTTTTTCACGGAAGCTTGTCGTTACAAATGAACCAAGCCAGTGCAAAGATGATATGATTCATTATTTCAGCTCCGAGTGTATCTCATCCTCAACATACACTAAATTGTAATGAGTATGTGTATGTGGGATGAGGTACAGTGCCTTGCGAAAGTATTCGGCCCCCTTGAACTTTGCGACCTTTTGCCACATTTCAGGCTTCAAACATAAAGATATAAAACTGTATTTTTTGTGAAGAATCAACAACAAGTGGGACACAATCATGAAGTGGAACGACATTTATTGGATATTTCAAACTTTTTTAACAAATCAAAAACTGAAAAATTGGGCGTGCAAAATTATTCAGCCCCTTTACTTTCAGTGCAGCAAACTCTCCAGAAGTTCAGTGAGGATCTCTGAATGATCCAATGTTGACCTAAATGACTAATGATGATAAATACAATCCACCTGTGTGTAATCAAGACTCCGTATAAATGCACCTGCACTGGGATAGTCTCAGAGGTCCGTTAAAAGCGCAGAGAGCGCATGAAGAACAAGGAACACACCAGGCAGGTCCGAGATACTGTTGTGAAGAAGTTTAAAGCCGGATTTGGATACAAAAAGATTTCCCAAGCTTTAAACATCCCAAGGAGCACTGTGCAAGCGATAATATTGAAATGGAAGGAGTATCAGACCACTGCAAATCTACCAAGACCTGGCCGTCCCTCTAAACTTTCAGCTCATACAAGGAGAAGACTGATCAGAGATGCAGCCAAGACGCCCATGATCACTCTGGATGAACTGCAGAGATCTACAGCTGAGGTGGGAGACTCTGTCCATAGGACAACAATCAATCGTATATTGCACAAATCTGGCCTTTATGGAAGAGTGGCAAGAAGAAAGCCACTGAACACAACATCCCCACTGTCAAACATGGTGGTGGCAGCATCATGGTTTGGGCCTGCTTTTCTTCAGCAGGGACAGGGAAGATGGTTCAAATTGATGGGAAGATGGATGGAGCCAAATACAGGACCATTCTGGAAGAAAACCTGATGTAGTCTGCAAAAGACCTGAGACTGGGACAGAGATTTGTCTTCCAACAAGACAATGATCCAAAACATAAAGCAAAATCTACAATGGAATGGTTCAAAAATAAACATATCCAGGTGTTAGAATGGCCAAGTCAAAGTCCAGACCTGAATCCAATCGAGAATCTGTGGAAAGAACTGAAAACTGCTGTTCACAAATGCTCTCCATCCAACCTCACTGAGCTCGAGCTGTTTTGCAAGGAGGAATGGGAAAAAATGTCAGTCTCTCGATGTGCAAAACTGATAGAGACATACCCCAAGCGACTTACAGCTGTAATCGCAACAAAAGGTGGCGCTACAAAGTATTAACTTAAGGGGGCTGAATAATTTTGCACGCCCAATTTTTCAGTTTTTGATTTGTTAAAAAAGTTTGAAATATCCAATAAATGTCGTTCCACTTCATGATTGTGTCCCACTTGTTGTTGATTCTTCACAAAAAAATATAGTTTTATATCTTTATGTTTGAAGCCTGAAATGTGGCAAAAGGTCGCAAAGTTCAAGGGGGCCGAATACTTTCGCAAGGCACTGTAAATTACACAGATGGTCATGGTAAATTCAGAAGCTTTGTGGATTGTTTGCAAACTTAATATGCTTTTTGACAGTTGGTCAAAAATGTATATGCTAATGAGGTGACCAGGGCCTATTATACTCCATGTCTTCGGGCAGGAGATCAGAGGCACACTGCAGCAGCTATAGTCAATTAATTTGTTAGCAGGCATTTGTTGCCATTGCGAATGACTGAGTGGTTAACAGGTTGTGACGTTTGGAAAAAATAATAATCTAGAATCGGCTTCCTATTTCGCAACAAAGCTTCCTTCACTCATGCTGCCAAACACACCCTCGTAAAACTGACCATCCTACCGATCCTTGACTTCGGCGATGTCATCTATAAAATAGCCTCCAACACTCTACTCAGCAAACTGGATGTTGTCTATCACAGTGCCATCCGTTTTGCCACCAAAGCCCCATACACTACTCACCACTGCAACCTATACGCTCTCGTTGGCTGGCCCTCGCTTCATACTTGTCGCCAAACCCACTGGCTACAGGTTATCTACAAGTCTCTGCTGGGGAAAGCCCCGCCGTATCTCAGCTCACTGGTCACCATAGCAGCACCCACTCGTAGCACGCGCTCCAGCAGGTATATCTCACTGGTCACCCCCAAAGCCAATTCCCCCTTTGGTTACCTTTCCTTCCAGTTCTCTGCTGCCACTGACTGGAACAAACTGCAAAAATCACTGAAGCTGGAGATTCCCATCTGCTTAAATAAAGGTGAAATTAAAATAAATAAATAAACATCTTATGGAATATGGAAATTCTTGAGAGCTACACAGAAACAAACATTAAAAGTGATACATCGGCATTACGCTTACATTTTCTAAGGAAAATGTGTCATTGTTTATTTGACCAATTTTTTTTATGTCAGTTTGAAGTAACATCATGAAACAAATCATCCCAAACATTTTCTCAGCACCCCTATTGCCGAAGAAAGTGAACATGAGAAAAGTGCACTATTCTAATAACTCTCTTTTAATAGAAGAATGAGCATTGTGTGTCATGTATTCAATGTTAAACTGGGCAGTTTATTGTGCACAAGAAAGCACCAGCTCCTCCCTCTTCCATGCTTATGTCATCGGCCCTTTAAAGTGATCCCACCGACAGTTGATGGTTATTAACAAGCTTGCTAGACTGGTCCTGCCTCACTGTCATCTCGCTTGAGAACCTACGGCAATTTTATCCCATATTGGAGTGTGGGGGCCAGGTGATCCCAACCAGGCACCAATGCAGCGCCTCAACAACCGGTCGGAGAGCCACCTCAGTGGACAGGTGGAGTGTGAGTTGGACAGCCTGGGGAAGGGTTCCTGGGTGAACCAGGGGTACTGTGGCTCTCCTCCACCCATACCTCGGGCTATCAGCACCGTCTACAACCCCCAGCCTCTGTACCCCCAAGGCTCCTTCGACAGCATGTGCAAACCGACCACGCCGAGCCCTTTCCCAACCGAGGTCAAGCCGCAGGAGACAGGTTCTGGTAAAAAACGCGGTGGATGCTGCTCATTTTTTAAAGGTAGGAATTGGTTCACCACCGTTGGGTTGTTGTTGTATTTTGTATTTGCTTCATTTGAATTATTTTACCTGGCAATGTCATCAAGTTGAAATGATGTACAGACTAATGCTGTGCCGGAATTATTCCCTTCCTTGGCATGTCATGGAAGGAAATGTGTACGGCCTTAAATTAGTATATCTTTTCAGAGTTCTCTGAAATTGTGGGATGTTCTTCATTTATGTAGGACTGTGGGGCACGACACTGACTGAGAATACATCGGACAACCGGGAACTGTTTGTTAGGACCACTCTGAGGGAATTACTGGTCTATTTGGTGTTCCTTGTGGACATATGTCTATGTAAGTATGTCAACAATACATGTTTCTTTTTGTTCATGGCTATGTATATTGAGTGAATACACATTTCAATGTAAGGATATGACTGTATAGTAACATGATAATTTCAAGTCTGCCGCTACTGTACACGTGTCTTAAAAACGGACTTTCAAACAATAATTCATTTTTATGACTAACAGTAATTGTGTTATTTGAGTTACTTAGCAAGTGTTCGGGTACAATTCAGGAACAATAAACGTTGTTGCAGGGATTAGCTTGGTATTTTTATGATTTTCTATATAATGCTCTGTTTTGGAAGTCTGACCTGCCCTTTTTGTTGTGTCAGAGTGTGCCAGGTCATGGGTAAGCAAAGCAAACGTATGATCTGTGCCTTGTACATAGATCTAGTAACGATGCAGACTGGTTGACAATAGGCAACACAGTCAGAAAGTATGCCTTATCTGAGTGTAATCTGCATCTCAATGATCACTGTGCCTTTGGCAAACTGAAACCTGTGTAATGTGTTGATTTATCATCAGCTCTTTCAATCTGCTTTAGTGCCCTATTATAAAATACCCTCCCCCTCCCTTCTGGCTGAAAGGCATTGTACAGCGGGACATTACGACTGAAAGGAACACAGACAGAGTGCTCCTGCCTTTCACTGATAAGAGCATGGGGCTTAAGCCATTGTTGCTTTGTCTGCAGCGGATTTACATTGTTTGATATGACTATTTGCGTCGCCCCAGTGTGCCATCTCTTCAACAAATGACCTGCTCTAATCGGTGCCACTTGGACTTCTGTGACGTGATTTGACTTCTGTGATGTGATTTTCACTAAATGACAAATCTTGAATGAGACGCTCTGGCCTGCGTGTCTGTTTCAGACGTTCCTTATCTTGGACTTTTGAGAGGACAACGTGGTCTGACTGAGCCCTGAGCAAAGTCTGATATTATGAATCCATGGCTGGATATAACAATGTCGCTACATGTTGTCTTTCAGTGACATATGGCATGACCAGCTCCAATACCTACTACTACACCAAAGTCATGACAGACCTGTTTGTGCTTACGCCCAGTGGCAACGGAGTTACGTTTCAGTCCATTAGCAGCATGGCAGACTTCTGGACGGTACGTACTCTCCCTGCTCTAAACCTGCCGAAATATTGAACTGTCTGATATCAACTTGTACCGATACAATTACTTTGATCACGAATAGCACAAATGTGACATAAGTCCATAAGTGACATCAAGATATCAGAAGATAGTAATAATAATACAACATTAAAGGAAATACTAATGTGTTGTTATAAACCAACAAAAATCATAAATGCTTCTACCTGTTCATGCTGTGGCCTACCTACCTCTATTTGAACAGTATGCCCAAGGCCCAATGCTGGACGGCCTCTACTGGACCAAATGGTACAACGACCAGTCCCTACAGAATGGGGACCACTCCTTCATCTACTATGAGAACATGCTGCTCGGGGTACCCAGGATGAGACAGATCAAGGTGATGAACAACTCCTGTAAGGTCCACAAAGACTTCCGCAACGAGATCTCCGGATGCTTTGATGTCTATAATGAGAAGAAGGAGGATGAGGTGGACTTTGGCCTTGTTAACGGAACTGCGTGAGTTCAAATGTTCTTTTCAATGCTTGTTTGTCCTGCCATGGCTGTAGTTGACTCCTATTGCACCATACACTTGGAAGAAAAGGTGCCATGTAGAACCTAAAAGGGTTCTTCGGCTGTCCCCATAGGAGAACCCTTTGAAGAACCCTTTTTGGTTCCAGGTGGAACCCTTTTGGTTCAAGGTAGAACCCTTTTGGGTTCCATGTAGAACCGTTTTCACATAGAACCCAAAAGGGTTCTACCTGAAACCAAAAAGGATTCTCCCTGGACCTAAAAAGGGTTATCCTATGGGGACAGCCGAAGAACCCTATTTCTTTTTTCAGACCAATTTGGGTGTCAATCAAATAGACATTAAGACAACTTTGAAAAGATTGACTGTAGATCTGAAAGGCCTATGATAAAATACATTCTCTCCTCTATGTCTGCAGCTGGCAATACCACAATGAGAAAGAGATAAAGGGTTCGGCCCACTGGGGTCTGCTGACCACGTACAGCGGTGGAGGGTACTACCAGGACCTGAACAGGACCAAGGAGGAGAGTGCTGAGATCCTGATGGAGATGAATAACAACCTGTGGTTGGACCATGGCACCAGGGCCGTGTTCATCGACTTCTCCACTTACAACGCTAACATCAATCTGTTCTGTGTCATCAGGTAGGGAGAACAGACCACTTCACGCAGTAACGCCACTGTAGACTCTCTCACAAGTTCTCATGTATATTGCCTATAGAAAGTCTACACTCCTTGAACTTTTTTCACATTTTGTTGTGTTACAAAGTGCAAAAATGTATCCACTCACTACTTACTGTAAGTCGCTCTGGATAAGAGTGTCTGCTAAATGACTCAAATGTAAATGTAAATATATTTAATTGTATGTTTTTGTCATTGATCTACACAAAATACTCCATAATGTCAAAGTGAAAATTAATACAAATGTAAGAACTAAATATAGTAATTGCATAAGTATTCACCCCCTTTGTTGAGGCAAAACGAAAGTAAAATTTGGCTTAACAAATCAAACAAGCATTGATAATGACTCACTCTATGTGAAATAGTAGGGGTTTACATTAAAAAAAAGTAGAACTACCCCTTCCTCTGTCCCCCATAAAAACAACGTATGTCAGGTCTCACAGTCAAGTACTGAATTTGAAGTACAGATTCATTCAACTGTAAAGACCAGGAACATTTTCGAAAACCTTATAAAGAAGGGTAGGGATTGGTAACAATAACAAATCCGACATTGAATATCTCTTTAAGCATGGTCAAGTTAATACTGATGCTGTGGATGATGTGTTAAACCACCCAAACACATAAAAGATACAGTCATCCTTCTGAACTGAGCTGCAGGACAGGAGGGAAACTGCTCAGGGATCTCACCATGAGGTCAAATCAAATCAAATTGCATTGGTCACATACATGTGTTTAGCAGATGTTATTGCGGGTGTAGCGAAATGCTTGTAAATTGGTGATTTTTAAAACAGCTACAGAGTTCAATGGCTGGGATAGGAGAAAACTGAGAATGGATCAACAACATTGTAGTGACTTGTAGTGACCTAAATGACTGAGTGAAAAGAATACAAATATACAGAATAAAAATATTCCAAAACATGCATACAGTACCTTTGGAAAGTATTCAGACACCTTTACTTTTTACACATTTTGTTACGTTAGACTTATTCAAAAATGTATTAAATATATATTTTTCTCATCAATCCACACACAATACCCCATAATAACAAAGCAAAAACAGGTTTATAGAAATATTTGCTAATTTAAAAAACTTTAAAAACAGAAATAGCTTATTTATATAAGTATGTAAGCACCTTTGGCAGTGATTACGGAATCAAGTCTTCTTAGGTTTGACACTACAAGCTTGGCACACCTGTATTTGGGTAGTTTCTCCCATTCTTCTCTGCAGATCCTCTCAAGCTCTGTCAAGTTGGATGGGGAGGTCTCTCCAAGTCCGGGCTCTGGCTGGGCCACTCAAGGACATTCAGAGACTTGTCCCAAAGCCACTCCTGCATTATATTGGCTGTTTGCTTAGGGTTGTTGTCCTGTTGGAAGGTGAACCTTCACCCCAATCTGAGGTCCTGAGCACTCTGGAGCAGGTTTTCATCAAGGATCTCTCTGTACTTTGCTCCGTTCATCTTTGTCTCGATCCTGACTAGTCTCCCAGTCCCTGCAGCTGAAAAACATCCCCACAGCCTGATGCTGCCACCACCATGCTTCACACGGTAGGGATGGTGCCTGGTTTCCTCCAGACATGACACTTGGCATTCAGGCAAAAGAGTTTCCTCTTGGTTTCATCAGACCATTGTTTCTCATGGTCTGAAAGTCTTTAGGTGCCTTTTGGCAAACTCCAAGTGGGCTGTCATGTGCCTTCGACTGAGGAGTGGCTTCTGTCTGGCCACTCTATCATAAAGGCCTGATTGGTGGGGTGCTTCAGAGATGTTTGTCCTTCTGGAAGTTTCTCCCATCTCCACAGAGGAACTCTGGAGCTCTGTCAGAGTGGCCATTGTGGTTCTTGGTCACCTCCCTGACCTGCAGCTCCACCTCCTTCCCACTCTACCGTAAAGGCCTGATTGGTGGAGTGCTTCAGAGATGGTTGTCCTTCTGGAAGGGTCTCCCATCTCCACAGAGGAACTCTGGAGCTCTGTCAGAGTTGCCATCGGGGTTATTGGTCACCTCCCTGATTCAGAGCTTCAGAGATGGTTGTCCTTCTGGAAGGTTCTCCCATCTCCACAGAGGAACTCTGGAGCTCTGTCAGAGTGGCCATCGGGGTTCTTGGTCACCTCCCTGATCTCCCCCGGGCGGCCAGCTCTAGGAAGAGTTTGGGTGGTTCCAAACTTCTTCTATTTAAGAATGTTGGAGGCCACTGTGTTCTTGGGGACCTTCAATGCTGCAGACATTTCTGCTACTCTTCCCCAGATCTGTGCCTCGACACAATCCTGTCTCGGAGCTCTACGGACAATTCCTTCAACCTCATAACTTAGTTTTTGCTCTGACATGCACTGTCAACTGTGGGACCTTATATAGACAGTTGTGTGCCTTTCCAAATCATGTCCAATCAATTGAATTTACCACAGGTGGACTCCAATCAAGTTGTAGAAACATCTCAAGTATGATCAATGAAACATTGATCAGGATGCACCTGAGCTCAATTTCGGGTCTCATAGCAAAGGGTCTGAATACTTATGTGAATAAGGTATTTCAATTGTTTATTTTTTATAAATTTGCAAAAATGTCTAAAAATCTGTTTTCACTTTGTCATTATGGGGTATTGTGTGTAGATTGCTGAGGATTATTTTTTAAATGTATTTAACCAATTTCAGAATAAGGCTGTATGGTATGGGTATGGGTATGCTTGACATCGGTAAAGACTGGGAAGTTTTTCAGGATGAAAGAAACGTGATGGATCTAAGCACAGGCAAAATCCTAGAGGAAAACCTACTTCAGTCTTCTTTACACCAGACACCAGACACTGGCAGAGGATTGAAATATCCTAATAAAATACCATACCAAATGCACCTTTCAATAACCTACAACATAAAGCCAAATCTACACTGGCGTTGGTTACCAATGTTCCTGAGTAGCCAAGTTAACGTTTTGACTTAAATCTGCTTGAAAATCTATGGCAAGACATGAAAATTGCTGTCTGGCCATGATACAGGTGTGAAAATACAGGTTTGAAAAGCTCTTATGAGACATACCCAAGAAGACTCACAGCTGTAATTGCTGCCAAAGGTGTTTCTAACGTGTTGACTCAGGGGAGGGAATACTTATCTACTCAAGGTATATTAGTGTTTCATTTTCCATTCATTGTTTTTTTTCCACTTTAACATTACAGAATATATTGTGTAGATCGTTGACAAAAAAAGACAATTAAATCAATTTTAAACCCACTTTAAAACACAATAAATTGTGAACAAATCCAAAGTGAGTGTAGACTTTCTATAGACACTGTATATGGTGTCCATATTAGGACTGAGTCAGGTGACTTTGGATGTCTTCCGTGGATGTCCAAATATGGACATTATACATGTATTCTTTCACAAATGACCAGTGGTTAAAAGTGATTCCTTTTTCTGCAGGTTATTGGTTGAATTTCCGGCCACTGGTGGAGCGATACCCTCATATCAGATTAGAACGGTGAAGCTGATTCGTTACATCACCTACTGGGACTACTTCATCATTGGCTGTGAGATGGTGTTCTGCCTGTTCATCCTCTACTACATTGTGGAGGAGATCCTTGAGCTCCGAATCCACGGGTTCTCCTACTTCAGCAGTATCTGGAACACTCTGGATGTGGTTGTCATACTGGTGAGAGGACAGGCTGAAACATAATTCTCAATCAAAGTACTCAGTAACACAAGAATCACATCAGTCACATATCAACCAGTGGTGGCTGGTGAGCTACATAGCTGAGAGGGGATGATTGATGCTGATTTACGAGTTATGATAAACCTAACCTGAACATCACACAAATCTGTTTTTCCACAGCTTGCCATTGTCGCAATCGTCTTCAATGTTTTTCGCACCATTAAAGTGGACAAATTACTTGGTAAACTCTTAGAACAGCCTGGCATTTATGCAGACTTTGAATTTCTTGCATTCTGGCAAACACAATACAACAACATGAATGCAGTGAACTTGTTCTTCGCTTGGATCAAGGTAGATGACTTCTTTCTTCCTCAGAATGTATCAATACTTGAATGCATTTCATTTCATTGTTGTCAGTGCCCAAAGTTTGACTCCTTCTGTTCTTGCCTCTAGGTTTTCAAGTACATCAGTTTCAATAAGACTATGACTCAGCTGTCTTCTACTCTGGGCCGCTGTGCCAAAGACATCATGGGATTCGCCATTATGTTCTTCATCGTGTTCTTTGCATACGCTCAGCTTGGCTACTTGCTCTTTGGTACGGAGGTGAATTCCTTCAGCACCTTCGTCAAGTGCATGTAAGAGAGCGCCAAAAATAGTTCTTATTCTCGTAAATAAATAACAATCCAACACCCACGCAAGCAATTGGCCAGATTTTGAAAACAGTATCGATCAATTACTCTAATTGGTTTCCTTTTTCTCTGTAGCTTTACACAGTTCCGGATTATTCTTGGAGATTTTGATTATGATGCCATTGAACGTGCCAACAGAGTCCTGGGGCCAATCTATTTTGTCACCTATGTGTTCTTTGTCTTCTTTGTGCTGCTTGTAAGTTGAACTGAACAAAATACTTTCTACTAGATTTTTGAAGTGTAAACTACACCTTGCCATCTTATGTTCATGGAATTTCTTCCCTAGAACATGTTTCTGGCTATCATCAACGACACATATTCTGAGGTCAAGGAAGAGCTGTCATCCCAGAAGGATGAGCTGCAGATTACTGACATCATCAAACAGGTAAACAGGTATATATTATACCAATGTAAGATGGCATATGATACAAATCAGAATATAAAATATACACTGAGTATACAAAATACAAAAACATTAAGAACACCTGCTCTTTCCATGACAAACTGGCCAGGGGAATCCAGGTGAAAGCTATGATCCCTTATTGTTGTTAAATCCACTTCAATCAGTGTAGATGAAGGGGAGGAGACAGGTTAAAGAAGGATTTTTAACCCTTCAGTCAAATGAGACATGGGTTGTGTATGTGTGCCACTCAGAGGGTGAATGGGCAAGACAAAAATTGTAAGTGCCTTTGAACAAGGTATGGTAGTAGTGCTAGGTGCACCAGTTTGTGTCAAGAACTGCAACGCTGCTGGGTTTTTCTCACCAAACTGTTCCCCGTGTGTTTCAAGAATGGTCCAACACCCAAAGGACATACAGCCAACTTGACACAAATGTGGAAAACATTGCAGTCGACATGGAATTCTTTTGACACCTTATAGAGTCCATTCCCCGATGAATTGAACCTGTTCTGAGGGCAAAGGGGGAGATGCAACTCAACAATGTTACTAATGTTCGCTATACTCAGTGTATATGACATATGCAAAAAAAAACAAAAAAAACATGCATACATGTTTGTGTTTCAGAGCTACATGAAGACCTTTATGAAATTGAAATTGAAAAAGGAGAAGATATCCGACGTTCAGAAAGTACTACGATCTGGATCAAACAAACTAGAATTCAAAGACTTTAGAGAAACTCTGAAAGAGTAGGTCACTATCCTCTCTGACAGAAGAAAAATCCATAGACATAAATCAATAGCGTTCAGATTCTAGTCTATACTCTCCTCTCTTGTCTTAACCCTACAGGTTGGGACATGCCGACCATGAGATATCTGAAGCTTTCTCCAAATTCGACCATGATGGAAACCAAATTCTAGACCAAGAGGAGCAAGAAAGGATGAAGAGGGAGCTGGAAGAGAAGAGGGTTAGTGGACTTGGCTAAACAAGCAATTTAACCTAACCCCTCTGCTATTCATATGATAAAAGAAATCCATTCATGCATTTTCTCATGTCATTATCCTCAGGATGCTCTTTGTGCCGAGCTCAACAACCTTGGAAAAAACTATGGGAATGAATCTCTGGAGAAATCCACGATGGATATAGATGAGCATGGCAAGCCAAGTAACCCTCTGGTGGAACAGGAGGACTTCCAGAGGTGTGTTGAATATTTGCATTGAGTATAACGCAGGGTAATCTCGGCTCCCAGATCAAAATCAGATAGGCTATCAAGAGAGACTAAGCTCAGGAAACTGATACTATTTACAAAGATGGACACTTTGTAAAAAATATGTCCAAACAAACATCTACGTACGTGCACCATGAATGACTCCTAATTGACTTGTGTCATATGAGATCCACAACCTTTTTTATAATCTTATGAAACATCAAGAGCCGGTTACATACTGAGGTCGAGATGTAAACTGTACATGCATTGTAGTTGTCAGACAACAATTATCTTTAAAATGAGACTCTAGAAATACACTACATGAACAGAATAATGTGGACACCTGCTTGTCAAACATCTAATTTCAAAATCATTGGTATTAATATGGAGTTGGCCTACCTCTTTGCTGCTATAACAGCCTTCACTCTTCTGGGAAGGTTTTCCACTAGATGTTGGAACATTGCTGTGGTGTCTTGCTTCCATTCAGCCACAAGAGCTCTTCAGTAAGGTCATTCTTCTGCCAATGTCTGTCTATGGAGATTGCATGGCTGTGTGCTCGATTTTATACACCTGTCAGCAACGAGTGAGGCTGAAATAGACAAATCCACTAATTTGAATGGGTGTCCACATACTTTTGTATCTATAGTGCATCAGAGGAAGTAAATATCAAACCACACATCCATGCAGTCATGTCCAGCATTACACCATTTTCATTGTGTACCATCTACTCTAATGGCAATTATTTTTCCTCTATTCAGTCAAAGGTTGGTCAGACAGGTTCTCCAACTAGAACGCTCAGTAGCTGCTATCATGACCAAGATGGATATAGTCATGGAGAAACTGGAACTGCAGGAGAGCAACAGGACTAATGGGAAGGAGACAATGGGAAAACCAAGTGTGGCCAAAAACTATGTGAGACTGTTTGGAATTCAATTAAGCTTTCTGTGTTGAGCAAGTTTGATATTCAACTAAGTTTCCTGCTCGGGTATTCGATCAGGTTTTCAGTCTCGAGCATGTTTGGTATTCAATCAGGTTGTCTGTCGTGCATTTTTGGTATTTATTCAATAAAGTTTGCAAGAGTTGACCACTTGTTTACTGTACATTTCCCCAGAATGAAAAATCAGCTTCGGATGGGAATGTTATGGTATATCTGGAAAGAGGGACGAGGGCTGAGATGGCACCCTGGAGATCAACCATTCCTGCAGGAAGTGCCCCCTATGATCGTCCTGGGACAGGCTGGACAATGGCCAACAGCCACATGTGAAGCATATTTAACTGATTTAAAGGCAATGGTGAATGGCTTAACAGGTTATTAACACTTCAATTCATGTTCAAAATTCTGCTATATACTGTACATGTATTCCATTTTAGTCAGAGAGAGAGAGGATAAGATAATGTAACATGGAACTTAATATATTAATTGTACTGTCCATACATTTGTGCTGGGCTTTGTGACTGATGTGTTAATCTTGTTTGTTGTCGATGCCATTTCTAAAAACAATTTTATCTTCTGAATTTGTGTATAAGACAAAAGTTAAATGTATGTGTACAATATTCTATACTATATAAGTACCTTGCACCTGACTTAATGTGCATAATTCCTAAATATACAGGAACTTCTAAATTGAGTTTAAGTGCTTTAATATTGACAAGCGTCCCTTGGAACATGCAACTAAGACTATTTATCTTTTGACTACTTTATATGTGTTTACATCTAGAATATTCTTTAAAAAATTAGATAGGTGTATATATACAGTGCCTTGCGAAAGTATTCGGCCCCCTTGAACTTTGCGACCTTTTGCCACATTTCAGGCTTCAAACATAAAGATATAAAACTGTATTTTTTGTGAAGAATCAACAACAAGTGGGACACAATCATGAAGTGGAACGACATTTATTGGATATTTCAAACTTTTTTAACAAATCAAAAACTGAAAAATTGGGCGTGCAAAATTATTCAGCCCCTTTACTTTCAGTGCAGCAAACTCTCTCCAGAAGTTCAGTGAGGATCTCTGAATGATCCAATGTTGACCTAAATGACTAATGATGATAAATACAATCCACCTGTGTGTAATCAAGTCTCCGTATAAATGCACCTGCACTGTGATAGTCTCAGAGGTCCGTTAAAAGCGCAGAGAGCATCATGAAGAACAAGGAACACACCAGGCAGGTCCGAGATACTGTTGTGAAGAAGTTTAAAGCCGGATTTGGATACAAAAAGATTTCCCAAGCTTTAAACATCCCAAGGAGCACTGTGCAAGCGATAATATTGAAATGGAAGGAGTATCAGACCACTGCAAATCTACCAAGACCTGGCCGTCCCTCTAAACTTTCAGCTCATACAAGGAGAAGACTGATCAGAGATGCAGCCAAGAGGCCCATGATCACTCTGGAAGAACTGCAGAGATCTACAGCTGAGGTGGGAGACTCTGTCCATAGGACAACAATCAGTCATATATTGCACAAATCTGGCCTTTATGGAAGAGTGGCAAGAAGAAAGCCATTTCTTAAAGATATCCATAAAAAGTGTCGTTTAAAGTTTGCCACAAGCCACCTGGGAGGCACACCAAACATGTGGAAGAAGGTGCTCTGGTCAGATGAAACCAAAAATGAACTTTTTGGCAACAATGCAAAACGTTATGTTTGGCGTAAAAGCAACACAGCTCATCACCCTGAACACACCATCCCCACTGTCAAACATGGTGGTGGCAGCATCATGGTTTGGGCCTGCTTTTCTTCAGCAGGGACAGGGAAGATGGTTATAATTGATGGGAAGATGGATGGAGCCAAATACAGGACCATTCTGGAAGAAAACCTGATGGAGTATGTAAAAGACCGGAGACTGGGACGGAGATTTGTCTTCCAACAAGACAATGATCCAAAACATAAAGCAAAATCTACAATGGAATGGTTCAAAAATAAACATATCCAGGTGTTAGAATGGCCAAGTCAAAGTCCAGACCTGAATCCAATCGAGAATCTGTGGAAAGAACTGAAAACTGCTGTTCACAAATGCTCTCCATCCAACCTCACTGAGCTCGAGCTGTTTTGCAAGGAGGAATGGGAAAAAATGTCAGTCTTTCGATGTGCAAAACTGATAGAGACATACCCCAAGCGACTTACAGCTGTAATCGCAGCAAAAGGTGGCGCTACAAAGTATTAACTTAAGGGGGCTGAATAATTTTGCACGCCCAATTTTTCAGTTTTTGATTTGTTAAAAAAGTTTGAAATATCCAATAAATGTCGTTCCACTTCATGATTGTGTCCCACTTGTTGTTGATTCTTCACAAAAAAATACAGTTTTATATCTTTATGTTTGAAGCCTGAAATGTGGCAAAAGGTCACAAAGTTCAAGGGGGCCGAATACTTTCGCAAGGCACTGTATATAGACTTCCTGTAAAGATCTAGACTCGCCTCAATTCAAAGATGTTGCTCATTGTATCTGTTGTACATAACTAATTACTCAATGAAGTGTCTCTCAATGTTTCTGAATAAAGTCAGATAGTAAGATTGCTTTTCCTTCTTAATCTTTTACCCCGTGAGGGCTAATCATAACACGTTACAACCACTGTTTGACTACTTTTCAGATTACACCATAACAATGTATAGTGTAAGTCATTATAGATGCTTATGTTTATAATGAAAATCTTGACATTTATTCATGAAACTTTACTTTATATGCTTCCTTTCTTTACAATTCCTTTTCTTTTTCCCCAACTCAATCCATCTCTCTTGCCCAATACAGTCTTTAAAGAAAATATATATTTGTTCCTTCTTCAATTCCAAAACACTTAATTACTTAATATAGCTACATCTAATTTTACCGGCATTAAGAATATAATAGAAGAACAAAACTATTCCCGTAGGTGAAGGGATCAATGTATGTGGGCCGCAAAATCTTCCAATGAAATAAAAGATACCTTTCATAGAAGTAAAAATCAGAATAAGACCCTCGATATTTGAATGAGTATCGAGCTCATCAAGTGCACTTTCACCACCCTGTGAAGTTCATCATAATTGATTTAATCTGCAGCCTGAAAAAACAGCTTGTTTTCCCGAGTCGTAGTGGGAGGACCACAAGTTACTTCGATATGATGGTTATTGTATCAATATTTGCACATAGATGCGTTCCCACTGCCATTTCTCGCATAATAAAATGTACCGACATTCGTTCGTCGAACGAAGGAATTGTCTGTCGGCATTTGTAACATTGTAACGGCATATCCTGTTTCCATCATCCCGGTCGTGACTTTTTTCATGCGTCAAGTAATTCATGCGCATGAAATGGTTGGATGGAAACCTGGTTTCTGATTCATATGCCAGTGCTTTCTACGTTCTCTTGGAGTGCAGCTGGCACCAATAATGTACATAAACCCTGGATTGCCAATGCTATGTATTGGCCAATGAGATGTTTTGAAGCCACCGCCATATTGGCACTCCCAAAAAGAAGCAGTCCTCCATAGGACTTAATGGAATTCTACAATATTTCAATTAAATGTTTCAAGGACGTGCGTGTGTGTGCGTGCGTGCGTGCGTGCACGCTATAACATCAGTATATCTGTTTGGGTAGGTTTCCCTATTTAATCACTTATAGAGAACAATCCGTCACTCACACTTGAGTGAGACAGTCTGTTTGTTCAAATCTATTTAATTCAAATCTATGGTATTATTTTGCATGTTTGACAGACCAATTTTATATTCATGTTAGTGCAATTTCCATAGTTTAGTTACTCATAACATTGATTGCCTCAGTAATAGACATGAAGGCTGTTCACACACACACATTCTTTCTTTCACCTCCTTCCTTGTCCAAGGACACCATGGATGACCTCTTTATGGAGGGGTTTTCGTCCTCTCTCCCCCTCCACCCTGTCTACGAGTGTTCAGATTCCAGAAACGGAATGCTGCTGTTCTAATTGTCCAACTTCCTCCTCCTGCCCCTCAATACCTGGGTCCTGTGGTTCGGAACCAGGCCAACAGTTTCCACAGCACAAGCAACGACAACAGACATATTCACCTGTAACCTGGCTGCTATGGAGATAATCAACAGCTTTGAAATGTCCTGCAAAATAATTGGCCACTACCTGAATGTGGTTGTACTGATGGTCATCACCGTGGTAGAGAATGGCCTTATCACATCTGGTAGATCTCTGTTCCACTGATGTACCTGCCTGGAGCGCTACCTGCTTGTGGTCCATCCTGTGGCCTAACTGAGGCTCAGAGCTCCCCGGAACGAGTGGGCAGAGCCTGGGGTTGTCTGGCGAATCAGTCTGGGCCGGGTGGGGGTGGTAGCGTGGTACTTTCCATCCTTTCCAACCAAACCATTTTTCAGGGAATGTTCCTACTCGCTTTTACGATCATGTGCTTCTGCAGCTTGGCCATTCTGAGATCTCTGAATGGTCCAGGGCTGGGGGGGAAGGGGTAGGGAGTGACCAATCAAAGATGAGGGCGTTCAGAACAATCGTGGTCGTGCTGGTGGTCGGTATCGGGTCGTGTCTCTGTTGAATGAAGTGCTTTTGTACAACAAGGTTTGCATAGCTCACTCAGTCACCTATGCGTTGTCCTTTCCAAGCTAATTCTATTCTATTAATTAATTCTAATTCTATTCTTTTTTTTTTAACTGTATCAGTTTGGAAAACTGCCGTGTCTTCAAAACCCCAAGCCTAGGGACTAATATTCTGCAGGTTTGACTTTGGTAATTGGTATTTTATTAGGATCCCCATTAGCTGTTGAAAAAGTAGCGACTACTTTTCCTGGGGTCCACACAAAACATAATACAGAATGACATAATACAGAACATCAATAGACAAGAACAAGCTCAAAGACAGAGCTCAAGGACAGAACTACTTTAAAGCTGTTTTACCCTTTTTTTGTGTCAGGTAACCTGACTATTAAAGGAGCTATGCTGTACCTTACAGCCATTGAGCAAACGTTACTACAAAATGTCTTGCACAACTAGCTCAATTAGTTTTTAATCACTTTATTTTGGGATTCCACTACTGTCAACATCTTTTGCCTGATAACGTGCAAGTGAAGCAGAGTGAATTTGTTTCAACATTTCTTCTACTCCGCACCTCGTATACCTTTAACCTTTTCAAAGAGCTGAGGAGGCGAGTAAAATCAGGAGATTCTCCCAATGAGTTCATCTGACTCTGGGTAAGTAGAAAAAGGGCTTTAACGAAGATGGATACTCTGTTTGTCTGGCACTGTGACAAGCATCATAATGGGATTTCTATTTTCTGTAGGCCTACTTGCTACTGCAATGGTGTTGTGTATCTGTTATAAGACTATGTGCTTGATGTCCTAAATGTTGTCAATAAAGAAAAATGCTTTAAATTAAAATGTTTTTATTTTATTAATTTGTTAATTGTATTTACACTATAAGTAGTATCAAGTCATATATATACACTGCTTAAAAAAATAAAGGGAACAATTAAACAACACAATGTAACTCCAAAGTCAATCACACTTCTGTGAAATCAAACTGTCCACTTAGGGAGAAACACTGATTGACAATACATTTCACATGCTGTTGTGCAAATGGAATAGACAACAGGTGGAAATTATAGGCAATTAGCAAGACACCCCCAATAAAGGAGTGGTTCTGCAGGTGGTAACTACAGACCACTTCTCAGTTCCTATGCTTCCTGGCTGATGTTTTGGTCACTTTTGAATGCTGGCAGTGCTTTCACTCTAGTGGTAGCATGAGACGGAGTCTACAACCCACACAAGTGGCTCAGGTAGTGCAGCTCATCCAGGATGGCACATCAATGCGAGCTGTGGCAAGAAGGTTTGCTGTGTCTGTCAGCGTAGTGTCCAGAGCATGGAGGCGCTACCAGGAGACAGGCCAGTACATCAGGAGACGTGGAGGAGGCCGTAGGAGGGCAACAACCCAGCAGCAGGACCGCTACCGCCGCCTTTGTGCAAGGAGGAGCAGGAGGAGCACTGCCAGAGCCCTGCAAAATGACCTCCAGCAGGCCACAAATGTGCATGTGTCTGCTCAAACGGTCAGAAACAGATTCCATGAGGGTCGTATGAGGGCCCGACGTCCACAGGTGGGGGTTGTGCTTACAGCCCAACACCGTGCAGTACGTTTGGCATTTGCCAGAGAACACCAAGATTGGCAAATTCGCCACTGGCGCCCTGTGCTCTTCACAGATGAAAGCAGGTTCACACTGAGTACGTGACAGAGTCTGGAGACGCTGTGGAGAACGTTCTGCTGCCTGCAACATCCTCCAGCATGACTGGTTTGGCGGTGGGTCAGTCATGGTGTGGGGTGGCATTTCTTTGGGGGGCCGCACAGCCCTCCATGTGCTCGCCAGAGGTAGCCTGACTGCCATTAGGTACCGAGAGGAGATCCTCAGACCCCTTGTGAGACCATATGCTGGTGCCCTGGGTTCCTCCTAATGCTAGACCTCATGTGGCTGGAGTGTCAGCAGCTATGGACTGGCCCGCCCGTTCCCCAGACCTGAATCCAATTGAGCACATCTGGGACATCATGTCTCGCTCCATCCATCAACGCCACATTGCACCACAGACTGTCCAGGAGTTGGCGGATGCTTTAGTCCAGGTCTGGGAGGAGATCCCTCAGGAGACCATCCGCCACCTCATCAGGAGCATGCCCAGGCGTTGTAGGGAGGTCATACAGGCATGTGGAGGCCACACACACACTACTGAGCCTCATTTTGACTTGTTTTAAAGACATTACATCAAAGTTGGATCAGCCTGTAGTGTGGTTTTCCACTTTAATTTTGAGTGTGACTCCAAATCCAGACCTCCATGGGTTGATAAATTTGATTTCCATTGATCATTTGTGTGATTTTGTTGTCAGCACATTCAACTATGGAAAGAAAAAAGTATTTAATAAGAATATTTCATTCATTCAGATCTAGGATGTGTTATTTTAGTGTTCCCTTTATTTTTTTGAGCAGTGTAGTATTTCAAGTAGTTACTTGGGCTTAATCTTGAAAGTTGTTATAATACATTAGCTTTAGAATATTTACTCCTGATTGAGGCAAACATAGCTCGAGACTTGTAGACTACAGTAAACGCACTGAACACAGATTATTTTCTTCCAATAATTATTTTTATTGAGACCCTTTTACATTGAAAATTGAATTGTCAATTGCTGAACTTTATTCGTCATTAAAACAATTGCCATTTTACATTCAATACTTTGAGCAACCAAGATAATACATTTTCAAAAACGTGCAATTCACCCTCAATGTCTCCAGGAAATGCTCATTACTCGTCTCCTGCTATTAGCTGAAAATGGCACAACTTGAAAATGATAAAATCATCAGTCATCACTAAAATCTAGAGTTCAACCTTCTAAGAAGCTTCCTTGAATAAAATAAACTGGTGCAGTAACTGACATTTAAATTAAGGCTTCTTTGTAAATTATATTGAATAGATTCAATATGTCAGCCCTGCATTGCACACTCATCTACAGTATATACAACATTAGGTTTGTGGAGCTCCTGTGATACTAAAGAGTACATGCTTGGAAACCCTCAATTCAAATCAGGTGTTCGAGGGTTATATACACACACACACACGTTTGGCCTTCCATGACCCTTCTCCATTATACGTGACATTTACAGGTATAAGCAAAAAAAAAATAGCATAGAGATTTACACGCATTATCAAGAAACTCAGCTAGTACAATGTTGGGAGATGAAGAATGTGAAGTAAATAAATGTAAATATACATAATGGCACACAAATCCATATGCCTTTGAAGATTTAAAGCAAATTTGACCCTAAAAGTGCTTTTAATGTGCTTTGTTGGGCCAAAATGCTAAACCTCAAAGCAGGAGACAGAAAATGTGTTCACTCATATCTATCAAATGTTCAGAAAGTGATTTAAAAATCAGAAACTCTTTAAACAATTTAAAGAGCATTATGTTCTGAAAATGTACAACTTCTTTCTATATGTACCTGTGCAATGTCCTGACAAACTAGGGTATATAAATGAAATTAAGTCTGTATTTAACTACATTAAGTGGTCAACTGAAACTCATCCAAAAAATCTTTACCAAGATATCCCCTATATAAAAGCGTGAAAATTCAGTCTGAGTTTTTTTTCTCTCCCATACTTCTTCTTGACATTTAATTTGTACACAACACATCTTCAGCCAATAAAAACAACTCCCTACCTGTCTTTATAAATAACATTTGCTTCCTCAAAAGAGGTAAACTATTGTTGTTCCTGATCTTCTCTGCTTTAAAAACACAATCTCTCCAGATGATTACAATGTTAATTACTTTATGTTCTCCTAACTGAAAGTCCACTGATTCCCACTGATGAGAGTGAGAGCCTGATCACTGTGTCTGGTAGCCAGCCATGTTGAAGTTTCCCTGGTTGGGCATCACAGGACCGGGCTGGGACGGCGCCGGGGATCCAAACCCTCCCACCCAGGCTGGGGACTGGGACTGTCTGCAAGAGAGAAGGTACACACAACAAGGGTCACAGCACGATGCAAAAGGCTGGTAAGTGAAAGCTTTGGGCTGTGAAGCACCGAGTACGTTAGTCACCTTGAAATGTTCTGTGCTGCTGCGGCCAGAATGGAATCCCTGTGAACAAGATGTCATAGTTTAGTGTGGCTCCGGAGTCAAACCATTTCCCCAGGCTTGCTATGACACTGGAAAACCTATGCTAGCAAATGTCAACAAGAAACAAAATCAGGACTGTCCTTAAAATGCCTCTAAACTGCTGTTTTTCAGGAGAGAATTGTTGACAGAAAAGTAGGAGTAAAAGTCACATGAACTTTATAACTTCCACACTGTTAAAATTTAAACTGCATACTGAAAATATAGCTGCAAGCAGAAATGAACGGGATCAGAGGATGACACAAAAGACAACAGCAGTCCGAGAATAAAGCAAGGCCACTGCGGAGTTGATTTACAGTGGTTTAAAAATGGACACGTAAAATCAGATGGCTGAGTTAATGAAAAATCAATCTTTTGACCAATTCTCTTAGCATTTCTCAAAATAAGTTAAGACGCACAATGTAGTGTTGCAAGGTATACCAGCACCAAGGTAATATCACAGTATCAAAACATCATGATACCAACGTTTTAGAATACCGTAGTACCGTTTCATATTCGGGGCGGCAGCGTAGCCTAGTGGTTAGAGCGTTGGTAACCGGAAGGTTGCAAGTTCAAACCCCCGAGGTGACAAGGAACAAATCTGTCGTTCTGCCCCTGAACAGGCAGTTAACCCACTAGGCCGTCATTGAAAATAAGAATTTGTTCTTAACTGACTTGCCTAAAAGGTAAAATAAAAATAAAAAACATTTCCAGCCCTACTGACCCAAAGAACCTGCCGGTCCCCGTTATAAAATGTTGATACATCCAGTTGAATTTAAGCAACAACCACTAGTCTCACACCTGATTCTCTCCATGCGCGTCCATTCCTCTGTCAGTTTTTATAAATATAATTGAGCCGTAATTGCGAGCAGGGATGCAGACCCCGTTTTTAGATTTGTACATCTGTTACATTGGAGCAGTGCACAAAGCGAGCAATGTTGATAACCAAGAGCACAGACCAGTCTGAGTAGCCTCTGAGTTCAGAGGGACAATAGAGCACCGCTCCGTGACAGCCTTCTTTTACTCCTCTTAAAAGCCCAATACTTTGAGAAGTAACCATGGACTATTTTACACTTGGGGTTGCTGTACATAACTTTAACCCATTGTATAAGAGACTCAACAGAATTAAAGCAATCCAGGCATTCTCTCTCTTATATATATATATATATATATATACATACACACACACACACACACAAAAAAGTACACTGCTCAAAAAAAAAGGGAACACTAAAATAACACATCCTAGATCTGAATGAATGACATTTATTTTTTAGTGATGTTTAGTGATTTTTTTTAGTGATGTTTTGGGGCTGTTGCTGGGCAACACGGACTTTCAACTCCCTCCAAAGATTTTCTATGGGGTTGAGATCTGGAGATTTTTGGTAGCATTTCTATGTGGAGGATTCAAGAAAAATGTAGTGCATTTTCAAAATTTTCCACCCAATTCCAGTTATATTTAATAAAATGACACTTTCTTGAATAAGTACCTCCAATTCATTGAGTTTTTCCTCCAACCCATTTTGTGCCTCTAGTAGTTTCCATTATCATCTACATGCACCTATTTTCTTTATTAGTCTAGTATAATCTCGTTTGACCTGAACTGCTTTTGTTGTAATGACGAGTAATTACATTGAACGGCCTCTAAAAGTCCATTTAAAAAAAAGTGTCCCATACATTAAGGGCATGTGCTGTACCCATGTTGTGCAAAAAAATATTTAATTATGAATTATTTTCTCTGTGATTCCATTTCCAATACCCCAATCCTAATGGAAATTGTATAAGAGATCTATGGATAGCAATTATATGGTGGTCTGATCGCAGTCGGTCTCCATGTACAGTACCAGTCAAATGTTCGGACACCTTCTCATTCAAGTTTCTTTATTTTGACTATTTAATCAATTGTAGAGTAATAGTGAAGACATCAAAACTATGAAACACCACATATGGAATCATGTAGTAAACAAAAAAATGTGTTTAACAAATCAAAATATAGTTTATATTTGAGATTCTTCAAAACAGCCACACTCTTGGAATTCTCTCAACCAGCTCTCAAACCATCTCAATTGGGTTGAGGTTGGGTGATTGTGGAGGCCAGCTCATCTGATGCAGCACCATCACTCTCCTTGGTTTAAAAAGACAGTGGTTGGAATCAAAAATCTAAAATTTGGACTCCAGACCAAAGGACAGATTTCCACCAGTCTAAAGTCCATTGCTCGTGTTACTTGGGACAAGCAAGTCTCTTCTTATTGGTGTTCTTTAGTAGTGGTTTCTTTGCAGCAATTCGACCATGAAAGCCTGATTCATGCAGTCTCCTCTGAACAGTTGATGTTGAGATGTGTCTATTACTTGAACACTGAAGCATTTATTTGGGCTGCAATCAAACACTTCTGCTTATTTGAGCTGTTCTTGCCATAATATGGACATGATCTTTTACCAAATAGGGACATCTTCTGTATTCCAATGTCACAAAACTGATTGGTTCAAATGCATTAAGGAAAGAAATTACACAAATTAACAAGGCACACCTGTTAATCGAAATGCATTCCAGGTGACTACCTCATGAGGCTGGTTGAGAAAATGCCAAGAATATGCAAAGCTGTCATCAAGGCAAAGGGTGGCTACTTTGAAGAATCTCAAATATAAAACATATTTTTATTTGTTTAACCCTTTTTTGGTTACTCCATGATTCCATATGTGTTATGTCATTTTTGTTTTGACGTCTTCACTATCATTCTACAACGTAGAAAATAGTACAAATCAAGAAAAACCCTTGAAAGAGTACATGTCCAAACTTTTGACTGGTACTGTATATCTCACCATGTCAGGGTTTTCCAGCCTCCATATATCCACTAGTTCTAATGTATCCATAATCTCATTAAGCGCACAAGGGTGATACTTTGTAGTGAGATTTCCTTTATGATCCATTGAGGTACATATAAATCTCCCAATATAATTCATTACTTGTGAGCTCAATAGGTCAATAAAGTGCATTCGGAAGCTATTCAGACTCTAGCCCTTTTTTACACATTTTGTTAAATTACTGCCTGACTAAAATGTATCAATCTACACACAATATCCCATAATGAAACTGTTTATTATACATTTTTGCAAATGTTTTGAAATAGAAAACAGGAATACCTTTACGTAAGTATACAGACCCTTTGCTATGAGACTCGAAATTGAGCTCAGGTGCATCCTGTTTCCATTGATCATCCTTGAGATGTTTCTACAACTTGATTGGTGTCCACCTGTGGTAAATTCAATTGATTGGACTTGATTTGGAAAGGCACACACCTGTCTATATAAAAGGTCCCACAGTTGACAGTGCATGTCAGAGCAAAAACCAAGCAATGAGGTTGAAGGAATTGTCCGTAGAGCTCCGAGACAGGACTGTGTCGAGGCACAGATCTGGGGAAGGGTACCACAAAATGTCTGCAACGTTGAAAGTCCCATGAACACAGTGGCCTCCATCATTCTTAAAATGGAAGAAGTTTGGAACCACCAAGACTCTTCCTGGAGCTGGCAGCCCTCCCAAACAGAGCAAATTGGGAGGGAAGTGACCAAGAACCTGATGGTGACTGACAGAGCTCCTCTGTGGAGATGGGAGAACCTTCCAGAAGGACAACCATCTCTGCAGCACTCCATCAATCAGTCCTTTATGGGAGAGTAGCCAGACAGAAGCCACTCCTCAGTAAAAAGCACATAACAGGTCACTTGGAGTTCACCAAAAGGCACCTAAAGGACTGACCATGACAAACAAACAAGATTCCCTGGTCTCTTGAAACCAAGATTGAACTCTTTGGCCTGAATGCCAAGCGTCCCATCTGGAAAAAAACCTGGCACCATCCCTACGGTGAAGCATGGTGGTGGCAGCATCATGTTGCGGGATGTTTTTCAGCGGAAGGGACTGGGAGACTAGTCAGGGACGAGGTAAAGATAAACGGAGCAAAGTACAGAGAGATCCTTGATGAAAACCTTCTCCAGAGCACTCAAGACCTCAGACTGGTGCAAAGGTTCACCTTTCAACAGGACAAAGACCTTAAGCACACAGCCAAGACAACGCAGGAGTGGCTTTGGGAAAAGTCTCAATGCCATTGAGTGGTCCAGCCAGAGCCCGGACTTGAACATCTCTGGAGAGACCTGAAAATACCTGTGCAGCGACACTCCCCATCCACCCTAACAGAGCTTGAGGGGATCTGCAGAGAAGAATGTCCTGATCTTTTTGGGTAACTGCCAAAGGTGCTTCAACAAAGTACTGAGTAAAGGGTCTGAATACTTATATAAAATCTAATATTTCCATTGTTTATTTCCAATAAATTTGCAAAAATTTCAAAAATGTATGGGGTAGTGTGTGTAGCTTGAGGAAAAAAACATTTGAAATCAACTTTAAAATAACGCTATAACGTAACAAAATGTGTGAAAAGTCAAGGGCCTGAACTTTCCAAATGCACTGTATACATTTTTGAAAAAGTGGGGATCATTATTTGGCCTTTATAGATTAGTTAGCGAGATCTGTTTTTGGTCCAATAGCATATTTCAAAGGATTAATCTTCCTTGAGGATCGGTTTGCACAATCTGATCAGAATTGTTGCCAATTAATATAAAATCACCCCTTTTGAGTTTTTGATTTGTCTTTTTCCCCACCCAACCTTTTTCCCCACCCAACCTCATCCCAACCTCATCTATATATCTGTAGACAGAGTTTCCTGTAAACAGTAGATATTATATTCCTTTTTTAGCCAGGTAAATACTTAGTCTTTTCTTAATCTGCTAAGCCATTACAATTAGAACTAGCTATACTTATTTCACCACTTACCATAATGAGATACAAGTTTCAATTGTACATAACACAATCAAATGTTTGTAAACTTACCATCAAAAAGGACCATATAGCTAGCTGTACCATAATATTTGCATTGTTAAGGTTACTGTAGCTGTAACTGTGTAAACCTCCAATTGTCCTAATATTCTACCAACTACCAACTTTGGAAAGACTACTCCTTTCAAGAGCATTACACAACGTCCAAAATGTTTTATACTTACTCTACACCAAATCCTTGCTGATTCCATGACTGTCCATAAGATACTCCATAAGAAGGCACTTGCCAACCATTTGCCATGTACTGTTGCCCATACTGCTGGGCCTGGGGGCTCCCATACATTTGGTTCCACTGTCCCCACTGACCCTGACCGTACTCCACCTGAAAGATAAAAGGAAAAAAAATACAGAGAAGGACACATTTTTTCTGGATGAGTAAAGCAAATAAATGTGCAATGGGGAATGTAGCGATTTTATTTGAGCAATATCTCAATTCAAGATACCTGTGGTACGCTTTTGGCCATGTCGGGGGATTCTTTGCCCCAGTAGCACTTCACTATGTGGCATTCAATGGACGTTCCATTTACAGAGACAATTGCATGGGCAGCACTTTCATGGGAGGAAAACCTGTCAGAAGAACACAAACGTCAACAAGAGACTGTGGTCAAGAAATATATTTCAGCAGTTTAATGAAAATGCAAAGTAAAAACTTGCAGCATGAAAGATGATTTTTGTTGTTGTGTGGTTTATATACAGGTAAATGTAAAAAATAAAGAAAACCCTTGAGTAAATCAGGCTACGTTATGGTGTTAGGGTACATTTATCTTGCATGGTCACTCAACCCCTAGGAGGGAAAGGTAAACACCAATAAATACACAGCCATTCTGAGTGATCACCTTCAACCTATGGGGAAGCGTTTATATTATGATGGGAGTGATCTCTTCCAGGATGACAATGCTCCCATCCACAAGGCATAGGTGGGGCACTGAATGGTTTGATGGAATTTCCTCGTGGAATGATGGTTTCTCATCTCTCCAATATAGTTCCAGACACTTGTAGAATCTATGCCAAGGTGCATTAAAGCGGTTCTGGCGGGTTGTGGTTGCCCAGCGCCTATTAAGACAATGTTTTTAATTTGGGAAGTTACCTGTAGTGTTCACTAAGAAAGTAATAAGTACAGTTCCAAGAACACAAATAATAACACACTTTACAATAACTTTCATGAACAAAATAAAAACTATTTATAATGAGTAAATACTATTTAATTCAAGAGAATTTATAACTCTACTCAAAAATTCTTGGTATTTTTAAAAATTAGTCCACTGTTGATACAGTCCAATTTTTTTTGCATGTCAGCAGTCAAGTAAAAAAATAAATATTGGACTTGGCAAGTGACACTTTGCTTCTTGAAAGTCCAAGACGTTGAAAACTTGACTGCTGGCATACAAACATTTTGGGAATGTATCAACAGTGGACTACTGAAAAAAAAGACCTAAAAGCTAGTTTAATGGATTTTTCCTTTATTAATCAGATCACATTTTATGTCACATGCGCCGAATACAACACCTTACCGTGAAATGCTTACTTACAAGCCCTTAACCAACAATACAGTTCAAGAAATAGAGTTAAGAAAATATTTACTAAATAAACTGAAAAATAAATAAATAATTAAAAGTAACAATAACGAGGCTATAGACCGGGGGGACCGGTACGGAGTCAATGTGCGGGGGTACAGGTTAGCTGAGGTAATTTGTACATGTAGGTAGGGGTAAAGTGACTGTGCATAGATAATAAACATGAGTAGCAGCAGTGTAAAAACAAAAAGGGGGGCTGTCAATGTAAATCCGGTTCGCCATTTGATTAATGGCCACCATGGCTTGGGGGTAGTGGCTGTTAAGGAGCCTTTTGGACCAAGACTTGACGCTCCGGTACCGCTTGCCGTGCAGTAGCAGAAAGAACAGTCTAGGACTTGGGTGACAGGAGTATTTGACCATTTTTTGGGCCTTCCTCTGGCATCGCCTAGTATATAGGTCCTGGAAAGCAGGACGCTTGACCCCAGTGATGTACTGGGCCGTACGCACTACCCTTTGTAGCACCTTACGGTCGGATGCAGAGCAGTTGCCATGCAAGGCGGTAATGCAATCGGTCGGGATGCTCTCGATGGTACAGCTGTAGAACTGTTTGAGGATCAGGGGACTCAGGGCCTTGCCTGGTTAAATAAACGTTAAAAAAAACTTTCCAGTCTCCTGAGGGGGAAAAGGCGTTGTCGTGCCAGCTTCACGACTGTCTTGGTGTGTTTTGACCATGATAGATTGTTGGTGATGTGGACACCAAGGAACTTGAAACTCTCGACCAACTACACTACAGCCCTGTCGATGTGAATGGAGGCGTGTTCTGCCCGCCTTTTCTTCTAGTCCACAATCCACCTTTATCTAGCTCATGTTTAGGGAATGGTTGTTGTCCTGACAACACACGGCCAGGTCTCCGAACTCCTCCCATAGGCTGTCTCATCGTTGTCAGTGATCAGGCCTACCACTGTTGTGTCGTCAGCAAACTTAATGGTGTTGGAGTTGTGCTTTGCCATGCAGTCGTGGGTGAACAGGGAGTACAGGAGGGAACTAAGCATGCAACCCTGAGGGGCCCCCATGTTGTGGATCAGCATGGCAGATGCGTTGCTGCCTACCCTTACCACCTGGGGACAGCCCATCAAGAAGTCCAGGATCCAGTTGCAGCGAGGTGTTCAGTCCCAGGGTCCCAGCTTAGTGATGAGCTTTGTGGGCACTATGGTGTTGAACGCTGAGCTGTAGTCAATGAACAGCATTTTCACATAGGTGCTCCTTTTGTCCAGGTGGGAAAGGGCAGTATGGAGTGCGATTGAGATTGAGTCATATGTGGATCTGTTGGGGCGGTATGCGGGTATGCGAATTGGAGTGGATCTAGGGTTTCCGGGATGATGGTGTTGATGTGAGCCATGACCAGCTTGTCAAAGCACTTCATGGCTACCGACATGAGTGCTAGGGGCGGAAGTCATTTAGGCTTTCTTGGGCACAGGGACTATGTTGGTCTGCTTGAAACATGTAGGTATTAGACTCGGTCAGGGAGAGGTTGAAAATGTCAGTGATGACACTTGATAGTTGGTCCACGCATGCTCCGAGTACACGTCCTGGTAATCTGTCTGGCCGCGCGCCTTGTGAATGTTGACCCGTTTAAAAGGTTTTACTCACATCGGCTATGGAGAGCGTGATCACACAGTCGTCTGGAACAGCTGGTGCTCCATGCATGCTTCAGTGTTGCTTGCCTCGAAGCGAAAATAAAAGGCATTTGTAGTGCGTAATAGTTTGCAAGCCCTGCCACATCCGACAAGCGTCAGAGTCGGTGTAGTAGGATTAAATCTTAGTCCTGTATTGAAGCTGTATATGTATTTATAAAACGGATTATGCATGAAATTTACAATAAAGCATAACCAAACAAGGTTGTAATAAAATAATTTAACTACTTCCACAACTAAATCTGATTGATTCTAGACATTATTGTGGGGGCTTTTGGTGTCGTATTGGAAGCTCTATCATTAAGTCATGTACCAGTACTGCCATCTACAGGAAAAATTAGGCAATACATCGTACATTAACAAAATAGGGAATCTTCACTTAGAACAAAACATTACCTGATGAAAGAGTAACCTTTCTCTGGGAAAACTCGGATTTCCATTATTTGTCCAAAGGGTGAGAAAGTCTGTCGCATGAGGTGCTCTGCAACGAAAAAGATTTCAATATAACATTCATCCTTTGTCAGCCAACCCAGTGTCAACTTTGTTTGCCAAAATGTATTTGTTAGCAACATCTAATGATTCTAAACAGTCTGTGTGTATCTTTTCAGGTTTAAACAAACTTGCCTGACAGTCCTGACTGGATTCCTCCGCAATACACAGTGCAGTTCTGGGGACTGGATTGGTTCACTACATCTTCAAACCTCAGCTGCTTCGAGCCATCTGGTATAAACATACAAAAAATAGGAATATGAGCATTCCAGTGGTGTAGTCGTGATTTGAACATTTGGGGGGGGTAATGCCCTAAGAGCTGTTTGAATAGACCACCAGAAATGTCTGACTGTTTTGGCCTGCCGGTAAATTTACCAGGCGGTAAATTAGTTAATAGACCAGCAACAAAGAGTTCCAAATCTCTCTGCCAGTGGCTCACGTGTCCGCGCCCCCAAATCCACACTCACACATGCAGTCAGAGCCTTTTCAAGGGGCCCTAAGTGAAACATTTTGGAAACAGACTCCCCTCGACAACAGAGAGACATTTTTTGTTTTAAGCTTAATTTCCTGCAACCCTACACATTTTGCCATGGCATGTAGAGTAATGTTTGCAGTTTTTAATATGATATCAGATTGAGAGTGACTAACAAAAATCAGTGGGGGCCCCCCGGTCGGTAATTCGACCATGAGTACTACAAGTTCAGATAGCCGGTGAGACATTTTTAGATTGGTAAATTAATTTTGCCTGACTACCCGGACTCCTTGCTCCAGCCAAACGCTACGCCACACTCAGACATTCGTTTCTTCACACATTCGGGGGCCGTCTGATTGGTCCAGATACAGATGGGTTGGGCCAAAACCAGAACACACATGGGTAAAGCGGCAGTTAAGAGACAATCCAATTGCTGATTACTTTATTTTGTACAACGCCCCTCATCACGACAAACAAGTTAATGATGTCAGTCTCAGACTAGGGTATCTAGCGAAACGACAGAGCAGTGGAAGAATTTAGTGTGAGTCATCAGGCTAAAAAAAAAAAAATGCTGACATGGGTGAGTGTGTCAGTGACTAATATAACAAGAGAACCCAGCTTCTAACGTGTCCTGCGCAACTTGTGAAGGTCGTAGATGGAAATGTAAATGTATGTGTTCCTGAGAGTCGTGGCTTTCAGGGATGGGGTCATAATAGCCCCAACTGTTCAAAAGTTGGAGCCAAATTTGTAGGAAGAAAACAAAAAAATGCTCCATTGGAGACAATTGCATTTAGGGGATATTTTGGAGGTTGCTCATGTAACTGTGGTTCTATGAACTAAGCGACACAGTCCGTGGAATGAAAATGGTTGGGGGAGACAAAATAGCTCTCTGGAATATGTCCCCCTCAGTTATACGCCAACTGGGCCAATAGAGCATTCAGCCTCATAACGCCCATTTCAACTCCAATAAAACACATTAGTCATACCTCACTCATACTTACTGTCTTGCACATTTTTGGGGGCGGGTGGCTTGCGAGTTGCCCAGTTGGTCCTGATCTGCCGTCCTCCTAACCACTGTCCCCCCATGTGCACGATGGCATTCTCTGCATCCTGTCGATTTAAACAAAAGACAAAATTCCTTCTCCAGATTCTACATGCTTCTATACATATTCTATAAACTAAGTGCTATTGTGTAATTAATAACATGTTTTACATACTAGATGGATGGATTAGAATAGATATTCAACAGGAATAATGAACTATCAAACAAACTACAACTTGTACTTAAGTAAAATAATTTGATCAACAGAGAACACGATGTGCATTTACTTTAATTATTTTTTAAAGTTTAAATTATCTAAAGCTCAAATCTACTGAAAATAGAAAATAGTAAACAGAAATAACCTTCATCTTGTGTTCCTGCACTGGAGCCTTACCAGTTTGTTATAGAAGGACACAAATCCATACCCCTTAGATTTTCCTGTCGTCATGTCCTTCACAACACGAGCATCCCTGGAAGGACAAGACAATAGCATCCATAAAACAAAAACCACACACACTGAACTGCAAATAGACTACATTCTCCCATAAATATCTTATTTACTTTTGTTTGTTTTTTATATCCTCAAATGCTTACAGGTAATATTGCATTTGAAAAAAATGTAAGTACAAAGACATGCGACCTATGCTGATATTTTAATTGCTTCTTTCTTCAGATTAATTCAGTTAAGGGTTCTCTGTCAAATATTACATCAATTATAATCCTCAAACTCAAAAGAAACACTTCTTATGGATTACCATGCATTCCTAATATTTGCTGATGGTGCTCATTCTACCATTAGAAATATCAAAGACAAAAAAAGGAATTAAACCAGCATACAAGGCCCGATAACAGATTTCTTTATTTTTCCTGGTCAATTCTTTACCACCAATATGGAGTTTGGAGAGCTGTAAATGTTAAAATATTTACATTTTCAGAGTTTTCGGAACGGAGCATAAAACTAGCAACAATTCTAAGCAATCCAGAATGTTCTAAAGTATATACGGTCAGGTCCAAAATGGACACCCTTGATAATGTATAAAATAATTCAAATACTGAGCTATATTGTATACGCCAATTTGTTTAACAAGTTATACTTTTTCAACCAAAAAAAGGTATGGGTGAAAGTTAGACACCCCTGTTTTCAATACATCACCTTGGCATTGAGCTTTTTTCTCAAATATTTTATGAGTTGGAGAACACATTGGGAGGGATCTTAGACCATTCCTACAAACAGAATCCTTTATCTGCATTATAGACTGCCCCCGTCAATTCAAACCACAGGTTTTCAAAATCGGTTTCAAGTCCGGAGACTGAGATGGCGATTGCAAAATGTTGATTTTGTGGCCAAATAACCATTTCTTTACGGATTCATTTTGATGTGTGCTTGGAGTTAGTCTTGCTGGAAGATCCACTTACAGCCAAGTTTTAGCCTCCTGACAGAGGCAACCAGGTTGTTGGCTAAAATGTCCTGGTACTAGGTAAAGTTGATCATTGATCTTCATCGCAGTTGATCTTAAGGGCCCCTTGACCAGTGGAAACAAAATAGCCCCCAGAATATGAAAAGATCCACTACCATATTTTACAGTAGGTACGGGGTTCTTTTCTGCTCATGCATTCTCATTTCGATGCCAAGCCCACCACTGTTGTGTGTGGCCAAGGAGCTCCATTTTCATGTCATCCAACAAATGTAAACACCTTGAGTTTGCTAAATGGCATTGGCACAGAGTGGAACCGGTGCTTTGATCAGATGACATGAAAATAGAGCTCTTTGGCCACGCACACCAGTCTTGGGTTTCACGACAATGAGAATGCATGAGCAGAAAAGAAACCCCATACCTACGGTAAAATATGATGGTGGATATTTGAATTATTTATTTTTGTCATTTTTGCTCATCTTTATCAAGGGTGTCAATATCAGTCCCCACTGTATATTGAATATTGGAATTTGTTATTCTAAACTAGGTCATGTTAATACAAAAAATTACAAATGGAAAGGAATAATAAGATGAGAAAAGTCTACATCCGAGTTTCCAGTGTGTACAGTTCCTTGTGGTTAGCCTTCAAGCTCCTGTCCAATCCTATAAGCCTATTTGTCATCATCATTTTGTTTATCAAAAAAGAATGAGGGAGAATAGAAAGCGGACACATTCAAATAAAAATAAAAAGTTGGGGGTGATACAGACTGAAAGTCAAAATCCATATTATACGTGACAATTGAGAAGAGCTTGTGTCACTTCTGTCATCCTGTTTCTCACAATGATCAAAACAGTTGAATGGCTAATGAAAGGCATAGTGATTTATGTATCAAGACGGAGTGACATGCTTTAAAATTACATTTCAACCAATAGTCAAAGTAATTATATCTACAGCACCAGTCAAAAGTTGACACACCTACACGAGGCTTTTCTCTATTTTATACATTGTAGAATAATAGTGAAGACATCAAAACTATGAAATAACACATATGTAATCATGTAGTAACCATAAGTGTTAAATCAAAATATATTTTATATTTGAGATTCTTCAAAGTAGCCACCCAAGCCTTGATGACAGCTTTGCATACTCTTGGCATTCTCTCAACCAGCTTCATGTGGTAGTCACCTGGAATGCATTACAATAAACAGGTGTGCCCTTTTAAAAGTTAATTTGTGGAATTTCTTTCCTTCAATGCATTTGAGCCAATCAGTTGTGATGTGACAAGGTAGGGGTTGTATACAGAAGATAGGGCTATTTGTTAAAAGACCAAGTCCATCATTACTTTAAGACATGAAGGTCAAGCCGGAACATTTCAAGAACTTTGAAGGTTCCTTCAAGTGCAGTCGCAAAAACCATCAAGCGCTATGATGAAACTGGCTCTCATGAGGACCGCCACAGGAAAGGAAGACCCCGAGTTACCTCTGCTGAGTTACCTCTGTATACGTTCATTATTGTTAACTGCACCTCAGATTAAGGCCCAAATAAATGCTTCACAGCAACATCAACTGTTCAGAGGAGACTGTGTGTAATCAGGCCTTCATGGTCAAATTGCTGCAAAGGAACCACTACTAAAGAACTCCTTCAAGACTGTTGGGAAAGCATTCCAGGTGAAGCTGGTTGAGAGAATGCCAAGAGTGTGCAAAGCTGTCATCAAGCCAAGGGTGGCTACTTTGAAGCATCTCAAATATATTTTGATTTGTTTAACACTTTCAGTTACTACCTGATTCCATGTGTTAATTCATAGTTTTGATGTCTTCACTATTATTCTACAATGTATAATATATTACATAGTACGTGGTTACACATCTATTCTGTTTATGGACCACTTACAAAAACATTTTTATGAGAAGAACTCTAAAGTTACTAAAATGATCAAAAAAAGATAACTGAGTAAAACAATCTCCAGAGGATGTCAAGTCAGAGGAAACATACTAAATCAAATTCTTAAAAACACAAAGCAACTTACGATATTTTCCCAAAAGGTGCAAATGCAGCTTTGATATCCTCAGTGGTGATCTCAGGGCTCAAGTCTCCCACAAACACATGGAAGTGATCTGAAACGGCCAAGAAATAATGACTATTAGTCCCTGATGTAGCGACTGACTTTGGAGCAAAACAGGAAAAAGTTAAAAATGTAAACACATACTTGATGTATCTTTCTTCTGGCTACTTGGAGTGGTGGCCCAATTTACTTTGACCTCCTGAAGATAAAACATGTCACAGAACAATCAAATGTAAGTGGAGCAAAGGCATTCATTCCATGTCCCTAAAAGCCTGTGTGAAAGGGTAAGAACCAGCAATTCTTAGGAAGAAAGCCAGAGAAAGTATTTCATTGCAGAGTGGAAAAATTACCTTTCCCAATATCTTCCTCCCATTCATGGCTGCTAGGGCAGCAGCAGCATCTCTATGTTCAAAGAACTCCACAAAGCAATAAGGGTCATTGCTTGACTGCTGCAAAACAGAAAATCCCACAGAAGAGTTCATCCTCCTGCTATCGGGTTGCTGAGAAGAAAATAAATAAATTAGGAGAATATATTATTGCCAAACATATTTGGAATACAATTGCAAGTACTGAGTGACCATGTTACTCTATTGGGTGATTATCATGTATTATGAATAGTGCTGCTATATGCAACAGATGTTATCCAATTCAAATCATGTCAATCATATTTAAAAGACTGGGATTCCATAACCCTAACCTCTTTCTTTTGGACGTGTGCCAAAGGTTAACTAGCCAAAGTCTGTTTTATTATTATTTAAAAAAAAAAGAAGCAATTTAATCTGATTGCATTCATCGCACAGTATGTACAGTGGGGCAAAAAAGTATTTAGTCAGCCACCAATTGTGCAAGTTCTCCCACTTAAAAAGATGAGGCCTGTAATTTTCATCATAGGTACACTTCAACTATGACAGACAAAATGAGAAGGAAAAAAAAATCCAGAAAATCACATTGTAGGATTTTTAATGAATTTATTTACAAATGATGGTGGAAAATAAGTATTTGGTCACCTACATACAAGCAAGATTTCTGGCTCTCACAGACCTGTAACTTCTTTAAGAAGCTCCTCTGGCCTCCACTCATTACCTGTATGAATGGCACCTGTTTGAACTTGTTATCAGTATAAAAGACACCTGTCCACAACCTCAAACAGTCACACTCCAAACTCCACTATGGCCAGTACCAAAGAGCTGTCAAAAGACACCAGAAACAAAATTGTAGACCTGCACCAGGCTGGGAAGACTAATTTTGTCTGTCATAGTTGAAGTGTACCTATGTTGAAAATTACAGGCCTCGCATCTTTTTAAGTGGGAGAACTTGCACAATTGGTGGCTGACTAAATACTTTTTTGCCCCACTGTATATAGAACCCACCACAATTTATATCTGAACTAGGCTGAATCATACATTTATTAAAGGAGAAAGAACTTGTTGAAATGGAATACATCCCATTTCGACTAGTAAACATAACCTGAAACATCTGACTGAACGAGTCACTCAGGAGGGGAAGAAAAAGACACCAAACCTAACACGTCTCAACTCAACTACAGTACATCCGAAAAGTAATCAGAACCCTAGACTTTTTCCACATATTGATTTCTTACAGCTTTATTAAAAAATTATTACATTGAGAAACTAAATCTACACACAAGCCCATTATGACAAACGTTTTTGAATGTTTGGAAATGTATTACAAATATCACATTTACATACAGTTGAAGTCGGAGGTTTACATGCACCTTAGCCAAATACATTTAAACTCAGTTTCACATTTCCTGACATTTAATCCTAGTAAAAATAGGTCAGTTAGGATCACCACTTTATTTTAAGAATGTGAAATGTCAGAATAAAATAGAAGAGAATGATTTATTTCAGCTTTAATTTCTTTCATCACAATCCCAGTGGGTCAGAAGTTTACATACACTCAATTAGTATTTGGTAGCATTGCCTATACATTGTTTAACTTGGGTCAAACGTTTCAGGTAGCCTTCCACAATAAAGTTGGGTGAATTTTGGCCCATTCCTCCTGACAGAGCTGGTGTAACTGAGTCAGGTTTGTAGGCCTCCTTGCTCGCACACGCTTTTTCAGTTCTGCCCACAAATTTTTTATAGGATTGAGGTCAGGGCTTTGTGATGGCCACTCCAGTACCTTGACTTTGTTGTCCTTCAGACACATCTTTGGAAGTATGCTTGGGGTCATTGTCCATTTGGAAGACCCATTTGAAAACAAGCATTTAACTTCCTGACTGATGTCTTGAGATGACTCTGTTATGTGGATATATTGTCCTCCCTCATGATGCCATCTATTTTGTGAAGTGCACCAGTCCCTCCTTCAGCAAAGCACCCCCACAACATGATGCTGCCACTCCCGTGCATCACGGTTGGGATGTTGTAATGTTTGGAGGGAAATGGGGAGGCTTGCAAGCCGAAGGACAATGGTCATTTTGGCCAAACAGTTCTATTTTTGTTTCCACAGACCAGAGGACATTTCTCCAAAAAGTACGATCTTTGTCAACATGTGCAGTTGCAAACCGTAGTCTGGCTTTTTAATTTTTGGAGCAATGGCTTCTTCCTTGCTGAGCGGCCTTTCAGGTTATGTCGATATAGGACTCGTTTTACTGTGGATATAGATACTTTTGTACCGGTTTCCTCCAGCATCTTCACAAGGTCCTTTGCGGTTGTTCTGGGATTGATTTGCACTTTTCGCATCAAAGTACATTCATCTCTAGGAGACAAAACGAGTCTCGTTCTTGAGCTGTATGACGCTGCGTGGTCCCATGGTGTTTATACTTGCGGACTATTGTTTGTACAGATGAACGTGGTACCTTCAGGCGTTTGGAAATTGCCCCCAAGGATGAACCAGATTGGGAAGGTCTACAATTTTTTTCCTGAGGTCTTGGCTGATTTCTTTTGATTTTCCTATGATGTCAAACCAAGAGGCACTGAGTTTGAAGGTAGGCCTTGAAATACATCCACAGGTTCACCTCCGAGTGACTCAAATGATGTCAATTGGCCTATAAGAAGCGTCGGCCATGACATCATTTCTGGAATTTTCCAAGCTGTTTAAAGGCACAGTCAACTTTGTGTATGTTAACTCTTGACCCTCTGGAATTGTGATACAGTGAACTAAGTGAAATAATCTGTCTGTAAACAATTGTTGGAAAAAGTACTTGTGTCATGCACAAAGTAGATGTCCTAACCAACTTGCCAAAACTATAGTTTGTTAACAATACATTTGTGGAGTGGTTTAATTTTTTTTTTTTAATGACTGAAACCTAGGTGTATGTAAACTTCCAACTTTAACTAAGTATTCAGACCCTTCACTCAGTACTTTGTTGAAGCACCTTTGGCAGAGAGTACAGCCTCAGGTCTTCTTGGATATGACACTACAAGCTTGGCACACCTGTATTTGGAGAGTTTCTCCCATTCTTCTCTGCAGATCCTCTCAAGCTCTGTTTGGTTGGATGGGGAGCGTCGCTGCACAGCTATTTTCAGGTCTCTCCAGAGATGTTTGATCGGGTTCAAGTCCGTGCTAAGGCTGAGCCACTCTAGGACATTGAGACTTGTCCCGAAGCCACTCCTGTACCATCTTAGCTGTGTGCTTAGGGTCGTTGTCCTGTTGAAAGGTGAACCTTCACCCCAGCTTGAGGTCCTGAGCACTCAAGAGCAGGGTTTCTTCAATGATCTCTTTACTTTGCTCTGTTCATCTTTGCCTCAATCCTGACCAGTCTCCCAGTCCCTGCTGCTGAAAATCTCCACAGCATGATGCTACTACCACGCTTCACCGTAGGGATGGTGCCACATTTCCTCCAGACGTGACACTTGGCATTCAGGCCAAATAGTTCAATCTTGGGCTCTCGAGTTGGGCAGCAGTCTAAGGCACTGCATCTCAGTGCAAGAGACACCACTACAATCCCTGGTTCGATTCCAGGCTCTATCACATCCGGACGTGATTGAGAGCCCCATATGGCAGCGCACAATTGGCCCAGCGTCATCTGGGTTTGGTAGGCTGTCATTATAAATAAGAATTTGTTCTTAACTGACTTGCCTCGTTAAATTAAAAAAAGGTTAATTTAGTTTTTTAATACAAAAAATAAATAAAAAGAGAATCAGACCAGAGAATCTTGTTTCCCCTGGTCAGAGTCCTTTAGGTGCCTTTTGGAAAATTCCAAGCGGGCTGTCATGTGCCTTTTACTGAGTTGTGGCTTCCAGTCTGGCCACTACCATAAAGGCCTGATTGGTGGAGTGCTGCAGAGATGGATGTCCTTCTGGAAGGTTCTCCCATCTCCACAGAGGAACTCTTTCAGAGTGACCATCGGGTTCTTAGTCACCTCACTGACCAAGGCCCTTCTCCCCGGATTGCTCAGTTTGGTCAGGCGGTCAGCTCTTGGAAGAGTCTTGGTGTTTCCAAACTTCTTCCATCTAAGAATGATAGCAGCCACTGTGTTCTTGGGGACCTTCAATGCTGCAGACATTTTTTGGTACCCGGGTCTCGACACGATCCTGTCTCGGAGCGCTACGGACCATTCCTTCGAGCTCGTGGCTTGGTTTCCTCAGACATGCACTGTCAACTGTGGGACTTTATATAGACAGGTGTGCCTTTCCAAATCATGTCCAATCAATTGAATTTACCACAGGTGGACTCCAATAAAGTTGCAGAAACATCTCAAGGATGATCAATGGAAACAGGATGCACCTGAGCTTAATTTTGAGTCTCATAGCAAAGCGTCTGAATACTTACGAATAAGGCTGTAACGTAATAAAATGTGGAAAAGGTCAAGGTGTCTGAATACTTTCCGAATGCACTGTTGGTCATGAGGGTAGCCTATACCGTCTCACCCAGCTACGCTGGAGACGTCGACAAACTATTGGTCAGGTCCACTAGAAACCATTATATCAGCAGCCCATGGTAGATCATGTTTACCCTTCTCCCCCTGTAACTACGGTAACTGCAAGAAGTAGGATATTAGACGGTTTTAGGGGAGGTGCTGAAACTGACCCATTTTGGGTGACAGTGAAATTATTGAAAAAAAGAACTGCATAAAAAATAAATGCTAGGTTATGCAAGGATATAGGCAAAATGCTTTATAAAAGGGTAAGGCTAATTACAAATGACCTTTCCTGTCCTTGATATGTCAAGGCAATTATGTAAATGTAATGGTGTGTTTATCAACATGATGCAAATCTTTTCAGTTTTATGTGCGAAAATAAAGACCAAATGGCAACATGGATTCAAACTTAATGGAAAAAGGGATGGAATTATGTGAAAAACTGGTATGTGCCAATGACCACTGTTACAGTAAAAAAAAAGTTAAACAGTAGTACCCTGTCTACTGACTTGAATTCCTTGACCTAGTGCATAATCCATGATAATGAAACTCGGCAACACAAATGTCTCCATAAGTCATCATAGCTAATAGAGCAGAACACATCTTACCTCAGTGATCATTTTACAACTTTTGCAAGGTCCAATTTGGGTGAACAGCTGAAGAATCAAAATTTCTGTTACATCTCTGGACAGGTTACCAACATACCTAGGGAAAAGATGGGGCAAATTAGTGATCTCAGGAGCATTGGTGGGAAAAGTACCCAATTGTCATACTTGAGTAAAAGTAATGATACCTTAATATAAAATGACTCAAGTAAAAAAGTCACCCAGTAAAATATTACTTCAGTGAAATTCAAAGTATTTGGTTTGAAATATTCTTAAGTATAAAAAGTAAATGTAATTGCAAAAATATACATAAGTATCAAAATTCCTCAAATTAAGCAAATCTTTTTAATTTACAGATAGCCAGGGGCACACGCAAACATAATTTACAAACCAAGCATTTGTGTTTTGTGAGTCCATCAGATCAGAGGCAGAAGGGATGACCAGGGATGTTGCATGATTAGTGTGAATTGAACCATTTTCCTGTACTGCTCAGCATTACTAATGTAATGAGCACTTGTGTGTGTCTAGGAAAGTGTATGGAGTAAAAAATAATTTTATTGAAGTAAAAGTAGTCAAAAATATAAATAGTAAAGTACAGATACCCCTCAAAAAACGACTTGTTTAGTACTTTAATGTATTTTCACTTAAGTACTTCAAGCAACTGCTTAGGAGGTTGGTTAAGGATAGGCGAGAATAGGATAAGTTAAGTTGCATCAAATATTGGCTTTAATGTTATTTATTGAATATCAAATTTAACTACACAAACATTTAGTTAAGCACACAAATATGATTTTGCTCATGACTGTGGGAAGGTGTGCCCATATCTGTCCAATGAAGACATTTCTGAAAAATATATATATATATTCTGTCCATTTAGGGAACATCTTTTGGCTTGGAGTCTATGGGACCCCTTTTGGCACTAGACAAAAGGTCTGTGTATAGCCTCTAGATCGGACGAAATGTTGTTAGATTGAACGTGTTATTTGGTTTAAGGGATTAGGCCTAATTAGTCAACAAAAGACGAGGACCAAGGCACTCTTCTTGCAATTCATTATAGCCTAATTATTATGTAGCTATTATTTGTTGACCAACCAAAGTAGATAGTTAGCTATAAATAACAACTTGTCTTGATACTAGGAAGCTAAGCTTCGTTTCAAATAACACCTTTTCCTCATCACTTCAGTATGCAGACAAGAGAAAGGCTAGTCCATTAAACGCAACTCGTAAATCGTGGAGTTGAGTCGGCTAAAGAAAGACATGACTTAGTTAGCTATCAGCTAACTAACTACTAGAACATTATCCCAGCCATGATGGGGACATTTCAATAACATTTAGATAGCTAACGTTAGTCATCTATGTAGCTGGGTAACTTAGCTAGCGAGCTGATGGTGCCATGCAATGTAATATTGCATAAGTTCACGAATATTTTCATCAGCCTACTGGATAGTCTTGTAACCGTTGTTTCACTGGGGAGAAAAAAAGTATGCCGATTCGCCTAGTGAGAGGTTAAAATGAGGAAGCTGTTGAGGTCGATAGTTATCTAGCTAGTTAACAGTTAGTTAGCTAACATTGCCAAGCTAGCTAGGAGGCAAAGTCGTGGCTGTTGTGTTGACAACTTACAGCGTTTTGGGGTGGCTTTCGTCTTCCATGTTCAAAAATCGATTGGTATGAATGCCGACTAACTAACTGAGTATGCTGAAATAAACAAGAAGATGGCCTAATCAATGTATTTATGCGGTAGCTAAGCTAGCTAACTAAGAGGAAGAAAATGGCGCTAACCGGAGAGTCAGGAAGCCGACTCATGCCCATGCGCATGCAGTCTACAGGGGGACTTGAGTCAGCACTAAAATAAAATCAATTCCGATATCTCGAGTAGGCTAGTCTTATACTATAACATCTCGGTAAAATACGCTAGCCGAGATGAAGGTGGAATCCCTGTTGTGCCAACATCTGTCAAACATCATAAACCTAATTGGGGGCTTTTATTTTGAAAATGTCAATTAAAGCGATACTGTATAAACATTGAGGGGATTCGATTAATCTGTCTAAAGCACCCTGGTTGGCATGTAATTGCATCAGTTGAAAGTTGATTGCATTCGTTTCGGAACCGGGCTGCCACCCGGACGTGAGCCAGGAGCCCGTTCAAAGCCAACGGTGAAATCGGCTCAAAACAAAAGTCACGTAATTACACGTAGAATAATGAGTAGGTGTCTGTGTTTTCACATGCAAAAGTGATTGATTTTGATTCAAACGTATATTTAATGAAAAACAAATGCTTTATGTTTCTGGATGATGCACCGTGCTGTCTTGTTGACAACATGACCGAGCGGCGCAGATTCCTGTTCGATTTGAGAAGAGTGCATTCCTCCCTCACAGCTTTGCCAATTCACGTCACGGGCCATAGACCGGTTCCCGGCGTTTCAGCATTATCGAATCCACCCATTGACAAACGATACATTTATGACTGTAGCCACGCTCTGAGCTGAATACATTGTACCACCACGTGTGAAGTAGCGCTATTATTGGAATCTATGGCGTAACGTTAAATTGGAAAATATACATACAAACAAACAGGTGTTCCTTTCCTGAACGTAAATACCAGATCGCCTCACTGTTAGGCTGGAACCTTCTCCCTGAATCTCGAGACACTGGAGGTGGCAATTTTTTTTCCCAATCCCAACATTGACGGTGCTATTTCGAGAAACTTCCAGCCCCCTTTCCCACACGTCACCGTGCGGAATCTTTAAAGGATCCGTTGACTGTATAACATGGCACAGTATAAAGGATCAAGGAGTTTGAGCAGCATGAAGACACAGTCACCAATGGTAGATATGGCCAATAACAACGACCCTCTACCCCCAGGATGGGAAATTAAAATTGACCCACAGACAGGATGGCCTTTTTTTGTGGATCACATTAATCGCACAACAAGCTGGAATGACCCCAGACACGATGTCAAAAAGGTAGGCTCATAGATTGAGTAAAAATGATGTGTAGCGTGGGAGGGCTAGTGTGATATAGAAAGTTGGATTGAAAATGTAATGTCTGCTGATAGCATGGTAGACACAACACAGATATATATATATATATATATATATATAGTATATGGCATGGCCGTCGACCAAGCGCTTCAGTGGTTAATTATGGTCACTGCCTCTGATACGCACTGGCTTTTATTATAGGAAGACAGAGTGGGCATATTCTATTTATAGTAGGCTAAACTTCTCTCTCTCCTTTTCTTTAACATTTAGAAACCATATGTTACAACTTGCCACTGCTCAAACTTCGTATCTGCTTAGACTTCATATACGCCAACGCAATGGAATGTTGTCTCTTTTAGGCTCCAGCCCTCTCCCTCGTCCATTATAACGGGTTAAATAACGGGCAATGGCTGTTAGGTTATGTTCTTGTGTGATGATCTAAGCGTGGCTGGTTGGTTGATGACGCACTGCAGTCATATGTAAAGCCATGGCTTTGAGTGTTTGGACATCTCCATAATGTTTATTTAAAGCCTATTAGGCCATGTAGAATGCGCTTGTTCATATTTCGTATACCCGTTACTAAAACTTTTCCTTAAAAGGGATTTGAGGTGGGCTCATCACCCACCCAACTCCAATAGCCTACTGCGCATATATAACAGCTCCAAGTAATCTACAATCCATGAAATGAACAAATCACAAAAATTGGTGATATGGTTTTACACCATTAAACTGTGTCCTGAAGAACTGTGTCAACTTAAGTGTTGAAGGGTTGGGGAAGCAGACCCTAGGTTGGCATCTTGCATTAGGAAGATCAACACTTGCTGCCGTCCAAAGTTAGTGTCACTAAGAATCTGCTAGAAAGACACAGCTGTCAGGAGATAAAATTGGTGCGATGCTGGCAGTGTACAGGGACCCTGCCAAAATGGCAGAGGGCAAAAGGTCGTTCAGAGTTTCACAACTACTGTTGTTGTATCAAAAAAGCATAATGGGAATGATGTAAATTAAAAAGTACAACACAGTACTTATTTCAAATTAATTGAATAATGAATCATTTGAATTAATTAATTTGAATGATTTATTACCAGACAAATTAAATAGTCATGAGGAGCTTGGGACTGTTCCAATGCGGTAGGTCCAATGGGCCTGCATAGTCTTGTGGACACTTGTCTTTGTCGTGCTAAACTGTGTAGACTGGACTTATATAGACTTTTGCTCAGTGGGTTGCTCCCACTTGTCTAAACCTAGGCTATTTTGCATCATGTACCAGTGGAGTCTGGTGCTTTGTCACGCACTACCCACACATAAAGTTTGTTGTTTCAGCTCTGTCTGTAGGACATGCTTCCAGTTTGGACAGTTTGATTTTAGTTTGAGCCACACCTTGTTGAAGTATGTAAGTGTAGCACATGGGGATGTGCGAAGCTTACTTCTCAGCCTGCAATGTTCCCACTTGCACCAGTGAATAGCTAGCTTTTTGCTTGGCACTGACTGGTAAGATGCTTCAGTAGGGTGGTCACGTGCAGTGGTGGAAAAATGACTCAATTATGATACTTGAGTGAAAGTTAAGATACCTTAATAGAAAATGACTCAAGTGAAAGTCACCCAGTAAAATACTACTTGAGCAAAAGTATTTTGTTTTAAATATACTTAAGTATCAAAAGTAAATGGAATTGCTCAAATGTACTTACGTATCAAAAGTAAAAGTGTAAATTATTTCAAATTCCTTATATTAAGCAAACCAGATGTCACATTTAAAATCTTTTTTTTTATGGATAGCCAGACATAATTTACAAATGAAGCATTTGTGTTTAATTAGTCTGCCTGATCAGAGGCAGTAGGGATGACCAGGGATGTTCTCTTGATAAGTGTGTGAATTGGACCATTTTCCTGTCAGAATGTAATGAGTACTTTTGGGTAAGGGAAAATGTACAGAGTAAAAAGTACATTATTTTCTTTAGAAATGTAGTGAAGTTAAAGTAGGCAAAAATATAAATAGTAAAGTACAGATACCCCCAAAAAACAACTTAAGTAGTAATTTAAAGTATTTTTTACTTTACACCACTGGTCACGTGTGCTAGCAAGGCAGAGGTCCTGGGTTCGAGCCTACAGTGTTACGCCGAATTAGGAGGAAGCGATACTTGCTAGGCAAGCAGTGTGACGTCCTTTATATAAGCAAGCATAAGATGACAGCATAATCATAAAAGACAACAAAGCATTAAGGTTATAATTGTTGGTGAACCAGTTATATTCTGACCACAAACAAGAATACCTAGATCTTTTTTCTAAATATTTGAGCTGAGGAACATTGTATTTGTGGGCCTTACCGAATCTGTTATTGTTGGACCGCAGTATGCGCAGTATGGCTTGTGCTCTCCAGTACACATGTATAGCCTGAAAGCAAGGAAATATTGGAGTATTCTTAAATCACTCACAATTAAATATACTTTATTGCTAATTAGATTTGCATGGTAAAGCAAAACTGGTCATGTATTGATATCACAGAGAGACTATTTTCCACTGTCACTGTCAGGTGTCTCACTCTTAATTGGTTTTCCTGGTGATCACCAAGGCAGCATCATGGAGTAGTTTGTCTCTACTGTGAGACACCCATATGAGGTCATAAGATAAATAGGATTTATGTTTTATGATAGCAAATACTGCCTAGCAAACCAACAAATGCATAATCTTCATATCCACAAGTAGTGATGGCATGCTTCTTATGACAGGCACATACTTGCAATTGGATAAGAACTAGTTTCCGCTTCCAATTGTCCAGGGAGGTGATACTTTTTACATCTCCCAGGGATATTTCACATTGCACCTAATGATGTTTGCTTATAGCCTGGATGCCAGAGCAGATTCTATTGAAGACTCATTTGTTTCAGCCTCTAGCAAACAGCTCTTTTCAATCAATCTCAATTTAATCTCAGTAGCCTAAGATATTAAATTGCTCTTTCTTCCTCAGTTTGGAAGAAAGAACTAATCTTTCCGGGATGTTGGACACCATTCCCTTGTAGAATACATTAACTGAATGTTTTATGGATGGATTGGCAGTAACTGCTTCCCTCTGGGGTTAGAGTTTCACTCGCATACTTATTTTGTATTAATTCATGTATTAATTCAGACTTTGTTTTCTTGTTCAGGTCAGCCAGTTGTCTCAAAATGGCCCAAGTGTGCCACCAGAGCCGAGTCCTCAGGAGATGCAGAAGGCCTTTGTGAAGGACATGAAGCACCCCACCCTCCGCCAGGGTTACATCCCAATCCCAGTCTGCCATGAAGGCGCAGATCTCCGTCAGCAACACCCGTGTTTCTCCTACATCCAGCCGACTGCTCTGCAAAATATACGGGCAGAAGGGCGGACACCCTCCCCCACCCCGACGCTCCACTGCAGGCCTAGATCTCCTTTGCAGGGTTCCTCCGAGAGCTCTACTCCTGAGCCTTGCATGTCCTGTTCGCCTAGTTTACAAGGACCTGAGGTGAGATTGTTTTATCTATTGAGATTACTGCGCATGAACTCTTACCATTTGCTAAAACCATACATTGATGTCATTGGAGGATTTGCAGGGAAAGTTCTAGTTACACACGTGTTTGATGTTGGAATCAAACAAAACTTCTAGCTACTTCTAGACTACTTCTAATATTGAGTATGCAATTTTACTTCCTCTGATTCACACTGGACTTTCATTCCTTAGGGCCATCCCCTCCACCAGCCCCCGCGACCCAGCAGCACAGGCCTCCAGGCAGGTTACATCCCCATCCCAGTGATCCACGAGAGGGCCGGAGGTCACCCACAACAAGCCCCTGTCAATCCCGCTCTCTACACCCAGCGCTTTCCGGCTTACTCAGAGCACCAGCCCTCCTTCCACCGACTGCAGCCAGAGGACTGGAGCAGTCATCATGGAGCCACACCCTCTTCCCGGGAGCGAGCCTCCCCGTCCCCGAGCGTGCCTCCCCAGCACCGCGAGACTGCCGCCATCCATATCCCACCGCAAATAAGGAGCCAGTCTCCCCTCAGAGCACAGGTCATTACAGAGAGACCACAGGTACCTTTTTTCCCCACTCATCACAACGCCTATTGCCAGTCAGCCAATAGCAGTAGGATTCTTCAAAATAAAAAGTCTCATATACATAGCCACAAATGCCAGTCTGGCAAATTTGACATAATGTTTATTCAGGATGAATAATTCCTTCTTACTTCCACAGGTCCAGGTCCACCACCATGTGCCACAGAGAGAATCACCCCACAGAATGGAGCAGGAGCAGGAGATCTCTCAGTATCCCCAAGCAGCGCAGAGAGAGGCTGACTCACAGCATCGTCAACAGCCACAGATCTCACAGCAACCACAACAGTACCAAGGACCACAACAACCACAGCAACAACAACATTATCAACAACAGCCACTACAATACCAACAACCACAACAACCACAACAACAGCCACAGCAGCCACAACTCCCACAGCAGCCACAACAGTACCAACAGCCAAAACAACCACAACAATACCAACAACCTGAACAGTACCAAAAATCACAACAGTCACAGCAGCCACAGCAGTACCAACAACCTGAACAGTACCAACAGCCACAACAGTACCAACAGTCACAACAGTACCAACAACCTGAACAGTACCAACAACCTGAACAGTACCAACAACCTGAACAGTACCAACAACCACAACAGTACCAACAGCCACAGCAATACCAACAACCTGAACAGTACCAAAAACCACCACAACAGTACCAACAGCCACAACAATACCAACAACCTGAACAGTACCAACAACCACAGCAACCACAGCTGTATCAACAACCACAACAGTCCCAGCAACAACCACAACCTCCACAACAACCCCAGCCACAGCCGCAACTGCAGCCGCAACAGACAGCAAACATCACAGTCCAGATGTCGCCGAAACCAGAAGCCCAGGAGCCAGTGGCTGTTCCTGCTCCACAGGAGGACTTGCCCCCAAAATCAGAAAATGAGCCCGCCGCTCAGTGTCACCCAGGCTTGGCTAAAGTGCAAAAGATAGAGGAGAGAGTGGCGAAACTGGAGCAAGAGGTGAAATGCTTTGATGGGAAGAAGAATGATAAGAGGTACTTGCTGCTGGAGGAGCTGTTGACCAAAGAGCTTTTGGCACTGGACTCAGTGGACCCAGAGGGACGTGTGGACGTGCGACAGGCGCGACGTGACGGAGTCCGGAGGGTCCAAACCACACTGGATGCACTGGAGATGCTGGATGAGCGGCCATCGGGCTCAGTCAATGAGTCCCCGATGGAGGGTGACAGCCCGCCACAGAAAGTAGAGCAGCCCAGCATGATCAGCCAAGCGAATGTGGAAATGGCCAGAGAGATCTCATAATGACTCCATAGTTTTATTATAGTGAAGAGGAGAGAAATGTAATCAAAGATACCGTGGAAATGGGCTGCTCCCTATACCCGCCTTTCAACTGCAGATATCACATATGAACTATACGATGCATGTATTACTTAATTTACAGTGTTTGTATTGTCTGGCATTCACCACATTCTATATGTGATGGTGGTATCCGAGTGCATCATGTATTCAATGATGTTAAGCCATTGTTGTTGCCTTTTGCTGTGCCAATGTCTTTTTGCAAGACCATTTTCATGATCAATGTGTTAAAGAGACATGCATAATAGAGGTTATATAAGAGGCCTTTATCCATCCATATATATATATAAGACTAAAATGTACCTGTATGTAGTTAATTTCGGGTCATGTGATGTGGTTGTTTTTAAAGTTATTCAATACATATTCAATAAGAAGAACACTGGTATGTAGAGTAGTAGACAACTTCTCTTTAAGAAAGGGCTTCTGTGGAAATTGTAAGAGATGTTTAATATTTCCCTCTTTTATTTTTAATCCACTACTTCGAGAAACAATATTTACCTCAGATTCCGTCAGAAGAAATGGGACAAATCAATGTTAGTAAATGTTAATGACTCAGTCATAGAAAATTATTTATTTTTGTGCCTCAGATGACAGAGCTATTTGAGAGAAAAATCTTCTTTTTTTCTCTAAAAAAATAAAATAAAAACCAAGTTATTTCACACACATACCCAACAATTGATATGGTTAATTTGGGTTTCATTAGTTTCAGCCTGTAGGTGCATTGCCTGTTTTGCTGTCTTGGGCCTGCATAAAAAATCTTCCCCTTTATCTTTTCCCCTTAAAGTTTCCTTAACTTTAAGTCAGTTGCATAAAACATTTTAAGGTGAATTTCCCCCTTAAATAAAGTGAAAAACTTAAGGGTGCCCATGAGTTCCCTTGTGCTTCATTTACTATGGATATCATATCAATGTACACAGCAAATGTGGAGGTCAATGTTGCTTTCCTCTGCCCTGGTTGCAAAAGGAAAACATCAACCAGCTAGCTAGGTGTATACAGTGCATTCGGAAAGTATTCCTTGACTTTTTGTTTTACATTAAACATTTAATTTAAAAAGTATTCATAACCTTTGCTATGAAACTCCAAATTTAGCTCAGGTGAATCCTGTTACCATTGATAATCCTTGAGATGTTTCTCCAGCTTGATTGGAGTCCACCTATGGTAAATTCAATTGGTTGGACATGATTTGGAAAGGCACCCACCTGTCTATATAAGGTCCCACAGTTGACAGTGCATGTCAGAGCAAAAACCAAGCCATGGGGTCGAAGTTATTGTCTGTAGAGCTCTGAGACAGGATTCGGTCAGGGCACAGATCTGGGGAAGGGTACATTGAAGGTCTCCAAGAACACAGTGGCCTCCATCATTCTTAAATGGAAGAAGTTTGGAACCACCGAGACTGTTCCTAGAGCTGGCCAACCTGGTCAAACTGCGCAATCGGGGGAGAAGGGCCTTGGTCAGGAAGGTGAAAAAGAACCCGATGGTCACTCTGACAGAGGTCCTCTGTGGATTTGGGAGAACCTTCCAGAAGGACAACCATCTCTGCAGCAGGTGTGCCAAGCTTGTAGTGTCATACCCAAGAAGACTCAAGGCTGTAATCACTGCCAAAGGTGCTTCAACAAAGTACTGAGTAAAGAATACTTATGAAACTGATATTTCCTGTTTTTTTATTTTTAATAAATGTGCAAAAATGGCTAAACATGTTTTTGCTTTGTCATTATGGGGTATTGTGTGTAGATTGAGGGGGAAACAACAATTTAATCCATTTTAGAATAAGGCTGTAATGTTACAAAATGTGGATAAAGTCAAGGGGTCTGAATACTTTCCTGACTGCACTGTAGATAGCTAGCTACTTAGCTAAACAATGGAAGGTGCACTATCCATGGCTACAAAGATAGCTGGCTAGCTAGCTTTAAACTAGGCAAGCCAGTTAAGAAGTTCTTATTTACAATGACGGCATACCCAGGCCAAACCCTAACCTGGGCAACGCTGGGCCAATTGTGCACCGCTCTATGGCTAGCTAGCTACCTACTCTGTAAGTTGGCTTGATGTGCAAGAAAGTAATAGAAACTTGCTTAATTATCTGAATCAATTTGTTTCTCTTGTCTTGAATGTAGAAGTTCTATTTTGCTATCTCTCAAAACAAATGTGATCTCTTTGCCTAATGTTCAGTCAGTGAATCAGGTAATGTCCCTGGTAACCAGAGACTCTTTCTGTCATACATGCCTTCAAACTACTGTAAATCACCTTAAGTATGCACTTACCTAAGGAAAACGTTTGAGGGGCTCTATGCCATGCCCAAACAGTTCCCTTAGGTTAGGGGACATTTAAGGTAAATCCTTATGAGAAACACTTCAGGTGTATTATGCACGCAGGCCCTGGCACTTATTTCACCATTATAATAGGCCTATATTTAAATTTTATGAAAGGGTCTTGATATGTGACATACAACAATTCCATCCATTGACCTTTGATTCAAGTCTATGGTGTAACGTTTGACATTTCTAGATTGTTTGAAGAATTGTTCACTTGCAATGTCATCCAAATATCATTCATTTTATTTAAAGAGGAATGATTTATTAATTCAAGAGTACATTGAGAAATTTTGGATGTGAGCTGACTCATCTCACATGACATGTGAGACTATCAGCATCAAATGCTAATCAAGAATAACAATTCAAGGGTTAATGTGTCAATGTAAAAGTATGCATTTTTTTTTATCACAGCTTGTGCTTTGGAGTGTTGACAGCTTGGAGTCACGTTGGCATGGTTGCAAATAAAATGTATTATTTTGAAATGGTCTATAATTGAATGATTTTACAATATATTGTGATATGTTGCTATCCTTGCTATGGAGTGGTTCTACGTGGCCTACTCCAATCTAAACCTCTCCTTGTAGCTTAACCATCACTTACATCTTAACTCCATGTCTTATTTGAGACAAGCAACACGTAGATCTACACGTCCCTGTGGAACAAAGTAAAATTGACACACTTTAGGAGAATGAATAATAGTGAATAACTTGACGAGGGGTGTTTAAAAAAAAGTTGAATACATTCCATTCAATGTCCTGTTCACCAGCAACTGTGTTTTTCACTATGGGAGCATACACTGAGTACACACATTAAGAACACCTGCTCTTTCTATGACATAGCTTTCCCCTGGATTCACCTGGTCAATCTATGATCCCTTCTTGATGTCACATGTTAAATCCACTTAAATCAGAGTAGATGAAGGGGAGGGGACAGGTTAAAGGATTTTTAAGCCTTGAGACATGGATTGTGTATGTGTGTCATTGAGGGTGAATGGTCAAGACACAAAATATAAGTTCCATTGAATGAGATATGGTAGTAGGTGCCAAGCACACCAGTTTACGTGTCAAGAACTGCAACACTGCTGTTTTTTTTTTACACTCAACAATTTCCAGTATGTATCAAGAATGGTTCACCACCCAAAGTATACCCAGCCAACTTGACACAACTGTGGGAAGCATTGGAGTCAACATGGGTCAGCATCCCTGTGAAACGCTTTGGACACCTTGTGGAGCCCATGCCCCCAACTGTTCTGAGGGCAAAAGGGGGTGGGGGGTTCAAAAGCTGGGCCTAATTGTCTTTGTATTTCTAAAAGTGACCAGTTGGTGGATCTTAATTGGAACAGTCCTTGAAAAGAACCGTCCCCCAATAGGTGCGCCAGGCAAGGTTAATAAAGTGAACCTGGGCCAGAGATAACAGAGAAAGTAGGAGATAGGAATCCCATTATTGACTAATCGCGTTGAAGGTGTCATGCTGCCTCACGCTGTTGCTAAAATAATTTTCGCGCTATCTCTTCTCAAAGTCACTAAACCGGACTATTTTCCTCGGAAGTACGTAATGTCACGATTCCAAAGCTCGACGATATTACAGACAACACAGCAGTTATCTTACATCTCAGAAAACATGTGTAACGTTATACTTGTTGTTCACGAAATTCATGCTAATGTTGGGTTTTTGATTTAGCTCCCAATTCACTCATTGAATGAGTTTTCCATGCCCCAAAGTAGCCCAGAATGCACCGCGCGGCCCATTTACGATGCATGGGCAACGTACATCGTGACCGTAATACTATTGTAATGGAGTTTCCTATCTCCTCAGAAGTATATCTGCATGGGCCAGTTCAAGAACGGTGTGATTATGGTGACCTAGGTGGAGATTGTATATGGCACATATTGATCCACAACCACCACACCGGAGAAACCTTAACTCAAAAGCTATTGAACAACGGTTCGCACCGTTTTTGGAAACGTGTAGTTCAGTACCAGTTTCGATGTGCAGTACAATTCGCCACGCAACGTAGCAAACGTTGAATCGAACTGAACAAACCTCCAGTGGAAGTAAATATCGGATGACGATATAAGGTCACGTGTGATTGTTTCTGCAGGAAATTGACAGTGTCGGTCTTCAAAATGGAAATGATTAGCCAGCGACATTTTCACACATTGAAGAAGTTTCTCACCTGATTTACGCTATGCTTACTTTTTGAACTACGATATCAAATCACCAAAAAAAACGTTAGCTAACTTGCTAGGACAACGTGCTGTCAGCAACGCTAGCTAGCTAACACAACGTTACGTTAGCTAGCTAGCCAGCCAGCAACATTTCTCTGATTAGCTAGCCGGTTTGGACCACAGCTATATTTACAGGTTTTGACATACACGGTCAAAATGGAGCTGTTTCAAGCCAAAGACCATTACATTCTCCAGAGTGGCGATCATGCTCTTTGGTGTAGCCGAATAGATGGGACCATGAATGTCAGACCTGGTAAGGAAAATACGTTTGTCAATTGTGTATATATATCTTATTTTTTTATATATTTTTTTATAGCTAACGTACATCATCTAACGTTAGCTATCTTTCGGACAGCAGAGCCATTGTAATTATATAATTTAAGTTACAAGGTCAAGCCCACGGCATGAGAATTTCATCTTGGCTTGTTGTCTTTGTTATCCAAGTTAACACTGCTATACACGTTTACAATGACAGCTCTGTAGGAAGCTTTGGCTCGGACAGCGCACCGTACTTAAATTCCAGTGCGTTTAATTCCATTTGTTGTTGTTGATTGTAATGTAATTGTCTAGCTATCTTATCTGCCAAGTTATTACATCCTTATTATTGCCCTACTTTCATGAGGAGTGCTGCCCCGTTGACCTGATATTCGGGATAACCAGACAAAGTGATGCTGATGTTGTGCAGAGCTAAGACGCTCGAGGGAGACAGTAAAAATGATTTAGCAGCAGGGGTTCCATTCAAATCAAATCTAGCCATGATTCGGGAAGCAGATGATAATGTCATTGTTCCGTATGTTTATAAATAAATAAAAATTTAAATAGTGAAGTATTGAACAAAACAGCTGTTAGGGTTCATAGTTAGCTGCTCACTGCTACACACTAAACTACCTTGCTGGACTTGTTCTGCTCCAGCATGGCCTGCACCCCAAGGGTCTTGTCAAAACACATCCTCTACTCTGTGACGAGTTAAGCTGGGAAAATTCAGAGCTGAGCCTGTGAAGCTTGCCTTTCTGTAGTAACAAAAAGGCAGTTGGGAGAGGGAGCAGCCATTGTGTATTGATGTGAATGAGTACCCTGTGGGCTGGCTGAGATCACATGGGTGTGCAGCCAGCCTGAACAGGTTTGGGTTGCACCGCTCTTCCATTATTTAATTGGAAAAGAGTTTCTACTGTTGACGCGAGCCCTAATGTACTGTAGCGTGTCTGTATCATGAACAAACAGAGAGGGGTATGTAGGGGCAGCCCTTATTTTCCACCACCCTGCCCGGGCTCCAATGCTGAGACCGGTACACAGAGTTCTCTGGCTCCATGAAACAGGAAGAGTTATTGTCTGAGCTGCCTAGATGTTCTTCACTCTCCACCCTCTTTGTCGCCCATTCATGACTCAACTCGTCAAGGGTGTGTCAAGCAGTTGAAGTTTAGTTTTCTGTTATAAACTGTTTTAGTCAGCAGCATCAGTCAGTTTCTTTTGTAGGCTAGCTGTGATGTAGTCATTTGGCAGTGATGCCGTCATGCCCCAGTGCATCATGTTACTACACTATATTTTTTTAAAGAATGGAAACTCACACTAGCTAGGTTTCCATCCAAGGCCTGTGATCCTATGTGACCTGGTTTTCATACCTCTGTTTCAGAGGCAAAGAAATTGTTGTGTATTCTCTACATCATTTGTACTATTCTACCCAATTGATAACACATGTCTTTTTGAGCTCTGTGAATAATCTCTTGATGCAGTAAATACTTCTGAACTTGGCTGCAGACAGTAGTAGCTAGCTACTGAGTGCATACCGGTGATGCTCCATGATTCCTAACATTAAAAACAGATACCCTCAGTCCAAGCCTAGCATGGAAGGTGCAGGAAATTGTCCACAGCCATGTGTGGAATGTAAATATTTAGGCCGCAATCCATCAACTATCATCAAACTGCTTCATTGCTCTTAGTGTGTAGAGCAATTTCTCTTAGAACATGTCTTTGCTTTGTGTCCATTCAACAAGTCTTTATTTTCTCTGATTGTCTCTTCTCTTTGTTATTTCAGCAACAGACTTGCTGTTAGCTTGGAACCCAACGTGTTTAGGCCTGGTTGAGGGTCTTGTCGGGAAAATACAACTTCATACAGGTAAGTGAAATGGTGTGGCCTTGTGCTACAAGTGCCAACATTTGACACAACTGGATCATTTGAGACGTGATTTGACATGTACGCATGCTTTGAAATGTTGCGCTGTGTGGCCCCCTTGCACAATATGGCCACAACTGTACCTTTATTCTCTGAAACCATGCCTTCTGTTCTTATTAGCTTGCACCTTTTTGTTTTGTAGCTTTCAAACCTCATCAGTGGTCCTCAAATACACAGCACAAATCCCCCCCTAACAAGCCCTAGAATGTAGCCCTAGGCTAGCCCTGGGGCTTGGCTACAGGCTAGTATGAGTAATGTTTGTGCGGTAGATGCTTTTGGGGCGACTCATCGTGAAAACACCCAGGATTACTGGATCATTCTATTGCCTTAATGAGGTTTTGGATTAATTGTAGGAAGAGCCTCAGTCCTCAGAAATGCCAAGTATTTTCTTATTTTGTTTATGCAGTCTTTTTATTTACACTCACAAAGGTGTGCTAAATGATTTGAGGAAAAGGACTGAGACATAACTGTGAAAGATGAGTCAGTCGATGAGTCGGTAAACAAGTTCTTGCAGATTATCTTAAATAAATGTCCGTTTGACTTGATAATGCTTAAAGCAGTCAGTGTTGGAAGTTTGTTATTTTTTTCCCTCACCTTTATTTAACCAGGTAGGCCAGTTGAGAACAAGTTCTCATTTACAACTGTGACCTGGCCAAGATAATGCATAAAAAGGCAAAGCAAATGTTTTCGGAAACCTACATAATACATAGGTTTTTAGAAGAGAACAGCATGCAAATACTTCTTATTCTAACAAACTGTGCATTTTCATGGGTGAAATTTCAGTTCATTTAGCCAGATGCTGCGTTTCACCACCACATGAGACAGCAGACTGAGAGACTGAGAGCGAGAAAACAGCCGATGTAGTCACACCTATCGGAATGTGTGGAATTCTGTGCCTGTGATGACATATCCTTTACCCCTTTCTTTTGGCAGATCTTCCTCTGGGTCTCATACTAATCCGTCAGAAAGTGCTTGTTGGCCAGATGCCAGGTGACCACAAAGTCTACAAGATCACCAAGATAGCTGTCATTCCTCTGTCTGAGGAAGAGCCTCTGGATCTGGAGCTGGAGGTGAGAGACTGTGATGAGGCCCGTTTTTATCTGGGTGCTTTATGGATCTCTGAGCACTCAAGTAGTTTTGGGCATTTTTATGCAGTTTACACACGCAGCAGTTAACACATTACAATAGCACACCAGTCGCTACTTTAGTCTCCTTTTTAAATCTAGGCTACAGTCATGAGTTGTAATGAACACCATCTCTATCATCTAGGCTAGCTTCAGTTGTTTTACATTTTATGATTGCATTTCCATGTTTCTAGTAAAGTATCTCGATTGCCCTGTTTTGATTGATACCTTGAGTCGCTACCAATGAATCACTTTTTAAGATGGATATCACAATAGTGTTATTTTGATCTCAGAGGAATTGGGATTTTGCTTAGATGCCAGTCTTACAGGTGAGCCAGGATGATGATGATGATACATATACGGATATAGATGATGAGGAAGTAAGTGAAACATTTCCAGAGAACGGGATGTGTTGGATAATCGTTTCTCTGGTATGTTTTTAGAACATAGCCCTACATACTGTCCATACCACAGAATGATTATTCCACCCCGTCTAGGATAGGAATTCAGTAGCCCTGTGAAGTTGTGTTTAGAGAGAGTTTTATGAACCACTAGTTTTGGATGTTGTTGACTTTTCTTTTTTTTTTCTTTTTTTGTAGCTTTGAATTGATTTAATTAGCTAGAAAACTCATTGAGACCCAATTAACCCACAGATACCATACCGATTAGCTGTCATTCAACCGTTTAGATTTGTCCACAAGTATATTCCCGATTGTCTATCATTCCCTCTACATACATTTTACATATATTTGGAATACTTTCATCATGCACTCAATTATAAGGAAGTTTAATATCAGAATGCTTTGGTATGCTCAATTAGCCTAATCTGAACTGAATGAATGGTAATGCCTTCAAATGGGTTAAAAGTGAGTTATTTCCCAGAGTTCATATTTAAATTCCTGTTACGTATCGATATAGCGGAAGATGACGCTGGTATCTTAACAACGTACAATTTCATAGAAAGTGGGATAGAAAGTCTGCTTCTCTTTCAGCTTTGTAAGAAGCATCACTTTGGGATCGACAAACCAGAGAAGCTTGCACAGTCTCCAGATGAGTCGAAGTTCCTGATGAAAACTCTGAGTCAGATCAAGTCTAATGTTGGGGCTCCCACGAAGAAAAAGGTAAAACAATGTTTAGTACTGTGCTCAGATATCCCATGTATTATCATCTTACACACCAGTTGTACATTTTGGAATTGGTACATTTGCTGTTTTTACACTAGTCAATTTTTTTGTAAATTGGACAGTATACCATTTTTTTGTTGTTCATTTACATTTTTTCCTTTCCATATTTTTTATTTTGACAATTTAATACCATCCCTGTCCATGCCCACCACCCAGTATTCCCCTGCCTTTCAGGTCAAGGAAAACAAAGAAAAGGAGCGTCTCGAGAGGCGGCTGCTCGATGAGTTGTACAAGATATTCATGGACTCCGATTCCTTCTACTACAGCATGACCTATGACCTCACCAACACTGTGCAGCGGCAGGGAGACACAGAGAAGTCAAACTTGCCCCTATGGAAGCAGGTTAGGGATATTACTATACTCTGAGGACACAAGTCGCATTAACTGAGACATTTACTAAAATGCAGCATTAAATTGGGTCGCCACTTTGGGATGCCTGGTTTAAGTACAGTAGTATTAAACCACACATTTTCTGTCTTTAAGATCAGTAGTTTAACTGCTCTTCGACAAGTCAAATTAAGCAATTATGCTCAACTGATAAGTTATTTTCCTCTTCAAGGTGGATGACAGATTCTTCTGGAACAAACACATGGTCCAGGAGCTCATCGATCTGCAGGTTTGATGAATTTCAAGACTGTTTTTGACAGGAATGGATTGACTAGATATTAGTTTGTCAATGTTCAGGTATAAGAGTGCTGATGGTCATAGTGCACTAGTGTCACTTCTGCAAAACCCTGTTTGAATAATAGGGAAATGTTTTAGCAAGGAAAAGCTTAGTGGCAGCTATTATTGGAGTGATTGAAATCTATGTTAATTATATATACTGAACTACTGAATTCCCTCTTTATACAACTACATTTGGCATCACTGTATAGAGTTTGTAACTTTTCTTGTTGTGTTGCAGGTTCCAGAGGTGAACTTCTGGGTGACGCCCATCATCCAGGGCTTTGTGCAGGTGGAGGAGCTGGTGGTGAACTACAACGAGAGTCCAGATGAGGAGAAGAACAGCCCCGACACGCCGCTCCAGGAGCTCACCTGCGTGGACGACATCCACCCGCGCTTCACCGTGGCCCTCATCTCCCGCCGCAGTCGCCACCGTGCAGGTACAATAGAGGTCAAAGGTCATGGCCAAATTGCTAGGTTCGAATTGCAACAGTTTGATAAGCAGATTTGTACGTTTTTCTAAAATAGAACTTTAATTACTTGATAATTAATAAACAATATTTTCTCTTCAACTTACTTAAAATGTCAGAGAAAACATTACGTTCTCATATAACTTAAGCCAGTTAAGCTCATTGGAGGGGGGAATGAATGATCCTAGTTTTCTTCTCCCAAAAGGGATGCGGTACAAACGCAGAGGGGTGGACACAGACGGCCACGTGGCTAACTTTGTGGAGACCGAGCAGCTGATCCACGTGCACAACCACTCGCTGTCCTTTGTGCAGAGTCGCGGCTCGGTGCCCGTCTTCTGGAGCCAAGCAGGCTACCGCTATAACCCCAGGCCTCGGCTGGAGAAAGGTCAGCGGGATATTTCTAATCCAAAAGAAGAACTGGGGAATAATGGGTGTGTTCGTTTTAAGCACGCCCTGTCCCCCTTGCGGGGGGGGTGGAGTTTTCTTTTCAGAGCTAATGGAATGGTCTTAAATGTGCTAACTCTGCCCGTCCAGGACACTGGGCAAGCTAAAACTAAAGCACGTGACCACCCCCCCCGTCATCGTATACTTTCCCCTTTATAATCATCACTACTTGTTGAGTTTATGTGCAATTTCCAGATTACTTTTTTTTTTAGGTCGTCTGTATGACAGGGATTGTTTTCCTTACAATGTACTGTCTGATTTGTCAGGAGAGAAGGAGACAATTCCTTACTTTGCTGCGCACTTTGATGAACAGCTCAACCTTTACAAGAAGCAGGTGAGAAGCATCTGCCAGATAACATCGGCATTACTCTAAATCTTTAGAGTCTAAGACATTGGGGGAGGAGGGGGGTGCTAAACTGACATGGAATTGTTTTAAGATGGTTATACTTTGGATCGTTTAGCTTTTTGATTTTGAATTTTAGAACCCCTTTAAATAAAAAAAATCATTTAAAAAAATCATAAGGTTTTGAAGTGTCAGATATTTACCCCCTTTTTTTGGGTAGGCACAAAATGGCCTTCATACTTTCATTTGTTTTGTTTTCAAACCCTACCTGTTACTTTCAGATGAGTCTCATGATACTTGTCGGGGTGAGAGTCTCCCCTTTCCATAGAGGGATCATAATAGTTTTGTAGGTCAAACCATTCGGACGTTTATATGAGAAGACCAATTTTCGGGATGTCTTATGGTCTGACAAACACCGCTCTAGCTCTGCCACCTTTCACCGCTGCGGAAGTGTGATACTGGCGGATGCGGTGGATTGAAAAAACGATATATCTAGCTTAAACTAACGGATTTGTATGTGGATTTTTTTGTTATGTCACTTAGGTTGGTGCATCAATCGACTCGAAGGAGGTTAATATCAATATCAAAGTTTGAGTTTTCATTGAACTTAGACGTATCTAAATAAAGACTTATCGTTATAGTGAAGTTGATGCAATTTACAACTGTTTTGACAGGTCATCATTAACTTAGTGGATCAAAGTGGGCGGGAGAAGATTATTGGCGATGCATATCTCAAACAAGTCCTTCTATACAACAATCCTAACCTGACATATGTCTCTTTTGACTTCCATGAGCACTGGTAAGAAAATTGCTGCACAGAAACAATCTTGACAGCACAGATAATTTAATCGAATAAGTAAATCTAAATGAGGAAAGAATAACTTAAACTACAATAGTTGTTATTTATTATAGTATGCACTTCACCTGTATATATTTAATTGGTCTTCTTCTGTCTCATCAGTCGAGGTATGAAGTTTGAAAATGTGCAAACGCTGACAGATGCCATCTCCGATATTATTGCAGACATGAGATGGGGGTGGTAAGTGTGTGAGTGTATGTCATCCCAAACCCCAACAGAGACTCCTTTTAATGCAAGTAAAAATCCTCAACTAATCAGTAATCGATAGCGCATGTGGCTCCATATCCCCATGCAATGCGTCACAGTGTATACTCCTCTGTCAGGGTCGACCAGGCAGGAGTCATCTGCCACCAGGAGGGCATTTTCCGGGTGAACTGCATGGACTGTCTGGACAGGACCAATGTAGTCCAGGCTTCCATCGCTCGTGCTGTAATGGAGGCACAGGTGAGATTTCTCCCCACTTTGAACACGTGTCAACTTAAAGCTGAGGATGTCATAACATTGCATTTCCTAGTGCTCTAATACAGATTTCAACTAAAGTCTCTGGGTTAGACACATGGTATATATATCAGATGAAATATTAAGGTGAAAGACCAAATGTAAAACAACCTCTACTTTTGAGTGGAAGTGCAGTGCTCTGGCAACCTGTCCATGGTGACTGATGGTTAACTGTATGTCTCTGTGTCCCTCAGCTGAAGAAACTGGGTGTGATGCCCCCTGAGCAGCCTCTGCCCCTCAAGTGCTACAGGATCTACCAGGTCATGTGGGCCAACAACGGCGACACCATCAGTAGACAGTACGCCGGCACGGCCGCCCTCAAGGTAACATAATTTGCATGTGTGTTTTAAGGTAATATTAGGTTTGCGTCTTGCAACAGTATGCCGTCTTGGTTCTCCACAGAAGACCTTCGCTGCCTGGGTAAATGTATCGAGTAATAAAACATATTTGCCCAGTCTTGTTTAACTACCAATTATATGAGGCCTCTGCAATTTGCAGGGAGAAATGTACACTACCGTTCAAAAGTTTGGGGTCACTTAGAAATGTTCTTGTTTTTTTATTTTGAGAAACAGACTGTCACGTAGAGTAGGCCAGATGGCTAAACTGGATAACCTAACCTCTATAAAATAAAAAGATGGTGGAACCGCAAAAGTTCTTCTGTGCAAAGGTGTTTATTTACAAGTGATTCCGGAACAGAAAATAACAGTACTGCCATCAACGTCTACCTTATGGGACAGCTTAACCACAATGCTGCTCAATCCAAAAAATCCCCCTTAGAGACTGGAGAGAGGCTCCTTTTGTAGGGCTAGCCCCTCCCCTCAGAACAATTAACCCTAATTAATTAATCAATTAACAATACAAACCTACATTTTCCATGAACTAAACATACTAAAGGATATACATTGCAACACGGTTTTAAACAATATCACAACATAACATTTACAACATTACATCATTACTGACAATATCTTTCAATATGCCCATATACATTAATGAGCCATTTGGGACAGGCACTATAAAGCCAACCCAATTCCCTTAGCTCGGGTCCTTTTCCAGCATACCCAGAAGCTACAGAGATGGAGAGAGAGGAACAGAACAAACAAACAATGCGCTCATCCACAACATTGATAAGTATAATAATTATTGTATCTCTCAAATATGAACATTGACAAGTGTGAAATGCATGCACCAAGACAGAAGTTAAATTGTGTGTCGACCCACATTGTTAACTTATGGTATAATGGCGCAGGGAGGAGTGATGAATATGTGTGTGCGTTAAAGAACCAAATGCTGCCCGCGGCCAGTGACGGACTTCTACGTCACAAGACACCTCACAAGAAGGCCAGCGTCCCCGAGTCGCCTCCTCACTGTTGACGATGAGACTAGTTTTTTACGGGTACTATTTAATGAAGCTGCCAGTTGAGGATTTGTGAGGTGTCTGTTTCTCAAATTAGACACTAATGTACTTGTCCTCTTGCTCAGTTGTGCACTGGGGCCTCCCACTCCTCTTTCTATTCTGGTTAGAGCCAGTTTGTGCTGTTCTGTGAATGCAGTAGTATGCAGCATTGTACGAGCTCTTCAGTTTCTTGGACATTTCTCGCATGGAATAGCCTTCATTTCTCAGAAAAAGAATAGACTGACGAGTTTCAGAAGGAAGGTCTTTGTTTCTGGCAATTTTGAGCCTGTAATCGAACCCACAAATGCTGATGCTCCAGATACTCAACTAAGTTTAAAGAAGGCCAGTTTTATTGCTTCTTTAATTAGAACAACAGTTTTCAGCTGTGCTAACTTAATTGCAAAAGGGTTTTCTAATGATCAAATAGTCCTCCAGACTCTTATTTTGTCTTCTGCTTAGATTAGCTTATAATGCATGATATATAACCATGGCATAACATGTGAAGATAAGCACATTTTCTACATTATTTATGGAATTCACCATTGTGTTCTTGTGTAATGGCCTGATCAGTGTTTTCCACTAGCGCCCTGGCTGTCATCTATACAGTCGATTACAAACTCAAACTCTGCCGGATACTTTTCCCACCTAACTTATCTAGCCTACTTTTTTTTATTTTTTTTATTCTTAAGTCAGGGGAAAAATGTATTCCGAGCCCCCTACGGCTAGAATGAAAGATATGAATTAACTAGGCTTTTCAATTCGCAAGTCATAAAAAGACAAGTCAGACGAGCCCTCTCCCGCTAGAATGAAAGATATGCATCTTCCAGCGATCTATTGATAGGACAGGTGCCTGTCAGTCACAAAGTGAGGGATGACAGGGAAACACTGCTGGTTTGACAGTCTGATGTCTTTCCCGGTACCTGGGTGTCTATGCACAGTTGAAGTGGGAAGTTTACATACACCTTAGCCAAATACATTTCAACCCAGTTTTTCACAATTCCTGACATTTAATCCTAGTAACAATTCTGTCTCTTAGGTCAGTTAGGATCACCACTTTATTTTATGAATGGGAAATGTCAGAATAATAGTATTGATTTATTTCTGCTTTTATTTCTTTCATCACATTCCCAGTGGGTCAGAAGTTTACATGCACTCAATTAGTATTTGGTAGCATTGCCTTTAAATTGCTAAACTTGGGTCAAATGTTTGGGGTAGCCTTCCACAAGCTTCCCAGAATAAGTTGGGTGAATTTTGGCCCATTCCTCCTGACAGGGCTGGTGTAACTGAGTCAGATTTGTAGGCCTCCTTTGCTCGCACACGCTTTTTCAGTTCTGCTCACAAATTTTCCATGGGATTGAGGTCAGGGTGTTGTGATGGCCACTCCAATAACTTGACTTTGTTGTCCTTAAGCCCTTTTGCCACAACTTTGGAAGTATGTTTGGGGTCATTTGCGACCAAGCTTGAACTTCCAGACTGATGTCTTGAGATGTTGCTTCAAAATATCCACATAATTTTCCTCTGTCGTGATGCCATCTATTTTGTGAAGTGCACCAGTCCCTCCTGCAGCATGCACCCCCACAACATGATGCTGCCACCCCAGTGCTTCACGGTTGGGATGGTGTTCTTTGGCTTGCAAGCCTTCCCCTTTTCCCTCCAAACATAACGATGGTCATTATGGCCAAACAGTTCTATTTTTGTTTCATCAGACCAGAGGACATTTCTCCAAAAAGTATGGTCTTTGTCCCCATGTGCAGTTGCAAACCGTAGTCTGGCTTTTTTATGCCGGTTTTGGAGCAGTGGCTTCTTCCTTGCTGAGCGGCCTTCCATGTTATGTCGATATAGGCCTCGTTTTACTGTGGATATAGATACTTTTGTACCCGTTTACTCCAGCATCTTCACAAGGTCCTTTGCTGTTGTTCTGGGATTGATTTGCACTTTTCGCACCACAGTACGTTCATCTCTAGGAGACAGAACGCGTCTCCTTCCTAAGTGGAATAACAGCTGGGTGGTCCCATGGTGTTTATACTTGCGTACTATTGTTTGTGGTACCCTCAGGCATTTGGAAATTGCTTCCAAGGATGAACCAGACTTGTGGAGGTCTACAATTGTTTTTCCTGGTGTCTTGGCTGATTTCTTTTGATTTTCCCATGATGTCAAGCAGAGGCACTGCGTTTGAAGGTAGGCCTTGAAATACATCCACAGGTACACCTCCAATTGACTCGAATGATGTCAATGAGCCTATCAGAAGCTTCTAAAGCCATGACATCATTTTTTGGAATTTTCTGAGCTGTTTAAGGGGCACAGTCAACTTAGTGTATGTAAACTTCTGACCCACTGGAAATTTGATATAGTGAAATATTCTGTCTGTAAACAACGTAGATGTCCTAACCGACTTGCCAAAACTATAGTTTAACAAGAAATTTGTGGAGTGGTTGAAAAACGAGTTTTAATGACTCCAAGCTGAGTGTATGTAAACTTCCGACTTCAACTGTACGGTGTGTTTGCAGTCAAATGTATTTACACGGACTGAGAAGGCATGATGCTCCTTTATCCTCTGAGAGTCAATTTGCACGTCCCATATAATGTGGTAACGATGAATCAAAATCCACTTACCCTATTGTTATCTGGCACATTCATTTTCCTTTTGCGTGTTACTTATGCTGCCACGAAGTGCTGGCTCATATCGGCTTACTGTGATTTGATTGATGAATAACAAGCTTGACTAGTTTGTACATGGTGTTCGAACTGACTGAATAAAGTCGATCTCGTATATCCTTGCCATTCATAAATCACACCAAGTAGTTTATATGTCCATGGTATCGCATCAGGACAAATAAACTAAAGATCTCGTTTTTGATTTGAAGTCTGTGTAGCAAAGCCCTGCTTCATTTTAACACCTGCTTCAATCATACCTGTATTGCAGATAGCTGAGAGAATTCCTTTAAAAGGAAGCTTGAAGTCTGTGGAAGTCGTCAGACTCTTACAAGATTATTTAAGAAGAAATCTGGGTCAGTTGTTAAACAAGTGTTTTATTTTTAATTTTTATAAATGACATGCTGCAATTCAGAGTTCCAAACACTTGTGGAAATTCTTTCACTAATTTAACTAATGGTGTATAATCTCTTAACACATACAGTTGAAGTCAGAAGTTTACATACACTTCGGTTGGAGTCATTTAAAACTTGTTTTTCAACCACTCCACACATTTCTTGTTAACAAACTATAGTTTTGGCAAGTCGGTTAGGACATCTACTGTGTGCATGACACAAGTAATTTTTCCAACAATTGTTTACAGACAGATCATTTCACTTATAATTCACTGTATCACAATTCCAGTGGATCAGAAGTTTACATACACTAACTTGACTGTGCCTTTAAACAGCTAGGAAAATTCCAGGAAATGATGTCAGGGCTTTAGAAGCTTCTGATAGGCTAATTAACATGATTTGAGGTGTATCTGTGGATAAATTTCAAGGCCTACCTTCGAACTCCGTTCCTCTTTGCCTGACATCATGGGAACATCAAAAGAAATCAGCCAAGACCTCAGATAAAAAATTGTAGACCTCCACAAGTCTGGTTCTTCCTTGGGAGCAATTTCCAAACACCTGAAGGTACCACATTCATCTGAACAAACAATATTACGCAAGTATAAACACCATGGGACCACGCAGCTGTCATACCGCTCAGGAAGGAGACTCATTCCTAGATATGAATGTACTTTGGTGCGAAAAGTGCAAATCAATCCCAGAACAACAGCAAAGGACCTTATGAAGATGCTGGAGAAAATGGGTACAAAAGTATCTATATCCACAGTAAAAACTAGTCCTATATCGACATAACCTGAAAGGTCGGTCAGCAAGGCAGAAGCCACTGCTCCAAAAAAGCCAGACTGGTTTTCAACTGCACATGGGGACAAAGATCGTACTTTTTGGAGAAATGTCCTCTGGTCTGATGAAACAAAAATAGAACTGTTTGGCCATAATGACCATCGTTATGTTTGGAGGAAAAAGGGGAATGCTTGCAAGCCGAAGAACACCATCCCAACCGTGAAGCACTGGGTTGGCAGCATCATGTTGTGGGGGTGCTTTGCTGCAGGAGGGACTGGTGCACTTTACAAAATAGATGGCATCATGAGGGAGGAAGATTATGTGTATCTATTGAAGCAACATCTCAAGACATCAGTCAGGAAGTTAATGCTTGGTCGCTAATGGGTCATCCAAATTGACAATGACCCCAAGCATACTTCCAAAGTTATGGCTTAAGGACAACAAAGTTAAGGTATTGGAGTGGCCATCGCAACACACTGACCTCAATCCCATGGAAAATTATTTGTGGGCAGAACTGAAAAAGCGTGTGCGAGCAAGGAGGCCTACAAACCTGACAACGTTACACCAGCTCTGTCAGGAGGAATGGGCCAAAATTCACCCAACTTATTGTGGAAAGCTTGTGGAATGCTACCTGAAACGTTTGACGCAAGTTAAACAATTTAAAGGCAATGCTTCCGAATACTAATTGAGTGTAAACTTCTGACCCACTGGGACTGTGGTGAAATAAATCAAATCTGAAAAATCATTTTCTCTACTATTATTCTGACATTTCACATTCTTAAAATAAAGTTGTGATCCTAACTAACCTGAGACAGGGAATTTTTACTAGGATTAAATGTCAGGAATTGTGAAAAACTGAGTTTGAATGTATTTGGCTAAGGTGTATGTAAACTTCCGACTTAAACTGTAGACCCAGAATTTAATTGAGCATCTGTTTTGGTTTAGAGACTAATTCCATTTGAAAAAGTGCCCATCACACAATTTGTTTGATTTTTAAATGTAACCTTTTATTTTTTAAGATAATTTGGGCTACGTACTGTTCTGTTTTAATAAAATACATAATTTGAAGAACAAAAGTAATTGTGTCAATTCATATCTTACAGTAAAATACTTTAATTTCAAGAGAAGACAAGTTAAAGGTGTGATGTTTTCTTACTTAGAAAATAGTCCTGATCATATAGGCCTAGACTATATCCCATTAAAAAAAACAAATTCATAGATTTTCTGGAATTCCAAACACAATACTGCAACAAATAAAAAATAAAACATGTATTGAACCTTTATTTAACTAGGCAGGTCAGTTAAGAACAAAGTCATATTTACAATGATGGCCTAACCCTCCCAAACCCGGACAACGCTGGGCCAATTGTGCGTCGCCCTATGATACTCCCAATCACGGCCGGATGTGATTCCGCCTGGATTCGACCCAGGGACTGTAGTGACTCCTCTTGCACTGAGATGCAGTGCCTTAGACCACTGCGCCACTCGAGAGCCAAATAGTGTTCAATAATTTAACTGTGTATTTCAGATGGAATCAAGCCCTCGGATGGGGCCACAGTGTCTCCTGACCCCTCCTGTCTCAGCCTCCAGTATTTATGCTGCAGTAGTTTGTGTCGGGGGGCTGGGGTCAGTTTGTTATATCTGGAGTACTTCTCCTGTCCTATTCGGTGTCCTGTGTGAATCTAAGTGTGTGTTCTCTAATTCTCTCCTTCTCTCTTTCTTTCTCTCTCTCGGAGGACCTGAGCCCTAGGACCTGAGCTCCAGGACTACCTGACATGATGACTCCTTGCTGTCCCCAGTCCACCTGGCCATGCTGCTGTTCCAGTTTCAACTGACCTGAGCCCTAGGACCATGCCCCAGGACTACCTGACATGATGACTCCTTGCTGTCCCCAGTCCACCTGGCCATGCTGCTGCTCCAGTTTCAACTTCCACCTGACTGTGCTGCTGCTCCAGTTTCAACTGTTCTGCCTTATTATTATTCGACCATGCTGGTCATTTATGAACATTTGAACATCTTGGCCATGTTCTGTTATAATCTCCACCCGGCACAGCCAGAAGAGGACTGGCCACCCCACATAGCCTGGTTCCTCTCTAGGTTTCTTCCTAGGTTTTGGCCTTTCTAGGGAGTTTTTCCTAGCCACCGTGCTTCTACACCTGCATTGCTTGCTGTTTGGGGTTTTAGGCTGGGTTTCTGTACAGCACTTTGAGATATCAGCTGATGTACGAAGGGCTATATAAATAAATTTGATTTGATTAGGATGTACCCAAGGCCACCAAAATATGGCTTGTTCGGCCATAAAATTCATAGCCGGGGGATCCTGGCTGGCTAGTTTTTCTATTTGGCTGGTTGCTCCATATACTTGTGGAAAACGCTGCTGATAAAGGCTGTTCTTAAGGGAATAAACCTTTTTTTTTAAAGGCAGTCGCATGAAAGGCTATTTGTTCTGGTTTAACTTAAAAGCCTAGTGCAGTCCATTCGGTTTTACCTGTGTTTTGTATCATATTGTACATTAGATGAAACTAAGACTGTAAAAGTGTGACTTTTCGATCAGTGTTATTTTCTTGATAGTTGCTGGTTGAAAATAAATTAAATCTACATGGGACTTTCTACTTAGCCCGTTTGATTGGGCGTAAATTCTCGGCTTGCGTAGGGACATCAACCAGGCGGGAAATTGGTTAATAGACCAATAGTAAAGAGTTCCAAACCTCTCTGCCAATAACTGCTCATTTTTTTTGTTTGGCCTTTCCCATTCAGACCACTCCCAGACAGTTCTAGCTAAATATTTGCTTAAGAAAATGTTTTTGCAAAAAACAAACAATTTTTGCCCATTTTTCAAGGAAAAATAGTACACACATTGATACCTAGTAATGGTTTTATATTGATATAAAAATGGCTGCATTGGGCTTTAAGACTATTGTTGTGCAGACTGAAAAGGGGAAAAATGAACAATGTTTACTCGACACAGCCCACAGCCCTACTCTCCTCAGGAAGAGTATAAAAGGGAACAGACGGTGACTCTATCTTGCTTGTTTTTTAACATGCTCTGTCTGTAATCCATTTATAAAGGGAGACTTCACCAGAACGGGGGAGAGAAAACTGGCCGGGGTGATGAAAGATGGCGTGAACTCAGCCAACCGTTACTATCTGAACCGCTTCAGGGACGCATACAGACAAGCAGTCATTGGTAAGGAAATACATGTAATACTTTACTTAAAGCCTGCGGTTATAATGCTTTATGATGCAGTTGGGATTCGTTCTAAGACATGAATATGTATGACCCCCTTATGTGTTAATATCTCTCAATGATCCTGACTAAATATCAATAGCCAGTTAAATCGGTAAAAAAAATATAAAACATGGACAGACATAACATATTATGAGCCTTATTATAAGACACAGGTTCATATACGATTATAACAAGTTAAAATGCATTATACCGGCAGGTTGTAAGTACAGTAAAGTGTTATCAAAATGGATTCCACCCTCCGTCTCAACAATGACTCAGTCCTAATCAGTTTTAGTCTCAAAAGTGTGACTCGACCGTCCTCGTTCTTCAACCGCTCTCTCGCTCTCTCTCTCTCTCTCTCTCTCCAGATCTGATGATGGGGCATCCTGTGACGGAGGACCTATACTCCATCTTTAGTAAGGAGAAGGAGCATGAGGAGAAGGAGCAGGAGAGCCAGAGAGTAACCCAGGAGCAGGTCAGCCTCCTGCTGCAGACCTACATGCAGCTGCTGCTGCCCGACGATGAGAAGTTTCATGGGGGCTGGGCCCTTATCGACTGTGACATGAGGTTAGTGCTGGAACAATCTATAAATCAAAACTCTAACCTTTAACACTGAAATCCTTTCGAAGAGCTTGCTCTCGTAGTTTGTTCTCCCAACACTTTGTTAGCTAGCTCAGTTCAGTTCAACTTTATTTATCCCCTCAGGGGTAATTAAGACACCCTTCAAAATCAACACCTTGAAAGTGTTTATTCCTCAATAAATTGTTAATGTGGAAAGCAAATATTTCTCCTCATCAGCCTTATTGATGCAACCAGCAAGGATGTGGATGTTCTCCTGCTGCTATCCAACAGTGCATATTACGTTGCATAGTAAGTGCCTGGATTTATTACAGAACAGTAATAGAGTCAAATATATGTATTTGAGCTTTTCCTCATATAATTCTGTTTATTTGCTTTTGTTTTTACAGTTATGATGAGGAAGCTGACAAGGTCAATCAGTACCAACGCCTCAACTTAGAGGGTTTGGAAAAGATTGAAATAGGTGAATGTTTCTAGAGGAATTTAACTCCACCAAGTGAAAATTCCAAAATGTTGACCGGGTCTGAGTCCTTCACACCTTCAGGATTTATTTTACACTGTAAAGCTACTAAGCACACACTATAGACATGGTTTTCATTATTGTACACAAATTCTGAATGATGCAACTACTCTTTTTTTCTTTTTTTTCTCTACAATTTTTATTTACCACAAACATCTAGTTACTCATGAATAAAGCTCACAACATGTCCTATGTGTTCTTTTGTAGGCCCAGAACCCACTCTGTTCGGGAAGCCCAAATTCTGCTGTATGCGTCTACACTATAATAATGGGGAGACAAGTGGTTATTTTCACACACTAAGGGCCCTCACAAGGAATCCTGAGGACGATGGTAAAGGTATGGGAAGATTTCATTAAACTGTCAGCATAAAACTAGTCGACCGTGAATAAAACCTGGTAGATTGGAAGCGCACTGCCCGTATATCTCAAACAATCTGAAATCCTTATCCTGACAGCCTTTGTGGGAATTATTCATTTTATTTCAGACACGTTGCAGTGCATCGCAGAGATGCTTCGCCTAACTAAGCAAGCCATGGGACTTGACCTGCAGGTGGTTGAAAAGAAACTGGAGAGGTGAGTTGGAATACATTATCACTCTATCTAGATCTTCAGAATATTCTTCTCTTGCAGTTCAGTATGTCTATATTATCCCTTTTACACATGTTTTCCAAAAATATATCTCATTGTCATGGATGTGCATGATAGTATTTTAGCCAGGGCTTCTGTTTAAGACAGTATAGTGTTAATTTTTGTTGAACTTTCATTTAAATAAAAATATTTTCTAGCCAGGGCTTCTGTTTATCATGCATGTCAATTCGATTATTATTATATATACATTTTTATCATTTGTTTCAGGAGGCACAGTAAACCTCACGAGGACATCATGGGCATCCAGGGCAGACACCCAGACCAGGTCCTGGGCAGCTCTGGTCTGGCTCAGGGCAAGAGCTTCCTCCTCAACAAGTTCTCCTCCCTCAACCAGAGGGTGAAGAAGTCCAACGTCAACATGGGCTCCTTCAAGGGGAGACTGGGAAACACCTTCTCCACCAAGCCGGACGTGAAGGTGAACTTTCTGAAACCCACCATGGGGGTCACCCTCTGGAAGTCTGATAGCAGCTTGGAGACGTCGGACGGGGCCAACATCGGCCCGGCTCTGAAGGACCTCTGTGACAACCACTCAGAGATGTCATCAGACTCGGACTCCTACAACTCGGACGAACAACTGCGCTCCAGCTCCTTGGAGAATGTGGACTACGTGCTGCCCAGCTGCGGCATCGTGGCGTCGGCTCCGCGACTAGGCAGTCGAGGCAGCGTGGAGCTCAACATCCGGGTCACTGGCTGCGACAGTAACAGTAAGCAGGAGGCTCCGGCTCTAGCCAGTCCTGAAGACCAGTCCCCCGGGGTTACCTCGGAGGCTGAGGAGGCCATCCTGATAGACTTTGGAACTCCAATTGATGCCTATTGCCACCAATTCATCCAAGACGCGCAGACCAAACCTGTGGAGGTGTTCGGGGAGCAGGTGGCTTGTAGCCTCCCCACACAGAACCCACAAGTCCCTCCACATGCTAAAGGCCCCCTGGCCCCAGACGGACACCCAGGTTCAGATCAGCAGGAGGAGGAGCTCCAGCTCCCTCCCAGGCCGTCCCAGCTAGATGTTGCCTCCGGCCCCAATCTCCTGACCGTCCAGAAGCCCATCTCTGCAGCTTCCGGCAGCTCCCAGAGGAGCCTGGGATCTCACATGGAGGGCAGCCTGGGCCCCTCACCCGCCGACAGCAACGGCAGTCGCGTGGTCTCCCCCTTTGCCAAGATCAAGAGCTCCATGGTGCAGGTGGCCAGCCTGACCCAAGCTGGACTCACCCAAGGCATCAACTTTGCTGTGGCGAAGGTGCAGAAGAGCCCAGAGCCAGAAATGGCCACTCTAAACGAGACCCAAGAGAACGAGCTGAAGGCAATGTTTACACAGTGCCAGACCAGGATCATACAGATCTAGCACTTCCCAAGTTGTAGCCTCTAAAAGCAGGTTTTTGTACAGTTTCTATGTGACTTCCAGTACAGTAGCATAAGCTGACTCTGCTTAGAACCCCACTCTTCAATTTCCTCTATAGTTGACATGACCATGTTTACAGCCAGTGTTGTGTAGTGTGTGTATAATACTCCAGCTCTATATGACAGCGTCCTTAATCCTGTTGCATTTCCTTTCGAGAGATTTTCCAGATATATTTGCATGTCAGGCTATTGGTAATAACTAAGGCAGGTAATATCCAGTGTATGTTGAGAGGCAAGCTCTGGATTTATCATTTTGGTGATCCCATATGTGCAGTGCACCAATTTGGCATTTGTGATAATAGGCCTAGTTTATAGCTCTGTTACCAAAAGAAGTACAAGTTTTTGACCATTTTTCTCTTGATTTTCAAATGGCAGCTCCATGTTAGATAGTCCCCTAATAAGAAAACAAACTGCTTGTAGAATCAGTGTTGCCGAGTTTCTCCCTACCGATATTGGAAATGTACCACGGTAGGACTTAATCAAGGTACAAGAACTCCGGTTAGAGTATACTGTTTTGATATGTAAATATTGTACTGTATGTACAGTGCCTATCATACATATTTATCCCCGTTGGATTTCTTCACATTTTGTTACACAAGTGGGATTAAAATGGATTTAATTGTATTTTTTTTGTCAACGATCTACACAAAATACTTTGTCAAAGATTTCCATTGAGATTAATGTAAAATATAACACTAATATATCTTGATTTGATAAGTACTCACCCTACAGCTGTGTCTTGGGTAAGTCTCTAAGAGCTTTGCACACCTGGATTGTGCAATATTTGCCCATTTGTATTATTTTCAAAAATCTTCACATTTCAAGTCTTGCTGTAGATTTTCAAGCAGATTGAAGTCAAACTGTAACTTGGCCACTCAGGAACATTCATTGTCTTCTTGGTAAGCAACTCCAGTGTAGATTTGGCCTTGTGTTGTAGGTGATTGTTCAGCTGAAAGGTGAATTCCTCTCCCAGTGTCTGGTGTAAAGCAGACTGAACCAGGTTTTCCTCTAGGATTTCGCATGTGCTGAGCTCAATCCCGTTTATTTTTATCCTGAAAAACTCCGTCTTTGCCGATGTCAAGCATACCCATACCATGATGCAGCCACCACCATGCTTGAAAATAAGGAGGCAGTTACCGTGATGAGTTGTTGAATTTGCCCCAAACATAAGGCTTTGCATTTAGGTCAAGAATTGTGTTCCTTTGCTGTGTTTGTTTTTTTGCAGTATTACTTTAGTGCCTTATTGCTTACAGAATGTATGTTTTGGAATATTTGTATTATTCTTTTCAGTCATTTAGGTCATTATTGTGAAGACACTACAATGTTATTAATCCATCCGTTTTCTCACATCACAATTCTGAAGCTGTTTTAAAATCACCAATGGCCCCATGGTGACATCCCTGAGCAGTTTCCCTCATGTCCTGCAGCTCAGTTCAGAAGGATGACTGTATCTTTTATGTGTTTGGGTGGTTTAACACATCATCCACAGCATCAGTATTAACTTGACCATGCTTAAAGAGATATTCAATGTCGGATTTGTTATTGTTACCCATGTACCAACCACGGACCTTCTTTATGGGGCTTTCTCCTTGTTCTTTTGTAGTTCAATCTGTGCTTGAAATCCAATACTTGACTGACAGACCTTGTATGTACTGTATGGGGGACAGAGGAAGAGGAAGTCACACAAAAATCATGACATCCCCTATTATTTCACACAGTAAGTCCATGTAACTTATTGTGATTTGTTAAGCGAAATGTTACTCCTGAACTAATTTAGGCTTTGCTAAACAAAGGGGGTGAATACTTATGCAACAGGTATATTTTAGTTATTACATTTCTATTAATTTGTTTAAAAAAAAAGTGATTTATTTATTTTCACTTTGACATTATGGAGTCTTTTGTAGAGGTCAGGGATGGTCATCTCTAGTCCTCGGGGGGGGCCGGAGTGCTGCCGCGCACTTTTGCTCCATCTCTAGCAAACAAAGCCAATTTAACTAGTTGCGTTCCACACTGAAGATCATGATTAGTTGATTATTGGAGTCAGGGGTGTTAGCTGGGGAAAAAGTGTGACGTCAATCAGGCCCCTGAGGACTGGAGTTCCCCCATCCCTGGTGTAGATCAATGACAAAAAGATAACAATTAAATATTTTTTAATCCAACTTTCCAACGCAACAAAATGTGAAGAAATCTTAAATATATTTGTTCCATGTGTAGAACCTTTCTATTGACCAACATATATTGATGGACATAGCACTATAGTAGCAGTCAAAAGTTTGGACAGACCTGCTCATTCAAGGGTTTTTCTTTATTTTTATTATTTTCTACATTGTATAATAATAGTGAAGACGTCAACTATGAAATAACACATGGAATCATGTAGTAACCAAAAAGGTGTTAAACAAATGAAAATATATTTGAGATTTTTCAAAGGAGCTCTTTGCCTTGATGACAGCTTTGCACACTCTTGGCATTCTCTCAACCAGCTTCACATGGAATGCATTTCCAACAGTCTTGTAGGAGTTCCCACATATGCTGAGTACTTGTTGGCTGCTTTTCCTTCACTCTGTGGTCCAACTCATCCTAAACCATCTCAATTGGGTTGAGGTCGGGTGATTGTGGAGGCCAGGTCATCTGATGCAGCCACTCCATCACTCCTTCTTGGTCAAATAGCCCTTACACCACCTGGATGTGTGTTGGGTCATTGTCCTGTTGAAAAACAAATGATCGTCCCACTAAGCGCAAACCAGATGGGATGCTGTGGTAACCATGCTGGTTAAGTGTGCCTTGAATTCTAAATAAATCAGTGTCACCAGCAAAGCACCCATGCTTCAGGGTGGGAACCACACATGCGGAGATCATCCGTTCACTTACACTGCGCATCACAGACACGGCGGTTAGAACCAAAAATCTCAAATTTGGACTCCTCAGACCAAATGACAGATTTCCACCGGTCTAATGTCCATTGCTCGTGTTTCTTGGCTCAAACAAGTCTTCTTATTGGTGTCCTTTTGTAGTGGTGGTTTCTCTGCAGCAATTCAACCATGAAGGCCCGAGTGAGATGTCTCTTACTTGAACACTGTTAAGCATTTATTTAGGCTGCAATTTCTGAGGCTGGTAACTCTAATGAACTTATCCTCTGCACCAGAGGTAACTATGGGTCTTCCTTTCCTGTGGTGGTCCTCGCGAGAGCCAGTTTCATCATAGCGCTTGATGGTTTTTGCGACTGCATTAGAAGTAACTTTCACCGTTCTTGAAATTTTCCGTATTGAAGGACTTATTTGGGCTGTTCTTGCCATAATATGGACTTGGTCTTTTACCAAATAGGTCTTATCTTCTCTATACCACCCTTACCTTGTCAGAACACAACTGATTGGCTCAAACACATTAAGAAGGAAAGAAATTCCACAAATGAACTTTTAACAAGGCACACCTGTTAATTGAAATGCATTCCAGGTGACTATGAAGCTGGTTGAGAGAATGCAAAGGGGGTGCATAGCTGTCAAGGCAAAGGGTGGCTATTTGAAGAATCTGAAATCTATTTTGATTTAACACTTTTTTTTTGGTTACTGCATGATTCCATATGTGTTTCATAGTTTAGTTTTGATGTCTTCACTATTATTCTGCAATGTAAAAAATAAAGAGAAACCCTTGAATGAGTAGGTGTGTCCAAGCTTTTGACTGGTACTGTATGTCTCAGTACAGTTTGGCTTTTGATCATATTGATGTTAGAGTAAGATTCACTGCAACTGAACATTTCCGAAGGGTAATGAGCGTGTTTACTTGAGAATACCCAATATTCACTTTCAACTGACAAAATAATGTTGGTTTGATTCTGTAAGCATTAGTGGATAGAGAGGACTTAATAAAAATGGCACATAAATGAGTGTACCTGACATCTGAGGGTGCATTAGGTTTATGAAACCCAAAGTCTGTCTCATGTTTGACACTGTACAGTAGCATATAGAATAATGCAAAGTGGCACGTCCAAACCTTATAAAAACACACTTTTCAAATGCTTTATGCACTCCTGAATCTGAAGCGTGGGCTTTAACAGGAAATGAAAGTGGGAGATTGTGTATAACAGGTATTTATGGCAAATCCACCTTTGTAGAGTTTAGTTTGTTCCATCATGTTGCAGCATTATTTGTTTGATCTTGGTACTGTATATGAGATCCTTTTCAGGGTAACGCCATCTTTATCTTGGGATATTCCATCACCCGGCTTATGCTTTTAAATGGTGTTGAATACTCATGGACATGAGCTTCGTGTTTGTGTGGCTCATGTTTGTGTAATAATCTTGCATTGCCAGTCCCATGGGAGACTGGAGATTGTGTAACAATAGCTGTGCAGAAAAGCATCCCAGGCACCTGCTGCTGGTATTTTTGTGTGCCCTCTGTAGAAATAGAACTCTAATATCTGTGATGTAAAACCTTTGGAGGGATACAAATTTACATACATATTGAGTCAACGGAATGGCATTTGACACAGGTACACCGCAAAGGCCAGTTTCCTGGACCTAGATTAAGCCTAATACTGGACAAAAAAGTGTTTATGAAGATTATCCATTTGATGTGCTTTTTTAGTCCGAGAAGGCCCTACAGAAACATTCCTTATATGATTATGCCCTGTATCTAATGATTTATGTTATGTGTTTAGTATATGCCATCTGGGGTGGCAGGTAGCCTAACCCCCCCCAAGTTTTCTGAGCCCCAAAATACTTTTTTTTTTGTTTGTTTAATGGTCTTTGTTGGATATAAGAAAACACCAGGAAATGAGCTTCAAGTGATTTTAATTTGAGAAATCTGTTAGTGGTATTTCCAAGAATAATAGAGACACGTGATTATAAACAAATGAAAGCAAGGTTTGAAATTATATCGGTTTGGGCTTCTTGTGGTTAATTTGCAATTATGTTCCGGCCCCCCCGACCATCAGCTCAAGAAAACAAATCTGCCCGCGGCTGAATCTAGTTGTCGACCCCTGCCCTAAAGGAATGAATACTTAGTTAGGACCAGCCCCTAACTCATTTCAACCTCTTTATTAAACTCCTCTGGGTGTGGTAGCTTCTACTAGGAGTATCTTCTGTTCTTCCTCAGGCAGGAATATCCCAAGATAAATGGTCACTGTCTCATTTATAACGTTTGTTTCTGTACTAATCTGTCATTTCATCTTTTCTTCACAGCATTCAGTGGTGTAGCTTGCTCACCCGCTGTATCCCAGAGTCTGGGATGGTTGTACATGTTTCTGTGTAGCCTTTATATAGTGAGTCTGTTGTCTGTCCTGGGAATTGTGGGTGCTGACTCCTCAGTCACCAGACCTGCTGATATTGTCTTGCACTGCCAAAGCTTTAATATGATCGCTGCAATGCAATAGGAATATAATAAGGCTTTAAGCAGGGCTAAGGGTTGCATTTGTGATTTTATTGTATTTAGGAATGCATATACTGGACTGGAGCAACTCGGACCTACTGTAAAAATTAAGGTTCTTTAAAGTGTAAACATTCCTTTTGAGATGGGGTTGTAGTGTTGGAATTGGGTATTTTTCTTTGGGGTTAGGGTTAAGTTCAGGAGTTAGATTTAAAGGGTTAGGGTTAGGTGGAAGGGTTAGCTAACATGCAAAGTAGCAAGTAGTTGCTAATTAGCTACAATGTTAAAGTTGTCTGTGATGAGATTTGAGCTCGCAACTTTTGGGTTGCTAGATGTTGGCGTTATACGCCCACCCATCTACCCACCAACCTCCCTGTTTTTTGCCTTAAGTAACCATCTGTCTTGTGTAACCATACCAAATGTAACATATCGTACTAAACTGAGAGTCTTGGATCTACGTACAGAATAGTACTAAACGCTCAATGGTTGACTTCACTTACCAGTGTTTCCAAACCCTGGTCCTCGAGCACCCCCAACAGTACACAGTTTTGTTGTAGCCCTTGACAAACACCCCTCATTCAACTCATTGAGGGCTTGATGATTAGTTGAATCAGGTGTGCTTGTCCGGGGTTACAATAAAAATGTGTACTGTTGGGGTTACTCGAGGACCTGGTTTGGGAAACACTCACTTTTATACCAGACATGCTCCAGTAAGGATCCTGCCTAGGTTTGCAACCCTAATCCTGCCCATAGAAAATGTAGTTACATTTATTGTGAGTGATGACGCAACACAATTGCACAACATCTAAGTACATTTTCCTGCACTGTCCCATGTCTGTGGTTGTACTTCCATCTCTTTAAACTGACTTGTCATGTTTTCATGTTGTACTCTTATTGAATATTAAAATATCCTATTTATTCATATTTCTGTTGTCCTTTTCCCTGTGTTTATGATAAATATACTGTAGCTAGTATTGAATTTCAGTACATTGAAGGTATTAACTATTTTACATAGTCCAATTGTTCTGAATCTGTTTCATGAGTTGAAGTGTGAAAATGTTCACCCAACTGTCATATTACAGTACCAGTCAAAGGTTGACACACCAACTCATTCAAGGGTTTTTCTTTGACTATTTTCTACATTGTAGTAACCAAAAAAGTGTTACACAAAAATATATACTTGAGATTCTTCAAAGTAGCCACCTTTTGCCTTGACCGCTTTGCACTCTTGGCATTTTCTCAACCAGCTTCACCTGGAATAATTTTCCAACATATGCTGAGCACTTGTTGGCTGCTTTTCCTTCACTCTCATCCCAAACCATCTCAATTGGGTTGAAGTCTGGTGATTGAAAAGGCCAGGTCATCTGATGCAGCACTCCACTCTCCTTAGTCAAATAGCTCTTACACAGCGTGGAGGTGTGTTGGGTCATTGTCCTGTTGAAAAACAAATGACAGCATCCCATCTGGTTTGCGCTTAGTGAGACTGTGGTAACCATCATGCTGGTTAAGTGTGCTTTGAATTCTAAATAAATCAGTGTCACCAGCAAAGCACCCCCACACCACCTCCATGCTTCAGGGTGGAAACCACACATGCAGAGATCATCCGTTCACCTACACTGCGTCTCAGACACGGCAGTTAGAACCAAAAATCTCATTTGGACTCAGACCTAAAGACCGATTTCTACCGGTCTATTGCTTGTTTCTTATTGGTGTTCTTTAGTAGTGGTGGTTTCTTGGCGGCAATTTGACCATGAAGGCCTGATTTACAGTCTCCTCTGAACAGTTGATGTTGAGGTGAGTCCGTTAACATTTATTTGGGCTGCAATTTCTGTAGCTGGTAACTAATGAACTTACCCTCTGCATCAGAGGTAACTATGGGTTTTCCTTTCCTGTGGCGGTCCTCATGAGACAGTTTAATCATAGCGCTTGGTTTTTGCGACTGCACTTGAAACATTCAAAGTTCTTAATTTTCCACATTCCAGATTACTACCTCATGAAGCTGGTTGAGAGAATGACAAGTGTGCAAAACTATTAAGACAAAGGGTGTCTCCTTTGAAGAATCTCAAAATATTTAGATTTGTTTTACACTTTTTTGGTTACATAATTGCATGTGTTGTTTTGATCTCTACACTGTAGCATAGTAAAAAAAAAAAAAGAAATCCCTCAAGTACCATAGGTGTGCCCAAACTTTTGACTGGTACTGTAAAATGGATATATGCATTCCAGAGTGTCCCTAAAAATAATTAGCCCAAAATAACAAATGGCAAGCTATCCATATTTTAATGAGTCAAACAATCATTCACAAACTGATCCCATAAAGCAAGAATTACATTTTGGGGAAGGTCATTCGGCAAATCATGATCAATGTATTGACTCCTGAGAACTTTCAGGCATAAGATGGGGAGAATAAAATATGATCTCAAAATGCCCTATTTACATATACTTTCAGTACCAGATCCAACATGTTCATCTAAAACCTACAACATTTGGTCTAGAATAAGGGGAGGAAAGTCAACATTGGCTTAGCATATTCTGCGTTAGTTCAAATTTACCTGGATTGAATCCCAAACGTAAACAGTACTTCAATGGAGTTCAAGGCAGTAACATACAAAGCACTGAAAACATCCCACAGTAACAATTAGTCCTGTCATTTCTTTTGCCAGGATTTTAAAATGTTCTTATCAAGAAATTGCAAATATGACAACTGATAAAAAGCTTAACCTGATCTCCCAACACTGAAGCAAAAAAAGCTAAATACAATCCCAGTGCTACGCAAAAAGAACAAAAACTTTTGTACATAAGTTTTATTAAGTTGAACTTTTCAAAAAAGAAATTGCTCTTCTGGTATCAAAATGAAAAATGTTTGTTCCACATAACATGTTTTTTATTTTTTATATCCACACCGGATGGGGTATTTGTGATTAAGGCTCGTTGCCATTGAGACTCTTCTGTTGTTCGGTCCTGCTCCTGCGAAGCATGTCTATGTGCTTGGCTCTCATCCATCCATCTCGGGAAAGGGTGGTCTGTCCCAAACTTAAGGAGAGCAACCTGGGGACAAACGTTATGCCGATTTACCTACAGAAAATGATTTCTTAACTTGAGGAGCATGTTATGCTGAATTAAGAAGTCAGGACAAGCATGGCTGAATAACTTCCCACGTACCTTGCGACGACAAGCATCCTATGCAGGTCCTCTGCGGTGACGCTCTGGGGGTCATCTTTGCGCATGTCAACAAAGTCATCCTCAACTGCCTGTGGAAAACAGTAACAAGGCAACTGAATAAGATTTAACAAAAATAAAACAAAGTAGGCTCATTTCTATAGAAAAGAGGGAGTGGTCAGAGTAACCACAGGTCTTGTAAACATGATACCTTACCACGACATAAAACAAAACACCTTGACTGAGCTTAACTATTCAATATGCATTCAGCATAGAAGCTGGGTTCATAACAAAGGTTGGAAATCTGAAAAATCAAAAGTAGCATTCACCTTGGTGACCTCATCAGAGATGCTGTAGTCGAGGGTACGGGCCAGACTCAGGTACACACGGAACTTGTTAATCTGTGACGTGAACTGTGCCATGTGGATGGTAGTGAGATACTCCTCCATGTTGGGTGGGGTCACTTGGGGCTGTAGGGGCACCTGGCAGTCTGACTGTGGAATGGGAGCAGAGATTCTATGATAAACCCATCACACAAGGGGGGTTATTTCCTGTAACGGCCCGAAAAAAGATTCAGACCATCCAGTCAATGGGAGTGTGACAAATATGTTGACGAGGTATTTGCGGGAAGGCCTCAAGTCGAGGGCTTGATTTCAAACCTCTGGTGCTGGTGAGCACTGGTTCACTTAAACCCGAGTTGGGTGTGTGTATATAGAACTTCAGCAGCTAATTTCACATTCGCAACACGGGACTCATCATCGACAAAGAAGATGAACTTGTGACCATCTGCTCCCACAGTTGTTTATGACACATTCACCCTGCCCTTCACTGTGGCGTGGCCTGATAGACGGCCCAATCCCGACGCCTCTGGCCAGGATTGTCCCGGTGGCACAGCTGCAGCCATAGCAACTCCATTCCACCAAACACACAGAAATAGCACACAGCGCATTCCTTTGGCCGTTTGCAACACAGTGAGGCCAAGTTCTAAAGCCAGACCACGGCGCTGCTAGGGGGAAACCAATGGGCAGCGAGAAGGGGGCAGCATGATGGCGCTGGTTGGAAACAACCCCATGGCATGTGTCAGTCTCCTGACATCCTGGCTGAAACCTAACCTCTGCACGCACGCGGACACACACACACACACGCCCCTCTTACGCCCTCTGGTGTGTGGGCCTTGCCTCCTCAGACCCTCTTTTTTGTACTCACCGGCAGCAGCGATCGGCCCTCTGATGTGACGAGCACGTTAATATTGCAGGGGAATTCCATCTGGTGGTAGCTGAAGTCATAATCAACCTTCTGCCAAGAGATCAGGTTCCCCAGGGCTGTGATGTTCCGCACACCTACAGCACACATGGATATCTATGGACATCTCGCCACGGCACAAAGCTATTTCCAACGGATTTACATGACATTGCACTACCGCAATTGGTAAACCAAATGAATTCATGAATATACCCCGGACTTCGCATACGACAGGTAGAGGCACTCCCGATACATGCTGCGCCCGATACATGTGCTCCCAGTCGCCGTAGTTATTTCGCGCTGCCCAGAAACAACCCCTTGTCCCTGCCAACTATCCCCACTTGTGGAGATCTGAGAGGATACGACAGGTACAAGCAATGTGGAAAATTCCACCTAGCATATCAGAAGGCAAGGTGGAGCAATCGCCACATTATGAACACCTATCAAATCCTCTCAGATCTACACAAGTGTCCGAGCTTAAAAGTTGTTTCTGGGCAGGGCCTCAGTTTCTTGCCCTAGTGGCGGCCAGTAGTTCACAGTGCCCCCTCCTCTTACCTGAGCTGTCCAGTTGACCCTGCTCCAGCTGCGTCTCATCAAGGAAGAGGGAGGTGTTCCTGGCCAGCTGCAAGGCTCCACTCACCAGCCGGTTGGCCACATAGTCCTTCTTAGGCACCAGACGCATGCTGTTCATTGTGTGGAGGCTCATACTGAGACGGTATGACTACCGGGGAGAAGAAAAACAGTAACCAAAGTTACTTTAACGTACATCGATAAACTGTCTGCCGGTTCAAGTCTTGTAATGCATGTTGTGCGATAGGTTATATTCATGCAATGTACACTACATGACCAAAAGTATGTGGACATCTGTTTGTCAAACATCATTCCAAAGATCACAGGGATTAATATGGAGTTGGTCTCCTCTTTACTGCTATAACAGCCTCCACTCTTCTGGGGAGGCTTTACACTAGATGTTGGAACATTGCCGCGGGGACTTGCTTCCATTCAGCCACAAGAGCATTAGTGAAGTCGGGCACAGATGTTGAGCAATTAGGCCTGGCTCGCAGTCGGCGGTCCAATTCATCCCAAAGGTGTTCAATGGAGTTGAAGTCAAGGCTGTGTGCAGGCCAGTCAAGTTTTTCCACACCTATCTCAACAAACCACTTCTGTATGGACCTCGCTTTGTGCACGGGGGCATTGTCATGCTGAAATAGGAAAGGGCCTTCCCCAAACTGTTGCCAGAAAGTTGGAAGCACGGAATCGCCTAGAATGTCATTGTACGCTTTAGCGTTAAGACTTTCCTTCACTGGAACTAAATGGGCCTTGCCCTAGACCATCATTGGTCTTGAGACTGGTGTTTTACAGGTACTATTTAATGAAGCTGGTCTGGTTAGAGCCCATTTGTGCTGTTCTGTGAAGTGAGTAGTACACAGCATTGTATGAGATCTTCAGTTTCTTGGCAATTTCTCACATGGAATAGCCTCCATTTCTCAGAACAAGAATAGACTGACGAGTTTCAGAAGAAATGTCTTTGTTTCTGGCCATTTTGAGCCTGTAATCAAAATACACAAATTATGATGCTCCAGATACTCAACTAGTTTAAAGGCCAGTTTTATTGCTTCTTTAATCAGAACAACAGTTTTCAGCTGTGCTAACATAATTGCAAAAGGGTTTTCTAATGATCAATTAGCCTTTTGTAATGATAAACTTGGATTAGCTTACACAACGTGCCATTGGAACACAGGAGTGATGGTTGCTGATAATGGGCCTCTCTACGCCTATGTAGATACAGTGCCTTGCGAAAGTATTCGGCCCCCTTGAACTTTGCGACCTTTTGCCACATTTCAGGCTTCAAACAAAGATATAAAACTGTATTTTTCTGTGAGGAATCAACAACAAGTGGGACACAATCATGAAGTGGAACGACATTTATTGGATATTTCAAACTTTTTTTAACAAATCAAAAACTGAAAAATTGGGCGCGCAAAATTATTCAGCCCCCCTTAAGTTAATACTTTGTAGCGCCACCTTTTGCTGCGATTACAGCTGTAAGTCGCTTGGGGTATGTCTCTATCAGTTTTGCACATCGAGAGACTGAAATTTTTTCCCATTCCTCCTTGCAAAACAGCTCGAGCCCAGTGAGGTCGGACGGAGAGCATTTGTGAACAGCAGTTTTCAGTTCTTTCCACAGATTCTCGATTGGATTCAGGTCTGGACTTTGACTTGGCCATTCTAACACCTGGATATGTTTATTTTTGAACCATTCCATTGTAGATTTTGCTTTATGTTTTGGATCATTGTCTTGTTGGAAGACAAATCTCCGTCCCAGTCTCAGGTCTTTTGCAGACTCCATCAGGTTCTCTTTCTTTCTTCTTTCTTCAGAATGGTCCTGTATTTGGCTCCATCCATCTTCCCATCAATTTTAACCATCTTCCCTGTCCCTGCTGAAGAAAAGCAGGCCCAAACCATGATGCTGCCACCACCATGTTTGACAGTGGGGATGGTGTGTTCAGGGTGATGAGCTGTGTTGCTTTTACGCCAAACATAACGTTTTGCATTGTTGCCAAAAAGTTCAATTTTGGTTTCATCTGACCAGAGCACATTCTTCCACATGTTTGGTGTGTCTCCCAGGTGGCTTGTGGCAAACTTTAAACAACACTTTTTATGGATATCTTTAAGAAATGTCTTTCTTCTTGCCACTCTTCCATAAAGGCCAGATTTGTGCAATATATGACTGATTGTTGTCCTATGGACAGAGTCTCCCACCTCAGCTGTAGATCTCTGCAGTTCATCCAGAGTGATCATGGGCCTCTTGGCTGCATCTCTGATCAGTCTTCTCCTTGTATGAGCTGAAAGTTTAGAGGGACGGCCAGGTCTTGGTAGATTTGCAGTGGTCTGATACTCCTTCCATTTCAATATTATCGCTTGCACAGTGCTCCTTGGGATGTTTAAAGCTTGGGAAATCTTTTTGTATCCAAATCCGGCTTTAAACTTCTTCACAACAGTATCTCGGACCTGCCTGGTGTGTTCCTTGTTCTTCATGATGCTCTCTGCGCTTTTAACGGACCTCTGACACTATCACAGTGCAGGTGCATTTATACGGAGACTTGATTACACACAGGTGGATTGTATTTATCATCATTAGTCATTTAGGTCAACATTGGATCATTCAGAGATCCTCACTGAACTTCTGGAGAGAGTTTGCTGCACTGAAAGTAAAGGGGCTGAATAATTTTGCACGCCCAATTTTTCAGTTTTTGATTTGTTAAAAAAGTTTGAAATATCCAATAAATGTCGTTCCACTTCATGATTGTGTCCCACTTGTTGTTGATTCTTCACAAAAAAAGAAGCCTGAAATGTGGCAAAAGGTCGCAAAGCTCAAGGGGGCCGAATACTTTCGCAAGGCACTGTATAAATAAATAAAAACATTTAAATCAGCCGTTTCCAGCTACAATAGGCATTTACAACATTAACAATGTCTACACTCTATTTCTGATCAATGTGATGTTATTTTAAAATGGGGGTTCTCTTTCATAAACAAGGACATTTCTACGTGACCCCCAAACTTTTGAACAGTAGTGTATGTTTGCAAGCAAATTTCTCTCTGGGATATGTATACATTCAAACTGTCAAACTCCAAAGCCACTCCCCTCAGATTTGGAACAACCCTCAAGCCCATGGATCCCTAATTGTCATCCTAGAGATCTACAAAGTGTACCTTCTTTCACTATTGCCACTCTATTCTACTCTATTCTTACGTGGAAGGATAAATTCATTTAGTCATGACAAATGAAGAAACTGTACTGCCATACTTCTGTCTGGAGTTACTGTTCTACTCAAATTTTAATCTCAATTACTAGTGGCACCCAAAACCTGCTGCGACATCTCAATTCAAAATCTCAAACAGTCAAACCAGTTGATTTAACGCGGGCCACGATAAAGAATATTAACTCACACAAGGCACCAGCTGTTGGACGATCTGATAGAGTCGCTCTGTGTAGGAGTTGAGCGGGCAGCCACTCAGATTCAGGGTGAATTTGCCCAAAGGCAGGACATCCCGCCTGGTATACCTGTGAATACAGAGACCCATACCATCACTATCAGGAACCACCTTGAGGAGTTTGTTACAATAAAGAGTAGCGGTGGTACTTACTATGCACTACAGATAAGAGTCATAAATAGAGAAATGAAAATAGACATCGTATATCTCTGGCACGGTTTCACCGGACCCAGATTAAGCCTCGTCCTGGGTTAAAAAATCATTCTCAAATGGAGAACGTCCACTAAATTGTTTTAGGCCAGGAGTAAGCTCACGCTGGGTTTTGGGAAACCATCCCTTTGTGTATGGAGGGCACACGCACACGTCAGAGATGAGGTGCAGTAAGAGGTACTCGGCAGCCAGTCCGTCTCCCAGAAGAACGTGGGTGAGGTAAGCGAGCAGCTCTGCCCTCACCGATGCCATCTCAACCAGGAAAGAGGATACAACTGAGAAGGGGAGACACAAAAGTTTAAAACAGACACTCCACATAACAGTTAAGGAACCCTATAATTAGATTTTTGTTGTTTTTAAAGCAGGTCCAAATTCATTTTTTTGTTTGTTGCATAAATCATTAATTGATGTCAGTGGGAGAAATGCACCGCCCCTCAGTGAAGACAAGTAAATGTATATTGTGATGTGTCCCAGTCTTACAGGCGCTTTGGTCCTCTGTGGGAGCAGAGGGCAGAAGAGGGTTGTTGTGTTGCAGGGGGCGGGCGTACAGCATGTGGAGACGGGGCACCAGGGAAGCAGGGGGGTCATGAGCTCTCTGTTCCTCTGGAGTCTCCATACTCTCGGTGGGGTTTAGCAGCAACAACGAGGGGTCTCTGTGTGGATACACAATGCTGTGAGCAATACGGATGCACAAAACACAACTAAAACAAGGGGCCTCCAGGGTGGCGCACTGCATCGCTGTGCCACAAGAGACTCTGGGTTCGAGCCCAGGCTAAACCCTCCCTAACCCGGTTTGGCAGGTAGGGATATCCTTGTCTCATCGCACACTAGCGACTCCTGTGGCTGGCCGGGCGCAGCGCACGCTGACCAGGTCGCTAGGTGCATGGTGTTTCCTCCGACATATTGGTGCGGCTGGCTTCCGGGTTGGATGCGCGCTGTGTTAAGAAGCAGTGCGGCTTGGTTGGGTTGTGTTTCGGAGGACGCATGGCTCTCGACCTTTGTCTCTCCCGAGCCCGCACGGGAGTTGTAGCGATGAGACAAGATAGTAACTACTATAGATACCATGAAATTGGGGAGAAAAAGGGGGATACATTTATATATATTTTAAATTATTTAGAAAATAAAACTAATTTAAAAACAAACTCAAGCGCCTTACTTTTCTTCGCCCAGCACAGTCAGGACTGGGTTGACGGAGAGAATCCCGTAGATCTCCAGTGTGTCGTTCAGTTTGAAGCTGTCCAACCCCTCATAGACCTGTCAACAGAGCACCTGGTGAGTCCGAGTCAAATGGTATCTTTGGAATCACTTGACTATTCTGACACACAAATAGGCTAGTTACAGAACCCAGGCAAAATATAATATAAATCAACCACTGGACAGGCTGGGCCTGAAAATCACCCAGGATGATTTGGTTTGTTTTACCTTCACTAGACAGGCTGGGCCCCTCTCCCCCGGCAGGGGAAAGTTGAGGTCCAGATGGGAGGAACAGTCTGAGGGGGTAGTTGTCTGGCTGGAGGGGGCTTCGGTCTCCTGCCGCTTGGAGTCCCCGTTGCCATGGGGCTCTGTAAATAGAAGAGAGAACGGTTGGTATAGTGGTTTCTCAATTAAAAAGTTGCGTTCATGCCGCGACACTATGGCAGATAGTGGTAAATTACATCATTCCACCATTGCGCCACACGATCACAAGGGGGAGTTAGAACACCGATTGTGCTTTTGGTTTCTCTCCATCGAAAAACACAGAAAGAAAATTGAAGATTACAAACTGGCTTCATTTACCACAGTGTGGAAATACCGATAGCCCCTCTTGATGAAGAGAGTTTCTGAAATATGGAGGAGTCCTCCTTTGCTGATGTGAAGAAGAAACTGAAGGAGTCCTGCGAGGATACGGACGGAAAAAGGTTGCCCATATTTTCAAGAGCTGAGCAATTTCATTAGTTTTATTTATTAAAATTTACTTGTTTATTTAGACAATTGAATGTATTTGTTTAGGCTTGGCCTATTTAGTAGGCTATTTTTGGGGCCCACTAACTCACTCATTTGTGGCCCTGGATCAAAATAAGACATTTTCTTATAGTCTAATAAAACTTCTTAATTTTTTTTATTTTTAAAGTTAATCTTCAATTATTTGTGACATTATGGTTACAAATGAAGAATGTAAACGAAAGAAATCAAATAAATCCTATTCAAAATCAGATTCGTGTTTGGGAGCTGTAATTTTCCCGATTTTTTTTTTTACATGACAAAAACATCACACAATGATCAACGACATCACACCCGCTCAGCTCCACATGCTCCCCCCCATCTTCAGCATGACTCTCCACCACATGGCCTCAAACGGCACCATTTTGTTCCTCTCCGTGGCCCACACACTTTCAACATTTAGATAATAAAGCCTTTGACCTTTCCGTCGTGTTAATGGAATATCGGTTGATTTCCACTTAAGTATACATTTTTTCTCTCTCAAGATGATTGACAAGAAAAGTATCCTCCAACCCATCGGGTAATCTCACTGCACGCACCTTCATATACCACGTCTTGAAGTACGCTGACAAGACAGATTAAACACCACATTTCCATTGTAATTCTTCGGACAGACAACTTTCTAACTCCGCCCAATAACTTTTACACTTTATAACATTGCGAGGGGGCATGGATTATTTTAACCTAATGAAAAATAAACCCGGTAATCTAATTTAATTGACTGCCGACCTCAGACCTGTGGGTTTAACCTTCTGAATGAATGATTATACTCAAGAGGAAAAAAGCTGACTTATGGATTTCCGAGAGTCAATCCATTACGCAACAAAATAACAAATTGATTTAGCCTTAAATGCTTTATGTGATTATTATTCCGCTTCTCCTGCATCAATTCATTTGTCTGCATGTCTATTCAACACTTGGCTGAACAGAAACAACGCCTCGATATATATTGTCTTCCACAATGCTGCACATTGACAATTCAAATCGCTTTGAAAAGAGCCTTCTAATACAGCGAAAGCTACTAAAAACTCAACTTTCATCACTCTTGATTTCTTCAAATTGCTGTGCAGGAAAAAGACGTCATCCAACGTGCGTGGTCGCAGGCTGGCTTCTCTCTGACACCACAAAATCCATCTGTAGGGGATGCTTTATCCCTAGGAACCATATAGTGATCTAGTGAAGAGTCGGCTGTTTGCTTGCTTCCGAGGTGAGTGTGGCCTCCGACGCAATCGAGGAACTCAACAAGATTCATACGTTTTTTTTCTCACAAAAGCTGGCAAACGCTTATTTTATCTGCAGTTCTGAGCTGGGAACTGTCCCACTCCATGGTAAATAGCACCCTCTCCACGAGCACCCACTCATATTTAAACTATATATTTTTTATCTGAATCCACATGTCAAGTGTAATTGCGCCATTGTATTTACCCAAGTTCCCTCTCAACTCTGGTACCACCCGCCAGCTGATTTTTTTTTGCCCGATGCAGGACTCAAGCGCAAGAGGAGAGAGACTCGGACAGAAAAATTCCCACCTCCATTAATTTACAAAGGGTTAGTCTAATAGCTCGGCTAGGTGAGAAAAATCCCCCAATTTGGGCTACAGTTTAGGATACAGATCACCGACTGACCTATTTTAAAGTGCCAAAAAGGGCCAACTTGAAATGAATTCAAGGCTGAAGTCCTCTATGGTTCTACATTTCTAACACAATAGCACAGACCTGATTTTCCCCTCACAAAAATGCATCAACCCCTAAAAATGTCAATTTATTATAACCCCCATAATAATTCAAACAAAATGAGCTGTAGTGAGAGAGACGGGGAATGCTGAAGATTATCAGAAATAATGTGTCTTTAACCATTCTTTATAGTATCTTATTTTGAACGAAAGACACAAATGAGTGACTCAGTCAGAACCTACGCGGAAAAATAGTCCACAGTTCTGAAACCATCTTCAGGGCAATTGAATTGAAGCCTTTCCCTATATGTTACTTTGTGCACAATAGCGAATTGAGGAGAGCGTAAACAAATTAATTAGGTCTATAAATCAATAGCCTAACTTAAATGCGCCTGGCTTTAGAAACCATCCATATCTACAGGAATAAGACATATTGGATACTTTTTGTATCCAAATCCGGCTTTAAACTTCTTCACAACAGTATCTCGGACCTGCCTGGTGTGTTCCTTGTTCTTCATGATGCTCTCTGCGCTTTTAACAGACCTCTGAGACTATCACAGTGCAGGTGCATTTATACGGAGACTTGATTACACACAGGTGGATTGTATTTATCATCATTAGTCATTTAGGTCAACATTGGATCATTCAGAGATCCTCACTGAACTTCTGGAGAGAGTTTGCTGCACTGAAAGTAAAGGGGCTGAATAATTTTGCACGCCCAATTTTTCAGTTTTTGATTTGTTAAAAAAGTTTGAAATATCCAATAAATGTCGTTCCACTTCATGATTGTGTCCCACTTGTTGTTGATTCTTCACAAAAAAATACAGTTTTATATCTTTATGTTTGAAGCCTGAAATGTGGCAAAAGGTCGCAAAGTTCAAGGGGGCTGAATACTTTCGCAAGGCACTGTATTTAGGAGACCTCATATGCTGTCCAAACAGTTAAGAGTTCCCAGTAGGTGTATTAATTATAGAAAAAAGGTAGCGAGTCAGTGGTTCTTGCGCCATAGACAGACAATTCCTTTGGAGTTTAACATTTTTTATATGATCAACCCATAAATAATCTCGACTTATACGCAACAGTATCTCAAGCTTTTGACAAGGATTTTACATGAGGCCTAATTCACACGATATGCCCGAAAATACTAATAACCACTAGGCTAATAAATAAATCACATTTTCCTTTCAATTATTTAATTAACTTGTTACTTCAAGTTACCTATTTGGTGCGCACACAAAAACAATTTAGAGTTGAACGGGAGCGTCGAGTATGTTGATATAAACGGGCACAATTTGGCCCAGCGTCATCCGGGTTAGGGGAGAAGTGGTTAAATAAGGTCAATGAATACCAGGCAATAATTAAGAGCATGCAGCAGAGTTCACAGCTGGCGATGCCTCAACTGCAGGCCGGGTGTTACGTTACAGTCTTAGTCTAAAATGTATTCATCTACACACAATACCACGAGGACAAAGAAAAACTTTTTTTTAATTAAAAATATAAAAACTGAAATATCACATTTACATAAGTATTCAGACCCTTTACTCAGTACTTTGTTGAAGCACGTTTGGCTGCGATTACAGCATCAAGTCTTCTTGGGTATGACACTACAAGCTTGGCACACCTGTATTTGGGGTGTTTCTCCCATTCTTCTATGCAGATCCTCTCAAGCTCTGTCAGGTTGGATGGGCCGAGTTGCTGCACAGCTATTTTCAGGTTTGCCAGAGATGTTGGATCGGGTTCAAGTCCAGGCTCAGACTGGGCCAATCAAGGAGATTGACACTTTTCCCGAAGCAACTCCTGCGTTGTCTTGGCTGTGAGCTTAGGGTCGTTTTCCTTTTTGGAAGTTGAACCGTCACCCCAGTCTGAGGACCTGAGCGCTCTAGACCAGGTTTTCATCAAGGATCTCTCTGTACTTTATACCGTTCATCTATGTCTTGATCCTGACTAGCCTTTCAGTCACTGCCGCTGAAAAACAACCCCACAGCTTAATGCTGCCACCCCCATGCTTCACACCGTAGGGATGGTGCAGGTTTCCTCAAGACGTGACGCTTGGCATTCAGGCCAAAGAGTTCAATCTTGGTTTCATCAGACCAGAGAATCTTCTTTCTCATGGTCAGAGTCGTTTAAATGCCTTTTGGCAAACTCCAAGCGGGCTGTCATGTGCCTTTTACTGAAGAGTGGCTTCCGTCTGGCCATCTACCATAAAGGCCTGGATGGAGTGCTGCAGAGATGGGAGAACCTCTCAGAAGTTCAACCATCTCCACAGAGGAACTCTGGAGCTCTGTCAGAGTGACCACTTGGTTCTTGGTCACCTCCCTGACCAAGGCCCTTCTCCCCCAATTTCTCAGTTTGGCCGGGCGGCCAGCTCCAGGAAGACCATTGACGGTTCCAAACTTCCTCCATTTAAGAATGATGGAGGCCCTTGTGTTCTTGGGGACCTTCAATGCTGCAGACATTTTTTGGTACCCTTCCCCAAATCTGTGCCTCGACGCAATCCTGTCTCGGAGCTCCACGGACAACTCCTTCGACCTCATGGCTTGGTTTTTGCTCTGAAATAAATGCACTGTCAACTGCAATCAAGTTGTAGAAACATTTCAAGGATGATCAATGGGAACAGGATGCACCTGAGCTCAATTTCGACTCGCAGCAAAGGGCCTGAATACTTGTGTAAATAAGGTTTCTGTTATTTAAAAAAATTGCAAAGATTTCTATAAACATGTTTTCGCTTTGTCATTATGGGGTATTGTGTGAAACTCCCCAAATACAGGTGTGCCAAGCTTGTAGCGTCATACCCAAGAAGACTCAAGGATGTAATCGCTGCCAAAGGGGCATCAACAAAGTACTAAGTAAAGGGTATGAAAACTTTTATAAAATTTGCAGAAACATCTAAAAACACGTTTTTGATTTTCCATTTTGGGGTAGTGTGTAGATTGATGATTAAATCAATTTTAGAACAAGGCTGTAACAAAATGTGGAAAAAGTCACAGGGTCTGAATACTTTCTGAATGCACTTTGAAAAGTATTCAGACCACTTGAATTTTCCCACATTTTGTTACATTACGCGCTCTGTTGCATCAGTCGGTCTTCACTTGTAGCCTGCTTCGAAGCTGCAATGTCTGCGAGAAAGACCCGACCACGTGATGGGCATTAGCTAATAAGAATTGAGATACCTGGCAATTGGCAGCAGAGAAGGAAATACTACTGAATACTACTGTACTACTGAAAAAAGTCAGACCATTTGGAACACAACAAATACAACAATAGTACAGGAAAGATTATAAACAGTCATATGCATTCATGACTGCAATTATCAGCCAACATGCAGTTAATTTGTTGTTTAATTATTCAAGGCTCCCTACGTTACTTATTTTTTATAACTAAAACGCTTGAATGAAATGATCAGACCAAAAGACGAGGACACAACAGTTCACCTGACAAGACGAACACTTGGCATTTCTAACTCAATCAGACCTCATATGCCCCGACGAAAGTTAAATCAAAGCCCGACCAACAAAACTACTGTATAATAGGTCATGTATATACTGTATATCCAATGGAAAGCATACAGTATTTGTTCACCATTTTCGTTAATAAAAGGATAAAAAAAGACTAGATGGAGCAGACGTGCTCAAAGATGCCCTCTGGTGTTTCAAATGAGCATTAATGGCAAAGGACTGACTCACCGAAGCATAACACAGCATACTATACTGTGGAATGACGCAACTTTAAAAATGAGGAACCACTGTAGTGCTGCTGAAACTGAGTCTTCAACCTGGCTGAATCAGCCAGGGTCATAACCAGCCAGGGTCATGCCCACTAGGCATGAAAATAAAGAAAAAAAAAACAGTCCAAACCGGGGAGGTACTATCTGAATGCATGTCGGGTTTTATTTAAAATGTTTTGCTACAGTGTGCCCTAACGAACACGTCTCAAACATGCATCCAAGTAAAGCAGTTCGTAAGGGGTGTGTACCCACCTGTGTGTGGTTCTCTCTGCTTCTGGGGTTGTGTGTCCATGTCGTCGTCGTCCTCTTCGTAACTGCGCTTCTGTCTGCTTGGGACATAGGAGGTGGATGGGACAACTCTTGCCTGACTAGAACAGCCATAGCTGTGTGGCAGAGTTAAGAACAACTCCATAGCTTGAGACAGCCATTTAGGCAAACCACTGCACCTACACAAATAGTGAGCAAAATTCTGACTCATTTCAACAAACATGGATAATAACAGAGCATACTGCATAATCATATTCATAGACTCAAAGCCAAATTTGGACCAAAAAGTCAGAGGGGGATAAGCCCCTCTTTTGGCAGACAGCCAAATTAAAATGATTTGTTGAATATACAGTGTATTATTCAGAAAGTATTCACATTTTGTTAGGTAGTCTTTTTCTAAAATTGATTGATTGAGCGGGGGGGGGGAGAGAGAACAATCTATACACAATACCCCATAATGACAAAGCAAAAATAGGTTGTGGCATTTTTGCAAATGTATTAAAAATAAAAACTGAAATATCACATTTACTTAAGTATTCAGACCCTTTACTCAGTACTTTGTTGAAGCACCTTTGCGATTACAGCAATTACAGCCTTGAGTCTTCTTGGGTACGACACTGCAGGCTTGGCACACCTGTATTTGGGGAGTTTCTCCAATTCTTCTCTGCAGATCCTCTCTAGCTCTGTCAGGTTGGATGGGGAGCGTCGCTGCACAGCTATTTTCAGGTCTCTCTAGAGATGATTGATCAGGTTCCAAGTCCGGGCTCTGCTTGGCCACTTAAGGACAATCAGAAACTTGTCCCGAAGCCACTAATAAGTTGTCTGTTGTCTTAGCTGTGTGCTTAGGGTCATTGTCCTGTTGGAAGGTAAAGCTTCACCCCAGTCTGAGGTCCTGAGTGATCTGGAACAGGGTTTCATCAAGGATCTCTCTGTACATCTTTCCCTCGATCCGGACTAGGCTCCCAGTCCCAGCTGCTGAAAAACATCCCCACAGCATGATGCTGCCACCACCATGATTCACCATAGGGATGATGCCAGGTTTCCTCCAGACGTGACGCTTGCCATTCAGGCCAAAGAGCGCAATCTTGGTTTCATCAGACCAGAGAATCTTGTTTTTCATGGTCTGAGAGTCCTTCGGGTGCCTTTTTAGCAAACACCAAGCGGACTGTCATGTTCCTTTTACTGAGACTGGCCACTCCACCATAAAGGCCTGATTGGTGAAGTGCTGCAGAGATGGTTGTCCTTCTGTAAGGTCCTCCCATCTCCACAGAGGAACTCTGGAGCTCTATCAGAGTGACATTCAGGTTCTTGGTCACCTCCCTGAACATGTCCCGTCTCCCCTGATTGATCAGTTTGCTCAGGAGGCCAGCTCTTGGAAGAGTCTTGGTGTCTCAAATTCTTCCATTTAAGAATGATGGAGGCCACTGTGTCATTGGGGACCTTCAATGGCGCAGACATTTTTGTTTTGTACCCTTCTTCAGATCTGTGCATCGACACAATCCTGTCTGAGCTCTACGGACAATTCCTTCGACATCATGGCTTGGTTTTTGCCCTGACATGCACTAACAACAGTGGGAACTTATATAGACACGTGTGTGCCTTCCAAATCAAGTCCAATCAATTGAATTTACCACAGGTGGACACCAATCAAGTTGTAGAACATCTCAAGGATGATCAATGGAAACAGGATGCACCTGAGCTCAATTTCGAGTCTCATAGCAAAGTGTATGAATACTGATGTAAATGGGATATTTCTGTTTCTTAATTTTTTATTAATTTGCAAAAATGTCTAAAAACGTGTTTTTTTTGCTTTGTAATTATGAGTTAGTGTGTGTAGATTGCTGGGGATTTTTACAAATGTTTCAATCCATTTTAGAATAATGCTGTAACGTAACAAAATGTGGTAAAAGTCAAGGGGTCTGAATACTTTCCAAAGGCACTGTATATCACAGCAGAAAGAAAGGATATCTCTTTAGCCCAAGGGCTCTCTCCTGGAATAGGGACACAATAGAAGGTCTGTCTCTCTGCAGTCACAGTGTTTCTGGAGTTCAAATCCACCTGAAGAACACAGGTAATCAAGAGCAGTCATGTGAATTTGAATCTTAAAACACTACCACTACTGGGTTTAAACTAAAATCTACATTGTTGACACCACTTGCATGCTCTGTGTAAAAATGACCTGCCCTGACTGCCATGCAAAGGTCTAATACATTAGCTACACATCTTTCAAACTATGGCTGCTGCTGAACTTGGACAATGTTAGAGAGATGAGCTTACCCCACATTCTGTGACATCTTTGTACTTCCCACATCTCAACACCTGAGAATGTCAGACAGACAACAACTAATGACTGGAGGAACAGAACAAGATTGGAAAAACATTTTCCTACTTACCATATAGTTCCACCAATTACAGTAAATTGACTGCACTTTCAACAAGTACATAGACTATGAACTATCTACAAAACTAAAACGGGTTGTTTTCACAGGGCTAGGTGAAATGCACCTAGAACATCCTAGAATTTCTCAGTCTCTCATTAGCAGATTCCCATTCAGGCAAATGTCTACAGATAACACTGACAGCAGGTGTCTGTGTAATATAGTGCATTCTGCAGCTACTGAAGCAAAGGAATAGAAGAGATTAAGGCCTTACATTGGCCTTGGTTGAGGGGTCCACAGTCTCATACACTCCCATGTAGAACTCTGGATCAAACATGTCTTGGACCAAACAACGGAATTTCACAAGGCTGTTGGGCTTCAAGTAGTGCAAGGGCACATCATTTAGCGAAGGAACCTGAAATGAAAACATACAAAAATATGTACAAAGGAAGGGTGTGCTGGATTCTATATTCATTTAAGTGTTTAGTGTGCTGCTAGTTCACAGTGACCAATGTTAGTCAAATGAGAATAAATAGCATTCTTCAGAGACATTTTAACAATGTCCATACCCAGCTATGAGATTCCTTTTCCTTCAGCTGCCCTTTGAAGTATTCCAACACTTTTGCTTCCCATTCTGGGTTAGAGTTGCTCTGGGCTGCAGGACAACAGAAGCGACAGATAAACCACATCCGCATTATACATGCTGATCAGCAGAAAGTCACAGCGCCACAAACGGGAGACGTAAACATGTGTATTGACCAATCATAAGAAACAACCACCTATTATAACACAGAATAGAAATTCAACTAAATATGAATGACCTCCGAAAACACATGCCACACTTTTAAAGCAGTCCCATGTTAGCTAACATTAGTAAGTTATTCCAGTCTCATCAGTTTGTTGTTCTGGAAAATCAGCTGTTTTCAAACTCGTAACTAGCTAGCTAACTGTGGCTAGCTAGCTAAGTTCCTGAACCAGCATGGTCTCGCTAGCAGCACCTCTTCCACGCATTTGTCTTCTTACCAAACATCGCTTCGACAACGCCCAATGGCTTGTTTATCCAATCGTGAGACGAAGGCATTATTTACCAGTAAATATTTTTTTGGAAGGCCGATAAAATAAACGACAGAGAATATCAATAGTTATTCCTCAATAACTTTTCCCTCTTTCTCTTTCTCTTTCTCTCTCTCCTGCAGCGCACAGCTCAGTCCGCGTTCACACTGGCGGGAACTTTGCGTCACTAGCCATGAGAACGCAACGCCCTCGTCGTCGCCGCTGCATCTTTTTAGGGATATTTTCGACAATATCTGTAATATTATTGTATTTTAAATAATATCCATGTTACTCATGTTGACCGTCGACTGGAGATGAAAGTCGATCAGAAACTTTGTGTTAAACGTTATAGTGTTTAATTGCAGTTGCTCAGCCACAGCAGTAGATGGCAGCACCGAATCTTACTCATATTTCATTTCGTTACCGGTCCATCATGACCGCAAAGAACTTGCGGGGACTCATTGAGCTGATTACAATCAGCACCGACTCAACGAGGAATGCTTGACCTTATGACTTGTATTACAGATCAGTGAACTTATCCAAACGCCATCACCGAGAACCACGTCTGAGATCCGGTTGGTGAAGTTATGCTGCTCTGGCTGTAAAATAAGCTTGGCTACGTGTAATTTGGGGTGGCAATGGCTGATAGGAAAACCAATACTGTGCCAAATTCCAGCGCAAATTTACTGTTTTCTGCGGCACCGGAGTTCAATTTCAACCTACCTTTCATACCTGTCAGTCAGGCCAGTGGTCCGGCGGTGTTATCAGGAGGTAAGATAATGGCGAGGGCCACAGCAGGGCACCTATGACAAACATGACAGCTAACTTAGCTATCTAACGACGTTAGCTAGCTGCTAGCTACTTCGCTGCCAACAAGCCCATTATACATTTGAATAATTGTAAATCCCTGCAGTTTAATAGATATCAAGATGTTCCTGTGGGATCTTAGTAAATAAAAATAATAATAATATTTGCTACAGCAGTGTCAGGTCAACAAAACTCATATGAACATAAACCTTGTTTCATCTGATTTGTCGTTAGTAAGTCAGAGTTGAGGCTCTCAAAAGGGTGGATTAACATTGGATTCTTGACATTGCTCACAGTTAGACTGTTGACGAGTTCAAATATACTGCAGTAACTCAGTTGCTCAATATTTCTGTTATTTTTCCTAGATGATTCTGCAGATGTCGGAGAAGAAGACAGCTTTCTTGGCCAGACCTCTGGAAATGCCCCAGCACCGTCCACATTCAGCTACTTCTCCAGTCCCGTGAACAGCAGTGACCCATTTGCCTCCATTGGACATCAGCCTGCATGTCCACCACCAGCATCACTATCAGTAGCCCCCGTGACATCTGGACCAACCTCTGTCCCCATTGTTGCCAGCATGGCCCCAACACCCCCTATCCCACTAACCAACCCTAATGTGCCACAGCCATTTGGCAATGTTGTTTACCAGAACCCCATGGGAAGATACACTCCTCCCCCTAACACAGTGACCCCGCCCCCTCCACAAGCCCCCGATCAGAGTTATAATCCATACCGTCACACACCCCTCAGCAGCAGAGCCAAACCCTATATGCCAGCTCCAGAGGTCCAGTCACTATCCAGCCCACCGGTGCAGCAAAATCCCTACACTATGGGCTCTCAAGCGCCAACATTCCAATCGGCACCCTCCACATACACAAAGGTAAACAACAACTCCACTCTGTTTATTGCTTAGTAGTGAATGGTGTGAACCTCTTATTTTTAAGATGAATTAAACTACTGGCAATCAGGCTAATATAAATGTCTCTAAATGTCTTATAGGAGAATTTTGCTTTTTTACAACCAAATCAGCATTTTGTATGGATTGTTGTAGATGGCTCCAAACACTTTGTTTGCGATTTGACTTGTTTTTGAGAAATCTTGCCCCAACCAGCGATTTGCTTCCTCATCCTCGTTGTGCAGTACGGGGGCTCTGAAAAAACATGAACAAATGCTCCAAACACACCCAAATACGTCCTTTTAGAAATTGAAAAGCTCTCAGTAAAGTGATGCAGGTCTTTAGATGTTCTGCACATGACATTGTTTTATTCCGAACTTTATGCGTGACGTTATATTCCACTTTGTTGCGAAGTGAATCGCTGGTTGGGGTAAGTTTCTCAAAAACGAATGAAATTGCAAAGAAAATGTCTGGACTGTTCTATAACATTTAATTTACATCAAAAATAAAGATTTTAGTTGTAAAAAAAATAAAGCTAACTTTCCCTTTAACTCTCTCTTCAGCCCCCTCCCACACAGATTCAGGGGCCGCCCCCTATGACCCATCACTCCACCACTGCTGGAGCACTGGTTCCAGCCAATCAAATGATACAATATAACGTGTATGAGGCTGTCCAGCCTCACTGGTTCTTCTGCAAACAAGTGGAGTCCAAGAGTGTCTGGCTTCCCTTTAGTATCCTGGACTCCATTCAACTGGAGGAGATCTACAATTCAGGTGAGATGAATGATGTGATTTCTACTATTTAAAAAAATTTATCATCAGAGCCATTTTATATTCTAGGTATCCAAGTTGACTTTGCATAGCGCTCTTTATGTAGGCCTAGATATTTGTAAAACATGTTTGTTTAAACAGAGCCATTTTGAAATATGTGGCGTGTTCATTAGGCACCAAACGTTGCACAAATGTTTTGAAACATTATTTGTAGCGCACCCTAGTAAACTCTACCCTAATTTATGCACACTCACAGATACATAATCATCTCACAAAAGTCTTGTCATTTTTTGTTTAGTTTTTCATTCATTTGTATGTTTGATTTATGTCTAGCCTATCGCAATGTGTTTTCTTGTACGTAAAGCAAATATCTGAGAAGCAAACAATATCGAATCTAATATGATTACATTTTTTCATTCTCCTCCAGTGCAACCAGACCCTGAGAATGTGATTGTGTGCACAGAAGGAGGGCGCTATGACGTGCAGCTCTATGACCGCATACGTACAGCTGTATTCTGGGAGGAGGAACCTACAGAGGTGCGGCGCTGCACCTGGTTCTACAAAGGAGACACAGACAGCCGTTTCATCCCCTACTCAGAGGAGTTCAGCGAGAAGCTAGAGGTTGGTCCCATCAATGTAAAAAATAAAATAAAAACAGGACCAGGGTCGTGTTCATTAGGGCACGCAATTGTAAGAAAATGTCCTGTGTTCGATTTCTATTGCAAAATGTTTCACTATATTTTACTACAGTGTGCCCTAATGAACAAGACCCATGGTTCACTGTTACCCATATTAGAATACAGCTGAGCAATGGGGTGTCTTGGGTTTTAGCCCTGAAAGTGGACTGAGAGTTTAATATTCTGTCTGACCACTAACATTGAGTGGCTGCTGCCAACACACTGACTCAACTCCAGCCACTTTAATAATGGGAATTGATGGGAAATGATGTAAAATATATCACTAGCCACTTTAAACAATGCTACCTAATATAATGTTTACATACCCTACATTATTCATCTCATATGTATACGTATATACTGTACTCTATATCATCTACTGCATCTTTATGTAATACATGTATCACTAGCCACTTTGTTTACATACTCATCTCATATGTATTTACTGCACTCAATACCATCTACTGTATCTTGCCTATGCCGCTCTGTACCATCTCTCATTCATATATCTTTATGTACATATTCTTTATCCCCTTACACTTGTGTCTATAAGGTAGTAGTTTTGGAATTGTTAGCTAGATTACTTGTTGGTTATTACTGCATTGTCGGAACTAGAAGCACAAGCATTTCGCTACACTCGCATTAACATCTGCTAACCATGTATATGTGACAAATAAAATTTGATTTGATTTGCTTGATTGGCTGTCTTCTCTATGTAGGGAGAATATAAGAAAGCGGTGTCAACCAACCAATGGCACCGTCGACTGGAGTTCCCATCGGGGGAAACCATTGTCATGCACAATCCAAAGGTATCTTTGTAGGACTTAATTTTACAATGCATAATCACCAGGTGTTTACTAAAATATTAAACAGTAATAACTTCTTTGTTTCTTTGAAATTCATGAAAACAAGCACCAGGTAGTTTCCAATCATGAACACCATATCATGGTTTTGAGTGGACTTTGTTGTTTTGCCGACCCAGAAGCGACTGTATTTCTAGTTTGTGAGGAGGTTATTTTTGTCTTTCTACAGGTGATCGTGCAATTCCAGCCATCCGCCATGCCAGACGAGTGGGGTACAACCCAGGATGGACAGACCAGACCCAGGGTGGTCAAGAGGGGCATTGATGATGACCATGATGAAGTTCCCGATGGGGAGCTCCCTCAGGTGGATCACCTGGTGTTCATGGTGCATGGCATCGGTCCAGTCTGTGACCTGAGGTTTAGGAGCATGGTGGAGTGTGGTATGTGTGATCTATCGCTCATTAAGTCTCCATTATTACCCAGCTCTATATTCATATCATATTATGGATGTTTGTTTATGCCATGAATGGTATAGGTTGTGGTATGTTCTGCCTGTCATGGTGTTTCTTACTATGCCCAGCAAATGCCCCTAAGGTGTATTGAATGTAACTGTGTAGAATATCCATTTACTGCTCCATACTAACCCAGATGGAGTATTAGAAATGTGTGTTGCTTGTGTTCACAGTGGATGACTTCCGGAGTGTTTCCCTGAAGCTGCTGCAGAGTCATTTTAAGAAGGCGCAGGACGAGTGTGTCATCAGTCGAGTGGAGTTCCTTCCTGTTCAGTGGCACACAGCCCTGCATGGGGACGCCACTGGGGTGGACAGGTGAGGAGACGAAAAAAGGCTCAGACTTTTGTTTCCACTTCCATGGCCCGGCTCCGGTGTCTCACTGGGCCGCGGATCTGCTCTGACTTGGCCAGGCCACTGGTACTTTTCTGCTTGCGTTAACATAATGGCTAACTGTGAACATGGGTTAACAACTTCCACGCTTAACACCTTCTCACATTCTACTCGCCCCAAGTCTTCAAGTGTCAAGCTCCTGATGGAAAAGCAATTCATGAAAAGTAACACTAGAGCTTATATTAACATACAGTGCATTTGGAAAGTATTCAGATCCCTTGTTCTACATTTTGTTACTTTACAGCCTTATTCTAAAATTGATTAAATAGTTCACTTTGTCATTTTGGGGTATTGTGTGTGGATTCATGAGGATATTTATTCCATTTTAGAATTAAGGTTGTAAAGTAACAAAATATTGAAAAGGGGAAGGAGTCTGAAATCTTTCTGAATGTACTGTAAACATTGGCAAAAAAACTGGTGTGGGGAAAGTCTCAGGTGGAAGTGAACCATAATGGAATTTTAAGGACATTCATACACGTGGGAATACGTGCTGTTCTTTGTGGGATAGGGAAATTATATTGTAACACGAAAAATCTGTGCTGACGTGAGCGGCAAGCTTTTACAAATGAAACCACACAATGGCTGTGTCTGAGAACATTACTAGCTGTCAAATCCTTGCTAATGCTTCCGCCCGTGGGAGGGACCTCAGATCCTGTCCTCCAATACGCTTCGAGAGGAATTGAGGAAACAAGGGTGGAGGAAGCAAGGATTTGAGCGCTTATAAATCAGACACAGCCAATTTCTCCCACTCTGACTCAATCCATTTCCTACTGTTTTAGGAGGATAAAGAAGATCACCCTGCCCAGCACAGGTCGTCTGCGTCACTTCACTAACGAGACCCTCTTAGACGTGCTGTTCTACAACAGTCCCACCTACTGCCAGACCATCATGGACACAGTTGCCCTGGAGATTAACAGGATCTATGCCCTGTTCATGCAGCGGAATCCAGACTTCACCGGAGGCGTCTCAGTATCCGGACACAGTTTAGGTACAAACAGCCAGACACCAAGGGCCACTTTTCTAGACCTAGATGAAATCTTAGTGCTGATTTATAATTTAAAAAACTTTGTTCAATTGAGAATCTCTATTGAAAGTGCTTTTTAGTTCAGGACTAGGCTTAATCTGTGTCCAGGAAACCAGCCCCAAGTGTTCATACTTTTAGCTAAGTCATGTGAGAAAGATTTGGACAAACCTGTCTCTCTGTGTGTTTGCAGGTTCCCTCATACTTTTCGACTTGCTGTCAAACCAGAAGAATGTCTCACCTTTGCAAACCATGTCAACTGCAAATGGGGGCCACCCTGCAGGCAACAAACAGGTAATAGGTCCATAGCTATCCAAACATTTGTTTATTTCATTATTTCAGTGACACCAGAGAGTGTAACAATCCCTCTTCTCCTTAAAGCAGGTGGCTCCGCCCGCTGCTGCTACCTCACCTGCTGCTGTGGGGGAGGAGCCTAAGGAGGAAGGGGAGGAGTTTGCCGATCTTTCTGCATCGCTGGAACATCTGGGCCTGTCTGAGTACCAGAGCACTTTAGAACAGGAGAAGATTGACCTTGAATCTTTTGTAAGAACCCTCCCTGCTTGGCATGAACCCATACTTGGGTAAAAAAACAAACACATTTGAGGCCTGAAAATAACTGACTTTTGAGGAGTGAAATTTCTCAGAAACGGAAAGTAAATGATTCAATTGTATTACAATGCTTCCCTAGGCCATTTCCTAGAATTGGTGATTACAATCTATGGTCCAAATCCCACTGTCTATTCTATATTTTGTTAGCTTATGTGCACAGTTGAGGACCTGAAAGAGATGGGCATTCCATTGGGGCCAAGGAAGAAAATGGCTAAATTTGTCAAAGAAAGAGCAATTAAGCAGGTGAGCATTTAATCGTCTTTGTCTCTCAGACACCAGTGTTGTGTTCAACAGGAAGAAAAAGTTTTGAAATGGGCCGGTACTACCTGAACTTAGAATACAATTAGAATAGAACATTTGATCTATTCCAAAATGTTTCACTACAGTGTGCCGTACTGAACACAACCCAGTGATGGCTAAAACTGTGTCAACTGAACATAATCTGTGTTTGTGTGCCTTCTATCTTCGGGACTCCTTTCGTCAGGCAACAAGTCAGGCAGCACAAAATAAGAAGGCAGCAGAAGTGAAGGTGACCAGTCAAGAGGTCGTCCCCGCCCAATTAAGTGAGTCTCTCCCAGGGCCCGGCACCTCGAAGCTTCCTGTTGGCGGGACTTACTCGTCCATCCATGTGGATTACAACTACTTCAAAGTTGGCACTGGACAGGTAAGCCTAAACCTCGGCCAGGATTCAATCAGATCAGCGCAACCCACCTAACTCTTTGTTGCTTTTGTTTAGGCGGTGTCGAAGGTGTAACTGCGTTAGAGCTGTCAAATCCTCAAGCTGCTCCTGGTGTTACCGATCGCAGACATTGCAGTTGGATGCACGGAGTCGCAGCCGTGTTACGGCTGTTTGAATACTGGAATGTTGCTATCTAGTGACATTAATTTGGATACATCCATAACAATGAGCTAATGAGGCACGATTTTCACCTGGCACAGAAAATGTGCTCACTCGTCAGGACACTGTTGTTCAGAGGAGCTAGCCAACAGCGCCGCCAACACAATCACTTCAAACGGAAGCTGGAAAGACTGCAAATTTTCACCATTTTTCAATTGACATCTTTGTATATATCCATAAAAATGATGCCAGCTGATTCATGATTCGACTGGCTGAGAAACGCTGCCTGCCCCTCTTGTCTCCTCATGACACGTTCATTACTATGGGACAGCTGGAGATCAAAGCAAATGTAGGAGAGACCGACAGTAAATGGATACAAATATCTGCTGTTGAAAACTAAATGTCACTCTAAAAGTAATGTGAAATAATGTTTAGATGCTTTTTATTAGTGGCGATCAAGTTACACATCCGACACGCCTAAACAAAAGTAATGAAAAGCTATACATTTGTCAGCTAGCACGGGTTTCCGCTGATCTGATTGAATCCCGACCCTACACCATGACGTCAGTGTGGCGTAACGACGTTAGTCTACAGCATTTCTGGAATGTCATGCATAAGCATACATTTTCATCAGGGCTCATGTAAAAGCACTGTCTCATGTTGGTGTTCTGTCCCATAGGTGTCGGTGGTGTACCACACTCTGGACTTTGAGCCAGTGAATTTCTTTGCCCTGGGATCTCCCATAGGGATGTTCCTCACAGTGCGAGGCCTGGAGAAGATCGAGGAAAACTACCAGCTACCCACCTGCAAGGGATTCTTCAACATCTACCATCCGGTTAGCCAATCTTCCTCACAAGTGTTCTGAGCGGAGTATGGGTGTGCATACAGATGACATACTGTATGTGACAGGATTTGCATCTGTCAGCTATAAAGCACATTGCGACAACTGTTTATGTAAAAAGGACTTTATAAATACATTTGATTGAACTATGACATGGTTAATGCCAATGTGTTTAATTAAAGTAGATCAGGGTAGCAAATACATTTATTGATATGGAAGGGTGTAATAAATGTATTTTTCAAAATGTTAAAATATCTGTTTGCGCGAACTGTTTGTTTTAGCTGGACCCAGTTGCTTACAGGATTGAGCCCATGATCCTGCCAGACCTGGACTTGAAACCGGTTCTGATTCCACATCACAAAGGGAGGAAGAGGCTGCATCTCGGTAAGGAACTATACATTCACCACCGGCTATTTTATCTTCAGATTTGTATTCTATTTATTACCATCGCCAGGTGAACCCTACTATTGTCATCACTGTCTCTTCCCATTTTGAAAATGACTAATCAGACCCTGGTCTCCGAGGAAGTGAACAGTGTTTCCCCTATATTTATTTAGCAGCGGTGGCCACCACTGCAAAAAATATATTTTAAAAAGTATATATATATATCACTGAGTGTACAAAACATTAAGAACCTTGTCCTAATATTGAGTTGCAACCCCCCCCCAGTTTGCCCTCAGAACAGCCTCAATCCGTTGGGGAATGGACTCTAAAAGATGTTGAAAATTTTCCACAGGGATGCTGGCCCATGTTGACTCTGTGTCCCACAGTTGTGTCAACTTGGCTGGATGTCCTTAGGGTGGTGGACCATTCTTGATACACATAGGAAACTGTTGAGCTAGGAACACCCAGCAGCGTTGCAGTTCTTGACACAAACCGGTGCACCTGGCACCTACTACCATACTGCCACCACTGCTGGGAAAAAAATCCTAGTGGAAACACTGGTTAATTACAAGAAGTAAATCAAATACAATGACTCAGATCTTGGCAGAGTGAAACCTCACCAACAGAACACAAAGAGCAGTCCTGGAAGACCAGGATTCCAAAGTGTAGTATGTTTAATTTGTCAGTAAGTTTTACAATCATGGATTGTTTTGTGTGTGTGGCAGAGCTGAAGGAGAGTCTCTCCCGCATGGGTTCAGACCTGAAGCACGGCTTCATCAGCTCCCTGAAGAGTGCCTGGCAGACCCTCAACGACTTTGCTCGTGCTCACACCTCCAATGCCCAGCTGGCAGCCGAGCTCGCTATGGTGGCCAATCAGATCAAGGAGGAGGAGGAGAAGCATGCACACAGTGATGGTGAGTATAAGAGTGATTTTTAAATAACTCATGAAATATTGCTCTTTCGCTTTATTTGGATAGGGCTTTGTTTTAAAAAACAACTTTATTTAAACGTCAAAACGTTGGCTAGTCGCAGAACACAGGATAGTGGAGAGTCCTGAGCTGCTGAGAGAAGAAGAGCCCCAGGTGAAAATAGGCATGCTGAACGGGGGGAACCGCATCGACTATGTCCTACAGGAGAAGCCCATCGAGAGTTTCAACGAGTACCTCTTCGCCCTGCAGAGTCACCTGTGCTACTGGTATGAAAATCAGCTCTGCTGCTTACTTTGGCCCTTTTTATGTTAAGTTGGAAACAGAAATGTTGATCAACGCGCACTGTTGAATACATTTCATGGCTGGATCAGCCAATCATCTCCTTCTGCCCCTTGGGTACTCCATATGAGGTCATACTTGTATGTGGTTGTTTATAGCTGCTGTTTAGCCATATCATTTGATGAAAATGTTGTCATATTATTCTCAACAGCTTTACCTCTGATTTTGTGTCTACTGCTTGATTGAGTTTTGAACCGGAGACTTAAGACCTGCTCCAAGGCTTGGATTACGTTTTGTCTTCTCTCCACAGCTGATCTATTTTGAGTTGAGGTATTCTTGTTTGAAAAATAATTCTGTCTGCAGACATTGATTTATTTGTTCCTTTCTTTTCCCCAGGGAGTCTGAAGACACAGCCCTACTACTCCTGAAAGAGATCTACAAGACCATGGGGATAAACCCAGAACAGATTTTACATTAATGCAATGGATTGGTAACCTGGTGGGACCACTGATCGCTGCATTCATTCCGTTTCACTGCACGTAAGTGAAATAGAATGGTGAATGCAGTGATCAGGTCCGGTTCCACCGGGTTAATGGATTGGTTGGAGTGAAAAATAAACCTTTCTGAAACCCTCATACTCCCCATCAGGTTTGTCCATGTCAATGCTTTTTGATTTGATATTGTATATGGTTCTTTGTTTAGTATTAATTTTCATTGATTTTCTATTCTCATAGTCTATTGTATGAGGATGAATATGCTTGTAATATGACCTTTGTCTTAAATTAAGAAAATAGATCAAATTAGTGGATTCCAAGACCACTTGTTTGAAATAAACATTTTATAACCTAAATTATAGAAATGGTGAGGTTTGCTGAACTATATGAAATTAAACATTTACAAGAGAAATCACAAACTGCTAATTTAAGTATTTACCTCAAATGTATTTTATGTTTAACAATAGCCGTAAAATAAACCATTTACTTTCACATTACTTGTGACTCTTATTTTCAGTCTTCGGTGCTTTTTATGTTGAATTTTTGTCGATTTGCTGTACAGGTAAGACTGCCACATATCCTCTTAAGTCTGGGTAGAAAAAGACAGCATTTACTTTCTGCTTTACGATTTGTGTGTGTTTTGGTTTGCTTAAATAGAGAAGATGACCAATACTTGTTTTTCAGTTGTGTTCAGGAAAAGATTGAGCTCTGAGGCATTCAAGAACAAAGACTGGAAACCTATTGTATAGAGGGAGGAGAGCAATGTTTAATGAGAAAATAAGCATTTAACAGAAAGAAACTCAAAGGCAGTCATGACTCATGTTTGATACAAAAAGGTGGGCCACCTTGATCATAGTTTTTCAACTGGTCATTCAATACAATACCGTTTTCGTTGAATTCAGCATTGCACACCGTTCTGTCATACTGAATGCAACCCTGTTACTTAATCGCAAACATGTTTTGCTTGCTCCTTTGGACTTTATGTAAATCTAAATTACCATCACATTTTTTACACTTCAGTGGGTAGTTCCAAGTAATGTTTTATCAATAAAGAACTTTTTTTTTTTTAAATGGTACCTGCCGACATTCATAGCCTGTTTCTTCCTAGGTTTTGTGCTTTCTAGGGAATTTTTCCTAGCCACCGTGCTTCTACACCTGCATTGCTTGCCGTTTGGGGTTTTAGGCTGGGTTTCTGTACAGCACTTTGAGATATGAGCTGATTTACGAAGGGCTATATAAATTTGATTTGATTCAGGGCTCTAATTCAATCCGTACCCTAGGTCGAAAAAAATACATTAAGACAATGTAATAATTCTATTCATTGGCCCAGCACGGTTGCTGATTCTTCAGGATTAGCATTGAAAATGTGACATCATTTAAATGTATAGAATGAAATTAAAACAGTTAAACTGTGTTTGATGGGTAGTTATCTGAAATTCGCTACGTTTGTGTTTATTGTCCACTTTGATGGCGAACTTAATTTACTGCGAACACACGTCATTTTTGCTCCGGTACATTTATTTTGGAACGCTTCTGCACGGAATTATTGCGTTTAAACCTTTATCTTCAACCAAGTCTGTATCACAGAAGTACCACGTGATTGAAATGTTAAGGCAATTTCCCCCTTGTTAGCGGAGACTGCATTAAGGGTAAACACTGCATAAATCGGAAATTACCTTTACATTTCTATCGCGCAAGTGCAGCGTTACAACCCGATTGAAATTTAAAAGGCAATGTTTCCGTGTTAGAGGAGCCTGCATACGGCAAATACAGATTGCGAGATAGGAAAGGTAACGCTTCAGTGATTGAAGAGCCCCAAGTCTCATAACTATCAATGGCCTCAGGAGGGATATATCTTTAATATCCTCCTCTCTAATTAGACAAAGTATGACAATCCGTGGCTGAAAACCAATAAAACGATGACTTATACATTCCATTTAAGATTGACCACATTGAGTGGCTACAAGGTTCAATTATCCAGTCAGATCTGTACATGTCGGTACATTTCCCAAATAAACTAAATTAAAACCGATAAGAAATCATTTTCGATGCTGTTAAATCAGAGGCAGTGTTCATTTCCACAAAGCCTATTCAAACAAAGGTCCCTTTAAAAAAAAAAAAATCACTGTACAACTTTAAATCAATCTTGACATTAAAAACTATGGCAGTATAGTTATTGTTGGGATACATTTTTTTTAAAGAACACTGTCCATTGATTGCTTGATCTCACAGGCAAGAACATTGCCTTAACTTGATAGATAGGTCATGCAAATTTTCCCAACTTCAAATATGTCTTTTTGTGTTGACGCAGGTGGTGTCACTCAGTCTTGTTTAAGTTGACGCTTCACGTTTAATAATGTAAATTTTTGTACATTCCCAAACATGTCTTTAGCTAATCTGTAAAATGTAACAGGATTTTGTGCAAACAGGTCTTCTGTATAGTGCATTTTAGTCATGTTAGTAACAGCATGTGCAACTCAGTTCTTGTATTTGTAAAAAAAAAAGCAAGGAGTTCTGATGCAGAGTACCTAAGATGGCCGCCTAGCAAAAAGGCATAATTCAGTCTTCAGTTTTGCCCTGGGTCTTATAGGCCTGCTTGCGGAGGTGATTCTCGATCTCCTCGCGGAACACCAGCATGCCCAGGTGGGAGTGGGATGCCTCATTCATGGCTTTGGACTGGATGCACATGCGATACTGTTCTGGAGTCAGCTCGTCTGCACACTGCTTTTCGTGCCACAGGTGGAAGAGGCCAGATACTGGTGTACGCGTCACGATCAGGTCGCTCCGCAGGTACTTCCTGTACAAGTGGACATCTTCCACACCCCAACCTTTCACGTCCAGGTCAAAACCTCCTAGAAAATATAATTGAGGGGGTAGTAAGATATCTTGCTTATAGAATTGTCACAGTAAAAATACATAGAAAGCACACAACACCATAGCAAAACTTCTCGGTTAACATGGCTTACCGATATTAAGGAAGTCTGAGCGATATTGACATGTCATTCCAAAGCCAAAATCTCTCCAGAATCCAGCATCTTTCTTGTGAATCTACACGAAAAGAACACTTGACATTGGCAAGTTGACTAATGCAAACATTGAGTTACAATTAAACACACTACATATACACAAAAGTATGTGGACCCCCATTCAAATTTGTGGATTCGGCTATTTCTGCAACACCCGTTGCTGACAGGTGTATAAAATCGAGCACACAGACATGCAATCTCCATAGACAAATATTGGCAGTAGAATGGCCTGTACTGAAGAGCTCAGTGACTTTCAAAGTGGCACCATCATAGGATGCCACTTTTCCACAAGTCAGTTTGTAAAAATTCTGCCCTGCTAGAGCTGCCCCCTACCCGTAAGTGCTGCTATTGTGAAGTGTAAACGTCTAGGAGCAACAACGGCTCAGCTGCGAAGTGCTAGGCCACACGGGAACGGGACCGCCAAGTGCTGAAGCACGTAAAAATAGTCCGTCCTCAGTTACAGCACTCACTACAGAGTTCCAAACAGTCTCTGGAAGCAACGTCAGCACAAGAAACTGTTCGTCGGGAGCTTTTTCCATGGCTCAGCAGCCACACACAAGCCTACGATCACCATGCACATTGCAAAGTGTTGGCTGGAGTGGAGTAAAGCTCACCGCCATTGGACTCGAGTAGTGGAAACATGTTCTCTGACAGATAAATCTGGGTTTGGTGGATGCCAGGAGAACGTTACCTGCCCGAATGCATAGTGTCAACTGTAAACTTTGGTGGAGGAGGAATAATGGTCTGGGGCTGTTTTTCATGGTTCGGGCTAGGCCCCTTAGTTCCAGTGAAGGGAAATCTTGACAATGACATGGTAACAGTTTGGGAAGGCCCTTGACTGTTTCAGCATGACAATGCCACCGTGCGTGCACAAAGTGAGGTCCACACAGAAATGGTTTGTCGATCGGTGTGGAAGAACTTGACTGGCCTGCACAGAGCCCTGCCCTCAACCCCATCGAACACCTTTGGGATGAATTGGAACACCAACTGTGAGCCAGGCCTAATTGCCCAACACAGTGCCCGACCTCACTTTGCTCATGGCTGAATGAAAGCAAGTCCCTGCAGCAATGTGGAAAGCCTTCCCAGAATAGAGGAGGCTGTTATAGCAACAAAGGGTGAGACTAACTCCATATGAATTCCCATGATTTTGGAATGAGATGTTCAACGAGCAGGTGTCAACATACTTTTTGGTCATGTAGTGTATATATTTTTTTGGTCATCCATTTTTACAGGTACTTACAAGTTGACTTTCAATGGGGGGAGCCAGCTCCAGATTTCCATAGACTATGGCAGGATTATACAAACTGAAAACCACTGGATAAAATACTCTCTTGTCTACAAGAAGAAAACAAGATGGAGGGGTTGAAATATATTTTGGTACAAATTACATGCAAAATGCCAATCGTACACATTTAGAAAAATGACAAGTCACACACTGCCCGCATTAAGTACTCATGGAAAAAAAAAAAAAAATTTGAATGTTGGAAACAGTAGGGATGTGCATCCTTCTCTTTCAAGACGATTCGATACGTACAGTTGAAGTCGGAAGTTTACATACACCTTAGCCAAGTACATTTAAACTCGGTTTTTCACAATTCTTGACATTTAATCCTAGTAAAAATTCCATGTCTTAGGTCAGTTAATATCACCACTCTAGTTTAAGAATGTGAAATGTCAGAATAATAGTAGAGAGAATTATTTCTTTCAGCTTTCATTTCTTTCATCACATTCCCAGTGGTCAGAAGTTTACATCCACTCAATTAGTATTTGGTAGCATTGCCTTTAAATCGCTCAACTTGGTTCAAAAGTTCTGCGTAGCCTTGCACAAACTTCCCACAATAAGTTGGGTGAATTTTGGCCCATTCCTCCTGACAGAGCTGGTGCAACTGAGTCAGGTTTGTAGGCCTCCTTGCTCAAACACGCTTTTTCAGTTCTGCCCACAAATATTCTATAGGATTGAGGTCAGGCCTTTGTGATGGCCACTCCAATACCTTGACTTTGTTGTCCTTAAGCCATTTTTCCACAACTTTGGAAATATGCTTGGGGTCACTGTCCATTTGGAAGACCCATTTGCGACCAAGCTTTAACTTCTTGACTGATGCCTTGAGATGTTGCTTCAATATATCCACATAATTTTCAAAGGTGCTTCAACAAAGTACTGGAGTAAAGGGTCTGAATACTTTATTGAATAAATTTGCAAAAATGTCTAAACTATTTTTTGCTTTGTCATTATAGGGTATTGTGTGTAGAACAATTTAATCCATTTTAGAATAAGGCTGTAACTTAACAAAATGTAGAGAAAGTCAAGGGGTCTGAATACTTTGAATGCACTGTAAATACTTTTGCTCCGATACAGGAACAATACGTTTTAGTTTGAAACGATTCAGTGTGTTTTGATTCGAGAAAGAAACGATTCGGTTCGATTCCACGCACTACCATTTGTTGCATAAACACATTCATTTTCCATTCTAAGTTAAAATAGGCTGCCGACGGAGATCATGACCTGGGCCTCTGAGCTGGATCTGTCTGAGTTGACTTCTGTGTGTGCGTGTGTGTGTGTAAATGATATATGTCTATGGTGTATGTACTATGTAGGCACCTGACCTGAGCCATAAGGGAGACTAGGCATCTACCACCCCACTTCCATTATCAGACTGGGGGGGGGGCAATGTAGCATATGTTTTTTTGGTTCTGAAATCACCATCACTCACTAATTAACTTGTCATTTTTGCAGATTAAGTGTTTGAGCTAGTAATGTATCAATATTTATCGTTTCCAAATTAGCTATGACACAGCCAATGAATATATAGCAAAACTTTGGATTCCACCCCCATCTCAAAATTGAATGGTTTTGACCGTTTGGAAGTTTAGTGAGCTTCTTTTCCCTTCCCAATTTGGCCATGCAGTGCGCCTCGCAAAGTGATTGCTGTGCTCGTTATGAAATGATCAACTTTACCCTATATATCTAAAAATGACCACACACACACACGCTGATGGTGAACCTGAACAATCTAAATAAAATATATATATTGTTAAGGCCCGTTCAACAGGTAGCCTATAGCCAGATGAGAGTTGCATCTCCAGTAGTTTACTTTTATTCCGGTAAAACACATTTTCAACAATGTATAGATAACAATAACCTAGCAAATGACATAGGGTTTATTAGTTGCGTGACAGCCTAATGTTGCGCAAGTCATTTTAGCATTTGAACACTGAAGGTGCCATACAGATCAGGAACAGGCCACCTACCTCACGCTGGCCAGCACACAAAGCTGGGCACAGTGCGCAGTTTGACTAGGCTACTGGATATTCCCCTGAGGTGGTTCGGCATGCAAAATGACTTGACTTTCAACACAATCACATGCTTAGTTCGACACTGAAGGAGAGGGCGCATCAGCTGTCACAAAACATGAGGCATTTTCAGAAGCTTGAAAGTAATATGAGGAACAACAAAAAAAACAACGATTCGTACCGTTTCAATCGATTTTCTGACCGAAGGATGCAAAATTTGGATCGGTTTCGGGTCCGCGGCCGATGCAGTCATATCTCAAACATTTGAATCGGGGATCGATGTGAATCGTTATATCCCTAGGAAACAGGAATGTGTAGGCTACAATGTTTTGATAGAAGGCACCTACTTGGAGCGGTGTGAAGGAGGCAGGTGTTGAGATAGTCCCGTGTGAAGTAGATATCCACATCACAGAAGAACATCAACACGTCACCCTTCTTCCAGGCGCGGGCTCCGATGTCCAGACCCCTGCCCCTGGAAAACTCCTCGTCCACTGGGATGAGGGTGTAGTTGGAAAAATTCTCCTCCCTACAAAACCAACAATGTCATTTCAGTTTTCTGTGGTTTTGAGCACGAAACATCTAGACTAGAAACATAGACAAGTGACAGATGTCCAGCAGTAAAATCATATCAAAAGCACATCATATATCCTTTCATTCATATTAAAAGAAAACAAACCTGGACATTTTTTCCAAATAAGACTTCACCTCTCGTAAGCCCTCTTGTCCAAAGTAGACCACCGTAAGATGCACTTCCCTATCATGTTTTATGCAAACTTCCCTGCAATCACAAAAACAAAAATTACACAATCTTTACAAATAGTAGGTATAGGCTACATATTGCCATTTTCACATGACTCACCACCACTGACCTGAAGTTGTGTAGGAACTGTGAGAATGCATCTGTTCTGCCCGCCAATGGTACAATGATATTGATGACGACTCCGGACGTTTCTACGGATGTGCTCCTGACTTTCATTAAAGGACCGAATGGACGGAAAAGAGTAACGTGGCGGAAATTGTTGGAGTCCTCTTCTGCAAAGAAGAGCTCGTAGAGTGTGCCTTTGTCCCGTTCTGTTCTGTACAGCCCTGCCCACATAAGGGTAAACATCACAGTTTTGTCAAACATAGGGAACAAATATTGTTCAACTTTAAAAGGCAAGATGACATCATTTTTTGCATCCATGAAACAAGCTGATAGTGATCTGGATTAGGGGTTCCCATTCTGGCCCTCAGCCCCTCCAGATATTTGGCAGCACTAGCACATGCAATCGGTCAACTTATCATCAGGATCAGGTTGAGAACCACTGTTACGTTACCCCAGTATAACTCTCTTACCCTCAGTAAAGTGGCTCTCAGTGTACGCCTGCCTCTGCATGGGCACATCATCCTCCTGGCCATCCTCCTCGTCTGGGTTGTTTATGACGTCCAGGGCCGCCTCAATGACCTCCACCAGCTCGTCCCTGCGGTCCTTCCGCACAGGCTTCTCCTCTGGGTGCCTGGTCAACCCCATCTCCAGTTGATACACCCTACCGGAGTTGAAGCTCTCAAAGGGGACCAGGGCGTACTCGCTGGGCAGCCGTGCTCCTGTGTTCACCTCGGCTTTGTCGATCTGGGAGTGGAGGAATTCAAGGAGATCCCCAGGCACCTGGTCCTTGGTCTCAGCCAGTCCCTGGACCCCGAGGCCTTCCTTCCAGTCCTGCAGGTCCTTGAGCTTCTCACTCATCTGCTGGAGCTCCTGCTTGAGCTGGGCGATCTGCCGCTTGAGGCTGGCGGCACGGCTGAGGTGGTGCTCCTCCTGCTCTTGCAGCAGGGCACGGTAGTAGTCCTTCCCATAGGACTCCCCTCCCAAGCCAGGCAGGACCAGGCTGACGTCAGCTGGGGGAGTGCACTCCAGCAAGTAAGCAAAGAGGAAGAGGACCAGCAGCAGGACGAGCCCCAGGAACAGCCAGCGCATCCGTCCCTGCAGCGGAAAGCTTCGCCTGGGCATCACGCTCGCATCCGGTCTATGGGCGACGACTCTGCATTCCCTTTCACGTCAGGTAAATCTACCTCAAGCTGGACAGAATTAGGTCCAATGCATATTCTAGGAATGTTAAAAAGGTCCCCTCTAATGAGCAAGTTAGATTAACAACAAGGTGGACGTTTGTTCTGAGTGCTGCTATAAAAAAAAGCTACTTTGTTCGTTCATGTCACATTATTCAGATAAAGTCAGGAACACCGCTGGTGCATCTTGTTTGATGATCGCAATCTGCCTGTTCTCTTGCAGGTGTTACAGTGGAATCCATTTGGATTTCATCCATCAGTGTACACATGATTTAGAACCTTTTAGATGAAAAAGCATTCATTCAGCAATCATTGTTCATTCATGTCATATTCATATGGTGTCAACAAATTATGCAAGAAAGGAAATGCTGGTGCAATAAACATACTGTTGACCTAGCAATGACTTAAAGAGGAACTTGAATTTCATGTTTTACGTATAGTAGTAGTCAAAAGTTTGGACACCTACTCATTGAAGGGTTTTTCTTTGTATTTACTATTTTCTACATTGTAGAAAAATAGTGACGACATCAAAACAATGAAATAACACATAAGAAATCATATAATAACCAAAAGAGTGTTAAACAAATCAAAATCTATTTTATATTTGAGGTTATTCAAAGTAGCCACCATTGCCTTGATGACTGCTATGCACACTCTTGGCATTCTCTCAACCAGCTTCATGAGGAATGCTTTTCCAACAGTTTTGAAGGAGTTCCCACATATGCTGAGCACTTGTTGGCTGTTTTTCCTTCACTCTGAGGTCCAACTCATCCCAAACCATCTCAATTGGGTTGAGGTCGGGTGATTGTGGAGGCCAGGTCATCTGATGCAGCACTCCATCACTCTCCATCAAATAGTCCTTACACACCCTCGAGGTGTGGTTTGGGTCATTGTCCTGTTGAAAAACAAATCATAGTCTAAATAATCAGAAATTCTAAATAAATCACAGACAGTGTCACCAGCAAAGCACCCTCACACCACCTCCATGCTTCACGGTGGGAACCACATGTGGAGATCATTCACCTACTCTGCATCTCACAAAGACACAGCGGTTGGAACCGAAAATCTCATCATACCAAAGGGAAGATTTCCACCGGGCTAATGTCCATTGCTCGTGTTTCTTGACCCAAGCAAGTCTCTTCTTCTCATTGGTGTCCTTTAGTAGTGGTTTCTTTGCAGCAACTTGACCACGAAGGCCTGATTCACACAGTCTCCTCTGAACAGATGGTGTTGAGATGTGTCTGTTACTTGAACTCTGTGAGGCATTTATTTGGGCTGCAATCTGAGGCTGGTAACTCTAATGAGCTTATCCTCTGCAGCAGAGGTAACACTGCATCTTCCTTTCCTGTTGCGGTCCTCATGAGAGTTAGTTTCATCATAGCACTTGATGGTTTTTGTGACTGCACTTGAAGAAACGTTCATGTTTTTGAAATGTTCCATAATGACTGACCTTCATGTCTTAAAGTAACAATGGACCGTCGTTTCTCTTTGCTTATTTGAGTTGTTCTTTCCATAATATGGACTTGGTCTTTTAACATATAGGGCTATCTTCTGAATACCACCCCTAACTTGTCACAACACAACTGATTGGCTCAAACGCATTAAGAGGAACGAAATTCCACAAATTAACTTTTAACAAGGCACACCTGTTAATTGAAATGCATTCCATGTGACTACCTCATGAAGCTGGTTGAGAGAATGCCAGGAGTGTGCAAAGCTGTCATCAATGCAAAAGGTTGCTTCTTTGAAGAATCTGAAATCTAAAATATATTTTGATTTGTTTTAACACTTTTTGGTTACTACATGATTCCAAGTGTTATTTCATAGTTTTGATGTCTTCACTACTATTCTACAATGTAGAAAATAGTTTTAAAAAATAAAGAAAAACCCTGGAATGAGTAGGTGTCCAAACTTTTGACGGGTACTATACGTCTATGAGAATAGACTTTCACCTGAACCACTTTCCCTCGATGTGGTTTTTATTCAAGACTCGATCTGAGGGCTGTCCAGCAATGCCTGTCTGCTTATGGAACTATTACATCTAGGAAGGTAGCTAACGTTAGCCAACAAGCTATACAACGACAACAACATTAGCCGAACTAATGAGCTTGTGGCTGGGTAACTACGGTAGCAACCAAGCTACAAAGGGGACCTGAGAGTTGGCTAGCTGGAAAACTAGCTAACACCTAACGTTAGATACGTGTAAACAACCGCTTGCTATGAGCCGGTTGGAACGATTGTGTAGCTAGCTAGCTGTATATCGAGAAATATTTGCTTCGAACAGTAACGTTATATTTTTGCAAATACTTACCAAGATATTCAGCTCACCGTGTAAGGACTAAAAAGCAGTAGCATCAAAAATCATTATTCTAAACAACGCCACGGAGCAAAGTGGACTGATCGAGAGAAAAAAAACTGTACTTCCGCAAAAGAGTTTCTGTAGCTTCTTCTTTGGTGTGGTTTATCGGCGATTGACATCCAACGTTATGGTGCATTACCGTCACCTACTGCACTGGAGGGCCATAGACAGGGAGAAATTAAATCGTAAGAATATGTTGCTCTTAAAAAAATATAACAAAATATTTGAGACTATATCTAATGAAGTTCTAGTCAATATACTCTTTAAACTAAATTCCTGTATCCACTTCTCCCTCATACTAGATCCCAGCCTCTCTCTTTCCTCTGATACTGCCCACACTGCAGCAATACATGCTCCACGGTCTCTGTTTCCTGGCAATAATCACACTTTCCCGTTGGATGCTTTCCTATCACATTGACAGACTTATTCAACTGGCTGTGTCCCACCCTTAATCTTGCAAAAATAGCCTCCTCTCTTCTATCCCTTCCTGCCATCCTCCCCTCCACAACTTTCCTCTGAACATGAAGTAAATGCCTGCTCTTAGTCTCTCTATTACACTGCTCCTAACCATCTCTGCACCATCACTGTCCATAACAGGCTTTTTGCCTCTGCCTTGCTCAATGAAACTACAACATCAACATCCCCACTACCAAGTGCTTGTTTAGCCAGTACATCAACTGCCTTGTTCCCCTCCACCAGCACAAGGGCTGGGACCCAAATAAATCGTATCTGTATACCCATCTGTCTAATCCTGCCATGGGTTTGTAGCACTTCATAAAGCAGGTCTTGTCTGCTACGTGAACTAAAGGACTGGAGACTCATCAACACTGCACATGAATCAGAGCAAATAAGTACTTCTGTCTGACTTGACTTCCTCCACCCACTGCAAGGCCAACAGTATGGCCATCAGCTCCGCCATATATACAGCCAGATGATCTGTAACACGTTTTCTGACTTCCACTCCACATTCCTGCACTACAAATGCTGACCCAGTACATCCTGTCCTTGGATCATTTGATCCATCTGTGTAAATGGCCACAAAATCCTGATACACAGTATCAAGACTTCTCTTAAACAAATCAGATGGATCAACACCCTCCCTATCTTTCTGTAGACTCTCCAACACTTCTAGATCAACTACTGGAGGTGGGAGTAGCCATGGTGTATTTACAGGAATAGCTACCGTTGGACTAAACTCCCTTCCATACAGTCCCATCTCCTTTGCCTGGGCATTACCCACCCAAAGCTTGTGTTCTGTCTTCGCTCATATTCACAGCATGCCTCTAAAATCCCTTTGGTAAGATGAGACACCCCATGTCCCTGTAGGTTGACCCAATAATTAATTGCCAGCTGCCGTCTCCTAATCTGCAATGGCATATACCAGCATCTCCAACTGTAGAGCAGCCACTGGAGAGGTCCGAAACGCCCCACAACATATTCTGAGCCCTTGCCCCTGTATTACATCTAGCCTTTCCAATGACATTCGGGCTGCCGAACCATACCCTTTACTGCCATAGTCTATTACAGATCGGATCAATGCAACATACATGCTCCTCAATGAGGAACACCCAGCTCCCCCCACTCCTTCCCCGTCAGACAGCGCATCACATTTAGCACCTTCTTATACTTTCCCACCACTCTCTCAATGTGTTCTGCCCAGGTCAGTCAAGTGTCAAAATATATCCCAAGGAACCTGAAGGACCCCACCATCTCCACGTTTCTCCCATATAACCTCAAGCATACCTCATCTCCCACCTTCCTCCTGGTAGAGAACTCTGTCTGAGTTTTCTCTACAAAGAACCTGAATCCCACATTAATGCCCACCACTCTACCTCATCAATTGCTTCCTGTACCTTCCTGACCATGTATGGCACACTTAAGGCCCCATCATCTGCAAATATCGACCTCCCAATATCTGGCTGTACCTGAGAGTAAACATTATTGGTCATGACTGAGAACAACAGAGGACTAATCACGCTCCCATGTGGTGTACCATTATCCACCAGTGACTTTCCCATCCTCACCTGGATAGATCTACCAAACAGGAAATCCTTTATTCAGTTGTACGTTCTTCCTCCTACCCCCATAATATCAAGCTTGATTAATAATCCCTCCTTCCACATCATATCATACGCCTTCTCCTCATCAAAAAAGACAGCTATAACAGTCTCCTTGTTCACCTGAGTCTTCCTGACCTCCGCTTCTAAGCAGAGCACTGGGTCCATAGTTCCCCTTCCCTTCCTGAGCCCACTCTGATGTGGCGATACTTGCCCCCTGTTCTCTAGGAAGTGCGTTATCCTCTTCGTAATCATGCGTTCCATAATCTTACATACATGTGATTTTAAAGCTATTGGCCGATAGCTTGTTGGCCTCGTTGGGTCCTTCCCTGGCTTCCGGATTGGTACCACTGCCTCCTTCCAGCTGCCTGGTAGTTTCCCCTCCTCCCACACTGTGTTGTACAACACCAATACCTTATCCAGTACCTCATCACTAAGATGGTCCAACATAACATATAGCACACCTTATCTTTCCCAGGTGAAGTTAACCCAGCCTTACCTATTGCCCCTTTCCACCTCTGCTATGGTAAATGGTGCATTCAACGCATCATTTACATCCTCCCTTTTATCCAGCAATCCAGCATGCTCCTCTCTCACGAACGGATGCTATAACCTCTAGTACTGGGCAGCAAGTCATGTTTTCTGGCTGCTTCAGATAAATAAGGTTTTATTCACAATGTAAGCGTCCATTATTTTTTACATTATCACATCTGATGAAAGAAAGAGAGAAGAGGGAGCCTAGCATATAAATAGATCGCACACATTTGAACTTTTTATTGATTGCAAAATAATCACGTAATGATAAAACAACACTTGATAGCACTCATTTGTTTTCAAAAATCCTAGCTAACTGTTGCACAAAGATTGCCATTACGAGGAATCAAATGGTGAGCTGCTGCTTTGACACCGAACATGCCCACATTCTATTAAAGTGGAAAGACAAAAGTGGCTTTTACATTTCAAAGAACATGATCATATGAAGTAGAAACTTTGCCGTTTTTCTGGATGAACTCAGTGTCCACTCTTTGTCCATCTTAACCTCAAAGGTCTACCATTATAGGACAGGTGGCGGTAAAGAAGTCCCCTTTAATTTCTGGTCTGGAAACAACATCTTCACAGTCGTACACTACTAATTGGAGGCTATCGTAGAAGCGGCACAGGCACTTGAAAGACATTAACATTGACATACAACCTGGTACACGGTCATGCAATGATACTTGGCCAACATGACTTTGAGGTAATGATTAACATACCGAAGAGCTGCTTGAAACACGGTCTATGTAATTCCAGCCATTTTTCAGCAAATGCACTTTTGAAATCCCCCAGTTTTAACTTGGAATACCCCGTGCAACAGAAATGAAAGGGCACCAACTTTAGATTGTATATGTACAGTTTTATATAAATATACACATCTACCCCATTAGGAATCTTTATTTTCGACAATGGTTTTTGCTTTTAACTATCAATCTTCTCCACAATTTTTGCGGGTGAAGGCAAAGCCATCCAGTTTGCATAAACGCTATCATTGGCATATCTTGTAAAGACTGGGTTAGTGGCATCAAGTCTGTTGAGCAGTACGGGGCTCTTCTCAGGCCAGTTCGGGTATGACATGCCTAAAAATGAGAACATATCATTTTTCTGCACCGAGTAAAGAAAAAGAGTGCAGACAGTAAAGGCTCCCTCAAATTTTGGACAGAATGCATTTTTTCAGAAGTGAATTATAGACGGTTGTTTGACATAGGACCATGAGAAGGCTATACATTTAGAATCCTATGCAGAAATCACTTCACAGACAATAATGGTGTCCATGGTTCCTGTATAGTTTAACCGAGAAAATAAACTGGATTGATTAAATAAGATTCAAAAGACAAATAGCAACAATTATCGTTATATTATTGGTAATGTATGTCATGACCTCTAAATGTTATCCTTGGCTCACGCACCATTGATAACTGATGTCCACATAAAGCAGATACAAGAATTGCGTCACTGTAACAGGACACCATGGTCACCAAGTCACTGTTTGTTCATGGTAACTAAGTCACTGTTTGTTCATGGTAACTAAGTCACTGGCAGCCATCTTATTGCTAAATACTTTTATGAACTATCAACTGGAAGTGCTTAGGATCTATAGGATTTGTTTGGGAATTTCGTATGAAAATACTTTTACAAAGTATTGTTTATCAATGTTAGCCAAAAGTTGATTTCAAAAGACTTACTGTACGCTTACATTATGCTTAATAGGTAGCCTATATACACACAAACAATTCAGATAACTTAAGACAGTCTGGAATCCAAATGTAATAGATAATGATTGATTCAGCAAGGCCCTGTTTCAAATGTTAAACTGTTTTTGAACAGTATTTTCCAAATTAATACAAAATTGTGGGTGTTGGAATGTGTTTTGAAAATGTTTATGTCGTCCAAAACGTATGTTTCCTAATATAAAATCAATACGTAGGATTGAAAGTGGATTACAATATGTCATATAAGGGAATTCTGGAAATGTTTACTATTTACAAATGTGTCAATATTTTGGTCAGGTTGAATGTACATCAGAAGCAGGTCCAAATAGTGATCATCAGACACAAGATTCTCCTTTCCCACTGACTCTCATTTCCTAAGAAATGGGAGACTTTTTCATGAAGCATGCCTAGATCACAGTCACACACTACAGGAAGCCAATCACAGCATGTCAAAAACAGAGCTTATGTGTCCTGCCACTAAAATCGAGTAAATGCATGGGAAATTCTACCATAGAGCTTGTTTTCAATCCATGTGGAGGGAATGGTTCGAGGGAGAGGGGCATTATTGCTGTCCACTAGGGGTGTGTCCTCTTCGGAGAGGGCGTCGTCGTACAGTAGGGCGTCGGCTGGCGTAGACGCTGCCAGGTCCAGGTAATCCTGATAACAGGAGAGGAACACCTGATTAGGCTAATCACTAACGACAGGAAGGTGGAGCATACTGCTAATGCTGTCATAATACAGTCATATCCTACCATGCAGTTATGACCTAACTTAACCTCCCATATGGTTAAGATTGTAGCTAACTGGCATAAGAGATCCAATGACAAACATCTGATAGGAAACCGAATATATTAGAGCAATACATTTCCTACTTTTGTGTGAGATAAAAAGTATTAAAAATACTCTGTTTCAAATCCTAAACATACGAATCATATTTTTGCACTGTATTTGGCATCCTAAAAATGGCACTATATTTGGCCTCTTTACCTCAACACAAGACCAACTGCTATCTATTGTAATTATATGTTTTGCAAATGTTGCCCAGGGCCATATTTTGGGGATGGCCACCTGACATTGGTTATACTTATTGCTGGACACGAGACTGGCCATTTGCGGTTTACTCCATTTATGACGTTGCGTACTGTAACTACCAGTGAGCAGTGTAACGACCGCATTAGACAGAGAAAGAGTGTTGGTTGTTTTTGCTTGATCCTACCCGGTTTTTCACCATCATCTTCTCCAGTTCTTTGCTGATGTCTATGAATATGGGCCTTTTGTTTGACTCCTGTTTCCAGCATCGAAGCATCAGATTATACCTGCAGAAACACATTCATACAACACTTAATGGTCAGAAGCAACAACACGTAACACACGATTCACCGTGAAAAGAAACTAACGGGATGGTTCACCTGCAATTTACAGTAGAGCATTAGAATGAATAAGTGTGGGTTTGCTGCCGGCTTGTCATGTCATGGATGTCATCACCATCACAGTGTAATAGAGTAACAGTGAGTTTTACTGTGGTTACAATGACGATGGGGTAAAGTAAAGTGGCACACGTACATTTCCTCAGTACAGTTTTCTGGTTTCTCCATCCTGTAGCCAGTCTTGAGGAGGTTAAAGAGGCGTTCAGGGGCGATGCCTGGGTACGGGTTTCCACCCAGTGTCACAATCTCCCACAACAGCACACCAAAGGACCAGCTGGCAGGAGACAGAGGACACCGCATTAATAGCACCACAGTCTAATGCTTGGGTGAAACAGTGACTGTTTGCTGTATAGTTTATCTGAGGCGGTAGGTAGCCTAGCGGTTAAGGGGATTGGGCCAGTAACCGAAAGGTATCTGGTTCAAGTCACTGAGCTGGCAAGGTGGTTAAATCTTCCACTCTGCCGTTGAGCAAGGCAATTAACCCCCAACAACTGCTCCCTGGGTGCCAATGACGTTAATTAAGGCAGCCCCCAGCACCTCTCTGATTCAGAGGGTTTGGGTTAAATGTGGAAGACACATTTCAGTCGAATGCATTCATGTGTGCAATTTAGTATATTTTTTGATCATGCAAATATTGTTGGTTATGGATATGTATCACAGGTGTTTTAAGTTGTTTGAGCAAGGTACTCACACGTCACTTTGTGTTGTGTAAATGTGATCAAACAAGGATTCTATTGCCATCCATTTCACTGGGATTCGACCCTGAAAAGAGAGGCAAAAGAATAAGAGAATGGACAATGTGATCTCAGTTCTGTGAAAGAAATCCTTACTACAATCGATAACAAACTAATTGACAATTTCAGAAAACAATCAAATTTAGTCATTTTTAAAAGTACTTGGGTATTTGACATTTGGGTTCCTTACCTTGCTCCTCTTCACATATGAGTCTTCCTCATACACGTCCCGGGACAAACCAAAGTCTGAAATCTTCATCTTACGGCCCTCCGCAACTAGGACATTTCTTGCAGCGAGGTCCCTGTGAACAAGCTATTGGAGGACAAAAGTCAATTCAAGCTCCTTTCTTTACAAAATATGGAGTCACATTGACATTGAGCTAGGTTGAGCATGGGATTCATACATACAGTGGGTTTCAAAAATGTTGGTAGCCTTGATGAATTGACCAAAAATATCAACTGTAAAAAAAAAAAAATACTGAGCAATTTATATGCTCCAAAAAATGTGAAATGTATGTTACTTTATACTAATGCAATTGATTAGAGAAAAGGATTTTGTTTAACAAGTAATATTTATTTTATCTTTAGCATGTTTTGGCATTAGAGTTAGGAGAACAATAACCAGAACTTTACCCAGAACAAAGAACAAACCCAAAACAGGAAGATCAGAATGCCATGAACCAAGAGGTTAAATTCAAATCCCAGGTGAATAATAATGACTGTATAAATGAAAATGCACAATGGAATCATGTACAGTACCCGTCAAAAGTTTGGACACACCTACTCATTCCATGGTTTTTCTTCTTTTAAACTATTTTCTACATTGTATTTTCAGATTTCGTTATCAAACAAACGCGGCGAAAAGTATAGTAAATGTGAAATGCACATAAAATCAACAGTGTAATGTTTGGATTAAGTCTTATGTTAGGTGAACTGCTGTGTCCTCAACTTTGGTCTAATAATTTTTCCTCAATCTCCAAACTGTTCCCTTTCAATTGCTACTATGTTTATGCATTTCATAGAAACATTCAAATGTAACCCTATCCATATAAACCTATTCCTACTAGTGTAAAGGGTTAAGGGAATGGGCTCTTTGAAACAGTCACATCACTGAAATATTCCTATGAAAACATTAGTTAATGACCTAATGAGACTCTTAAGGGAACGTTCTCTAAAGTTGTATGAACATTTGTTGTTAACTGGGAAGATTCTTATCAATAAAATCAAACCAAATGTAATATTTGGTCCCATATTCCTGGCACGCATTGAGTACATCAAGCAGTTTGTTTTAGTTGTGTTTGATTATTTTGTGTCCAATAGAGATTCATGGTAAATTATGTATTGTGTCATTTTGGAGTCACTTTTATTGTAAATAAGAATCAAATGTTTCTGAACACTTCTACATAAATGTGGATACTACCATGATGACAGATAATCCTAAATTAATCGTGAATAATGATGAGTGAGAAAGTTACAGAGGCACAAAGATCATACCCCCCAAGACAAGCTAATCTCCCTTGAAATTGGTAATGGTGAGAGGAGTATAATTTTGTTTGATTTTATAGATCAAAATCTTTAGGGGTGCCAATCATTTTGATACCTATAATTTTGAGATAAACAATTATTACATGTAAAACAAAATCTCTTTCTCTAAACAATTGTATTAGTATAAATATTTAAGTTTTTAGAGCATACAATATAGTTTAGTGTTTGTATTATTTACTTTATACAGTCTTTTTGGCTCATAAAGTATTTATCAAGGGTGCCAATAATTTTGAAGGTAAGGTATACTAAAGGCAAATCCTTACTTCCACTTCAGTCAAATTTTCACTTGAGTCACGCAATGGGAGACTGAGAGAAATTTGACTTAAGTGGAAGTTAAGATTTGCTACATGGTGAATATTTTGAAAGCGGTAATTGCTAGACAGGCACCTTCATTTCAGCCAGGTACTGCATGCCCCTGGAGATCTGCCAGGTGAAAGAGATCAGGTCGCCCATGGTGAGTGCCCTCTCATCTGGATTCTCCAGGTAGCTCGAGTTGCGGTTGGCATCGTTGCCTGACATGTAGCTGGGTCCCACCTTTCGGCTCTCACGCAGGAAGTTGCGCAGTGACCCATATTTGGCATATTCTACAATCAGATACATTGGACCTAGACGGAAAGACACGACACTTTAGAACACACACTTAGGCTTACAGTATCTGGCAGGATTGAATGAAATATGCATCACATATACCAGGTAGAACACCGGAAGGTTAAGCATTGCAAGGACATCATGTTTTCATTAATATGATCAAGTGGGTCCACAATTTAATATACCACAATCTCCTGATGACTTTGAGCATCATTTTGTCAGACAGGGTATCTGAGGCACTGCTACCATAAAGGACAAGATCTGAAGACAAGATTCTCATGTATCACACATCTCCATTGTTGACGGTACAGTCAATCAACAATATTGATACCCTCAAACGGTGCTCGGAGTGGATCGGCATGAAGCCTTACCATCCTGGCTGCAGGCTCCGTACATCTTGATGACGTGCGGATGGTTGACTTGCTTCAGTAAGGTGAATTCTGACAGGAGGTCCCGCAGTTCACTATGTGAGGCGTGGTCTGTTGCAAAAATAAAAGAGAGATTCATGAAATACTTTCATAAAATACATCACCTTATAGGCCTGCCTAGGTGGCCGCCTAGGGGAACACACTGACGAGGGTGGTATTTAATAAACTTGCAGGATTTAATAATCTTGGGTAGTTTATATTCAGAGTTTGAGTAGCCAAAGTGATCTGTTTTAGGTCTTAGTCAGGAATCAGGACTGACAAACTGTACCATATGGATGGGCAAGGGCACAACTTTCACTGGGGATTATTATTATTTTTTTTACAACTTTATTTAACTAGGCAAGTCAGTTAAGAACAAATTCTTATTTTCAATGACGGCCTAGAAACAGCGGGTTAACTGTCTGTTCAGGGGCAGAATGACAGATTTGTCCCTTGTCAGCTCGGGGGTTTAAACTTGCAACCTTCCGGTTACTAGTCCAACACTCTAACCACTAGGCTACCCTGTCCTCCCCACATTCTGAAATTGGATTTATGTCCCCCCCCAGTTTTATCATTGGAATGTGATACAAAACGAGGCAACGGTGTGCTTTAGGACCATGCAGACACCTCCGAGATGTTGGGTAGGCTGTTTGGAGTGTTTCTCATACCGGATATAAAAAAGATATAAATAATAATCATGTCCCCCCTACTTCTAAAACCAAAGTTGCACCTCTGTGAATGGGCTTTCATGAAAATGAATTGTGAGCTGACACTGTATACTATAGGCTACCATTCTACCTTGCAAGAATAAGAGGGGGCATTTTATTTTGTCTCGCCTAGGGTAGCAGAACTGCCTGCACCTTATATCTATCATGGGCTGGCCAAAAGTCACATCATAAAAATCTACTTCCACTGTATATTCAGTATACAGACACCTAGGGACTCAATCACTGCATGAGTCTTACAATAACTGTTCCTGTTGTCTGCTCTTTGTCCGGTTAGCATTACCTTTAAGCATTTTCACAGCTACTGTGGTGTAACCAGCCTTTCCTTTCAGCCGGAATGCAGTCGCCTTGACAACCTTCCCAAACTCCCCTTCTCCTAACGTTTTGCCCAGCACCAGGTTTTTGCGTGGAAATTCCCATTTGGGATCCTCCTGTTAAAACAATTAAGCAACACATTTTTTAAAAAACGTCTCTATTAATACAACATATATTTGCAGGTCTCATGATCATTCAAAAGGCAATTTAGTATAGCTGGGTTTGCAAAAACTCCGGAAACTTTCCAAACATTTTCAGGAAAGGCCTTACAGGTATTTTGAAGGTGTCAATGGCTACTTGGTTCTCCATGGAGTCCAACGAGCCACGGCGCATGTTGTTAGCGGAGTAGCTGATTGGGTAGGATTGTGCGGGCCGCCGGAAGGTCATCTCAGCCGAGGTGATGGGCGGCTTGGGGGAGTTCTTGTGGTAACGATGGATGAAGTAGGAGGACAGGAGAATGGAGACGATGAAGGAGAGCAGCACGGCAGTGGCAATGATGGTCTTGCAGACCTCGTCACACATGGCCTCTGCATCAGACAGGGTAGAAGGAGACAGTGAACAAAAAACACGATGGAAACCATCCTTTGACAACACGGGCAAAATGTAATTTCACCTTTGATTGACATACAGTATCATATCTTTAAACATCTCCATTTGGAATGCTGTTTTGTTACCTATGGGGGGGGTATATGGGTCAATATACGTAGAACAAAAAGGATTTGAAATGATACAACTCACCCTCTATATCATCCTTCTCACAGAAGCATTTTTCAGAGTAGCAGTAGCAGGTTCCATGGCCAGCTCTAATGCCAGACATGATGCCCTTCTCATGACCACCTATAACGGGTTCAACTGAGAGACACAAACACATGTACATCTATTGAATTCAACAATAAAAAAAAAACTCTTGAAATACCATAAAAAAATAAAGAACATCAATAAGGTAGCCAAATATAAATGGCCGTAAAAGATTTAGGACATTTCTCACTTGTACAATCCTGAGGACATATTGATGCGTCTTTGCTTTCAACTGCATCACAAAAGCCATCAGGGCACGTGCGGAGGTCAGGGGAGCAGGTGGAATAACTTTCTGATATTCCTGAAAGATAAAGGAAAAATATAATAGCATAATTTCCTGTTTCCATTAAACACTATATGTGGCATATCGTGCTTGCACTGAAGATGAATTTTTCTGTAACTGAGAATAGGACCTTCCAGCTGGATTACCTGGTCAATGACAGGTAATCTGGTCAATGACAGGTAATCTGGTCAATGACAGCGTGGGTACCTTTTGCAGAGCCCTGTCTCCATTGGCACCTCCCTGTGGTTGCCCCCAGTCCTCTGATGGTCTCACAATCCCCACGCTGTCTTCCCTTTGCACAGGAGAGGAACTGCTGGTCCTCTAGGCCCTGCTTATCAACTACACAACACAAAATGTATGAAGACAAAACACATGTTCACGGTATGCTTCGCTATTATGCGATTGTCAAGCAAGATCACAAGAGTCTTGGACACGGACAAAGCTATGGACAGAGTCTTGGACACAGACAAAGCTATGGACAGAGTCTTGGACACGGACAAAGCTATGGATAGAGTCTTGGACACGGACAAAGCTATGGATAGAGTCTTGGACACGGACAAAGCTATGGATAGAGTCTTGGACACGGACAAAGCTATGGACAGAGTCTTGGACACGGACAAAGCTATGGATAGAGTCTTGGACACGGACAAAGCTATGGATAGAGTCTTGGACACGGACAAAGCTTTGGATAGAGTCTTGGACACGGACAAAGCTATGGATAGAGTCTTGGACACGGACAAAGCTATGGACAGAGTCTTGGACACGGACAAAGCTATGGATAGAGTCTTGGACACGGACAAAGCTATGGACAGAGTCTTGGACACGGACAAAGCTATGGATAGAGTCTTGGACACGGACAAAGCTATGGACAGAGTCTTGGACACGGACAAAGCTATGGACAGAGTCTTGGACACAGACAAAGCTATGGATAGAGTCTTGGACACGGACAAAGCTATGGACAGAGTCTTGGACACGGACAAAGCTATGGATAGAGTCTTGGACACGGACAAAGCTATGGATAGAGTCTTGGACACGGACAAAGCTTTGGATAGAGTCTTGGACACGGACAAAGCTATGGATAGAGTCTTGGACACGGACAAAGCTATGGACAGAGTCTTGGACACGGACAAAGCTATGGATAGAGTCTTGGACACGGACAAAGCTATGGACAGAGTCTTGGACACGGACAAAGCTATGGATAGAGTCTTGGACACGGACAAAGCTATGGACGGACACGGACAAAGCTATGGACAGAGTCTTGGACCCAGACAAAGCTATGGATAAGAGTCTTGAACATGGACAAAGCTATGGACAGAGTCTTGGACACGGACAAAGCTATGGACAGAGTCTTGGACACAGACAAAGCTATGGACAGAGTCTTGGACACGGACAAAGCTATGGACAGAGTCTTGGACACGGACAAAGCTATGGATAGAGTCTTGGACACGGACAAAGCTATGGACAGAGTCTTGGACACGGACAAAGCTATGGATAGAGTCTTGGACACGGACAAAGCTATGGACAGAGTCTTGGACACGGACAAAGCTATGGACAGAGTCTTGGACACAGACAAAGCTATGGATAAGAGTCTTGAACATGGACAAAGCTATGGACAGAGTCTTGGACACGGACAAAGCTATGGATAGAGTCTTGGACATGGACAAAGCTATGGATAGAGTCTTGGACACGGACAAAGCTATGGATAGAGTCTTGGACATGGATAGAGTTAACATAATTTGACAGGTCTCTACTACACTAGTCCTAAGGTCTCTAACAATGAGGCATGAGCCTTGAAAAATAACTGAACTGATGACTTCCAAATATGAATGCCATACACCCCATTCATTGGTAATCACTGTGGCCAAATCAGCATCAGGTCTGGAGTATTGCTGGGAATGAACTTATTATCTCATGTACTTACTATCGCTATCGAGCACAACGAGGATCTGAGTGCTAGCCTGCAGCAGATTCTGTTGCTCTTGAGCAATAACCACATACTGCAGGTCCTGGCACTCTGGCCTGCGAAGCGCCTCTGTGTCGTTCACATATAGCACCCCCACCATGTCTTTGAGGCTCTGTGCAATGCTAATCGCAGCGTAGCATGACTGTACGTCGTCGGACACATTCCCTGTCTTCTCTGCTACTACTAGCCGGTATGTGACATTGATGCCCTGGAACTTCAGGCTGTTGTCCACACAAATCCTACCGACCTGAAAAGAGAAGGAACATGAATCATACAGGGAAAATGCTACAGTTCTAATCAGATTGACACATGATCTTACATTTAGCCTACCGGGGGGAAAAAAATAGGGCCCCGATGAGCTAACCTCTGAAATATCAACCAAGTAACCTCACAGACTGCTTTAATGGCATTTCATCACATCCCTCTTGAACAGCGGAATACTATTATCTTAAAATAGTTGCCTGCTTCATAAGCATTTCATAAGCAGTGACCCTCTTCTCAAGCAAAGAGCGCTGTATGTGAACTCTATAGGTACCTGGGAGTAGACATTAGCTCTACGTGTTAGTGCGAAGAGGTATGTCACATTGGTGAAGAGAATGGGGACAGGTAAGACGGTGATATTGTAGTGCAGCATCACAGTTCCCTCTGGACCGGGGTATGTAGTGTCATTGACCAGGTAATCCAGCTGGAAGGTCCTATTCTCGGTTACAGACAAATTCTTCTTCAGTGCAAGCCCTACATGCCACACAAAGGGTAGAAGGGGGGGGGGCTGTTTATTTAATGAATCAATCAAAATATTTAGTAGACGTTTGTCACATTAACAGGCTGGTTTCCCAGACACATATTAAGGCTAGTCCTGGACTGAAAAGCGACAAGGCTTACACAGTGTCTGGGAAACCAGTCTTTAGAGGGATTGTGGAACTCATCTGGACTACTCACGGAACTCATGAACAGTGCCTCGGACGTTGCCAAAAATGGCCTTCTCTTCTTTGAAAGAGTATTCTATGGTGAACATTTCATTTATCCATGAGTCATTGGTCATCATATTTCCGACAAATCTATTCTGGCTCTGGGATTTGGGATACCTGGGTGTTGTGTCTCTATCATAGACAACCAAGTTGCCAAAAGAACTTCCCTGAGAAACACACAAGAACAACAGTGGTATCAATGATACATGTACAGCAATAAATCGATATACAGCCTTGGTAGTAAAGTAAAAGTAAAGTCACCTGCTTGCGATCAAATTCCAGTACCACGTCCTCTGTGTCCGTTCCACTGACATACGGCGCATTGTCGTCCTCGTCGTAGACGTTGATATGCAGTGTAACAAAAAAGGTGTCTACCATTGTGTCAGTCTGCACTGTGCAGATCAGCATGGGACTGTATGTCTCGCTCTCCTCGCGGTCCAACGGAGCAGTCACTACCAACTCAGTGGTGTTGTCATTCACAGCGAATGGGGCCGGAACATCTAGAGCCAAACCGGAAACCGTGAAGAGGAGATGTAAACATATCATGTTAGTCTCATGTTGCCAGACTTTGTAGTTTCCTATTCACCCAGCTACTGGAACAGCAATGAGAAAGAAAATTGAGGAAAAAAAAGATTGAAGTTAATATCGTGCATTCTATGAGAGTGGGAACGTGGGGTAGACATTGTTAATGTTGTAAATGACTATTATTGCTGGAAACGGCTGATTTTGAATGGAATATCTACGTAGGTGTACAGAGGCCCATAATCAGCAACTATCACTCCTGTGTTCCAATGGCACGTTGTGTTAGCTAATCCAAGTTAATCATTTTAAAAGGCTAATTGATATTGAAAACCCTTTTGCAATTATGTTAGCACAGCTGAAAACTGTTAAAGAAGCAATAAAACTGTCCTTTAGACTTGTTGAGAATCTGGAGCATCAGCATTTGTGGGTTCGATTACAGGCTCAAAATGGCCAGAAACAAATAACTTTATTCTGAAAATCGTCAGCCTATTCTTGTTCTGAGAAATGAAGGCTATTCCATGCGAGAAATTGATAGCTGGGCATTTGTCCGTAGTCCACATTAACAGTAACAAGCTTGATGCAATCATTGCATGCTAAGAATATGGGACCAAATACTAAACTTTTGACTACTTTAACAAAGATATAAGTGATTTTGTCCCAATACTTTCTTCCCCTAAAATGGGGGGGACTATGTACAAAAAGTGGTGTAATTTCTAAAACGGTTCACCCGATATCATGGAAATACCCTCAAATTAAAGCTGACAGTCTGCACTTTAACCTCATAGTCATTGTATCATTTCAAATCCAAAGTGCAGGAGTACAGAGCCAAAATTGCAAAAAATGTGTCACAGTCCCAATACTTTTTTGTTTTCTTTATATGATACAATATCAGTGCTTGTTGCATTTACAGCTTGTCTACGTCCTATCATCAACTGATTTCAGCCAGTGTATAGTTGTTGATTGACTGCATTGTTTGAATGGAATGTTGGCATATTGGCAGTTAATTAGAAACAGTTATGGAATCATTATTTTAAAACTGGCTGGTTAGCTAGCTGACAAAAATACCGTGCTGATATATTCTTCAAATTCATTATTTTACAGAATATCGTATCACAGCACTGTCAAACCATGGTTGACCAACACCATGAACAAAATGGCTGCGCTTTAGACCATCACAAGAATGTTCATGTCCATTCTAGTATTCTAGGGGGCTGCGGGGGTGTGTGGTATGCCAGTGTAGAGACCTGCAAAGTGTTTGATGTTTCTCATAATATGATGCACAGAGACAGTGTGGGTGAAGGCGAGTGTAGCAAGCCTCACCGGATTCTACACTGTAGGAGATGGTGTAGTTGGGGCAGACGTTAAGCCTGGTGAGCTGTCTGAGCTGGCGGAGGGCGCCGGGGAACCTGTTCTCCTTGATGTGGGAGCTCAGGTCTTTGTCAGGGAAGCACAGTTTCTTCAGCTCTGGTCTGGTCTGGCCACACGGTGGCGCTGTGTCATTGATGAAGGTCAGGCTGACTTGTACGGTGGGGTGGCCGAGGCCACAGAGGAACTTCTTCAACGGTCTGGTCGCAGCAATGACACTCAGCGGCAGCTTCCAAAACTTATCTGATCAGCAAGAGAACCAAAATAGTAACACAATGCCCCATTTAAATCTCCCACAGTGCATTTATTTCTTGATGACTGGGCACTTTCTGGGCTTCTATGCAATTACATTACTATCCTGGGCTCCGGTTTCCCAAAATCATCTTAATGCTAAGTTCATCGTTATGGTCAGAACCAGATTCTGATCCCTGAACCTGATGTATCACCTTGAAGCTCAACGTTATTAGTACGCACAAAGCGTGAAAGCTGAGCAAACTTGAATAACTTCCCCTCACACATTTTACAATGTTAAATATAACTGTATGTTTGAAATACACTGGAGTGTTCTGTTCAATGGACAATTGGAAATTGCTATATCAAAGTAAATAGATTGAACGGTCAACTTCACAACATATTCCATAAACAATGGGAAAACAATACGCGCGCACAACCTTCTGTCTCTATTAAACTCACATGCAGAGTCAAAGTCGCTCCACTCCAGGGTCTTATTCATGGAGAGTATCCCTGTGGTCTCGTCCAGGTGGAACCATGGGGCATAGGTTGGAGGCCTCAGGTAGCACAGGTAGAAGTGGGGCCGTTGAGAGTCGCTCTCCACCATGGCGTGGACCTGGAGCACGGGTGTCCCTGCAGACTGCCCGACGTACACAGTCTCCTTGTACTGATTCTGGGGGAAGTAGAGCCCAACTGACCCTGCAAAAAGAAGAGAAAGGCCATGTGTTAGGAATGGAGGTAGTTAGAGGTTCGGCGCACAGGTAGACAGCACACTTCCACATCCCATCTCTAGGGGGCAGCTGCAACTGGGGCAGGTGCTGAGAGGTCTTGACGGGGTCTTTCTGTGTTTGTTTGAATACCTTTTTGTTATGGCTTTACTTATTGTTTTTGTCACCAACAACTGAACATTTATGAACTGCTTGGGCTGGACAACTACAGAGTCAGGACAGAGCTCATCCTGGACCCAGGTGAGTACATTTTCTTCCTAAGCACATGCATGTTAGCTTTCTCCTACTTTCACGTTAAATGCAGACATGTTATAGAGTCGAAATCAGCTAGACAGGCCAAGAACCCCTAGACATAGCGAGAGTAGACTCTTTTTTCATGGTTGGCTAGCTGCTTTCGTATCACATGGAATCACCAAACCACCCAGATACTATTTACATACCTGGGAATGTAGTCTGAATAACCACAATGCACTCTGAAATATCAAGACACAGTCTTTGACATTCCCAGTACTGTAGCAAGTAACTGAGATGCTGTTCGATTGAAGAGAGAAAAAAAGTAAGCACTGTTGCCAAAAACAGACAGGGAGATTTGTTGCCAAATGCAGCCAAGACCTGTAACTGAACAGTTTTGTTTTTGTCAGGATAATGTTTCATTTTAGTTGGGTTGAATTATAGGTACCACGATTCCTGATGTCATATGCTTATTGTAATATGCTACTGCTAACATACATGTCACCTCTAAAATGATTGGCACCCTTGGTAATAATAAGCAAAAAAGACTGTATAAATAAACAATTGAAATACTGAGCTATATTGTATGCTCCAAACAAAATATGTATACTAATACAATTGCTCAAAGAAAGAGATTTAATTTAACAAGTAATACAAACTATTATCAAAAAGATAGGTGTCAAAATTGAGGCAGAGAGAAACATTTGCTGCTCATCGCGTGCTACTCGTTACATTTTGCCATGAAGTCGAGAGAAAATGTTGCAGTTTTAAAACTAATTTCCTGCTATTCTACACATTTTGCCATTGCTTATGGCATGTTCATATACTATCTTAAGGGCCCCCAACCCCCAAAATATAGGAAAAAACTTTTGTGTCATTTTGCGTGAATATTTTTTGGGGGGTTGGGGGCCCCAGGGCACTTGACCTGCATGCTTGTTTGGTAACCCGGCCCTGAAAATGAGGTAACACGCATATAAAAATCCATTTGTCATCCATCCATCACTAACGTAAAGAAACAAATGGTTGTTGACTTTCAGAAATCAGGCAATGGGTAAAAATGTATGTCACCTATTAGGGCAATATCTCAAAAGTTTAAAACCACTGAAACAGTGATAAACTTGTGTGGTAGAGGACACAAGTGTATCTTGTCCCAGTGAGGATGAAGGTTTGTGAGGCAAAGAAAAATCCAAGAGCCACAGTGAGAGAATTGGTGGCATCTTGGGTTTAACAAGTCTCCAAATCTACAATTAGATGCCACCTCCATGCCAACAGGCTCTTTGGAGGGTTTACATTTTAAAAAAGCTTTTATTGTGAACAACTAACAAATGTAAATGCCTGGAGTTTGCTAAATGGCTTTGGCACTTGAATTGGAACCTGGTGCTGTGGTCAGATGAGATGAAAAATAGAGGTCTTTGGCCAAGCAAACCAGTATTGGCAACAAAAGAAGGATGCATATGCAGAAATAACCTTGTAACTACTTTAGAATATGCTGGTGGATCTATGATGTTCTGGGGCTGTTTGGCTGCCGCTGGTCCTCTGGCCCTTGCTATGTTCAACGTCATCATGAACTCCACCAAGTACCAGGACAATTTAAGCAAAAAACATGGTTGCCTCTGCCATTAGGATGAAACTTGAAAAGTGGATCTTCCAGCAAGACAATGACCCCAAGCACACAACAAAATCCACAAAGAAATGGTAAATTGACCACAAAATGTACATTATGCAATGGAAATGTCTCCGGACTTGAACCCCATTGACAGCCTGGCCGCAAAATCCACATGCAACATAGTAAACGTTCATTTTTTGCCTCTCCAATTTGTATTATATATTATGCTTTGTATGGTTACATAGGACAGTAGGTTACTTAAGACAAAAACAAAAGTAGGGAGATTGGTCAGGGAGGATGGTTGGGCGTAAAACGCGAACATCTAGCAACCCAAAGTTTGCGTGTTTGAATCACATAATAGACAACTTTAGTATTTTAGCTCATTTGCAACTATTAGGTTTCAACTTGACTTGAAAGTTGCTATTAGCTAAAATGCTAAAGCTGTCTTTATACTTACCTTTTTACATGATTTTCCTCGAAAGAACAACTAGTGGATTTTGAATTTTGAATGCGTCTCCCCTTAAAGAGTTGGTCCTCCTGCTCTTCAGTCTGAGAGAGACATTCTGAGGGCAGGTTCATGTCTCCCTTCCTCTGTACATACAGTGCCTTGCGAAAGTATTCGGCCCCCTTGAACTTTGCAACCTTTTGCCACATTTCAGGCTTCAAACATAAAGATATAAAACTGTATTTTTTTGTGAAGAATCAACAACAAGTGGGACACAATCATGAAGTGGAACGACATTTATTGGATATTTCAAACTTTTTTAACAAATCAAAAACGGAAAAATTGGGCGTGCAAAATTATTCAGCCCCCTTAAGTTAATACTTTGTAGCGCCACCTTTTGCTGCGATTACAGCTGTAAGTCGCTTGGGGTATGTCTCTATCAGTTTTGCACATCGAGAGACTGAAACATTTTCCCATTCCTCCTTGCAAAACAGCTCGAGCTCAGTGAGGTTGGATGGAGAGCATTTGTGAACAGCAGTTTTCAGGTCTTCCACAGATTCTCGATTGGATTCAGGTCTGGACTTTGACTTGGCCATTCTAACACCTGGATATGCTTATTTTTGAACCATTCCATTGTAGATTTTGCTTTATGTTTTGGATCATTGTCTTGTTGGAAGACAAATCTCCGTCCCAGTCTCAGGTCTTTTGCAGACTCCATCAGGTTTTCTTCCAGAATGGTCCTGTATTTGGCTCCATCCATCTTCCCATCAATTTTAACCATCTTCCCTGTCCCTGCTGAAGAAAAGCAGGCCCAAACCATGATGCTGCCACCACCATGTTTGACAGTGGGGATGGTGTGTTCAGGGTGATGAGCTGTGTTGCTTTTATGCCAAACATAACGTTTTGCATTGTTGCCAAAAAGTTCAATTTTGGTTTCATCTGACCAGAGCACCTTCTTCCACATGTTTGGTGTGTCTCCCAGGTGGCTTGTGGCAAACTTTAAACAACACTTTTTATGGATATCTTTAAGAAATGGCTTTCTTCTTGCCACTCTTCCACAAAGGCCAGATTTGTGCAATATACGACTGATTGTTGTCCTATGAACAGAGTCTCCCACCTCAGCTGTAGATCTCTGCAGTTCATCCAGAGTGATCATGGGCCTCTTGGCTGCATCTCTGATCAGTCTTCTCCTTGTATGAGCTGAAAGTTTAGAGGGACGGCCAGGTCTTTGTAGATTTGCAGTGGTCTGATACTCCTTCCATTTCAGTATTATCGCTTGCACAGTGCTCCTTGGGATGTTTAAAGCTTGGGAAATCTTTTTGTATCCAAATCCGGCTTTAAACTTCTTCACAACAGTATCTCGGACCTGCCTGGTGTGTTCCTTGTTCTTCATGATGCTCTCTGCGCTTTTAACGGACCTCTGAGACTATCACAGTGCAGGTGCATTTATACGGAGACTTGATTACACACAGGTGGATTGTATTTATTATCATTAGTCATTTAGGTCAACATTGGATCATTCAGAGATCCTCACTGAACTTCTGGAGAGAGTTTGCTGCACTGAAAGTAAAGGGGCTGAATAATTTTGCACGCCCAATTTTTCAGTTTTTGATTTGTTAAAAAAGTTTGAAATATCCAATAAATGTCATTCCACTTCATGATTGTGTCCCACTTGTTGTTGATTCTTCACAAAAAAATACAGTTTTATATCTTTATGTTTGAAGCCTGAAATGTGGCAAAAGGTCGCAAAGTTCAAAGGGGCCGAATACTTTCGCAAGGCACTGTATTAATTTTTTCATAACAGACACAAAAGTGTCTTTTGAAAACGGCTTCATATATTCCAAAGTTGTTAGAGAATGTGACTATGTATATATTTATGTGGCCGTTAATGTATATAAAGCCTATTTCGGCAAGTTAACCAAGTGTTTGATGGCTTAGCTAGCCATGTCAATGACAAGCTAACTATCACTGTCAGCCAGTGCACTGTAATGTAACGCTAGCCATTGCTAGCAAGTGACTTATTTGTAATCCAAGAATTCTTTAACAAAATATGAATAAGTGAATGTTTACTTTCTTACCATCTTAAAAGTTTTTTTATGAAAAGGTTTGTACTTGTACTCTTGTACTAAATAAATAAAGGTTTAAAAAAAATCTAAATGAAATACTCTGTATATATGGATTGATGTCACTTCACATTGCTATTGCTTCTATCTAAAATATATAATGTGTTCTATCCAACCACTGAACGTGTGGCTGTGACCATCCTGTCAATGCCTGTCAGTAAGGGGTCCTTCATGCTCTGGGCATGACTAACTCAAATGAACGAAATGAGTCGAAAGATTCATTCTCTTGACTGAAAGAGTCGAAAAGATCAGAAAAGACATGAACTTCCCATCACTATTAGCCACAACAAATTTGATTTCGCAATGTATCATACATATTGGCAATTCATAGCATATAATACGAATTGGAGGACGTAACATATCATGCGAAATGGATGATGGACATCCACAAATTAAAGCACATCATGTAAAACATAACATATTTATACTAAATGGAGCGGATCCAATTTACGTGTACTGTGTTACGTCGACCCCTGAGTCCAGGTTGCCATTGAAAACATGTGGTTTGAATTGAAGAGGGCGGTCCATAAACGCAGACCCCGAAGGATATCAAGGATCTGGAAAGATTCTGTATGGAGGAATGGTCTAAGATTCCTCCCAATGTGTTCTCCAATCTCATAAAACATGATCGAAAAACGCTCAGTGCCGTTATCCTCACAAAGTATTGAAATCAGGGGTGCCAAAAATGTTGATACGTGTCTTTTTGAGACACGTATTACTCCTTAACTCCTTAAGCAAAATATCTTTCTCTGAGAAATTGTATTAGTATGAAATAATATTTTTGTAACAAAAACATTTGCATACATTATATCTCAGTATTTGAATTATTTATTTTATACTGTCTTTTTTGTCATCTATAAAAAATAAAGAGAGTCGCACACTCTGTATATTAACTCCCAGTAATTTATTGGGTAAATCACTGTCTTTTTTCCTCATCTTTATCAAGTGTGCCAATCATTTTGGAGGTGACTGTACCATGGGACACATATCCACTGAATGCAGCTTTTATGCCTACAATGTCAGTGAATTTCACAATCCTATTACACTTTTTTTTTAACTGCCTAACTTGAGGGTGTGCCTGCACATACAACATCATCAACTATCAGAAATCTCTTCCCTGATAGGCCTATTTCAATTACGCCACCGTACATGTCAAATGATGAGACTACACTATATGATGAGACTGTATCTGTACAATATATACGTTTTACTGGCATATATCTTATTCTTATGTCAACGGAAATTGAAAAGAGGGGCTCAAATTACACGTAAGCATTAATGAGTTTTTCACATGGTCCATAAGGATGTGGTTTCCATTTCTCCTTGGTTTCACCTTGGGAAGTATAATTGCTGGGGATAACATGATACCGGGAAGAAATGAATCACGAATCATGGGGGGGGTTGTGGCCAATGTTGGCTAATCTATAAAGTGCAATAGCAGGCTACTGTATGCATGTTTTACAGGAAAATTGAGATGTGAGTGTTAGACCTGTAATTATATCCCATGTTGTGTTCCTGTCCAACGTCGGTGGGGACGGCCATTTAGGGAACACACTAATGTCATTAGCAGACAGCGAAACTAGATTTCCTATTTCTGTTGGTGCAGTTGAGGCCTTGGCTCTGGTTTCAGACATTGATTTAATTTCGCTGTGCTTGGAAGACAGGGGGTCGAATTGGTGGAAAGAATGTGTCCAGTCTTCCTGAAGGATGGAAATTCAGTCAGCCAAGCTATGACCCTTTTTATTAAAAGCTTTGCTAAGATGAAAAACAAACTGAAGTGCCAGTGGTCCACTTGTCTGAAAAATCTTGGCCAAATTCTGGCCAAAAGCATTTACCCTCCATACAATTCTGCTATTTGGGCTAGATTATTTGGTTTCACTCCACATCTCAAAGTTAAGTGAGGAACATTAATCAACTCCAAGATCTATTCAAATCAAAGCCATTCATAACACTTGATCTGCTTGAAAAGAAAACCCGTAAAGGAATCCACAACATTTGGACATAAATTTGAACATGGATTAAGAAAGTGAAGAGGTGCCAGATTTTGTATAGCAACATACTCATGAAGAATATCAAGTGCTAAGAAAAAAGCTCCACCGATCAGTGTGTTCACATGGACAGCGTAGCAAGAAATGTGACACGTATTCTTACAACATCCAGCGTCCAAATCCAAGCAGCATCTAATGACCATCAGAGGGAGACATTTCCCTTTTTCAGATCCAACAACTAAAACAGTCCCCCTGCCCTGAAATCCAAGGCAACAGGGGAACATGATAACTGTGTCGCAGTGGAGGCTGGAACGGCTCATAATAATGGCTGGAACGGTGCAAATGGAATGGCATCAAACACCTGGGAACCATGTGTTTGATGTATTTGATACCATTCCACCGACTCCGCTCCAGTCATTACCACGAGCCCGTTCTCATCAATTAAGGCCCTTACCAACCTCCTGGGCTGTGGAGATAACACTCAGAAAACAAAGTGCTCGAACATCCTCTAAAGATTCTGAATCCTAAATGCTTGAGCGATGTTTACAAAAAGGAGCCACATCATTGTGTATCAGGGCCAATAGACAAACTATAAGAGCTGATCGTACATAAAATAATATCTGAAATAAGTATTGAGTTTCTTGATCCTTACCTCCTAAATCAGAGGCATAAGAAACAGAGGTACACTCAGAGAAGATGTGAAGGGAGGCATATGTGGACTGACAAGAATCAACGGTCAAACAACAAAACAGGTGAAATTATAATTCACTAGTGAGGGCTGACTGTGGCTTGAGGTTGGCCATGGTGGGTGAACCATATGCTGGCGACTCAATTGGTTTATATCAGTTAAAATTCAATTTATTTCCAGGACGGAAGCCAACAGAAAAGCAAGCAGTTTATATCAAAGCTAATTAATTGAAAGCATCAAACCCGCTTGGGAGCAAATAGGTTTCTTTGTTCAGTGATACCGTTAAAGGTTTAACACTGGAGTGACTCAGGACTGGGATGATTGAAAACCGGAGACATTCAATGTTAGAGACAGTCACTTCAGCAGATGCGCTCACTGCTTTGACCTCTCATAACCACGGCAAGGACTATGACCGCAAACACGTGATGCAATCTGAACATATTGATTTCAGCTCAAAGGCATGGCCAGGATTTACGATGGGAAGATACGACTTTCAGAAACCGACACTTCGATCTAATTACCCCCGAAACTGGTGGGTGCTAGACATTTGCGCTGGATGGGGTGAGTTACCCCATGTAATGCAAAGAACTAAACACCTTATGAAAATGTACACCATGAACGCAAAGCATTTACGTATAAACATTATTATCAATTAGAAGAACCGTCCGATTAAAAAAAAAAAAAGCAATTTTCATCAATTGATATGTCGTTCCTTGAGGGGTTTTAAAGAACACTACGCTGCTGCTGTCGTTATGGTGACATGTCACTTTTTCTTTATATTGATTTAATAACCATTACATGCTATAGGTATGAATGAATTGGTTTGTCTCGTCTCCACCTTTAACCGAAGCCTAGATAGAGACAATCATCTGTCGCAGGACATAAACAAACAACTTGAAACATGTCTGCATACTCAGACCGCCGGTGACAGATAAGAAGGATGTTTAGGATTGGAGCAGTTTGACAAACAGACAGCCTGGGGACGTCCTCTGACTCTCAGCTGGCCAGGACAAAGACAGAAACTCAATTAGCTCACGACGCACATCACCGGAGAGATTTACCATCTATGAGCTCATGTGCTACACTAGAGAAAGAGCCCCAGCTCCAACAATTCTCTGCTTACTAATCTGTCTCAGGAGTGACAGACACAGACCCGGGTTCAAATAGTATTTTGAGGGTTTGCTTGAGCCTGCCTGGAGTGCCAGATTGGAGGGGTTTGCCGTTTTGAGACTATTCTATTGGTTCCATAGTGCCAGGCAATGTCATTGAAGCACAGCTAAAGTATTTGAAAGATTTCAAAAACTATTTGAATCCGGGTCCGAAAAGATGTGCATCTAGTAGTGGTCTTGTGTCTAGGCAATGAGTTGTGTGACTGTGACAAGAGCAAAGCCCGTGCCCTTTCTACCAAGGTCAACATTCATTCAATGCATCTGTCCCCCAGTAATGGCCCATCGGAAAAGTCAAGTATATGGCAGCGGGCTAATCAATAGCAATACTAATCAACATGTTCATGCTCATTGTTTTAACTGATGAGCTAGAGAAAAACACGCACAGTTCATTCCAAGCACGTAAAGTAGGGCTCATTGACTTATACTACTATGTGTTTTTATCCCAAAAAAAACTACAACTGTGGAATCTGAAAGTCTGTTATCGAGTCATTTGGGTCATAATCATCACGCACACGATCTGCTTGTGTATAACCCAACTCTAAATCTGAACGCTGTCACGATCACTCTGTTTCCAAAAATAAAACAGTAATGAGAATAATTACGGAAGACTCTATACAAGATCCAATTAACTAAAAGGCTGCAAATCAAGCAATAACTCAATTGATGAAAGTTATTATTGATTATAATGTTCTTAGTTTGCATTGGCAATACACAGAATTGCTACATGATACTGTCATGTCCAGATTTTTGTCTGCGTTATTAATCAAATCAAATTGTATTTGTCACATGCTGAATAAAACAGGTGTAGACTTTACCGTGAAATGCTTACTTACGAACCCTTTCCCAACAATGCAAAGTTAAAAAGTAAGACAACTTTGCTAAATAAAAAGGAAATATTAACACAATAACGAGGCTATATACAAGTAGTACCGCTACCGAGTCAATGTGCAGGGGTACGAGGCAGTTGAGGTAATTAAGGTCATATGTACATGTAGGTAGGGTTAAAAGTGACTAGGCAATCAGTAGAGTTAATAAACAGAGTAGAAACAGCGTATGTCAAGATTGTGAAAGAGTTTGAAAGTGTGTCTATGTGGCATCAATATGCATGTTGGTGTGTGTTTTGTGTGTGAGCAGATGTAGTGCGTGTGTATGTGTGAGTGTGCGGGTAGAGTCCAGTGAGTGTGCATAGAATCAGCGCAAGAGAATCAGTGCACAAAATAAAGGGGGGGGGTCAATTCAAATTATCCGGGTAGCCATTTGATTAACTGTTCAGTAGCTTGGGGGTAGAAGCTGTTCAGAAGCCTTTTGGTTCCAGACTTGCCATACTGTTGCAGCGAGAACAGTCTATGACTTGGGTGGCTGAAGTCTTTGACAATTTTTAGGGCCTTCCTCTAACACCACCTGGTATACAGGTCCTGGATGGCAGGGAGCTTGACCCCGGTGATGTACTGGGCTGTACGCACTACCCTCTGTAGCGCCTTGCGATCGGATGCCAAGCAGTTGCCATACCAAGCGGTGATGCAGCCAGTCAAGATGCTCGCAATGCTGCAGCTGTAGAACTTTTTGAGGATCTGAGGGTCCATTCGAAATCTTTTCAGCTTCCTAAGGGGGAAGAGGCATTGGCGTGCCCTCTTCACGTCTGTGTTGGTGTGTTTGGATCATGACAGGTCCTTGGACACCGAGGAACTTGAAACTCTTAACCTGTTCCACTACAACCCTGTCGATGTGAATTGGGGCGTGCTCGGACCTCCGTTTCCTGTAGTCCACAATCAAATCCAATCAAATTGTATTTGTCACATACACGTGTTTAGCAGATGTTATTGCGGGTGTAGGGAAATGCTTGTGTTTCTAGCGACAACAGTGCAGTAATATCTAACAAGTCATATCTAACAATACGCACAATTTAAAGTAAAGGAATGGAATTAAGAATATATAGCAATGTCAGAGCGGCATAGACTAAGATACAGTAGAGTAGGATAGAAGACAGTATATACATAGGCAAAATATGTCAACACTATTAAAGTGACTAGTGTTCCATTATTAAAGCGACCAGTGATTTCAAGTCGATGTATATAGGGAAGCAGCGTCTAATGTGCTAGTGATGGTTATTTATCAGTCTGATGGCCTTGAGATAGAAGCTGTTTTTCAGTCTCTCGGTCCCAGCTTTGATGCACCTGTACTGACCTCGCATTATGTATGGTAGCGGGGGTGAACAGGCAGTGGCTCGGGTGGTTGTTGACCTTGATGATCTTTTTGGCCTTCCTGTGACATCGGGTGGTGTAGGTGTCCTGGAGGATCATCTCCTTTGTCTTGTTGACGTTAAGGGAGAAGTTGTTGTCCTGGCACCACACTGCCAGGTCTCTGACCTCCTCCCTATAAGCCGTCTCATCTTCGTTGGTGATCAGGCCTACCACTGTAGCGTTGTCTGCAAACTTAATGATGGTGTTGGAGTCACGTGCTGCCATGCAGTCGTGGATGAACAGGGGGTAGAGGAGGGGACTGAGCATGCAACCCTGAGAGTCTTGAGGGTCAGTGTGGCGGATGTGTTGTTGCCTACCCTCACCACCTGGGGGGCGGCCCGTCAGGAAGTCCAGGATCCAGTTGCAGAGGGAGGTGTTCAGTTACAGGGTCCTTAGCTTAGTGATGAGCTTGGATCATTCATCAAAAAGCACTAACAAGCTTCATCTCGCTATCTAGCAACATACTAGTGATAAGGATAGGCCAACCTCAAACTGATGTTTTTGGTTCCATCAATGTTTGGCATTTGAGTTACTGCATAGTGGATTGAGACCCAATGTGTTGTGTCCACGGGGCTAATTTAATTAATGAACATTCGTCATGCTTTTGTGTTGTGGAACTGCTTTCTGTGGCCTCTTTATGTGATAGCGTTGCAATTGAATTCAACATTTTGTTCGTCAGAGTAAGGGGATGTTTTTCTTTGTAACAATTTCTTTGCTTGACGCACATAGAAGAACCTCAGGTAGACTAATGTAGTAACATAGTAATCAATTCCCCTCATAACGTAATCCAATTAGCCTCAGAGATGACAAGAACCGAATGCAATGTCCCATGTTAATCAGTCAACAATAAATCTAATATAACATCTCCTTAGGGGTTAGCTAACCTAGCTGTGACTACAAATTCAGTTGAAGAATTCCTCTGGGAGTGACTGGGACATTAGGAAGTGAACAGAGGACAGGTCATGCAGCAGCAGATCTATTTTCATGTCTTCCTCAACATCAGGCCACTTACATGAAATGCCAGTTCCAAACATATACTGTTACGTTATTATACTGTTATTATTTGACGTGTTCTTATATGTTAAAGTAACCTGTAGGTTTCTTCCCTCGGGAGTTTTTCCTAGCCAATTTGCCTCTGCTTCTGCTTGCTCTTTGCGGTCTCGACCGGGTTACTGCATGACAGCTGATGTAAAATAGGGCTTTATAAATACATTTGAGTGATAGATTATCTGTATTGTAGCCAACGTATAGACATTGTCTGTGTTCGACACCATAAGCAATAACTGCTCTGCCTCCGCTTGGCATTTTCTCTTCATTTACCACTTCTCAGGTTTCATGCTCGCTTAGTCACAGCAACAGCACTTCCTGGTCACTGATTTTGACAACTAGGCTATAAAATACCTGCTGATGTGTTATATTAAGGGGTGTGTTCTATTTTAAAAGACTTGCCTTGCGTGTTCAATCAAATTGGCATGCTGTCCATGCAATCGGCGTGATCATAATGGCCCTATACATAAAGAGAGGGTCCCTAAATTCATCCAACAAATAGAACACCTTATTAGTCGAAAGGGTCAAAATGCCACTGCCAAAGCAATCCCAACGCGGAGCCATTTCTACATCTATCGCTACCCTGCCTTGTCAAAGAGAAAGCGAGAAAGAGGCTTAAAAAGAGCTCAGCTCAGTCGTGCTATTCTTCGTTGTTGTAAATGATCGGTCAAACACAGCATGCATCACCGACCACTGGAAAATTATTTGTCAAGACCCATGTGAGAGAAGAAGAAAAAGAGCGCTAAATGCCCCGGGGACACAATTTCAATCAATGTCTCCTTGTCCTTCCACCAAAGCAAATTGGAATGTGCCCGTGCAATGGGTTGGAAATGTGACCCTTGACTGACTGAAGGATCAGGGACAGTGCCAGTGCAGGGAAAGGTTGTTGTAGCATCCATGCAGTAGAGGACCCTAGCAATAGACATACATACTGTAGACATTGGGCTCGGTCTCTCATGCTGTACATGGCAATAAACCAATTAAGTACAATACAATGAGTACCTCGGTCTTTGAGAGAGAAGCACATTTATATCATTCTGGTGTTTTTGAGTATACGATTTTGTGACTAGGATGACCTATAACAGTACATGTACATAATATGAATACAGTAAAATATCTAAATATACTGGTAAAACTGGAGTCCATATAAAAAAGAATGTATATTTCAAAACAATTCCTGTAGCTAAGCAAAACATGTCGATAGAACATCAAATGTAGGTAATACATTGTGTGTTACCACAATATGCTGATACTCTGAGGACAGTGTATCAACTCCTACACAACTACTGCCTATGGGAAAAGGTCCTCATTGACCCAAGAGTAGAGCACAGCTGAGCTTTTATCTCCAAAACATTGCAAGTAACATTGAAGTAACATTTGTTGATGTGGGGAACTGACATTCAACATTTTGGCTTGGTTTCGCTCCTATAGTGCACGTTCTATAGCGTACATTTTCACCACAGAAAAATTCCCATAAACCAAACTATGACTGGAATAAAAGGAAAGAAATGGGGTAGCACTCTAACAAATACGTTTTTGCACCATGTTTTTTCTTTTCTTCCAATTATACTAAAAGAAAACGCACTGACAGCAAGAGCAGAAAATGTAGAAGATTTAGAATGCACCCATAAGCAACCCAAGACACAAGCTTAACTAAATCATATAATGTAATAAAGGCCTAAATCAAATAGTGTCATGTATCAAATTAGATTTATTGGTCTGGTCCTTCTCAAAAGCAATGGATGCTGATGAAAATGATTGTGCTAATGCAAGGAGGAGAACCAGGTGAACTGTCCGCTAACAGAACTTCCTGTGGGAGGTGTAGGGAGCCAATCACTAGGGATTACCACTTGGGATAGCGTTTCAAGGGTTAGAGTTCCTCCCAGGGCTACAAATAGGGGTAATAAGGTCAAAACAGCAGATCTACAGATCAATGTTTTTATACCTAAAACATCCATGTCTCTTTACTTATGGGATGCACCATGTTCCTACTTCCTACAGGTGACTGATTGATGTTCTGTCAGTGGTAACCTTTTCCACTGAAAAGGGTCAACTCACCTGAACCTCGAACATTGACCGTGCAACCCTTTGGTTATAACAGTAGGCTACCCTCAGCTCCCTGATGGTGATTTCACACATTTGTTTCCACCAGACAATTATTGTCAAATTATGGAAAGAATTGGGGAAATTCTCCAGATGACTTTACATTTCTTGTGTTTCATGAAAGATGAGGGCCTAACGTCCTAACATTTTGCTCATCTTAGTAACCTGAACTTTTGAAACACATAAAATTATATATATTTATTACACAAAGATTCTGGATATATAATATTTCCCAAAGTATAGGAGTGGTTTGCTCAGGAAATACGGTACATTTTTCACTGAGGACAATAACACATTAATAGCTCTTCAGAGATAGATGGGAGGGGTTGAGGGGAGCTGAAGGATGGGACTAAAAGCAAACAAAAGATAACTAATGTAAAATATACTGTGTCCGTAAAATATATATAGTCTGTATAAGCTGGAAGTAGAAGCCTAAGTGTTATTGTCCATTGATGTACTCTAAATAGGTGAGGGATGGTAGGGTTAGGGGAAAATAATAAAGGAAAATAAATGTTTTTTATTTATTTTTTAAACACATTAATAGGCTAAGTGTAGACATGTAGCTAAGTGTACACAAGTAGCTAAGTGTACACGAGAGAGAACACAGTGATCCTAGCAAACATTTAAGTCAGTCGATCTGAATCCTATATTACATGACCACAAATGTGACAGAGCTGGACTACGTGATAAATCAAAAAAAGTGTTGTTCTTTAGGCCACCTGTGTAGTCACCGCTTTCATGACGTGTATGGAAATATACACAGATATCAGATTTTGGAGTGTTTGAATAGAAATACAATTTTAGCCTTCACGTTATGCTAAAATAACACTGATTTCCAGCAGACATTTTGCATGCACTTCTCGATCTGTACACCTCCTGTACATGTCCGTGCACAAACTCTCCAACCAGCCACCATTTCAAAACACTGATGGGCATTACAGGAGCATTGAGCGTCAATTTCCTTTGTTTGATTACCCCAGCAGGAACCATGTATACTGAACAAAAATATGAACGCAGCATGTAAAGTGTTGGTCCCATGTTGAATGAGCTGAAATAAAAGATCCCAGAATTTTTCCATACATACAAAAAGCATATTTCTCTCAAATTCCGTGCACAAATTTGTTTACATCCATGTTAGTGAACATTTCTCCTTTGCCAAGATAATCCATCCACCTGACAGGTGTGGCTAATAAGCTGAATAAACAGCATGATCATTACACAGGTGCACTTTGTGCTGGGGAAAATAAAAGGCCACTCTAAAATGTGCAGTTCTGTCACACGACACAATTTCCCAAGTTTTGAGGGAGCATACAATTGGCATGCTGTTGCCAAAGAATTCAATGTTTATTTATCTACCATAAGCCGCCTCCAACGTCATTTTAGAGAATTTGGCAGTATGTCCAACCGACCTCACAACCACACCAGGCCAGGACCTCCACATCCATCTTCTTCACCTGCGGGATCTTCAGAGACCACCCACACGGACAGCTGATGAAACTGAGGAGTATTTCTGTCTTTAATGAAGCCCTTTTGAGGAGAAAAACTCATTCCGAAGTGGTTGGGCCTATGCCCTCCCATCCCACCCATGGCTGTGCCCCTTCCCAGTCATGTGAAATCCATAGATTAGGGCCTAATGAATGTACTTTAATTGACTGAGAACCTTATATGAACTGTAACTCAGTAAAATAATTTAAATTGTTGCATATTGCATTTATGTTTTTGTTCAGTATACCAGTTATTGATAACTTGGGGCGGCCATATTGTCCAAGGTATCATTACAATAATTAGAGCATGACTGTTAACTGTTCCAATATCCATCTCTACAAAGGCTCATGATTTAAAGCAGAATCCCTGTATAGAAAAATCATATAAATAGATTAATTTTCAATAAAAAGTTATTGTAATTGCTGTGGCTTTAATGTGGTTGAAGTTTGCTGAAATAGTCAGTGTCTGCATTTGGCAAATCACTTTTTACCTGTATGAAATTCCATCTAACTTACAGGTTGGATATCATTAGTAGGCCCACTTCACTAAATTATGAATGATTACGTGACAAATAATTAACAATCAACCTCAATCAAAAGACATTGTTTTCCCATCAAAACACATGTTGTAGTTCCATCTCTCCACTGTTTTCCAAGTAACAGTCATGTCCTCTTATGGATGACCCTCATCTAACCTTATTGTTGTCACCATCAGTGGTCAATCCTATCCATTGACCTACTATCATGAAAAAAAAAGTAATTTACTGCCCTGTCTTTAGTTATGCGTTATAGGACGCATTTGCTATTAGAACGGTGGGTTGGTTCAGTTGTTTAACTGCCTGTACTTTCTCATCAGAAAACAAACATGCAGTGTTTGCCCAGAGACTGGTGCACCTGCCGCACACCTGCCCTCAGACCGTCACCGGGCGCGTGGCTTTTGTTCCGACAAAACGAGCAGGTGTAGAATCCATCCAATGCTCACGTCTAGCCTGCCCGGTGCTGTATTCAACACCTATGCAATTAGGACTAGGGCCTGCAAAATAACGTACTATTGACTCTCGAAATCTAGTTTAGGCCTACTCAATTTGATAAACAACACATCATTTCATAGGCCTAAGAATCGCGGGGACATTGGTTCAAAACAGGGTAGTGTATAGGGCCATTTCTGATTCAATCTGCACATTTTTACGACACTGTAATAGGCCATATAGGCCACTTATCGTTGCTCCAGCTCCTCAAAATCATTTGGGTGTGATTTATTGCGAGTTTAGTTTACAGATATCCCCTGCGGACTGAAGACAATATAAAGGCAAAGTGGTACATTCTGTAGAGCATTACTAAATGCCAACTGCTGCCACTGTGAAAAATAACCAAAGAACATTTACACAACTATGACAACTGAAGTACTTAATTAATCATTTTTTACAAACTCTCCCATGGGTGATTACGTAACACATTAATTCCATACTCTCAAAAGTGAATGAAATAGGTCTAGCTATATAGGCTGATGTTTTTTTTCCCTCCCTCAATTCAAAGTAGCCTTACTATAATTACACTTAAAAAGAAAAAATACTAAACTGACTTTTATATGAACAGTTTATATGTGCTCTAAATTTTTTGAAATATATTAGTTATTCTATCAATACTTATACACAATGGTCTATAGTTGAACAACCTTTCTGCTTTAGAGCTCTGGCCACACACTGCGATTTACAAACTCTTGAGCCATGAGTTAGACTATAAATATAGTCTGGTTGGGGGTAGAGTGTTAGTACAGTTGGGCAGTGGGATTGTGAATGGGATTATGATATTATGGTATATAGCTGTATGCATTTTACTCACGGAGGCCATGTGCCATGCCATGCATATCACGAACGGAAAGGACAATGTATTTATATTATATGCCAGCAGCATGCCTGTTGTCTTATAACATGTTACTGTTATAAATACTCCCTGAATCCCATTCAAATCCCCAAACGAATCAAATGGCATACGCGTTTTAGTCCATTTTAGACTATACATATGCCATTGAATTTGCCGTGAATGTTAAGTCATGGGACTTTACGTCTTAGTAATGTGTTAGGAACGAACATACTATGTATTTGCTTGCATAAGAGGCAAGATATTTGGAATTGAGATTTGACATTTCGTGAAGATTTATTCGAATTGACATTAGTCACATCAATCTCTGTATATCATCTTGACTATGAATTATGAACAAGATGCCCTGAGAATTGATGCTGACGAGAGGACAAACAATGATTGGCTACACTCCAACTAGGACATGTTTGTTTAAGTCACTATAACTAAGCTAAATGGACATGCTTGTTTAAGTCACTATAACTAAGCTAAGTTAAAACGTTCAGCCACGAACAAGCTTTACGCACGTTTATGTACGGCCCTTCATAAATCACACAGCGACAATAACGTTTCGTTTGACTACGTATATTTCCATCTGAATTTCATCTGAAATTAAGTCAAATCCACCTATTCTGTAAGGTGAAACGAATTTGAATAATAACAAATGTAAACTACATGCTTGCTTACATGCAAACTAGGCTGTTGTTCATTCAGATAAACGCACGCGTATTTAGATAGATTTAAACTCCATTCCCAGAAAACCATGAGATGCGATAGAGGCTAATTGAGGCTGACCCTTACCTTCACACAACAGCAGGAGGACCAAAACGATGTTTCCCAGAGAGAAACCACACGTTTGCCCCATAATCGCCAATCATAAGTGAAAGTTGCAGGATGAATAATCAAAAATCACGCGTAGAGACCACTGGTATAAAAGAACCGTAGAGAACCTATGGATAAAAACGTAAGTACGAGTAATGTACTAGTTTTCCCGCACACAGCTCCTCCGGGCAAACAATGAAGTACATTGACGGAGTGCCTGTCCCATTGGGCTGGTCTCTGCAGCTTTTGCTGCTTGACCGTCTGTAGCGAGCAGTGCAGGGGGAGGTTTAAATCAAGCTAATATTCAGCGATGTATTTTTTCAGTCCAGCCGGAGCAGCACACTGTACGAGATAGCATCTCCCCACACAAAACAAATATATATATATATCACAGAATGTCAAATCATTAAACCCCCCCCCCCCACACACACTCATTTTCCTATTAGTGCTAATGAAAAACATCTCAAAAGTGCTGTGCTTTTTACTTCTCATCCCATGCCTCCTATTTGTGAAGTTAATTTTCCAAATATGCTTATGTCATATGTCTAGGATTATTGGACATTATTAGACCTTACTTTTAGGTGACTTAATGGTAGAATACAGGTCTTGATAGGTCTATGGCCAAGACTAACCGGTGCCCCCGCACATTGACTCTGTACCGGTATATAGCCTCGCTATTGTTATTTTACTGCTGCTCTTTAAAAAATTTTTTTTTTTTTTTGTATTTTGACTTATCTATTTTTTTATTTAGGCGTATTATTCTTAAAACTGCATTGTTGGTTAAGGGCTTTTAAGTAAGCATTTCACTGTAAGGTCTACTACACCTGTTGTAGTCGGCGCATGTGACAAATACATTTTGATTTTAATTTGATAACCGAGCTGATCACAGGCCCCTAAAAGCCCTTGAAACTCAGACTGCAAACATCTCAAACCATCTGTTTGTCAGTGGTATGATAGATTGATAACAAGTCAGCTCTGTGAGTGTGCACACTTACTGAACTTCTGCCAATGCGTGGGTGGCAAGGTTAAGCTAGATGCGTACCAGGGCACCTAGTCCTCCACTGATGTATCCATTCCACTGGGGGCTCTGATACAGAAGACTTGCATTGTTTCAAGGATATTTCATATGAGGTATGTTATGCCATGTATAACTTGTGAACAGGTGACAGGTCATCATGGCTGCCTCATTTGATGATGAGGATCTTAATTTACATTACAGTCAGTTAGCAGACGCTCTTAACCGGAACAAATGACAAAAGTGAGTGCATACATTGTCCTACTTTTGTTGTACGGGTCCCCAGTGGGAATCGAACCCCTAACATGAAGTAGGCTAATATACAGAGTTAAACGGACAACTGGCTGGCTACTGTTAACAAGTGTCCAAGCCTGTGAGTGGGAGCTGCGCTCTGTTTAAGCTGTGCTCCGTGTAGCTCCAACCCTGGCCAAGGATTATAATGAGAGCGGGCCCTTGTTACCCTCAGTCTGGGGAGTGTTTTCTGATGTTGAAGACTTTGTGTCTCGTCTGGGATTACTCTCAGGCTGGTTGATTGTCTTGGTTTCTGTGGAGTGATGGATTACTCTGCCCCCAGGGCAGCCTACCAGCCAATCACACAACAATCACTTCAATCATAAAACCTAGCGGTCAAACAAGGAAATGCGGCCAATTGTTTTTTCCACCATTCATTTCCCAATAGGGGATTTGAGAAACACTTCAAATAAGGGCTGTGTTTTGTGTAGGCTTACCCTGGCGTGACGTTTTGATAACTGTGTGAATCTCTCTAGGACAAGGGGACTTTTATCAATATATTTGCCTGTATTTCACCCCCCAAAACAAGTGCTAATTAGCTGCTAATGTGGCCATCATAAAGAAATACAAATGCCGTGATGGATGAGACTGCTAAATCGAGGCGGAGGTAAGAATCTCTGGATTAAGCATCTAATGTTAAGTAAATTCAGTAACAAATAAATTGGCAACATTTCTTTAAATGGACAATTCTGTGAACTGTCTTTGTGCAAGTTTTAAATTGACACAATACCTGTTGGCAAAAGTGTCAGCTAGAGATGACTTGCAGGCGCTTGCAGGGATTTGTAGTCTTGCGTGATGTCTATTTTGAAGCTTATTAGCATTTTAGAATCTGAGAGTAAATAGAGACGAATTATATTGATAAAAGTCACCTTGTCCGAGAGAGATTTATACGGTTATCAAAATGTCACGCCACTGTAAACCTACAAAAAACACAGCCCTTATTTGAAGTGTTTCCAAAAATTCACAATGAGAAACATTTATGGTGGAATAACGATTGGAACCATTTCCCTGTTTGACCGCTAGGTTTTATGGGTGTTATGACACCTCCACTGTGGGGCTATATGCATGTGCAGCCAAACACCAGAGAGAGAGAAATGCACAGAGGCAAATACACAGAGAAACACACATGCCTGCATGCCTGTCTGCCCACCTGCACACGCACGCACGCACGCACACACACACACACTAGCAGAAGTGTTTTTCAAAAAGGCACTGCAACATGTTCAATATCACAGTCATTTAAATCACATCATTTGTGTATTGTTAGACACATTATGCGATGTGGTCCCAGATAATTGTGGTTGTGCAAGTGCTTTCAAATGGAAGGAGACACTAACATGTGGTCCCCTTGACAGTGCATGCATCCAGCAATGCCCTGGGGCTCAGTATAATGTTGAAAATACATATTGTGGAGAGCCAGGTTATACCTTAGAATAGGGATCATATACAAGCTAACAGCATATATCAGACCATCCTCAATAGCCTGGTATTACACTGAGTGTACAAAGCATTCTTTCCATGACATAGACTAACCAGGTGAATCCATGTGAAGGCTATGATCCCTTCCTGATGTCACTTGTTAAATCCACTTCAATCAGTGTAGATGAAAGGGGAGGAGAAAGGTTAAAGAAGGATTTTTAAGCTTTGGGACAATTGAGTATGTGTGCCATTCAGAGGCAAGACGGAAGATTGGTAGTATGTACCAGGCACACCGGTTTGTGTCAAGAACTGTAATGCTAATGGGGTTTTCACTCTTATCAGTTTCCCATGCATATCAAGAATGGTACACCATCCAAAGGACATCCAGCCAACTTGACACAACTGTGGGAATCATTGGATTCGACATGGGCCAGCATCCCTGTGGAACGCTTGACACCTCGAAGAGTACATGCTCCGGCAAATTGAGGCTTTTCTGAGGGCAAAAGGGGGAGGGGTGCAACTCAATATTAGGCAGGTGTTCTTAATGTTTTGTACACTCAGTGTATATTAATTGGCTACACATTATATGAATGGCTAATAACTCATTTATGAAACATTAACATGACTTTAGAACTATAATTACTAGAAAAGGTCATATTACTGTATCAGGGGACTATGTGATAAAGATTATGTAGGTCTAATGGTAGCCTGGCGGGTAGGAGTTTAGGGCCAGTAACCAAAAGGTTGCTGGATCGAATCCCTGAGCTGACAATGTAAAAATATGTTGTTCTCCCCCTGAGCAAGGCAGTTAACCCACTGTTCCCGGGGTGCCCATGGATGTCGATTAAGGCAGCCCTCTGCACCTCTCTGATTCACAGGAATTGCGTTAAATGAGGTTGACACATTTCAGTTGAATGCATTATATTGTGTAAATGTCTAGGTATCCACCTTTCCCTAAAAAAAAATGTGAATGTAGCTAATTTCCTATAGAACTATTGCTAAAGTTATCATACGTCAGACTATAAGTATCCTGAGATACACAGTACCAGTCAAAGGTTTGGACACACCTAATCATTCATTTGTTATTTTTTAATATTTTCTATATTGTAGAATAAAACTGAAGCCATCAAAACTATGAAATAACACATATGGAATTATGTAGTAACCAAAAAAAGTGTTACATCAAAATATATTTTTTATTTGAGATTCTTCAAAGTAGCCAACTTTTGCCTTGATGATAGCTTTGCACACTCTTGGCATTCTCTCAACCAGCTTCGCCTGGAATGCTTTTCCAACAGTCTTGTAGGAGTTCCCACATATGCACTTGTTGTCTGCTTTTCCTTCACTCTGCAGTCCAACTCATCCCAAACCATCTCAACTGGGTTGAGGTCAGGTGATTGTGGATGCCAGGTCATCTGATGGAGCACTCCATCACTCTCCTTCTTGATCAAATAGCCCTTACACAGCCTGGAGGTGTGTTGGGTCATTGTCCTGTTGAAAAACAAATCGTAGTCCCACTAAGCGCAAACCAGATGGGATGGCGTATCGATGCAGAATGCTGTGTTAGCCATGCTGGTTAAGTGTGCCTTGAATTCTAAATAAATCACAGACAGTTTCACCAGCAAAGCAGCCCCACAACATCACACCTCCTACTCCACGCTTCACGGTGGGAACCACACATGCCGAGATCATCTGTTCACTCACATCACGTCTCACAAAGACACAGCGGTCAGAACCAAAAATCTCAAATTTGGACTCATCAGACCAAAGGACAGATTTCCATCGGTCTAATGTCCACTGCTCGTGTTTCTTGTCCCAAGCAAGTGTCTTCTTCTTATTGGTGTACTTTAGCAGTGGTTTCTTTGCAGCAATTCAACCATTTGGTTACCAAGTGGTGCAGCAGTCTAAGGCACTGCATCTCAGTGCAAGAGGTGCCACTGCAGTCCCTGGTTTGAAACCAGGCTAAATCACATCCAGCTGTGATTGGGAGTCCCAAAGGGCAGCGCACTGTTGGCCAGGGTAGGCCGTCATTGTAAATAAGAATTTGTTCTTAACTGATTTGCCTAGTTAAATAAAGGTTAAATAATAATTTTAAAAAAGAAGGCCTGATTCACGCAGTCTCCTCTGAACAGTTGATGTTGAGATGTGTCTGTTACTTGAACTCTGTGAAGCATTTATTTGGGTTGCAATCTGAGTTGCAGTTAACTCTAATGAACTTATCCTGCAGCACAGGTAACTCTGTGGCAGTCCTCATGAGAGGCGGTTTTTGCGGCTGCACTTAAAGAAACTTTTGAAAAGTTCCGGATTGACTGACCTTCATGGTATAAAGTAATGATGGACTGTCATTTCTCCTTGCTTATTTGAGCTGTACTTTTACCAAATAGGGCTATTTTCTGTACCCCCCCCCCCTTGTCACAACACAACTGATTTGCTCAAATGCATTGAGAAGGAAAGAAATTCCACAAATGAACTCTTAACAAGGCATTCCTGTTAATTGAAACACATTCCAGGTGACTACCTCATGAAGCTGGTTGAGAGAATAACAATAGTGTGCAAAGCTGTCTTCAAGGCAAAGGGTGGCTACTTTGAAGGATCTCAAATATAACATATATTTTGATTTGTTTAACACTTTTTTGGTTTCTAAATGATTCCATATGTGTAATTTCATAGTTTTGATGTTTTGTCTATTATTCTGCAATGTAGAAAATAGTACAAATAAAGAAAAAACGTGAAATGAGTAGTTGTTTCCAAACTTTTGACTGGTACTGCATGGTCAATGTGAATTCATATTGTGAGAAGAAAATGCATCAGCAATCTCATGGCATGTTGAACCACAACATTATCAGAGATTTTACTTTCTGGAGAGTTAGTATGCAGGTTGACATCTATTTTCATGAATCTTGCCCTGGAGGCAGCTCTGCAGGGTAGTCCCTTGCTGGCACAGCCACAAAGTCATAAATCAAAAGTCAATCGTAGCCACACTGCAAACCCTAATCCCTAACCTTAAATGAAGACCAAAATGCTCATTTTTGTTTTCATGGAATTTATGACAGCGGAAATCGCTAAGTTCTGTCTCTAGGGCAAGATTCATGACAATAAACGTCAACCTACAGTGAGCACGGCATCAGGTTAGATTCATAGAAAGGCATGTGCCTTTGGAGATTGTGACATTTTTACAAATCGACTTTGAAATACTGAACTTTTATATTGTTGTGATTTCCATCCATCCATCCATCCATTAATTCACCGACTCGCTAACTAATGTATTTATTCGTTCATTATTGTGTGGGGAATGCATATTCTCCTTCCTTATGTTGAAATGTTGAGCATTTCTACAACTACACACTAGGCAGTGTGTTTTGCGAGGCAATTACAGTCTTGTGCTTTGCTCAAGAAGGCAAGATGCTCCTCCTGTGATATGAACTAACAACCAATTACCAAAACCACCACGCCATGTTACACCAAATCACACCTGCTATTAAAAAGATTACACAACTACCCACAGATGGAAAATACTGCATTACAAGATGAAATGAATCTTTGTAGACCATACACACTCAGTACTACAACCAATTTAATTTACTGCAGTGGGCTAAATCAGGGTCGCAGAGTGTTTCTTGGTAGTCTTAAACAAATCTACTTTGAAACAAAAGTATACACCTCACACATATGGTTATGGGCTTTAAAAAAATATGTACCATATCAGATATAGAGTTGAAATGTATTACATTTTGAGTTTGCAACACTTTATATACATCACAGAAGACTGAAATATAATTTATAATGATATAATTTATAATTATGTAAAAAATTATAACATTCCACCTATGAGGCCACTAGAGGGAGATTTGGTCATTTGACTGCAGGAAAGGGCTACCAGACAGACTGAAAATGAACAGCTATTCAACATGCAAATGATGAAATTATGTTTATTAAACCATTTTAGCACTTTTTCATGTTCATTTATAAAACCGCACATAGTGAAATAATATTTTTTTTTAGAGTGCAATTACCCAGAGCTGACTCAGAGCAGTCCTCTCAGGAATGAAGTTAAATCTTAACATCCCTTTTGTATCTCAGCAATGCAGATATGGAACATGGCAATCCCACAAGACAACGTCAACCAATCAATCAAATTCTATTTAGCTAACCGACCCTTACAATACAAGTATAGCTGAGTGCTTGGAACAATCTAGGCCTAGTTCTTAACTAAGCTTTTTTTTGCTCGTGCAAGGCCAACTGATATAACTCCACAACCAAGAAAGTTCCAGAAGTTTTTTGAAATACGAATAGATTAAAAAAAATATATACTTTGAAATGATAGTTTTCTCTATGGGACATTTTCGGCAGCTTTAATAACAGTGGGCGAATTGAGTGGTGTTATTTCCCTGATTTTGTATTAGTATGAGTGCAAGAGGTGATGTTCATATTAATGACACTCCTTAGTGAGCTGTCCATCTTGACCCACATTAAACTGTCACTCGGAGAGCAGATGGCACACACACACTCTCTGCCTAAGAGAGGTGGAGAGGCCATGGCAACAGACTCATAATGGCTACCCTGGTGTAGGGGAATCGCTGGCTCTAAGTTGTTGAGTACCACCTCAGTATATTTGATTGAATCACTCTATTCAGTGCACAACAGAACTGATATCAAGTTAAAAATCCTGGGATGTTACAGTTCCCCTTTCTAGTAATTGAGCTGTAAAATAGACCAGATTCCATACCATTATCAGGAAGATACTTTACACCCTTAGAAGTAAAGGTGCCTGGAAGAAACTTTTGGGTTCCAACACCGGCAGAACCATTCCAGTTCAAAAAGGTTCCTTGAGGAACCCCTCTGAAAAGGGTCTTCAATGAACCCCTGTGTAAAGGTTCAAAACGGAAGCTTTTTGTGATGGGAGGAGTTGGATTTTGAACCTTTAAAAAAATATATTGTAGAGGTGCCAGTCTATCAGATTGGAGGTGTGGCTTTCAGATAGTTATTTTTGGCCACCCGTTAGTGTAAATGTAATTCCTGTTCATCATGTTAAGTTTGGACACGGCAAATTTAACATTTCCTTGACTATTTATGCATATAATATTAACACTGCTGATTACATATAGTAACAAAGTGTTAATTATTCCAAATTTGGGATTTGCATAGGCTCTTGAGGAACTCATACACCTCTGTTAGCTTCATTGAAGCTACACAACTGTCAGTGTTTAACCCTGACGTGACAACAATACAACAGAACAGATAAACAGGAATGACAATTACTCTAATACGTGGCCAGAAAAGTATCTATCTTAAAGCCATGCCCCTACTAAGCCACGCCTCCACTCCAGGGTTCCTCCAGGAACCCTTTGCTACATTGAACCATTAAATGTTCCTCCAAGAACCCCTCAACTAACCGAAGGTGCAAATATGAACCATTGACAAGCAATGGCACCTTGAGGAGCTATATGGGTTCTTTGAGGATCTCCATGGTTCCTAAAGATACTACTAATTCTAAAAGTGTAGTGTGGTTAGGTCTACCACATACAACATACCACTGTACAGATTTTAATTAATTACACAGATAACAGAATTATCCACATACACTTTCACATCAGATCAAAACAAACTGTATTTAAAGTGCATTTAAAATCACAACACACTTTACAGTAAAACAATAAAGTCAAGCATTTGCAATAATTCCCACAACAATGGCTCAGAATGAAAGCAAACAATGAATGAAAGGAGTTATTAGATTTTGAGAAAGAACTTCTTCCTGTATAGCAGGAAAGCGATGAGGACCCAGAGAGAGGTGGCCCACAGGCTCTGGAACAGCTTCTCCCAGTGGCTGTCCACAAAGCGCATCTCCCAGCTGAAGGGGAAGTAGGACCCCAGGAGAGAGTGGCCCACGTACACAAAGATGGAATTCATCCCTGCAGACCACCACAGAGACAGGAAGTCAAGGTATCCAAAAACAAAGGCAGGGTTATCAAAAGTGCTTGCATGAATCAGGGAGCATTTCAAGCAACTTATTCCCATTAGGAAAGTTGTCATTCATTCCCAGCGTGAAAAACAGGTTGAAATGACATCATCACAAACTGCTTGAAATTACATCATTATGGTGACATCATTTCAACCGGTTTTGACCAGTTTTGCCCGCTGGATTGTAACACATTGCCTTGTTCCTTGATGTCTTAGCAATGTACCCGTGCCATCTTCCTTGTGTACTTACCTGGGTAAATGAAGGGTTGGCCGCCCCACCAGCCCTTAATGTCCATGACGAAATACATGACTCCCAGCAGGAGGAAAGAGAAGCAGCCCATACAGGTGATATACGACAGAGACCTACAGTATTTGAACGCACAACACATATACACTTTATTGTACAAGCTATACAGCTGTAAAAGTTGCACCTGACTCTATCTACTGTATGCTGCATAGTGCACAAATAGATAGTCATTCTAATTCTTGGCTTCTCTTGAAATAAAATTCACTCTGTTATGTACACACTGTTCTGTTTTTTACACCTGTATGAGGAGTGCACTGCGTGTACACTTTTCCATGGGGAAGCTTGGCACTTGTGATTAAGAGTTTGGATGACCAGTACAAAGCGTAGCCATATAAATGCGGAATAGATTTGGCTGCTGATGCTAAGCTACAGTACAGTACAGTATGGTAGGCTAGTACGATGTATTAGCGTCAGTTGCTGGATCCTTGGCTCGCGACCCATGGAGCCATGCCGGCGAGTCACGTCCCCGTCTGTTCCAAAGTGCAAGAATGTTTCGATCTAATGTAAAACGGCCACCTCCCAGATCATTGCAGCAGCAGGCATCTTTTATCTCATCTGAAAGAGGGTCAAAAAAGACTAAGGCCGGGAGTTAATTTCTTTCAGACATTCCGGGCAGGGACTCATACTCAACAGCTCAAAAACCTGAGCATGATGGACTGCCTATAAAACCAGGGCAGGTATAATGGCTAAGGACGAGCTTGGCTATAGAGAAGAAGCTCGTGTGGGAGAATCATGGGAGATTCTGCTTACATATCATAGATGAAACGGTACTCTGTCTGACACGACATTAAACTCATTCATATTCATATTACATGCAGGGTGAGCGTGGAAGAAACACGTCAGCTGCAACATATATGGCTGTAATCATACTACATTTCACGCAAAATCATTACCGTGATTGAAATGTTCATCAAATATTTGTGCATCCGATGGGAAAGTCTAGACATTGAATTCACCTACTTTTTATACTCTGTGGGAATACAGTGAGCGCTGTGTGAGTTGTGTGTGAATTTCATGCTAATATTGTCCCCTGAACTCCATATTGTCCCTCTACACTTTTAGAAAGGGAGGGGCTATCTAGAACCATAAAGGGTTCATCAGCTCTCCTTGTAGGAAAACCCTTTGTGTTTCCAGGTAGAACCTTTTACAGAGAGCTGGCCAGGGGACAGTTTTCCTGCCAAGATGGGGGGTAGGGAGGGAGTATAAAACAGCCTGTTTTCCTCCTGGCTGTAAAGAAGAGTGATCTTGTCGGAGGATGTATCGCCCAGCTTGCCTCACACTCTCTGACAGCCGGGGTGATTAGTTACAGCCGTATCTGTCGTTAGAGGTAAGTAAACGCGTGTTTGAGCAGGCCTTGATTTGTGCCTGCTGGAAACTCATCCTTTCTTTTGTGTGGAAAAGTGACTGGATTTAGAGGGTCAGGATTCACTTACCAAAGGTTTTTATTGACAGGTATAAATCCTTCGTCTCGCGTGCACTTAGAAAGGATGGCTGCTGAGATTCCCTGAGGGTGGAAATGAAACAGATTTCAAATCGATGCAGGCGATAAAGCCAGCAGTATTGGGTCTGCTAAAACGTGGGCCAACAGAGTCAAGCGAGTCAGTCAGATTAACTGGTTATCTGAGCCTCAGATCAACAAGGTTCCTCACGAAAGAACTGCAAGCCAACCGCTTCAAATCCACCTCTACCATAGCTGAATCTCTCCCAGCTCGTACTGGGTTTCAGGGTAAAGCATTTGTAGCCTAGAAGAACAATGCTTCTGTCTACCAATTCTTATAAATAAATATGCATATCAAATATCAATAAACACCTTTATTGCATCATATATATATATTTACCTATATGAATAATTAAGCTTTATTTCCATTTTTTTGTTGTGCTTGTGCATTCCTTTAAGAAACCCTGTAGATCCGAACCTAAACATGCTTGTTAGGTGGATATCCATCATTTGTATAGATGACAGAATCGATGGTGTGGAAATAGCCTGGCTGTGGCTAGATTGAGTCTCCAGGCTATGCAGGCAGGCAGAATGTGGGCTGGTATGTGGGGCAATCGCTCAATTTCAATCTCTCACTCCCCAGCCCTGATCGTTGAGCTTGAATTAACTCTGGCTGCTATTTATTGGAATGAGGAAGCACGGCCGCCCCGGAATATCGAGGCACCCTCAGTCAGACAGAGAATTCATGCCACAACAACACTATTGAAACATCTCATCTGTCCCTCCTAGCGGTGAACTGTGTCTGTAGCTGAATCTGTGTATCAGAAAGAATAAGCAAAATTCTCGCTCAAAAAAGAAAAACACAGGAGTTTATTTCACTTTCAGGTTAAAACGTAATGTTTCGCCCGCCAACTGTGTTATTTGTGTATAATACTGTCCCTGGTCTGCCTGAAGTGAATTCTGTGTAGAAAACTGCCTCTGGTCTGTGAGTATCTGTTGTTGGCTGGCTGTATCAATTAGCTCCTTACCAGGAAGGGCTAACTACCAATGTCAAGAGCATATTTCTGATACAAGAGGCTGCTGAAGTACAGCTTTACCTCTCCGAGAAGGTCACATCTTATCAGACAAGTAAATAATAAGAGCTGGTCAATCAGTCTGACTCTTTTCACCATCCATGTGGGGAAAAACACGTAACACTGTTCCATGTGACTGTAAGTAAAATGGGCTAGAATGCCAATAAAAAGTTAATCATCAACCCACAACCAAAATGCAATGACTTTTTATTGAATTTTTAATTTTTAATTGAATATCCAAAACGTATAATATACTTGCAGTGAAACCGCTCAACAACTACACCATACCAGTCACCCAACAGACTTCCATTCAGAGTGACACACAGAAGCATCCAGGGTCAATGCCCTGCTGAAGGGCACGTTGACAGATCTCCCACCAGGCCAAAAAACATGAACCCAAACCCTCCAAGATCCCCCCCCCAGTTCCCCAATAGCTGTCCCTCAACCATTCAAGACCCCTCCCACAGTCTCCCCCCACCCCAAGAATAAAAATTTAAAAAAACTATTAATTGCATTCTCCACCCTCAAGAACTCCCCAATGCACCAACAACCAAGAGAATGAACTAAAGAGAAAAAAGACAGAAGAAAACAGCAAACAACAATGCAAAAAACATTATTCTATCTCCCGCACAGGAAGTCCACTCCAACTAGTCTCCAATTCCACATCCCAACCCTCAGCTTCCCTCAGCCCATCCCACCTATCTCTGCTTGCCACCCTCTTCGGGTTTCTATGCAACAAATATCTTTCAACTATGCTGTGATGTTTAACGTACAATTTCAATCTATCTAATCGAATAGAATCCACAGATTGCAAGTTGAAGATAAATACTTTTACAAAGAGTATTAGTATATTAGTAATTGACTGACCTGGTCTCTCCAGATCTCCTAACAGTACTATTTCTTGGATCAATTTTAGATCAATGCTATGCATTTTCAGCCATTCCTGAACCTGAGAGCAGAAACAGGCTACCTGAGGGCAATACCAAAATAAATGGTCTGTTGATTCTGTTTACTCACAGCAAGATCTGCAGAGCTTCGATGATTCTATGCCCCAAATATTCAAAATTTTGTTGGTGGCAAGAATTCTATATATTAATTTTAGCTGAAAAGCAGGAAGTCTTGAATCTTGCGTTGTTTTATATATCAACTCATACACCATGTACCATGGAATCAGGACATAAAAAATCTCTTCCCAACTATTTTGCAATCTGTATGGCACAGTTGTCAACATCCTGGTCCTCAAATGAAACTGGTATACTTTCCTATTTTTATTTTTATCTGCCAGTTTTGATCCTTTATATTGGGCAGACAGACCGGTTCCCTACCTCCTCCAGCAGCCACCTGCGTCCTCCATTTTTGGGGTAATGCTGTAATCAATTGGTTGTACTCTTGGATTGAGCAGACCTTCCCGTACAATTCTGATAACTCTACCATTCCAATTCACAATATAATTTAAGAACAAATACCCGTTTCTTACATCTTTCCCATAAATACAGGTATTTTATTAACCAGTACATTTGAGTACAGCCATAATATTTGTTGTAATATTTGTTCTATCTTTTCAGGGGGTGAAATTGAAATTGTAGCCAGCTCTGCAATGCCTGTTTGAAAAAGAGAGATACTTTTCAATTAATCGAAAATGAAACATGGCAATCTGCACAAAGGCAAAAAGGTCATTTTTAAACAATGGATGGGCTTTTCTTAGTAATCTACTTGAGAACCATTTAGGGTTCAAGTAAAACTTTTGAATTAAGTGAAGCTTTTAGAGAGAGGTTTAGTGCTTTTATATTTAATAATCTCAACCCATATTCATATTCATTATATAGATATGCACGCTTTATTTTTCTGGTTTAGCATCCCAGATAAAGCGAAATAGGTTTTCTATTGAAATTCATTGTGGAGAGCTTGTTTATATATTTTGTGATATGAATACCAAGTATGTCTACTTCACCATCAGCCCATTTTATAGGTAAACTGCAGGGTAATTTAAAAGTAGTATTTTTTTAAAGATCCAATACGTAACATTGTACACTCATAATTAGGTTTTAGTCCACAGAGTACAGAAAAGTTATCTAGATCTTCAACGAGACGTTGCAGTGATCTAGCTTGCGGACTTAATATAAAACTTGAGTCATCGGCATACATGGACACCTTTTGATTTCTAATCCTATAATGTTGTTATTGGATCTGATTTTAATAGCTAGCATTTCAATGGCCATAATGAATAGATATGGTGACAGCAGACACCCTTGTTTATCTCCTCTTGACAATTCAAAACTCTCAGAGGTAGCCGTTATTTACTATTTTACACCTGGGGTTGCTATACATTCATTTTTTAACCCATTTTATAGGAGAATCACCGAAATTGAAAAAATCCAGGCATTTATAAATCAAATACAGTATTACTTCATCATATGCCTTTTCAAAATCTGCTATAAATACCAGGCCTGGCTTTTTAGATGTTTCATGATGTTCTATTATTTCTAGTAGTTGTTGTATATTATCCATGTAAAAAACCTGTCTGATCAGGATGAACAATACCTCCTAAAAACCTTTTTAATTCTGAGTGCTATGCATTTTGGTAGTATTTTTGCATCACAACATTGAAGTGTAAGGGGCCTCCAGTTTTTGAGATAGACTGGGTCTTTATATTTACCATCTGGGTCTTGTTTTAATAATAGAGAAATCAGACCTTCCTGCTGAGTACCTGACAGACTACCATTTCTATAGGAGTAGTTAAAACAATCTAACAATGGAGCTTTTAGTATTACAAAAAAGGCTTGATATACCTCTACTGGTATGCCATCAAGCCCTGGGCTTTTTCCAAACTGAAAAGATTTAATAGCCTCAAAAAAGTTATTCCTCTTTCATTTGGCCTTCGTACTGATCTTTCTGTACGTTTGTTAATTTTCCATTTTAAAAATATTATTTTGAAAGAATTCCTTACCGCAATGACTTAGTTTGTAGCATGTTTGCATCTCAGAGATACCCAGAGAAAAAGTCAGAAAAGACACCTTTACAGAACAAGCATTACACCCTCAGCTTCTTTGACATGAGAAAACAGATCGATGCTGTGCTTCCAACTGCCATTGGCAGTGTCTTATTTGAATCACTATTTCTGCAAACAGCTTTTGAAGACAACATATTATATATCTGCCTATTCTATAGGACACCTCCAACATAACAATAACATACAGTACAGAGTATTGTAATATTGTTATGGCTGCTAGTGCTAACTGGTAAATTGTACGACAGAAATATCAAAATAGAGCAAACATTGGCCGGTAATGTTTTTACATGAAGGTGGCTTACTTTATCACCCTGTGCCTCTGGGAAGTACAAAATGGATCTAATTTATTTTGGCTCCCCAAGCTACTCGCCCTATAATAACAGTCAATAAGATTCAACCCAAGAAACATAATGGACAGATTTGTCATAGGAGTTGAAGATAACATTTAAATGCCTCTGATGGGGCCTCTGATGATGTTGAACTGCTTCAGAGAACACACAAATACATTCCCCTTTTTATAGGGTGGTGCATCGGAATCCCATTATACAATCTGCTTTAAAAAGGTATGTTTGTACCTGAAATTGGGGTTTGTTTTATTCTCAATAATTATCTAAATAATTGCTTCATGTTAACATAATCTACGAAATCAAATATAATTATCTACATCAAAGGATTATTTATTTATGATATAATGGAATATCAAACCGATGCAAATTTGAATACTTATAATAAGACTTAATAAAACACTAAAACAAGGAAAATAGCCTCCTCCATTTTACAGTGTTTATAGCGGCCTCAAGATATTCCCATCCGGAGTCTGTTTGGTTCCTTGTTTTTCCTTGCATTGTTGAGACTTCAAAGGGTTTCTGATCCAGCTAAAACCTCTCCATCACCACCCCTGGTCACCGGGTCCTGGAACTCAAGATCCCTTCCCTTCCACCATAACGTGGAACCTCTAACTACAGCCAAGGCCATGTAACTCTGCCAGCTCTGCATCATGCATTGTCCCCCCCATTCTTGAAATAATTAACATAGTCCATATGATTAGGCTAAACGTAAAATCACTACATGGGATCTCGTTTGAGTGGAGGGTCAAACAGATGAAAAGAGTGGTCGACATTTCACATAACACTTACCGTTTCCCCACGGGATAAAGTCCCCCCCAAATGAAATAGTGGCCAGCTTGTATCCCTTTCTTATTTTGAGACCACCCACACACAGCACTATCCCACCAAAACAGTAACATTACCCGTCAATGTATGTAAGAATCACAATGGTTTCATAATGACTAATCTTTACATCAATACCACCGGTGTACTTCACTTCTGGTCCTGGAGGACCGAAGCGTATAGGAATTTGTTCCAGCTCAGCACTCAAACAATGGATCCAGCTTATCTTGGTTTTTGATGACTGGTATATTTTTCTAATCAGATGTTAGCTAACAATATTATGGTTAGACTGGGACAGAAGTTGTTGAGTACCAGTAGTGACGAATACTGGTTTATACTGTCGCATAAAACCAGGATCTGCTAATGTAAATTGAATCTCAGGGTAGGGTACAACCATACACTTCAACAGAGCATAGTAAACAGAGAGGAGAACATGAGCTCTTTGCCATGATGCCGGAGCTTAATGTAACTAATATCCAGGATTCGTAAATTCTGAATTCACACATGAGAGACACACAAGCAATGAGAGACACACAAGCAATGAGAGACACACAAGCAATGAGAGACAGAGACTATCCCCTGAGACAGAAGATACTTGTGTCTGCCCGGAAACAGACATGGTTGTGTTGTTTTAACACACAGAGATCTCATACCTACTACAGACAGACTGCTAATGAGCTGTTACGACTAACTAGTGACTAAAAAGTTAAACGCCAAATGACTTACATTTCTTTATAGTGCCAGATCGTCATGTGGCTTCCCTTATAAACTAAGATATAACCACCAATAGACTGCAGGGGAGAGGCATTTGTTTTAGTCTTGTTTGGTCTTTGGTATTTTTATTTGAAAGGAAATGATTACATATATCATGGGCTGTGGTGTTGACTTATCCCAAAGTAATGAAGAAAGAGACTAAAACATGCCAGTAATATTCCTAAACAGATGTGGGAGGCTTTACAGTACATACCAGGAGGATGGCCCATACTAGGAATCGGGAGAGGACGTTGACATCCTTTTTCCTGTAAAAAATGAGAATTTTTCCCGCCTGTGGAAATAAAGGAATACAGGTCATTTAATCATTACTGATACTTTGAAGGAGAAAATCCTTTAAACAGGTTAGATGTAGTCGGTTAACTAAATTGGCCCATAAAGTGGATGTGGTTGTTGTGTGCCTCTGGTATTGCGGTCATATTTCTCATATGCCTTTGGTGCCAGATGTGGCGTGTAAGTCACTGGCGCTCTCTGATTAATTTGGTGATGATGAATATGTCTCAGCTGAGGACATTAGCATGGGCAAACACAGGCGAGGGGAGTGGACACCTGGCGTGTCGTCTAAGACTCGCTGACTGAAGGGCTCAGCGCTAACCGCCCACAGGGAATTGCGCTATGCGGCTGCTTTCGCATGGCAACTTCCCACTGCGAAAACGGTTTAACACGACGTTGTCGCCATCAAAGTGCAAGAGTTGTTTCAAAGGCTCCCACCCTAAAGACCCCCAAACTCTGTCCTCACCTTCGGACGACATTCTGTGTCAATAACGGAGAGCAGCTGTGCAGACATGAGGCGGGAAAATGTCCCTGAGACAACCTCCATTTTAGTGGACTACTGATTCAACCTTAGTGTTATGATGCAGGGACAAATCATTAAAAAAATTGAAAGACAAATGAAAAAAGGAATGAAATATCCATACATGACCTTTGTTATTCAAGTTTTGAAATATCGTGAAAACTCATGCGTAAAAGGGCCTTAAACCTTTGGCCTTTTAAAAAAAGTTACGACTGAGGTACATATCTGGTAAAAACGGTACAAAAATATTGGGTCAAAAACTTGAGGACTGCTTACTTGCATCCCCATGAATCCCATGACAATGGAGTTGATAGTACCCAGAACCCCCTCTGGGTCAAAGGGCTGGGTAGTACGATACATTGCCTGAAAAACACAACATGAGAAGAACTAACAAGCCATTTCCCATGTTAGCAGGTTAATGTAAAGACAATTTCACTAATGTGAAAACATTTTTTGTATTTCTTTTGTAACAATGTGCTTGCCATTAGATTCCCTATGTTAAGTTGATCTTCTTATCATTTGCTGACCTAAAAAGTGTTCAAATCTTAAATATTATATAAAAAATAGAAGAGAGAAAACTGTAATACTCCTTACCTTGCATGTTGGCCAATGGTAGATGTTATCTCCCAATAACCACTTGTCAATGTACCCAGCTGCTCCCCCAGTACAGTTGGGATAAAGGCCATTATCCCCAATCCCACCTGCCCCTAAATAGCCTCTTTTGGAAACAAAATCCTAGATCAGACTTCTACATCTATAGTACAAGTCAAAAGTTTAGACACACCTACTCATTGAAGGGCTTTTATTTATTTGTACTATTTTCTACATTGTACAACAATTGTGAAGACATCAAAACTACCACAGCATTCTGCAACAAACCGCCATCCCATCTGGTTTGCACTTAGGGGGACTATGATTTGTTTTTCACCAGGACAATGACCCAAAACACACCTCTAGGCTGTGTAAGGGCTATTTGACCAAGAAGGAGAGTGATGGAGTGCTGCATCAGATGACCTGACCTCCACAATCACCTGACCTCAACCCATTGGAGATGGTTTTGGATGAGTTGGACCACAGAGTGAAGGAAAAGCAGCTAACAAGTGCTCAGCATTTGTGGGAACTCCTTCAAGACTGATGGAAAAGCATTCCAAGTGAAGCTGGTTGAGAGAATGCCAAGAGTTTGCAAAGCTGTCATAAAGGAAAAAGGTCACTACGTTGAAGAATTTGTTTAACACTTTTTGGGTTACTACATGATTCCATGTGTTATTTCATAGTTTTGATGTCTTCACTATTATTCTACAATGTAGAAAATAGTTTTTTTTTTTTTAAAACCTTAGTGTGTCCAGACATTTGACTGGTACTGTACATCTAATCACAACACACATATTGTACAGTGTATGTTGATGAGAAAGACAAGGACAATAGTAAAAATGATTTTCATAATCCACATTTAGTCAAACATACTCAGCTGCCTTGGGAGGCACAACAATGCCAGGCAGGGTCAAGCACAGAGGAGAGAGGAGCACAGAAAAACTGAAAAGGAGGAATAGAAGTGGAGCACAGAGAGGACAGAGACAGGGAGGAAGGAGAGTGAGGAAGATGGATCCTCTGCCTTGGTCTAAATGTACATGACAGACTGAGATTGGCTAATTATCCCCTCTGAAGCAACAACCACAGACCCTTAAATCACAGTGACTTATAACACCAGCTAGCTAGCACAACACATGCTGCACAGTGCACACTAACACCTGCCCAGTTAAAGCCACAGACACAACCACAGCCACAGCATCACCCCAGTTTACTTGTCCAAATATCACATCACCATAGCACATATAAATATCTAAAATAATTGTATTCATTGTCATCACTCCTTGGCTTAAAAATGATTTATAAGGTCTCCATATTAGGACAGTCACCCATCCAAATCCCATGGATGTGTGACTTTGTCATAATCTGGACACCATAATGTAGTTACTGTATATTGTATAGATAATTGTTTATTGGATTTGGTATATCACATAGTGATAATCTATCAAGGTCTTTATAATGATAATCACATGATAAACTGAAAAACCTTTTCAGTGTGTGTATTCAGACATTTGACTTACGTGGGACAGTTAGGCACAGGCAATAGAAAGGTGAGACACAGCCATAATGTCTCCAGGAGAATAATGATAATCCACTCTGGCCAATACAAGACCACATCCTGGACAGGGTCCCACCAGCGATCCTACAGTTAGACCAGGCAAAATTCATGTAATTGCCACATTAAACTTGGCGTAGTCGGCAGGATGGCATTTTAGGGAATAGCACCCTAGCTTGCCAAGTGTTACATAAAGCAAAAACCTGCGTGTAGCAACCACCTACACTTTCTATGGTCTTATACGGTTGCTTTCCAGAGTGTAATAACTGATGAAAACAAAGTTGACAAAGTCAGTCTCACCCTGCTCAGTGGGATCTCTCTCATGCCACAGAAAGTCTGCATCAGAGACAGTATGAAGTAGGTGAATCCCAGACGCTGGAGGACTCCAGGGATTCTCAGCCAAGACCAAGATACTGTAACACAGAGAATGACTCTTCACACAGGCCTGTGATCATAGACTAGAACACTGACCAGAACACTGTAATACAGCCAGTGTCGCCAACACAGAGAAATGGCTATATTCTGGGCTGTGACTTTGTCATATCCTCATAAGCCTGCAACAAGAACTGCAACAAATACATGTACAGTACAAAAGCTAAAACTGTCTGGAGTTATACTTTTACACTGGAGTTATAGGCTATACACTGAGCATTGACGCAATAACAAAATGAAATACAGACATTCTTGAAACGGTGCATAACTATTTCTGATGACTTAAGCTACTATTTGCACAGGAAAGGAATAGTATCAACCATTGACAGCTGGGCGACCACAATAATTCTGTTCCATGAGGGAGGATATGGGTGGAAATGGGTGTCTTCGGATGTTGAGGTGCGTGTCCGGGAGGTGGAAGGCTCATCAAAGATTCCCAGTTATCTCCAGGCCCAGGCAAATCGGGGAGGACATGAATGGCCTTCAGTTCGGATATTGATGGTAATCTCCACATTAGTTAATAGAAAATCTCTTTGTGGCACAAAGATCATTCCAAAAATATATAATCCCAATCATTGATCTGGACAAATCAAATAAGAAGCGGAAATGTATTTTCCACAGGAAAAGAGGAAGCGCTTTGGGTGACTAATAACATGTTTGTTAAGTCCGTAGGTTACACTCCTATGAGATTGGTCTCTTGTCTCTGCTATCTCTCACAACACTCATCATTATCAAGTTCAATATGCAAGCATGAAACATCCACAAAAGTTACTTTGAAGTTAATCATTATGGCTACTGCATGGTCTTTATGAGTCATGCATCAGTATTAACCCGTTACACTTGTGGGAATTGGCCTATATGAATAAGGGTAGATTGAAATGTTTCTTACAGAAGAAATGTGAAATGCTTATGCATAACCATGGTAGACATTGAGATGGGAAAAGTATGATATTATAATATGGGAAAAAGGAATTGGGACTCCCAATCACGGCCGGTTGTGATACAGTCTGGAATCGAACCAGGGTCAGGAGGGACGCCTCTAGCACTGAGATGCAGTGCCTTAGACCGCTGCGCCACTCAGGAGCCCTCAAATGGCTTTAATCAATATACTCTGAGTATAAGCTTGTTAAAGATGAAAATTCAAAAACTCAGAGAATTTTTCCGGTTGGAAGTGGCGAATTATTGCAAAGTGGAAATAAATGGGTTCCTGAATCAAATAAAGCACAGTGATGAAGAATCAAATGAAGGACAATTTATGGAGTGGGACTTGAATCAAAGTTGAATACAGGAAATGTATCCAAACCCCGCAATAAGTTAGGCTATTAGTGTACATGCAATCACCTCATAACAGCTAAAGCTGACTTGCACTCCAAAAACTAAAACCAACCTGTATATCGGCAGTAAAGCTAACCTTCCCATTTTAACCAGCGGCTGGTCATTTTGAATGGGTAAAAACACAAAGGTGTTCATGTGACCACAAGAGCAGTATGCATATTGAACGAATCGAAGCACCTCCATTTCCTTATTAGATAAAACCCAGGGTTAGACATGACAAGGGCATCATGGGGAGGGTGGAGAGAGACAGCGGCAAAACAACACTGTCTACAGTGGTGGATGGTAAAACTCATGATCTTGTTATGAGAGGTTTTACACTACATGGCATCTATAGTCTACAGCTGGCACCATGTAACACTATCTGTTGAAAATGTCCATTACAGCAACACTGGTTGTTTTTGCTAAAATCCTGTTTTTGTTAAATGTCCCCTGATGCTGTGTTCCCCACTGCGAGCAATAACAATATATATTTTTTAACCCGGTTACAGAGACATCCACCCAGGAAAGTCCATTAGCGCCAGGGTTAGCTAATGTGTGAAGGGCGCCCGTTCTGACCCTCGTGGACAGTAATAACTCCACATTGTCCCGACAGCTTTCCTCATTTAACCCTGTCACGTCTCTGGCAGCCAGCCGCTGCCCGCTACCCTATGCTGTCAGACTTCATAATCATAATCCAACAGGGGCTTTACATAAGAAAAACATTGCAATTGTTCCAGAATTTAGCATGGCGACCAAGAACAAGATCTAGGTGTCACGCCCTGACCTTAGAGATCCTTATTATTCTCTATGTTTGGTTAGGTCAGGTTGTGACTCGGGTGGGAAAGTCTATGTTTTCTATTTCTTTGTTTTTTGCAGAGTGTGGTTCCAAATCAGAGGCAGCTGTTTATCGTTGTCTCTGATTGGGGATCATATATAAGTTGTAATTTTTCTTTTGGGTTTTGTGGGGTCTTGTTCAGTGTCTGTAACTGACAGAACTGTTCGCTTTCGTTTTGTTATTTTGTTTGTGTTATTTGCTTATAAAAATCATGAACACTTTCCACGCTGCGCTTTGGTCCACTCCTTCTGACAAGAGTTGTTACACTAGGAAACATTGAACTCCACAGTTTGTAATGAATATACTTTTGTATACATATAGTGTATGTGAACACCCCTTCAAAATAGTGGATTCTGCTATTTCAGTCACACCGGCTGCTGATCGGTGTATAAAATCAAGCACACTGCCATGCAATCTCCATAGACAAACATTGGCGGTAGAATAGCCTTACTGAAGAGCTCAATGACTTTCAATGTGGCACCGTCATAGGATGTCAGTTCAGTGTCAACATGTCAGTTCATCAAATGTTTGCCCTGCCAGAGCCACACAAGTTCACAGAACGGGACCGCTTAGTGCTAAAGCTCGTAGCGCATAAAAATAATTTGTCCTCATCTGAACTCACTATAGAGTTCCAAACTGCCTCTGGAAACACAATAACTTTTTGTCAGGTGCTTCATGAAATGGGTTTCAATGGCAGAGTAGCCACACACAAGCCTAAGATCACCATACGCAATGCCAAGCATCGGCTGGAGTGGTATAAAGCTTCCCGCCATTGGAAGGGAAAGGGGGACACCTCGTCAGTTGTACAACTGAATGCCTTCAACTGAAATGTGTCTTCCGCATTTAACCAAACATTTCTGAATAAGACAGATGCAGGGGGCTGCCTTAATCGACATCCACATGGACTCTGGAGCAGTGGAAACGTATTCTCTGGAGTGATGAATCCACAGGATGTTGGTGGCACCTTAATTAGGGAGAATGGGCTCATGGAGTGGAATACATCAACACACATGGTTTCCATGTGTTTGATGCCATTCCATTTACTCCATTCCAGCCATTATAATGAGCCGTCCTCCCCACAGCAGCCTCCACTTGATGAATCCCGCTTCACCATCTGGCAGCCCGACGGACGAATCTGGCTTTGGCGGACGTCAGGAGAACGCTATCTGCCCCAATGCTTAGTGGCAACTGTAAAGTTTGGTGGAGGATGAATAATGGTCTGGGGCTGTTTTTCATGGTTCAGGCTAGGCCCCTTAGTTCCAGTGAAGGGAAATCTTAACGCTACAGCATACAATGACATTCTAGACTATTCTGTGCTTCAAACTTTGTGGCAACAGTTTGGGGACTGCCCTTTCCTGTTTCAGCATGACAATGCTACAGAAATTGTTTGTCGACATCTGTGTGGAAGAACTGGACTGGCCTAACCAGAGCCCTGACCTGAACCCCGTTGAACACCTTTGGGATGAATTGGAACGCCGACTACGAGCCAGGCTTAATCGCCAAGCATCAGTGCCCCGACCTCACTAATACTCTTGTGGCTGAATGGAAGCAAGTCCCTGCAGCAATGTTCCACCATCTAGTAGATGTAGCAAAGGTGGGACCAACTCCATATTAATGCTCATGATTTTGGAATAAGATGTTTGACGAGCAGGTGTCCACACACTTTTGGTCATGTAGTGTATCTAATGGTATCTAAACAATAGTTTTCCAAACTCATCATGGTAAGGTCATATGGAAACAGGAAGATACTGGTGGGGAATGTTTGTAATGACTTGCTACAGATTCAGCTCCTGAACTGCTTCAATAGCAAGAGTTTTAGAACTTTAATTACTTATTGCATGTTTCATTACTCCCATATGTTTCTGGTGCATGCATGGTTATGATTTAGGGTTCACAACGTTCCTTGGTAAATCAAACATTTTTTTTGTAAAAAAAAGTGTGTACCTACATAATCCATCCTTTGGAGAGTAGTTCATGAAACAAAAGCCGATAAGGATGAGGACCACAGTTCTCCATGTTAGCTTGCGTATTAGCTGCCGACGGCTAACTCCCTTTTTCTGCATGGAGGTGAAGGCCAATACTACAGACGTCCCAATGATGAACACAAACCTGAATGACACACACAGTGAAACATTATAGTACTCGGAGACAACTCAATTAAAGGGACATTGCACTCGAAGATCAAAGTTTGCCAGATGTTGTCCTACCTCAAAAGCACTCTAATATCAAGATACATCTATGTCCCACACCTTTGACTGTGTTTGTCCAGCTGTGCTTCAACCCCAAAGGAATGTATAAGATAAGCACCGCAAGTCTAGAAATTACATGATGCTTATCTTGTCCATTCATTTTGGATTGTGGCTTATAGCTGAATCTACAAAATAATTTTGAGGTAAAACAAATATTTAAAAAAAAAATGGACAAACTTTGATTTGAGTGTAATATCACTTTAATTAGTTACAATACCGAAGGATAAAGGATAATCTTGCTGGTCAAAGGGTCTAATGCCATTTCCGGATAACTTATATACAGTGGGGCAAAAAAGTATTTAGTCAGCCACCAATTGTGCAAGTTCTCCCACTTAAAAAGATGAGAGAGGCCTGTAATTTTCATCATAGGTACACTTCAACTATGACATTCAAAATGAGAGAAAAAAAATCCAGAAAATCACATTGTAGGATTTTTAATGCATTTTTTGGCAAATTATGGTGGAAAATAAGTATTTGGTCACCTACAAACAAGCAAGACTTCTGGCTCTCACAGACCTGTAACTTCTTCTTTAAGAGGCTCCTCTGTCCTCCACTCGTTACCTGTATTAATGGCACCTGTTTGAACTTGTTATCACCATGAAAGACACCTGTCCACAACCTCAAACAGTCACACTCCAAACTCCACTATGGCCAAGACCAAAGAGCTGTCAAAGGACACCAGAAACAAAATTGTAGACCTGCACCAGGCTGGGAAGACTGAATCTGCAATAAGTAAGCAGCTTGGTTTGAAGAAATGAACTGTGGGAGTAATTATTAGGAAATGGAAGACATACAAGACCACTGATAATCTCCCTCGATCTGGGGCTCCACGCAAGATCTCACCCCGTGGGGTCAAAATGATCACAAGAACGGTGAGCAAAAATCCCAGAACCACACGGGGGGACCTAGTGAATGACCTGAGAGCTGGGACCAAAGTAACAAAGCCTACCATCAGTAACACACTACGCCGCCAGGGACTCAAATCCTGCAGTGCCAGACATGTCCCCCCGCTTAAGCCAGTACATGTCCAGGCCCGTCTGAAGTATGCTAGAGAGCATTTGGATGATCGAGAAGAAGATTGGGAGAATGTCATATGGTCAGATGAAACCAAAATATAACTTTTTTGGTAAAAACTCAACTCGTCGTGTTTGGAGGACAAAGAATGCTGAGTTGCATCCAAAGAACACCATACCTACTGTGAAGCATGGGGGTGGAAACATCATGCTTTGGGGCTGTTTTTCTGAAAAGGGACCAGGACGACTGATCCGTGTAAAGGAAAGAATGAATGGGGCCATGTATCGTGAGATTTTGAGTGAAAACCTCCTTCCATCAGCAAGGGCATTGAAGATGAAAAGTGACTGGGTCTTTCAGCATGATAATGATCCCAAACACACCGCCCGGGCAAAGGAGTAGCTTCGTAAGAATCATTTCAAGGTCCTGGAGTGGCCTAGCCAGTCTCCAGATCTCAACCCCATAGAAAATCTTTGGAGGGAGTTGAAAGTCCGTGTTGCCCAGCAACAGCCCCAAAACATCACTGCTCTAGAGGAGATCTGCAACAATGTGTGAAAACCTTGTGAAGACTTACAGAAAACGTTTGACCTCTGTCATTGCCAACAAAGGGTATATAACAAAGTATTGTGATAAGCTTTTATTATTGACCAAATACTTATTTTCCACCATAATTTGCAAATAAATTCATTAAAAATCCTACAATGGGATTTTCTGGATTTTTTTTCTCATTTTGTCTGTCATAGTTGAAGTGTACCTATGATGAAAATTATACAGGCCTCTCTCATCTTTTTAAGTGGGAGAACTTGCACAATTGGTGGCTGACTAAATACTTTTTTTGCCCCATTGTAGATAGGCTATACTGTTACAGTGATACACACCACCCATGTAAAGTTCCTGACTATGACGCCCTGATTCTAATCGCGTCATCACTGCACAATACCCTTCTGTGTTCAATAAACATTTGGGACTAAACAATTTAGTGCATAAGATTCAATCATGTTCAGTCTTAAACAAGTGTCTGTATGTCTGAGCAAAGGAGTCCTAACCACACACTGTCAATGAGTTATCAAATTGGTCGAAACAAAAGGTAACGCAACACGGTCGTTGTGGTGTTCGTTACAGTGCAGTGCTAATCAGAGATCGCGTGATCGGTGTGAACTACTTGACCGTGTTCGCAACGTAGGAGCATAAGTAGCTCGAAGCGTGTGTTAGAGCTTCCTCTGCTCGTGCCTGTAATAATTCTACAGTGATCCTCACAGTCGTTGCAGTGAAACCCACCAAGGCATCACAAGATCAGCCACAGTAAGACCTGGAACAAAGAGACATGCTTGTAGGTCACAAGGATCAATACAGATGGATAGACCAAGCAGACTGACACAGACAGACCGCATTCATGCTGTCATAAAGTGCATGATTAAATGTAGCCATTCAGTCAGAGAAACAAAACCTACAGTATACCCACTACGCTACTACATATCTATAGTTCTCGGTTTGCTGTCCAGATAATCAAGACTAGCAATACAAACTGGGCTCCACTCCAAAACAGCCTGGCCGTTTGATTAATAATAATTTATTCAATGCCCCTGAAGTCGTTTTTTTTTGTTGCTTTTATAGTTGGACTTTCAGACTGAGTGATTTATAAACGTCCAAACCTCCATGACGGAGCCACGTAGTTATATCAAAATCCATCAACTTTCCATTGGACTCTATACGATTCAGCCGATGTGATGAAGGGGCTATTATGAAGTTTAAATTGAGTTTGCCTTTAAATACTGTTGGAGATGCACTTGGTAATAGTCTCCATTAAGATTTAACATGCAACCCTCCCTCCTCATCTTCCCCTAGGTTGTTAGTGTTATTGATCCATTGGGAGGGTCCTTGATGGCCTAGATAAGAAATTACACCATTGCCCTCCTTGTTGGTTTGAGGCTGAATTTACAGTAGAATTGATCATGGAGAGAGTTTGGTGTGTATGGTGTGGTGATGTATGTTAGAATTGTATACTAACCATTCCAAGGCGCGTGTTCAAATATCCAGTACCCTCCACCTCCATAGTTCACAAAAACCATGATTGTCAGGGAAAGTCTATAAATATTGAAAAAAATATAGATTTCAGTTGAACATATAACCAGCTGGTAGGCTGGCATTGTTATTATTGGACATTGACACCTGGCATGAAATTATAAAGAAAATGTTGGTACAGTACATAACTACTCTACTTTACATAATTTACTTTTAATAAAGACATGACTTCTGAGTCAAAGATCAAAAGGCCAAGGGTGTGTATATTCTCAGTGGTGTAAAGTACTTATGTAAAAAATACTTTTGCAGTATTTGTACTTTACTTTACTATTTATATTTTTGACAACTTTTACTTCACAAATTTCTAAAGAAAAGAATGTACTTTTAACGTCATACATTTTCCCCTGACACCCAAAAGTACTCTTTACATTTTGAAAGCTTAGCAGGACAGCAAAATCGTCCAAATTCACACACTTATCAAGAGAACATCCCTGGTCATCTCTTCTGCCTCTGATCTGGCGGACTCACTGAACACATGCTTTATTTGTAGATTATGTCTGAGTGTTGAAGTCTGCCCTTCGCTATAAGAAACAAAAAAAGTGTGCCTTCTGGTTTTCTTAATATGAGGAATTTGAAGTGATTTATACTTTGCCTTTAACTGGGTGACTACCCCTTTTACTTGAGTCATTTTCTATTAAGATGTCTTTATGACAATTGGGAACTTTTTCCACCACTGTATATTTTCACCCACTGAAACGTAATACAAGGTAATGCAATCTAAGCATAATGAATCACTCAGGAAATGAACACTTGTCCTCTAGATCTACTCGTGCAGGACTGCTGACTAAAGACTTTGACTCTAATTTATGATACACTTATAACTTAGTGCTCGCGAGGGCCGCTGAAACACAGCATACATGATGAAATACCACACTGAATCAGCTGCTACGGGAGACGGGTGTTTGTGTCACATTTCAGAAAATGGGTATTGACATTTACATTGCACAAATTTGCTTCATAGGTATAGTGCCGTAGCTTTCTCAATGGCAGATTCACTCCTTTCACCAGCTATAAAATACCATTTCTGCTTTTGATTCATGAGTAATGTTAATGGAAAAAAATAAAACATTATTTGAGGACCATAAAGCAAAGCTCCCAGCAGAGGTGATCTGATAAGGTGCACTGTGTCTACCTCAGCTTGAGCCTCGCTTGTTTTTCCGCCCAGATTCAATTAAGAAGCACACCAGAAGCCATTACTGCTCCTTTTAGCCCTAACCTGCTGATACAAGATTTGAATCTGGCACTATCATCTCAAAAGGGATATTAAAGCCAAGCGAACTCTGTTGCATACACACATGCATATACACAGGCATACACGCACACATACATTCATACTCGTATGCACACGCATGCAGGCACGCATGCGCACATGCACAGAAACACACGTCACATGCATCCTCATTCCGATTGTAACGAGTACGTCCATTAGTTGTCATAGAGACAGAGACAAAGGTTAAGTCATTTTCCCGATGAAGCCTGTGTAAATTGCTGCAATATAACGACTTATTGCCAATCTTATAAATTAAAAGCATTTGGTATCTGACTCTCTGGCCTACATCTTTGAGAGAACCATCTTAGTCAGATTAAATTACCAATTCCTAAACCTTCCAATGCCTTATGAAATTGGCTTGTGACAGAGGGCAAAAGATTGTGATTATTAAGCTACTTTACAATGCAAAACATGAGCGCTTCACTCATTTAGTTCAAATTGCAATGATTGTCAGGTTAAAGCACCTAATTTGAATAGACTTGATTGTGGTCATTTTTACCACTTTATCAGCAAACGGAATCGTTGAAGCTTCTCAGCATAGTACTAACGATTCTGTGATAAACAGTTTGACGAACACCCGCCAGATACAGGTGAATGACAACAAAACGCCACCTAACTTCTAGACAGACACAACGTCATGACTAATACAGTGGTTATCATTGGATAAAAATAACACAAGTAGTACAACATGGGATTAAAATGGATTTAATTGACATTTTTTTTGGTCAACAACCCACACAAAATACTACAATTCTAAAAAAAATCTAAATTTTACGATTAATGAAAAAGTATTCACCCCCTGAATCAATACATGTTAGAAACACATTTTGCGGTGATTACAGCTGATTACAGCAGTTTCTTTCCTGAAAAGCTCCTTGGTCTTTGTAGTTGAATCAGTACTTGAAATTCAATACTTGACTGAGGGACCTTACTAATATTGTTTGTATGGGAGACAGAGGAACCCTGATTATTTCACACAGAGTGAGTCCATGCAACTTATTATGTGATTTGTTAAGCCACATTTTATTCCTGCAGGCTTGACCAAACAAATCGGGTGAATGCAATGACTAGATTTTAGCTATTTAGTTTGTATTAATTTGTAAACCTTTGTATCATTTTCTTTTCACAGACATTATGGATGAAACGGCTGTCTTGGGTGGAAGAAGGAGAGGACCAAAGCGCAGCGTGGTTAGTGTTCATCTTAATTTAATAATAATCAAAAACTGAACACTTCAAATTACAAAACAACAAAAGTGACAACCGAAACAGTTCTATCTGGTGCAGACACACAAAGGCTGAAAACAACCACACACAAACCCCAAAAGAAAACAGGCTACCTAAATATGGTTCCCAATCAGAGACAATGACTAACACCTGCCTCTGATTGAGAACCATATCAGGCCAAACAAGAAACCCAACCTAGAAACACAAAACATAGAATACCCACCCAACTCACGTCCTGACCAACTAAAACAAAGAAATAACACAAGAACTAGGGTCAGAACGTGACAATGGAGTATTTTGTGTAGATCAATGGCAAAAAAAGGCAACTAAATATTTTTCAATCCCACTTTGTAACGCAACAAAACGTGGGGGGAAAAAAATCAAAGTGGGTTAAGACTTATTATATCCACTGTGGATGCGCTTGGGACGATAATACCATCACATTTTTGGGGGTTTTGATCTCTTTACATGCATCAGCAATTAGGCTTTAAGTTCTATACACTGCCTCTACAAGCAAATGGATGGCTACACTCAATCACTATTGAGTATTGAGTTACTTACATTATCGCTAGCCACATCAAGTACATGGAAACCCAATCTAGTCATAACAAATGTCTCGTACTTGAGAGGAAATGTCATGCTGCTTATTTCAGTGGCCAAATATCAAAGCACAGAATGAAAAGTATACTGTCCCCTCAATAAACATCCACCTATCGATCAAGTCTATTCATAACATTGGTGCACGTACAGTGCATTCAGAAAGTATTCAGACTGCTTGACTTGTTCCACATTCTGTTACGTTACAGCCTTATTCTAAAATCGATTTTTTTTTAAATTCCCTCATCAATCTACACACAATACCCCATAATGACATAGCGAAAACAGGTTAGTATACATTTTTTTTTTAAATAAAAAAAACACTCCTGCGTTGTCTTGGCTGTGTGCTTAGGGTCGTTGTCCTGTTGGAAGGTGAACCTTCCCCCCCCAGTCTGAGGTCCTGAGCGCTCTGCAGCAGGTTTTCATCAAGGATACATTACTCCGTTCATCTTTCCCTCGATCCTGACAAGTCTCTCAGTCCCTGAAAAACTTTCCCACAGCACGATGCTGCCACCACCATACTTCACCGTAGCGATGGTGCCAGGTTTCCTCCAGACGTGACGCTTGGCATTCAGGACAAAGAGTTCAATCTTGGTTTCATCAGACCAGAGAATCTTGTTTCTCATGGTCTGAGAGTCCTTTAGGTGCCTTATGGCAAACTCCAAGCGGGCTGTCATGTGCTTTTTACTGAGGAGTGGCTTCCGTCTGGCCACTCTACCATAAAGGTCTGATTGGTGGAACGCTGCAGAGATGGTTGTCCTTCTGGAAGGTTCTCCCATCTCCACAGAAAAACTCTGGAGCTCTGTCAGAGTGGCCATCGGATTCCTGGTCACCTCCCTGAACAAGGCCCTTCTCCCCCGATTCCATAATTTGGCCGGGCGACCAGCTCTAGGAAGAGTCTTGGTGGTTCCAATCTTCTTCCATTTTAAGAATGATGGAGGTCACTGTGTTCTTGGGGACCTTCAATGCTGCAGAAATGTTTTGGTACCCTTACCCAGATCTGTGTCTCGACACAATCCTGTCTCGGAGCTCTACGGAAAATCCATTCGACCTCATGGCTTGGTTTTTTGCACTGACATGCACCGTCAAATGTGAGACCTTAGAAAAACAGATGTGTGCCTTTCCAAATCATGTCCAATCAATTGAATTTACCACAGGTGGACTCCAATCAAGTTGTAGAAACATCTCAAGGATGAACAATGGAAACAGGATGCACCTGAGCTCAAATGTTGAGTCTGATAGCAAAGGCTCTGAATACTAATGTAAATAAGATATTTCTGTTTGATTTATTTTTTATAAATTTGCAAACATTTCTTAAAAACAGTTTTTGCTTCATCATTATGGGGCATTGTGTGTAGCTTGATGAGAAAAAAACATTTATTTAATCCATTAATCCATTAGAATAACGCTGAAACGTAACAAAATGTGGAAAAAGTCAAGGGGTCCGAATACTTTCCGAATGCACTGTAACTATCTTTGTTATTCATTATATGAATGCCAGAATGTTAACAGGGTAGCCCTAACCCTAACCATGCTATATGACATGAGTTTAGATGACAAAGGTTAAATGTCGCTATTTTGTCATATTCTAGTGAGACATGTTATTGGCTCAGCCCCCTGGTTCCATTTGTAAGTTACACTATCCTGTTTTGCTGTAATTGTTGTTGCATCTTCAATTTATTACAACTAATCTTTAGCGCAATCTTTAAAATAAGTGAAACGGCTGAAGGCTTTTAGAAGTGCCACAAAATCAAGATCCTTTTCGAAAAATGTAAAGCGCAAACAAAGTCGAGCTGTCCTCTATAACTCACGGTAGTGGAGTCTGAGGAATGAGCTGAAAAGTCTTTCAGAGGAGAAGAAACTCCTTTTTGGCTTCAAAAATGTACCAGCCTTCATGGCAGATGACTGATGCCTCTTTCCCTCAGTGAAAAGTTGTTACTTACTGGCCTCGGAATCATAACTCATCCAGCCAAGGTGCATTGGAACCTTAATCTTGAGCTTTGATAAAGCACGTCTCGAAGGTATAGGAATCATTCAACTGCTACAGGAACCAATATGAGCACATCGATACATCACAGATTGTTTCAGCGGCGTATCTTCTCAGGCAAATGTAACTCTTGTAATACATATGATTAAAATCCTTTAACTTTACTTGAAGAGAATATACATTCGTACAAAAGGCATTCGTAACATCTTTATGAAACCAGCCTTTAACACCTTTTGTGAGTGTTGCGGTAAAAGGTTTTTAGCACATTTATTCAACATCATTCACGACAAGTTTTCAGAAATAAAAGTCTCTCGGAATAAATCCTTATTTCATTTCAGCATTGTACAATGGAAATTTGATACGGCCACAGTACCCAGCCCTCTGTCACACGCTTCACGTAACAGACTGGGAGCAGCATGGGGTTGGCGGTCAGTGACAGTGTGCATTGTGTGTTTTGCATCCTCTCTTGAGATCTTTCAAGTTGGCAAGATGCCACTGGGTAAACAGCCGTTGGAATTATCAATATTACCCTATTGAATTAGGAACTTTTTTTTGTGACGACATCTGGGACAAGTTGGATCTGAAGCAAATGGAGTGCCTGGCCTACCTGGCCTACAGCGCCTTCTGGTCTGGAGCACCATTCGTAAACTTCATGTTAGGCCTACATGATGTTTTCTGCCAATAACAGCCAGAAACAAGTGCTATAAGGATAACACACGGGTTGGGTTGGGTACTGTGGCTGTGGAACTAAAAATGTCAGTTGTACAATGGATACATGAAGATCTATTTCAGTGTTACTGATAACTTTTCGTTCTGTAATGAAAAAATACTTTTATTTTGAAAAATCCTGATGAAAGATATTGAATAAATGCATTATGGAGGTTGTTATGAATCAACCCATGTTGTACGTCCCCCATCCACACTAGCACCAGAGTCCTTCTGTCTTCTAGTAAGAGCCATAACTACAGGAACATGTCATCACAGTGACATATAACTAAATGTTACCGTCAGTGACATATGTTAGCCTACATTTCAACATTCTGATATGTTTCTGATGAGATAGGTCTGTCGTTGATTATGTGTGAAAAGCCCAGAGTAAAGTTACTGGTTAGTGTCAGGGAACAGTAGTAAGAACACTTGTTTTCACAAGCTTCTAATTGGGCCTTTAGCTTGTACTTGTATTCTCTAGAGCATGTGAAAATGTGATTTATTACTACGATTTATTATACGGTAATGTATCTACTGGGTGCTGGGAATTGCCAGGGACTGGCACGACGTTATCACGATACTTAGGTGCTGATACAGTATGTATTGCGATTCTCACAATTCTGCATGTATTGTGATTTGATGTTCCAAACATATTGCTCACTATATGTCTGCTGCAGAGGGACACGAGAGAGAGAGAGAGAGAGAGAGAGAGACACGAGAGAGAGAGAGAGAGAGAGAGAGCGCGCGTGTGAGAAAACGAGTTCTGATCAGTCAGGGAAATAAAAGTGCTGAAAACATGCTCGCTCACCATTTCAAAAGAAGACGTAGATCAAGCTATAGGATGAAAAATGCAGGCGTTTTGGCACAGGTACAGCCAACTGGTGCTAGCTTACACTACCTACAGTACAGTAGCGTTAGGATGTCTACAGTAGCGTTGGGATTTTTACAAATCGATACTTGGATTCGATTATCGATAAATCATATAATTTCCCCAAAAATATTTTTTATATGTAACTATTGATTTTCTTCCCTCCATCACTAGTATCTACATCATGGTCAATTTCCTGGTAACTTAACGCATTTTGAAACAACGTGATGATGAGCAGTTTCATTTTCCCGGTTGAGGAAGGCTTGATATGTTGATTTGAAGATATACAGTCGGACCAAAATTAATATTAAGTCAGCTTGAGCAGACACAGTGAAGGAGATTTCAACATTTACAAAAGCATCAGATGAAGAGAGCAGACATGGAGAAGTCTGCAACGATACTAAAAACCTGGCTCTGGAAAGCCCTTTCCATTCTATCCCAGCTGTAGATCTATGGCTCAGTGAATATGTGCTGATATGTTGATGGTATTATTACATCAATTATTTGGCGAAGGGGAGGTCAAACCCACACCAGCTTCCTGTTTCCAGAGAGGCGTGCTTTGTGTTTGCCCCGAGGCCACTATTAAGTAGAGCAGGGATCCAAGATTAAATCACACCACTCCTGTCCAACAGAAATACGCTGTTCTCAACCATAGATAGACAACAAGATATTACGAATCATGCCCAAAGCGATTGCCTGAAAACAAAGGCTCAAGTGACCATGCAACCAGACAGTGACCCGTATAATATGTTGTTATACAATACATACGTTTGTGTTCTGTATAACTTCAGCATGCCTATGATTAGCCTGAAATCAATTAGTATGTAAACAAGCCATACGTGGCGATAGAGAGAAACAATCAATGCCATGTACATACCCTCGGAAAGTGTCCAGTGAGCGCAGTCGTGTTGGTTTTGGCTGGGCAGTGTTAACCTCGTCCCCACAACCTTGGGTTTCATCCTGAACAAAAGGTTTCATTTTTGGGGGGGCTACTTTACATTACTTAGGCCTTATACCAAAGTACAAGCCGGTGTAATAACCTGTTATAACCATTTAATAAGCTAGCGAGTACAGTACAAGCAGCTATGACTTACATACTTGTTGCACACTACATAAGTCACACCTGAATAAATAAATACCCTTGAATAATGTAAACAGTACAGTATGTAATGTTTCACTGTTGGCAAAAAACACGATTTTTGTTTGGTTGAAATCCAGTCAAATCATGCTTACTTGATATTATCGCCTCCGCTAGTGTGTAGCAAACCCAAAGTAAACTTGAATTTGCAGTTACAGAGTAGAGAAATGAGTCAGATTGATCCAGTTGGACTTGTATGTCTCTATCCTTCTTTCTAGCCTTGCTGAGTAGTAGTTGGCCGCTACTTCCTTGTTTTGTAAAGAGCAGGCTTGGATTACTCTGGCCTGCTGCCCTCCCAGTTTGAATACCCTGGCTTGTTGGCCTCCATGCAGCAGTTTGGAGGGCCAGAGCAGGAAGACACTAGCACTAATTCTGTATGATGGATCTGACTGCCATCATGAGAGCATATGGGAGATGAAGGCCTCTTCCTCGAGAAGATGAGAGGAGCTATTCATGATCTCCAAAAATACGCAGGAGCCTGTCAGGCTGTCACGTCATGGACCAAGACAAGATGATAGATACAATGCTTGATCTATCACTAATGTAGGTCTGCTGACTCTGCTAACATTTGTATCAATTATCATATTAGTATCTCACAAATGGCTTAGTGACCAGAGTCTGGAGGCTTTCATTCATTTCATATGCCTCTTAAACTTAATAGAAAAAGTGCATGAAAACATTTCAATGCATTTGGTAGATCAAAGCTGAAGTCGAGTTTAGATTCCAGAGGACAATGAATTCTATAAGATAAGTGATGTTTTGGATGTAGAAACGCAATGTGTTGTATAGAGAAACATAAATCCTCATTTGAGATTTGCGTTGTGATAAGTGAATATTACACTTACATCCATTGCATGTTGTGGTCCTCCGTGACAAATGGTCTTGATGAGCTTCGTCGTACAACGCCTCCTGTAGACAGAAAACAAGGAGCTTCAACTGTCACAGCACGTCAGTTTGGCTTCAGATCAAAGCAGACATGTATTTAGAAAGTTCACTGTAAAAATGATTTCAAATACAGTACCTGTACAGGTAGGGAACAAGGACACATAGGAGACTAATAAGTGCCAATAGAAGAGCTGCCACCAACAGAGCTGTACAACAAGATCAAAAGAGGATGAGTCAGTGGAGGGCACATGCGAATAGGAAGCGGGGGAAAGGATCTCCCTTGCAAATTTGGGACATACAAAAAATAATAAAACAGATTTTTTGAAATAATCCTAGTAAATAAAACTATTACAAATAATGAGTTCATAACTGAATAGAGTTTTTAAATGACCCAAATCCTCTCTGACTGAACTGAAGAGAGAAACCAGACAACAACTTCCTGTGTTACATCACTGCCCAGTCTGGATGTCCATGTCAGGAGAGTTATATACCCCTCTATCAAAACAGGATCTGACTAGGGATACGAGGGCTAAATACCACTTCCAGGCCAGCTCAAACGATTTTCTCAGCATTGTCAGTCTCTAAGCTCCCCAGTGGCTTACTGTCACCCAACCAGGTGACCAGGGGATCCCTCAAGAGACAAACCCAGCCCAATATGAAATTCTAAACCAATCCATCACAGAGCAGTCAATCTATGTAATCTAAGGGACAGTAGAGTACAACCCCCCACCCCACCCCACCCCCCCTCAGTGCGCCTGGCACCTACTACCATAACCCGTTCAAAGCCACTTAAATATTTTGTCTTGTCCATTCACCCTCTGAATGGCACACAAACACAATCCATGTCTCAGTTGTCTCAAGGCTTTAAAATCCTTCTTTAACCTGTCTCCTCCCCTTCATCTACACTGATTGAAGTGGATGTCAAAAGTGACATCAAATAAGGGATCCTAGCATTCACCTGGATTCACCTGGTCAGTCTGTGTCATGGAAAAAGCAGGTGTCCTTAATGTTCTGTACACTCAGTGTATGTCAGGGGCCGGGCCACGGAAAGAATAGTGATATTGCCTTCTTGGATAGGTTAATGTGCTAAATTGAAAGATAATAGCCATATAATACACAAATAAATAAATTGGCCAAACAAGTGTCATTGACCTATAGAATATGAAAACAGCTATGTAATTAGAGGACTCAAAGCAGAGGGGACAGGAAATGCCGTGCTCCCTGTTTGTCGCAGAGTGGAAAAACAAACACGGAGCCCGTTTTAATCCTTGGTTGAATACACACGGTGACATCCGCTCTGAACAAAGACTGCGCACGGGATCCCTTCTGAAAAAGACCTTCATGACTCTCAAAACACGGAGAGGGTAAAGTCCTTATCCTCAACATAGAAATGTGATATGAAAGGAAATCATGTCCTGGTTAAAATAATCAAATCGCTTTACATATGTACAGTAGAGTCATCTTCATTGTCAGCTAAATAACTTACAGATTCAGGATCAGTTTCATTTAAACTCAACACTGAAACCGCAACGGACATGGAAATTAGATCCTAAAATGACCTTGAGGCATGTATATTAGTTAGATGAATGCTTGTTAATGGTCACTATACCACAAACCACTCAGGAAGCAATATGGCTTAGATTAACCACGCAGGTGACTTGTGGTCTGGGGTACTGTATGTGCAATACAGTGCTAACAACATTAGAGAGTGGACTTGCATGTCCACTGTAATATTCAATGGTGTTATAGCTCATGAGACCTGGTTACAATTGTCATATACGCAGAGTTACAGGACCGCAACACATTCTCTATCACATATACTGTATTTCAAACATAAATGTACCTCACAGATGCAAGTCACAACTCAGTATAAAGTTAGCTTTTTAAATTACAAAAGGCCAACTCTAACCTGCTCCCTCTGCCTTTCGCTTCTGTTGACGACCAGCCTGTTACTTAAAGTTGAGAGAGCCCTATGGGGCCTGACTATAATCACAGGAGAGTGAAGTAAATGGAAGCTGATCATAATGTGGGGTGATGCAGTCACACTAGTCACATATCTGCCAGATAATGGCTACTTGGCCTTAACAGTCCGATCTACAACACAATCTGCAGTATTGTTAAGAGGAGTGTACATTATAGAGAGAGAAGCTTTCAAAATCCCATTACGGCTTAATCCCTTCACGCTCCCTAATGTATTACCCAGAATCTCTTTCCTGCTCAGAGCACTGACCAAAACAAACAGAAAAGCTTTTATTTTGATCCGTTTTCAAGAACGGCCATCTTATCTAATCGATACGCATCTTGTCCCATGAGAGGAAAGAGGTTTCCTTCTCAACAGAAGTGTACAACACAGCTGATGTCTCTTCTTTGCTGTCTCAATTAGGAACTGTGAGGATCCAATCACAGGCTTAGCCTGACTCCTAGAAGGAGTCACAAGTACATTAGTACTTTCTACTTAAAATGGTATTGTCATTTTGCCTACCACCCACTGTACTCAATAATTGTGATGCCACAAAAAGTATATAAAAATGCAAACAGTCCATATCTTAAATCATCTTATCTGTAAAATAAAATGGCCAAATTTGTCACATTTTCTGTCAAATAATTTTCTAAATCTAGTAGCTATTATCTAGTATATAAAACAATGGTGCTGTTCTAAATGTTTTGTTTTCAAAATTACAGGAAATTGTTTTTGTTAACTCACGGAAATAGATGTTACTTGGACTGACATCCACAGTCTGATAGCAAATGACATTGATGGGATATTCTGACTCTTGGATCCAGACAGAGTAATGGGCAGCTTCTTCATACAACTGACTCCAACTGTATCAACAACAATGCACTCAATAAGGGGAAGACACTCATCATTACATTCATCACCAAAAAGCATGCATTTGATTGTCCTTTTAGTCTGCTGTATCATACATTCACTGGACATTGCTACAGTACACTTGAGTATGAATTTCCCTTTGACCTTAGGGGTAAAATGGTCCTTTCCACGCTATGCCCTCTGAGGTTTCTGCACAGAAATAAATGTAGCTTGTGGGGACACCTAGTGTCTATAAGTCAGTAGTGCAGCCTTCAGCTGTATCCTATACATCTCCGGTTTCAACACCCCAAAATGTACATTACAAGCTCTTAATGATATATCTTGGGGATGACATACTAGCTATCACATGGAGTGTTTTTTTTTTAAGGGATAAAGGAAATCGATAGTGGCTCAGTCTGGTTAGGGACCTCAGCATTGATCTATAGGAAGCCCAAGACTAGACCTCAGCTGAAGAGGAGAAGAGAAACCTGCCCCTGCCTTGTTGTGTGAAACTAGATCCCTTGGAGCACGTTCAAGGGTGAGCCCCAAATGGAATGCTCTGCCCTGACCTCTTGTAAAGGTCTGATTGTTTATAAATATGGCCACCACCTCTTCTTGTAGAACGTCTCTTCTGAGGTTTCCACCAGACATGTTTCTTTGCCAGCTTAATGGCTCTTTCCTATATTATTGGAGTGTCAGCTCCTATTAACCCCAAAAAGGGGCCTCTGATCAATACTCGGCGAGGTAGTTTCAGCAGGAGCATATATGTCTGGCTCAGAAAGCAGGTCAGGATTACATTCCCACCCCAGTAAATAACCGAATGGATTTCAAATGCAATCATTGGAATGCCAATGCAGTATATTCTGCTCTGTGTCAAGACCTGGGAACATTACAGACCTGCAACCTTCAAATATCATGCTTAATTCTTGTATTTTGCTCATTGATGGCAACACTATCTATGGCAATTGTTATGCATTGCCTATGGAGATGCCATTCCAGTCATATGCCTAATTATACGCTCAATATCTATGAATACATTACCTGCAGAGAGTTGTGTTTCTGCCCATTGGTTGTAACTGCAGTGTCAGAGTGAGGACGGTGCTGACCACGACAGATGCATTCTGGGGACCATTTAGAACACTGACCAGGGGCTGGTACAGACACTGCAATGGGGGAGAAAACAGGCTAAGCAGATTCTGAGAAGGCACAGGTTTGTGACGTTTGGTTATGATGTTGCTGTCGAACTCACCGTATAACTTTCTTTGTTTCATACAAATACGGAAGCATGATATGCTATGTCATGTGCACCTTGGACCAGATATACCTAGCATTGTTGCACCTGTGAATGGAGCTAAAATACGCAACTGTCTTTTTTACATTTTTACCTAAATATCGTATTACCTCTCGGAATCTCTCATTGACTTTTTTTTATACCCTTTTCAACCTTGTAGCAGTAATAGACACTGTACCTTGTAGCAGTAATAGACACTGTACCTTGTAGCAGTAATAGACACTGTACCTTGTAGCAGTAATAGACACTGTACCTTGTAGCAGTAATAGACACTGTACCTTGTAGCAGTAATAGACACTGTACCTTGTAGCAGTAATAGACACTGTACCTTGTAGCAGTAATAGACACTGTACCTTGTAGCAGTAATCAGATGTGTAGAGGACATCAACTCCGGTTGGTAGCTGGTTATGGAACGTAAGACATGCCTGGTCTAATTTCAATGCAGGCCGTCCTAAATACAATGGATTCATAACAATATTGATACTGTAATTTTACAATTCCATTTAAAAAGCTTGATCTGAATCTTAAAGATAAAACAGGCTATGTAAGACTGGGCCCAGCGCCACGAGTGGGCAAAACAGTTTTATGTCCCTATATAAAAAAAACTGCAAAAAAACAGGTCAAATGATTGAGTGACAGGTTGGCGCAAAATCTGTATGCCAGCTTCGCTGTGTCAGCATAACGGACAGAGCACGTCGGTGTGTGTAGGGGGGCTATGGAAGGTCACTGGGGTGGTTAGGTATGAATCCTTTGGGTTTCCGTACAAAGAGGGGGAAAAATGCTTCTCATCTGTGGTCGGCTCAGTGAATAACGTGATACGCCTACGCCTGTGATATTTTATTATGATTTATAAGGGCGAGGTCAAGTTTGCCATTGAAGCTGATTCACTCAACTCTGCCTCACCACTACAGAGTTTTGGGTAGGTTCTTAACTAGCTGAAAGAAGAAAGAAAACATGTCTGAACGATTCAGCGAACGCAACAGTCAACTGGTGGAAGCCCTGCGTGACCTTGACCAGTGAGACAGGACTTTCTAGATGTGAAAAATGTGAAACCCCTGCTGGATCGAAGCAAAACAGATTCGGTGGAAGCTGAGTTTAGTGTCGCTCGCCAGTTTTTGCAGACTGAAATCGCCGGCTCCAATGAGGACAAATGCACCCCACTAGATATCCTGCACCGATTCTCTGGGCCTCTCTCCGCTATGCCGACCGTGCTTACTGACACATGGACTGACTTTAGGGGCATCCACAGCTACATGCGAGAACTCATTTTCCACTTTGACAAATGTGTTCAGTCAGCACAGAAGAAACATGCTACACCTGAGGAAAGGTCAACTAATCCAACTGGCATTTGAAGGGGATGTCACAAGAACGTTTTGGAATGGAATGATCGATTTCTCAGGAAGCATGGCTGCATCTCACTGTAGTAGGCTATGTTTTGGTTATTTGGATCTCCATTTTCCGTGTTTGTTTATGGTTAATGTAACTAGCCTAAGTATAGATTGTGTCATGGCTTTTGCGATGAGATATTTAGTTTACTATGCCTACTTGGTACCACTGTTTTGATCCGTTTACATTCATTTGTTCACATTCGCAGTTGTGTCGGTATACTAAGCCACACTGCTATTCATTATTTTGGTTTGGATGCATGATTAACTAGGCAACTACTTTCAGCATTTAGTTAGCATTATTTTTGGTAAGACAGCTGTATGTACGGCTGCATTCACATCGGCTGTTTGCAATAGGTGAATGACCCTGTCTATCCTGCAGCCTATGTTCATTACGAAAACGGCCTTGCTTTAGGATGTAGGGCGCGCTCCATTGGGTTGATACAGCGAAGTGGAGATGGGCTACAGATTTCGCGCCTACCTGTCAATGGTCTCGGAGTCACAGCACTTAAACTTTGTTTATTGTGGTATAGCGTGATATAAGCAGAATTCAATGTAATTCCAATCCAAGTATCCCCCCGAACATTGTGCTCACTCACCAATTTCAACTGCCCCTCTTAGTCACTTTATCCTGGCGCTGGGCCTGCTTAAGACACTATAAATGAGCCTGGCTGACATGCAACCCACGTGACAACACAGCAAGCTGTGACTCACACTCAAGTCAGGGGCATATACAGTGCCTTCGAAAGTATTCAGTCCCCTTGACTTTTTACACATTTTGTTACATTACAGCCTTGTTCTAAAATGGATTTTTAATTTTTTTTTATCCTCAGCTATCTACACACAATACCCCATAATGAAAAAGCGAAAACAGGTTTAGCCAATTTTGTAAATGTGTTACAAATAAATAAATAAACACCTTATTTACACAAATTAAATTGATTGGAAAGGCACACACCTGTCTTTCTAAGATCCCACAGTTGCCAGTGCATGTCAGAGCAAAAACCAAGCCATGAGGACGAAGGAAATGTCTGTAGAACACAGTGTCAATCTTAAATGGAAGATGTTTGGAACCACCAAGACACTTCCTAGAGCTGGCCGCCCAGCCAAACTGAGAAATTGGGGGAGACTGGCCTTGGTCAGGGAGGTGACCAAGAACCTGATGGTCACTCTGACAGAGCTCTAGAGTTCCTCTGTGGAGATGGGAGAATCTTCCAGAAGGACAACCATCCCTGTATCACTTCACCAATCAGGCCTTTATGGTAGAGTAGCCAGACGGAAGCCACTCCTCAGTAAAAGGCACATGACAGCCCGCTTGGAGTTTGCCAAATGGCACCTAAAGACTCTCAGACCATGATGAAACCAAGACTGAACTCTTTGGCCTGAATGGCAAGCATCACGTCTGGAGGAAACCTGGCCCCATCCCTACGGTGAAGCATGGTGGTGGCAGCATCGTGCTGTGGGTGTAATGATGGGGCAGTGAGTCCGAAGCAGGTGCGGGTGAAACATTTGAATAAAACAACAAAACCAAGAACACGACACTAACATAAGGCAGAACGCCGATACACAATAACAATACCAACTGGTGAGTGAACATGGGAGAGTGACATATAAAGGGGAGGAGATGATAAAGGTATTGGAGTCTAGGTGTGAATCATAATGATTAACAGGTGCAAGTAATGATGAGTGCCAGGTGTGCGTAATGATGAATCCCAGGACCGGTGGTTAGTACTCTGGCGACGGCGTACGCCAGAGAGGAGGAGCAGGAGCAGACGTGACAGTGGGGATGTTTTCCAGCGGCAGTGATGGTAGATCAGTCAGGATCAAGGCAAAGATGAATGGAGCAAAGTAAAGAGATATCCTTGATGAAAACCTGCTGCAGAGCAGTCAGGACCTCAGACTGGGGCGAAGGTTCACATTCCAACAGGACAACGACCCTAAGCACACAGTCAAGACAATGCAGGAGTGGCTTCGGGACAAGTCTCTGAATGTCCTTGATTGGCCCCGCCAGAACCTGGACTTGAACCCTATTGAACATCTCTGGAGAGACTTGAAAATAGCTGTGCAGCAATGCTCCCCATTCAACCTGACAGACCTTGAGAGAAACTGCAGAGAAGAATGGGTAGAGACTCCCCAAATACAGGTGTGCCAAGCTTGTAGCGTCATACCCAAGAAGAATCGATGCTGCAATCGCTGCCAAAGGTGCTTCAACAAAGTACTGATTAAAGGGTCTGAATACTTATGTAAATGTGATATTTAACTATATTTTATAACCAGTTTTTGCTTTGTCACTATGGGATATTGTTTGTAGATATGATGGGAATTTTAAAAATATATATATTTTAGAAGCAGGTTGTAACGTAGCAAAATGTGGAAAAAGTCAAGGGGTCTGAATTCTTTCCGAAGTCGTTGTAGAGACTGGTGTTAGGAAGACTAACTGTAAATAACATGCCTATCACAAAGATGACCATGCAGTAAATTAAATGACATGAGTCATAACTGATAACAAAAGACAGTTTGCAAATCCTCTTTCAAATTATATTTATTGTAAAATCTATGCATTTCATTGTACTTTGGATATGGGAAAAAGTTGCTTAAAACATTGATAGGGTGGTACAGTAAATATAGAAAAGTTAACTGAGATAATTTGATGCTACGTTGAAAAAAATGATTTAATATGTAAAAACGTAGAAACTCATTATGGTTACAGTTGGCAATGTGAAGCCACCGTACAGTTGAAGTCGGAAGTTTGCATACACTTAGGTTGTCGTCATTAAAACTCATTTTCAACCACTCCACAAATGTCTTATTAACAAATTATAGTTTTGGCAAGTCAGTTAGGACATCTACTTTGTGCATGCCACAAGTAATTCTACCAACAATTGTTACCAGACAGATTATTTCACTTAAAATTCACTGTATCAGAATTCCAGTGGGTCAAAAGTTGACATACACTAAGTTGACTGTGCCTTTAAACAGCTTGGAAAATTCCAGAAAATTATGGCATGGCTTTAGAAGCTTCTGATAGGCTAATTGACATCATTTGTACCTTTGAATGTATGTCACGGCTGTCGAATGAACTGGACCAAGGTGCAGCGTGGTGAGGGTACATATTCCTTTAATTATTATGCCGCCAACAAAAACAATAATCAATCAAAAAAAACAACCGTGAAGCTAAAGGCTATAGTGCCAACAAACAAAGACAACTACCGACAAAGACAGGTGGGGAAAAGGGCTCCCTAAGTATGGCTCCCAATCAGAGACAACGATAGACAGCTGTCCCTGATTGAGAACCATACCCAGCCAAAACAAAGAAATACAAAACATAGAAAAATGAACATAGAATGCCCACCCAAATCACACCCGGACCAAACCAAAATAGAGACATAGTTCTAAGGTCAGGGCGTGACAATGTATTTCAAAGCATACCTTCAAACTCAGTGCTTCCTTGCTTGACATCATGGGAAAATCAAAAGAAATCAGCCATGACCTCAGGAAAAAATTGTAGACAAGTCTGGTTCATCCTTGGGAGCAATTTCCAAACGCCTGAAGGTACCACGTTCATCTGTACAAACAATAGTACGCAAGTATAAACACCATGAGACCATGCAGCCATCATACCCCTCAGGAAGGAGACGTGTCCCATCTCCTAGAGATGAATGTACTTTGGTGCGAATAGTGCAAATCAATCCCAGAACAACAGCAAAGGACCCTGTGAAGATGCTGGAGGAAACTGGTACAAAAGTATCTATATCCACAGTAAAACGAGTCCTATATCGACATAACCTGAAAGGCCGCTCAGCAAGGAAGTCACTGCTCCAAAACTGCCATAAAAAAGACGGACTACGGTTTACAACTGCACATGGGAACAAAGATCTTACTTTTTGAAGAAATGTCCTCTGGTCTGATGAAACAAAAATAGAACTGTTTGGCCATAATGACCATCGTTATGTTTGAAGGAAAAAGGGGGATGCTTGCAAGCTGAAGAACATTATCCCAACCGTGAAGCACTGGGGTGGCAGCATCATGTTGTGGGGTTGCTTTGCTGCAGGAGGGACTGGTGAAAATTATGTGGATATATTGAAGCAACATCTCAAGACATCAGTCAGGAAGTTAAAGCTTGTTCGCAAATGGGTCTTCCAAATAGACAATGACCCCAAGCATACTTACAAAGTTGTGTCAAAATGGCTTAAGGACAACAAAGTCAAGGTATTGGAGTGGCCTTCACAAAGGCCTGACCTCAATCCTATAGACAATTTGTGGGCAGAACTGAAAAAGCGTGTGCGAGCAAGGAGGCCTACAAACGTGACTCAGTTGCACCAGCTCTGTCAGGAGGAATGGGCCAAAATTCACCCAATGTATTGTGGGAAGCTTGTGGAAGGCTACCCGAAACGTTTGACCCAAGTTAAACTATTTAAAGGCAACGCTACCAAATACTATTTGAGTGTAAGTTAACTTCTGACCCACTGGGAATGTGATGGATGAAATGAAAGCTGAAAAAAAAAATCATTTCACATTCTTAAAATAAACTGGTGATCCTAACTGACCTAAAACAGGGAATATTTACTAGGATTAAATGTCAGACAGAGTGAAAAACTGAGTTTAAATGTATTTGTTTTAGGTGTATGTAAACTTCCAACTTCAACTGTATATACAGCGGTTCGTATAGGAATTGTTTATGACTGTGATTCAGTTCAAATGGATTGAGTTTGCAGTACTTCTATAAATGCATAACGTATGCAGTCCTATACATTCTCTGTTGGACAGCAAAATAAGACCACCTTTAACACCCTTACTCCTGAATTAAAAACACTCACCTGAACACGACTTTGCATCAAGCTTTCCTTCATTTCGTCCAGTTGTAAGAAAGAACACACATAGGATCTGCGTGAGGATTCTTCTAGGCTCCATTTCCTACAACAAAACAATTCCACTGCAACTCATCTTTATGACAGCTACAGATATAAACAGGGTTCAAAGGGCACTATGCATGCATGCGTGTAGAGTTGTCTCGTTTTGTTTGGAGTCTCTTTGGGATCCGATTGAGAGGATAAGACAGCATAAACAGTCACATGCAAAGTTATGCTTATAATGAATTATGAAGAGGACACTCATAGGACATGTTACCCAAAGGTTTTATCCAACCATTTCAAACTCATGCAATATGAACATGAATGTGTGCGCTGTTAGTATGGTAGCCAGTCGTTATTGACACCACCTCCATACTGAGTTAGTTCCTTTAAAAAAAATTGAGATTCCATTGCTGTAAAATCCCAGGGTGTGTCTTACACCCAAAGATACACAGATGAGAGGGAGCCACATTCTAAGACTCATTTTCTTTTTGGGGGGGAAAGAAGAGCTCAAACAGCCCTCAGTACTGCAACTGTAGTCAATACAGGACAAAAATCGAATCGTACTACGCCGGCTCCGAGGCTCGTCAGATGTGGCAGGGCGTGCAAACTATTACAGACTGCAAAGGGAAGCACAACCGAGAGCTGCCCAGTGACACGAGCCTACCAGACGAGCTAAATAACTTCTATGCTCGCTTCGAGGCAAGTAACTCTGAAACATGCATGAGAGCATCAGCTGTTCAGAATGACTGTGTGATCACGCTTTCCACAGTCGACGTGAGTAAGACCTTTAAACAGGTCAAAACTGCCATCATAAAGGAAAACGTCCCTAGCGGGCGGAACAGATATGACAGCTTGTTAGACAAAGGAAAAGGGGCTGGATTTGAGCGAAAGAGCGGGAGACTGGAACAAAGGCGAAGCTGTGCTATCGTAAATACAGTATCTTATGCATTCTAAATTACCGGCCATTTGGAAAAGGAAAATGCAATAAATATTTACTCCGAGCTGCGCTTCAGTAGGTTGGTGGTAGATGGAAGACCGTGTTGCCAAACCGAGTCCTCTGTCCTTTGAAGAATGTCTCTGGTGGTCACTTGGATAAGTTGAAGTAACGTCGTTGTGTGGTAGATGGGATACTCTGTCCGTTCCTTCCTAACCTGCGTTTGCAGCTGCGGTCGCTAACTCAACGGCTAGGAGGTATCACTTCTGTCTTGAATAAGAGTTCAACGTTCATACCATTCGCAACCAAAGCTCATGCTGATGTTGGCTTCGTTCTGTAGTTTTATCTGAACCATTATGACATAGGATCGTCATCCTACCTCATTGGAACAGGAAGTTATGTTGTTGTCAAGGCTTTATATAGGAAGGGAGAAAAGGGGTGTGTGTCATAGTTTACAACCTCTGTCTCTTCACGTGTGCGGGCCACTGAGTGAGCAGCCCTAACTTATGAAAACCCACATCTCACATTTTAGAAGCTAAAATCACATTTCATCCCATCACAAATCATTTAATATTCAAACATTTAAATTGAACAACAATTCCAAGTGAATCTGATAACTCTGATGTATAGACTTTCCACTGTAGAGTTTGTCATCTTATCATTGATGAGAATGTCTCAAATGATAACCGAACTGACATCATATTCAGTACCACCGCATATGTTCAATTGTTCGGATTACCAGAATATAGTTCATTTCCCCCCACATACTGATGTTCCCAGAATCTCTATGTTAACCAAGATTTTTTTTAAATGTAACCTCAGTAGGTTAGAGAAGGGAAAAGGGGGGAAGAAGTATTTATGACTGTCATAAACCTATCCCCCAGGCCAATGTCATGACACTGGTATGGCAATTGCTCGGCCTCCGACAGCAAGACACTACAGAGGGTAGTGCGTATGGCTCAGTACCTCACCGGGGTCAAGCTTCCTGCCATCCAGGACCTCTATACCAGGCGGTGTCAGAGGAAGGCCCTAAAAATTGTCAAAGACTCCAGCCACCATAGTCATAGACTGCTCCCTCTGCTACCGCACGGCAAGCGGTACCGGAGCGCCAAGTCTAGGTCCAAGAAGCTTATAAACAGCTTCTACCCCCAAGTCATAAAACTCCTGAACAGGTAATCAAATGGCTACCCAGACTATTTGCACCCCCCCCCCACGCTGCTGCTACTCTCTGTTATTATCTATGTATAGCCACTTTAATAACCCTACCTGCATGTACATAATTACCTTGACACCGGTACCCCCTGTATAAAGCCCCGCTATTGTTATTTACTGCTGCTCTTTAATTATTTGTTTTTCTTAACTCTTTTTTTGGGGGGGATTTTCTTGAAACTGTAAGTTAACCTGTTGTTTTCAGCGCATGTGACAAATAAAATTTGATTTGATTTGACCCTGCCACCCCCAGCCCAAACCCATCAACCTCAATGTCTAGCCACTCAATGTCCACACATCAACAAACCCTTTGCAGTGCAAACCACAGCAAACCACTGAAGCACCATATTCATTTCCTACACTCATTCAGGCCTTTAACCTTGATCATTTGTCATCTCCCTCTGTTCATTTCCTTAACTAGCTAATTTCCCGAGTGCCCCGTTACAGCTGAGTTCACAGGGTCATCTCACAGTAGGGAAACTCATTAACCTTTGACCCTCATTGTACCCTGACACAGGGACAGAGAACCATGGAATCTCTCTGACATATGGCTCTTAGTGTAGTGTAGACTAAACCATTGAATGTTACACACTGACCTACATTCGTGAATTACATCAATCAGTCATTTTTGTTTAGCGTGAAAGGTGCTGTTTGAGACCATAATCTGTCAATATCCTTTCACAGAGATAACATGGATGCCCTTTTCAAATTTATCACATAATGACTGGCTAGTGAAATGGTGTTGTTATGGGCAACAGTGGAGAGGATTTAAGATTATGGTCATGCCGAAGACCAGCAGTGTGTATTTCTGTTCAGGCTTCTGCATGGACAGCTAGAACAGGACCCCAGCTTGCATTCGAGCTGCTTTTAACTGTGATAGCAGATTGCCTCAGTGCAAGTGAAGCAGGGCCCTCAGTCTCTCTGAGAACAGCCAAAAACCAGTGAGTGAATTTCTTTATATTGTAGCTTCTTTATGTTATGAGCCACATGTATTCTGTCTGGCACACCTGTGAGGCGTACTGTGTTGTTTTCAATAGATAATTAAGCAATTGGAGTTATTGATTGGGCCATATATGAGTATTTGAAAAACAGAATACTGAGTGAGTCTTATAACATGAGATGGCAACTAAAGTCTATATAATGTTTTTTTGCAATAAAACATATTGTCCTGACTGGAACAGAGTCTATACAGCCAGTCATTGAATGAGATGAAGCCCTAGGTTATTGTCTGCCTGTGGTCAATGTGCTGTTCCCCAAATCTGTCAACGCTTCACAGATAGTGATAAAGAAGATTAGCATATTGCTAAGATACCGGTTGATGGCATTCTCCTTTAAAATCGGCTGCTTCGTGGTGACATCTCTTTGCTTTGTCTCCATGTTGGCTCGACACCAAGACCGATCATTTGGAGGCATTGACAAATCCTTTTACAAATACCCTCCTTTTTTAAGTACCTTTCAGAATTAACTTAGTTTAAAGCTCATGTGATAGCACATGTGTAAAGAGCTGTGGAATTCCATTGAAGTGATGAGGAGAAAGCAATGGAGCCTCCCACCATTTTGAAAACCAGGGATGTTTTCAATTAGGGTGACACGTTCAGAATGTTGCAGAAACAAATTCTGTAAAAAAAAAAAAAAAAAAATTAAATCTCCAATTCTACATAAACAGATAATTGTACCGCTTCTACACAACGCATTTCTATCTGACCATTATGAACAGGCCCCAGGAATGCAATGCAACACTAACTCCAGACGGGCTTCTACGCAACCAATCACAGTTTGCATTTGTGCAACTGCCAACCTTCACATAGGCAGCCAGTGACTATTTGCTTTGCTCTTCCCAGGCCAGTAAAATCCAGGGTTTGAGTGAGGAGGAGATGGAGCGTCTACTCCCCTTGCTCCGGAACGCCCAGTGGGTGGTGGTGGGAAGGGACGCCATCTACAAAGAGTTCATCTTCAAAGACTTCAACCAGGTCAGAAAAGCTTGTATATATTCATAAAAGGTGTCTGGGAGTGCTGATCTAGAATCAATTTAATGGCTGTAGGGTATAAAACGCATTTTACTTGATTGTGACAATGAAGACTTGGACGTACAGTGTGATACTTTATCTCACAGGCCTTTGGCTTCATGTCCAGAGTGGCTCTACAAAAGCAGAGAAAATGGACCATCACCCTGAGTGGTTTAATGTGTACAACGAGGTATTTCAATAAGCCCACTAGGATTGCCTGGGGTAAAAGAGGTATAGACAAACCTGTTATCCCTTTCACAACTAGTGATGCTGTCTCTTCATATGTCACTATAGCTTTAACAGGTGTATGTCCATTTGAATAACCGGCGTATGTCCATTTATCAGTAAGATGGCGCCGGAAGAAATGGCAGCAGTTTTACGGGCGCCCATCCAATTGTGCTATTATGTGTCCTTTCGCATTATTTGTAACTTATTTTGTACATAATGTTTCTGCAACCATATCTTACAGCAAGAAAAATGCTGCTGGATATCAGGACAGCAATCACTCACCTTGAATTAGACTAAGATCAACAAGAAGGATGCACAGGACATTCTACGAACACCCGACAAGGCCAACATGCCTGTTATTTGCAAGAGGAAGAGACGCAGGTACAGAGGACACAGAGCGGGATGCCTCGTAAGGATCGCAGAAGGCGAGTGTGAAAGCTGCCATTACGTCAATATTACTTGCCAACGTGCAATCATTGGACAATAAATTAGACGAGGTACGATCACAAATATACTACCAACGGGACATCAAAAACTGTAATATCTATCTTTCACAGAATCGTGGCTGAATGATGACATGGATATTCAGCTAGTGGGATATACGCTGCACTGGCAAGATAGAACAGCACACTCCGGTAAGACGAGGGCGGTCTGTGCATATTTCTAAACAGCTGGTGCACGAAATCTAAGGAAGTCTCTACATTTTGCTCGCCTGAAGTAGAGTATCTTGTGATAAATTGCCGTTTTTAGCTATACTTTTCATGGCTGTTTATTTACCACCACAGACAGATGCTGGCACTAAGACCACACTTAGTCAGCTGTATAAGGAAATAAGCAAACAGGAAACCACTCACCCAGAGGCGGCGCTCCTGGTGGCCGGAGACTTTAATGCAGGGAAACTTAAGTCAGTTTTACCTCATTTCTATCAACATGTTAAATGTGCAACCAGAGGGAAAGAAATTATAGAACACCTGTACTCCACACACAGAGACGCATACAAAGCTCTCCCTCACCCTCCATTTGGTAAATCTGACCACAATTCTATCCTCCTGATTCCTGCTTACAAGCTAAAATTAAAGCAGGAAGCACCAGTGACGCAGTCTATAAAAAAGTGGTCAGATGAAGCAGATGCTAAACTACAGAACTGTTTTGCTATCACAGACTGGAACATGTTCCGGGATTCTTCCGATGGCATTGAGGAGTACACAACATCAGTCACTGACTTTATCAATAAGTGCATCGAGGATGTCGTCCCCACAGTGACTGTACGTACATACCACAATCCATGGATTACAGGCAACATTCGCACTGAGACAAAGGGTAGAGCTGCCGCTTTCAATGTGTGGGACTCTAACCCGGAAGCTTATAAGAAATCCTGCTATGCCCTCCGACATCCCATCAAACAGGCAAAGCGTCAATGCAGGGCTAAGATTGAATCATACTACACCGGCTCCGACGCTTGTCGGATGTGGCAGGGCTTGCAAACTATTACAGACTACAAAGGGAAGCACAGCCGCATGCTGCACAGTGACACGAGCCTACCAGACGAGCTAAATCACTTCTATGCTCGCTTCCAGGCATGCAAGAGAGCATCAGTTATTCCGGACGACTGTGTGATCACGCTCTCCGTAGCCGACGTGAGTAAGACCTTTAAACAGGTCAACATTCACAAGGCTGCGGGGCCAGATGGATTACCAGGGCGTGTGCTCCGGGCATGTGCTAACCAACTGGCAGATGTCTTTACTGACCTTTTCAACATGTCCCTGATTGGTTCTGTAATACCAACATGTTTCAAGCAGACCACCATAGTCCCTGTGCCAAAGAACACGAAGACAACCTGCCTAAATGACTACCGACCGGTGCAGTCACGTCCGTAGCGATGAAGTGATTTGAAAGGCTGGTCATGGCTCACATCAACACCATTATCCTAGAAACCCTAGACCCACACCAATTTGCATTCCGTCCAAACAGATCTACAGATGATGCAATCTCTATTGCACTCCACACTGCCCTTTCCCACCTGGACAAAAGGAACACCTATGTGAGAATGCTATTCATTGACTACAGCTCAGCGTTCAACACCATAGTACCCGCAAAGCTCATCACTAAGCTAAGGATCCTGGGACTAAACACCTCCATCTACAACTGGATCCTGGACTTCCTGACGCGCCGCCCCCAGGTGGTGAGGGTAGGTTGCAACACATCTGCCACACTGATCCTCAACACTGAGCCCCCAGGTGTGTGCTCAGTCCCCTCCTGTACTCCCTGTTCACCCACGACTGCATGGCCAGGCATGACTCCATCTGAGGTTTGTAGTTTTTAAACTCAGCCCCTATGTTGCACGTCTTAAGGCTTCCACTAGATGTCAACCGTCTTTAGAAACTTGTTTGAGGCTTCTACTATGAAGGGGGGCTGAATGAGAGGGGAATGAGTCAGAGGTCTGCCAGCAGCCTCGATCTCAGTCACGCGCATTCACATGAGAGGTAGCTCTCGTTCCCTTGCGTTTCTACAGACAATGGAATTCTCCGGTTGGAACATTATTGAACATTTATGATAACATCCTAAAGATTGATTCTATACATAGTTTGATATGTTTCTACAACCAAACTCCCTAACAAAAGGGGGTATATGGACATAAATGATGAACTTTATCGAACAAATCAAACATTTATTGTGGAACTGGGATTCCTGGGAGTGCATTCTGATGTAGATCATCAAAGGTATGGGAATATTTATAATGCTATTTCTGACTAATGTTGACTGCGCAACATGGCGGTTATTTCTTTTGGCTCTTTTGGGCTCTGAGTATTGTACTCAGATTATGCTTTTTCCATAAAGTTTTTTTGAAATCTGACACAGCAGTTACATTAAGGAGAAGTTTATCTAAAGTCCAATGCATAACACTTGAATTTATCAACATTTATAATGAGTATTTCTGTGTATTGATGTTGCTCTCTGCAAAATCACAGCATGTTTTGGAACTACTGAACAATGTAAAATTTCATTTTTGGATATAAATATGCACTTTATCAAACATAACATAAATGTATTGTGTAACATGAAGTCCTATGAGTGTCATCTGATGAAGATCAAAGGTTAGTGATACATTTAATCTCTATTTGTGCTTTTTGTGACTCCTCTCTTTCGCTGGAAAAATGGCTGGGTTTTTCTGTGACTTGGTGGTGACCTAATAAGCTTTCGCTGTAAAGCATTTTTGAAATCAGACGCTGTGGCTGGATTAACGAGAATTGTATCTTTAAAATGGTACCTAATACTTGTATGTTTGAGAAATTAGATTTATGAGATTTCTGTTTATTTGTATTTGGCGCCCTGCAATTTCATTGGCTGTTGGCGAGGGGTTCCCAGACAGGTTAAGTTTGAAGACTACACAACAGTGGTAGGCCTGATCACCGACAACGACGAGACAGCCTATAGAGGGGTCATAGACCTGGCCGGGTCGTGCCAGAATAACAACCTATCCCTCAACGTAACCAAGACTAAGGAGATGATTGTGGACTACAGGAAAAGGAGGACCGAGCACAACCCCATTCTCATCGACTGGGCTGTAGTGGAGCAAGTTGAGAGCTTCAAGTTCCTTGGTGTCCACATCAACAACAAACTAGAATGGTCCAAACACACCAAGACAGTCTTGAAGAGGGCACGACAAAGCCTATTCCCCCTCAGGAAACTAAAACAATTTGGCATGGGTCCTCAGATCCTCAAAAGGTTCTACAGCTGCAACATCGGGAGCACCCTGATTGGTTGCATCACTGCCTGGTACGGCAATTGCTCGGCCTTCGACCGCAAGGCATTGCAGAGGGTAGTGCGTACGGCCCAGTACATCACTGGGGCTAAGCTGCCTGCCATCCAGGACCTCTACACCAGGCTACACCAAATTGTCAAAGACCCCAGCCACCCCAGTCATAAACTGTTCTCTCTTACTGCATGACAAGCGGTACCGGAGTGTCAAGTTTAGGACAAAAAGGCTTCTCAACAGTTTTTACCCCCAAGCCATAAGACTCCTGAACAGGTAAACTAATGGCTACCCAGACTATTTGCATTGTGTGCCCCCCAAATCAAAATCAAATCAAATTTTATTTGTCACATACACATGGTTAGCAGATGTTAATGCGAGTGTAGCGAAATGCTTGTGCTTCTAGTTCCGACAATGCAGTAATAACGAACAAGTAATCTAACTAACAATTCCCAAAAAACTACTGTCTTATACACAGTGTAAGGGGATAAAGAATATGTACATAAGGATATATGAATGAGTGATGGTACCCCCAACCCCTCTTTTATGCTGCTGCTACTCTGTTTATCATATATGCATAGTCACTTTAGCTATACATTCATGTACATACTACCTCAATTGGCCCGACCAACCAGTGCCGCCGCCCCCCCCGCCCCCCCGCACATCGGCCACCCACCACCTCCTGTTTTACGCTACTGCTACTCTGTTTATCACATGCATATAGTCACCTTAACCGTATCTATATCTATATCACATGCATATAGTCACCTTAACCGTATCTACATACTACCTCTATCAGCCCGACTAACCGGTGCCTGTATATAGCCTCGCTACTGTATATAGCCTCGCTACTGTTATTTTTCACTGTCTTTTTACTGTTTTTATTTCTTTACTTACCCATTGTTCACCAAATACCTTATTTGCACTGTTGGTTAGAGCCTGTAAGTAAGCATTTCACTAAGGTCTCCACCTGCTGTATTTGACGCACGTGACAAATAAACTTTGATTTACCCTGTCTTTCCTGCAGTCTCTTATCCTCTCCACCAGGTCCAGATCGCACACATGACTGGGGGGGCCTCTCCCAGAGAAACATCACTCTGGCTACCTTCATCGACCAAGCATCTGTCCTCTGAGCAACTCATGGCCTTCAGCCATTTCAGTCTATCAGTTCCAGTCATTTCAGTATGTCATTTCAGTGGCAGAACCCAGAGCAGAGGACACCTATTCATCCCGCTCCATACGTTCATTCAGATGACTAACCTGGGACAGGAACAGGAAATGACATCCCAGAATCCCAATGAATGTTTGTTTAATGTTCACGTTCAATTCATAATGTAACATTTAGTAGGTGTGGTGTTACTAGACAGATGTGGAAAGTGGATTTAAGAGCACAAGACCATAAGCCAGTACAAGACCATATGACTATATACAGTGGGGTCTGAAATTGACACCTTTGATAAAGATGAGCAATAATGACAAAAAAAAATAATTCAAATACTGAGCCATATTGTATGCTCCAAAAATTGGGAAATTATATTATTTTATACTAAAATAGATTAGAATAGATTAAAATAGATTTTGTTTAAGAAATAAGACACTTCTACAGTCATGTCAATAATCCTGAAGGAATTGTAAATAAGTGAGAAAGTTGCAGGGGTTCAAAGATCATATCCACAAGACATGCTAACTCCCGTTATTGGTAAAGGTGAGAGGTTAGCATGTCTTGGAGGGTATGATCTTTGACTCTCTAACTTCCTCACTCATTATTCAAGATTCATTCAGCATGACCTGTAATCATGGCAGCATCCACATTAATGCAGAAGTGTTTAGAAACATTCTATTCTTATTTACAATGTAATTCATGACACAATACATTATTTACCATTCAAATAGTCTGAAACCCAACCAAAACAAACTGCAAATGCATCCAAGATTGCAGTCACAAGCTTCATGTAGTCATGTGTGCTAGGAATATGGGACCAAATGCTAAACTTGACTACTTTAATTTATAAGAATCTGTAGGGGTGTCAATAATTTTGACCCTTACCTTTTTGAAGAAAGAGTATTACTTGTTAAACGAAATCTCTGAGCAATTGTAGTAGTATAAATTAATATAATTCCCCACATGTTTGAGCATACAATATTGCTCAGTATTTATTTTATTCAGTCATTATTGCTCATCTTTATCAAGTGTCAATTTCGTAACCCACAGTAAATGAAACATTCCTCTATCCCCAGCTGAGCAGATCAAGTGCTCTAAAATAAAAAGCATCAAAGGTACGTAATATGACTCTAGCTCTGACTACGAACTGTTGTTCATTCGTCATCAGTCTGTCTAGCCTACCATTTGTCTCAAATGGTTTTCCTCTGTCTAGTAAGCGGCAAATAAATGTGTCTGAATAACCAGTGTGTCTTTATTAATTTGTCAAAAGTGGCCTACAGATAAATGGGGCCAGCCACAGAATATTTCACCCCTCCTAGAAATCACAAGATGATAAATATATTCAATCTGATGAAACCTTGTTTATCTAAAAACAACAAATGGAACAGCTGTTGTGGTATTATTGAAAATTGTATGTCGCTTAGCTTCCGGTGTGCTGAAAGTATTTTTAAATCAATTGTTCTGCTGAAAAAAGGAGTGTAGTCAAGGCCAACAAATGCTTTCAAAAGGTGTTTCCTCTGGAGTAATGAAGGATAGCAAACAATTACACAATAGTCAGGGGTGGATGTAGTGATTTAGCAACCTCAGGCAAAAAAATGTTTTAAATTAGTTTTATACAGTATATAAAAAAGATGACTAGTATTATTTTTTAAATTATGCTCAGCTCACGAGATAGCTACAAACCCATGCCACTATATATTTTTTCAAAACATTTAATGTTATTATTTCAAATGAACAACACTTACATGTACGGTATAAAAGAGAACTGGACCTTACTGAACTCGATGTTATGAAGCCAAATCCCTGAGGCTGATCGATACATACAAATATAATCTACATTTCCTTAGAGATACATACATATATTTTTATGGATCTATTCATTGGCGTTACCCAATAGCACTCGTCAATCTAACCTATAAAAGGCATACAGGTAAATGCCTAATGCTGTTACAATTATGCCCATGCAACAACAACAGAAAGGCATGATCTACCATACCTCCTAGAGGGCAAGGTGCTTCGTTCAGATTTTCACAGGCACATTTTGTAAAGCTGACCCAATTCTCACTGTACAAGTTACAGATTATATGGTGGGGTAATCACTAAGCAGCAATTTCTCATGTACTAATACTACCACAATCATTTTCATAAAGGACATGTACATGTTTCTATTGCAATTGAAAATAATCTCCTGGCTATTGAAATGTCACAAAATATTAGTGGATGTTTCCCCATTGACGGCTCCACCGAAAAATAGAAACCACAGGATGAATCCGTCGCCAGGTCTCTGACAACTGTGTGCCTTTTTGAGGGCCACCCTGTCCATTGGTTTTCGTTCGTGCTACATAATCAAGCAGTGGCGCTAGAAAATCAAAAGAACAAACTAGAAACTGCAGCCCTCGGAGACCAGAATTGACCCCCAACAAACTAGTACTTGCCCTGCAGTCAAAAAGAAAGACACAATGGTTGAAGATAAGAAAAAGAAAGACGAGACCATTTGTGATAAAAAAAAAAACAGAAAAAGCAGTGGTCACATAGTCAATGCTTAATGATACACCAGGACGAGGCTAAAAGTCATCATATCATTCTTGTCAGACTATTTCCCTCCTTATGACTCCAGAAAGGGAAAACATCTACGACACAGACATGGAAAGAAAACAACTGATATGTACTTAAAGTTTGACTACAAACACTAACGTGAAAGCACATGGGAAAGATCAAAGGATTTTTGGGGTGTCCTACCAAGTGTACAGTAGGGGTGTGGTTTTTTTTTTGCAAACAGTTTGATCCCAGTAGCATTGCTTTTAAGAACAGTTTGCAGTTTATCAAATGCCATAACAGTTTAGTCTGAAATGTTTAAACCTTACATATGAAAAACCGAGACAGGCTTTTCCTGTCTTCTTTAGCCCTATAACTATGTTACTGGGTGAACAAGCAACACATTTGCATTGAACAGAAACTGAGGTAGATAAAATTAGAAGATAAGTTGATTATTTTAATACAAGAACACAAAATAATTATTAAATCTGAGTTGGAGACTTAAAACAGCCTATAAAAGATGCCGAAATAAGTTGTTTTCCATTCCTTGAGATCAATTCTGTTAAACCATTCGATTCACGGCTAAACCATTGACTCAAATAGAAAGGGGTAATGAATATGTGGTCAAATCAAAGGATTGTAAGTCTCAGATTCTTAACATATTGGCGGTGCACAGTATACTAGGTAGTGTACTACAGCAGCTGGGGTTTCCTGCTGCCTGAATTATTACTGAAACATGCAATTAGCCACAGACGGACGACAATTAGGAATACATGTATATATGCACTGTAGTACAATAAGTGGTTAGGAAAGTATTGTGCTAAATTCAAAAGGAGCTCAAGTCTTAAAAATGACTCAAGTTTGTTGTCCATAGAAATCCATGCAGATATGATTGCTCCTCTATCATTCATTACTATTCATTGGGTCATTATTTATTTCACTAGAAAATTAATGATTTTCAGTGAAAACTGTTACTTGTTGTAGATTATTCGAACAGAGAGATTTAAAATCAGTCATAAGTACCTGGAACATGAGTATTGAGAAGTATATCGTGTTCTGGTAGGGGGCAGTAGAGGGGTTCTCCCTGACTTATGATTGTGGTCTTGCTCTCGACCAAACATTACTTGGAGGCTAAAATGTTCTTCTATGAAAACATTTTTTATCTAGAGTATTTTCAATCACCACTTTAGAACGAGACAATTATGCGAGAGAGACAGCAGGATATTGTAAATTACAGAGTTCATAGCATCTAACTGAAGCAGAAAATCTTGAGACAGAACAGACATTGAAATTACCACTTGAATTAAACCGTCGTCAAGTGCTCTATAGAATTGAAAAAAAACTAATTTATATTACATTTTTTTAAAATGTTCTCTCAAAACCATACATAACTTTATCTGAATGGCTTGAGCTGCTATTCTACATATTTTACATGTGCTTTCACTTTCCATATATTTGAAAAATGCCTCGGTAGCTAAAAACAATGGCTTGTGCTTCTGAAGATATCTGAAAAAGGGTGTGTGGATAGATTAAAGGTGGGCAAGATAAGGCAACTGTTGAGTGATTCAATTGGTGGACCAGAGGTGAAGCAGGCTGGTAAGCAGGGCTGTGTTCATTAGGCACCAAACAGAAGGAAACACTAAAACAGGGAGGAACTACTTGAACTTGTCTAACAATAAACACTTATTTTCTTTTTCCGGTGCAAAACGTTTTACAACGCTTTCCATTGCGTGCCCTAATGAATATGACCCAGGTGTGTGTCCAGGCCACAGCCAAACTACTCAGTGGGCCTTGCCGTTGCTGTTGCCATTTATATGGGTCTTCTGGGGCTGAGAGGACCTTGGCTCCTCTGTGCTGTAGAGGCAGTCCAGGAAACCGCAGGAGATCTCTGTCACCATGGATCTGTCAGGGATGGACTGGGCCATGCCATAGATCGCTCCCTAGAACATGAACATTTATGAATGTAGAGCCATGTATCCAATAAGTTTGCAAATTAAAATATAAAACAAATATGTTTGCAAGCGAAGCCACTTTAGAGAACAATTTATTTTTTATTTTTTATTATTCTCTCATTTTAAGTGTGAATATTAAATCTCCAAAAAGAATCTTATACAATTGATATTTTCTATTAGAGCATTGGTGCACTGCTGGGAAGTTTATTCCAGGTAATGGAGTCAGCATTAACACTCACCATTCCAGTGGTCTTCTCATTGGGGTTCTTCAAAATGAGAGCCACCTGCTCTTTGACCTCACTGATGAACTGTTCGGCCACACCTTCCTGTGTGTGCAGCACTGTACAACAGATATGGATGCTGCGGTGGGACAGAGAGAATGTTGTTTAAAGAGACACAAAAGTACTTAAAACATTACTCAAAATGGTGCCCGGGGTAGGGCTGCATGATTAATCAAATTCCGATCCAAATTGCGATATTGAAATGTGCATATCTCAAGAGGCTGTGATTTCTCTCCTTTCTTTGACACTAGACTACCGTACCTACTCCGATGAGATTCGCTAGACTCCGTTCATTCCCTCTACATGCGCAGAGGATGCTGACCAATCACAAGAGACCTCTCTCGCTCTCTGCATGGCATGCAGAATTGGGCTACTTTGAAAACGAGGTCACGGGTGAAAATGTATTGGTCGCGGGTTTGCAGATTTTTGGGCTACTTCTAAATTGTACCGTGGCCGCCATTGCATTTCTCTTAAAAATATATACATTTCACTGTGACCTGCTACTGATGACTATCAGGCAGTGAGGCAGGCTGTTGCTGAGTGAGTGAGTGAGTGAGTGAGTGAGTGAGTGAGTGAGTGAGTGAGTGAGTGAGTGAGTGAGTGAGTGAGTGAGTGAGTGAGTGAGTGAGTGGGAGGACTGGTGGGGTGTGTGTGTGTTCAGCACAGTCAACACTGTTGAGATAGCGCTGCAGCAGGCAGTCATGACAAGTGATGTGAGAACAAACTAGCACTAGCTAGCTACATCCTTTTCCCTCATAACTCGTTTGTTGTGTCCTGACCGCCGCCAGTCTTACCAATCATTACTAGAGCCAACACAGCAAATAATTGTCTAACAGTTACAGAGAGAGACAGAGAGGATCGAACAATGTGCTTTCTTTCTGGGTATGTAGACAGGGCACAAAATGAAGGCCGTCCTGGGGACGCACAAAAAAATAAAATGTCTGGGACAGTTCAGACAGATTCAAAATTCATAGAACATACTGTACATGAATATATATATGATTTATTCACATTAGAACGGCAGCAATGCACACAAGGCAGTAGGCTATGCGCAAATGTTCCAAAATTAAATTAGCGGGAACACACCGTTCTAAAAAGCTAACTGCACATGCGAGAGGTTTCATGAGACAGATGGAAATATCCATTTGAAATTTTGAACGAGGGGAGATCTAAAGATGCAACAAATAGCATGGGTTGCTAATATGACTAGGATTGTGTCTTCGCCTGCTGGACAATGAAAATAAGTTTTGAAACAAGACATGCCTCAAAAATGACATAAAACCTCCAGGTTTATGGTTGCCTCTACTCAGACTGCAAGGTGGGTAGGGTGCAGCAGGCACTGGCCTTTCTCACGTGACAATAATACATTACCAAACATTTAATCCCACCCATCAACCTCAGGCCATCCCACCTATCACAGTAGACCATCCTCGTTTGGTTTCCACGTGACATTTTTTCAATTGTGATGTTTTACATTAATTATTAACCTTTCTAATCGCATAGTATCCACAGATTGTGAGCGAAAAGATGAAAGTGTTTAGTATGAGTATTATTATATTATTGATCGACTATGGCTTTCCAGAATCGCCCAATACTGCTATTTGTAAGGTTAGTTTTGTGATTCGTTTTTAAACCATTCCTGAACCTGTGACCAGAAACACACTTTATAGGGGCAATGCCAGAATAAATGATCCGGGCTCTTCACAGCAAAAGAAGTCAAGGGGTCTGAATACATTCCGAAGGCACTATGCCTTTTTCCACATTTTACAGCCTAATTCTAAAATGAGATTAAAAATATATTTTTCTCAGAAATCTACACACAATAATCCATAATGACAAAGCAAAAAAAAAAAGTTTAGAAATTTTTGCAAATTTAGTAAAAATAAATAAATAAAAACTAGCTTTACATAACATTTCAGACCCTTTGCTATGAGACTCAACATTGAGCTCAGGTGAATCCTGTTTCCATTGATCATCCATGAGATGTTTCTACAACTTGATTGGAGTCCACCTATGGTAAATTCAATTGATTGGACATGATTTGGAAAGGCACACACCTGTCTATATAAGGTCCCACAGTTGACAGGGCATGTCAGAGCAAAAATCAAGTCACGAGGTCGAAGGAATTATCCGTAGAGCTCCGAGACAGGATTGTGTCGAGACACAGATCTGGGGAAGGGTACCAAAACATTTCTGCAGCATTGAAGGATCCCAAGAACACAGTGGTCTCCATCATTCTTAAATGGAAGAAGATTGGAACCGCCAAGACTCTTCCTAGAGCTGGCCACCCTGCTTTATACATTTTTGCTATGCTGTAATAAAGGCTTTACACTCCCCCCCCATTAAAACAGCCTCTCTGCTATTACCTAATTCATTTAGTGTCGTTTACACTGTCCAAATAGTTTTTCTGCAGTGCGTAGTATGCAGTAGGAGTTGTATTGTATAACGAGCTTCACACTTATTTTTTTAATTCAGGGCTCATACATAGCCTATGCATATGCTTGAATATGTGTATGGGTGTTTTGAATTAATCATCACCTTAGAAAGCGCTGTTCATTTCAATTCATTGTTAGGCTTTGAAACAACATCCACAACGACCATGTTTGACTCCGTTTCAACCTGTTGTTGAACTTCTTTCTTCAAATTGATCAATGACAGTGAGGTGAGTTTTAAAAGCACAATACTGTTTTGATTAGTGTTTGTTTGAATTGCGTTAATGTCAGAGTGGTTAGAAGGACAATAGAGCCCCTGAGTACCAGGCCATTGGCGAGTTGGGTACTCTCAACACATGTCCTGATTGCATAAGAGGAGATTACATGACTCAACGGTCACGTGGAATTTAACCGACTCATGACTCATAACTGCTGGTGTGGCGGTAATACGGTAACAGCCCTAAGTGCATATAGTTTATTTGATTAAAACACATAGGATGTTTCTATATATGGAAAAACACACATTTTCTTTAAAAACAACAGATGACTGACTCTTGGTCGACCAATGATTTTCTTTGTCGGGGACAGCCCTAATGGAGTAAAAAGTACATACATTTTCTTTAGGAATGTAGTGGAGTAAAGGTTGTAAAAATATATATAAATAGTAAATTACAGATACCCCCAAAAAAACTACTTAAGTAGTACTTCAAAGTATTTTTACTTAAGTAGTTTACACCACTGAAGAAAAAAAGTGCTCGACAGCAGCAAAAGCCCCTCAGCCACCTACCGTAAACAGGCATTGATTGCCTATGCGTTTTCAAGTGTAACGTCCTACATAAAATAAACATCCCGCAGGCTATCCCTGAGGCTATCCCCTAGCCAAAGGCATGGTTCCTATTTACACATTCCGCAAAGACAGCTCCAAGAAGATGATAAACAAGCTGGACAGGAGATACAAGAATCCTACACTCTACAACAAAAATAAGGGAGAAGTTGAAACATGTCACATTGATTTACTGGACCAGACTCCAATGTTTTGGACAGGATTCACCTTGCCATCGGTAGGCTACGTGTTATATGTTTAAGGCACTTTGACATTTGATAAGCCTACATATACATAATTACACAATCACAAGCTTCCTATTGATCGGCAGCCTACGGTTAATTTAGGTTATTTAAGAAAGCAATGGTAAAATAGGAACTCCTCATTCATTCACGAATAAGTGCTGTGCTTACAGCGCACTATATTTGGATGACCACGTTAAACATTTACGTTTGTTAATATGTAGGTGGAATAATCCTATCTAGCCTATTACAACGTTGGAAAATATTTGTTTCATTTGCTTGTGTATTCATTCACACGAACTCATGTTAGAAGTGATGTTCTCCACCCCGACAATTGTTTTAACTATGTCTGATGGAATTACCAAGCTTTCACCCAAGTGTTCGCAATATCCGGCCCAAAGAAATCGCAATTAGATATTTTGTCCACATCGTGACTTTGTTTTCTGGTATTACCTCAGCATACAGTGCATAGTTAATATTCTATGAAAAAAGGTATACATTATAATTGATAAGTATGACAATTTCAAAGATGTGAAAAAAGTTTAGGGAAACATACCTGGATGGATACTGTAGCGTGTTGAGATTCCAACCCTTTGACGTCAGTGCATTGGATAAACGGAAAATGTCGAAGACGTCAGAGCCTATTGCCACCACGGACACTTCAGGGTCTCCAAACACAAACACTCCATTTATCTTACGGATTCTATCCAGAAATAAACAAAATCAACACACCTCAAATATTTATCCTATCCAAAAACATTGATCTCAATTTGCTTACAAAGAGCTCTTAGAAACAGTGAAATCTAACAATATTCTGGGCCTGTTGTAAATTAAAAGATGGTTTATGAACCAACAGAATGCGAATCAAACAAGCAAACTTGATGAAATAAAAACAACCATAATGTTTCTGATTGTACCTATAAAAGTTTCGATTTACCACATATCCAAATCTGGTTAAAACCTCCACAGGATCGGTGTCCCGACCTTGGGACGGTAGAGTTAATGTAGGCTAATGCAATTAGCATGAGGTTGTAAGTAACAAGAACATTTCCAAGGACATAGACATAACTGAAATTGGCAGAAAGCTTAAATTATTGTTAATTTAACTGCATTGTCCAATTTTCAGTGGCAATTACAATGAAATAATATCATGCTATTGTTTGAGGAGAGTGTACAGCTATGAACTTGAAAATGTATTAATAAACCAATTAGGCACATTGGGCAGTCTTGATACAAAATTATGAACAGAAATGCAATGCTTCATTAGATCAGTCTAAAACTTTGCATGTACAGTGCTGCCACCTAGTGGCCAAAATCTAAATTGCGACTGGGATGGAATAATGCATTATGGCCTTTCTCTTGCATTTCAATGATCATAGTACAAACAAACCATTTTTTTTCTTTTGTATTATCTTTTACCAGATCTAATGTGTTATATTCTCCTACATTCATTTCACATTTCCCCAAAATTCAAAGTGTTTCCTTTCAAAATGTTATCAAGAATATGCAAATCCTTGCTTCAGGTCTTAAGCTACAGGCAGTTAGATTTGGGTATGTCATTTTAGGCGATCCTTAAGAGGTTTTTTAACAGAGAAAGCCAAAAATCAAGGCCTATAATGTCTACAGTAAAAGATGGGTCTCTTACTCTGTCTTGATAGTTCGTGCAGTGTCAATGATCTTCTTAGTAGTCTTTATGTAGCCATCCTCTCCCATGTACATCATGGTGGCCCAGCACGCTGCGATGATACCGCCTGGCCGAGAACCTGCCACTGATGGGGATGCATAGATGCCCCCCTGCCAGTCTGGAGCCACAAAGTACTGGTAATGCCTGTACTGTTTGTCACTATACAGGATCACTGATGAACCTTTGGGGGCAAAGCCGTACTGGAGTAGAGGTAGATCAAAAAAACCTATCAATTAGTCAACAACAACCAGTCAACAAAACAACCCAAAAAAACGAGATGTTTATGAAACAATGAGCATCTTATGATTGAAAAGCAAGAGGGAGAAAAATGTTAGGTAAGACTGTCTGAGATCCACACCCTGTTCTTACCTTGTGTGTGTCTGCAGAGATGCTGGTCACACCCTTTACCCTGAAGTCAAAGGGAGCCAGTGGGTAATTGGCTTTGGCCATGAAAACTATTAGAAACCCTCCCAAACAAGCATCCACATGCAGAGGGAGGTTGTACTTTACAGCCAGCTGAAAAACACCATGTGTGATGGATTAGGTCATTTCAGGTAAAGTACTATGCAACAAGATTGTTACTACACAGGTACACAAGCAACTTCATGTATGAATTACCGGTTTTTAAAATGAATTTTCCCATGACTTAGTATGAGAAGTAGATAACAAAGAGACGCTTTACCTTTCCTACTTCCTCAATAGGATCAATGATTCCATGGGGGAACTGGGGTGCGGAGCATACCAGCATGGCTGTGTTCTTGTTGATGGCTCGCCTCATAGCCTATACAAAACAACTAGGAGTTATCAGGAGTTAAAAGGAATTGTGATATTGCTTTAAGACAAATGATTATGGCGATGATAAGTCTCATCCACCCTCACTAAGAACCAGTCATTCTAATGTCATTGTTGCCACCATGTTTTTCGTAGGCCCGGGACAACACCAGTATTGCGATACTGGCAAGGAAACAAAACATGAAGCAGATTTAACTTCTTTAGGAAAACAGCTCTAATTCTGGAAACAAACATCATTACGTTGTCATCCAGAGTGACATTAATTTATTTTTCCAAGCTACGTCACACAATATTTTAGGTTTGCAGTTTTTTTTAAAGGACCAAAGAGTTCATTCTTGCCATGGAAAAAAGAGAGATGGAAAAAAAAAAAGAAAAAAAAAGAATAGGGCTGTGACGATACCTGTAACTATTGTCATGTCTGAAATTGTCATCTTAAAACAGTCCAAAACAGAGGAAGAGTTCCCCAGTCAGTCACGGCAGTGACAGTCATTAGTTAAAGTAGTGTCACGTTGCAAGACAACACACCGTATTCTTGTTACCTAAAGTAGGCTGGGGTCAAGGCTACCAGTTACAATTGGGAATTTGTAAACCAACCAACCTACATTTACTCTGACCTTCTGTGTATGCAGACCTTTTGTTTATTGAGCACGGACTGACTTTCCAGTCAAGTTATTATTTGGACTAACCATTAGTATAGGAACAAAATAAATATTTGCACCTTAACATCCACTTTCAAGGTCTTCTTGTCCAGGGGGATGTGAACAAGCTTCATTCCAAAGTAGTTTGCTGCTTTGTCAAAGGCTGCATGAACACTGACTGGTGCGACACTGCAAAATTAGGGGAGGAAATACAGCACAGATTATTCCCTGTACTGTATAAAAATGCATTTCACAGGCGATATAACCCGTATATAGAGCCACAATCACCATTTTATGAGACAGCAAACATTGAGAATGCAAATCAAGCTTGTTCTGAGACCAACTCAAATTTGATTAGTCACATGAGCCGAATACAACAGGTGTAGGTAGACCTTACAGTGAAAAGCTTACTAACGAGCCCCTAATCAACAATGCAGATTCAAAACATTTAAGTTAAGAATAAGAGATAAAAGTAACAAGTAATTAAAGAGCAGCAGCAAAATAACAATAGCGAGACTATACAGTTGAAGTCGGAAGTTTACATACACTTAGGTTGGAGTCATTAAACCTTGTTTTTCAACCACTCCACAGATATCTTGTAAACAAACTATAGTTTTGGCAAGTCGGTTAGCACATCTACTTTGTGCATGACAAGTCATTTTTCCAACAATTCTTTACATACAGATTATTTCATGATATCACAATTCCAGTGGGTCAGAAGTTTACATACAGTAAGTTGACTGAACCTTTAAACAGCTTGGAAAATTCCAGAAAATTATGTCATGGTATTAGAAGCTTCTGATAGGCTTATTGACATCATTTGAGTCAATTGGAGGTGTACCCGTTGATGTATTTCATGGTCTACCTTCAAACTCAGTGCCTCTTTGCTTGACATTATGGGAAAATCAAAAGAAAATCAGCCAAGACCTCAGTAAACAAATTGTAGACCTCCGGTTCATCCTTGGGAGCAATTTCCAAACGCCTGAAGGTACCACGTTTATCTGTACAAACAATAGTACGCAAGTATAAACATCATGGGACCACGCAGCCGTCAAACCGCTCATGAAGGAGACGCGGTCGGGTCTCTTAGAAATTAACGTACTGTGGTGCGAAAAGTGCAAATCAATCCAAGAACAGCAAAGGACCTTGTGAAGATGCTGGAAGAAAAAGGTACAAAAGTATCTATATCCACAGTAAAACAAGTCCTATAGCGACATAACCTGAAAGGCCACTCAGCAAGGAAGAAGCCATCGCTCCAAAACCCCCATAAAAAAAGCCAGACTACGGTTTGCAACTGCACATGGGGACAAAGATCGTACTTTTTGGAGAAATGTCCTCTGGTCTGATGAAACAAAAATAGAATTGTTTGGCCAAAATGACCATCGTTATGTTTGGAGGAAAAAGGGGGATGCTTGCAAGCCAAAGAACACCATCCCAACTGTAAAGCACGGGGGTGGCAGCATCATGTTGTGGGGGTGCTTTGCTGCAGGAGGGACGGGTATACTTCACAAAATAGATGGCATCATGAGGCAGGAAAATTATGTGGATATCTTGAAGCAACATCTCAAGACATCAGTCAGGAAGTTCAAGTTTGGTCGCAAATGGGTCTTCCAAATGGACAATGACCCCAAGCATACTTACAAAGTTGTGGCAAAATGGCTTAAGGACAACAAAGTCAAGGTATTGGCAAGGCCATCACAAAACCCTGACCTCAATCCACTTAGAAAATGTGTGGGCAGAACTGAAAAGCGTGTGCGAGCAAGGAGGCCTACAAACCTGACACAGCTACACCAGCGCTGTCCAGAGGAATGGGCCAAAATTCACGCAACTCATTGTGAGAAGCTTGTGGAAGGCTACCCGAAAAGTTTGACCCAAGTTAAACAATTTAAAAGGCAATGCTACCAAATACTAATTGAGTGTATGCAAACTTCTGACCCACGGACTGTGATGAAAGAAATAAAAGCTGAAATAAATCATTCTCTACTATTATTCTGACATTTCACATTAAAATAAAGTGGTGATCCTAACTGACCTAAGACAGGGTATTTTTACTAAGATTAAATGTTAGGAATTGTGAAAAACTGAGTTTATATGTATTTGGCTAAGGTGTACGTAAACTTCCGACTTCAACTGTATACAGGGGGTACTGATACAGGGTCAATGTGCGGCGGCGCCGGTTATTTACGGTAGAATGTACATGTAGGTAGAGTTATTAAAGTGACTATGCATAGATAACAACAGAGAGTAGCAGTGGTGTAAAGAGGGGGTGAGGGGCCACAGCAAATAGTCTGGGTAGCCATTTGACTAGATGTTCAGGAGTCTTATGGCTTGGGGGTAGAAGCTGTTTAGAAGCCTCTTGGACCTAGACTTGGCGCTCCGGTACCGCATGCCGTGCGGTAGCAGAGAGAACAGTCTATGACTATGGTGGCTGGAGTCTTCGACAATTTTTAGGGCCTTCCTCTGACACCGCCTGGTATAGAGGTCCTGGATGGCAGGAAGCTTGGCCCCAGTGATGTACTGGCCCGTTCGCACTACCCTCTGTAGTGCCTTGCGGTCAGAGGCCGAGCAGTTGCCATACCAGGCGGTGATGCAACCTGTCAGGATGCTCTTGATGGTGCAGCTGTAGAACCTTTTGAGGATCTGAGGACCCATGCAAAATATTTTCAGTCTCCTAAGGGGGAATAGGTTTTGTCTTGGTGTGCCTGTCTTCCGTGTGCTTGGACCATGTTAGTTTGTTGGTGATGTGGACACCAAGGAACTTGAAGCTCTCAACCTGATCCACTGCAGCCCAGTCGATGAGAATGGGGGCGTGCACGGTCCTCTTTTTCCTGTAGTCCACAATCATCTCCTTTGTCTTGTTCACGTTGAGGGAGAGGTTGTTGTCCAGGCACTACACGGCCAGGTCTCTGACTCCTCCCTATAGGCTGGTCTCATCGTTGTCGGTAATCAGGCCTACCACTGTTGTGTCATCAGCAAACTTATTGATGGTGTTGGAGTTGTGTCTGGCCATGCAGTCATGAGCGAACAGGGAGTACATGAGTGGACTGAGCCTGCACCCCTGTGGGGCCCCAGTGTTGAGGATCAGCGTAGCGGATGTGTTGTTACCTACCCTTACCACCTGGGGAGCAGCCCATCTGAAAGTCCAGGTTCCAGTTGCAGAGGGAGGTGTTTAATCCCAGGGACCTGAGCTTTGAGGGCACTATGGCGTTGAACGCTGAGCTGTAGTCAATGAAAAGCATTCTCACATAGGTGTTCCTTTTGTCCAGGTGGGAAAGGAAGGTGTGGCGTGCAATGTAGATTGTATCAACTGTGGATCTGTTGGGGCGGTATGCAAATTGGAGTGGGTCTAGGGTTTCTGGGATGATGGTGTTGATGTGAGCCATGACCAGCCTTTCAAAGCACTTCATGGCTACAGACGTGAGTGTAGTGAGTGTAGTGAGGTAGTCGTTTAGGCAGGGACTATGGTGGTCTGCTTGAAACATGTTGGTATTACAGACTCGAACAGGGAGAAGTTGAAAATGTCAGTGAAGACACTTGCCAGTTGGTCAGCACATGCTCACAGTACACATCCTGGTAATCCGTCTGGCCCTGTGGTCCTTTTGAATGTTGACCTGTTTAAAGGTCTTCCTCACATCGGCTGCATAGAGCGTGATCACACAGTCTTCTGGAACAGCTGGTGCTCTCATGCATGCTACAGTGTTATTTGCCTCGAAGCGAGCATAGAAGTAGTTTAGCTCATGTAATCATTATATAAAGTGCCATTGTTTAAAGTGACTAGTGATACATTTATTACATCAAATTATTAAAGTGGCTAGAGATTTGAGTCAGCATGTTGGCAGCAGCCACTCAATGTTAGTGATGGCAGTTTTCCAGTCTCTATCTCAAGGCCATCAGACTGTTAAACAGCTTCTCGGTCCCAGCTTTGAAGTACTTGTACTGCCCTCGCCTTCTGGATGATAGTGGGGTGAACTGGCAGTGGCAGTGTCCTTGATAATATTTTTGGCCTTCCTGTGACATCGGGTGATGTTGGTGCCCTGGAGGGCAGGTTGTTTGCCCCATGGTGATGCATTGTGCAGACCGCACTACCCTCTGGAGAGCCTTACGGTTGAGGGCGGAGCAGTTGCCGTGCCAGGCGGTGATACATCACGACAGGATGCTCTCGATTGTGCATCTGTAAATGTTTGTGGAGGGTTTTTGGTGACAAGCCAAATTTCTTCAGCCTCCTAAGATTGAAGAGGTGCTGTTGAGCCTTCTTCACAACACAGTCTGTGTGGGTGGACCATTTCAATTTGTCCGTGATGTGTATGCCGAGGAACTTAAAAACTTTCCACCTTCTCCACTACTGTACAGTCAATGTGGATAGGGGGGTGCTCCCTCTGCTGTTTCCTGATGTCCACAATCATCTCCTTTGTTTTGTTGACGTTGAGTGTGAGGTTATTTTCCTGACACCACACTCCGAGGGCCCTCACCTCGTCCCCGTAGGCCATCTCGTCGTTGTTGGTAATCAAGCCTACCACTGTAGTGTCGTCTGCAAACTTGATGATTGATTTGGAGGCGTGCTTGGCCACGCAGTCATGGATGAACAGGGAGTACAGGAGAGGGCTGAGAACACACCCTTGTCGGGCCCCAGTGTTGAGGATCAGCAGGGTGGAGATGTTTCCTACCCTCACCACCTGGGGGTGGTTCATCAGAAAGTCCAGGACCCAGTTGCACAGGGCGGGGTCAAGACCCAGGGTCTCGAGCTTAATGACGAGTTGAGGGTACTATGGTATTAAATGCTGAGCTGTAGTCAATAAACAGCATTCTTACATAGGTATTCCTCTTGTGTCGTGGTCAGATGTGTCGAAAGGAGGGCGGGAGAGGACTTTGTATGCATCGCAGAAGTTAGAGTAGCAATGACCCAGAATGCTGCCAGCTCGAGTCGCGCAATCGACATGCTGATAAAATTTAGGGAGCCTTGATTTCAGATTAGTTTAGTTAAAATCCCCAGCTTCAATAAATGCAGACTCAGGATATATGGTTTCCAGTTTACATAGAGTCCAGTGAAGTTCTTTCAGGGCGTCGAGGTATCTGCTTGGGGGGGGATATACACGGCTGTGGTTATAATCGAAGAGAATTCTCTTGGTTGATAATGCGGTCGGCATTTGATTGTAAGGAATTCTAGGTCAGGTGAACAAAAGGACTTGAGTTCCTGTATGTTGTTATGATCACACTATGAGTTGAATCATAAGGCATACACCCCCATCCTTCTTCTTACCATAGAGTTGTTTGTTTCTGTCGGCGCGATACGTGAAGAAACCGGATGGCTGTACTGACTCTGATAACATATCCTGAGTGAGCAATGTTTCTGTGAAAGAGAGAATGTTACAATCTCTGATGTCTCTCTGGAGGGCCACCCTTGCTCAAATTTCGTCTACCTTGTTGTCAAGAGACTGGACATTGGCGAGTAGTATACTCAGAAGAGGTGAGTCCGTCTACAGAGCCTGACCAGAAGACCGCTCCGTCTGCCCCTTCTGTGGCGCCGTTGTTTTGGGTCGCCTACTGGGATCAGATCCATTGTTCTGGGTGGTGGTCCGAACAGATGATCCACTTCGGGAAAGTCGTATTCCTGGTCGTAATGTTGGTAAGTTGACGTTGCTCTTATAGCCAATAGTTATTCCGGCTGTATGTAATAATACTTAAGATTTCCTGGGGTAACAATGTAAGAAATAATACATAATACTTATTGATGAAGCCAATGACTGATGGTGTACTCCTCAATGCCATCGAAGGAATCCCGGAACATATTCCAGTCTGTGCTAGCAAAACAGTCCTGTAGCTTAGCATCTGCTTCCTCTGACCACTTTTTTATTGATCTCATCACTGGTGCTTCCTGCTTTAATTTTTGCTTGTAAGCAGGAATCAGGAGGATAGAATTGTGGTCTGATTTGCCAAATGGAGGGCGAGGGAGAGCTTTGTATGCGCTGTGTTTGTGGAGTATAGGTGGTCCAGAGTTATTTTTCCTCTGGTTGCACATTTAACATACTGACAGAAATTTGGTAAAACTGATTTAAGTTTCCCTGCATTAAATTCCCCAGCTACTAGGAGTGCCGCCTCTCTGTGAGCATGGTCTTGTTTGCTTATGGCGGAATACAGCTCATTCCATGCTGCCTTATTGCCAGCCTCTGACTGTGGTGGTATGTAAAACAGCTACAAACTCTCCCGATAGGTAGTGTGGTCTACAGCTTATCATGAGATACTCTACCTCAGGCGAGCAATATCTTGAGACTTCCTTAGATATTGTGCACCAGCTGTTGTTTACAAAAATACATAGACCGCTGCCCCTTGTCTTACCAGACGCCGCAGTTTAATCCTGCCACTACATCATATAACCAGCCAGCTGTATGTTGATAGTGTCATCATTCAGCCACGACTCCGTGAAGCATAAGATGTTACAGTTTTTAATGTCCTTTGGTAGTTTAGTCTTCCACGCAACTCGTCAATTTTATTGTTCAAAGATTGCACGTCTGCTAGCAGAATGGAGGGAAGTGGGGTTTATTCGATCGGCTAAGAATTCTCAGAAGGCAGCCAGACCTTCGCCCCCTCTTTCTCTGCCTCCTCTTCACGCAGATTACGGAGATCGGGGCCTGTTCCCGAGGAAGCAGAGTATCCTTCGCGTCGGGCTCGTCAGAGTCGTGAAAGGAAAAAGAGGATTCTGTTAGTCCGTGGTGAGTAATCGCAGTCCTGATGTCTAGAAGTTATTTTCGGTCATAAGAGACGGACGGTAGCGGCAACATTTATGTACAAAATAAGTTTCAAAAATAAGTTAAACAACGCAAATAAATTAACAAAAAAAAAAAAACTATTGGCTGGGGCCACGTAAAACGTCTGCCATCCTCTCCGGTGCCATTTTACCCATCTGGTGTGCCATGAATAAAAATAATCTGGGGCTATATTTTGACAGTGAACTTACATTTCAGGATGTTTCACACCCCGCTCATAGGCCATGTCTCTGTACGCCTTGCATGCCATCAATATGCTTTCAGTTCCTCCGGAGGTGACCTGAACAAAGCAGAAACAGCAGCAGTAATCAGTGTTCAAAATATGCTGGTGCATACGTTTTGATTATTCTCTTGAGAAGAACATTTACCAAACCCTAGGTCAGTGAGTCTTGTGGGAGTACTGAAGGTAAACTCACTGTGCCACAAGAGGTGGGACCACCGTTGAAGAGGGTACACGCCATTCTCACAATCTCTGCCTCCATCTTCCTCACACCGGGAAAGAGGTCTGGGTGAAGTGGGTTGCTCCATGCAAAGTCTCCATATACCTAGAAACAAAAAGGAGGAATATAAGAAGGGAATCACTAAGCGATGAGATTTGTCATATAAACAAGGGATATTCAGACTGTAGAATGAGCTTTAAATTAAAGAAAATCTATTACTCAAAACACTACACACAGATGTTAAACTTGATTGTTCATTCAAAGAATTCAAGACAAAACAAAGACTGTTGTTTTGTGGACTAGACATACCTTCACCAAAAGTTTGGTAAGTGTCTGATCTCCCCAGTACACTGCGCCTGAAACTCGTCCTTTCTCCCAATCCACTTCATCTGCGAAGAGCAGACAACAGCAATACCTCAGGAAATGACTACCGTATATATATTATAATTTCACAACTTTCCCTACAAATAAAACCAATGCTAAAAACACCCTGTGCAACAGGCACACTTGTCAAAACTTTTGCCACAAGTAGCCAATACAAAAAGGCACGTTAGGTCATTTGCTCCGTAATAAGCCATTATATTATGCCATTACATTATATTATTTCTCAACAAAAACACAGTCTAGAACATACCAGTGCATCTTACTCTGTATTTTGTTTTCTATGATATAGTCAATACCATATATGTAGGGCGGTAAGTCAACGGTCCCATAGGCTACAAAGACAGAATGTAGAAAAATAAGCTCCAGAAACTGCTCTGGGACAACTCTCAGCCACTTACTCAGTGTTTGATACTCTCTGATCCGGTCTAGAACTTGAACTTGGCTAAGCCCTTTTTCAGGCAGCTGTTTAGTGTAGCTCATGCCCTCCTTCAGTGTGCAAAGACTGAGAGACATGTCAGCCAGGGCCTTTTTCAGCTGGTTCTGGATCTGTTGCAAAGAGACACCGAGTTAGTTACATTACACACATCACCGCTCAGACAACACAAACCATTCCCAAGGAGCGGTGGCATTGAGGAGAGTGTTTAGGCTACAACACTCTGGCGTTCACAACTTATCTAAAAGTGTTCTCGGAAATATTGAAAATATATGAAAGCAATCAAAACTAGCTAGTTGTTTAAGTATAGGTGATCGCCCAGATCTTCCTGGCATGCTATCCAAATATGTTTGTGGCTAGACAGCACTCAACTTATATCATGTAAATTTAGATGTAACCATCAGATTAAAGTGTAGCCTGTTAAATCCAAATAGTTTTAGTCATTCTGTAATGACCAACAGTAACCCAAACATTATCACAAGTCCATGATGTAAACTGTGTCAAAGGACTCAACCCCCCCTCCCCCGCCCCCCTCCCCGCATGCCGACACTCGAGTCATCAGTGAGTGACTCATACCACGCCAGACAAGGAAGAGTCAGAGCACATCTGTGGAATAGAGGAACACAATAACCGCTTGAAACTTACTGTCGCGCCAACAAAGGGTATTTTTCTGATGAGTCGAAAGCACTGCTTCTTGAGTCGGGATGTCAGGGCTATTAAGCGACAAAAGAAAGAGACTGATTGTGTTGAAATAAATGGTAGATATTCAGCTTGTGGTTTTGTACTGTGCTGCACTCGACGGGGAATTTTTATATAATAATGCAGCTGCTTGGAAAGGTCAGACAATTTTTAAAAAAGACCAACAGCTGGCGTACAAGCTAATACTGGAACACAGTTTCCTGACAACATTCCTGACAAATTAGATTTTTTGTACAGCATGTTACTTGCCATCAACAAAAAAAAATGAATCGTAATTTCCACTGATTTGGAATAGAAATATCATTGATCTGTAGTATTCTAGAAAATGCACAAACATCAAGTGAGAACACTAACATGTCTGAACATAGTTATGTCACTTGTAATGACTGTAAAACAGCTGGAAAATGTACAAAGAGACAAACTGAAGTGTGGAACAAGAACAAATACAGCAACTGCAAGTTCAAACATATTTCAAATGGTTGGCCAGCGACACAGAGTGCTTTAACTGATCAGCGATACACCGAAATTGTTTTGTCAGCTGATCATTGCTCACAATTATATCAGGAAAAAGTATTCAAGTCCATACAGGGATTGAGATTAAGGGTTGCCATTATGCCCGGGGCAAGTGACCTGAGCAGTTGCCCTATTGGGCAGGTCATTTATTTTAACTGACAACAACCAAAATACAAAGAATTACAGTAGTCTGGACTCTCTGGTTCCTCCACTGTGTGTAGGTGAAAATAGCTACTAAACATTTTGGGGCAAGTGATCATAATCGTGGGGCAACCCCAAAATACTCTATCCCTGCCATACTTTGGTTCCAACTCTAGGTGCTTTAATGCTGACACCTACCCTGCATGTCAAATCTTTACCGTTCTACCAGTCTGCACATTGGATTGACATAAGCATGAGCCAGAGAGAGTATTACATCATATTCTTACACCAGTCCTTTCCTTTTAAATCCATGAGGGGAAGTGAATAATTGCACACTCATTCAGACGGGTAAAGAATCACGAAGCAGCATGTCTGATTAAAACCCCAAAAAAACACTTTACATAATGTAGAACACCCATTCATCACGTTTTCCATGCATACAATACACGCATGCTTTATTCCATAATGAGAACACATACTTTCTTGCTGAAACAAGAAGCCTTTGACCCAGACTGCTCCTAGGGTAGATACGAGAGTAGCTCCAATGATCTGCCAGGGTTCCAGCTCCTCGCAGTTGGTGTTCACAAGCCGCTTGCCTTCCTCCAGGTAGAGCAGTAGCATCTCCTTGTACACCTCCAAGGCACTCTAGGAACATAGAGAGATGACATTGTTCATTTCCAATTGTAGCTCCATCTGTACTGCTATGCAACGTGTAAGGATTTTCTGGGTGGGCCGTGGGGACTACATGCACAAACTCAGCCTCCAAAAAAACATCCTCTCACTGTCAACTACGTTTATTTTCAGCAAACTTAACCTGTGTAAATATTTGTATGAACATAACATTCAACAGACATAAACTGAACAACTTCCACAGACATGTGACTAACAGAAATGGAATAATGTGTCCCTGAACAAAGGGGGGGGTGGGTCAAAATCAAAAGTAACCACCAGTATCTGGTGTGGCCACCAGCTGCATTAAGTACTGCAGTGCATCTTCTCCTCATGGACTGCACCAGATTTGCCCGTTCTTGCTGTGAGATGTTACCCCACTCTTCCATCATGGCACCTGCAAGTTCCCAGACATTTCTGGGGGAAATGGCCCTAGCCTTCACCCTCTGATCCAACAGGTCCCAAACGTGCTCAATGGGATTGCGATCCGGGTTCTTTGCTGGCCATGGCAGAACAATGACGTTCCTGTCTTACAGGAAATCACACACAGAACGAGCAGTATGACTGGAAGCATTGTCATACTGGAGGGTCATGTCAGGATGAGCCTGCAGAAAGGCTACCACATGAGGGAGGATGTCTTCCCTGTAACGCACAGTGTTGAGATTGCCTGCAATGACAACAAGTTCAGTCCGATGATGCTGTGACACACCGCCCCAGACCATGACGAACCCTCCACCTCCAAATCGATCCCGCTCCAGAGTACAGGCCTCGGTGTAACGCTCATTCCTTCGATAATAAACGCAAATCTGACTATCACCCCTGGTAAGACAAAACCACGACTCATCAGAGAAGAGCAATTTAACCACAAAAGTTATTTTTGTTATATTTAACATTTTGAAACGAAATTAAGTCCACTAATGCCCAAAATGATTAACACAGCTGTTCACTTGAGAGAGATGCGAAGACAGCACAAATGTTACCTTTTTTAAAATAAAAGTAAGGATGCCACCCAGTGTTCTCAAAATCCCCCATCTTTGATAAACACAGAAATTAAAACTGATTTCCAAAATGTTGTCATCCCATCTTGAGACTTACTTATTTGTCCTTTGCTATTTTTATTATCCATGGAACATCTGGCCCAGGCAACCTTTCAATCGAAAGAAGTAGATTTTTTGGCAAATTGGTGTTATCAATTCATCTCATTATATGCAGACGATATTTTACTATATCTAGACAACGTATCTTAAATCGCTCTCAAACACATCGAAGATCATAGATTAATTTTATAACTTGAGATGAAGCTGAATTTATCTAACCAAATCAGCATTACTGACTCTCAAGACCCCAATGGAGGACTGCATTTCTACTATTGGAATCCCAAACATTTCTGATTTAAAATATTTGGTTGTAGATACAGTTGAAGTTGGAAGTTTACATACACTTCGGTTGGAATCATTAAAACTTGTTTTTTCAACCACGCCACAAATTTATTGTTAAACTATAGTTTTGGCAAGTCAGGTAGGACATCTACTTTGTGCATGACAAGTACTTTTCCAACAATTGTTTACAGACAGATTATTTCACTGTATCACATTCCAGTGGGTCAGAAATTTACATACACTAAATTGACTGTGCCTTTAAACAGCTTGGAAAATTCCAGAAAATGATGTCATGGCTTTAGAAGCTTCTGATAGGTTAATTGACATCATTTGAGCCAATTGGAGGTGTACCTGTGGATGTATTTCAAAGCCTACCTTCAAATTCAGTGCCTCTTTGCTTGACATCATGGGAAAATCAGAAAAAGAAAGAAATCAGCCAAGAAAAACAAACCTGTAGACCTCCACAAGTCTGGTTCATACTTGGGAGCACGGTACCACGTTCATCTGTACAAACAATTATACTTGCATACTAACACCATGGGACCACGCAGCCGTCATACCGCTCAGGAAGGAGATGTGTTCGGTCTCCTAGAGATGAACGTACTGTGGTGCGAAAAGTGCAAATCAATCCCAGAACAACAGCAAAGGACCTTGTGAAGATGCTGGAGGAAACCGGTACAAAAGTATCTATATCCACAGTAAAACAAGTCCTATATCGACATAACATGGAAGGCCGCTCAGCAAGGAAGAAGCCACTGCTCCAAGACCGCCAATAAAAAAGCCAGACTACGGTTTGCCATTGCACATGGGGACAAAGATCGTACTTTTTGGAGAAATGTCCTCTGGTCTGATGAAACAAAAGTAGAACTGTTAGGCCAAAATGACCATCGTTATGTTTGGGGGGGAAAGGGGGATGCTTGCAAGCCAAAGAACACCATCCCAACCGTGAAGCACGGGGGTGGAAGCATCATGTGGGGGTGCTTTGCTGCAGGAGGGACTGGTGCACTTCACAAAATAGATGGCATCATGAGGCTGGAAAATTATGTGGATATATTGAAGCAACATCAAGACATCAGTCAGGAAGTTCAAGCTTGGTTGCAAATGAGTCTTCCAAATGGACAATGACCCCAAGCATACTTTCCAAAGTTGTGGCAAAAATGGCTTAAGGACAACAAAGTCAAGGTATTGGAGAGGCCATCACAAAGCCCTAACCTCAATCCTATAGAATATTTTGTGGGCAAACCTGAAAAAGCGTGTGCGAGCAAGGAGGCCTACAAACCTGACTCAGTTACACCAGCTCTGTCACGAGGAATTCACCCAACTTATTGTGGGAAGCTTGTGGAAGGCTACCCGAAACGTTTGACCCAAGTTGAACAATTTAAAGGCAATGCTTCCAAATACACTCAATTAGTATGTAAACTTCTGACCCACTGGGACTGTGATGAAAGAAATAAAAGCTGAACTAAATCACTAATATTATTCTACCATTTCACATTCTTAAAATAAAGTGGTGATCCTAACTGACCTAAGACAGGGAATATTTATTAGGATTAAATGTCAGGAATTGTGAAAAGAGTTTAATTGTATTTGGCTAAGGTGTACGTAAACTTCCGACTTCAACTGTATATTGTACCTGTAAACCCCCCATCAAATAGAGGACAAAAATAAATATACTGAACAAAAATATAAAAACGTGTTGGTCCCATGTTTCACGAGCAGAAATGAATAATAAAGAATGCCAGAAATTTTCCATATGGACAACAGCTTTTCTCAAATTTTGTGCAAAAATAATTTGTTTGGGGTGGCAGGTAGCCTAGTTGTTAGAGCGTTGGGCCAGTAACCGAAAGGTTGCTAGATCGAATCCCAGAGCTGACAAGGTAAAAATCTATTGTTCTGCCCCTGAACAACGCACTGGTCCTAGGCCGTCATTGTAATTAGGAATGTGTTCTGGCTTGGCCTAGTTAAATAAATAAATAAAATCCCTGTTAGTGAGCATTTCTCCTTTGCCAAGATAACCCATCCACCTGACAGGTGTGGCAAATCAAGAAGCTGATTAAACAGCATGTGTAAAATGTGCAGTTGTCACACAACACAATGCCCCAGATGTCTCAAGTTGAGGGAGCTTGCAATTGGCATGTTGACTGCAGGAAGGTCCACCAGATCCGTTGACAGATAATTAAATGTTCATTTCTCTACCATAAGGCGCCTCCAATGTCATTTGGAGGTCAGGGCCCTGTGTAGGCCATCCAGCTTCCCCACTTGTGGGATCATCTGAGGGGGGGGGGAGGGGTGCTGAGGATTATTTCTGTCTGTAATAAAGACCTTTTGAAGGGAAAAACTCCCCAGTGGGTGGGCCTGGCTGCCAAGTGGTTGGGCCTATGCCCTCCAATGGCTGCACCCCTGCCCAGTCATATGGAATCCTTAGATTAGGGCCTAATTAATGTATTTCAATTGACTGATTTCCTCAAATGAACCCAGTAAAATCTTTGAAAATTTTGCATTAACATTTTTGTTCAGTACACAATTTGGTCACAAAAACAAGTTATTTTTATGTGCATCATTCAGCCTTTTATCCGCAACAAGTAAATTTGATGGAAACATCTCTGGTGGGAAAATGTGCATAATGTTTCAATATGGACTTTAAAATATTCACATAAAACTATTTTGCCCATTGGATGGAAACCTAGCTACAGACACTGACTGTCACCACATATCACCGTCATTTAATCATGTCCCCAACAGCAGATTTACATCCTGTGCACAAGATCGAAATGACAAACCCTTGAAACACACAAGTCACAATGCAATTCCCTCATAATCAATTGACATCACACTTTCCATCATACACAGTTCAACACAACATCAGTCAACTTTAATCTTTGCGAAAGTAGAAATACAATACCCAACAAGTCTACTAATGACAAGTACTTACACCAAAAGACTCGCGCTACGGTTCAATTTCTTTCGCTCTGTAGACACGCAGTTGCGGACATTACATTAGAGAGAAAGTGACTAGTTGGAATTTGAAGTAGCAGATTACCCTAGTCTTTAGAGTGACAGGTCGCCCTGGTCGCAGTTGTAAATGAGAACTTGTTCTCAACTGGCCTATCTGTTTAAATAAAAAGGTGAAATACATTTTTTTTTTAAAATCCCACAACCAGGTGAGGTGGAGGAATAGGAGTCAGCCGACTACACTCTGCCCCTGTCATCCATTAGACATAACATTTGTAGCCAATGGAGGAGAGAAACCTCAGACACTTTTCCCTCCCCAAATAAATTCACTTGGTGTTAATTTGAGTGCAGAGGAAGTGCAATAACATGCAGGTGTTCATTATCAATCAACTCAAAAACAAATTACTATCTGATAGACGTATCACTAACGTATTCCAAATACAAAATACATTCAGTAAGGAATACACTATTTCAGGTGTGGAATATAGGAAAAACTGCTCATACCGTATCTGCATTTGACAAATTAAGCCTATTCCCAAATCAGTGGCTATAGTAAATAATTCATTAATTTCATGAGTGCGGTAATGTGTTTATCTCTAGATCACTACTTTTTTTTTTACAACACTATGCGTTTCTGCTTGATAACAATAAAAGGTAGTATCCATGAAGGTCTCCTATAATCAGATATCATAAAAGCTTAAGGTCCACAAGACAGTAACTTGAATAACCACTATTCCTAACCACTGAATCGAACATCGCATAAAGCCTTGGGGGAAATACAATAGGTACTGGTGATGCAGTACAATGACATCATGCAAACTAACCATGCTCAACGCAGAGTATGTGTTTGCAACACACTTTTAGTTACTTCATTAGAAATGTAGGCTTTAATTGACGACTGACTACTTGCTTAAATGGAATCACGTCAATCCAGGTCTAGTAAAAGTCACAGCAAAAAAAAGAAACAGTATGACATAAAAAAAGATGGTTTACGTAATAAAGACTACTGACAGTAGTTTTACAGGCAGGGGCCTAGCCTATAGTAATGACAAACCCTAATTCTACAATGGATGAACCTGAATGAAAGCTTTGCCTTTCAATCACAAGAATACACCCACTGACGACGGTTGTTAGGTTTAATCTCCGACAGGTTTGCCAAGGTTAGCGAAATAGCGCAGAGTTGGGAGAAACATACTATGTGACCAGCAGCGGCCATGTATCAGATGGGCAGCTAATGTTTATGCATTATCATAGGATTAGGTTTCATTCTCCATCTAAAATGGTGAGAGGGAAAAAAACGAACGTTTTGTCAGGACTTTTTAAATATGTATGCAAAAGCTGTAGTTCCCTTTTGAGTTCAGTGCTTCTGTAGCACAGACTGCAGCGCTGAGTGAGCATCCAGTGCCACATTTAATTTTTTTATATGCCATAAACTGGAGAGATTAAATGGTGTTATCTTGCAAAAGGAAAGTCCTGGTGCAACAGATATAAACCCTTTTGCCACGTACGTACTATTTGTTACCCGACACATTTCTTTCTGACATTTTTTAAATAACATACGTTTGTCCGTCACAAAACATTTTTTTCGTGGCCGTCTTCGCATTAGGAGAAATAATGCAGTGCCCTAGCCCGGTCTGAAGCCCACGTTTATTTTGTTCTCCCTATTGTTGTGTAAACGCCCATGCATCCGTTTTCCCAGGCCAACAGTATTCTGTAAGGAGACCTTTGTTGTCTCCAAGGGGAGGTCGTATTTCTCATGGAAATGTACTGGGTGTGAGGAGGCCACTGCTATGAGAGACATCAAGGGGAAAACAGTGTGATAATAAACATTAGTATCAACACTGGCTTGGCAAACACATTTTATGAATTCTTCGGTCTGTAAGGTCTGTATTTTATGAAAAATAAAATTCTAATAATGAAGTCAAATACCATGATCTAAGCTTCAACTGTCAACACTGAGTTAATTTGTGCCGCTGCCTTCATTGCGCACATAGACCTACCGTGGGTTCGATTCCGGCACACGCCCTTCTGGCATAAATAACTCAAATCGGGGGATTGACATCATTTAGTTACACATTTAAAATATGGACAGTGGAGGGATATTTGACCCAGATCTGGATAGGAAATTACTATACCAGAAACTTCATTTTAAAGACAGTTGCATTTAATGCATAAAATAAATAGAAAACAAATTAAATAACAGTAGCCTATGCCAACATTAGTTTCCATTCATACAAAAGGGTTGGGTAAATTCCCACAGTTGGTATATGACGAAAGGCACAACAAAACCTTTCCCCCCTCAGGAGACTGAAAAGATTTGGCATGGGTCCCCAGATCAAAAAAAAAGTCATACAGCTGCACCATCGAGAACATCCTGACCGGTTGCATCCACCGCCTGGTATGGCAACTGCTCGGCATCTGATCTTAAGGCGCTACAGAGGGTAGTGTGTACGGCCCAGTACATCACTGGGGCCAAGCTTCCTGCCATCCAGGACCTATATAATAGGCGGTGTCAGAGGAAAGCCCATAAAATTGTCAGAGACTCCAGTCACCCAAGTCATAGACTGTTTTCTCTGCTACCGCAGGGCAAGCGGTACTGGAGTGCCAAGTCTAGGAACAAAAGGCTCCTTAACAGCTTCTACTCCCAAGCCATAAGACTGCTGAACAATTAATCAAATGGCCACCGGACTATTTACATTGACCCCCCCTCCATTTATTTTGTACGCTACTGCTACTCGCGGTTTATCATGTAGGTAGGGGTGAAGTGACTATGCATACATGTACAAATTACCTCAGTTAACCTGTACCCCCGCACACTGACTCGGTACCGGTACCCCCTATATATAGCCTCGTTATTTTATTGTGTTACTTGTTATTATTTTTTACTTTAGTTATTTGGTAAAGCTAAATAACTCTTCTTGAACTGCACTGTTGATTAAGGGCTTGTTAAGAAAGCATTTCACGGTAAGGTCTACACTTGTTGTGTTTGGTGCATGTGACAAATAAAGTTTGATTTGATTTTAAATACTTTATATCAATTGTACGGAATACTTGTCAAATAGATAAATCGCCCTTAGTCTGTTAAAAAAGGTCCAAGTTGTTCCGATGATAATACAAACCAGAAGGCGCACATACACTACATGACCAAAAGTACGTGGACACCTGGTCGTCGAAAATCTCATTCCAAAATCATGGGCATTAATATAGAGTTGGTCCCCACTTTGCTCCTATAACAGCCTCCACTTTTATGGGAAGGCTTTCCACTAGATGTTGGAACATCTGCGGGGACTTGCTTCCATTCAGTCACAAGACCATTAGTGAGGTCGGCCATTGATGTTGGGCGATTAGGCCTGGTTCTCAGTCAGCATTCCAATTAATTCCAAAGGTCTTCGATGGGGTTGAGGTCAGGGCTCTGTAAAGGCAAGTCAAGTTCTCCCACAATGATCTCGACAAACTATTTCTGTATGGACCTCGCTTTGTACCCCAGGGCATTGTGATGCTGAAACAGGAAAGGGCCTTCTCCAAACTGTTGCCACAAAGTTGGAAGCAAAGAATCGTCTAGAGGGTCATTGTATACTGTAGTGTTATGATTTCCCTTCACTGGAACTAAGAGGCCTAGCCCGAACCATGAAAAGCAGCCCCAGACCATTATTCATCCTACACCAAACTTTACAGTTGGCAATATGCATTGGGGCAGGTAGCGTTCTCCAGGCGTCCGCCAAACCCAGATTCGTCCGTCAGACTGCCAGATGTTGAATAGTGATTCATCCCTCCAGACAATGTATTTTCACTGCTCCAGAGTCCAATGGCGGAGAACTTTACACCACTCCAGCCGATGCTTGGCATTGCGCATGGTGATCTTAGGCTTGTGTGTGGCTGCTCGGCCATGGAAACCCATTTCATAAAGCTCCCGATAAACAGTTCTTGTGCTGATGTTGCTTCCAGAGACAGTTTGGAACTCGGTAGTGAGTGTTGCAACCGAGCACAGACGATTTCTACGCGTTATGCGCTTCAGCACTCGGCGGTCCCGTTCTGAGCTTGAAGGCCTACCACTTCGCGGCATTGCCGTTGTTGCTCCTAGACGTTTCCACTTCAAAATAACAGCACTTACCATTGACCAGGGCAGCTCTAGCAGGCCCAAAATTTGACGAACTGACCTTTTGGAAAGGTGGCATCCTATGACGGTGCCAGGTTGAAAGTCACTGCGCTCTTCAGTAAGGCCATTCAACTGCCAATGTTTGTCTATGGAGATTGCAAGGCTGTGTCAGCAATGGGTGTGGCTGAAATAGCTGATTCCACTAATTTGAAGGGGTGTCGACAAACATTATATGTACATAAGTATCTTGAAACCGACAATGTGGAAATCAATAATGGTTGCAATTGAGATCAACTGTGCGGGTGAATTTTGAGCCTATTGATGGCTTAACGAGGCATTACTTTGCAATAATACAGTGTCATCAATGGTTGCAATAGGCCACTTGTTATTGGATTATATTCCAATATGCTACATTCTTGTAGGCTACTCGTTAGCCTATACATTGCCACATAACAAAAGGTGTGAAAACCGATGATAGCCTACTGTTTGTGTTTCCCTGGCTGAGTTGAGCTGATTTGTGCCATCAGTTGATTGACAGATGTAGGCCTACTGTAGAACAATACATTTTCCTCCAGTGCGGATGCTAGCTAGCCCACGTTTTATAGTTAGGCTGTGTATAATTTGTCAATATACTTATGGTCTTTTGAATGGATGGCTCTTACAATAGGTGTGATTTCCATTGCTAAGCTGTTATGCACCAGCTACAGTAACATAGACCTACTGTACTTTCAGTTTGATGCTGGCATTTGTAAATCATCCTTGTCGTGGATTGAAAGCCTGTATTGTGTGGCCCTACTATTTCATTTTGAAAAACTGTCAAGATGTTTATGCATTTGACCCTATCCAAATTCGATTTAGTTGAGCCGAGACACTTTTCTTTGATGCATAAATCATCAGACAATTAATTTTACTTTTTGCAATTATCTTTTCGCTTCAGGATTGTTTTGATCACATGGACTGGGATATATTCCGGGTAGCTTGCAAAAATAATCTAGACACGTATACGGTGACTGAGTTTCTAAGGAAGTGTATCGGAGTACCTACTGTGACTAGTAAAACCTACCCTAACCAGAAACCGTCGATAGATGGTAGCATTCGCGTGAAACTGAAAGCGCAAACCACCACATTTAACCATGGCAAGGTGACTGGTAAAATGGCAGAATTTAAACAGTGTAGTTATTCACTCCGCAAGGCAATCAAACAAGCTAAACGTCTGTATAGAGATAAAGTGGAGTCGCAATTCAACGGCTGACACGAGACATATGTGGCAGGGACTACAGACAATCACGGACTACAAAAAGAAAACCAGCCACGTCGTCCAGCTCGACGTCTTGCTTCCGGACAGGCTAAACACATTCTAAGCACGCTTTGAGGACAACACAGTACCACCGACGCGACCCGCTACCATGGACTGTGGGCTCTCCTTCTCCATGGCCGACGTTAGTAGAACATTTAAACGTGTTAACCCTCGCATGACTATCGCCCTGCAGCACTCACCTCTGTCATCATGAAGTGCTTTGAGAGACTAGTCAAGGATCAGATCACCTCTACCTTTCCTGACAACCTAGACCCACTTCAATTTGCTTACAGCCCCAATATAACAGACGATGCAATCGCCATCACTCTGCACACTGCCCTATCCCATCTGGACAAGAGGAATACCTATGTAAGAATGCTGTTTATTGACTATAGCTCAGCATGCAACACCATAGTACCCCTCCAAGCTCATCATTAAGCTTGAGGCCTTGGGTCTGAACCCCGCCCTGTGCAACTGGGTCCTGGACTTCCTGAAGGGCCGCCCCCAGGTGGTGAAGGTAGGAAACATCACCTCCACTATGCTGATCCTCAACACTGTGGCCCCACAAGGATGCGTTCTCAGCCCCCTCCTATACTCCCTGTTCACCCATGACTGCATGGCCAAGCACACCTCCAACTCAATCATCAAGTTTGCAGATGACAACAGTAGTAGGCTTGATTACCAACGATGACACCACAGCCTACAGGGAGGAGGTGAGGGCTCTGGGAGTGTGGTGCCTGGAAAAAAACCTCTCAATCAACGTCAACAAAACAAATGGAGATGATTGTGGACTCCAGGAAACAGCAGAGGGTACACTGGTGGAAAGCTTCAAGTTCCTTGGCATACACATCACTGACAAACTGAAATGGACCACCCACACAGACAGTGTGGTGAAGAAGGCGCAACAGAACCTCTTCAACCTCAGGAGGCTAAAGACATTTGGATTGTCACCTAAAATCCTCACAAACTTTTACAGATGCACAATTGAATGCATCCTGTCAGGCTATATTACTGCCTGGTATGGCAACTGCACCGCCTGCAATCGCAATGCTCCCAAGAGGGTGGTGTGGTCTGCCCAACACATTACAGGGGGCAAACTACCCACCCTCCAGGACACCTACAGCACCCAATGTCATAGGAAGGCCAAAAAGATCATCAAGGACATCAACCACCCGAGCCACTGCCTGTTCACCCCACTATCATCCAGAAGGCGAGGTCAGTACAGGTGCATCAATGCTGAGACCGAGAGACTGGAAAACAGCTTCTATCTGAAGGCCATCAGACTGTTAAACAGACATCAATAGCATATTAAAGGCTGCTGCCTATAGGCATAGACTGCAAATCACTGGCCACTTTAAGGAATGGAACCCTAGTCACATTAATAATGTTTACATATTTGGCATTACTCATCTCATATGTATATAGTGTATTCTATACTATTCTATGGTATCTTTGCCATGGGGCAAAGAGAAAAAGTTGCAGTTTTATAGGTAATCTGATACTATTCTACACATTTTGCCATGAGGCTGAGAGAAAAAGTTGCCATTTTAAAGCTAATTTCCAGCAATTCTACACATATTGTCATGGGGCAGAGAGAAAAATGTGCAGTTTTATAGCTAATCTCACGCTATTCTACACATTGAGGTTGAGAGAATTTAGATTTTTTTAAAAAGCTAATTCTAAACATAAAACTGCACATTTTTCTCTCTCTATTCGTTAGTCAACTTGTCCATAATTAAACAAATGTAGCTTTTCTTCTGTGACTGTCATTAGCCTATATGCTACCCTAGAAGACTAAATAAACTCTTGCTCGCCAGAATGTCATAAATCGATAGAATTCAATCTAGTCGACATTGGTAAAGTTCCTGTTCCGGAATAAAAATGTACCCTACATTTGCTGTATACCTTTACTGCAAGAAATGCTTAATTCTGCAGGAGTTCAAATGAAGGCTTCCGTGAGAGGTTGTAGACCTACAATTAGTGTCCAGATTTCAGTTTCCATTTAACCCATCTGAACATTAGGCCACAGTTCCCTCGACGTGCCAGTCCTATTTGAAGTCCCCGTTTTGTGACTGTCGAATTCGTATAGCGCCTTACAATCATCCTCTTCTACCACTTCACCAAATCTTTCCAAAACTTGACTTTTCTAACCTTCCCCTCTCTTCATTTTCATCTCCCCATTTCGCAGCTTTTCTCTTATTGGAATTCAACTCTGACATTGTTGTTTTTGCCTCTTAACTTTTTCTGCCTGTTCCCAAAAGCATTTGGCGATTGGCGTATAGGTTATTTGCCATGCGTACAGTTAGGCCTTTAAAGCTTAGACTTATGTACGAATGCCAGATAGGCTACATTTGAGTTTTTTCTTACATTAGTTTAGGCTATAGATAAACATTGCACAAGAATGATACATTTATGGATTTTTTAAGGTGTTATTTTCTCTTTTTTCAACCCACACGCCACCTACCCGTCCTGCACTTCTAGAGCTACATAGGATACTTGAACTAGTCTAAGGTACAATGTAGGTATGGTAGTGCATTCTATAGAATAGTGCTGAGCTATTAGTGCTTGAGGTCGGTTCAGTTTCGGTTCAATTATTTAAAAAATCATCACGTTTTGGATTTCAATAGTTTTTTATACATTAAAACACACTATACATTATGTGGGTTGAAAACACTAAAAGTAAAATGAATTAAAGTCCCATGATGGTTGTGACTGCCCATTACTACTTTTCACTTATTAATAATCACCTATTTAAATTAATTTAATAAAATATTTTTGTTTTGTTTATTACATTTGTTTTATTTGATGACAATTATTTCATTCCAAGTATCATCAATATAGAGCTGCTACCTATGCTGTCTGACAAAATCACTATTTTAGTAGTTCTTTAAAGTAAATAAGGCATACTTTTATGACTGCTGAATACTAACGATCAATCACTTAGATTATGTATTTTCAGGTAGAGATACCTTGCGATGCAACTGCTTTCTATCCCTCTCGATCGCGCATTCCTCGGTCTCTTCTCGTAGCAGGCATAAAAGAAACACAGACCGTAAAAGAAACACACAGACCGGACAAGTAGGCGCGCAATGGATTATGGCCATTGTAGTTAATTACCACGTTTTCTGCATTAAACTGTGTAGAATATTGGCCTGTTGGAAATTACAACTCCCTACTACATTACACAGTTCAAGCATGATCTGATTTATCTCTAGAGAAACTGCGAAATGTGCTAATTGAGCTCACAGGAAAAAAAAACTGAACGAAATGGAATTCAAATAATTGAACCGATATCTTTCTATTCGTTGTTTTAAATCACTCAGCACTAGTATACAAACACCCCCTGTGGCGATTGTAAATATTTCTTCAGACATTCAGATCCTCCCGCTGCAGGATTATTTTCCTCTTGCGACTAAACGGGTCAAATTAAGATCCGACATCTGTAGTGCAAGTGATAAAAAGCACATTTCCATGGCACAACGTGTTGAAGGTACTGATGTCCAAAGACGTACAGTACGTGTGGCTGCTGATGTCTGTATATATCGTATTATATACTGTGTAACTCTATAGCCATATAAGGCTATATAGGTTCGCTAATACAGGACTAGTAAAGGCCCAGTGCACTACTTTTGTGAAGATTATTATTTATTTTTTAACATATATTTTACATTTGATTAATATTTTGTTTTTATTCAGATTTTTCTAGGGGTTGGGGTGCTGAACCTTCAGTAAGAGCTCACTTTCTATGTCTTAAATCACTGCAAAGGAGATTGCCTGCAGGAGAAACAGTTTTTGATCATAAAGTTGTCATTACATTTGAATATGAGAAAGAACCTGGATCATTTGAATGTGAAGAAAGAACCTGTCAAGCTACAGGTGACTCTAGTCCATACTCAGAACACTGACATTTCTGACAAGTTTGACACATTTCACTCGAATAACTGTCAGAAAACCCTTATTATACTGCAAACTAAAAGAAAATCAAACCTACAACTAGAAGGCTATGCCTGCAAGAGTGAATAGTTGTTGAGGCAGTTAAGACAAAATGTATCTTAGAACAATCTTGACCTTTCCATATCAGATTCTTGATCTGTATTTATGCCACATTATTCCCTCCGAATACATACACAAATAAACTACCCTGAAGAAAATGATCCTCGCACTTGAAAAAGGATCGACTTCAAAATAATTATAAATGCCAGGGGTGTTATTCAAATAGTAAGAATGTGCTAGAATCACTTTAACAATGCGCGAACTATGTCAACACCATAACGTTAGCGCTCCAGGGCAAGCAACATGATTGTGTGTAGGCAAACTTCGCTCCACTGTTCTGGACGCTTTACTATCGCTTGCAGCAACACAGTAAACTTAATTGTTATAAGGTAAATTATATATCAGTGAGATCTGCTGCTTGTATGCTTTTTGACACACGGAGTTATCTAACGTTACATGGCTCAAGCAATATTTACATTTATCCAGAGAAAGAAAGAAAATCCTATTTAAAAAAAAAGTCTATTATTCACTTACCCAATAGTCCATGGTTAGTGTCAAGACAAGCCTTCAGCAAATGATTGTCTTCACTTTTTCTTAGTAGGGAAAGTCACTTCAATATCTTTGTATAGCTTGCTTTGTGGTCGAGGATCTGATAAACATACCACTATAGTACAGAGAATCGTATCCTAAATTCAGGAAGTGACAAGCAACTAAAAAGCAAGCAAGCAACCTTCGTGTTCTTCGTCTTCTTCTTCTTCTTCGTCAAGGTTTTATTGGCAGACTACATCCAAAAAGGTACATTGCCGCCACCTATTGGGTGGGGTAAAAACGGAGCTACTTTAACGATTTGTTTCTTAACTAAACATTTATGAAACACACTCCTATTAATGTCAAAAAAACAAAACAAAATTCAATGTACTACTTCATTTATTCAAATGAAGTCAGATCCGTACACAGCCTCTGGGGCCTGAGAGGGGGATGCATCTTCAGACAGTATTCCCTGCAATGTTTCAGCAGTGAAATCCTGCAGATCCAAGAACCTTTTAGCCGCTTTCACAGTGATTTAGATTGTCCTGTAAAATTAATAAACTCAACAAAATCAACATTATTCAGGATTACATGCTGACCAGACCGGACACGTTTGCGTGCGCGAGCATCGCAAAATAAATTTAGAAATCATGTTATTCAATTATTGCACCCAAACTGCTCGCACGCGCCAGCGAGCGTCTGCGATGCCAAGGGCTAAAATAGAAGTCCTTTCTATTTCTGACGCAGATGCGCTGCAAGTCCTGCCTCTCCCATCTCCTCATTGATTTAGAGAAGCAGGTAACCACGTGCCATCTCCTCATTGGTTATACCCACGTGGGTGATTGAAAGACGAAATGTTTTGCCATTTGTCATGGCAAAAGTGTAGATGCCAATCACCATATAAGTTCAAAGATGAAAAAGAGATGACTAGAAACTATTCGGTTGGCCGTGGATTAATTGTCGGAGTATAGGACCTTGTGCATTTCAGGTAAAATAACAACTCAATGTTTATACCCAGGACAAATTAGCTAGCAACAGCAAGCTAGCTAAATAGGACAAATTAGCTAGCAAGTGCAAGCTAACTAGCTAAATTGCTATACATGTTTAATGCTTTTCGACCTGTCCTCAAATTAATGTAATTGGTTCAGAGTTTGTTTTGATATTTTAACCTGCGTGTTGAGATTGCGTTTGGTGTAGGGGGACAAAATAAATGTATGCACGATGGCGCACGATGGGGCATGCGCGCATCCGGTTTGGGCTCCGTGTTAGTGTTTCAGAATCTTTCAACTGACTGACACCCACATACTGTTGAGCATCATCCACTGCCATAGCTACATGAACTCTACTCGCTACTTTGTCAATGTTCGCCCTGATCCTTCCTACTTTGACCTCCTTCACTCTGGAACTTGATTCCCATCACAGACTATTCAAAAAATAATATTCCATCTGCAAATACTTGTCGCGTGGCCAAACGTTTTACATTTATGACACTGAAGTGGCTTTTGTTCATAAGCTTGCACCACATATCTCATATATCCCAGCCTTACACGAAGCCTCAATATCCATCGAGATGCCAGATAGGACACTTTTTATCGGTGCCCTACTCCGATAATCATAGCATTCCACTTCATGTGTTGATAGTACTGTACATCCCCAGTGCTTTGACCTTTTTGTTATTTTGACACACATGAAATCAATATCATACCACTCTTGGTCACTGTTGGTGACTGAATCCACAAGTCCAATGCACTCTTCACTATCTTTGTGACCACAAACAGGTTGCCCCCAAAAACATCCTTGCTCATGAATCGTACTCCAACAAGGAATGAATCATTATCATACCGAGGCTTATCTTGATTTACAACTTTACACCTTTACACCTCCATTCTTAGATGTTACAGTAGCCTATTACACTAATTTCCTCTATCTTCCCTCGCGCCAACAGAATCAAGCATTACTTCTGCTTCCGCCATTGCTCTCAAACCCAAAAACACTCCCAGCAAGCAACCTTTCCATCTTAAATGGTACTTTCACGTCAACTGGGAACTCTAAAAAATACGAGGTCAAATCATGACGTCAGTGATCTTCAGTTCGGAAAGTCAAATTCCGAGTTGGATGACCGCTCAAAACGACTTTTCCCGAGTTCCCAGTTGTCTTGAACACACAGAAGTCAGACATTTCCTAGTTCCCAGTTGTTTTGAACGCGGCATACGTCATATTATTTGTGCACGGTACACGCAATTAGAAATCTACAAACCCGATAGATTTGCTCAATGGGTAAATTCCTTTCCTGCCTATTTTTCCATTTAGGCCTACTAAAAATGAGTGATTCTGCAACTTCGGGGACTTTTGCCCTGCAAGCTTTCAGAAATTCAAACTTATTGAAACACCATTTTACCAGTTTTATAATTGTCTTTGATTTGTCTAGAAATAATATCTGATAATGGCTGCGATCGTACTATTCAGGAATTGATATATTTATGTAATTTTTCTCAGTAAGCCAGAGACAAATGTAATTTACATCACGTCATTAAACATCAATTTTTGGTGACAAGGAAATATCATACAATTCATTTCTTATACATTTGTACATGAACTTGTATTGAATATGATTTTAATAGATTTTTTACGTTTCGCTGATCTTAATAATTCAACACAATGCCTGAATGTATAAACTTGCCTTTGTGACAATTGAAAACATTTATTCATCGTGAAAAATAAGATCTTTCCACCCAACCTTTTTGTGAGATTGTGATAACAACCATATGATTTCCCTATCTAAAACAACTCAATCCATGTAAATTATACATAATATACTAATTTACCTAAAAAAATATGAGTGTGGTGGAAATGACAAGGTGTGGCGGAAATGACATCTATTTTTGAAAAAAAACATGTGAAAGCAATATTTTAAATGCAAACATTTTGAACAACAACCATTGTTAAACATTTAATTAATTTAAGCCAAAGTAACATTCGAAAAGTACCCAATGTACAGAGCTCAAGGAAGTAGATCAATGTTTTTGAGAGATGAGCCCAGATTGCAGAGGGGTCATCTGCATAGAAGAGCTCAGTGAGCAAAGTAAAACTGTATAATTTGTGTTATATCCAATACAGGTGTGGAAGGTCACCTGCTTGTGAGAATCACCAAAGTGAACTGCCTGGATTTCACTGGTGTATTTACACAGGTTGTTCTATCAGGGGAGCAACTTCGGTTTTAGAAGTGGGGTGGGGACATAATTATTATAATTAGTTTTATCCAGTCGGATAAACACTCCAAACAGCCTACCCGACAGCTTGGAGGCGTCTGCATGGTCGTAAAGCACTGTTGCCTCGTTTTGTATCACATTCCAAGGATAAAACTGGAGGGGGACAAAAATGCCATTTCAGAATGTGGGGGGGTGGACATGTCCCCTTGTTCCCAGTGAAAGTTGCGCCCCTGATTTCTCTGCAAAGTCAATATGCACAATGATCTCCTCTTTCCACAGATTCTCATTTAATTCTCTCAGTTTGTAATATTGGTGTTGAATGTTGTACACGTGTTTCTCCAACTTCTCTTTCAATCCTTTGGAGAAGTCCTCCGGTAGTATCTGCAGTCTGCCACACACCTTTTCTTTTACTATCAAGTGTACAGTGAACTTCTCCATGTTTCCCTCTTTGTTTTTTCTTCTCTCTCTCTCTCTCTCTCTCTCTCTCTCTCTCTCTTCAGCTTTGTTTTTCCACTCAAACCACCATTGTCTGCTCACCAGCATCAAAGTGTTTTAAGTTATTTTGCTTGGCAAAGGGAGAACTCTGTCTACATGCACTATTTCTTCAGGTTCTTACAGCAAAGACTCAATAAGGTTCTCGGTGTTGCTGCAGCTGATACTGTAGTTTGTCCGCCATGAACCGGAGGTTGGGCGTGGGTTTTGCAGAGCCATGTGTCCCTATCCTGGACTGTTGACTTGACAATCCAAAAAGGACGTATTTTGCAGAATTCATAGCAGGACATTTAAATCTCTGAATATTCCCTCTTAAAATGCTGATCAAAGGTTCTGAATTGTGCCATTTAATAAATGCTTTTGCTTTTTTTTCTTGCTCCTCCTTAGTGTGTCCCTTTTCTCTGTTGTTGCTCTACTGTTGACATCACGTTCATAGAACCGAGTGATTTTCTCTTCTGTGCCTGTGCTGATTATGTTACACTGCTTTTTCCTGGAGTATTGAAGACTTGTTGGCCTGTTTTCATTTGCCCTAATTGGTTTTGTTGAAAATCCAAATTCTCTGTTTGCGGCTTTGACCAGGCCATACTTTCTCAGGATGTTGCCTCTGAGGATCTTTTACGCCACTTGTTTGACCTTGGGCACTGGGCATTTTTTTTATACTGTTGCTTTAACTCTGCAATGATAGAATTTCAAAACAATAAAATCCTTCTCAAGTTCTTCAGAGTTCCTTTCATTTCTCACATTGTAAACTCAGAGATAGAGTTCACTTCTTCCTTCTTTTTTTTCTTCCAGTATCTCTCCTTGTCTTTTTGCAGATATTCCTGGTACCATATAGGATCATTTTTTTTTGTTTTGTTTCTATGTCTGTGACATCTGTGCTGTTTTATGTGGCATCTTCTAAAAAATAAAAAATAAACACCTATAGAATTTTCTAGATTAAAGAGACTTAAAACATTATTAAATAAGCCTAAAGAAGAAAAAAAAAGTCAAAAGTAATAACATAATGGATTTTTGTAATTTCCACCACTTTCTGTCATTTACACCACAGTTAAGCAATATTTACCTAGATTGTTCTTTAAATTCTGGACATCACATCTGGAATAACTGCCTGCTGCAGCCATCTTCTTCTGTGTCAAAATAAGTTTCCGTGGTAACTAAATATACTTTCTTTTGACAAAACTTTATTAATGAGGAATTTGCCCTCAGTGGTGGAAATGACACCACTACCAAAGGACAGGTATATTTTGTGTAAATAACAATATAAAGGGCATACGTACAACAAATATTGATGTAGATTTGATTTAATTGACTTCTTCTCTAGTAGATAATATTATATAATGTGTAATTATTAATGTTTTTTTTTTTATTAATGTCAGCTCGGAGGATTCGATCCAGCAGCCTTTCAGTTACTTGCACAACGCTCTAACCACTAGGCTACCTGCCACCCCAAACATCTAAGGTGATTGTAGTGTGAACTTAACATATAAACATATATTTTTAATACAATCCTAAAAATGGACTCTGAGAACATAGATGTTCCCGTAGTTGCAGAACCACACAAATGTCGTGTATCATGGCATAATGTAACAGGTTTCGACATCCTCAAACGGAAATGCACTTGTACTTTTGACTAATTTGTGCTGACGTTAGATGTTTTCATTAACCAGATGGAGCAAAGAGCGAACAGTGCCCTTGAGCGGCTACAGACCACGCGCGCCACCCCATGACTCCTTCAATACATTACAGTAGCCTATAATAACACAAGGTCATGGACCATAATGTAAATCACAATTTATATAATAAACTATGAGAGCAAACATCGACAGCAAATAGCGAACACAATGGAGAGGGAATTGTTGTGCGTAAAACAACCCTTACAATAAAGGCTATAGTATTTAAACTACAGTATGTAAAAGTGCAGTAACTGCTGCAGTCGACTGTGTTATTTTGGACTCAGTAATATCAGAATGGTTGAACTGCAGGTGTAATGCACTGTTACTGCACTTACGCCGCATTGTACTGCAGCTATACTGCACCCTGTCTGCAATGTTTTTTTTCCCCCTGAGGGAATTGAGAGTAAGGATGAGTATTTTTCTATTCAACATTTAACAATATGCTCTTTCTGAATAAGGCTTTCAAACGTTCACATCCTGAAATGTCCAAAATGAATCATGGACTGCGTGGAATCTTTCAGTTGTCCAATTTACTTTGTGGGGATGCTCACAGCACATCAACTATTACTACAGCTGGTGTTACTTTCAATTACAGGTAACCGCCCAAATAATGGAAACACTTGAGTAAATGAGGGATAGATAGATAGTATATTGAAAGCAGGTGCTAGCACACAGGTGTGGTTCCTGACTTAATTAAGCAATTAACATCCTGTCATTCTTAGGGTCATGTATAAAAATGCCGGGCAGGCTATTATTTTGGCTACCATGGCTATGCACTCGGCTGACAACTCAAACTGAATTCTTCTGCTGCTCTATTATTCGCTTCATACTTCAGTCTGAGACTGCCATCCTTGAAGTCGTTTGTGGTGATGTCAAAATACGGGGTGTTGCGCAAAACAAAGCAATCAGCGATTGTATCATATCTAACCAATCAGAGTATCAAAGCCAATGAAGAATTGTCAAACTGCTGCTTTACCCACATGTGTTCTGGCTTTGGCCCAACCCATTGGTTTCTGGGTCCAATCAGAGTGGCTAGAATATTTTTCATTCTAGAAATCGACAGGATGTATTACTAACCTAACGTAGCAGGCTTAAAAAGAAACACCTGAAACTACATCCCAATACATACTGGTCATGAAGAGCACAACAAAAAAAAAAAAAACATTTGGGGGAGGTTCTCTCCTGCGCTGTTCGATCAATCCAATAACTGTGAAGGAAGAGTTGAGATGGAATGTCGCCTTGTTCATGTCCAAAAGCGGAAGTCACACGTCTTTCCATTTCCCCTGAAAACTGGAACATCCAGTTGTTGGGGACTCGGCAGAGGCTATGGAGGTACTCAGATCCAGACTCATAGAGAACAATAGTAATTACGTATTTTTGTAGGCACAAACTCCACTATGGTTTTTTGGACAAAGCCTATGGGGAAATGAATGTATAGTTTTTGTAGGGTTTTTTGATAAATGCAGACAATAAGGTCTGTGGTAAAACACAGCCTTAGGAGATCTTATACATTTTGTTCTATGAGAATCTTAATCAGCTAACGTCACTTTTTTGTGAATTTTAAAGCATTTAGTAATTTTTTTAAAGCACAGAAAGCACATAAGGGCTTCATAATTCATAAAGGCAGTGGAGATTTTAGCATGTATATCTTGGTGGGGCAATTATTATATATTTTTTTAGATGCATACCAGCAAAGCCACTACACAACACAACACTAAACAACACATGAAATCAATCAAATCAAATTGTATTTGTCACATGCGCCAAATACAACATGTGTAACCAACAATGCAGTTTTAATAAAATACCTAACCATAACAAAAAATAAAAAGCAGCAGTAAAATAACAATAGTGGGGCTATATACAGGGGGTACTGGTACAGAGTCAATGTGCGTGGGCACTGGTGTCGAGGTAATTGAGGTCATATGTACATGTAGTTGCACTATAACGGTGGCAAATGGTGCCTAGAAACTGTTAAGGCCTACATAAAGAGGCCCTTGCCACTACACCTGGCCCTTACCACTACACCTGGCCCTTACCACTACACCTGGCTATCAGTGGAGCCTTGTCTGGCACTGAAACAGTTCACTCAGCCTCATTTACAGCCTTTTAAAAAACCATAGCTGACCTGCTTAACTCAATTATTATTATTTTACGTTGTTTGCAAACTGATATGTGACATGTATTAATGCGAAAATAACATGCAAAACAGGCACACACAAAAATAAAATATACACTGTATGTATATATATATATATACACACGTTTTTTTTTTTGCCAAACTGCCCTGAATGGCAGGTCACCACTGCATAAAGGTCATGTTAACTGACATATTATCTCATAGAACAAAACATATAAGATCTCCTAAGCCTGTGTGAACCTCAGAATTTATTTTGGGCATTTATTCCAAAATCATATTATTTCCCCCTTCATTTTCCACATAGGAATGGTTGAATGAACCAGAGGTACCTAATTTCTGTTTTTTTATGACTACAAACTGGCGGGCTCTATTGCAGAGAAGAAACTAACGTTCGTGGGCGAGGCGTAGCGTTTGCAAAGAATTTGAGTAGCCAGGCAACCCATCCACAGGGCACGAGTGGTCACTGAATGGTTAGATTAGCATGTGCCATGGCGGTCTCAGTCACCTGATCTCAAACCAATTGAACACTCATGGGAGATCGAGTGCGGTGCCTGAAACAGCGTTTTCCATGATTAATGAGGGAGAACAATAATGCCACCTACTGGCCTTACCAACACCATTACAGCAATTTGACAGTAAATAGTCTCCCATGACTGTAAACCAAGCCCAGCCTTAATGTTAGAGATGAAGAGAAGTACAGACTATTGATTCCAACCCAAATCCTTAGCAAATAACAATACATTTAATTACATCACATATATTTTCATTTTCTTTCTGGTTATTTAATTTAGCCAGATTTGGTTACAGAAGCAACAAAAGTTTGTATTTGACGGTCATCGTTATTAAATCCTATTCACAGCGACCCTTATATATGGTTGGATTATGGATTATTTTAAAGGACATGTAGACCTACATAAAGCTCAGTCTTTTTCATGCATGTCAAGCATAATCCATAAATCAAATAGAGACTATTATTACAGCTCATTATTACAAAGAGTATGATTAATTCCACTGTACCTAGTATAGGAATCCAATACTGACAGGTAAGAATAATGTTTATCAGATAAAATATCCAAAACACTGTAATGAAACACTTTTGTTGTACAGAGAGACTAACAAAATCGTTGTTTTATTCAAATTGTATGTTTTTGTGCATCGTCGATGCACAAAAACACTTGATGAAATCACAAAGTTCATTATAATAATGATGGACGAACCTGTGCAGTTTCCTTGAGTACTGAGCGAGATCGAGCAGCAATCGCCATACTGTTCCATTTGTATTTCAAACCGCAGGGCCTCAAACCTGTACAAGAGGACAAAATAACTGTATTCATTGGACCCTGAGACCACAAGGAGCATTGTTCAAGCACGAGTCTGTTTGCTATTCCTTTATAATTGGTGTATATTCTCATCAAAAGCTAAGGTATTGGAACACAATACATAGCATGTGAAAAGAAAACTCTAAAGCACATCAAAACCGAATTACTTCTTGCGATAAGTGTGCTCAGGGGTCATTCTGGTCAAGATACGCACACCTCTCCAAAAGCGCACGCGTCTCCAAAGGCGCACCTACCAACTTTCTAAAGGAGAGACATTATTAGAATATACACAAAAGCTGTACATATGGCCTCCGGGCTGTAATTAAATGTTTTTTTAAGATGTTTTTCTTTCTTAGAGATGTTTCCCTTTTTTCTTTGTATGCAGCCCTTTTTCGTGTCTGAACAAGAGGGAACAAATTCAATAGGTTCGCCGCTAGTTTGTAACAAATGGATGGCAACAATCTGGTCAGCGAGTTTTTAGACTTTGATTGCCCTCTCCAAAAGTCCTTCAAACAACAGCTTAAGACGAAAATAAAGCCCCACCTGGTACTTCTGTTTGCTAAAATAATAATACATAGATTTCGTTTAATAAATAATTACAACAGATTGTAAAGCGAAGTAGTAGAGGAAGTGTTAATCACGAGACTGGGGCAGGTATCACCTGCTCTCGAGCTAGCGGAGTTTATTGTTAAATATTGTTCAATCACTTTCGTACCAACTCTTTCCCGATATCTCCCATTTCCACAGCAACTGGGCTGTCTATGTTTGCCTATACTTTGCATAACAAGCAAGACACTACACGACACTGATAAAAAATCAAGGGACAAGACTGACAGCTTTAAACTCATCTGTCCATGGTATCCGAATATGGAATATGGATATGGATTTTGCATTATTTGTAAAGCGGTAATATTTAGTTTACTTTGGACTTTTCGTGCCTTTTATAGCAGGAAGGCAACATCTCCTATCTGCTTTGCATATTTGTCCTTTTTATTGAAAGCATATGCTTATCAGAGGGCTCCCAAAATACATATTTAGATAGAAGGTTAAGGGGTGCTTTTGTGTTCACTTATAGGAAATTTAAAAGAATTGCCTATAGGCCTACTGTTTGTTTTACAGGCGTACAAGCTCTCTCGAAATTATTCACAAAATTTGGAACAATATATGTTGATAAAGAAGATACAATTGAAGTATGTTTTAATTCAATATATATATATATTTTTTTAAATGTAATGCGCTCTTGACTTCCTGGTGTTACTGGTTATTTTGGAGATGTCATAGCGCACAGAAACACTCCCACGTCAGAGCATACGCAGAGCTTTTATGGACTAGACAAAGAGCTAGACCCTTTGTCTTTTCACCACAGACCAAACGTTTCACTTCTTCATGAATTGTTTGTGAGGTGGGCCCCTGCGTAATGTCGCGCACCACAACACCCGTTTCAAGCGCAATCTCCTTCAAAAAGTAAATATTAGAAAGCAAATGTGTGCATTAATCATTTGTATACCGTGTCATATGGATTTTTGTGGATGTGGATTTTTGCAATAAGGGTAAGCGACAAATTGTTAAAAAATAAATAATCCTAACTGCTAGAGGAAAGATGTTATTTGTCACGGTTCAACTAAAGTGCCAAATAGTTTGGCGCATGGCCCCTACAGAGTCTCCAAGCACTCCAATGTTCAAATAATGAAGTTTTAATTATGTTTGAGATTTTGGGTGAATTATGTTCACTGTAATTTCGTGTATTAGAGAAAGGCTACATATGAGCTTTGAAACAAATCATTATTAATAATTCCCCATATAGGCCTATGTAGGTTCCCCATCTGTGTCTAATTTATCCAAACTGAATGAAATGATAAGGGATGGTGGTTACATTTGAATAACAATTCTGATTTGAACTCACATACGAAAACACCAAAAACGATGGCATTTCAGAGTGAATTCTCATATTTTGCTTTGGTTTTGTGTGTATTTGGAGGAAAAATGCCTATCACCAGGTTTTATCCATACGAGAGCTTGTGTGTTGTTGTTATTTGCTACCACTTGTGTAAAGGTCAAGAATCATGGCCAAAGGACTTGTGAGTTTCACCATTTGCCAATTTTCACTGGGTGTAGATGGGTTGAAACGTACATCATTCACTGGTTTTAGATGAACTAAGAACCACCCGAAAACGTTGCTATATAGCTGTATGAACTCTTTTTAGACGTATTATTAGGGGATTGCTCATAAATCTCCAAGCAAAACAAATTAGGCATTCGATTAGTAGGTATACTCTAGTTACTTTAACCAACCAATAGAACTCGCATCGCGACAGCAAAATACTTTATTATTTTGCCAACTCACTTCCTCACTTATATTTTGAATTTAGCTTTTTATCATTCCACAATAAATACAATCATAAATCATTTCAGGACAGAGAAAAACATGTTTTTTTTTACTGTATGGGGAACTCGTGAACCTCGATCAATAGAACGGAATTATGTGCAGGTATAGGTTGATAATAAGACACAAGTGGAATAAGTGACCGAAGAGAGCACAGAGAGGGCAAAAAGAGCTGCCCACACACTGATTGGCCACTTGGCAGGTGCTGTTGATCCATGCGCACTCCATACAGACAGATAAGATAAAGGGGACATAAAATGGCAGAGGTGCGCATCAACTCTCCATTGTTCGCAGCACTTATATAGGCTACAGAGCCCCGAGAGACGTGAGACTAGCCGCCTGTCACCAATTAATGCAGCCAGGCAGTGCATCAACAAAGTGGAGCAAAAAGACTCGCGACTCCTTCCCACTCAACCCAAGCTGCATAAGTCATAGGTAAGTGATGTCATTTTTCCTCCATGTATGTTGGTAAAGGGTATTTTGGATATTGTTCATGAAGACATCCATTTATTTTGGTTAAAAAAATAATGTCATCTCACTATTTTCATGATTTCGTCTCAATGCCATTTACTAATTTTTATTTTGCAGAATGTCACCCACGTTGCTGTGCACCTCTGTTGAGCGGAGCGTAACCAAAGACGCAGTGATGGCTGACATAAGTACTTCAGAGGTCAGCGTCAAGCCAGGAGAAGAATTCACTATGATCAACACCAGTAATTACAGAAAAAAAACGACACATCATGGGGACAAATACACAAATCAAATGAAACCAAAAACGGGGTTAAGATTGCCCAGACAGAGAGAAAATCGTAGGACGAAGGCAAACGACAGGGAAAGGCATCGTATGCACAACCTCAACTCAGCATTGGATGTTCTGAGAAGCGTCCTTCCTGCTCTGCCGGACGATGCCCAACTGACCAAGATTGAAACGCTGCGCTTTGCGCACAATTACATTTGGTTACTGACTGAGACTTTGCGCATGGCTGACACCTTCGGTCAAATTCCTGACCACCTTCAACAACACTACTTACCCGCATCACAGGGTTGCGTTGGGAGTCCAACAAGTGTGATCTCCCCTGATTGGGACTCGACATCCACCTCATCCTCTTGGCACGGGAACTCAGCAGACACGTGGGTAGATTTCAACCACGGAGAAGATAAGAAGCAATATTGGGATGAGTCAAACGGTTTTTACAAAGGAGGAATGAAACGCTTTTCCTTTTGCATTTTATCTCACAATCAACAATGATCGATGAAAGAGACAATGGCATCGAATCAAACCAAAGCTTGATTTCATATTTCGTTGTAATATTTAAATGTTGATTTCATTTGAATATGTTGATCAGCACGTACAATTTTCTTGTACTTGCTCATGTTAGTCACACGCACTTTGGAAAGGTAAAATAGTTTGATCGATACGAGTAGGCTAGTCTAGAAATTAATCGTGGCAGATTGCTTTTTGTAGTGCATGTAAGCGCCTAATTTTAGTAAGATCCTTTAGAATGAGGTCAGAAGTAGCACTGTTTTTTATATTTAAAACACGTTGTATTGGTAGTATTAAAGCATTGGTAGCTGTTGATGTACTGTTCACGTTTAGCCTAACTTGATATGACATCAAATCATAGACGTCATAAAAGCATAGTGAGCGGATCATAATGGTGAACGACTTGGGCATGCAAGCTTGCGTTGACGTCATAATGGTGATGATATATGTCATCATTGCCATGGGGATAGAATACCCATCACAATAATATCTGCTTCCATTGTGGTGTCATGTACATGCATCATAATGCCACAGACAGTTATAAAACATATTTAATAATACTTTTGGTACAAACCTCTATTGCTCTACAAAACAGTTGTTGGAGATAAATGGTGTGCATCCCATAATAACAACTGCATATCTCATGGCAAGCTGCCCTGTTTCTCCCAACTCCTAAACTAACCCTTAAATCCTTTAAAACAAAGCATGGTTTCTAATTAATATAACAATCACAATGCTCTGAAGTTGAGAATTGTAGCAGCATTTCCAGAGACCAAAAAGAGAAAACACCACATGTTTTATTTGCAGTAGGGGATATTAAGTTGTAGTTTCTCTGGTGATTGACTGTCAGTCCTCAGTCCTCAAAAATGCATTGAATGAAATGAATGTCGAACTGGACATTCGACATTCGGCACACCTGTGGCCCTGCATGGGGCAGCTAAATACTGTGCCCTTTGTGTACCTTCCTCACAGGGCGGCTACATACAGCACCCTTGACTCTGCATGCTTTTGTCACACGCAGTGGTGTAAAATACAAGTATCACTAAAGTAGTTTGAGGTATCTGTACTTTAGCATGTCTATTTTTGACAACTTTTACTCCAATACATTCCTAAAGAAAATATTTTACTTTTTACTCCATACATTTTCCTCTGACACCCAAAAGTACTCTACATTTTGAATGCTTAGCAGGACAGGAAAATAGTTCAATTCATGCACTTGTCAAGAGAACATCCCTCTTCATCCCTACTACTTCTGATCTGGCGGACTAACTAAATACAAATGCTTCATTTGTAAATTACGTCTGATTATTGGAATGTGCCCCTGGTTATCTGTAAATATATTTATATATTTTTTAAACAAGAAAATCGTGTTGTCTGGTTTGATTATTATAAGGAATGTGAAATATAGACTTTTAGTTTCGCACACCTCAAGTTAGAGCGTGTTCACCCGCAGTCTCAAGTAGATGCAAGTTGTGTAATGACGGACTCCCACATGCTGTTTTCTATCTTGAAGTGTTGTGCGTCCCTCAAACATAACGTACATCTTCTTGAAACGGCAGGTGAACATGCTCTAACCAATGAGTGCGGGTTGGACCCCTGGAGTGCGTCTGAGCGCCCTTGATTGGTTGAAACCGAGAGAGGTGATTGACAGGTCCGAAAACCAGTCGGGATAAGAGGCCTGGCAATTTTTTTTTACAACGATCATTTTAATAGTAGTTGATGGAAGGCTTTGCAATTGAACTGAATGCGAATAACTAGCAAACAGCAACATATTGGAAGGCATTGTGTGATGAACAGATTACAGTAATACCACTTGAACAAGGTCTCTCGTGCAAACATAGATTTTTTTTATGTGCTAATGCCGAAAGTACTATGTACCTCAACTAAATACCTATAAGCCACAGAAAATGGCAAAACTGATTATGGCTTGTGTCTTCCAAGCATGTAGCAGAGTCCATCTGCAGAGGTGCACACATCCAAGTGTGACATCCATGAAGATATAGACCTGAAAGACAAATGAGTTCTTTGTGGCATGACACGTAGAATGAGGCAAATTAAATGTTGTGTCGGGTATAACTTATATTACCCAAAAAAAACAATAAACCAAAACAGATACACAATTTTTGATTTGCAGGAAGTGGGAATGGCATTTAATCAAATGACTAATTTCCAAAGATTTTCCACCTGTAAAGTGCTGTTTACCGTAAACCACTTAACTGTGGGTGAATCTCCTACAATTCAGATTTTCTTAATTTAAACTCAAAATAAGCACTTCGTGCCATTGGCCACTTCATATTCCGCTGTGTTTTTGTATTGGGAATGTTTCAGTATTCCCTGGGATACCATTCTGTCAAAATGCATATGATGTAGGCCTATGCATTTCTAAGACAATTTGGAAACTGTAGAACCTCTACATTACCCATAATGCTAACTGACTAAACATTCAAAATTACCATGGCAATTAGGCTATGCATCACAATAGTAACTATACTTCTATGGTGAAAGAGGGTCTTCTATAAATGTAAGGGAGGCAGTAACTGCAACCAAATTATTTTACTGTGCCCACTCACACATACTTATGGTCACACAAGGTGGACCCTCGAGTAGCCTTACAATTATTTACATGACCCCAATTTTATTTGCAAACAAATGATTTGTCGGTGCACATTCACTCATATGGTGACATTTTAGGCAAATTGACAGCGAGTACAATAACCAAAATAATTCAAATACATGGGATGTTGAGCTTATTAGTAGCATGAATGTGTTCTTTGCAGGGGGGGGAGGAGGAGTTATTGAGTTGAAGACTGGTTGTATGTATTCCTCAAACAAAATTGTATTGAATCTAATTAATCAGATCCAATGTTTTATCGCCTGTAGGAGGGCAGGGTGTCACTAGTCATTTGTAATACTGTATAACATCAAACATAATAGCTGGTCTCATGAAAGGTGGTAATGCTTGAAACTAGAAAGACTACTCGGCGAGAGCATAGATTAAAGACGTAGAGCAGCAGGGTCACCACTAGCATACAGCTCTCCACTCTGCTGGTCACCATGCAAAACAGCAGGTGGTGCCCCAAACCAGAATAACATGAAGTAGACACGGCACCTGACCAGCAGTGACAAGGGACGAACTGGTCAATTACTGTACAGCACTTAACGGGCGTTAAAACAAAACTGACGTTTGAAGCATGTATGGGCCTACTTACCAGGGCAGTGCCATCCCCTGCTGGGTCCAAAAGTCAGGTAGCCCCAGGGGTGGGATGCCTACCAGCCATCCATCCAGGAGAAGGGCAATCTCATTATAAACACCTCTAATGAGGTCCTTGGCCTAGAGGTCCTGGAGGGGCTCTGAGTGTCTTCTCTCCACCCTGCTCACAGTGCCAACCCCTGGTGCTCCAAGACAAGAAGACTCTTGGTCTCCACAGGCCCTCAACTTCTCCTCGATCAGACTCTTACGCCACCCCTTTTTGGCCATCCAATTCATCGTCTTGTCTCCGTCCTCATTGGACTTCTTGCTCTTTGGGTGCCTGAAGAGGCTACAGCAAGACATGTTGCTCCGTTGCTTGTTGAAACAACGCTGAGCGCACTTTTACCAATACTGAAAAAGACAGCTGAGAAGAACGTTAATCGTCCTTAAAACCCCACCTCTATGCAGCAAGTTTATCAAGTTAACTAAACAAAGAAACACGGTTTGAGAAAACATTTATTAAGTCATAATAATTATATTGACAAGAGTAATTTGGAACACCAATACAGCATTTTCACAACGAAAAGATGGAGCTCAGCAATCATTTTGGAGGATAGTTTTTGGTTATGAACATCCACCCAGAAGCAGGGCCACCAGACGCCTGGCTCTAACCACCGTGATAAAGTCATACCCAAGTAAAGTAGCTACTGCCTGTCCCTTGACTGTCCGTGGTCACAGCATGTTTGTCAAAGATTTATGGTAAAAACAGAAACCCAAAATATTAGTCTACTGATTAAAAATACAAATGTTTTGGATTCCTCTTAGAGATTGGGTTCAACCAGACTGACTACACCATGTAAGCAACCAATTCATAGCCTTCTTCAGTTCCTAAACGTATACGCATAATGTGCAAATTATTATCATCTGACGAATAGCAAACCTTGACTGAAGCGTAACATGTCGTGCCTGGTAGTAACATTATTCAGGCATAATACAATATACCATTTTACAGTCTAGAATGTGACATCTTTAAAAACGCTGGAACGTCTTGGGGATGGTTCTCACGGAGTCTTGGAGACACTAATGTGGTCATGTGCAGTGTTCCAACGAGACAGCTCTACTTGGGGAAGACCGTGACCACGTCATAGCCTTCGGGTGGAGTCACTCGCTCGCGTGCGTGTTTCTCGCAGTAGATCTGGTCCTCCACAAAGAAATGTCCCTTCTGTTTCAGGTTGACGTCACAATTGGAGCAGGTGTAGCACTCGGGGTGACGAAACTTGTCCCGCAACTTGACAACCATCCCTCTGTGTTTGGGAAAGAAGAAAACACAAACTAAAATGGTTAGGTCAAATAAAACAAAAATCTGTAAAAACGTCCTATGAAAACCCTCTTCAGAATGCATTATTTGCCCAGTTATAATGCATTACGTAGATATTTATGAGCACCTCTTAGCACCTAACATTAATAAAGCATTGTGAGCAGGCAGCATAATACCCCATGTAGCAAAGTCTTAGAATGACCAATATAAAAAGCTATAAAAAAGTGATTTTCTGACAGATTTGCAGTGACAGAAAACACCCTCTCTTGCTAGAAACTCGTTGCAGATTTTCTTACTTTTCATCCTACCCTGTGATGTCACATAGCCTTTTTCAGGACCTTATCTTTTCAACCACAGATAATAGGGTGGGGGGGGGAGATGCTGTTTTCACATATACAGACACTGGTTTGGTGCTGTAGATAATGAATAGGAGGTTGAAACGTGGCGGAATTGCCCTTTAAGTCTTAACACTTTATTACCACGTGCAAAGGACCCCTGAAGTACACAGCTGTCGGCGGCATGCTCACATCATGGCTGTAGATCAGCCAATTTAATTGACATGTGACACAAAAACACTTCTCATGTGACATTCCATTTTTAAAAAACTTACGACAAATAAGGAAATTGGTCAAATACAGTATTTGATCTTAGTGTAGCAACTGAGGCGTCATTTACACAGCCATCCTAGGAACCCAATGCAGAATGTTTATGTACAATCTTCTTTCCTGACTGTTCACACTGTTGCTCATGCGACTAGGGTTGCAAAGGTACCGCTAATTTACTAAAGTTAAATTGATTAACAGGTAAAACATGAATCTATAGTAACATTGGTAATTTACACTTGAATAACTTCAAAAAAATGTATTCATATATAGTATTCCTTGTTTATATCCATGTCAATATAGCCAATTAGTTCCTAGTGCATAGAGCATTTGGTTCAAGAGAAAATTGCCTAAATAATGAAAAAAGCTAATTCAAGACATAGTAAAATAAATTAAGTGTAAAAAAAAACAAATTATATTTCATGCTGAAACCCTCATATTAAACAAATGGTATTCACCAAGTTTGTTTATATTTAGGTTAATGTTTTACAGCTTTGTCATTCAATTTTACATGTGATAAGGCCACACGGAGGGCCAGAGATCATTACTATGGAACGCCGTTTGGGACTTTGCGTGTCAAAAAAGATACGTCAGATATCTGACGTGTCAAATAAGCTTGTTGACCAATCAGAACGTGAATATGACTGCACGCCACAATAAATTTAACAGTTCATTAATTTGACAGTTACACATTGATTACACTATCACTCGTCGGTCATATGTCACAACGATACGCATGCTATGATGCTGGTAAAGGTGCCTGTACCGCACGAACGCAGACAAACTTCCAAGCTTTAGAGACAGTGCTGGTCGTAAAAAAGCTAGCCAGCTGATGGATGCAAACAATGTAATTTTGCTATGTTTTTGGGGAAGAACAATCTGTTTCAGTAGCTATAGTTAACTAGCTAAGTGTACTTGAAAGTTACCAAGAATTTGTTTACTGGTAAACTTCAAAAAAGGTTTCCAGTAATATAACCTCCCTTTGCAATCCTACACGTGAACCATATCAGATTGCAGCATTCACACTGATGTAGCCTCTGAAATAGCACACAGATGCAATGCTAATTTCCAGTCACTGATCCTTTAAATTTTGTCAAGAGGCTGTGTGACTGCTGCCACCCCAATGGACAATGGACAAAAAAGTTTGTCAAACAACGCGCAGCTCGCACAACACATCGATCGCGCAGTTCGCACAACACATCGAAGTTAGCAGACAAAGAAATCTGATCATTGGGGAGGGGAGGGGGGCAGCAATGCAGGGAGCAGCAGCGAGGTAAATAAATGTGTGCGTGAAGTAGAGAATCCCATACATGCGCAGAAGGTAAGATTGTTTGGCTATTGAAGAGGCATCCAGATTTCAGCCACCTTTTAATTTTTGGATGCTTGTCATATAATAATAATAACCTACATTACTCATCTCATATGTATATACTGTACTCGATACCATCTACTGCGTCTTGCCTATGCAGTTCTGTACCATCACTCATTCATATATCTTTATGTACATATTCTTTATCCCTTTACACGTGTGTATAAGGTAGTAGTTTTGGAATTGTTAGATTACTCGTTGGTTATTACTGCATTGTCGGAACTAGAAGCACAAGCATTTCGCTACACTCGCGTCAACATCTGCTAACCGTGTGTATGTGACAAATAAATTTGATTTGATGTTAATGGCAGGTCATGTGCAAAACAACACTTCAGAGTAAAAGAAAATCTGATTTGCTCATCCAGATTGAGGTCGCATATCGTAACTATCAGGATTGAGAACTACATAAATGTGGAATACATCAGAACTCAAAAGATCAGATTCCATGTGTTTTTGGCTGTTTACACATTCTGGAAACAAAATACTATAGGTATCAAATATGCCATTGGAATTGGTCTGCCTGTGTTAACGTAGCCTATGAGACTGGGCCTGTATTCATAATTCATCTCAGAGTAGGCGTGGATCTCCACGTCAAATCACTGTGAGCAAAAATGCAAAGCTCACAATATTATCATGACATCTCAACTGTTTGAATAATCAATCATACGCTGTACTTACACAATCCCCGATCCACATTTGTCACAGATTGGTAACTTGTTTGCATTTCCCACTGTTGAGACCATTTTTGCGGCGGGGGCCTTCACACTCCTAAACCCAGAGGGCTTATCAGGATCTGCAATCAAGAGGAGACATGCCATCGGTTTGTTAAGCCACTTACCAATTGCCATTAAATATTTGGAAAACCTTGTAAAATATAGCAAAGGCTCTTCGTGTCACACAGAGATACAATACATTGTGTTCACCAGTCTGTTACCAACTATAGCATCAAAATGACCGTTTAAAACACTACTTAGCTGAACCAAATCTATTCAAAAACAATTGCCAATTACATCATGTTAAAACTCCAAAACATGACAAAGTTATAACCCAGTTCGACAATGCGAAACATAAGTGCTAGTGTCGAAACAGGCACTCATTTCTCAGCCTCTAAATTCTGCAACATCATTGTAATGGTGGCAATTTACACAGCGTTATAATCCAACCCAACTGGATACGCAATCCGTGTGATGCAACCCAAAAATGGTTGGATTGCAAACCCATGTTGAAGTAAATGCCACATTTTATTTATCCGTTATTTTACCAGGTAAGTTGACTGAGAACACATTCTCATTTGCAGCAACGACCTGGGGAATAGTTACAGGGGAGAGGAGGGGGATTAATGAGCCAATTGTAAACTGGGGATTATTAGGTGACCCTGATGGTTTGAGGGCCAGATTGGGAATTTAGCCAGGACACCGGGGTTAACATCCCTACTCTTACGATAAGTGCCATGGGATCTTTAATGACCTCAGAAAGTCAGGACACCCGTTTAACATCCCATCCAATCACTGCCCTGGGGCATTGGGATATTTTCTTTTAGAACAGAGGAAAAGGAGTACCTCTTTACTGGCCCTCCAACACCACTTCCAGCAGCATCTGGTCTCCCATCCAGGAACTGCTTAGCTCCAGGGCTTTAAACACTACATGAATATCAACTGCATACATGTGTGAATAAGTACCTGACTCCAGAATCTCCTGCAGCACCTTGAACGAAGCGGACTGTCGAGGAGGCTCATCAGCCTCTTGGTTTTCCTGCAGCATTTTGTAGACCTCAGAGTCTGCCACTGTTGGGCTGCAAAACAAATGAACACCAGTTGACATACAATGAGTCGTATAGTACAAAGGCGTGGTCAAATCGAGCACAAACAAACGATAAGGCCTCAAAACATTGCTATGTTTCCTTGGGCCAGAGCTGAGTTCGAGTTTGACTTGTAACAAACACATACTGTAAACATCTAACAAGTGAAAATGCAGTGCATTCTGCTCTAGTAAGACATCGTAAATTGAAGAATGATACCCAGCGAGTAAAACTTGACGCAATGACATTATTGCAACCAGCTGGGATTGATCCTTACATGTTGCTGGGCTCGTTAGCGGCAGTGGCAATTGTTTTCACGTCATCCACGGCCGTGTTAAAGTCCTTGATGTTCTCGGAGGAGTAGAGACCGGCAGGATTGTTGTACTGATTGGTTACCACCTTGGGGCCAAACCCGGCGAATGGCAGCGCGCTCCTGTTGTGTGCGGAACCTATGGGTTTCACCTCCTGCAAGTTGGGTGTAGCCAGGGATAAAGAAAGTAATGAGTACTAGACAAAAATCAGTTGTACTACAAATATAAATACTGGTCAATGCCATCTCACACATGCCTCGATAGAAACAGTATGACAGTTACTTGACTAATATGTGGATATTAGAGGTAAAGAATAGCATAGTCAAAATGATATTTCGGTACTTCCTTCATGATAACAGGTAAACACAGGGCCGACTAAGACAAACTACAGTGACATGCAAAGCATTAAAAGCTCAAGTGAATTTTTTTTTAAAATGCGCAAAACATATTTTCTATGTATTCTGCGACCAAAATGCACTGTGTTTGTGACACATCCCTGAAAGCTGTGGAGGACTGACAAATCACACGCTTCCTACATTAATTCACACTTTGGCCTCAATTTCCCATCCACTAGGCAGGAATTGAGTCTTACGTCAGAGCTTGGCTGATAAAACCATGGTCTCCTAGGAGATCGCCTGTTGGGAAGTAAACAATGACCTCATCGTTTGCAGTATAAAAACCCAAGCCTTTGTTTGTGCAGTGGGGATGTGAAAGATTGCAGATACTGGACCATTTCCTATCTGTGAGTAAGGGATTTTCCACTTAATACGCCATGACAGAGCAGGGACATACCTCTAAGTCACCTTATGAATGCCTAATTTCCTAATATCTTTGGTCTGAGTGAAGTAGGATATAAAAGACAGACACACCTGCGGCTCAGATGCGAGATTCATCTTGTACGGGTTGGTCTTTCCATCCTCAGAAGAGAGCGGTGTCCAGATTTTAGTTTCTGATCTAAAAAAAAAAGAAAAGAGTCAAGACCATACACAAACTTGCAATAATTTGTTTTATTCAGACATGCAATAAAACATGAAAGATATCCAAAAGAGAATACAAATGTGTACATAGCAGGCCTCGAACCTGTTGATGGGATAACAACCATTTCTAAAGAACATATTTTATAGGGGTAATCTGCAGTTCAAAACAAAGTGACACCCCACCACCATTTTGGTAAAAAGCTAAAGGGATGGAGAAATGTAGCTAGTCTTAAATGAATATACAGAACTATGAATGCAAGGACTGTCCATCCATGATATCAATGTCCAACATTAAACCATATTTTGAGGCTCATATATATATATATATATATATATATATATATATATATATATATATATATATATATATATATATATACACACACACACAATTTACAAACACAGTAAAACAAGCATCTATTGTGTGTTCTGGGGTGGTTAGACAGTAGATATATATTCTTCAAGAATCAATAGCTATATATCATTAACTTAAAAAGTATGTAGAAAACAGATTTCCCTTTAAGGAAAGCACCACTCACATCAAGTGTCCTGCCCAAGTTGGTACATCAACATTTAAAAGCCCCCCAATAGGAAGTTGCTAACCCTATATTGATGTAATTTCCTGTCCTAGAGATGCACGTTTAGGTTCCACCTCCAACGAATGTCCTGGCCTATCTTTGACTTTGCAACCATTGGGAAGCAGGCTGCTGGCAGGCTTTGGCCATTGGTAGGAAAGTCAAGTCAGCCCGTGCTCATGGTTCTCACAGGGAAGTGAATTGACAGGCTAGAAATGACTTTGCTCATGATCATGCACGCCACAATTGACATGTAACTAACTATACAGCGCATTCGGAAAGTATTCAGACCCCTTGACTTTTCCCACATTATTACAACCTTACTCTAAATTTAATTAATTTATGTTATTCTCAATCTACACGCAATACCCCATAATGACAAAGCAAACACAGGTTTTTAGAAATGTTTGCAACTATTAAAAATAACATTTACATAAATATTCAGACCCTTGACTCAGTACTTTGTTGAAGCACGTTTGGCAGCAATTACAGCCTCATGTCTTCGTGGCTATGACACTACAAGCTTGGCACTCCTGTATTTGGGGAGTTTCTCCCATTCTCCTCTGCAGATCCTCTCATGCTCGGTCAGGTTGGATGGGGTGTGTCGCTGCACAGCTATTTTCAGGTCTCCTCAGAGATGTTTGATCGAGTCCGGGCTCTGGCTGGGCAGCTCAAGGACATTCCGAGACTTGTCTTGAAGCTACTCCTGCATTGTCTTGGCGATAGCAAAAGCACTTAGGGTCATAATCCTGTTGGAAAGTGAACCTTCACCCCAGCCAGAGGTCGAGCACTCTGGAGCAGGTTTTCATCAAGGATCTCGCTGTACTTTGCTCCATTCATCTCACCTCGATCCTGACTAGTCTCCCAGTCCCTGCCGCTGAAAAACATCCCCACAGCATGATGCTTCCACCATCATGCTTCACCGTAGGGATGGTGCCAGGTTTCTTCCAGACGTGATGCTTGGCATTCAGGCCAAAGAGTAAAAAATTGTTTGTTTTTTTTAAATTAACCTTTATTTAACCAAGTAGGCCAGTTGAGAACAAGTTCTCATTTACAACTGTGACCTGGCCAAGATAAGGCAAAGCAGTGCGACAAAAACAACAGTTACACATAAACATAGTCAATAACAATAGAAAATTACGATTTTTCCAGTTATGTACAGTGAGCTTGGTTTCGTCAGACTCGAGAATCTTGTCTCTCATGGTCAGAGTCCTTCAGGTGCCGTTTGGCAAACCGCAAGCGTGATGTCATGTGCTTTTTTTTACTGAGGAGCGGCTTCCGTCAGGCCACTCTACCATAAAGTCCTGATTGGTGATTGCTGCAGAGATGGGAGAACCTTCCAGAAGGACAACCATCTCCACAGAGGAACACTGGAGCTCTGTCAGAGTGACTAGCGGGTTCTTGGTTACCTCTCTGACCAAGGCCCTTATTGGGTAACGTAACAACATTTTGAAAAAGTCAATGGGTGTGAATACTTTCCAAATGCACTGTACACACATAAAAGTTTGGGGTCACTTGGAAAACAAGGACATTTCTATGAAAACATACATGAAATGAGTTGCAAAATGAATAGGAAATATAGTCAAGACATTGACAAGGTTATAAATAATGATTTTTAATTGAAATAATAATTGTGTCCTTCAAACTTTGCTTTTGTCAAAGAATCCTCCATTTGCAGCAATTACAGCCTTCCAGACCTTTGGCATTCTAGTTGTCAATTTGTTGAGGTAATCTGAAGAGATTTAACCCCATGCTTCCTGAAACACCTCCCACAAATTGGATTGGCTTGATGGGCACTTCTTACGTACCATACGGTCATGCTGCTCCCACAACAGCCCAATAGGGTTGAGATCCGGTGACTGTGCAGGCCACTCCATTATAGACAGAATACCAGCTGACTGATTCTTCCCTAAATAGTTATTGCATAGTTTTTAGCTGTGCTTTGGGTCATTGTCCTGTTGTAGGAGGAAATTGGCTGCAATTCAGCGCCGTCCACAGGGTATGGCATGGCGTTACAAAAAGGAGTGAGAGCCTTCAATCTTCAAGGTCCCCTTTACCCTGTACAAACCTCCCACTTTACCATTGCCAAAGCACCACCAGACCATAACATTGCCTCCACAATGCTTGACAGATAGCGTCAAGCACTCCTCCAGCATCTTTTCATTTTTTCTGTGTCTCACGAATGTTCTTTGTGATCCGAACACCTCAAACTTTGTCTGTCCAACACTTTTTCCGATATTCCCTTGGCCAAAGAACAGACACTGGACCATCTTAATATTATATTTTTATTGGCCAGACTGAGATATGGCTTTTTCTTTGCAACTCTGCCTAGAAGGCCAGCATCCTGGAGTCGCCTCTTCACTGTTGACATTGAGACTGGTGTTTTGCGGGTACTATTTAATGAAGCTGCCAGTTGAGGACTTGTGAAGTGTCTGTTTCTCAAACTAAACACTAATGTACTTGTCCTCTTGCTCGGTTGTGCACCGGGGCCTCCCACTCTTTCTATTCTGGTTAGAGTCCGTTTGCACTCTTCTGTGAAGGGAGTAGTACACAGCGTTGTACGAGATCTTCAGTTTCTTGGCAATTTCTCACATGGAATACCCTTCATTTCTCAGAACAAGAAAAGACTGACGAGCACCAGAAGAAAATGATTTGTTTCTAGCCATTTTGAGCCTGTAAACGAACCCACAAAATGCTGATGCTCCAGTTTTCAGCTGTGCTAACAATTGCAAAAGATTTTCTAAAGATTAATTAGCCTTTTAAGATGATAAACTTGGATTAGCTAACACAACGTGCCATTGGAATACAGGAGTGATGGTTGCTGATAATGGGCCTCTGTACGCCTATGTAGATATTCCATTAAAAATCTGCAGTTCCAGCTACAATAGTCAACATTAACAATATCTACACTGTTTTTATGATCAATTTGATATTTTTTAAATTTATTTTTTTGTTGCTTTTCTTTCAAAAACAAGGACGTTTCTAAGTGACCCTAAACTTTTGAACGGTAGTGTATATACACACACAGACACTTAAATTTGTAAAAAATAAAATTACAAATTAAACACTGACTAGTTATAATAAGTGAATATTGACAAATTATCCCATGGATTATGGTGATTTTCAGGAGGGAAAAAAAAGCCGAGGTGCAAAAATCTAAGTTTGCACCCCCTATTTTCCATGGCTCAGGCGGCCAAGTGGACACAAGGCAGTTTGGCTCATCTCTGTCACAAAGAGGAAGAACTTTTCAGCTGTTTCTGATTAATAAACAATGCCACGCTGTGGTAACATTCAAATAAAACCCAGCCCTGAAACAAAACGTAGGCTGAAAAGAATGTGCATGTCATATCACAGGAAGAGACAACACATCCACATGGATTTACACGAAGTGGGCTGTTCGGGTGTACCACTTCCAAGCCCAAATATGTCCTACTTTGACTAAAACAATGACTTAAATGGTTGCGCAACATCATGGGTAAGCTCTGGCCATCGTCTTTCAGCTCGAAAAAGTGCATTTCTACTGGCTAGGGTGTTTAATCTCAGACATAAACAAATCCAAGGTCCCCCCTCACCATTTGAACCATACAATTTAGTATCTCTTACATATAACCACATCAGGTGTCAGAGATACTGTACTTCTGTGCACATTTGCTGAATTGTTCCATGATTCAGTGCTTTTTGAACCCATCCGGGTGTATGGAAAACTGCAACTCCCTACCTGTCGACGGAGAGGATCATTTCCTCTAAGCAGCCCTTGATCTTGTTCTGTGCCTGCAGGTGAGTCATGCTCTCAGTGGGCTCTCCATCGATGGCCAGGATCTGATCCCCGACACTCAGACTGGCCTGGGCAGCCTTACTGCCAGGAGTGATCTGAAATATTCAGTACGTCAACATACTCAACTTCCTTATCACATTTGGGACCGAGGAATCTGCGATTCTTCTATGACATTTCAGGAGGACAAGGATCCTTTGGCTAAACTCTTGAGTGTCCCATGGCAGGTTGTTATGTGGTGAATATGGGTGCAGTCTCAGTTGACAGACAGGATTAGTAACACTAGAAAAGTATGATGGTGACTAAGGATTCAAAGGGAGGTCTTAGAGAAATTGAACAAATAACAAGAATCGGTTTCAAAACACACTTAACAATATAGTTTGTCGTCAGAGTGTGCATAGCAGTCATTCATTCATTCAGTTACATCTACAACACTTCAAAAGGTTCATCATCTGTTGCACTGAAATCCTCAATACACCTGGACAGTTTTTCTTCAATATGTACTTCTGAGAAAACGTTGGGAGGGCTAAACATTGTGGGCCAGTTGAGGGCAAATGTTAGGTTGGTGAAGACAAGAGTGAAATTCCGTGCCCCACCTAAGAGGATATAGGTGAAACACTGTCTCACGGGATGTGATCTTGCTTACCCACAAAATGTGCTGTACTGTAGGAAATGTCTGAGAAAACAACACTATATAAATAGGTTGCTAATGCCCTCTAGATAAACTAAACAACAATGCATAGACCTATACAGACTTGGATGGATGTATTGGCCAAACAATGGAAGATTGTCATCTAGAACTAGACTAGGCCAGTTCATGGACGAATTTAACAGTAGCACATGGTAGCACACTTTGCACAACACGGTGAAGCTGGTTTCTCCGAAAAGGTCGTTTAGAGTCAATTAAGTTTTATTGAATGGCCATCTGGCATAATGACCCGAAAAGTAACTTTCTCCTGACCCTCAAATGGCAATAGATTATTGGTGAGGTAATGAAAATAACCTTTACAGCAGCGAGAAAGAACGCTTCCCCTCGTGCCTCACGGAAAAGGTGTGTTCCGAGTCAGCAAGTGAAAGTTCCGCCACCGGACAGGGCCAGATGCGGTTACATTGTAAAGAAAATAGATTATAAAAAGTGACAGACTCTCTGAAACAACACTTACCCGCGAGATAGTCAAGGGTTGTTCAAAATCCCTCCCACCAACTAGACGGAATCCCCAAGGTCCAGGACCTTGCACGACAACCCGTAGAGGCATAGCCTACTTCCAAATTTGCCGAATCCGAGTTTTAAAAAATAACGTATAATTCTTAGACAGCCTGTGTTTGCCCTGACAAATATGACATGTGTGAACAAACTTCGATGAGGCTATTGTGTAGCTAAAAGTAAAGGGGGCGGTTCCCGTGGCAAAGCTGAGCGAATAGTTTGAGATGTTTTCACCCTGATAAGATCGATTTCCTATGTTAGTTCAAGGATGTACCGTTACGTCACCATATTATATGCAAGCTTACCATTTATGGAAGACCCATTTCCCAGGATGTGGAATGTGCCGCTCCCTAAACTTGAATTCCTGCCATTTGCTCCACTAAGTAGGCTACAGCCGACAAAAACTGAAACGACCCATTGTGTGTGTAGGCCTACATTCTCTACTTTTTCATATGCATTGCAAAACGAATGGTAAATAATAACAATGTGACAACAATTCTATTGTAGGAGTTAGATAGGAGACAAGCAAATTAATTTAGGGCCTTCACAGCCAACCTGGTGTCAGAGAATTTCGTATTATTCTGTATGAAAATCCGATACACTCCTTATAATATATTACTTTTTGTATGGTATTATTAATTTGTGATTACAATTCGTATGATGTTACATATGTTACAAATTTGAAAAACATACAATATGTTACGAATTTGCTAAATGGATGAAATGTTCCAATTTCCAATTTGTTGTTGCTTACGTTAGCTAGGTGGCTAACGCTAAATTAGCTAGCTGGCTAACATTAGCTAGGCAACGGATTAGGGTTAGGAGTTAGAGCATACTTAAATTCAAACAGGACACCGGGTAAGACAGGAGAAGTACTTCAGATATAACAGACTGACCCCAGCCCGCAACACATAAACTATTGCAGCATAAATACTGGAGGTTGAGACAGGAGGGGTCAAGAGACACTGTGGCCCTGTCTGACGATACCCCCGGACAGGGCCAAACAGGCAGGATATAACCCCACCAACTTTGTCAAAGCACAGCCCCCACACCACTAGAGGGATATTTTGGTTTTAGACTTTGCACTCCGGTACCGCTTGCCGTGTGGTAGCAGAGAAAACAGTCTATAACTTGGGTGACTGGAGTATCTGACAAGTTTTTGGGCTTTCCTCTGACACTACCTATTATATAGGTCCCGAATGGCAGGAAGCTTGGCCACAGTGATGTACTGGGCCATACACACTACCCTCTGTAGCGCCTTACAGTCAGATGCCGAGCAGTTGCCATACCAGGCGGTGATGCAACCTGTCAGGATGCTTTCGATGGTGCAGCTGAAGAACCTTTTGAGCATCTGGAGACCCATGCTAAATCTTTTCAGTCTCTTGAGGGGGAAAAGGTATTGTCGTGCCCTTTTACGACTGTCTTGGTGTGTTTGGACCATGATAGTTCGTTGGTGATGTGGACACCAAGGAACTTGAAACTCTCGATCCGCTTCACTACAGCCCTGTCGATGTTAATGGGGGCCTGTTCGGCCTGCCTTTTCCTGTAGTCCACGATCAGCTCCTTTGTCTTGCTCACATTGAGGGAGAGGTTGTTGTCCTGGCAGCACACTGCCAGGTCTCTGACCTCCCTATATATTGTCTCATTGTTTTCCGTGATCAGGCCTACCACTGTTGCGTTGTAAGCAAACTTAATGATGGTGTTGGAGTTGTGTTTGGCTAAGCAGTCGTGGGTGAACAGGGAGTACAGAAGGGGACTAAGTACACACCTCTGAGGGGTCCCAGTGTTGAGGATCAGCGTGGCAGACATGGACATGTTGTTGCCTACCCTTACCACCTGGGGTCGGCCCATCAGGAAGTCCAGGATCCAGTTGCAGAGGGAGGTGTTTAGTCCCAGGGTCCTTAGCTTAGTGATGAGCTCTGTGGGCACTATAGTGTTGAACACTGAACTGTAGTCAATGAACAGCATTCTCACATAGATGTTCCTTTCATCTAGGTGGGAAAGGGCAGTGTGGAGTGCGATTGAGATTGCGTCATCTGTGTATCTGTTGGGGCGGTATGCGAATTGGAGTGGGTCCAGGGTATATGGAAGGATGCTGTTGATGTGAGCCATGACCAGCCTTTTAAAGCATTTCATGGCTACCGACGTGAGTGCTACGGGGTGGTAATCATTTAGGTAAGTTACCTTTGCTTCCTTGGGCACAGGGACAATGGTGGTCTGCTTGAAACCTGTAGGTGTTACAGACTCAGTCAGGGAGAGGTTGAAAATGTCAGTGAAGACACTTGACAGTTGATCCACGCAGCATGCTTTGAGTACACGTCCTGGTAAACCATCTGGCCCATGGCTTTGTGAATGTTGATCTGTTTAAAGGTCTTGCTCACATCAGCTACAGAGAGCATTATCACACAGTCACCCAGAACAGCTGTGCTCTCGTGCATGCTTCAGTGTTGCCTCCCTCGAAATGAACATAAAAGGCATTTAGCTCGTCTGGTAGTCTCGCGTCACTGGGCAGCTCGCGTCTGGGTTTCCCTTTGTTGTCTGTAATTTTCAAGCCCTGCCAAATTGATGAGCATCAGAGCCGGTGTAGTAGGGTTCAATCTTAATGCTGTACTGAAGCTTTGCTTGTTTGATGGTTTGTCTGAGTGCATAGCGGGATTTCTTATGAACGTCCGAATTAGTCTCCCACTCCTTGAAAGCGGCAGCTCTAGCCTTTAGCTCAATGTGGATGTTGCCTGTAATCCATAGCTTCTGGTTTGGATATGTACGTACAGTCACTGTGGAGACGACATCGTCAATACACTTATTGATGAAGCCAATGACTGAGGTGGTATACTCATCAATGCCATTGGATGAATCCCGGAACATATTCCACTCTGTGCTAGCAAACAGTCATGTAGCTTAACATCTGCGTCATCTGACCACTTCTGAATTAAGCGAGTCACTGGTACTTCCTGCTTTAGTTTTTGCTTGTGAACAGGAATCAGGAGGTTAGAATTATGGTCAGACTTGCCAGATGGAGGGCAGGGAGAGCTTTGTATGCATCTCTGTGTGTGGAGGAAAGGTGGTCTAGAGTTTTTCCTCTGGTTGCACATGTGACTTTCTGGTAGAAATGAGGTAAAACGGATTTAAATTTGCCTGCGTTAAAGTCCCCGGCAACTAGGTGTGCCACTTCTGGATGAGCAATTTTTTGTTTGCTTATGTCCTTATAGAGTTGATTGAGTGCAGTCTTAGTATCAGCATCGGTTTGTGGTGGTAAATAGACGGCTACGAATAATATTGATGAGAACTGTCTTGGTAGATAGTGTTGTCTACAGCTTATTATAAGGTACTCTACCTCAGGTGAGAAATACCTTGAGACTTCTTTAATATTAGACATCGCGCACCAGCTGTTATTGACAAATAGACACTCACCCCAACCCCTCGTCTTACCAGATGTAGCTTCTCTGTTCTGCCGCTGCATGGAAAATCACGGCAGTTTTATATTATCCGTGTCGTCGTTCAGCCACGACTCGGTGGAACATAAGATATTACAGTTTTTAATGTCCCGTTGGTAGGATAATCTTGATTGTAGGCCGTCGATTTTATTTTCCAATGATTGCACGTTGGCCAATAGAACGGATGGCAGTGGGAGTTTACTCGCTCGCTTATGAATTCTCAGAAGGCAGCTGTCCTCAGCCCCCTTTATCTCTGTCTTTTCTTCACGCAAATGGCGGGGATGTGGGCCTGTTCCCGGGAAAGCATTATATCATTCTCGTCGGACTCGTTAAAGGAAAAAGATTCTTCCAGTTCGTGGTGAGTAGTCACTTTTCTGATGCCCAGAAGTTATTTTCGGTCATAAGAGTCAGTAGCAGCAACATTATGTACAAAATAAGTTTTAAAAATAAGTTACAAATGCAAAAAAAGACAAAATAGCATTAAAGGGGCAATCTGCAGTTGCTACATTCATTTTTGGATATGTAATTTTATGATATAAAATTAATGATATGTACCCATTGATTCTAATTCATTTATAGTTTAGCTGGCGTACCCCATCAGAACCCAAAAATATAAGATTATTTTATGCCAATGTTTGTAAACAAATACTAGATAGCCTCAAAACACAGTTGAAACTATAATTGTGATATCATGGATTGTCAATCCTTGCATCGTTAGCTCTGTCTCTGAATTTGAGAGTGGTTACGTTTCTCCAGCCTCATCCCTCAGCTTTATACCGAAAGAGGGGTGTGGAGTACGCTTTATTGTTGTTTCAACTGCTGATTTCCGCTTGAACAATTTGCTAGCTACCTTCTTCGTAGCAATACAAAACTTTTTTTGACTGCATTGATCACTTTCACTCAGGGGTTAAATTGGGATGTCGTTGGTGGTGTCGGCCTCCCTGTAGCCAAAACTGTTTACTTTTCCATGATCATTTAAACAAACATCTGTTCATTACTGACTGTGCTGTCGCCTCCATAATTCATTACATGATCCGTGTTACTGAGGACATCTTAGGTCACAGCATGTCTTTTTTGGAGTTTACCTGTTCTGTGAGTCTGTGGTGTGCATGTGTTTGTGAAAAAAATAATCAGAATAAGCTAAGTCAAACAATGTGTACAAATGGCTGTAAAACAGTTTAACATTTCAGTTGTTTCAAAGTTAGAACTTCTACAGGACATTAAGACACATGGTACTTCAGGATGCTTTATATAGTTTATTAAATATTGCATAATACCGAAATATCAATAATAATATCACAGCAACAAATAGTGTTGTCTTCATTTTAATATTGACATGGTAACAGCACCGCAAAAAAAATAAGCAAACAAACAAAACCTGTTGCAGGTTGAGCGTCTCGGGAAAACTAATGAACACATAGTTATGATGATTAATCATTTATTTGAAGCGTTGTGTCACACTTAATCCAGTAGCTATCATGTTCTTTAGTACATGTCTTCTCCCATCACAAATACTAAAAAAAAACAACGGGGAAAACAATAGTAATATCCTTAAATATGACATATGGATACATTTCTGTGATAATCAATAAAAGGTAATGAAAATGAGGCACAATTTGCATCTGACATAAGGGCCTTACGATCCTCATAAAATGGCAGCGCAACGTTGCATCATATGCATCAAAACGGTCTGTGCTCAATAACTCTTCACTCTGTGCTTTGCCCCCCCCCCCCAAAAATCCCTCGGGAACAACAGAGAGCTTCATGTGACTTTTCCCATCGCTTGCATTCCATACTTCTTTATTATACATATTTACAATTCTTATTGTGCCAGGCTGTTTAGTGTTTTACATGTTCATTCAAGCTGACAGCATTGATCCTTGTTAGTGTTATACAGTACTCCACAATCATACATTCATACATCCTGCGATGTTTCGCGGAGCACATTATCCCATCAACATTTTACACAGACTTGTGAGGCTATGATATGATACCACAAGAAGAGTGATTGCTTGTTGCCAAAGTCTATCGTACAGTCAGTGTGACATGGAACAGACCTCTCCGTACTCGATTGTCCCTGGACCTTATTCTGTAATGTAACAATGTAACTGGTTTCGTTAAAACAACTGTCACACAAGACTATATTCTCATCAATGTTGGCAATTGGCAGTTAACAAGCTAGGGAAGAACAATGATGTTGAATGTTCGGGTGTTGTAATTGTCTCATGTCAATGACAAACACTGTAACAGCTTGACAGAGTGAAGCTTCTATTCCTTTTCAAGTACAACTGACAGATGAGTAAACAGGCAGAACTGTACTTAAATATCTCACAAGGTAAACATGATAGGTGGCAGCCACTAAAGCCTCAATGCTCAAATCAGTTCGGATCGGATGTGTGTGTGTGTGTTCAGATGGCAGTCATTTGCTGACATGGCTACGCTAGTTGTCATAGTAATGATGGTGTGTGCTCAGTGGTGTAGGCTGATTGGTGGTGGTGCTCGTGCTTCCTATCACTCAGAAGCTATGTAGCAAGCTAAGTTGATAACAATTCCTGACATGGACGTTTCCCAGTTACTTTGAATGCTTAAAAGTTACAGTGTAAGAACACGTTTAAAGCCTCAAAGGATAAGATGATGCAACTTTCAAAACAAATTATTTTTTGGGGGGCTCGCCACAGCAGCCAACTACCTAGCTAGGTAGCTGTTTAAGCTTTCTAGAACATTCACTCATTTGTTTGTAAACAATTAACAAGTTAACTAGTTAGTTACCACATGTTCTTGTCAAACGGTCAACAAAGTAGCTAGCAAGCAACAAGATATGCCACATAACAGTCTAAAAACCACTTGGGGGCAAATAAATCAGATTCGACCATTAAGACACAAGTTACATGGCCAGGAATCAGATATGTATCTGACTTCAAACCACCTTCAAAAGGTGGCTAGAAATATCAAGATTCCATATGGTTTTTGGCTGTTCAGACTGCAGGACAAAGAAAAGATTTGAATCGGATATGCAAATAAATAGGATTTTAGTCACTTCAAACTGACAATGTGAACATGGCATTAATAGCTTTAAACGATATTTAACATAAGTCATTAAGTAGATGAAGTATCACTATAAAGGTAATAATACTAGTTAGATGTTGATAGTCTTATGACAGATATACTTCTTTTTGTCTTAGAAACACATTTCAATTCTATTGGCCTCGTGAACCCAGACTACTGTCACTCATGACATTGAGGATTCCTTCGAAGAACGCATAGCAGTGAGGCATAAGGAGGAATAATTTGATACGCACAAAGTAAGAGAGAAGAAAGTAGAGCTGCCACAACACAATACATTCTTATTTCAATCTGCTACGTTTTCAGGATATATTCTGACGTATGGTGGCTGTTACCGGCATGGTGATCTGATGTAGCTCTCAGATTGAGGACCTCTGTCCTCACAGGAAGACTGTTTCAATGCGCTATATATCTGATATCTGAATTCAAAGCAATCTTCACTGAGGGAGCAATCCAGCTCAAAGATAATGAGTAATGTTTTTCTGGTTGTACCTGCTGGCCTCAAAATAATAATGGCATTGATGTAGTTTAATGCTCTTAAATAGCTTAGCACTCTCAGATGCTACACTGAGGCTACACATAGTCTACTGTGTATAAAAGGCCCCTGTATCCAACAATATTGGGATATATAATTTGTCAAATGTAAAAAATAAAATGCTCACAAATTAAAATCAATCGTTACTCAAACAAAGAGTTACATTTACATTTTAATCATTTAGCAGACACTCTTATCCAGAGCGACTTACAGTTAGTGCATTCATCTTAAGATAGCTAGGTGGGTCAACCACACATCACAGTCATAGTAAGTATATTTTCCCTCAATAAAGTAGCTATCAGCAAAGTCAGCGCTAGTAAGGGGGGAAAAAAAGTAAAGTGCGAGTGTTAGTTCACGAAAGGCCTTTTTAAACTTCAAATGAATTAGTATACAATTAGTGTGAGGAGAAAGCTCAAAAATGACCTCGGGGCGGAAGTTAAGTGCTTTAAAAAGAGTGGCACACCACGCCTGTCCTGTGGTTTCACTGGAGCCAGTATAGCTGCCACCAAGCTACCTCACAGGAATCACCAAAGATCAGACAGCTAATGTTACTTCTAATTTTACGGGACAGATATGCTGTACAAGATGACAGAAAATCATTTTTTGATAAGAGATGTGTGACACATAGGTGTGACACATAGGCATAAAAGCTTGCTTGCACGTACACACCTTCATACACATGCACGATCTGTCTTAATCAGGTATGTACATAGCACAACCAGTCTTCCTGATTGTGTTAATCACTTCAGCTGACAGAAAGCTGAGCTAATATTAGCTAACGTGTTTGAGCATTTCCAGATTTCTATCATGCACACGAACATGCTCGAATTATAGGACACACCTTGGTTAGAAAACAGAGGCAATACTAAAACGGCATTGGAAGCTTTTGGACTACACTGAGGTAAGTACGCCCTGCTATTTTATGAAGACTACAAGCCTACATTGACTACATTGTCACAAACATGGCTTTATAGTTTTCAGTGAATTCTGAGCTAATGAAACCAAGCCATTCCACGATTCTATAATAAATAAAAAATATTTTTTTAGAAGTTCACTGTCAGGTCAATGGGTTTTCAAAATTCAAATCAAGGAATATGGTTTGTTGGACCCTGTCCAAGTATGTGCCATCACATACAGCCTGATACCTCCATGGTATCTCTAACAATACTAGTTACTGGGTTTTCCTAGGAAAAACACGTCTTCTAGACGACTTAGCATGTCATGTCGACCTTCAGATGTATGTATCCGCATTCAAAGTCAATGAAAAATGCTTTCGCCAAAAAAGGTCCTGAAAGATAGCTGATGAATAACAGCTCCTATTTCTCTAGCTCATCAACAACACATTTGAGCCCTCGTATACCATCATGGTAGTTATAAGATCCACTCTCTTGATCCATGAACTGCTCTGCTGCTGACCCCCCATATACTGTAGATAGACATTCATGCGCTTCAAAAATACTTTGTATCGTAGTTAACAATCACAATGACACACCGCAGCTACTATATATACTGTACAAGAATACAGACTGAGTGTACAAAACAGTAAGAACACCTTCCTAATATTGAGTTGGAACATGTTGAAAGCGTTCCACAGGGATGCTGACCCATATTGACTCCAATGCCTCCCACAGTTGTGTTAAGTTGGCTGGATGTCCTTTAGGTGGTAGACCATTCGTGAAACACACGGGAAACAGATTGAGCATTAAGAATCCCAGCAGCGTTGCAGTTCTTGACACAAACCGGTCCGCCTGGCACCTACTACCATACCCTGTTCAAAGGCACTTAAAGCTTTTGTCTTGCCCATTCACCCTCTGAATGGCACACATACACAATCCATGTCTCAATTGTCTCAAGGATTAAAAATGCTTCTTTAACCTGTCTCCTCCCCTTCATCTACACTGATGTGAAGTGGATTTAACAAGTGACATCAATAAGGGATCATAGCTTTCACCTGGATTCACCTGGTCAGTCTATGCCATGGAAAAATCTGGTGTTCATAATGTTTTGTAAACTCATTTTATAACGTAGTCTGTATGTGCTGACATTTTGGGAGGATTTTTTAAAACTAAATGTTCTATTGTCAGAATTGGATATTATAAATTCAGCCCATGTACTGTGTAGGATATGGTTGGAGTACGTATACACCACACTGACGTTTGGGCAGTGAGTCAACAGCAAAGCTTCCTCCTGTCTTCGCCTCATGTACATTAACATACCTCACACCAAACTGATCACTTACACCAGACAAACATATTCACCTGGCTGAATGACTATCCTAATTGAAACAATCAAGCGCAATAGTAATGCCTTCCCAAATACTTGAATGGTAACCACTGGTTAGAGCTGGGTTCTCCTCACACTATAAATGTCTGTTGACAGGTTACAAGTTGACCTCTTTCACGTAGTTTCCTGGAAACGTGCCAAACTGTTTGGTCCTCTTTGAGGTACCTGAGAATGAAAAAACAACAACCATATTTATTAGTCTTTGCACTCAAATGTGCCTACTCAGGCAGAACAAATGTAAGTTGGGCACTCTATTGAACTCTATGTGCTTGAACATCCATGTGAGAATTTCTGAGAAATGACCAACGTGGAAGATTAACCCTCTGCTGTGACTCTGCTGTAACCTTATATGGATGTATGTGACACTCTGTGACACAGTGATTATGACTATATCTTCGGGCAATCTATCCTGAGGCCCCAGGCACATACCAACAAACCAGCCATCGTCACACTTCTCCATTACGCTGACAAGATCTCCCTCCTGCAGCTCCAGCTCATCCTCATTCTGTGGCATGTAACAGTACAAAGCCTGGAAACTGTAGGGTAACACTACATAAAGTCAGAAATACAACCATAAAAGGGCTTGAGAGACATACTATCAAAAACGATATAAGAAATGTATTTACCAGACCAGGTCCTGGTCAATTTCATTAGGCACCAAACGGATTGAAACCAACTGAAACAGAGGGATTACTGGGATTTATCCCCCCCCCCCCAAAATGCTCATTTTTGTTTTTCCGTTGCAAAGCTTTCAAAAACTTTTCCCGTTGCGTGCCCTAATGAACATGACTCTTGAACTGGGGCTTTGAATCCTTTAGTCAGAGTATAACAGTATAACAGTAACCAGTGTACCCAGAGCTAAGACTAGACGTAGGGACAGACTTCAGGCGGCCATACTCACATTCCACAGCTGAGACGACTCGGCTCCGGGCTGTGGGACTGGGGTTGCTGGGAAATGATGAGAGATTGTTTACTGGAGTGAAGGGGGGGCAGGAGTCTGTGAAGGACAGAGTCATGGGGGTGGGGGGAGAGGGTGCTGCAGTACCTCACTGAGGTCTCAGCTATATTCATGATCTCATTACAAACCGCTTCCTAGTGACAGTGGTCAGGTCAGAGGGAGAATTTCCACAGAATTCCCAGTCAGCCCAGAAGAGGAGGAGAGATTATGGAGTTGGGGAGAGGGGCAGGGCAGGGAGTTTAGAGGACGTACAGGAAGAAGAAAGGTAGGAGTTCCGGTGAGTAGCAAGGCAGAAAGAGAAGGGTCCGTTAGAAACCAGGAAAAATCAGGAAAGCCGTGAAACACCAGGAGAGATCGTGTTGGAGTCCGGCAAAGGGGTACGCATGGAAGAGCAAGACACTAGAGTGAGTGGCAGGTAGAATGTACACAGTCACAATGAAATATTAGTGAACGTCTGATACCACTCAAAAGAAGACATGCACAACCAATGGAGAGGAAAAGATGGCAGCAAGGTCATGCAAGAATGCTGTCATATTAATCTTATTGACTCGTTTTTGAACAAAATCAAAATAAAAGTCGGGAGCTGAGTGACGCGGTTTAGTATAAATTATTTGTTAAGTGATGACGTTAAGTTAAATGAATATCTTGACATTGATGAGTTAAAGGAAACGACCACCGTAGATCATCGAGAAAACGAACCCCCACCGCATATTTCTACTCCAGAAATATCAAACATACACGTTTTCTAATTGTATCGTCAGCCCACGACATGCAAACCAGCACCTTACCGCAAATGAGTTAGCATTCATGTTGTTGTCGTGGATGTCAAACAACATGACAGGGCTCCTGGAGGTTCTACCATGGTAGTCACTCTCATTCTTCACCAGCTGTAAGAGGAACAATACACACATTAGACTCATGCATGGATTGCAAATAGGAGTTCATGTCTACAGGACGCAATTAATTTTCAACCGTGTGTGCTGTAAACAGAATTGCAGTGGAAGTCAATTCACACTCTTGGTGAGACGTACACTATACATACAAAAGTATGTGGACACCTCTTCAAATTAGTGGATTCAGCTATTCCAGCCACACCCGCTGTTGACAGGTGTATAATATCGAGCACACAGCCATGCAATCTCCATAGACAAATATTTGCAGTAGAATTACCCTACTGAAGAGCTCAGTGACTTTCAACGTGGCACCGTCATAGGATGCCACCTTTCCAACAAGTCAGTTCATCAAATTTCTAGGAGCAACAATGGCTCAGGCGCAAAGTGGTAGGCCACACAAACTCACAGATCGGGGCTGCCGAGTGCTGAAGCGCATAAAAATGTACTGTGCTCGGTTGCAACACTCACTACCGAGTTCCAAACTGCCTCTGGAAGCAACGTAGGGCACAATAACTGTTCATCAGGAGCTTCATAAAATGGGTTTCCATGGCTGAGCAGCCGCATATAAGCCTAAGGTCACCATGCGCAATGCCAACTATCGGCTGGAGTGGTGTAAAGCTCGCCGTCCATTGGACTCTGGAGCAGTGGAAACTCATTCTCTGGATTAATGAACCACGCTTCACCATCTGGCAGTCCGAGGGACGAATATGGGTTTGGCGGATGCCTGGAGTTTGGGGAAGGCCCTTTCCTGTTTCAATATGACAATGCCCCGTGCACAAAGCGAGATCCATACAGAAATGGTTTGTCGAGATCGGTGTGGAAGAACTTGACTGGCCTGTACAGAGCCCTGACCTCAACTCCATTGAACAACTTTGGGATGAATTGGAACGCCGACTGCGAGCCAGGCCTAAACACCCATCGTTATTGCCTGACCTCACTAATGCACTTGTGGCTGAATGGAAGCAAGTCCCCGCAGCAATGTTCCAACATCTAGTGGAAAGCCTTCCCAGAAGAGTGGAGGCTGTTATAGCAGCAAAGGGGGGACCAACTCCATATTAATTTCCCTAAAATCCCTAAAATTTTGGAATGAGATGTTCAACGAGCAGGTGTCCACATACTTTTGGTCATTGGGTACTGGGTACACACTGGTTGAATCAATGTTGTTTCCACATCATGTCAATGAACGTGGAATAGAGGTTGAATTGATGTCTGTTCCCAGTGAGATGATGCTATAGTGGTGGGGGTCAAGATTCTGCAACAACTCTCTGAATCATTCAACACATTTCAAAAATACAAATCATGCATATGGTTTTCATTCCAAACACCTGAGGAGATAATTTACCACTCAACCATGTGCATGTGAGTAGGGCACACACAGAAACACATGCAGACCAAAATATGACACAGGAGTCGTGTAAGCTCTGCTGATTGCATTGGAGGAGGGTCAACTTTAGTTCAACATTACAGTTAGTCATCATTCACTATCTATTGCACAATTATCTATCTAGAGGCATCATCAATGGAAACATCCTCTTATCGTGGCTCATGGAGGTGAGATCTCCAGTTCCAGCCACAGTGAGCCTGAGATGCAACACTGCACACCATGCAGTAGGCCAGATACCTCTGCAGGGCTATTTCGCCAGCAGCCCAGGGCTTCGCGTCCAGTGCCCCTGTCTCCCTCTGCCCCCTCCCCCTCCATCAAATCCCTCTCCAGGATGCGCAAGGGACTGGCCCCTGTCAGCCAGCTCTCCAAGCCCACCCCCCCACAGGGGCTCAGACTGCGGGACAGACGAGGAGAGGGAGGGGAGAGCAGGAAGTCCTCCCCCTGGGGAGGGGTGAAGGTGAGGTAAGGGGTGGCTGAGCCAGGGCGGGGTGGGTAGGGTGGGGGCAGGGGGAGGCGGAAGGGGAGGCCATTGGGGAGATGCAGTAAGGGCTGCCGCAGATGGGGGCACGGGGCTGGTGGACATGGAAGGGGGCAGGTACTCGCCCCAGCGATAAGACACAGAGGGGAGTGGGGGTAGAGGAGGGGTTGGGGCAGCAGGGGGCCGGCACCCCTATGGTCAGGGAGATCCACTCAGAGGAGATGGCGTGGACCTCGGGGGACACAGAGCGGCGGGGGAGCGGGGGAGGGGCAGGGGGGACGAGATGAGCCGGTTGCTACGCACACGGTTCAGCTTATAGACCAAAATGACCATCCAGAGAGAGAGAGAGAGAGAGAGGGGAGGACGAGGGACAGAAATGGAAAGGAAAGATGAAACATTAGACATGAGAAAAAAATGAACACAAATAATAAAGAAAAATAATATTACAGCTCCAAAGTAAACAAAATGTAAAAAAGAGACAAACTTGGAGCGTTTGGGATTGTTGTATTCCTGGACAGACTGAGCTCTACAAGAGCGTGTGCCATTACCTGAGGGGAAGCATTGAGGCTGCGGTGAGGTGATTGGCCAATGGGTGGGTCTGGATAATCCAATCCATTCCTGACTCTGGGTCGTTTGTGCACCTCTATGTAGGTGACGGGGAAGATACCCTGGCGATTGGAACCGGAGACCTTGCCCTCGTACCAGTTCTCATCGACCCTGCGAATTAGGATGATCCTCTCTCCCTGTAGACACATTGGTATCCCATTAGCTCATATGATCGCACATTTCGATGCATAGCATTGAATAACATCACATCAAGCACAAACTAAACACCAGCATGCACAACATTTATGTTAAACATACTGTATTTCCTGTATCATAACACTATGATGTTATTATGTTGTAACACTTTGCGATTTCCATTTTGCATTACGCAAAAAGAGGAACAAATGTTTCAGCCGCTCCTAAACTCAATACCTTTTAAAAAAACCCGTTCTTCTTTTTACCTTTCTAAATGACATCTCCACCACCGTGTCCCCTGTGAAGTTGAAACGGGCTATGGCCTCTCCATACTCCAGCACCTGCACTGGGGCACTCTTCTTTGGCTGGGCCTTCTCCGTGGGGGGAAGGAGCTGGAGCAAACATACACACAAAGCCCAAAATGCATCGGTCAACTTCAATGCCAGAAACAAGTGTCAAGTTTAGGAGGGTATCAGTTAAAGTCAATGCAAGGTACCAGTGTCACATTCGGGAGGGCACACTGTGGTAAAAACGCTTTGTGACAGGAAACAAATATCTGTTTTTTTAATGGACATGTTCTGGTAGCACCTCCCTGTTTCACTCTGTTTCAGAACAGTTTCTTCTTACTGAACATGACTCCGGTGAATATCATTACTGGGACTCTTACTTAAACTTCTGAACTGACTGGTGTCATAAACCTGATGAACTGACTGGTATCATAATAACCCTGCACTGACTAATCTGTTTGGCACATCAGTCTGTACCGTACTATAGTGAGTTCCATCTAGTAAGAAAAGGTCAGAGTTCATTTTGAGTCAAAATACAGGAAGGGGTTGTACCTCAACATAACTCCGTGGGAAGATGCCGACTCTGCCGTGATGCTCCCCTTCGAACCAATTATTATCCACCTGTCGAATGATGTACACAATGTCTCCCTTTTGAAATGGTAACTCCCTGAAAAAAAGGGCAACAACAAACATAGGTTAGCTATTGGATTCAACAATATGCATTAATTTCTAAATGCAATATGAGCAAAATGTCAAAGGCATCTGAGCAATATGACAAAGTACGGCAGAAATATCACCCACTTTAAATATTTCACTCAAAGACTTAGAATGACGTCTCCCCACGTGTAAATTGCTATGTGAGAGTGGAGATTCATCTAAACCACCATCAGTCACACAAATGTTACATAGGCCTACATGTTACAGTCACGTGATGATTACAACACACCAGTGTTTATATTTCACTGCAGCTTAAATGTATTTTGTGCATGCTCTTGAAATCACTTATGGTATGTGTGCAAATGAATTTGACCCACTTTAGAGTCTCTGCTCTGAAGTCAAACCGAGCCAGGGCTGGAGTTCTCTGTAAACAAACAAAGCAAGGACTGTTAGAAAATAAGCATGGATAAAGGAGACTGGACTCCAATGCCCTGTGACATGTACGGAACGATGGTTATTCAGTTCAGGCTGGTCTTGCATGTTAGCTTGCAAGATTCACACAAGACTATCTTCTGGTTTATGTTCACAGTCCTATTATACCCTCATCTTCATACCCTGTTACAGTGGTGTAAGTACTTAAGTAAAAATACTTTAAAGTACTACTTAAGTCGTTTTTTGGGGTGTCTGTACTTCACTTTACTATTTATATTTTTGACAACTTGTACTTTACTACATTGCTATTGAAAATCATTTACTTTTTACTCCATACATTTTCCCGGACACCCAAAAGTACTCATTACAGTTTGAGTGTTTAGCAGGACAGAAAATGGTCCAAATCACATATTTATCAAGAGAAAATCTCTGGTCATCCATACTGCCTCTGATCGGGTGGGCTCACTAAACACACATGATTTACTTTTGATCCTTAATAAAATCATCAAACCAAATACTTTTAGACTTTTACTCCAGTAGTATTTTAGTGGGTGACTTTAACATTTACTTGAGTCATTTTCTATGAAGGTATCTTTACTTTTACTCAAGTATGACAACTGGGTACTTTTCCCACCACTGCCCTGTAGTAAGACATTGTTGATTCATAAAAAAACACATATCACTTGTACATGCCAGTTGCAATATACATTTGTTTTCTTCTCCACCGCTTATAACGCACTGGAAATTAACACTAACTTTGTTATTATATGCTTCCAAAACTGAATAAAAACATAAACAAATATAATCCAGAGTACTAATTTGTACTGGTTTACGTACAATGGTAATTAGTGAAAATGCATAAATGTTTTTGAGTGGCTTAATTTAATCTCTGAGCTCATCTGGTTGTTACTTGTGCCCTTTCAGTGACCCTGATCCACTGAGAATATTCTAGCAATGATCTGAGTGAAACAGCTCTTGTGACTGTGTTTCTGTCCGGTGGAAAATACTGGGCTACTGTGGGCTACAGTCAAACGGATAGAGCACTGCCAACAGAGGAAGCTGACTGATTAAAACGTAGTGCCTAGTGCTTAGAGTGTTGGTTTTTAGAGAGTTGGTCCAGTAACTGAAAGGTTGCTGGATCGAATCCCCGTGCTGACAAGGTAAAAATTGGCCGTTCTGTCCATGAGCAAGGCAGTTAACCCACTGTTCCCCTTGGCAAAGAAATAGATGTTGATTTAGACCTCTGATCTCTGATTCAGAGGGGTTGTGTTAAATGCGGAAGACACATCTCAGTTGAAGGCATTCAGTTGTACAACTGACTAGGTATCCCCCTTTCCCTTTTAAATGTGTGCCAGGGAATACACAGTGAACAGCAGGGTTATCATGATGATAATATATGTCACAGAAACATAACGGGGGAGGGGTCAAAACTATGTTGCGCAAGCAAGTAATGCTAGCCTATGATCTGCTTACCTATGTTGTGCTCCCCTATGTTGGGGGAGGGGGGGGGCGGGGGTATATTGGCCCGCTAATACAGGACTAATAAAGGCCCAGTACACTACCTTTATGAAGAAAAAAATAAATATATATTTTTTTTTATATACAGTACATACAGTAGTCGGAAGGTTGCCGATGGGTTACTGGCATTTGCGGGCGGGTGCGTGTGAACAAACAGCTGACGCACCACTAACGCACACACACCACCAAAATAGCTGTCATGAAGCACAATGAGAGGGATGGTACTGTACTGTACCTCTGATCCGGATTTCCTCTTGTCTGTGTCGTTGATGTTGATGTTGAGCAGGTCTCCGAAGCGTTCATTAGTGATGAACTGGTGGTGGGTGGGAACGATTCCTGTGTGTCGCCTCGATGCTGTGTCAGCCTCCTCCTGCTCCCTCTTCAGCCGCCGCTGCTCTTCCAGGATTTTCTGTCAGAGAAACACAGCATAATCTGCGAGTACATTTTTTGTATTTCACTTGTTCTTGTATGCCACATGAATAGTTGTGAGGACCACAGACATTTTCAAGATTTTAAAATTGTTACAATATTTCACCGTTTTAGTTTACACTGAAACGTTTTGAGTTCTATTTCTTGTTCAAAAAGAGAGTGAAGCCCTATCAGGTTTTGTTGAGATGACTAGAAACTAAACATTTCAGAAATTATTAAAAACTATAAAGAAATGTTACCTCTTTGTCTCCATGGCGTCTCCTAACCACCTCGTCCTGGCCGTCACCAAGGTCTCCTTGGGTCAAAGCCTGGGACGAGTCTGAATCTAGTACAAAAAATAAATTCATTATGTCCTGAAAATCTTACAAGTGATTGAAGATTTTCACAAAACAAAATTCATCAATAATGCTGCTCTCAATATCTGTAATATACACTCCTGTTCAAAAGTTTGGGGTCACTTTGAAATGTCCTTGTTTTTGAAAGAAATAACATCAAGATGATCATAAATACAGTGTAGAAACGGTTAATGTTGTAAATGACTATCGTTGCTGGAAACGGCTGATTTTTAATGGAATATCTACATAGGCGTACAGAGGCCCATTATCAGCAACCATCACTCCTGTGTTCCAATGGTACGTTGTGTTAGCTAATCCAAGTTTACCATTTTAAAAGGCTAATTGATCATTAGAAAACCCTTTTGCAATTATGTTAGCACAGCTGAAAACGCATGTTCTGATTAAAGAAGCAATAAAACTGGCCTTCTTTAGACTTGTTGAGTATCTGGAGCATGAGCATTTGTGGGTTTGATTACAGGCTCAAAATGTTCAAAAACAAAGTACTTTCTTCTGAATCTCGCCAGTTTATTCTTGTTCTGAGAAATGAACAGTGAAGAGGCGACTCCGGGATGCTGGCCTTCTAGGCAGAGTTCCTCTGTCCAGTGTCTGTGTTCTTTTGCCCATCTTAATCTTTTATTTTTATTGGCCAGTCTAAGATATGGCTTTTCTTTGCAACTCTGCCTAGAGGTCCAGGATCCCAGAGTCACCCCTTCACTGTTGACGTTGAGACTGGTGTTTTGCAAGTACTATTTAATGAAGCTGCCAGTTGAGGACTTGTGAGGTGTCTGTTTCTCAAACTAGACACTCTAATGTACTTGTCCTCTTGCTCAGTTGTGCATAGGGGCCTCCCACTCCTCTTTCTATTCTGGTTAGAGCCAGTTTGTGCTGTTCTGTGAAGGGAGTAGTACAAAGCGTGTACGAGATCTTCAGTTTCTTGGCAATTTCTCTCATGGAATAGCCTTCATTTCTCAGAACAAGAATAGGCTGACAAGTTTCAGAAGAAAGTACTTTGTTTCTGGCCATTTTGAGCCTGTAATTGAACCCACAAATGCTGATGCTCCAGATACTCAACTGGTCTAAAGGAGGACAGTTTTCTTTCATCAGAACAACCGTTTTCAGCTGTGCTAACACAATTGCAAAAGGGTTTTCTAATAATCAATTATCCTTTTAAAATTATGAAGTTGGATTAGCTAACACAACGTACCATTGGAACACAAGAGTGATGGTTGCTGATAATGGGCCTCTGTACGCCTATGTAGATAGTCCATTAAAAATCAGCCGTTTCCAGCTACAATAGTCATTTACAACATTAACAATATCTACACTGTATTTATGATCAATTTAGATGTTATTTTAATGGACAAAAAAACAAGGACATTTCTAAGTGGCCCCAAACTTTTTGAACTGCAGTGTATATATTTTGTTTTTAAATAACCCTAACGCATTGCAATACCACAATTCCAATAGATGTATAAAGCATAGTTTGACAAAGCAAGGGGACTTGTAACATTGTACCAAATAGAACTAGTCATGCTCCAAAGAAAAGGTGTAATTTTCAGTATGATAAAGGAAAAATACACCCCCCCCCAAAAAATAGTGAAAAACATACACTAAATGTACAAAAACATTACGAATACCTGCTCTTTCCATGGCACATACTGACCAGGTGAATTGAGGGGAAAGCCTTATTGATGTCACGTGTTAAATCCACTTCAATCCGTGTAGATGAAGTGGAGGAGACCGGTTAAAGAAGGATTTTTAAGCCTTGAGACAATTGAGACATAGATTGTGTACGCGTGCCATTCAGAGGGTGAATGGACAAGATGTAAGTGCCTTTGAACAGGGTATGGTGGTAGGTGCCAGGCACACCGGTTTGTGTCAAGAACTGCAATGCTGCCGTTTTTATTCTCGTGTTTATCAGTTTCCCGTGTTTATCAAGAATGGTCCACCACCCAAAGGACATCCAGCCAACTTGACACAACTGTGGGTGTTCTGAATGTTTTGTACACTCAGTCTGTATTCTTGTACAGTATATATAGTAGCTGCGGTGTGTCATTGTGATTGTGAACTACTATACAAAGTATTTTATTGAAGCACATGAATGTCTATCTACAGTATATGGGGGAGGTCAGCAGCAGAGCAGTTCATGGATCAAGAGAGTGGATCTTATAACTTCCATGATGGATCAGGAGGGCTCAAATGTGTTATTGTTGATGAGCTAGAGAAATATGAGCTGTTAGTCATCGAGAGGGGGGGTGCAAATCACTATAAGGAAGGTGTTCTTCATGTTTTGTACACTCAGTGTATATTCCCACATGCACGAAACAACAACAAACACAGTAACACACCATGACTAAGCTTTAGGGTGTTGTCGATGGGAAAAAAAGGCAGAGAGAGAGAGAGAGAGAGAGGTTGACAGCTATAGAGGCAACAAATACTTGAACAAAACAATTCAGATACAATAATGTGACTATGATATGGTTGTTGTACAATGTGAACACATATCACCCATCACCAATGAGTCATCTAAATTCCACACGGACATGTTTAGTGCCTCATCCCAGTCACCACTAACTGTACTGCGTTACTCATCTTGCTTCCCACCCAGCCTTTACCAGTAGACATTGCACAGTGCCTCCAAGCAAGCACCATAGTAAACCCCTATGACTCCCAACCTCTGTGACAGAAATCCATGTTTTATCGCACAGAATAAAACACAGGAAATGCCAATTCCAGCTATGTGTGAAGCACATAGTCTCTAATTGAAACACCAGTCCTGTCAGAATGATAGAATGGAGGATGACAGATGAATGGAGGATGCACATTTGTTTACCTCAAAGCTGACCAAATCCAAATCCACAAAGCCTTAAAAACATTCACGGTAACACATTGCTTGAGGGTGTATACAGTACGCAATGCCATAACAATAGCCCACACCAACATTGCATGGCATTTTACATGAAATTCAATATATTTTAATCAAAATGAAGGTGTCATGCAAAGATACTCAAGTGTTTTCTGATGGGTTGTTGGGGAAACAATTTCGTCGGGCAAGAAAGTGAAAATGGAAAAACCACCAAAACCAAAACACCAAAAACTGAAATGGAGAGGCTGCATTGTCACTTTGTCACGAACCACAGAGACTAAAAAGATGGAAGGTGGTAGCATCACGTTGTGAAAGAAACAGACACAATGTGAGGAAGAAAAGTTTGGAGAATAAACTAAATGAGTGGCCATCGGCACGGGTGTGTAGGAAGGGTGAGGAGTATGGGGAGGAGATAGCCACCTCTGCGATGAGCTGCCAGCGGCTGCAGAAGATTCCCATTGGCGTCCATGCCTCCCCCATTAGTCAGGTTGTTGTCACTGCCGGTCGGCGCACCCTCCCCAGTGCCAAGCCTCTCCAGCACCTCCAAGGAAGAGAGACGCTGTGGGATGAGGGGCCTGGGCTCACTAGAATGGGTCTGTGACCTTTGACCTGCCATCACCTTAGTGGCTGAGAAATAATTTTTGGCCCGGTGAGACTGGAGAGACCTCTTCACCATGAATGGTGCAGGGCCCATGAGCAAGAGGTTCGCGGGGAGAGAGGAGGAGTTCTTTATTTTCTCCTGAGTGGAGAGTTTGTCCTGCTGGGCTGAGGCCTGCTGCTGCCTCTCATGCCGCCGGATGGTGGTGAACCGGGTATAAGAGGCTGGGCAGGAGCCTTTGCACTTGCTGCTGGGTTTAAGGTGGTGGTGGTGGTGGTGGTGGTGGTTGTGGAGATGGTAGTTGTGTTCTTTTGGTACTTTCTCTGTGGAGCCGTGCTGCTCTATCTCTACCTCAGTCCCAGAGAGAGACTCGGCTCGCAGGGTGTCACTGTACTCCGAGGATGCCACCGCCTCCACTATCTTGCTGCCTGATAGAGAGGCCTCGTCTTGGGCTGCCTTGCCCTCCGTGTCCTCCAGAGGGCAGCCCTCTGTCTGCCCAGGGTCAGTGACCAGCAGCAACTCAGCTGAGACGGCAGACACCATGAAGAGGTTGGTGGCGCCGTGGTTGTGGGTGGGGCCAGTGGGTAGTGTTGGCATGGAGGAGGAGCGTGTGGGAGTCGAGCTGGAGCGCTGGATGATCAGTTCAAATGCCGACACCCTTGACGACACAGCGTCCCGACGGGGAATGTTCCCCCCTGCCTCGTCCCCCTCCCCATCAGTTTCATTGATCCCCACCTTTTCAAACAGGGAGGTCAGGCTACGGACACTCCCGTGGGGGCTGGAGCCCACCGAGTAGGAAGGCCTCTGGATGCTGTGCATGTTCCGGTATAGGGTGGAGAACTCGGCTGTGCTCCTTCTAGTCTCAGAGTTGCCATTTTGAAAACCAGTCTCAGAGTCAAGAGGGAGATCATTGGAGTCTGAGTCTGTGTTTGAGTGTAGTCCGCTCTCCCGGGCCTCTGCTCCTGTGCTCCCTGTGTATATATCCTCACAGCTGTGTGCCTTTGGGTGCTTGGCAGGCACAGTCCTCCTGTCCTGGCTGTCACCACCAGGGGCCATCAGCTTAGGTTTGAACTTAGAGGGGAGGATTTGGGGTATGCAGCCTTTGGCGGCAGATAAGGGCTTCTTATTCTTACACTGGTAACCTAGGGCATTACTGGCAAGAACTGATCGACTATTTACAGAAGAGCAGGGGGAAATGATATAGCCATTCCCACCTTGATAATCCACTGGCAAGCATGCAGAACAACAGAAATAAACAGCGCATTAGGTTACAATGGTCACAAATTCACACCCACTGAAGAGAAATACAGGGTCAACACATTTCTAATGGTTCCATCAGAAGTTGATGGGAGGGAGAAAAACACTTGATTCATTTCACGTCAAGTAACAAATGACTTTGCTATAGTACAAATGACTCTGTTACGCCACAAATGGCTCTGTTATACAATTAAGTAATGATACCTGTAAAATAAAGTAAAATGCTTTGTTTTTAGTTGGAGCAGTGAAAATGTTGATTTTGATTAAGCGTGTAGTATTTTCACTGGATCTGATATGCTTATTCAATCACAATCGTTCATAATTAAATTGGTAGTGATCGTAAGCAGCAAACATAAAATAAACGAAACAACAGAAAGGGCAAAGAGCAGGGAAGTACGTCATGCATGAAATGCTTTGTGATGTAATGTTGGTAAGCTTGTTGTTCGAGTGAAACACTGGACTTCATTTTCTAATATTTGCCTCTTGAACGTCACAACAGAGAGCTAGCTAGCTTTGAAAACGTGTATAAAATTTTTTTCCCAGTAAACCGTTCATACTGTACGTGTTCATAAGAAATACAGATGACTCTATAAGCTACTTGCCCATCTACGCACTACTTAACACAAACAATACCTACGAAATAAGCCTCAGCATTGAGGAATCACAGGCCACAGTCTCAAATAAAACGGTAAAGAACGACAAGGTCGTTCACACCCCTGTGAGCAACTAACTACAGCATAATATTCAGCAAGACACACCTGCTGTGATGAGGAGGCTATGGTTGACTCTCACCTAAGTAAGTGATGTGCTAGTAATGCCAAGTACTGTATATGCTGGTTCTACCACAGTAAGGAATGACACATCGCAGTAGGGAATGATGACACATAACTGCCACCAGCTGTCGTGAAAGTAACTCCACAAGGATTCCAAATTCTAACTGCCATTATTCTTATGAGTCTGTCATTTTGGCTCAGTCATACATGGCAGACCTGCAATATCCTCGGTGTCCTGTTTGAGCTCCACGCACTGAATAAGTTGAATGCTACTGTTATTCACATGAATATGACATTATAAGGGGACGTTACAATCTTAGCCACCAGAACAGCCTGCAGGAAGCAAAGTTCGGTGACAAACAAAGTGTTCCATTATTGTTTGAAAGAGCACGAAGCAGAACCACGCGATGAGTTGCTTCTTTGTCTCTTTGTCTGCACTTTGTCTTGCTCTGTTGTACTGTAACTGAGTGGCCAAGGCGGCGTTCCTCTGGCAAGCCATGACGAGAAAGCGTGCTAGTCAGTAAACTAAGTTTGCTCAAGATAACTCTGGGCGGAATTCTCTTTTACAGCAGTTTCCACAATTTTATGGAAAAGGGACTTCAGGCAAGACTTTTATAGGATAGGGACTTGAACTGCAGTCAAGTCATCTGGTAACTTTGTTTCCCAATGCAGTAGGTCTACTAGCCATCTAAAATCATTCTGTTGAGAACAAATATTTCTTATTAATTGAGAAGGGCAGAAGGCTCACATCAAATAAGAATATAAAGAATACATTTGTGCATCTGGCAAAAAACTGATACAAACTCCAAATGGACTGTCGTGATGGTGACTTGGGGCAACATCACCTAGATGGGCCCCTTCCTTTCTCGTCCCCTTCCCTCCTTTCCTCTCCCCATCGCATTTCTCTCCCCTGGTCATGTGCGCAGGAATTCCACCCTCTGAACTCCCTCTGACAGCTGACTTCCTCATTCCTGACCACCCTGCTACGTCCTTCTTGTTTATCTCACCCCTGTCTGGCCCAGCCGTGAAAACCAGAGTCCTGTTTATCTCCCCCTTTCCTCCCCATCCGTCCCAGGCGTCTGGACCTTTGCTCCCTGGCTTAAGTACACTTCGGAGCCCTGCCCCTAAGCCTCTCCAACGACCGCCTGGCCTGCAGAGGCAAATAACTGAAGACGAGGGGAAAACCCAAGGTTAGCCTAATAGCCTTCATTCATTGATTTCGTGAGAAAACCTCCAACAGCCGAACTCTCAATGGATTTCCAAGTGGATATGGACAGTTTGGTGAAAGATCCATGATATCAATAATAAATCAAATAAACATCTGAGTAAAAAAAGAAATGCTGCAAGATGATTGGCCTCTGGTGTGAAAAGAATACGTGAGCCACTCAAGGACATTCAGAGTTAAAAGGAAACACATGTATCTCTGACAGACACTTTTATGGTTCATCATCCCCATAAGTCATTCGGTTCTGTCTGAGTGGTAAAAAAAAGAAAAAAAACTTTCAGAGTCACACTGTGAAGCCAGTTCAGTTCACCCCGATTTACTGGCAGCATGTGTTGAGTGGTGGAACCCTACCTTTAGAGGAGGTGCTGGCATGGCGCTTGTTGAGGGCCCGCAGACCTTGCAGGGGAATATCACCGCCCTCCAGGATGCTCTTGTAAACATAGCGGTCGCATTCTGGAGCCGCTGGCTCGCTGCCAGACGAGCCTTCGTCCTTCTCCACCTCGCTGTGTCCGGCCTTACACCCGGAGCTAGATAGCGGTGAGAAAAACAGGGAGTAAAGAGTGATTCAACCTTAAAAAAAAGCAGCTCTACTCAGAAAGCCTGATTAGAACAGGACTACATGTTTACACAACCAGCTACTGTAGCTAGAAGGGAACATGGGCAATTAAGTGCAGTCTGAGTTAAAAATATTGCATAAAATGCATTTTATGAAAGCATAAAGAAGCATTGCATTTGTATTTACGCAATTCTGCGAGTCGCAATATGGTTCGACTTATTTTGAACATTCTGTGGTTGATTACTTGTCCATTCAGCCTTTTTGTCTACTTGTATTATGGGAACATGAAGAGTACAAAGACGCATCCATATAAGAATGCTTGGAATTTGGACCTTGACGTAAAACACTCACTATTTGTGCTCACCACCCTTATCTTAGCATTCCACAGGGGCCAATTGGAGAGATTTCGGGGAAAAAAATATTGCCTGAACGTTACCACATGTTGCTCCTGCCTCTCTTCTGCTATGCACCTGTACTTTTCTCAGGATTGCTCTGAGGAGAGGAGGTGAACTTGACGCCTCCTTGCCTTTCTATTTGTGCTGCCATGTACGAGTGGAGGCCATTAAACTGACAACGGTTTTCCAGTAACGTAGTAAGTCACGTGGAAAAATAAAACAAAGCCTGACAACAACTTTTTTTTCTGCATAAGGAATCGCTCCACCGACAGCGTCTTTACAGGGTATCACAACAGTAGTTTAATTCCCATTGCCGGATATTCTACTTTCCTGTGCTGTAAATGAACAACAACAAAAAAACATTTGGGGACACAATAGACACACATTTGAGGGCTCAAGTAAAGTGAGGCGTGAGGAGAGTAACAGGTTTTCCCCAAATGAGTCAGGCACTCTGACATGGTGCCTGGTTACAGTTTAACAGGAAGAACCAAATGTTGGATTATAAATACCTCCTTTGTTTGTTCAACCCCCTTAATAAGAACCTATTTCATAGTTCTCAGAAGAACCAACCATTTGGGATACTGCCTTCACATTCAATAAAAAAAAAACTTTACTTTATAGGGTACATGCAAGTACTCAAATAAATACCCCTTAGCAGGCTACATTGGCTCTTACCGCTCCTTGGAACCAACGTCCCACCTGGCATAAGACTGAAGACCCAATAACATCTAACCAGCAGGCATCGAGCTCAGAGAGCTTGATTGTCTGATGACGGATAAAATTGCAAGGCTAAGAATAGATGGATAGGAGGAGAACTGGAGCCTGTTTGAAAAAAAAGGCAATATTTGAAAAATAAGCCTACAGCTGATATTTTTTTATATTTTTATTTCACCTTTATTTAACCAGGTAGCAAGTTCTCATTTGCAACTGTGACCTGGCCAAGATAAAGCATAGCAGTGTTTGAAAAAAAAGGCAATATTTGAAAAATAAGCCTACAGCTGATATTTTTTTATATTTTTATTTCACCTTTATTTAACCAGGTAGCAAGTTCTCATTTGCAACTGTGACCTGGCCAAGATAAAGCATAGCAGTGTGAACAGACAACACAGAGTTACACATGGAGTAAACAATTAACAAGTCAATAACACAGTAGAAAAAAAAGAAAAAAAAGAGAGTCTATATACATTGTGTGCAAAAGGCATGAGGAGGTAGGCGAATGATTACAATTTTGCAGATTAACACTGGAGTGATAAATGATCAGATGGTCATGTACAGGTAGAGATATTGGTGTGCAAAAGAGCAGAAAAGTAATTAAATAAAAACAGTATGGGGATGAGGTAGGTAAAAATGGGTGGGCTATTTACCGATAGACTATGTACAGCTGCAGCGATCGGTTAGCTGCTCAGATAGCAGATGTTTGAAGTTGGTGAGGGAGATAAAAGTCTCCAACTTCAGCGATTTTTGCAATTTGTTCCAGTCACAGGCAGCAGAGAACTGGAACGAAAGGCGGCCAAATGAGGTGTTGGCTTTAGGGATGATCAGTGAGATACACCTGCTGGAGCGCGTGCTACGGATGGGTGTTGCCATCGTGACCAGTGAACTGAGATAAGGCGGAGCTTTACCTAGCATGGACTTGTAGATGACCTGGAGCCAGTGAGTCTGGCGACGAATATGTAGCGAGGGCCAGCTGACTAGAGCATACAAGTCGCAGTGGTGGGTGGTATAAGGTGCTTTAGTGACAAAACGGATGGCACTGTGATAAACTGCATCCAGTTTGCTGAGTAGAGTGTTGGAAGCAATTTTGTAGATGACATTGCCGAAGTCGAGGATCGGTAGGATAGTCAGTTTTACTAGGGTAAGTTTGGCGGCGTGAGTGAAGGAGGCTTTGTTGCGGAATAGAAAGCCGACTCTTGATTAGATTTTCGATTGGAGATGTTTGATATGAGTCTGGAAGGAGAGTTTACAGTCTAGCCAGACACCTAGGTACTTATAGATGTCCACATATTCAAGGTCGGAACCATCCAGGGTGGTGATGCTGGTCAGGCGTGCGGGTGCAGGCAGCGAACGGTTGAAAAGCATGCATTTGGTTTTACTAGCATTTAAGAGCAGTTGGAGGCCACGGAAGGAGTGCTGTATGGCATTGAAGGTCGTTTCGAGGTTAGATAGCACAGTGTCCAAGGACGGGCCGGAAGTATATAGAATGGTGTCGTCTGCGTAGGTGGATCAGGGAATCGCCCGCAGCAAGAGCAACATCATTGATATATACAGAGAAAAGGGTCGGCCCGAGGATTGAACCCTGTGGCACCCCCATAGAGACTGCCAGAGGACCGGACAGCATGCCCTCTGATTTGACACACTGAACTCTGTCTGCAAAGTAATTGGTGAACCAGGCAAGGCAGTCATCCGAAAAACCGAGGCTACTGAGTCTGCCAATAAGAATATGGTGATTGACAGAGTCGAAAGCCTTGGCAAGGTCGATGAAGACGGCTGCACAGTACTGTCTTTTATCGATGGCGGTTATGATATCGTTTAGTACCTTGAGCGTGGCTGAGGTGCACCCGTGACCGGCTCGGAAACCAGATTGCACAGCGGAGAAGGTACGGTGGGATTCGAGATGGTCAGTGACCTGTTTGTTGTCTTGGCTTTCGAAGACCTTAGATAGGCAGGGCAGGATGGATATAGGTCTGTAACAGTTTGGGTCCAGGGTGTCTCCCCCTTTGAAGAGGGGGATGACTGCGGCAGCTTTCAATCCTTGGGGATCTCAGACGATATGAAAGAGAGGTTGAACAGGCTGGTAATAGGGGTTGCGACAATGGCGGCGGATAGTTTTAGAAATAGAGGGTCCAGATTGTCAAGCCCAGCTGATTTGTACGGGTCCAGGTTTTGCAGCTCTTTCAGAACATCTGCTATCTGGATTTGGGTAAAGGAGAACCTGGAGAGGTTTGGGCGAGTAGCTGCGGGGTGGGCGGAGCTGTTGGCCGAGGTTGGAGTAGCCAGGCGGAAGGCATGGCCAGCTGTTGAGAAATGCTTGTTGAAGTTTTCGATAATCATGGATTTATCGGTGGTGACCGTGTTACCTAGCCTCAGTGCAGTGGGCAGCTGGGAGGAGGTGCTCTTGTTCTCCATGGACTTCACAGTGTCCCAGAACTTTTTGGAGTTGGAACTACAGGATGCAAACTTCTGCCTGAAGAAGCTGGCCTTAGCTTTCCTGACTGACTGCGTGTATTGGTTCCTGACTTCCCTGAACAGTTGCATATCGCAGGGACTATTCGATGCTATTGCGGTTGATAGCATCGCAATCAACCGTGAGCAGTCTAATGACTGAATATTGTTTGTGCACATGTCCATCGCTGACCTATACCGCACTCAAAGCTAAGAATATCTGTTTGAGGCCGGTTGTTCATACCCACGTCTGTATACAGTAAGCAATGTGGATATACAACAATGGGGTAAATGTGTACTTGAAAGTTCTTGAATATAGGCTAGGCCTCTAATTTCAAAGAAACCCCCAGGAAACTCCGACGCTCTAAACACATGTCTCGTATCTGCTTGAGGGAAGCCTGTGGGACGTACCGGCTTCATCTCAGCAGTTTAGGGCTATTTTAAACACATTTCACGAACAGGCGATCGATAGGGTTAATATAGCGCAAACTGTTTTGAACGCGTCACAAGCATTATTAAACATTAGCAAATCAAAGCGGTTTTGGGCCAACGAAGCCAGTGCTCTGACAGTTGTTATTATTTTTGTTCATCAAAGTTATGAGCACTTATGATTAGCTATTGACCAGAAACAAATCGTTTTTTGCTCATTTTAAATGGGAATTTTCAGAACTTGGGGGCAGATAGTTGATGCAACCAGTTACTATACATACTTGTTAGACCCTTACAAATACATGTTTATTTATTTAAAAAGAAAGGCTTTAGACTGAACCAATGCTTTAAGCAATCCATCTAGACTGTAGACATTAGTTAAAATGTGTAGTATATAATATAATATAATAAGTACAAACAGACGTCTCTGTTAATTAACTTATTGCAATACAGTGCATGGCAATATCAATAAGCTGTGCTACTTCATATCCAATGAGCTGACGACAATGAATGACGTCAAAGATTTAGGATGACAACAAACTGTTCAAAAGAGTTAGGGAATATCATGCTGTGAAATCCTAATATACAGTGCATTCAGAAAGTATTCAGACCCCTAGACGTTTCTCACATTTTTTTTTAACGACAGTGCATTATTCTAAAATGCATAATATTATTGTACTTCCTCATCAATCTACCCCATAATGACAATGCGAAAACAGGTTCTTGCTATGAGACTCGAAATTGAGCTCAGGTGCATTCCATTGATCGTCCTTGAGACGTTTCTACAACTTGATTTGGAAAGGCACACACCTGTCTTTATAAGTTCCCACAGTTGACAGTGCATGTCAGAGCAAAAACCAAGCCATGAGGTCGAAGGAATTGTCCATAGAGTTCCGAGACATGATTGTGTCTCGGAAGGCAGAGATCTGAGGCACAGATCTGGGGAAAGGTACCAAAACATTTCTGCAGTATTGAAGGTCCCCAAGAACACAGTGGCCTACATCACTCTTAAATGGAAGAAGTTTGGAACCACCAAGACTCTTCCTAGAGCTGGCCGCCCGGCCAAACTGAGCAACCAGGGGAGAAGGACCTTGGTCAGGAAGGTGACCATGAACCTGATGGTCACTCTGACAGAGCTCCAGTGTGCTCAGGACCTCTGGGGTGAAGGTTCCCCTTCCAACAAGACAACAATCCTAAGCACACAACCAAGACAACGCAGGAGTGACTTTGGGACAAGTCTCTGAATGTCCTTGAGTGGCCCAGCCAGAGCCTGGACTTGAACCCAATCGAACATCTCTGGAGAGACCTGAAAATAGCTGTGCAGTGACACACCCCATCCAACCTGACAGAGCTTGAGAGGATCTGCAGAGGAGAATGGGAGAAACACCCCAAATACAGGAGTGCCAAGCTTGTAGCGTCATACCCAAGAAGACTCAAGGCTGTAATCGCTGCCAAAGGTGCTTCAACAAAGTACTGAGTAAAGCATCTGAATACTTATGTAAATGTGATATTTCCAAAAACTTGTTTTTACTTTGACATTATGGGGTATTGTGTGTAGATTGATGAGGGAGAAAAAAAGATTTAACCAATTTTAGAATAAGGCTGTAACATAACAAAATGTGGAAAAAGTCAAGGGGTCTGAATACTTTCCGAATGCACTTTAAGTTTGGAGAGAGATGGAAAATTCCATGTTGAAATGGAGGGACAACTTTCAGCCAATGGACCTCAAGAAAGTCACCATGGCGAGGGCTAGAATTCCTTACATTTTATTGCGGAAACAAAAATAGCGCACATAAATCTCTGCTGACAAAAACAAAGTGATCCAAGTCGTAACGCTGCTGGTTTGCTTAATGACCAAACACCCTCTTTCATATAAAAGTTATACGATACAGGCGCATCACACAACCACTCTGGGGGGATAACGTTTTCTGTAATGTTACGTAGGGGTGGAGTAGAGCGCAGTTCCCTGTCTCTCTCCACTCACAAATGACATCCAGGTTTGACTCAGGGGCTGTTTGCTTTCAGCTTTAAATAAATCGCCACATAGTAACCATGCCCCCCTCTCTCACCCACCACCCCCAAAATCTCTCCAAAGCAGACAGAGGACACACTGTACTGGCAGTTTTTACCCTCGTTAATATCTCTCTCTCTCTCTCTCTCTCTCTCTCAGGAAGCAGACTCAGGGGACATCTTCACAGGGTGTTCAAATGCACACACAAAAACATCCCTGCTGACAGCCCTCCTAAAAACGTGCCCTAAACACAGACAAACACGCGTTTGGGAATGGATAAGCAACAAGACAGAAGCATAGAGGTAAGAGAAGCATGGACTTACTACTTCTGTAGGTCGGAGGGTGTATCCAGAGGGCTGAAAGTGGGGGCACTCTGCAACAGACCAAACAAAGAAGTCATTGATAAATCCACAGGAAGGTCTCTTCCAGCTAGAACAGATGCAGGAGCATTAGCTGTCGTGAGGTTCTCTTCTCTCCCTCTCCTGTGTCTGTCTGTAGTGTCTCCAACGCCTGCCGATCCTTAGCTCTGCTGGACGAAGCTTTTACACGGAGGAGCAAAGCGTGTGTTTTGGCCGGCATGCAAGTTGGAGAACAAGCGGCAGTGAGGAGGGGTGCAGGGGGGTGGGCGTGCATCGGTCAGGGGAGGGGGCCCATGCGTGGAGGGGACTCTCACTAGGCTCAGCCAATAGGCTGGTGTCTCTCACAGAGGGCCTCTCTTTTGTCTGGTATTGAGTCACTCTCATTACCACTGGACCAGACCGGGGGACAATTAACCAGCTGGTGGTGCAAGCAGGCCAAATTACACACACTTGCGCGCACACGTGCACACACATACACACAGAAACACACACAAATATTGTCACAGTATAATGCAAATAACAGCAATTCCTGAATACAGTAAAAGCAATTAGAAACGGAGTCAGACATTTACAATAACACACAAATAAAGTTAAACTAACACAATGACATATAGGATAAGCACAAGCACACACACATAAACAAACAAGAAAGGGGTGAGTGAATAAGTTTGTTTATAGGACTCCGCCGTGCGGGCTAACAACACACGTTATCTTATTTGATGTTATTCTGGGGAGGTTACTAACCCCAAAACACAGGGAGAGCCATTCGCTGGCGGGGTAGCACCCGCTAGCATTTTGAATGGTTTAGAGCTTCGCTAATTTTAGCCCACTGTTTCTGTTGCTTTTCTCCATGCGAAGTCACAGAGTGTCAAAACAACATACATGACATGCGGGCTATGAATAAAAGCACGAGTGTTGTTTGCACATAAGATTGCACAATCCCAAGCACCAGCCTGGTCCTTCTCGTAACACCACACGTCTTCACACCCGCCCCATCTCAAACAGACGACCGGACCAGTAGCATACGGCACAGGCTTATTTCCCACAACATTCATTCCCTCTGGTTGCCAGGGGAGGAGGATCATTAATAACCTTTCAAAATGAATGCCTATCTTTATAAGACCAGCATTCAGCCTGGAAGGTCTATAGACTAATCTATTTATAAAGCCAAATGTTCCACGGGCACAGAATTGTCTATCTTCACACTTTCCTGTCCTTATATCCCTCTCTGTCTGACAGAATTGGGCTCAAACACTACTGATAATCATTTCAAATACTTTAGCTGGACTTGATTGAGCTTGCCTGGCACAATGGAGCCAATAGAATAGTTGCAAAATTGCAAACCACACCCATCTGGCACACCAAAAAGGCTAAAGTAAGCGCTCAAATTGAACCCAGGTCTGCTGACTGAACTCCAAGTCCCTCTCAACATGGGATGAAATGAATGGTTTCTCGTGCTCAGAGGAGCAAGTGGAAGACCATCCTCCTCAGTGAATTTCAGAAAAATTTAAATAGTGAAACATTAAAGTGCAATATGTAACTTTTTGGGCAACCTGACCAAATTCACATAGAAATGTGAGTTACAGATCTATAATTCTATGTGAAAGTAAGTCTAAGAAGCGGTAGATCTGTTCAATATGTGCTATTTATATGCTTGGTTTTTGGGTCTTTTACTTTCGGTTTACACCAGCTTCAAACAGCTGAAACAATATTTTTCGTTATGGAAAATATATTTCACAGCAGTGATTCTCTACACTATACTAGCTTATTTTGTCACATAAACTGAAATTAGGCAAACTATTCGAGTTTTAGCAACCAGGGAATGGTGCAGAGATTTCTGCATAGAAGAACTTTAAAAAAGGTATCCTTTTGGATAAATCTATTCTAAATATATTCATGTAACCAAATAATTGATTAAAACACACTGTTTTGCAATGAAAGTCTACAGTAACCTCAACAGCTCTCTGTGGGGTAGCACCGTGGTGAAGCCTGAGGACAGCTAGTTTCCGTCCTCCTGTGGGTACATGGACTTCAATACAAAACCTAGGAGGCTCATGGTTCTCAACCCCTTCCATAGATTTACACAGTAATTTTGACAACTTCCAGAGGATGTCCTCCAACCTAGCAGAGCTTTTGCAGCATGATCTGACATTTTGTCCACCTAGCACTGAAAGCATAATCTACAGCTAGCTAGCACTGCAGCGCATAAAAAGTGGTGAGCAGTTGACTCAAAGAGAGAGAAATACAATGGTGTATTAATTCCACCGATTCTGTTGAAAATCTTTTCCTAAATGGAAGCAAACGGAACGAAGCGGGACTAAATATAGCAGAATTTGTCCAATAGAAAAAACTTGTATGCAACTGTTGGACTAATGATTACACACTAGATCATCTAGATGCAGGCAAATGTGTGCAAGGCAGTATTGAATGTGTCACCTTGATTACAAAATAATGGATCTTTCATTCATAGGCTAGGTTGTAGCAACCTCATGATGGGTATAGGGAAAATTAGAGTATCATGTAGTAGCCTAAACCTATCAACGTTACATTGAGATGGGTAAATGGATTATGAATGACAGTCATGCTGTAATAGAAATAAGGCCATGATCATTAAAAATATAATCGTCCTCCCTCATCTTAAACGGCACTGATACAGTATAGTCTATGGCAGGTTGACATAACAATAAAAAGTTGAACAGAAACAGACATGCTTTGCAAAGGTTCACCCATATGTTGGATGCCAAATATGATTAACTCTTCAATCAGAAACATTCCATAAAAAGTGGACTACGAAAGAACGTCACTGAAGATGGAAAGTTCATGAGCATGAACCACTGTCACTAGCATGCCAAGATCCTTGAAGTCAAACAATGATTTCAGACAGATATTGCAGACATCTGACGTCTCTTTCTGTAACGTGTGGATTCAATAGAAATTATGGGACACAACATTTTAGAAGCTGTTTACCAATCTAGGCGGATGAAGGTACCGTGAATTCCTTTCCCCTGGGGCGTCAGAGGAACACTGTTTTAAATTTGTTTGCCCAATTCCATACGCCTGTTTCCAAACAGGTGTCTGTGATGACTCAAAGAAATGTACTACTTTGCTGGTGGGGGATATACAGTGGGGCAAAAAAGTATTTAGTCAGCCACCAATTGTGCAAGTTCTCCCACTTAAAAAGACGAGAGAGGCCTGTAATTTTCATCATAGGTACACTTCAACTATGACAGACAAAATGAGAAAAACATTTTTTTTAATGAATTTATTTGCAAATTATGGTGGAAAATAAGTTTTGGTCAATAACAAAAGTTTATCTCAATACTTTGTTATATCCCCTTTGTTGGCAATGACAGAGGTCTTCTGTTAGTCTTCACAAGGTTTTCACACACTGTTGCTGGTATTTTGGCCCATTCCTCCATGCAGATCTCCTCTAGAGCAGTGATGTTTTGGGGCTGTTGCTGGGCAACATGGACTTTCAACTCCCTCCAAAGATTTTCTATGGGGTTGAGATCTGGAGACTGGCTAGGCCACTCCAGGACCTTGAAATGCTTCTTACGAAGCCACTCCTTCGTTGCCCGGGCGGTGTGTTTGGGATCATTGTCATGCTGAAAGACCCAGCCACGTTTCATCTTCAATGCCCTTGCTGATGGAAGGAGGTTTTCACTCAAAATCTCACGATACATGGCCCCATTCATTCTTTCCTTTACACGGATCAGTCGTCCTGGTCCCTTTGCAGAAAAACAGCCCCAAAGCATGATGTTTCCACCCCTATGCTTCACAGTAGGTATGGTGTTCTTTGGATGCAACTCAGCATTCTTTGTCCTCCAAACACAACGAGTTGAGTTTTTATCAAAAAGTTATATTTTGGTTTCATCTGACCATATGACATTCTCCCAATCTTCTTCTGGATCATCCAAATGCTCTCTAGCAAACTTCAGATGGGCCTGGACATGTACTGGCTTAAGCAGGGGGACATGTCTGGCACTGCAGGATTTGAGTCCCTGGCGGCGTAGTGTGTTACTGATGGTAGGCTTTGTTACTTTGGTCCCAGCTCTCTGCAGGTCATTCACTAGGTCCCCCCGCGGGTTCTGTGATTTTTGCTCACCGTTCTTGTGATCATTTTGACCCCACGGGGTGAGATCTTGCGTGGAGCCCCAGATCGAGGGAGATTATCAGTGGTCTTGTATGTCTTCCATTTCTTAATAATTGCTCCCACAGTTGATTTCTTCAAACCAAGCTGCTTACCTATTGCAGATTCAATCTTCCCAGCCTGGTGCAGGTCTACAATTTTGTTTCTGGTGTCCTTTGACAGCTCTTTGGTCTTGGCCATAGTGGAGTTTGGAGTGTGACTGTTTGAGGTTGTGGACAGGTGTCTTTTATACTGATAACAAGTTCAAACAGGTGCCATTAATACAGGTAACGAGTGGAGGACAGAGGAGCCTCTTAAAGAAGTTACAGGTCTGTGAGAGCCAGAAATCTTGCTTGTTTGTAGGTGACCAAATACTTATTTTCCACCATAATTTGCAAATAAATTCATTAAAATCCTACAATGTGATTTCTGGATTTTTTTCTTCATTTTGTCTGTCATAGTTGAAGTGTACCTATGATGAAAATTTACAGGCCTCTCAAATGTTTAAGTGGGAGAACTTGCACAATTGGTGGCTGACTAAATACTTTTTTGCCCCACTGTATATAGGCCAACATTGCAGGTTGGGGTGCTATGGGCTTTGTTTATTTACATTCAAAAATAGGAATCATGAGTGTATCAATATGTAATGGGAGCCTTTCCTCCGAAAAGCGAATCCTCATTTAGACAAGTTCATATAAAAACACTGGCTCCCCTAGCATGTTGTTATAGCTGTATCCTTAACCTTCTCCACATAAAGTGTTTAGAGATAAAGGTTCATTATAAACCAGGTGGCTCAAACCCTGAATGCTGATTGGCTGAAAGCCGTGGTATATCAGACCGTATACCACGGGTATGACCAAACATGTATTTTTACTGTTCTAATTACGTTGGTAACCAGGTTATAATAGTAATAAGGCACCTCTGCATCAGCCGTGGTATATTGGCCATATACCACACCCCCTCGTGCCTTATTGCTTAGGTATATAACAGAGGTTATATATGAAAACACAATGAGCTGATGGGATTATGGGTTACTTCCGGGCGAACATTAAGGTTGTGATGGAGTATCATAATGGAATAGCACCCTATTCCCATTATAGTGCACTACTTTCCACCTGGGCCTATAGGGCCCTGGTCCAATGTAGTGCACTATATGGGGAATAGGGTGCCATTTGGGACACCACCCATCAGTCAGGGTATGACTCAGTGTAAAGACTGTGGTCAGAGTCAGACACTTTATCAGTGGTCCCACATGCAGCCGCCCCCTCAGTGACAGCGTACACTAGACACACTAGTCACTGACGGAGTCACTCAGTCGGAACACAGAAGGCCAAAATGTTCTTCCTACTCGTAAATATGTATGGCATTTTGGCTTCCGTTCCGCCTTGTATATCCATGGAGCTGTGATTGAACGTAACTGTGAACTTTATTGAATGTAATCATACGAATGTCCAGACCTCTGACTGTGAACTCACACATAAGTTGAGATGTATAATGGTTAATGTGATTAAACAATAATATCACTGCATCTATCTGGTTATTAGTGATGGGGGGGAAGAAATCGATACAGATACATATCGGGATAATATTTTGGACGGTATATCGTGTCGTTTTGACAATATTTCAATATTCTTTATGCGCTAGTTTGCTGCACCTGAACTAAAATTCCAATATTTTTCCTTCATAGCTTGTTCTCCATCTTCTTTTTAAAAAGGGAGCCAATTTGTTTTCAACATTTTTTTGGAACATCGAATCTCAATAAAATTACAGTATCGAATCACAATACATATAAACTGAACAAAAATATAAAAGCAACATGTAAAGTGTTGGCCCCATGTTTCATGAGCTGAAATAAAAAATCCCTGACATTTTTTATACACGCAAAAAATTGTTTCATGTTGCGTTTATATATTGGTTCAGTATAGAATCACAAGAATCGCAATACCTATCGTATCGGCGCCTAAGTATCGTGCTAATGTTGGCTCATCAGGTCCCAGGCAATTCCCAGCCATACTGGTTATGACCAGGTTTTTTGGAGCAACAGAGATTGTGATTATAAGACAATGTCCTACAAGTATAAGAGGTCAGAAAATCACTTTAACTATCGTTAGATCATTATGCTGTCAAGAAACCATTTGGACTTAACTTTGGGGAAAATATTAAGAACAAATATTGTGAAAGAATACTCAGGTTTCCTCCTTAGGTTGATCATCATGTGTTACATGGAGTCTAGACTAGCTAGACCTTCCAAGAAGGAGCCATCATCCCATGAGCACTCTAAGAACTCATAGATCGAGTCGCCATAATCCAGATGAGATGCCAGTTTAAACCCAAAGTGCCAAGGTGTCTAGCCCACCCCTTGAGGGTCAAATACTACACATACCAGGTGTATCTGAAGCGTTGAGTCAGTAGGTCATCAAATTGAGCTAATCTGGCAACCGTCCACACGCCCTGAGACAACTCGCTTGGAGGCCAAAGTTTCTAGTACTACCCACTCCTAACCCTTAGTAATAAGAAGGTGTGGTTTCCAGGCAGACTCCAAGGTGGAGGTTGGCCCTGACTGACTGACTGACTGACTGACAGAGCAGATGGCAAGGAGATGGAACATCTGTTTGTGGGCAGCCAGTGACTCTGAATACTTGTCTGGTGCCAACTGATGCCTGAGGCATGTAGCGTATCGGTATTTATCAAAGCTACCCACCGTATCTCAAACTTCTGAATCAACCTTGACAACACGCCCTCACTTGGAAAAGTAGCTATAGTAAATATACCAGTCTAGACAGCACTCCTTGATTCAATAGGGGCTGTCGTGTAGTGCTTGCATGGGCACTGTTTGACCTTTTTCAGGCTACAGGGCTGAGCCAAGCCATTTTGTGCTGGCCTGGTTTTATATACTACCATAGTTGTCAGACACTGTACTGGAAAGGACCATGTGAAAGGAAAATATCAGAGCCAGCACAATACAGTTTGGGTCAGCACGTTAGTATGAAAAGGGCATAACAGTTTTGATCTGAGGGGGGTTACCACAGTTGAATCAACTTGCCCAGTCCTCTGGCGTTTGCTATGTTTCCTCATTTGTAGGGATCCCATCAATGCAACAACAACAAGAAGTTCCACATGGGTGCTGAATTAATGACATGGTACAGAGGGCATGGTGCCAGTGTTGGCATAGCCGTGAGGATAAAATGCAAAGATGGCTTTCTGCCTGATACAGCCATGGGATTTATCACTTACCTGTATTCTTCCTTATCATATACAGTGGCAGTAGGACACCTAACCCAAATTGTATTGGATATATAATTAGGCTCACCAATGGACAATGTGTAAAATTGCAAATCATCTAATCACCAGATAAGGCCCATTGCTACTGTAGGCCGTCGTACAATGTTCAGCTGCCAACATAGTTGACATAGCTAAGTCCAAACTCAAGCAAGCTTCACAGATGAAGAGCAGGTGCCAATATTTACAGGATGAAAGTAGAACAACGTTTTAAAAAGACAGCCCACTTTCAGGTGTTACTGAAGTCAAACCATGGGAGTTGTTCCAGAATGTATAGAAGGTGCAAAATAAAACAACAAGCATTGATAGCGATGACGGCATGAGCATGGCAAACAACCGAATAGCCATTAACTGCATTGCTTTGCCACAGACCCACTTGTCTTTCACAGTTCTGACTGAGAGTAGAAAGAAGAATGTACAAATGCGTTGCATATACAAGGATAGAGCTATACCTAGAGTTCATTGAGTACCTATAGAGCTGGGAAAAGTGATCGCAGGCAAATTACTCAAGGTACGGTCGCATTGCGAGATATTTAGGAGGGGATAACAGTTTGTTTATATTCAGTAAAGGTTTGCAGATGTGAGGTAAACTTGTTGGAGTAGTCCTTACAGACAGACATATACAGAACAAAAATATAAACGCAACATGTAAAGTGTTGGTCCCATGTTTCACGAGCTGAAATAAGAGATCCCAGAAATCTTCCAAACGCACAAAAAGCTTATTTCACTTCAATTTTGTGCACAAATTTGCTTACATCCCTGTTAGTGAGCATTTTTCCTTTGCCATGATAATCTATCCACCTGACAGGTGTGGCATATCAAGAAGCTGATTAAACAGCATGATCATTACAAAGGTGCATCTTGTGCTGGGGACAATAAAAGGCCACTCTAAAATGTGAAGTTTTGTCACACAACACAATGCCACAGATGTCTCAAGTGTTGAGGGAGCGTCCAATTAGCATGCTGACTGCAGGAATGTCCAACAGAGCTGTTGCCAGATAATTGAATGCTCATTTCTCTACCATAAGCCGCCTCCAACATAATTTTTAGAGAATTTGGCAGTGCGTCCAACCGCAGGCCATGTGTAACCACGCCATCCCAGGACCTTCACATCCGGCTTCTTCACCTGCGGGATCATCTGAGACCAGCCACCTGGATAGCTGATGAAATTGAGGAGCATTTCTGTCCGTAATAAAGCCCTTTTGTCGTAACAAAAATAATTTTGATTGGCTGGGCCTGGCTCCCCAGTGGGTGAGCCTATGCCCTCCCAGGCCCACCCATGGCTGCGCCCCTGTCCAGTCAAGTGAAATCCATAGATTAGGCCCTAATGAATCTATTTCAATTGATTGATTTCCTTATATGAACTGTAACTCAGTTGAAATTGTTGCATGTTGCTTTTATATATTTGTTCAGTAGTTTGTTTAGGCATTTAAACATGGATGTTATTACCACATGCATCGTTTAAATACACTGTCACTTTAAGACAGCGGCCACTTACCGCTTTATCAAAGTCCATCTCTGAAAAGAATCTATACCAAGGCTCATTCTCTAAATCTACATCTTCTGGACTAGTGTGCTGAGTCTACAGGGGCCATGGCAAAAAGGAAAGGAGGAGAAAGACAAAGAGAAGACAGTTCAGACAGCACAGCATTTACAGACACAGGCAATGAGGCTTTGACACATTCTTGATGTGATCCAGACGACACTCCCACATTCCCGACATGCTGGATTTCTAAACAAAACATGTCCTAATCCAAAAGGAATTCCTGAAGATTGGTCTGTAGGCCAGGTGAGTTATCCAAGGCGGGAGAGAAAAAACAAACGGACATTTCTGAAGTGTGGACCGCATACAAGATGACGGATTCGCTCTCAAACGGATAAAGACATAGAACGCATATTACCTGTGACGTCAGCAAATAATATAAAGCAGTCATCAGAATCGCACTCAACTAGAGTGTGCGGTCTGTGCACACGTGTAAGAGAAGACACAGAAGTGTGCTTTCATAGGTCCCATCTGCTTCTTATGATTGTATTCCTACTGAGATCGCATTATTCTACTTCTTTTAATGTGAATGTATCTCCTAACATGCTTATGCATAGTGTATTTCAATCATTGAGCCACAATGGCAATAAGGAAGACCATAATTCACAGAGCAACAGATATACAGTGCCTTGCGAAAGTATTCGGCCCCCTTGAACTTTGCGACCTTTTGCCACATTTCAGGCTTCAAACATAAAGATATAAAACTGTATTTTTTTGTGAAGAATCAACAACAAGTGGGACACAATCATGAAGTGGAACGACATTTATTGGATATTTCAAAAAGAAATTACAAATCAAAAACTGAAAAATTGGGCGTGCAAAATTATTCAGCCCCTTTTACTTTCAGTGCAGCAAACTCTCTCCAGAAGTTCAGTGAGGATCTCTGAATGATCCAATGTTGACCTAAATGACTACTGATGATAAATACAATCCACCTGTGTGTAATCAAGTCTCCGTATAAATGCACCTGCACTGTGATAGTCTCAGAGGTCCGTTAAAAGCGCAGAGAGCATCGTGAAAAACAAGGAACACACCAGGCAGGTCTGAGATACTGTTGTGAAGAGGTTTAAAGCCGGATTTGGATACAAAAAATTTCCCAAGCTTTAAACATCCCAAGGAGCACTGTGCAAGCGATAATATTGAAATGGAAGGAGTATCAGACCACTGCAAATCTACCAAGACCTGGCCGTCCCTCTAAACTTTCAGCTCATACAAGGAGAAGACTGATCAGAGATGCAGCCAAGAGGCCCATGATCACTCTGGATGAACTGCAGAGATCTACAGCTGAGGTGGGAGACTCTGTCCATAGGACAACAATCAGTCGTCTATTGCACAAATCTGGCCTTTGTGGAAGAGTGGCATGAAGAAAGCCATTTCTTAAAGATATCCATAAAAAGTGTTGTTTAACGTTTGCCACAAGCCACCTGGGAGACACACCAAACATGTGGAAGAAGGTGCTCTGGTCAGATGAAACCAAAATTTAACTTTTTGGCAACAATGCAAAATGTTATGTTTGGCGTAAAAGCAACACAGCGCATCACCCTGAACACATCATCCCCACTGTCAAACATGGTGGTGGCAGCATCATGGTTTGGGCCTGCTTTTCTTCAGCAGGGACAGGGAAGAAGGTTAAAATTGATGGGAAGATGGATGGAGCCAAATACAGGACCCTTCTGGAAGAAAACCTGATGGAGTCTGCAAAAGACCTGAGACTGGGACGGAGATTTGTCTTCCAACAAGACAATGATCCAAAACATAAAGCAAAATCTACAATGGAATGGTTCAAAAATAAACATATCCATGTTAGAATGGCCAAGTCAAAGTCCAGACCTGAATCCAATCGAGAATCTGTGGAAAGAACTGAAAACTGCTGTTCACAAATGCTCTCCATCCAACCTCACTGAGCTCGAGCTGTTTTGCAAGGAGGAATGGGAAAAAATTTCAGTCTCTCGATGTGCAAAACTGATAGAGACATACCCCAAGCGACTTACAGCTGTAATCGCAGCAAAAGGTGGCGCAACAAAGTATTAACTTAAGGGGGCTGAATAATTTTGCACGCCCAATTTTTCAGTTTTTGGTTTGTTAAAAAAGTTTGAAATATCCAATAAATGTCGTTCCACTTCATGATTGTGTCCCACTTGTTGTTGATTCTTCACAAAAAAATACAGTTTTATATCTTTATGTTTGAAGCCTGAAATGTGGCAAAAGGTCGCAAAGTTCAAGGGGGCCGAATACTTTCGCAAGGCACTGTATACGAGGCTAGATGAAAATAAGAGACCGAATAGCCTTCTGCTAATGCTGCCAGGAACCTGACACAGAACCACAGACCGTGTCCTGTAATTAAAGAAATTGTCACATCACATACAGTGTCTGTCTGACAATGGTGGAAAGCATTAACAAGGCCTCGATCTCTACTGTTCAGTATGTGGTGCAACAGGGATGAGTCCCACCATAACTGAACTCCAGACAAACAATGATTACATTATGATATAATCAAATAACTGTTGTACTGTAGAGAGGCATCTCTATTCTCTTCTGTATGAGCCACACAAAGAGGCTATCAACTAAACCAACTGTGAGCTAAAACCCATATGCAGCATTTGTTTAAAGGCCCACTCACTAATGAATCTCATGAGACATTAATAAGTGGTACTGTTTAAGAATCAATGGGTGTATGTCATCGAAACAATTGACTGTAAATATCACAGTGGGCCTTTAATGCCCCTATCACAACGGGCCATTAATGCCGCTATTACAGTGGGCCACTAATGCCCCTATCACATTGGGCCTTTAATGCCCCTATCACAGTGGGCCTTTAATGCCCCTATCACAGTGACCTTTAATGCCCCTATTACAGTGGACCTTTAATGCCCCTATCACAGTGGGCCACTAATGCCCCTATCACAGTGGGCCATTAATGCCGCCCAGATTCAGTCCTTTCAGTTGAATCCGGGTGGCATACACTGTATTGGGACACTGATCTACAGGTATTCATACTGTCAAAGATAATGAAAAATATCCATAGCATTTTTTGTCCATAAACTGTGTACTGTGTAAGACTCCTTTCCAAGCAGATTCAAGGCAATTTTTGCTGTTGAAACACCGCAAGACAATGGCCAAGGCTTGTAAGTGATACCTCCACACCACCAGCTAGGTCATCTGTCATTGTATCCTCCTTTAGGAATGTTGTACACATGGCAATTCAGTCTACCCATACGTTACCTACTAAAGCTGCCCTAGTTAGTGAAGCAGCCACCTAAGCTCTTAGAGGGAAACAGCTTACACAACATGCGTAGAATAGAGACTGTAGAGGCAAACACAGAATCACCCGCGTGGCATAGGGAGCATGGCTGTCGTACCTTTCTCTCCAGTTTCGTCACCGATGATTTCCCCGGCTCGTACTCGAAGATGCTCTTGGGCTCGGCACGGTACTTCCTGGTGTCTACCTTTTTGTCAGGGGGCTCCCAGTCGTTCCTGTAGGGGGGAGGGGAGGACAGAGCAAATCCCTATTAAGTCAAGCAGTCTCCATGGCAACTAGCTGGGGCTAGTTTTGTGGGTAACAGCTCCATCATCAACAGTGTTTTCCCGTACAGTAAAGCTTGTGTCCCTCCCACTCTCCATCTCTTTTAGTCTCTCTCTCTCTCTCTCTCTCTCTCTATCAGAGCCGTTTTAAGAGATTATTTAATAAAGAATAAAATGTACGGTCATGTTTTAATCTGAGAGTTAAGTGTTGCATGATATACTTTTACGGAAACAAATGCTTTCTATCACACTGAGACCCAGCAATAAAATGTTTTCAGTTCTTGGTCCGTATCTCCGAGGCCATGCAAGCCACAGTATTAAGCCCTGTTGTCTCTTTGAGAGGGACAACTTTATCTTCCTGGTTGTAAAAACAAAATGTCTGCCGTCAAAATTGGCACATTTTATGGACAATTTAAAAGAAGTGTGTGTAATTATTAAAGATAATTTTTTTGATATTCAAATTGTTTACAGTAAGTGAATATCTCAGGAATAGTTAAGTGAGTTGTCAGGACTGTGTAATCATTTTGATCACATTAAATAAGAGCTATATAAGAGCTTATCAAGAAATGTCCTCTGTGGAGGACACACTATGTTTTTCATCTCCTGTACCCATTGACTTTAATGTCACGTTTTTCATGTTTACGTCCCAATTTTGCACTTACAATAAAAGATAAATAACAATATTTTTTCACATTGTTTTCTTGGTTAAATGATTTTTTTATACCCCAAACACTTACTGTATGTTATGTAACAATGTAATAAAATAAATACAATGAATCTACACTTTTCGTGGGGGCCTCAGGGGGCTATTACCCCAATTACTTAAGGATCAAACTGCTTATCGTAGTGGCAAACATTTTACAAACGTCATTGTCAAAGAGCAAACAGTGTTCCACAAATGGATAGCCATCACAAATGCAGTCTCAGCAGGGTCACATGCTAGAGATAACTAGAGGTAACATGTACAGTGCATTCAGAATGTACTGGTTTGGAAAGGCAAACACCTGTCTATATAAGGTCCCACATTTGACAGTGCATGTCAGAGCAAAAACCAAGCCATGAGGTCGAAGGAATTGTCCGTAGAGCTCCGAGACAGGATTGTGTCGAGGCACAGATCTGGGGAAGAGTACCAAAAGATTTCTGCAGCACTAAAAGTCCTCAAGAACACAGTGGCCTCCATCATTCTTAAATGGAAGAAGTTTGGAACCACTAAGACTCTTCCTAGAGCTGGCCGCCTGGACAAACTGAGCAATTTGGGGGAGAAGGGCCTTGGACAGGGAGGTGACCAAGAACCTGATGGTCACTCTGACAGAGCAACAGAGTTCCTCTGTGGAGATGGGAGAACCTTACAGAAGGATAACCATCTCTGCAGCACTTCACCAATCAGGCCTTTACGGTGGAGTGGCCAGACGAAAGCCACTCCACAGTAAAAGGCACATGACAGCCTGCTTGGAGTTTGCCAATGGGTACCTAAAGGACTCTCAGACCATACGAAATTCAATTCTCTAGTCTGATGAAACCAAGATGGAACTCTTTGTCCTGAATGCCAAGCATCACATCTGGAGGAAACCTGGCACCGTCCCTATGGTGAAGCATGGTGGTTGCAGCATCAGGCTGTGGAGATGTTTTTCAGCGGCTGGGACTGGGAGAGTAGTCAGGATCGAGGGAAAGATGAATGGAGCAGAGTAGAGAGAGATCCTTGATGAAAACCTGCTCCAGAGTGCTCAGGACCTCAGACTGGGGCGAAGGTTCACCTTCTAACAGGACAACGACCCTAAGCACACAACCAAGACAACGCAGGAGTGACTTCGGGACAAGTCTCTGAATGTCCAGCCAGAGCCCAGACTTGAACCCAATCGAACATCTCTGGAGAGACCTGAAAATAGCTGTCCAGTGACTCTCCCCATCCAACTTGACAGAGCATGAGAGGATCTGCAGAGAAGAATGGGAAAAACTCCCGAAATACAGGTATGCCAAGCCTGTAGCGTCATATCCAAGAAGACTCAAGGCTGTAATGGCTGTCAAAGGTGCTTCACACAAAGTACTGAGTAAAGGCTCTGAATACTTATGCAAATGTGATATTTCCGTTTTTTTATTTGTAATATATTTGCAAAAATATCTAAAAAACACTTTTGGCTTGTCATTATGGGGTATTGTGTTTAGATTGATGAGAACCATTTTTTTTTGGGGGGGATCCATTTTAAAATAAGTCTGTAACGTAAAAAAAATGTGGAAAAAGTCATTGCACTGTATACACCAAGGAAAGGGCTTGAGTTGATATGGCACGTCATCTGCAGCTTCCGTGAGCAACAGTTTATCCTCCATCACCTGTCTTCCTTCTTTCTCTCCATCACTCATTCCTCCACACACGCCTTTTGAGCAAGGTTCCCCAAATTTGACCCCATAAGTTTTCGGAGCAAAAAAAAAAAAAAAAAATGAATATAAAAACAACATATATATTTAAAACACCAGCAAATCAGCTCCAAGTGATTTTAATTTTGGAAATCTGTTGCAAAATATTACCATGTATAATAGAGACATATATGTGATAGTATACAAATGAAAATAGGCTTTGAAGTGATTATGTTTTAGTCAACTATTGTATCTGTTTGGCTTCTTGTGTTTCAATGTGCAGTCTACAAATGATTTGTAATTATGTTCCGGGCCTCCTGGCCATCTGCTGAAGAAAAAAATCGGCCTGCGGCTGAATCTAGTTGATGATCCCTGCCTTAGAGAGTGGATTTTCTTTGCCAGAACTAGCATTTAAGGGGGGGGGGGGGTTGTCTAATCACATGTAGTGTGACAAGCACAGGAGGTGGTAGTAAAAGTTAGACAGGACCTAACTGGGGACAAGGTAACCACGAGGTTAGCGTGTGTCGATGTCAAAGGTGAGGAACAACGTACTGTTCCTACTGCTCTGTACTCATCTACTGTAGATGCCCTTCTGATTCCTGAAGAACATCTAATATAACCAGAAAAGTAGAATTCCTGAATCCATGACAAGTGTGTAGTCAAGTGTGTAGGTTACAATTTACGTGACTAAATATTCAGTACCACACCAAACATGTTAGCTAAAATGAATATAATTGTATACCTCTTATTGTATCTCATTACAGTCCCTCATCTAAAAGTGCTACCAAAAATGCATCCCCTTGTGAACAGCTCGGCAAAGGCAATTCACTTCTAATGAAGAGTAAGTTCATTGGGTTAAGAGGTCTTCGAGGACACACTATACTACTGTCCATATTTAAAGGAACGGCAATAGAAAAGGACTTACCTTTTGGCAGGTTTGAGGGAAGAGGACCGTGTTGGCACAGGCATAGACGACCTATGGTCAACTTCAGCGGCACTTTTTGATCGTGGGACCGCTTTCACTAGAAAATAAACACAAAAGAGCATCAGACTCTGCTATGAAAGCGGCTTGTAAAGTTTTGCTTAAACTGAAATTAACTGAAATCTTTCTCAGTGTCCAAAGTGTTCGTGTAGGGGCTCATCCTCACAATTTGATTGTACAGTCAATTTAAACCAGAACAAAAAACCATGCTATTGAGATTATATATATTATGGGGTATTATTATGGGGTATATATTATGGGGTATTATTGGATATTATATATTATAGATATTATATTATATATATATATATAATATAATATCTATAATATATAATATCCAATCCAAATTGCCTCAACACCCAGCCTTTCATCCAAAGTCATATAGAGACATTCAATCTCCATCTCTACCATCTCAATTTAAATGTGTCGTTTTTTTTGTGCTTTTTAATGCACTTTGAGATTATTTTCTGTAATAAAAAGTGCTATACAAGTTAAATAAAGGATTATGATTCATGTCTGAATCTAAGAGGAGGACAAAACGCACCTTCTTCCACATAACCATAGGAGGAGTGACCATCATCTGTAACAGAGGGAAACATCACTATTAGAAATAGACTATACACATGCACATACTAGCCTGCTCCACTGGTAGTTCCACTTCTATACGTCTTCGCTATGCAATGTTAACCAAGGGCGGGTGACCCCATCTATTGTCTGTTAATAGGCTTGATAAAGTGGTGCTACATATTTAGATCCTCAGTATCACCAGTAGAGGTCACTTTGATAGCAGCAGTGCCACACTGTAACGACAGAATTCTGCAAACTGCTTCCTATAGCAATGTTACAAGCAGTGAACTTGTAGAATGGCAAGGTCAAGTATGTGTTGACTACATTAATCAACTGTTCAAGACGGGCACCCTAACGCATCGTCGAAGATGATCCAAAACAGAAGTGAGATTAATAATAGCAATGAAATGTTTTTAAATGTAGACCAAAAAGACATGCTGTAGCCTGCATCAAAAACAATAGCTTTTCGAGGGGGGGGGGCATAGTTTTTAAAAACATCTAATCACGATGCCTGAAAATCAATATTCATTGGTCATTTAAATACATTATGCTGACATACTATAGTTTGCTAGCAAGACATTTGTGGAGTGGTTGAAAAACGGGTTTTAAGGACTCAAACCTAAGTCTATGTAAACTTCCGACTTCAACTCTATGTATTCCATACATTTCTGCTGTAACACAGGGTACAGCCAGAGCCGTATATAATATATCCAAATATAAGGCTATAAGGCCGGGTACAGCTCTTCCAAGGGCACAGTAAGCGTCTCTTCCTCCTCTGTTATTGCACAGTACAGTATGCCCTTCACTCCATCAGGTCAACTATTACATTTCTTCAAACACACTGTAAACAGAGTGCTTTTCAGAGGTTGTCAGTCAAAGCACTTTGGAAGACGCATAACATATCTTCATGAATAAGTAATGCTGTTCTTGGGAAATCTTGCAATGGCGTACAATTTTCGTACAACACTTTCTTTGATCAATTATTCGATTTATTGATTGACTGATAAATTGATTGACTCAGTAAATAACCAGACACCAGGTTGCTGAGAAGCAGACATGAGCAGAAACAAAGGGAAAATAAGTAGATCTGTAAACAGCACACACACTGAGTACGCCAAACATTAGGAACACTTTCCTAATATTCAGTTGGGATGCCGGCCCATGTTGACTCCAGCGCTTCCTGCGGTTGTGTCAAGTTAGCTAAATGTCCTTTGGGTGGCGGACCATTCTTAATACACATGGGAAACTGTTGAGCATGAAAAACCCAGCAGCGTTGCGGTTCTTGACACAAACCGGTGCGCCTGGCACCTACTGCCATACCTCATTTAAAGGCACTTAAATCTTTTGTTCTTACCCATTCACCCTCGGGAATGGCACACATACACAATCCATGTCTCCACTTCATCGACACTGATGGATGTGGATTTAACAAGCGACAACAATAAGGCATCGTAGCGTTCACCTGGTCAGTCTATGTCATGGATAGAGCAGTTCCTAATGTCTTGTATACTCTGTGTCTACTGTACAAAACTGCATGCAAGGTGATGTAGGCCTACATGAGACATGCTTGGCAATCATGATTGATAAACAACTGTTAACTGTTAGATAGTGCAGTTAACAGTTTGATAGTTTCAGTGTAGTCAGTACAGTATAAGTGAATACACACGCACACACAAATAGAGGGCTTTGCACCAACTAGACAGGTTTACAACTAGTGTAGTGTAAAAATGCTGATACACTGTACATGGAACACAGACAGTGTGATCTACTACCGCTTGTATAGTACATACAGAGCCTCTCTGTCATGCTTGGTTGTTGTAATACATAGCACTTGAGCACCATCTAGTGCAGGGATGGGCAACTTTATTGTGGGTAGGGCCACAGAAAATCTGAACTCATCACGAGGGGCCGCAGTGTGGCTCGCGGTTCTGCGTACCCACACCCTTACCTACACATGCAGTCAGAGCCTGCCTTAGGCTTTTGGGGGCCCTAAGCACATTTTTGATGGGGGGGTCACATCCACCTTACGGGCAAAACTTTTTACCCCCCCCCCCTCTTGAGAGTGGAGAGAAGAATATTACATTTTAGAATTACTTTCCTGCAATTCTATACAGTTTGCAATGGGGCTTAGAGAACATTTATCAATTTTGTCATTCATTACATGCAAATTCTACACATTTTGCCTTGACTTATGCCACATTAATATGATATCTGAGTGAAAGTGACGTACAAACCAATGGCCCCCACCCCGGTCCATAATTGACCGTGATTACTACAAGCTTATAGATAGCTGGCTAGACTAGAGACTTAACTTACCAATACATAAAACAATCGCCGGCATGGGCTGTCATTGACTAACATAACAAGAGAGCAACTGATGCACAACCACATTTTGAAATTGCACCTTGGGTAATTCTACTATTCTAACTCTCCACAGTAAGTTGGGACCCTGATTGAGTTCCATTTGAAATTGATCCACGGGCCTACCAAAAACGGGCTGCCAGTTGCTCATCCCTGATCTAGTGTCCCAAATGTTCCTAATCTGTCGTCTCCAGTACTGCATCTTTGGATCAGGAAGAATTGAAATGCCGGGAAATGTCTGTTCGTGAATATATTCACATTAAAAGATGAGCAGAGCTCACAATATATGGTCCATGAATTAGGTCATGCAAAAACGGTATTCGTGTTAATCATTAGTTCAAGTGAAATTCATGGCGTAGTCTTGTATTAATCTCACTCTTAGTTTTACTGAGCAAACCAGTGCTCCAATTTCTGAGCCGTTTTCAATTCTATCAAGGCAACGGTAAGTAACAAAAGATGAGTCAACACAGTCATAAGGACATTATAATGAAGGGATTATACATGATTAGTAAAGTCAGGAAGTGGAGCCACGATTGCTATTGGGTACCTGTTGTTTTCATCTGCCTAGGATCATAGGATTCAGGGAATATGTAGGTGGGGCGATATGGGTTTTCCTCAACAGGTTCTGAGCGAGGCGACGGAGACAAAAAAAACAACACACACAACGTGACACCAACGAACACACTCACAAAGACATCGACTTGACAGAAACAACAGACACGTGGGTCAACGTCAAATCAAACACACACATGAGGACAGGCAGTCCGATTTTTGTTATGATCCCCTTACCTGGAATTTTGTGTATCTGTTTAAACATGTTCTTGTACCAGTCCTTTGACTTATCTGTGTTCTGAAAAAAAAATATTCATGTTTTTTAAAATCATATTTAAAAACAAACAGGGGTTCTGACAAAAACATATATAAATGGATTGGCATTTGGCATATAGTTTTTTTCACCACTGTACTCCCTACCTAAGCATTAAATGAAAAATGCCCTGTGAAGGAGGCTCCCGAGTGGCGCAGCAGTCTAAGGCACTGCAGTTCAGTGCCAGAGACGTTCACTACAGACCCTGGATTGATTTCAGGCTGTACCACAACCGTCCGTGATTGGGAGTCCCATAGGGCGCTGCACAATTGGCCTAGCATCGTCCGGGTTAGAGTTTGGCCAGGGTAGTCCGTAATTGTAAATAAGAATTTGTTCTTACCTGACTTGCCAAGTTAAATAAAGGTTAAATTTTAAAATGTATTAAAAGCCTACAGATTATTTAAAAAAGGCACAATAAAAAAAAGGGACTTAAACTATCAAGCACAACTCATAACATCTGGACTGTACACTCATAGGTGTGTCTTCTTAGCCTGATTCCAGATCTGTTTGTGCTGTATAACTAACTCCTATGGTTGTTGTCATTGTTTGGCTGTACAGCTCAAACAGATCTGGGACCAGGCAGGCCACTCTCCTCTCTTTATACAGTAACTTCACATTGTTTTCTTACCCGTACTGGCACGATGGGCTGGTTCAGTGGACCCAAGATATGGGATTGAGAGTACCTCATCCTCTTGCCGTCCATATTTGGGTGTTGGCTCAGTTCTCGCTCTGTTCCAACTACAGGTCCTGGATCAGGCGATTTGTCCCTCTCTGGGGTGGGGTCTGAAAAAGCCAACATTGCTGTGTCAAAGGGAAGAGAAGTGCTACAGTGGGTCCTACCAGTCAAAATCTGTCCTGGCAAATAGCTCTACATACCCCATTTGATCCACAAGCAGACTATGCAAACGATATACAGTCATTTCAATGGTAAAACATGATTATGAACAGATGACACAAAAATAACATAGCAATTGAGATAACGAATTACAAAATGCTTTACAATAAAAAATGTAACCCCCCAAAACATAATAAGTGCAGTAATTTACAAGATAGCTTGGTATTGTTATGAAGTACTATTCTTATATGTAAGTATGTACATTGATCCAATATCTCAGAGCAGGAGCAAGAAAACATGTCACAATGGGCCGACATGAGGCTCTTCAGGCAGTAAGGGGTGAAGGTAGTAGATGGATCCTGCTCATTCGACACCACACAGAAGAAAATGGACTGAAACAGGTAGGGACGATTTTGAACCAACAAATGAGCTAAATCGATCCATGTTATCAGGTAATGAAAGTAAATGTTGTCCAGCCAGCAGAAGGAACTAATATTGAAAAGAGGAAGCAGTGGACGAGACACAAGACACATCCAGCGCATACCTTCCATAGTAGAAAGCTGCTTTTGTTGCTCTGTCGTGAGGAGAGGACAGAGATGGGACAAAAGACAATGAAACAAATGCTAATCAAAAAGGGTCAAGTCTGAGCTGCTTTGAGCTGGTCAATCCATGCTGGCAAACATACAGTAAAAGCCCAATCAGCCTTCCAGTCAGTCTCACTTGGCTCTCTATTCCAGGCACCTACATTCAGAGTTTAGTCCACCCTTCACAGTGTGGTCAACAGATGTCAATTTCATCCATAAACCACATTCCGAAACTACCCAGAATCAGGGGTGCTTACCTCTGTTGTGTTGTAGCAGAACTACGGTTGGGTTGACAGTGCCAGCGGCGGATGGGTAGGCAGAGGTGGCCTTTGTCGACGAAATATAGTTCTGAATGTCAAAAGAGGCAGGAAGCTGGGGCTCTTCTGTGTTCACAGGTGAACTTCCCTGGTAATGAGTGAATAACACTTGTGAGTGAATCTGTTCCTCTCTTATACTTATTTCGTCTTGATAATAATAATGAACTGGGTAGTATGTGAGTAGTTGAGCAGGAACATATTCTGGTTTGCTAAGAAAACACAGCTTTTAGGCAATATTATTGACACATAATACACAACAAAAATACACCAAATACGGCTATTTATATCAAGCTGAAATGTGAATTTATTCACATTAAAACAAGCATGCAATTATCAGATGTATTATCCCATAAATGCCCAAAATAGGGGGGAATTATCAAACATCTTAGATGAAAACGCACCTGGGCTTGAGTTCTGTTGACTGTAGGTAAATCAGCTGTGATGTCGTGGAAGCCTCCATCAGCAAATCCCGTTTGAGCGCTGTCTCCATTGATCTGGCCGATCCAACCACCTGAAATGATCCCAAAACAATCTCAGTTTGGCCAGTGAATAACAGTGCAAGACGACGAGAATCCGAACAATACTGAAAGACACACAAACAAACCACTGTACTCTTGGCAATCGTTGTCTCTTGGCAATTAACACGTTTCAGAGATTAACACCAAACTACAAACAGGAAACAATTCATCCTCAATTAAATAAATCTCTGGCTGATCCTGCGGTGACCAAACGCTTCCTATAGCGCTTTTCCCAGACAGAGATGCTAATATCTCCATGGAGAAAGAAACCCAATGATTCTCCCACAATCTGTGAACTTTGTCATCAGAACAAGGCGCCTATTCAGTGGTCTGTAAAGGCTGTTTGTTCCAATGGCCTTTATATTCAGTCTCAACAAACAATTAAAGCATCTCCCCAAAAGCCTTGGCCAGTTTAAAGCCCAGTTGTAACTGAATTCGACAAACAAGTCCACAGTTAAGGCACTGTTTCCAAAGTGCAGTGTGGGCAGGTCCGAACGAAAGTTTTTTTTTTTTTTTGGACAAAACACAGGAAAATATGAGCAAATCATTGTCAACGATTCCCTGTTGTGCGGGGCAACCAAATGTAAATACACTTTCAAATGTGACAAGTTATCTCACTTTAATATCAAAACAGCAGAAATATTTGCATATGTGAGTCTAGCTGTACTTGATGAAGTACAGTTTCTCAAGAATTTTAAGACTTCTGTGAACAGAAAAGCTTGGCAATACAGGGAATTTTCTTCCATATGCATCAAGAGAGCAAAACAAATGACTAAAATAGTCATTATTGCTAGTGATTCACACTATGACATAATCAAGATATTACAATGTGCTATTTTGTTAACGGGAACATTTCCTTCCAGTTTGCCTCATCAGCTATATTACATCTGACTTGTCCCTTTCACGGAGCTATGATGGCGTTTCCCCTCGACTCTGTATTAGAAGGAAAACACTACATAATACCAGAAATATTAGATATACTGTACATATGTACATATGCTGTAATATCTAAGATTTTAGAGAGCAGCTTTAGCATTCTCTTTGACTTACTTGGCGCTGTGTCAACATTTGATTCTTCACTGACGCAGTCCTCGTCGTCTATGTGGACCAGAGTGGCCCTCAGAGTCACGACCCCCTTCCCTTTACACACCCTTGTAGGGTCCAGCTCTATAGATAGATAGACAGGTACACACAATGATGTTAGCACCAGACTTTCATTGGATCTTCACAGTCACTCATTGTTCAGAGGCAAAAGATGTGTGAAACATCCTCACGGACTCGCATTGTTTGACTCTATCCTCAGAGTGAGCTTCAATAATCACCATGAGACACAGTTCTATTGCCTCAGGTCCTGAATCAATCCATGTTACTTCACGCCCCAAATTCTAAAAATAGAATGTAAATGTCAAATCCAGGCCAACACTTTAATACTCCCCTCATCCATATAATTAATTACGCACTAACACCATTAGACAAACTGAAATGGTACACCCACACAGACAGTGTGGTGAAGAAGGCGCAACAGTGCCTCTTCAACCTCAGGAGCCTGAAGAAATTTGGCTTGTCACCTAAAACCCTCACAAATTTCTACAGATGCACAATTGAAAACGTCCTGTCGAGCTGTATCTCCGCCTGGTACGGCAACTGCACCGCCCACAACCACAGGGTTCTCCAGAGGGTGGTGCGGTCTGCACAACGCATCACCGGGGGCAAACTATCTGCCCTCCAGGACACCTACAGCACCTGATGTCACAGGAAGGGCAAAAAGATCATCAAGGACAACATCCACCCGAGCCACTGCCTGTTCACCCCGCTACCATCCAGAAGGCGAGGTCAGTACAGGTGCATCAAAGTTGGGACAGAGAGACTGAAAAACAGCTTCTATCTCAAGGCCATCAGACTGTTAAACAGCCATCACTAACATAGAGAGGCTGCAGCCTACATACAGACCTGAAATCATTGGCCACTTTAATAAATGGAACACTAGTCACTTTAATAATAGCACTTTAATCATGTTTACATATCTTGCGTTACTCTTCTCATATGTACACTACCGTTCAACATGTTGGGGTCACTTAGAAATGTCCTTGTTTTTGAAAAAAAAAAAGCCAATTTTATTCCATTAAAATAACATCAAATTGATCAGAAATACACTGTAGACATTGTTAATGTTGTAAATGACTATTGTAGCTGGAAACAGCTGATTTTTAATGGAATTTCTACATAGGCGTACAGAGGCCCATTATCAGCAACCATCACTCCTGTGTTCCAATGGCACGTTGTGTTAGCTAATCCAAGTTTATCCTCTTCAAAAGGTTAAATGATCATTAGAAAACCGTTTTGCAATTATGTTAGCACAGCTGAAAACGGTTGTGCTATTTAAATAAAAAATTAAAACTGTCCTTCTTTAGACTAGTTGAGTATCTATCATCAGCATTTGTAGGTTCAATTACAGGCTCAAAATGGCCAGAAACAAAGACTTTCTTCTGAAACTCGTCAGTCTATTCTTGTTCTGAGAAATGAAGGCTATTCCATGCGAGAAATTGCCAAGAAACTGAAGATCTCATACAACGCTATGTGCTACTCCCTTCACAGAACAGCACAAACTGGCTGTAGCCAGAATAGAAAGAGGAGTGGGATGCCCCAGTGCACAACTGAGCAAGAGGACAAGTACATTAGAGTGTCTAGTTTGAGAAACAGACACCTCACAAGTCCTCAACTGGCAGCTTCATTAAATAGTACCCGCAAAACATCAGTCTCAACGTCAACAGTGAGGAGGCGACTCCAGGATGCTGGCCTTCTAGTTTTCAGCTGTGCTACATAATTGCAAAAGGGTTTTCTAATGATCATTTAGCCTTTTAAAATGATAAACTTGGATTAGCTAACACAACGTGCCATAGGAACACAGGAGTGATGGTTGCTGATAATGGGCCTCTGTGCGCCTATGCAGATATTCCAGTAATAATCAGCCGTTTCCAGCTACAATAGTCATTTACAACATTAACAATGTCTACACTGTATTTCTGATCAATTTCATATTATTTTAATGGACAATTCTTTTTGCTTTTCTTTCAAAAACAAGGACATTTCTAAGTGACCCCAAAGTTTTGAACGGTAGTGTATATACTGTATTCTATACTATCTATTGCATCTTAGCCTATGCCGCTCTGACATTGCTGACATTGCTCATCCATATATTTATATATTCTTATTCCATTCCTTTACTTAGATTGGTGTGTATTAGGTACTTGTTGTGGAATTTTTAGATATTACTTGCTAGATATTGCTGCACTGTCGGAACTAGAAGCCCAAGCATTTCTCTACACTCGCAATAACATCTGCTAACCATGTGTATGTGACCAAAAAATAATAATTTGATTTGAGTCAGTCATTCCATCCAATTAGTGCAACTGTGTTGTAACACTGGCAGAGACACTATAGTAGCATATTGTTGTTTAAAATGGATGCAGATTGTTAACAAGTGATCCTCCTCGGCATATCCAGTGTGTCGAAGGTGTCCGGGAGTTCAGCCTGATGAAAGATAGATGAGAGAAGTGGAGGAGGGGAAGAGGAGTTAATGAGTGTGTTCACCTGCAGATGGAATCAGATCAGGAGTGCCTTTCATGCTTGTCAGAGGGGTGATTCTGACTGCAGACACACAGCGAGGACCTGAGGGGACCGGAGGAGCTGCCAAAACAACAGACAGACACAGTGTAAAAGTGTAAGCTGGGGCCAAATTCTCCAAAGTGAACATTGGGAATGGTAGTTGCATTGGCAGGGAGGGGTGTTCAATGTATTATGGGGCAAAACAAGGCGGAGGTCTTTTTGCTAACACTTCAACTGAACCACTGTGTGTAAGTGAACCTCACCAAGGAGTGGTCAGCAAAATAGAGCTATAGTACACCTGTGTCTTTTCCTCTTACAACATATTTTAGGACATTAGCTGATGAACACTGTGCTACTTAACATTGTATGTTACTACATGCGCAACATTCGGATGACATAAACAACACCCATGAGTTGACAGAGAACACAGAGGAGAAGTGTTGACACAGTGAGGAAAGTGGAGCTGGACGACAGACCGCAGGAAGGAGATGATAGTGACAGATAGGGACACACTGCTGCAACGAGGACCTTTGGAGACATAAAAGACATTAAGGCCGCTGTACTTTTGACGGCAGAGAACAGAACTACAAGTGTACAGTAACAGATGTTGTTGACGATGACTTTACTGGAATATCAACCATGTAGCTACATCACGTACAGAATTGCGATGAAATCTAGTGGGGGAATACAGTATTTTATGTGTCCTCTCCACCGAAGCCGTCAATGCCGCAAACGCATGCAATCACAAACTCTGCTCATGCTAACATGTAGCCTGTACTGTATGTCAGCCCTCCATCATAAATAAGCACTTTTGTTGCTGCTCACTGCTTTTGCTTGTTTCTCAATGCTTGACTGGTTGACTGGAATGTATGGCTGGAGTGGTGTAACATTTGATGGGCCTATTTCTTGTATGAGTAAGCTGCTGCAATGATACAAATGAACTTAATCATTGAGGGCTCCCGAGTGGCGCAGTGGTCTAAGGCACTGCAACTCAGTGCTAGAGGCGTCACCACAGACCCTGGTTTGATTCCAGGCTGTATCCCAACCGGCTGTGAGTTGGGAGTTCCATAGGGCGGTGCACTATTGGACCAGCGTCGTTAGGGTTTTGCCGGGGTAGGCTGTCATTGTAAATAAGAATTTGTTCTTAACTGACTTGCCTAGTTAAAATTTAAAAAATTACACTCAACGAAATTAACAGGCATTGTTATCAAATACCCTAAACACCACTAGAGCCTTCTGCAACAGCAGAGCTGTGCTTATTCTTCTCTTCTATGGTATTATGGCGGTCCGCAAACACACGTTAGAGGTGCATGCCGCCACCTACTGTATGCGGTGAAAACCGGGGAACTTCAACGCAGAAAATAAGGAAAGTGTGAAAAAACATACTCATATTATTCACCCCCCCCCAAAAAAATAATAATGAAATAAATAATAATAATATATTTGTACTCCTTTAGTAAGATTCAAATGTCTACTCAGATCCCTACAGGCTCTGGGGCCTGAAAGGGAAAAACATCTTCAGACAATATTCCCTGTAATGTTTCGGCTACGAAGCCCTGGAGATCCAGAAACATACACAACTATATCCATTGTCTTTGACTTCTTGTTTGTTTGGCGGCCTGTGCTGTATCACCGGCGTAATAAACGCAACAAATCTACCTTCTTCACTATAGTATTTCTGGATCTGTTAATTAACGGGTGAACAAGATTTTCTGCAGGCTACGGGGCATCCATTGCCATTTCTTCTTCATTTCCACTCCCTCCTTCAACCATTTGCACTGCTTCCATATAGGAGACCTGCTGGACAGCCCTGATTCTTGGCATTTCGACCTCCTTCATCCTTACAGTGCACTCCCTGGAAGCAGAACGGAGCTATGCGGCATAATGAGAGATACAGTATGAGGAAAAGAAGTGGATGAAACTTACTGTGGGATTGGTCAAATCTCACACTGCCCTCTGTTGGACAGCCCTGGAACAAAAGAAAGCCAGAGGGAGAGAGTTATTGTAGAGCAAAGCAGATTTGAGCAAAATGTATTAATTTACAGCATAGTGGTCAGCTCTTTTAGGGCCATCATGAGAGAGCAGTAAGTCTGAGCAGCAGTTTGTTTATTGTCAGGAATAGGCTGGGGTACATTGGGAACAAGCATTAATGCATTTGAAGATGAAGAAAAAAATCAACATTTGCAAACATTGGATGGAGAAAGTGATCATACTACTAATTATTTGAATTAATTACTTTAACATGATGAACTGTAGGTCAATATGTCCTGCTGGTACTGATGCATAAAATATAATTCACATGTACAGTTTTCACATGAGTCAGACACGTGGTTTTCAAGACGCACATTTTTTTAACACATTTACTTTTCACCACTTCCAGCTACGTCTGGTCTCCCGTTCAGGGAACGATCAGGACAGACCCTGCTTAGCTTCAGAAGCAAACCAGAAGTGCAATGCAAGGTGCTATGTTGCTGGAAGGAATGTGCCAAAACTTGCAAATGAAAAAAGGCAGAGAAAGCAAAGGCCAGGGTAACGTAACCAAAGATGGGGGGAAAATTGCAGGAAAGAGGGAAGCATTTTTATTAAACTGCATTATCATAAACAAAAATCACTGAAAACTATTTTTAACAAAGAAAAAAATATTTCCTCAAAACATTTTGTTATGCTGTCAATACTTTTGGGTTTCAATATCATTATTTTTGTTTGCAATACTAAGAATGTTGTTCTCGACTTCAGAAGTTTTGCTTGACATTAATGGCACAAAAGTAACTCACTCACTAGAGGTTTGTACCATATATTAACTCTATGACTCTATTAAAAGGTGTTTAAAGCCGGAATCCTTAATTGAAACATTAAGAAAGTGTTCCCCGCCACAGTTTCGGTAAAAAGCTGAGGGATAGAGAGAGATAAAACCACTCTCAAATCCATCGATTCGCTATGGATGCAAGGACTGACCATCCATGATATCAATATTATAGTTTTAACCATGTTTTTAGGCTATACATATACTTCCAATTCCACATGTGAAAGTTGAATTTTCACATGTGAAACTGCATATCCAATTCTCACAGAACAACGAGCAGTCAAGGAAGGTATGTGTTCATCACATAGGGGTGTTCACCTCATTAGTCGGCAGTGGTATGATTAAGTACACAAACAATACTATAGTGATGCGTACTACCGCTGAAGACAGTGCTGCTATTGATACTCAATGCAAGGGAACACATCAAACGAGTCCCTTGTGCGACAGCTAAATGTGTCCTCCAGGACTGGTTGAAAGAAAGGAGAACAGGACATACAGTATGCTGATCCGAGCTGCATCATTGGAGCATGCAGAACAACACCAAGGCCACATAAAAGAGGCAGTGAAACACTTCCAGGGAGTCCTCCATTGTATATCACCCTGAGGACTGATTTAAGAGACACTCAGAACACTCCCATTTATATTGCCCGGCTGTAGAGAAGATTGGAACTGAGTTAAGACTGAGTTCTCTCTCTCTCTCTCTCTCTCTCTCTCTCTGTGCACAATACACAGTTGTGGTTCGATGTCGACCTCCTGAAATTAAGCCTAAAAAGAGATTTGAGTGAGTTTCCAGACAAAACCCAAGGGCACAACCAGATCGTAAAACATCTACATGTCTTTGAGGCACATTTCTTCCTCATACAGTAGTGCAATAAACCGACTAATTTCCTGACCCCAAGTGTCCACAAGAGGTCAGCTAAAGTGTCATTGTAAGAACTACATTTGATCATTCGTGACCAGTCTGAAAACCCTAAGACTATTTGACATGACGCGTATGTTTGTTTCAGAACAGCATTAATGAGAGTTAACTGCATTGTTTTTGAAGCCCTACCTCTATCTGAAGAAATTATAAGTACAGTACAGATGGTCAATTTACAGGGCCGTTATCCCAGACATAAATTATGCCTAATCCTGGACTAAAAATAATTTTCAATGGAGATTTTCCAGCAGTGCTCCAGCCTAGACAAACAGGAGACTGAGATAAACTGTAATCAAGTAAACCTCCAGTACTAAAGTCTCTACCTAAATGCACATTCTCTTGATCCGGACAATCTGAGATGATTTTAGAGCTACTTTACCTTAACAAATACAGGTCAATTTGGCTCAGTGACACACACACTGAAAAACAAACAGACACCTTCAGACACATTGCAGTGTCTGAATCCTGGCTTAGGAAGGCCACCAAAAATTCTGAGATTTCCATACCCAACTATAACATTTTCTGCCAAGATAGAACTGCCAAAGGGGGGAGTTGCAATCTACTGCAGAGATAGCCTGCAAAGTTCTGTCATACTTTCCAGGTCTATGCCCAAATATGAATCTCTCCAGAAATAAGTCTCTCACTGTTATCGCCTGTTATAGACCCCCCTCAGCTCCCAGCTGTGCCCTGGACACCGTGAATTGATTGCCCCCCATCTAACTTCAGAATTTGTTCTGTTAGGTTTCCTAAACTGGGATATGCTTAACACCCCGGCAGTCCTACAATCTAGGCAAGATGCCCTGAATCTCTCACAAATCATCAAGGAACCCACCAGGTACAATCCTAAATCTGTAAACATGGGCACCCTCATTGATATTATCCTGACCAACTTGCCCTCCAAATACACCTGTTTTCAATCAGGATCTCAGCGACCACTGCCTCATTGCCTGCATCCGCTATGGGTCCGCGGTCAAACGACCACCCCTCATCACTGTCAAACGCTCCCTAAAACACTTCAGCAAGCAGACCTTTCTAACCGACCTGGCCCGGGTATCCTGGAAGGATATCGACCTCATCCGTCAGTCGAAGATGCCTGGTTGTTCTTTAAAAGTAACTTCCTCACCATCTTAAATAAGCATGCCCCTTTCAAAAAATGTAGAACCAAGAACAGTTATATAGCCCTTGGTTCACTCTAGACCTGACTGCCTTTGACCAACACAAAAACATCCTGTGGCAGACTGCTATAGCATCGAATGGTCCCCGCGATATGCTACTTTTCAGGGAAGTCAGGAACCAATGCACGCAGTCAGTGCAAAGGCTAGCTTTTTCAAACAGAAATTTGCATCCTGTAGCTCTAACTCCAAAAAGTTCTGGGACACTGTCAAGTCCATGGTGAACAAGAGCGCCTCCTCCCAGCTGCCCACTGCACTGAGGCTAGGTAACACGGTCACCACCAATAAATCCATGATAATCTAAAATTTCAACAATTATTTCTCTACGGCTGGCCATGCTATCCTCCTGGCTACCCCAACCCCGGCCAACAGCTCTGCCCCCACCCCGCAGCTACTTGCCTGAGCCTCCCCAGCTTCTCCTTCACCCAAATCCAGATAGCAGATGTTCTGAAAGAGCTGCAAACCCTGGACCTGTACAAAACAGCTGGGCTAGACAATCTGGGCCCTCTCTTTCTAAAACTATCTGCCACCATTGTTGCAACCCCTATTACCAGTCTGCTCAACCTCTCTTTCATGTCGTCTGAGATCCCTAAAGATTGGAAAGCTGCCACGGTCTTCCCCCTCTTCAAAGGGGGTGACACTCTAGACCCAAATTGCTAGACCTACTGTATATCCATCCTGCCCTGCCTCTCTAAAGTCTTCGAAAGCCTAGTTAATAAACAGATCACTGACCATTTCCAATCCCACCGTACCTTCTCCGCTGTGCAATCTGGTTTCCGAGCCGGTCACGGGTGCACCTCAGCCACGCTCAAGGTACTAAACGATATCATAACCGCCATCGATAAAAGACAGTACTGTGAAGCCGTCTTCATCGACCTGGCCAAGGCTTTCGACTTTGTCAATCAACGTATTCTTATTGGCAGCCTCAATAGCCTTGGCCTCGCCTGGTTCACCAACTATTTTGCAGACAGAGTTCAGTGTGTCAAATCGGAGGGCCTGTTGTCCGGACCTCTGGCAGTCTTTATGGGGGTACCACAGGGTTCAAATCTCGGCCCAACTCTTTTGTCTGTATATATCAATGATGTTGCTCTTGCTGCGGGTGATTCCCTGATCCACCTCTATGCAGATGACACCATTCTGTATACTTCTGGCCCTTCTTTGGACACTGTGTTAACTAATCTCCAAACGAGCTTCAATACCATACAACACTCCTTCGGTGGCCTCCAACTGCTCTTAAACGCTAGTAAAACCAAATGCATGCTTTTCAACCATTCGCTGCCTGCACCTGCCTGCCCGACTTGCATCACTACCCTGGACGGCTCTGACCTAGAATATGTGTTTAGACTGTAAACTCTCCTTCCAGACTCATATTAAACATCTCCAATCCAAAATCAAATCTAGAATCGTCTTTCTATTCCACAACAAAGCCTCCTTCACTCACGCCTCCAAACTTGCCCTAGTAAAAATGACTATCCTACCGATCCTCGACTTCAGCGATGTCATCTACAAAATAGCTTCCAATACTCTACTCAGCAAACTGGATGCAATCTATCACAGTGCCATCCATTTTGTTACCAAAGCCCTTATACCACCCACCACTGTGACCTGTATGCTCTAGTCGGCTGGCCCTCGCTGCATGTTTGACGCCAGACCCTCTGGCTCCAGGTCATCTATAAGTCTATGCTAGGTAAAGCTCCGCCTTATCTCAGCTCACTGTTCATGATAACAACACCCACTCGCAGCACGCGCTCCAGCAGGTATACCTACCTCACTGGTCATCCCCAAAGCCAACACCTCCTTCGGCCACCTTTCCTTCCAGTTCTCTGCTGCCAGGGACTGGAATGAATTGCAAAAATCGCTGAAGCTGGAGACTTATATTTCCTTCACTAACTTTAAACATCAGCTATCTGAGCAGCTAATCGATCGCTGCAGCTGTACATAGTCCATCTATAAATAACCCACCCAATCTACCTACCTCATTCCCATACTGTTTTTATTTAATTTCTGCTCTTTTGCACATCACTATTTCTTCTTGCACATCACCATCTGCTCATTTATCACGCCAGTGTTAACCTGCCAAATTGTAATTACTTCGCTACTATGGCCTATTTATTGCCTACCTCCTCACGCCATTTGCACACACTGTATATATACTTTCTTTTTCTATTGCGTTATTGAATGTACGCTTGTTTATTCCATGTGTAACTCTGTGTTGTTGTTTGTGTCGCACTGCTTTGCTTTATCTTGGCCAGGTCGCAGTTGTAAATGAGAACTTGTTCTCAACTAGCTTACCTGGTTAAATAAAGGTGAAATAAAAAATATAAATTTAAAAAAAATAAAATAAAATAAAAAATACTGTGCTAAATTGAGAAACTCAAAACCCACATTGATAACCAAATTCATTTTGGCATTCTGTTTGGATGATTATATACTGTATAGTGCTCTGCTCTCAGATATCTAATGAGAGGGCTGCTGTTGGTCATAAACTTGGCCATGAGGTGGCTGCCTGGCAACTGTTTCCCGCCTCTCAGTGGCCTCTGGTCATTGTCATTCAATAGCTAAACATGGGGAGGGGTTGGGTCCGAAGAGAGACAGAAGCTGAAACCTGACAACAGACAATGAATGACAGCGTCGGTGCATGGACAATTCTTCTGAAAATAAATTATGATGAACCCTGCCAACACTCAGGTCTTTCAGAAAGTCTCAGACTGAAATGTTGACAATAAACTAGCAGAGGTAACCTGTGTGCAGGAATTTCAAATTTTTTCTATAATGAGGTAACTTTCAATTCGGTCTGTAACCACATGGAATTTGTCACGAGTCCGGCCAAGGGTGGTTTCCCTTCCCGGTCGGGTGGCGCTCGGCGGTCGTTGTCACCGGCCTATTAGCTGCCACTGATTGTCTTTCCTCCCCCTCCTTGTATGTTTATTGGTAGCACCTGTTTGTGATGATTAGTTTGTCTTTATTAGACAGCCGGCCCGCCTGGTTGTTGTGCGGGATTATTCATTGTAACCTTCGGCTCTGTAGTAGAGGAACGTGTTAGTTCCTGGTCGTGCATTTTTTAGTAGTCATTTTTCATTCCCTGTGTTTTGGGGCCGTTATTATTGTGAGCACCCTGTGGTGCGTTGGTGCAATTAAAGGGCACAGCATTGTACTCTCTGTCTCCTGCGTTTGACTCCACACCCACGACACCCAGAGTATTACAGAATTCATCACTTACAGTGGCGATTTTAGCATGTAAATATTGGTGGGGCAAAGTAAAAAACATTTTTTTAGATGCATGCCAGCAAAAGCCACTACACAACACAACATTAAACAACACATTAATTGCACTATAATGATGACAAACTCTTCCCACAAACTGTTAGGGCCTACATAAAGCTGTCCCAACAGCAGTTCCAACACCTTACCACTGCTACACCTGGTTATCAGCGGAGCTTTGTCTGGCAGCGAAACAGTTAATTAATTTACCACCTTTAAAAAAAACTAAGCTGATTAGGCTGACTTGCTTAAACAAATGTTGTTTCTACGGACATTTGAGATGCAAAAACTATGGCATAAGGGGACGACAAGCGGATAAGAGGCAAGCCGTAATTTCGATTAAGACATTAATGAGTGAGCTAGGACTATTTGTTCAGCACTTTTGAAATGTACAGCGACAGAATTCAGAACATGGGCCGTTCTTACAGTATTCTCCCTGTACACCAAGTCAGAATCGTAGCATAAATAAAGCGGGCATTTAAGCAGACAATGTAAGCTCTTACAATATTCAATGATTACATTTCTCTAAAACAGGCTATAGACTACAAGTGCACCATCAAGTCAGAACAGTTGGTGAAATTAAGAGCGGTAAAGGAACCAAATTATTAGGGTGAGGCACATGGGCTACTAACAGCTTACTACACAACATACACCTATAATTACTTTCTAAACTACAGTACACATATCTCCCTGGCATATAATTTATGCAGCAGCATACAATACAAAGTCTGGCATTCTCAGGATTTATGGTGCTTTCAAGTTAACTGGGAACTCTGAAAAAAACAAGGTTGAATCATGATGATGTCAGTGATCTTCAGGTCAGAGCTCTAGAAAGAGCCCAGAGTTCCCGACTTACAATTCCGAGCTGGATGACCATTCCAAATATATTTTCCCAGTCTGAGCACATTTTTTTCCCCGAGTTCCCAGTTGTCTTGAACTCACTGAAGTGAGATTTCCCAGTTCTGAGTTTACAGTTGTTTTGAGTGTGGCAGAAGTCATGCTGGATTGACAGCACAGCTAATGTTGAATGTTTATCCTTTTAAGTTAGGAAAAAATACCCTTTTATCCAGACTTGGTACCACACACCTAGTCCACTGAATAGCAGGCTAGTGATTGCTTTTCAATGCTTGCAGTTAACCACTGATTCCTTCCAAACCACTCATTGTTGAATTTGTGATTTTGTGCAATATTTGCCGATGATCACCAACGTTTTATCTATAATTCCTCTTCATTATTTATCTTCATATGACAAGGATTAAAAACCATTTGCCAGTAGATTGTGGACTTGATTCATGATGATGACTGCGAGCCTGCTAGTTAAGATTTTGAAAGTATGATGTCCAATCAAAGCTACTGTAGATACAGTGCAATCAGATACACCTGTATTTGAGGAGTTTTTCCCCATTATTCTCTGCAGATCCTCTCAAGCTCTGTCAGGTTGTATGGGGAGCGTTGCTGCACAGCTATTTTCAGGTCTCTCCAGAGATGTTCGATAGGGTTGAAGTCCAGGCTCTGGCTGGGCCACTCAAGGACATTAAGAGACTTGTCCTGAAGCCACTCCTGCGTTGTCTTGGCTGTGTGCTTAGGGTCGCTGTCCTGTTGGAAGGTGAACCTTAGCCCCAGTCTGAGGTCCTGAGCGCTCTGGAGCAGGTTTTCATCAAGGATCTCTCTGTACATTGCTCTGTTCATCTATCCCTTGATCCTGACTAGTCTTCCAGTCCCTGCCACTGAAAAACATCTCCACAGCATGATGCTGCCACCAACATCCTTCAACGTAGGGATGGTGCCAGGTTTCCTCCAGACGTGATGCTTTGCATTCAGGACAAAGAGTTCAATCTTGGTTTCATCAGACCAGAGAATCTTGTTTCTCATGGTCTGAGGGTCTTTAAGTGCCTTTTGGCAAACGCCAAGCGGGCTGTCATGTGCATTTTACTGAGGAGTGGCTTCTGTCTGGCCACTCTACCATAAAGGCCTGATTGGTGGAGTGCTGCAGAGATGGTTGTCCTTTCTTTAAGGTTCTCCCATCTCCACAGAGGAACTCTAGAGCTCTGTCAGAGTGAAAATCGGGTTCTTGGTCACCTCCCTGACCAAGGTCCTTCTCCTCAAATTGCTCAGTTTGGCAAGGCGACCAGCTCTAGGAAGTCTTGGTGGTTCCAAACTTCTTCCATTTAAGATTTTTTTTACATTTATTTTTATTTAACCTTTATTTAACCAGGTAGGCTAGTTGAGATCAAGTTCTCATTTACAACTGCGACCTGGCCAAGATAAAGCAAAGCAGTTCGACACATACAACAACACAGAGTTACACATGGAATAAACAAACATACAGTCAATAATACAGTAGAAAAAAGGTATATATACAGTGTGTGCAAATGAGGTAAGATAAGGGAGGTAAAGGCAATAAAATAGGCCATAGTGGCGAGGTAATTACGATATAGTAATTAAACACTGGTGTGATAGATGTGCAGAAGATGAATGTGCAAGTAGAGATACTGGGGTGCAAAGGAGCAAAATAAATAAATACAGTATGGGGATAAGGTAGTTGGGTGGGCTATTTACAGATGGGCTATGTACAGGTGCAATGATCTATGAGCTGCTCTGACAGCTGGTGCTTGAAGTTAGTGAGGAAGATAAGAGTCTCCAGCTTCAGCGATTTTTGCAGTTCGTTCCAGTCATTGGCAGCAAACAACTGGAAGGAAAGGCGGCCAAAAGAGGAATTGGCTTTTGGGGTGACCAGTGAAATATACCTGCTGGAGCGCATGCTGCGGGTGGGTGCTGCTATGGTGACCAGTTAACTGAGATAAGGCAGGGCTTTACCTAGCAAAGACTTGTAGATGACTTGAAGCCAGTGGGTTTGGCGACGAGTATGGAGCGAGGGCCAGCCAACGAGAGCGTACAGGTTGCAGTGGTGTGTAGTATATGGGGCTTTGGTGACAAAACGGATGGCACTATGATAGACTGCATCCAATTTGTGGAGTAGAGTGTTGGAGGCTATTTTGTAGGAAAGCTAGTCAGTTTTACGAGGGTATGTTTGGCAGCATGAGTGAAGGATGCTTTGTTGCGAAATAGGAAGCCGATTCTAGATTTAATTTTGGATTGGAGATGCTTAATGTGGGTCTGGAAGGAGAGTCTAACCAGACACCTAGGTAGTTGTCCACATATTCTAGGTCAGAACCGTCCAGAGTAGTGATGCTGGACGGTGGGCAGGTGTGGGCAGAGATCGGTTGAAGAGCATGCATTTAGTTTTACTTGCATTTAAGAGCAGTTGGAGGCCATGGAAGGAGAGTTGTATGGCATTGAAGCTCGTCTGGAGATTAGTTAGCACAGTGTCCAAAGAAGGGCCAGAAGTATACAGAATCTGCATAGAGGTGGATCAGAGAATCATCAGCAGCAAGAGCGACATCATTGATATATACAGAGAAGAGAGTCGGCCCGAGAATTGAACCCTGTGGCACCCCCATAGAAACTGCCAGAGGTCCGGACAACAGGCCCTCCGATTTGACACACTGAACTTTATCAGAGAAGAAGTTGGTGAACCAGGCGAGGCAGTCATTTGAGAAACCAATGCTGTTGAGTCTGCCGATAAGAATGTGGTGATTGTCAGTCGAAAGCCTTGGCCAAGTCGATGAATACGTCTGCACAGTAATGTCTCTTATCGATGGCAGTTATGATATCGTTTAGGACCTTGAGCGTGGCTGAGGTGCACCCATGACCAGCTCGGAAGCCAGATTGCATAGCGGAGAAGGTACGGTGGGATTGGAAATGGTCGGTGATCTGTTTGTTAACTTGGCTTCCGAAGACCTTAGAAAGGCAGGGTAGATAGATAGATAGATATAGGTCTGTAGCAGTTTGGGTCTAGAGTGTCTCCCCCTTTGAAGAGTGGGATGACCGCGGCAGCTTTCTAATCTTTGGGGATCTCAGACGATACGAACGAGAGGTTGAACAGGCTAGTAACAGGGGTTGCAACAATTTCGGCAAATATTTTTAGAAAGAGAGGGTCCAGATTGTCTAGCCCGGCTGATTTGTAGGGGTCCAGATTTTGCAGATCTTTCAGAACATCATCTGGATTTGGGTGAAGGAGAAATGGGGGAGGCTTGGGTGAGTTGCTGTAGGGGGTGCAGGGCAGTTGACCGGGGTAGGGGTAGCCAGGTGGAAAGCATGGCCAGCCGTGGAAAAATGCTTATTCAAACTCTCAATTATCATGGATTTATCGATGGTGACAGTGTTTCCTAGCCTCAGTGCAGTGTGCAGCTGGGAGGAGGTGCTCTTATTCTCCATGGACTTTACAGAGTCTCAGAACTTTTTTGAGTTTGTGCTACAGGATGCAAATTTCTGCTTGAAAGAGATAGTTTTCCTAACTGCCTGTGTTAGCTTAGCTTTCCTAACTGCCTGAGCTTAGCTTTCCTAACGCCTGTGTAGATTGGTTCCTAACTTCCCTGAAAAGTTGCATATCGCGGGGGCTATTCGATGCTAATGCAGTGCGCCACAGGATGTTTTTGTGCTGGTCAAAGGCAGTCAGGTCTGGAGTGAACCAGGGGCTATATCTGTTCTTGGTTCTACATTTTTTTTGAATGGGGCATGCTTATTTAAGATGGTGAGGAAAGCCCTTTTAAAGAATAACCAGGCATCCTCTACTGACGGGATGAGGTCGATATCCTTCCAGGATACCTGGAAGGTCAGTTAGAAAGGCCTGCTTGCTGAAGTGTTTTAGGGAGCGTTTGACAGTGATGAGGGGTGGTCGTTTGGAGGCAAATGTGTTCTTGGGGATCTTCATTGCTGCAGAATTATTTTTGGTACCCTTCCCCAGATTGACGCAAACATGTCTCGGAGCTCTACAGACAATTCCTTAGATATGTGGGCTCCCGTTGGGCTCCCGAGTGGTGCAGCAGTCTAAGGCACTGTATCACAGTGCTAAAGGCATCACTACAGACCCTGGTTCGATCCCGGGATGTATCACAACTAGCCATGATCGGGAGTCCCATAGGGCAAAGCACAATTGGTCCAGCGTCGTCCTGGATAGGGTTTGGCCGGTGTAGGCCGTCATTGTAAATAAGAATTTGCTCTTAACTGACTTGCCTAGTTAGTAAAGGTTAAATAAAAATTCTTAACTTTCCAAATCATGACCAATCAATTGAATTTATCCGGGGGTGGACTCCAATAAAATTGTACAAACATCTCAAGGATGATCAATGGACACAGGATGCTCCATTTCGAGTCTCTTATCAAAGGGTCTGAATACTTAAGGTATTTCTGCTTTTTATTTTTTATAAATTTTCCAAAAATTAAAAATTTTAAAACTGTTTTTGCTTCGTCATTATGGAGTATTGTTTGAAAATTGTTGAGGATTTGTTTAACTTTAATCCATTTTAGAATAAGGCTGTAACATAACAAAATGTGGAAAAAGTCAAGGGGTCTGAATACTTTCTGAAGGCACTGTATAATGTGATTTGACGTAATTTTATCTGTGGCCAATGACCTTAAGCTTTCTTGAATGGACACTTCTAATGTAACTCCATGTCAGCACCCAAGGGGCTTGAATATTTTTGCTCTACCCTTAGATTTGATGATGTCGTGTCCCTATGAGTGACAGAACACTGAGCCAATCACGGCGCAACTAGAGAACATTACCAACGCCTACACTCTGTATTTTCTGCTGGCTACCCCATCAACACAGAAAGTAGTGAGCTAGGCTGAAACACCTGTGTTTTGGAGTTGCCTTACTCAAGAAAGCAATTTTTTTTACATTGTTTGCAAACTGATATGTGACATGTATTAATGTCAAAATAACATGCAAAACAGCTTAAAAGCTGTGCCCCATCTGCCCTGAATGATGGGTTGCCAATGATCACTCATTAATCTCTACATTTCCCATCAACATTAATCTCTTAAAAACCATTGCCAACTCTTACTGCCTCTTGTAAGAGAATGAAAACACAGAGCTCTGTTTATTATTTAAATTCTTTAGGAAGTTTATTGGGACACAAACATATATAAGAAGTAAATAATGAATAAAAAACTATTAAAGGTAATATTAATACCAGCATACCATAGGTATTACTGTGAATAGGTCAATTAGGCTTGAACAATGCCTCACACTGTCAATGTCATGATGTCAAATCTACAATGTATGCCCTACAACACACAGCTAATGTAAATCCCCACTGATAACGGCAAAAGTAATGCAACATATTTACACTAGCAGGACCCCACCCTTACCGGAGGTAAATCATCATCGTATTTCTTCAGCTATTGGGTCTCTGGATGCTATAGCATTCTTAAGTCCCACATTTCCCCATGGGATAATGATACTTGATGCTTTCCCTTTAAAATTCAATGATTTGACAGGCCTACCATGAACCCATGTCCCCCCCCTTTAAAAAGAAAACACACTCATGTAGAAAAAACTATAATATCAAGGCGTGTATTCACAAAGACTTCAGTAGCTATAAGTGCTGTCCATTACCGAATAAGATTATATTTTACTGACTCATTTACAGCGTGTTAACACCTGGTTTAGACCGAAGCAGAACCAATTGTATAGAGACCTTCCCTGGCAAGATCCTCAGAGGATTAAAACGTAAAGTAGACATGTATGGAAAAACTCTCTCTTTGAAAGGATGTGTGAATCTGTGAAGTTCTGTGTTATCAACTGGGTCAACAACTGAAAGCTCTCCCTTTTTCCAGTTCAGCTGCATTCTGATTCTCTGGGGCTTTCTCACTTTGAGGGGAGTGGATGGAGTACATTCGTCCGATAAGGAATGGGTAGTATATTCCCCATCTTTACACTGCACACCAGAGGACCCATGTCTAAAGCCAATCGTTTGCTTCCTCTGGACAGACTCTAAAGCTACACCCAGAGCCCAGGCTTTATTTCCTCCAACCTCAATGTCCCAACTATGTGTCCCCGAGTTGAAGCCCTTAGAGCCCAGGACCACAAAGAGGTCATCATACCTCTCTGGGTTATCAGGAAGCTGCCGTGCGTCTTTGGTATATGTCACACTCATCAGATCCTCGGACAGGATGAGATGCGGATGGGCAGTGTTGGGGTCCAGAATCACAGGACTGTATTGAACTATTTCCTGCATCTTCTCCCAGACTCTGAACTGCAGGTTGCCTAGGTACTTTGCCACGTGGATCAGTGATCCTGAAACCTTCTCCGGAATTGACAGGGTGCACTTTGCTTTTTTGACTGTGGCCTTGAAGTTCTGCAGGAATGAGATATCGTCGGCTCCCAGCTCTTTCTCTATGGCTCCGATTGTGTCCGAAAGTGATGATATCTCCCTGCTCATCTCTTCAATCTTTTTTGTCATCGTCTGACTCTTTTGCTTCTCTTCCTTCCTCAGTACAGCAATCCTGGCTTCCTCTTCATCCTGTAGAAACTGGTGAAGCTTCCCAAACTCCTCCTTAATCTGCTTCTCTGTGTGCTGGGCCTGTGTCTTAATGTGCTCTGCTGTTTGATCACAGGTCAGTTTAACTTCATTTAAGACCTCCAGCATATCCTTTAGGGGCTTCAGTGCCATCTTAACTTCCTCCTTATGATCCAGTGCAGCTTCATCTATGGGGATGCAGTCATGCTTTTTATGGTTCTTTGAATCCCGGCACACTACACAAATTGACTGCTTATCATCCAGACAGAACAGTTTGAGTTTCTCACTGTGCAGACAGCAATGCACATCTGGCCCTGCTGAATATCTCTGACCTTTCTCCTGTAAGTAGGCATCACACAGGTTCTTTAAAGCTAGGTTACATGGGGGGTTATCCATTGACAATCTTTTACGGCACATTGGACATTCTCGAGATCCCTTCTGCTTCCAGAATTCCTTCAGACAGGCTTTGCAGATGCTGTGGGTACATGACAGGAAAACGGGATCCCTGAAGATGTCACAGCACACAGTACAGCAGAGATCCTCCTCTGGGAGGGAAGGTTTAGATGCCATTTTCTCACCACCACCGTCTCTCTTCTGTGATGGCTTCTGGAATTGAGGTTTACTTTCACTTTTGAAAACTTACAGCAGTGAGGTCTGTCGAACTTGGAAATCACAATGTATAGTAGACTATGCTGTTTCTTCAACCATCTTCAATGGTTATTTGAATGTTGATTATTTCCAACAATTATAAGTCCATAGATAAGGCAAATAAATAATTTAGACCGAATGTTGCGAGCATTACTGAATAGCTACATGCTACAGTGTGGTTCCGTTGTGAACTCTACTACTTCCTGGTTGACAGATAATACAGGGGTGTAGCTCTCTGCAAAGTAGGAGTCTGCATACATCTCACGTGTGTGTACGTGTGTGTGTGTTATAAAATTGCAGAAATAGAACAAGCTCTCTCTTCAATACAGGACATTAACAAAACTCTAGCTCCAATTTACAATTACACAACACAAGGTTGCCACTACAATATCATGGTATACCATTAAAAATATGTCATCAATGGCAGTCATATGCTGCCTTCAAATGCTCTTTGGAATCTCGTATTTCCCAGTTGGTGAAGTCGTTTATACAACATGATTGCGTTCAAGTGCTTTTTAAGAGATTTAGAATAGCATAGCTAAGCAGGTAACGTTGCTAATAATTCCTTAGCTACCATGCTCGTCGAACATCTCATTCCAAAATCATAGGCATTAATATGGGGTTTGTCCCCCCTTTGCTTGTATAACAGCCTCCACTCTTCTGGGAAGTCCTTCCACTAGATGTTGGAACATTGCTGCGGGAACTTGCTTCCATTCAAACATAAGAGCATTAGTGAGGTTGGGCACTGATGTTGGGCGATTAGGCCTGGCTCGTAATCGGCATTCCAATTCATCTCAAAGGTGTTCGATGGGGTTGAGGTCAGGGCTCTGTGCAGGCCAGTCAAGTTCTTTGTTACGTTCCCCAGTTTCTGTGTTGTGGTTTGTGTATTTGTATGTATGTGTGTGTTTCAGGATGGCTTCCTGAATTCCCCTAAGCAGCTGATGGTCGGCCATTGCTAATTGGAACTGACCCCACCCTCTCGTCAGGAACAGCTGTCTTCAATTACCAACTCCTTCTGAAGCTACATAAGCCAGTGTTCTATTGCTCAGAAGACAGATGATTGCTGAGAGAAGAGAGATGAGGGTGAGCGCCTGTGTTGGTTGTTGTTAGGAGAGCGATGGACATATGTCCTATGTTGGTTTTTGCTCAGAGACAGGTTTTGTTAAATATTTTTGTAGCTGCTGATTTGAGGCATTTGTGTGCCAATAGAACTGTGTTTTGATTCTTGAAATTGTTTAATTACATTTGTATTATTATTATTATCTGTTTCATTTGTTCCCAGGGGGGAAAGGGAAGGCACCTAGGTAGTGCCTAGGCAAGAGGCCTGCGGGCATACATAACTCGTAGTATTCACTGTCTATGCACACTAGTTAAGACCTGGGTGGACCACCCCCTGTATTTTGGTTAGTGCACTGGGTGGTGCTAAGTTAAGTAGTGGGTAGGCAGGTAAGGTAGGAGAGGGGGGGCTTTGATATTCTTTGCTTTGGTTCTGTCCAGCCCCTTTTCCCCATACGGTACCACTCTCTGCCTTTGTCATCCTTACTCGCACCTACAGTCCCATACCTCTTTCACTCCACGGGTAGTTGAGTTGTAGCCAGGTGTTGTGTTCCCTCTTCCTAGAGGCGTATGTAACATTCTTCCATTTGCTTGGCCATGGAACTCATTTCATGAAGCTCTAGACTAACAGTTATTGTGCTGAAGTTGCTTCTTGAGGCAGTTTGGAACTTGGTAGTGAGTGTTGCAACCGAGTACAGAGATTCTTTTATGCGCTACATATGGCAGCACTCAGCGGTCCCGTTCTGTGAGCTTGTGTGGCCTTCACGGCTGAGCCGTTGTTGCTCCTAGATGTTTCCACTTCACAATAACAGCAGTTACAGTTGACCGGGGCAGCTCTAGCAGGGCTGAAATTTGATGAAGTGACTTGTTGGAAAAGTGGCATCCTATGACGGTGCTACGTTGAAAGTCACTGAGCTCTTCAGTACAGGCCATTCTACTGCCAATATTTGTCTATGAGGATTGAATGATTGTGTGCTAGATTTTTAAAATTTTATACAACCGTCAACGGCTGTGAATGAAAAAGCCAAATCCACTAATTTGAAGGGTTGTCCACATACTTTTGTGTATATAGTTTATGCGTTTCTGAGCATTTGAATCTCACACGAGACAAAAACATCACAGTACTTAGTTTGAGTCTTGAAGTGATTAAAAACGGGGAAAATATGTCATTTATATTATGTAATTAATACCAATTCTGTTTATAGATACCAATCAATATGTACATAATTTGAAATTGAACTGCTGGCATTTAATTTTCCATTACTCTATCACTAATGATATTATTTCTGTTGACCTATTTATTTGTTTGTTGTTTTTGATTTTTCCTTGCAGCCCTCTCATTTGGGCACCATTGTTTTTTGGGGGGATGAAATTGTGACCGGCAAAGAAAATAAGGAAGAGTATAGAAATGGGCCTTTGTGTCTGAAACCTATTTTGACCAGGGCCCGGTTTCCCTAAAGCATCTTAAGTCTCAATGGTTCGAATGATGACCTTAAGCATTTTAGCCTTAAGATGCTTTTGGGAAAACGGGCCCAGGATGAGATTGAACAATGTTGTGTCATCGTGTTTAAATGTCGTGTTTGTTTGTTGGTTGAGTGTGATATGTTGTATTGGGTCAATAAATAGGCAGATTCATGGGAACGTGCATTTAAATCTTGAGTTGTGTACAGTGTTTCGAAAGTACAGTGTTTTGAATTATATACATTCATTTGCAGATGGTGTTAACAAACTGTAGCATACCTGTTTTGTTTCAATCAAAGCATATATTTTGCCGCGTGGAGCACACTCAATTTCTCCATCCATGACCGCAAGGCCCTCCAGCGGGTGGTGGCCCAGTAAAACTACTCAAAAAACGGTGCCTTAGGAAGGCCCGCAGCATCGTCAAGAACCCCACACACCCCAGCCACAAGATGTTGATATTAGGTCTGATACCAACAGGCTCCGAGACAGTTTATGTACAAGTCATCAGACTGCTGAACACTTGATCTGGACTGATGACCTGCATTTACTCTCTGTGACTTAGAACACATGAACTCTCACACACACACACACAACTGCTGCTACCAGACTTGTATTATGATTGCTAAATACTGCACAATTTAAACACTTGCCCCTCATCCCCCAATATATTGGTAAAAATTGGACTATAAATTGTGCCTTCCTATATTATACTGCTAACATGTTTATTCTGTTCTACTGAGCCATTTACTTTGTATGATCTTTTATTTCTTACTGTTGCATTGTCAAGCAGGAACCTGCAAGTACAGTACACATTTTGTTGGACAGTGTATACCATGTGCATCACGTACATCCGACTAATACAACTTAAGTTGTTGGGTTTTGGTAGCGTAGGCGAAAAATGAGACCATTCGCACAATCATCCTAAAATTAGGTGTTTTTTGTCTTACAGTAACGTTATACTATATTTAGTTATGTACAATACTATCATTATGTGATCTTGCAGACATTGATCTAGCTTTGGTCAATAGCAGTGCATGGGTAGAAATCACTGGGGAAGCCAAGTCCCCCCCAAAAAAAAAAGCCATATTACAACCTGTGTTGTGATTGATAATGGTGTTTGCTCTTTAACCTGTTAATTCATATGCCTTGCGACGTGAAACATTGGCCTAAAGGTCGAGACAATAAGAAGACACAGAGGCAGAATAAATTCAACCACACCTTTTGTTTTATCACACAAAGTCCACAAACTGCTGCTGTCACCTTGTATAAATGATTGGAGGCCGGCACAGGAATACGTAATAGGGAGTTTTTAATACTCCACCCAAAAATACAACATGCAATAAAAGGCACAGGGACGAAGCCCAAAACAAACACGTATACAAAAACACAGGGATGTAACCCAAACAAAAGAGTGAGGTTAAACCTCTAATAAATACATGGGATGAGACCCGTAATAACGAGTACACAATACACGCAGCACGAAAGCCGAAACAACAAAGCACAGGTACTCACAAGACCATGGGAGCAATAACGGACAAGACAGTGGTGAACAGAGGGCACATATACAATTAATAATCAGGGGATTTGGAATCAGGTGTGCGTAATGAGACAGTTCAGTGACGCCTAGAGTCCGGTGACATAGACCTCCAGAACTGGTGCATGGAATGAACAGCAGGACCGGGGGAATCCATGACAGAATCCACTTCCTGACGTGCTGCACTGGCAGCTGAACAACACCGGCCTCGGGGACAAACACAGGGACTCGGTGCAGGCCGGTCAGCGCCAGTTGCAGCTACCGAAGTCGCGTCATCGTAGGACAGGCCAGTTGCAGCTGCCGAAGTTGTGACCGCGTCGGACGGGCCATTTCCACTGTCTCAGTTTAGGGTTGGTTATTCTTCCCATGTCCATTGGTCTTGTGAGTACCTGTGCTTTGTTGTTTCGGCTTTCATGCTGCATGTATTGTGTACTCGTAATTACGGGTCCCGTCCCGTGCATTGTTGTGCACTTCTTATTACGGGTCTCGTCCCGTGTATTGTTGTGCACTTCTTATTACGGGTCTCGTCCCGTGTATTGTTGTGCACTTCTTATTACGGGTCTCGTCCCGTGTATTGTTGTGCACTTCTTATTACGGGTCTCGTCCCGTGCATTGTTGTGCACTTCTTATTACGGGTCTCGTCCCGTGTATTGTTGTGCACTTCTTATTACGGGTCTCGTCCCGTGTATTGTTATTACAGGTCTTGTCCCGTGTATTTATTAGAGGTTTAACCTCGTTCTTTTGTCTGGGTTACATCCCTGTGCCTCAACCTAATAATTTGGTCCATTTTCCCCTCATAATTTAGCCGACTGTTCTGACTTGGTGGTGCTGTTGGGACAGCTTTATGTAGGCCCTAACTGTTTGTGGGCACCGTTTGTCACCGTTATAGTGCAATTCATGGACTGTTTAGTAGAGATGCACGATATATATATCAGAATCGGACGATATTAGCTAAAAATGACAACATCGGTATCGGCCCGATGTCTAGTTTAACGCCGATGTTAAGAACCGATGTCAACGCTACTGTGCATACCTATATAACGTAGGTACATGACATAATGTAACATTTCACGCTACACGTGCAATACAGCATTCCTAACCTAGCCCACAATGTCTGCTGTGTGGATGAAGCAGTCAACAAGTCGAGCAGTCATTTTGAAAGATTAAGAAGATTTCAGCCGGTCAACTCAAAAGCGAAATCCATTAAAGCCAAGATAATGGCATTCATTGCCCTTGACAATCAACCACTCTCTGTCGTGGGTGATGTTGGCGTTCACCGACTGGTCGAGCACCGGTACACACTACCAAGTGTGCTATTTTTCAGATGCTGCCCTACCGGATTTACAAAGTAAAAGCGTCACTGCTATTAGCTTCATGACATACATACTATGGAACGCCGTTTGGGTCTTTGTATGTCAAAGAAGATACAGTAGCACTGTCAAAGCTGTACAAAAAAGTCTACAAACAAGCAAACACCGGCAACGAACTATGTGTTTACAATACCGCGTTGGTAATAAAGCATTGTTTGTTCGACTGCAACTTCTGGGGTAGCTAGCTTTAGCTTGGTACCTAGATAGCACCAATATAACCAGCCTGAAAACAATAACCAGTAGAACCTGCAGTCATTTTCATTATTCTTAGCAATGATTTAGGAATCCTTGTGAGTAAGTATTAGCTAGGTTGCCACTTGTTATTTGCCTATTGAAATTGAACTTCAGTCCATGAAAATAAATAGCTAGTCAGCAACTTAACCCTGTTGCCCAAATCTAACGTAATAAGCAGCCAGCTAGCTTCATCTGGCTAGTGAGGCTCGGCCGGACCGGGTTATGGGTTGTGAAGCTAGCCACAATAAGGATTAGGCACAATAGTGGAATTTGCGGTTTGCCTTCAAAATAAAAGTATTGGGTAGCCTTCCACAAGCTTCCCACAATAAGTTGGGTGAATTTTTGCCCATTCCCCCTGACAGAGCTGGTGTAACTGAGTCAGGTTTCTAGGCCTCCTTCCTCGCACGTGCTTTTTCAGTTCTGCCCACACATTTTCTATGGGATTGAGGTCAGAGCTTTGTGTTTGCCACTCCAATACCTTGACTTTGTTGTCCTTAAGCCATTTTGCCACAACTTTGGAAGTATGCTTGGGGTCATTGTCCATTTGGAAGACCCATTTGCGACCAAGCTTTAACTCCTGACTGATGTCTTGAGATGTTGCTTCAATATATCCACAATTTTCCAGCCTCATGATGCCATCTATTTTGTGAAGTGCACCAGTCTCTCCTGCAGCAAAGGACCCCCACAACATGACGCTGCCACCCCCGTGCTTCATGCTTGGGATGGTGTTCTTTGGCTTGCAAGACTCCCCCTTTTTCCTCTAAACATAACGATGGTCATTATGGCAGTTCTATTTTCGTTTCATCAGACCAGAGGACATTTCTCCAAAAAGTACGATCTTTGTCTCCATGTGCAGTTGCAAACCGTAGTCTGTCTTTTTTATGGCAGTTTTGGAGCAGTGGCTTGTTCCTTGCTGAGCGGCCTTTCAGGTTATCTCGATATAGGACTTGTTTTACTGTGGATATAGATATTTTGTACCTGTTTCCTCCAGCATCTTCACATGGTCCTTTGCTGTTGTTCTGGGATTGATTTGCACTTTTCGCAGCAAAGTACGTTAATCTCTAGGAGACAGAACGTGTCTCCTTCCTGAGCGGTATGACAGCTTCGTGGTCCCAAGGTGTTTATACTTGCGTACTATTGTTTGTACAGATAAATGTGGTACCTTCAGGTGTTTGGAAATTGCTCCCAAGGATGAACCAGACTTGTGGAGGTCTACAATTTTTTTCTGAGGTCTTGGCTGATTTCTTTTGATTTTCCCATGATGTCAAGCAAAGAGGCACTGAGTTTGAAGGTAGGCCTTGAAATACATCCACAGGTAGAACTCCAATAGACTCAAATGATGTCAATTAGCCTATCAGAAGCTTCTAAATCCATGACATTATTTTTTGGAATTTTCCAAGTTGTTTAAAGGCACAGTCAACTTAGTGTATGTACACTTCTGACCCGCTGGAATTGTGATACAGTGAATTATAAGTGAAATAATCTGTCTGTAAACAATTGTTGGAAAAATGTGTCATGTGTAGATGTCCTAACCGACTTGCCAAAACTATAGTTTGTTAACAAGAAATTTGTGGAGTGGTTGAAAAACGAGTTTTAATGACTACAACTGAAGTGTATGTATACTTTTGACTTCAACTGTACATTTAAACTCTGTTTTCTACACTTCCTGACATTTAATCCTAGTAAACATTCCCTGTCTTAAGGTCAGTTAGGATCACCACATTATTTTAAGAATGTGAAATGTCAGAATAACAAGAGAGAATTATTTCTTTCAGCTTTTATTTATTTCATCACATTCCCAGTGGGTCAGAATTTGACATACACTCAATTTGTTTTTGGTAGCATTGCCTTTAAATTGTTTAACTTGGGTCAAATGTTTTGGGTAGCCTTCCACAAGCTTCCCACAATAAGTTGGGTGAATTTTGTACCATTCCTCCTGACAGAGCTGGTATAACTGAGTCAGGTTTATAGGCCTCCTTGCTCGTACACGCTTTTTCAGTTCGGCCCACAAATTTTCTATAGGATTGAGGTCTTGGCTGATTTCTTTTAATTTTCTCATGATGTCAAGCAAAAAGCCACTGAGTTTGAAGGTATAAATCTTCAATAGTGTTCCAACCGGAGAATTCCTTTGTCTGTAGAAATGTAATGGAACAGAGCTCTCTCTCACATGAGCGTGTGTGACCAGCTCATGCCACTCTGCCAGACCTCTGACTCATTCAGCTCCTATTCCCCCCTCCTTCACAGTAGAAGCATCAAACAAGGTTCTAAAGACTGTTGACATCTAGTGGAAGCCTTAGGAAGGGCAATATCACCCCATAGACACTGTATATTCGATAGGTTTTCGCCTGTCATATGAGTTCTATTATACTCACAAACATTATTCAAACCGTTTTAGAAACTTCAGAGTGGTTTCTATCCAAATCTACTAATAACATGCAGATATTAGCAACTGGGCCTGAGTAGCAGACAGTTTACTCTGGGCACGCTTTTCATCCAAATGTGAAAATACTGCCCCCCATCCCAAATGGGTTAATAAGACATTTGTGGAGTGGTTGAAAAATGAGTGTAATGACTCCTACCGAAGTGTATGTAAACTTCTGACTTCAACTGTAAGTGAACAATTTTTTTTTTAAAGAAAGCTCACTCTCCCTAATGATTCAGGACTAACAGAGAAATGCATATTCATTGTAGATATGCATCAGCTGAGGCTCCACAATACAGATGGCTACAGAAATGTAGCCTTCCCTTCAGCACAGCTTCAAAATCAAGGATCACCTCATGCCAGAGCAAGTTGTTTGTTCTGAGGCTTGACAGATGTCATGTGACAAACTCATGTGTAATATTTGAGGAGTCCAACACAACATTTTACTGTGAATGTAATATGTATACATACAGGAAGAACACATCCTCTAATTCACTTCCCATTAGACACTAAATTCCCTCTATACATCACATTATAGATCACACTTTACTTACAAGATTCTTTGTAAACCAGATCAACAAGCCTGGAGTAGGAAGCTCTCTCAGATAGTCAACAAGCCTACGACTCTAGACAGACCCTCTTTTGATCTCTTTCTCCTCAGTCTTCTGACTTCTGAGACTAACTGGGTGAGGTGATATGGACTGGGCCCTTCACCCTCAGACCAACAAGGGAGTCTGGGGTTCTGGTTGCTTTCAGCACAAGGCGTGCCCAGATGGACTTGTCACCACATGCCTCCTGGGAATGTGGCACCCACTCAACAACTGCAACCCCCCCATCCCCCATCCAAACCCAGTCCATGCAGAATAGACTGGACATTACAAGATGTCTGGAATTAGCTACAGGACAACACTGGGGCTTGACTCACAAGCTCTCTTACTGTGTTGATAACGTACATTGGTCAGTCAATCCATTTCACTATGTTCATTAACAACATGTATGCATAACAATGACATACTGAAATGTAATTATGGTCTTCGTGGAACTGCAAACCTGCATGGTTGACAGTCGTATGTGCTTTGTGATTTTTTTTCCCTCCAGCTTCCAACTGTCTATCCAAAGAAAAAGACAAATGAGAGGAATATGATACTGGTATGGTGGAAAACATTTCCCTAAGTGTATATTTTGTCAGTAAAATGGTCTAATTTCAACTCGTGTAACTCAGTGTCACTGCCAGTGAATGAGAACAGCGGTTGTGAGCTGTAGCAATCCCTTATGCTCCACATGTTCGAGAACTGCTCTCTGCTTGCTTAAAAAAAATTAGCTGAACTATGATAAACCTCACACAGCCAGGGATCCCTACTCTAATTCTGAGACTTCAAGTGAGCTGTGTTCATATATAAAATAGCTCTCACCACTAGGTCTGGTGTACTCCAGAGAAAAATAGCGGGAGCTGTTACGCAATATAGTTTGACTTTTTCTTTCTCAACAAATGGCAGAGAGGAAAGAAGCTGTCCAGTGCTGAGCGTGGATCTCACCAAACATCTCCAAACATGGCTCGAAAAGGCACCGGGCCAGAGAAACAGCTTAGTCCTCTAATTGTGAGGACCCCTCTCTTCCATGAACAGTTTCCATACTGGCTGTGAGCCCGAGGGTTCTACACATTCCACACAAGAGCCATTGGATGTTCAGGGGCTAGCAGTTTTAAACAACTGCAATATAAAAGGAAATGCATGCAATTTTTAAACATTCTAGTTTTCTGAGTTTCTAGTGTTTCAGGAAAGACCATAAGTAATTGTCGAGAGGGAAAATATGGCCAACACATACCTACTGGACTGGAGTATTCTGATAATCCTACAAGTTCTTACAAGATAAAGTGAAAAACAAGTGAGGTGTCACTCTTTTCACAGGAGGAAAAACATCCACCCAGTGTGTTGACCTGGCTAATGAAAGGTTAGTGCTTCTGAGAATGGAGGGTCGTTGTTGTTGGTGCTGCGGCTAGCTAGCATGGCCATGAAAAGCCCTGACAGTTATTGGGCATTGACAATGACCAGAGCCTGAGGATAGAGTGGGCTTGGCACGTGTGAAGGTCCTGGGGAAGGCGCTGGCTCATCACATGGACACAATGTCTCATATGGACATTTTTAGAGAGCCAGTCTGAGCACAAACTGACAGCTCAGCTTTTAGAGCCAGTGTAATAAGAATGTCACTGAGCTGAAAGTTTACCAAGGACGATACGGTTGCCTCACAAGGACTCTAGGCTGTCCTCCAAGATCTCTTGGTAGAGAATACACCAAGAATCACAGACAGACAGAGAGAGGATAAACAATTATACTTATTGTTAGGCACCTGGTAAAAAGTACAAAACAGTACAAATATGAAACCGGGATTATTATTTTTTTAAACATACAATATAGATATAGATCAGATGCCATTTGACTGACATAGAGTATAAGATTCGATCATTCTGTAACTGGAAGACCGCCAGAGGACAAGCCACGACCTAAGGTGGATTCTTGTTGGCTTAGACAATGGGGAACCCTAACATGTTTATGTGTGCGTTGATTAATTTTCAGGTTATGTCCTGAGAGAGTGTTGAAAGTTTCTCCTTATTTCAGTGTGGTGTTTTGACTCAGAAATTAAATGCAGGCTTACGTACTGTTGAGTGTCCTACCTGTTATGACTCCCTGAGTGGTTGTGTGACCTGACTACTTGATTATTTTGTCATAGGATACAGTAGCTACACATATCTTTAAAAAAAAAAAAAAAAAAAAAAAAAAAAAAAAAAAAGCAATCGACAATCCAGTCATTTCAAGTACTTAGACAAAAGTAACAAAGGTAGGTCTCTAAAAATGTCTCGATATCTGCACGGTTTTAAGTGTGCCACCCCATGTCTGTCTATCCTCTTACCGTGACACAAGCACTAAAGGGCACTGATAGCCTATTATCTGTCAGCTCCAAGAATGATAGCTTTATCTTTCACTTGGATAAGCAGGCACTCAGCTTCATCACGACAGTACTATATGTAACTGGTGTGAAATGGCTAGCTAGTTAGCTGTGCGTGCTAGCAGAATTTCAATCGGTGACATCACTCGCTCTGAGACCTTGAAGCAGTTGTTTCCCTTGCCCTGCAAGACCCCCGGCTTTTTTTTTAGAGCAATAGCTAACGAAGCTTGTTCAGAGGGTCCCTGGTTCAAGACCAGGTTAGGACAAGGAGAGGGACGGAAGCAAGACTGTTACATTGATGCTGTCGTCCCGGATCACTCAGTTGGGCTCTGCACAGCTGCTGGGGTTGCTGCAGAGAAGGTCAACCGGTGTGAAATGCCCTCAGAACAACCTCAACTCGTTGGGGCATGGACTCTACAAGCTGTCGAAAGTGTTCCACAGGGATTCTGGCCCATGTTGACTCCAATGCTTCCCACAGTTGTGTCAAGTTGTCTGGGTGTCCTTTGGGTGGTAGACCATTCTTGATACACACAGGAAACTGTTGACCGTGAAAAACCCAGCAGTATTGCAGTTCTTGACACGCTCAAACCAGTGTACCTGGCACCTACTACCATACCCCTTTCAAAGGAACTTGTATATTTTGTCTTGCCCATTCATCTTCTGAATGGCACACATACACAATCCATGTCTCAATTGTCTCAAGGCCTAAAAATCCTTCTTAACCTGTGTCCTCCCCTTCATCTACACTGATTGAAGTGGATTTAACAAGTGACATAAGGGATCATGATTTGAACCTGGATTCCTCTGGTCAGTCTGTCATGGAAAGAGCAGGTGTTCCTAATGTTTTGTACATACAATTGGCTCATTCTCTCCCCTGTAACTATTCCCCAGGTCGTTGCTGTAAATGAGAATGTGTTCTCAGTCAACTTACCTGGTAAAATAACGGTAAAATAAAAAATAGAAATAAACAAATGCTTGGCTTTTACATTTTAATTTGATATTCTACCGTGCCTGCATGGTGCAGAGTGGGGCATATAGCAAGACTAGATGCTTTTGTCAAAACAGCTGTCAGCAAGTGTTTTGTTTCCCCCTGGTTTTTCCACCACAGCTTGCAGTGCCAGCGAGAGCGCGACAAGAAATCAATCACCAAACCATAAATTCTCTATTCACTTTCTTGTTTACTCACTTCCATTGGTGGGCTTCTCTTTGTGTGCTCAGACCTCGAAAAGCCAAAGCACAAACACTTCATGTAGCACTATCCACTTTGGCCAATTGGAGCAGATGGAGAAAAGGGGGGGAGGGAGGTTGCTAGGCAACGTGCAGTAACATTAACACAGAATGGAAACAGAAACCTTTCTGGTGTGTCTGGCAGAAACATCCGGCCTGCCCAGAGAACCATCAGTTATTTAGAATAAAGAGAATGTTGTTTTCAAATGCACTCACTATCTGGTACTGTCTAGGATCTGTAAACAAATCATATGCCATCAAGCAATATCACATAACAAAAGCTCTTGATTTGGGTATTTGATGCATAATAATTGACAACAACTCCTAGATTAATATGCTGGCTTTAACCCTGCCTTGGTTTCCAGTTGTGCTGAAAAAATACATGCAAGTTGGATAAATGCATTTAGAGACTAATAAAACCTGTCTAGCTATAGCCTACCATAAACTGGCTTTGGTTTAGATAGAAAATTCTCCCTTCTGACTAAGATCCTAAAGATGTTAAATAACCTTATAATGGACATATAAAGCACCTCTTGAGACAAATCTGAAATTCAGTTTTGATTCGTGTCTCGTGGTTGTTCTTCTCACTTCAAAGGGGCCCAAGTAACATGATTCTAAAGGATTGATCAAATATTTACCACTCAACACAAATAATTAATCATCAGCCTGAGAAGACGTTAATCATCAGCCTGAGAAGACGTTAATCATCAGCCTGAGAAGACGTTAATCATCAGCCTGAGAAGACGTTAATCATCAGCCTGAGAAGACGTTAATCATCCACCTGGGAAGACGTTAATCATCCGCCTGGGAAGACAGAAACAACAAGCCATAGACAATTCTCTCAAAGAAATAACTGTTCCGTGTACTTACATTTCCATTTTCCTTTTTAGTAGTTTATCAGATGCTCTTATCCAGAGCGACTTACGGCAGTTGGTGCATACAATTGCGTGCTGTTCACATGTTATGGGGTGACATTTGAGTTTGCAATGCACCTGTGCCATTGGACATGTCAGCATAAGAACACTGAGGCAGAATATGGCCATACATGAGGAAATATTTTGGATGGAAAAAAGTTAGCACCAACGTTTGAGCGACGCCTGATAAAGACTAAGAGGACAGGTCGGACGTGAAGGTTTAAAGAGAGTTCATTAATACGGTATGTGGGTGGGGGGGGCACGCGTTCATTCTAAACGACAGAGCACATGGGGTTTCTTAGCACTACAGATCCTTCGCCAACTGTTACAGAATGTGTCACCTATTCAGCATGTTGATCAGTATGTCATGTTCATGTTAAATGTTTCTGGTAAAGAGAGAGTTCCTTACACAATAGACAACAGTCCTCCATTGTATATAGTGCTGATGTATGCTCGGTTGTCTGAAAGGTGTGCTGGCTCACATGGTAGCACGGTTTACAGCTGCAGTCCTGAGCGGACCTATCCCCCTGGACTCGAGGTTTTACTGGTTCACAGGAGTACTCAAATTGGTCTTGCAGGACAGGGCAGAGTCATGGTACACATGGGCTGAATGGGTGTAGATGTTGACACGAAAACACTATCGTGTAGACACATGGGTGAGGCAGTGTTGTCATGCTCTCCCTCCTGTGAGAGGTCACAGGTCAATCCTGAGGTCAGTCATTCAGTGGTTACTGAGCGCCTCCATGCCCCTCCCCGTTGTGTGAAAGTACATGTCACATGCACTTAATCAGGAAGCCTGCCTGTTTGTCAAAGAAACTGTCAGGAACATGGAGGTAGTCATTCAGTGTGTCAATAACTATTGTACATTCAGTCCCTATGGGGCATTCAGTTGCTTTCGTCTCTATGGGTGAAGTGTGGGTTTGTGACGATAATCAAAAAAATATCATAATCCAGAATCTTCATAAATTGTAAAAAATAAATAAATATATATTATCAAGGAACGGTGTCCAGAGGTTGAGGTTCTCATCTCCCACTTGGTGACCACGAGTAGTCTATTGTTTGTTTCTTGGTTTTGCCTGTTTAATACTGCAGCTCATTCACTGAGTGATGCAGCAATCCTATTAAGTCCAACTTCAGAGCACAGTATGGACTTCCAGACAGCCTTATGTTATTCATTGTGTCATTTTTACACATCCACACAGATTACACGGAGAACCAGGTAGGCCTATACTGTACAGGGGAATGCAACGCAAAGAGAAGATAATAACAATGGGAATTTAGGAGCTCTGGACTCAATTTTCCCACACTCACATTTTGAGATGCTAGTTTGTAAGTAGACAACCATCCACACGTTATTATACTGTACTGTACCTACAAAAGTTGAATGGGGTTACCTATCAGTGCCGTATTATGTGCATTACAGCCCATACACACCAATGACGTCATTCATGTATTTACCAACATACCATGTTGCCATATGTTATTTCTGCTATTACGGGAGAAAAAAAATCCTCAATATTGTGAACTAATCAAGAGTAAAATCATTTGGAAAGAGTTCAAGTGACGGTGTGTTCAATAATGTGCACGCGGCTTGTAGCGTTCCCTGCAACAACGTAAAAACACAACGTTTTATTCCTTAGTTCCAATATTTAGAATACTCTATTTTTACAACCCTATAGTGTCTTGACACAAGGATGAGCGGCGGTTAGTCGTGTGGTTGCAGATATCAGATGGATGTGTCTCCACTGCGGTATTTAGCGCATCAGTGCAGGTAATAGGTAAGTGCTAGAATTACAATCAAACACTCGTGATATTATTGACGCAAGTCACTCGAGCCATCAAATGAAAGACACATTTGTCAACGTTTATGTTGTCAGGGGAGCGAAATTATCCAACGTGGGCATGATGCAAATTGCCTTATGTACGATATTTATCTGACGAGCAAAATTAAGCACACGAGAAAGGCAGACAATAAAATGACAAATGTTTACCTTTGTAGAGTGGCCATCCAAATGGTTTTATGCACGATATTTATCTGACGAGCAAAATTAAGCACACGAGAAAGGCAGACAATAACATGACAAATGTTTACCTTTGTAGAGTGGCAATCCAGTGTTCCTTATCAATATCGCTGCCACACGCGGCAGTGAGGTCTCTGCTACAATGTACAGTCGCCACAGCGATCACACAGGCACACACACCCACCAATCTCCTCGACACGGTTCGCATCTCACCCCTTGCTCAAATACATGCGTCTTTCCCTCCTTGAGGACAGGCGAAATGATGGAGGTGGCGTCAGGACTCATTATGTCCTATTATGGGATATCTTCATCGCTCTTACATTACAGGCTTCTTACACGTGTCTCATCATTAGAATGTTGACGGATAATTTGATTAAGTAAACTCTTGTAAAATGCGAAATTCATGTGAGATGAATTGAATGCATTTGATTAATTGTAGCCTATGAGGTTGTAAGTAGTAAGTTTGGTGAAGTTGGTGTTTTTAACGTGTATTTCTGGTTGAAGGACCACTATGCATAGTGACTCAGGAACAGGTGCAAATGTGATACATTAATACACCATACGTTTAGCTTGTTGGATCCATCTTGGGCTCACTTGTCAATTAAGCTATATGGAAGTGCCAAAAATACATTCAAATGTAAGCGGACAATAGTGTGTTGTGTTGTGCGGGTTGACAATGAAATATACATCAAAGCATCAGACAATAGATAATTGATAGTGTTACAAAAGAAAGAAAGAAAGAAAGAACATGCCAAACATCACTCTCAGTTCATTAAAAAACGGTGTAAATCATGTACAGAGCGCCATCAAGTGGCTCATATTGTACGTTACATCCACTATGTACAGTGTGCGGTGTAAAACGCGTGTCTGCTGATGGCACTCCTTTCAAGGAAATGAATGTTGAATGTCCATGTCTTGTGCTGCGTGCCAAACATGAACTCAAAACATTTATTTTAAAACAGATTACATAAATGGTTCATCTTTTCATTTGTAAAATCAAAGTTCATTGTGTGATCGGTTGTATACAGTGGTACACAATCCACGAACAAGCGTGACAAACAAACGTAACATAATCCTTATTTGATCAATTTGTTGAAAACCGTTTACAATTCTAACGCATGTTAGTTATTACGAAATCATTTAACACTACCACTGCGTCTATTGTAGGGTTGGAGTCATTAGAATTCAAGTCAGTCATTTCAGAAAGTGATTTGAATTTAACATTGAAAAACGTTTGAAATGAATAGCTTCTCCATTTGAGTTTATTTAGAAGTCATTGAAAATAGATGCCTTTTTTTATTATGCTTATACAGTCCCACCCCTCAACTGTTCACCAAAAAAGTGACAGGGTGCCGCTTTGTTGTTGTTTGAATCCAAGATGGTGTCCCTTTTAAATATGGATTCCAGTTTACTTACCGAATTGACTGACTTGAGGATGACGTTCTATGTGGTTCTGTTCTACACACCCAAACCTTCATGCATGATGTTCATATACAGTGCCTTCCGAAAGTATTCACACCCCTTGACCTTTTCCACATTTTGTTTTGCTACAGCCTGAGTTTAAAATGGATTCCATTTATATTTTGTGTCACCGGCCTAAACACAATACCACATAACGTCAAAGTGGAATTAGGTTTTTAGATAAATGAAAAGCTGCAATGTCTTGAGTCAATAAGCATTCAACCCCTTTGTTATGGCAAGCCTAAATAAGTTCAGGCGTAATAATGTGCTTAACAAGTTGCATGGACCCACTCTGTGTGCAATAATAGTGGTTAACATGATTTCTAAATTACTACCTCATCCCTGTACCCCACACATACCAATGATCTGTAAGGACCTTCAGTTAAGCATTGAATTTCAAACACAGAATGAACCACAATGACCAGGGAGATTTTCCAATGGTTTTCTCAAAGAAGGGCACCTATTGGTAGATGGGTTAAAAAAAAAGCAGACATTGAATATCTCTTTGAGCATGGTGAAGTTATTATGAGAGTTGTAATTGCTGCCAAAGGTTCTTCTACAAAGTATTAACTCGGGGGTGTGACTACCTATGTAAATGAGATATTTCTGTATTTCCCTTTCAATACATTTTCAAACATTTCGAAAAACATGTTTTCGCTTTGTCATTATGGGGTATTGTATGTAGATGGTTCAAAAAAAAATGTTGAATTCAGGCTGGAACACAACAACATGTGGAATAAGTCAAGGGGTATGAATACTGTAAGTAACACTGCCTGATTTGTTCCTGACAGATATTTTAGAGGGCAGTCATTTGAAATGCTATAACAGCAGAACTGTGTGTCATCGTGTTCTCCGGGGTATGAGAGGGGGAGAGTTGTTCCTCTGAGGTGGTCTCTGAGGGAGAGCTCGAGAGGGGTATGACACGTAACGCTCCTCCAGCAAACTCTCAACAGCCCTACAAAATATAACAGATAACCACATAGTTACACTTGGCATGACAAATTAAACAGAGATGAACCCCCCTCCCCTGAATTAGCATAATAAAACAAAACGCAACAATACGTCGGTTTAAACGAGAGATATCTGTTTTTTCTTCATTGGATGCGTCTCATTCCACCGCACCCGTCTACGTCGCCCTTCCTTATCTGCGGCCGGAAGGTGACCGAGCTAGAGAGGAGTTTGTCAGGTCATGAGACATCTTGAAAATGGGTCTTCTCACAAAATCGTCTGTGGCGTCCAAACGGGTCGGCTTACAAACTATTATGGCCCCTCTATGGAAAGATGAGACTCTAACAAACACAATTGTGTTTTGTCTTGGGACAAGCGTCTTGGGACTCCTCTGAAGTCTGAACAGCTGATCTGCCAACTTCTGTCTGTAGCGTCCGAACTAACTGTGGAAAGGTGATACACTCACAAACACTTACATGTCGATTATTTTGCTCTAGGACTCCAACAGGCCTCACGACACTCGTCTGAAGGTACCAGTTGACAAAGGAATGGAAGTATATATGGACAATGTTTAGCTATAGGGCCGACACTTCAGAACAAACTTCTGTTGTTCAATGTAGTGAATGTTATTCAATGCGTTTGTATAAGCTAATAGCCAAATACACATTTTCATCACATAATTTTTTACATGTTGTTGTGTTATCATTCAAAATCAAATGGCTAAATTATCCTTGGTATGACCTTCTTAAAACAATTCCATATGTTGATGTGAGACAAACAGTATTTCCAGTCATTTCAAAAGAGCGTCAACTTGCAGTCAACTGTAAGTGCTGTCACTGTGAAGTGGAAACATCTAGGAGCAACAATGGCTCATCCGCAAAGTGGCAGGCCACACAAGCTCACAGAACTGGACGGCCGAATGCTGCAGTGTGTAGTGCGTACAAATGGTCTGTCCTCGGTTGCAACACTCACTACAGAGTTCCAAACTGCCTTTGGAAGCAACGTCAGCGCAAGAGAAGGTTTCCACATACTTTTGGTCGTGTGGTGTAGCTGATTGTCTTTCTCACATTTCTCACATTTCTCAAATATAGCCACAACTTCTAGGGTAAAGAATCATGAGAGTGTTTTGTGTAATCATTAGGGTTGGGGTTGGTTTTGTGGTTGGCAATTTGTGATGCTTATCGACTCGGTTTACCCACGTGGTTTTATTTGAGATGCAAGTTGCACATAACTATCAACATAAATATATTCTGGGCAGTTTCATTACAATTAGGAAGAATAAATGGTTTTGAATACCCTCTTCAAAATGCCTGTTTAACTCCTTATGAGCAGTGCATCATGTATTATAATGGAGAACTTAGGTGCTAATAACTGCTTATAGACATCTATGACTACATTCACACTGCGTTTTGACCAAGGCTCTCTAATGCAAATGTTCAAATGAATACAGGTGAACATGAAACGAGACATTTAGAATTCTCTACGAGTAGAATAAGCGTTGTTATGTTAAACTCTTACTCAACATCTATCCCTCTCTCTACCATGTGACACGTTTTTATGTTTTTGCTCATGTAGAAAATGTCGAACTTGTACATAGCCTATCTTCACACTTCATGTTTCCTCTCTGAACACACAGTCAGTGGTGGGCCATTATTTCCTCGTTATCGCTTCTGTCATCTAACGTTTACCACTGCGTGTAGCCGACAGTGTAGAATACTCACTGATATGTTTCTCAAGTGTGCGTGCCTTTTCAATATGTCGTACTCTGAACTGAAACTATTGGTTTGCATAGTACTCTTTGTTGAGCTGTTATCTACAGCATTAATAAATCACATTGTGATATTGTAACATTGGTTGTTATACTGCAATATTATACCCTCTGTGACCCTTCATATGTTTATAATCATCATATTGCTGTAATACCATAAATTGCATGTTTAAGTTGCACTTTGTTGTTGATTTCTGTGAGGAGGAAGTCGCCTTTGCTGTCTATGATGATGTCATATTACTGATTCAATGTTGCCTTTCTAGAAATCCCATATCGTATTACATGCAATATAACATTCTGTAATCAGCTAGTTCCAGTGATCCTGACACAGGAACGTATAAAAAGGCCTCTCTTATCCAGAGAGCGGGCTTACCGGTCTGGGAGTCGTGGTGGGATTCTGGGGGGAGGAGGTAGAGGTGCGGCCTCAGCGGGCCGTGGGGGTAGAGGGAGTGGGGGTAGAGGGAGTGGGGGTAGAGGGAGGAAGTCTGCTGTGTCCTTTCCATGGATCAAATCAATACACAGCATAAGTCATAATCAGGGAATCTACAAAAGCACTGTCGCAGTTGACAGATTGTAATACATTGACAAGAGTGCATAGTAAAGAAGTACATTGTGCCTTCATAAGTATGCTTGTTTGTTTTCCGCAATATGTCACTCACAAATGTGCTGTATAACTGAAATGTTTTTTTTTTTTGCGGTGAGTTGATTCCATCGGATTGAATATCTCTCCAGCAACAACATGTATGATTACGAATAAGCTATTTAGCCTTGTTTACTGAAGCGTGGATTCACAAAGACAGAAATATACTAAAAGTGTTTTGTGTGAACTGGGCCTTGAAAAGACTTTAAAGAACAGTTTGGTCTCACCTCAATGTCAGGCTCAGTTCCACTGCTGTAGCTAATCGTACTATGTGTGCTGAGTCTGTTACTGCCAGTACCTGGGGAAAGTAAAAGTAAAAAATGTAAGCTCAGGAAAGGAAGAAACACTACAAGTAATTGTGAGACAGTTTCTTCAACAAGAGCTTGTGGTGGTTTGCTACGGGCAGCCAAGCGTGCACATTAATAGCTAGAGATGAAAGCCACTTAGAGAGAGGAGCTGAATTGAGCAACAATAATGGGGAGAGTAATGTGCTACAGGTTTTCATCTTTTAGACATAATGACCATACGGGATATGGAAATATTCAGAGTTGGTCAGCAAAACGAATGGTCAATTGCGTTTCAGAGTTCATCACTTCTCCAAATAAAAAGTATATTTCCAAAAGCACTATCTTGGTACTAATACAGATTTTTTTGATAATAACAATAATATAAACAACATCAAAACGACAAAAAAAGTACCAACTTAGTAATTACATCAGTTGTCATTTTGTACTACCATTTAGGCTCATAGTGACATTCAAACAACAGAGATGGTACTCACTGGATGTGCTGGAGGTACTGCCAGTCTTCCAGGTGTCTCTCTGGCTTGACCGGATCACAGGAGGGGGTTGGGCAATGACCCGTGGGGTGGACTCGTACACAGAACACTCCACAGCCATGTTGGCGCCCCAGGGAAGGTTCCTCTGTAGTGGGGCGGTTATCTCCAGACCTCACAGGGTAGAGGCCAGATCAACAATAAGCATCACTCATCAACAATAAGCTAAATATCATACCTTCATTGATGTTACAAAGTACCAGTGGTGACCTGTCATTCAGGGCAGGTGGTTCTGAGCACCAACTGTTTAGCTATTAAAAAATATATTGTTGTTGCCTGTTTTGCATGTTATTTTGGCATTAGTACTTGTCACATATCAGTTTGCAAACATGGTCTCTTCGTTGCTTTATTGAGTAAGGCAGCACCAAAATGCAAGTGTTTCAGCCTAGCTCAGTGCTTTCTGTAGTGGTGGGGCAGCCAGCGGAAAATATGGAGCATAAGTGTTGGTAATGTTCTCTAGTTGCGCCCATGTCACTCATGGAGACACTACGTCACAGCAAAATCTACGGGTAGAGCTCGAAATTTCCAGCCCCTTGGGTGCTGCCATAGAGTTACATTAGTGCCCATCCAAGAAACCTAAAGGTCATTGGCTACAGATAAAATGACGTCAAATCATGTTATATCTACCGTAGCTTTGATTGGACTGATCGTGTGTGATTGGGTGGACGAGTGGCGCAGAGATCTAAGGTATGGCATCTCAGTGCTAGAGGCATCACGACAGACCCTGGTTCAATTCCAGGCTGTATCACACCTGGGAGTGATTGGGAGTCCCATAAGGCGGCGCACAATTGGCACAGCGTCGTCTGGGTTAGGGTTTGGCCGGGGTAGGGGAGGGTTTGGCCGGGGTAGGCCGTCATTGTAAATAAGAATTTGTTCTAAACTGACTTGCCTACTTAAATAAAGGTTAAAAACTTTTTTTTTTTAATTCAAAATCATACTTTCAAAATCTTAGCTAGCAAGCTAGCAGTCATCATCATGAATGAAGTTCATCATCAACTGGCAAATCCTTTTCAATCCTTGTCATATAAAGAGAAATTATATAGATAAATTATAGATAAAACGTATCGGTGCTCATCGGCCATTGGACATAAACATTTCACAACAAGTTGGAAATCGCAAATTCAATAATGAGTGGTTTGGAAGGAATCAGTGGCTAACTGAAAGCTTTGCAAAGCAATCACTAGCCTGCTATTCAGTGGAGTGGGTTTGTGGTCCAAGTCTGGGTATAAAGGTCTCTTTTCCAAGCTTGAAAGGATAAACATTCAACACCATGGGCAATAAAAGGTTGAATAAAAGGTTGTCAATCCAGCATGACTTCTGACACTTTCTCAGGCTTCAGTGAGTTCAGGCTTCAGTGAGTTTTCCGGGAACTCTGAAAAAAACAAGCCCCGACTGGGAAAATATGGTCATCCAACTCGGAATTCCAAGTCGGGGTACTTGGGCCTCTTTCTAGAGATCCGACCTTAAGATCATTGACGTCATGATTCGACCTTGTCTTGAAAATACCATAAATCCAGAGAATGCCAGATTGTAATGACAAAATTTGCACACGAAGGACCGCCACGAAGGACCGTCCTGTTCAAGTGAGCACATCACAACAAGATGTCCAAAAATGTCTTGTATGGTGCTGCTTAAATTATGTAATATGCCGGGAGATATGTATACTATAGCTAAGAAAGTACTACTAAATGTATGTTATGTAGTAAGCTGTTAGTAGCCCATGTGCCTCATCCTAATAATTTGGTCCATTTCCCCCTCATAATTTAGCCTAATGGTCTGACTTGGTGGTGCACTTGTAGCAGCCTTTAGGCACCTTTAAAGAAATGTAAACATTGAATATTGTAAGAGCTTTCAATGTCTGCTTATATGCCCCCTTTATTTACCCTACTGTTTACCCTGCTGACTTGGTGTACAGGGAGAATACTGTAAGAACAGCGCATGTTCTGAATTCTGTCTTTGTACATTTCAAAAGTGCTGAACAAATAGTTATATTGACTACATCTGTCCTAGCTCGCTTATTAATGTCTTAATCGAAATAACGGATTGCCTCTTATCCGCTAGTCATCCCCTTATGCCATAGTTTGTACATCTCAATTGTCAGTAGAAACCACATTTGTTTCAGCAATTCAGCCACATCAGCTATGTTTTTTTAAAGGCAGTAAATGAGGCTGAATGAACTGTTTCACTGCCAGACAAGGGTTAGCTGTTAGCCAGGTGTAGCAGTGGTAAGGATTCACCACATGGTTCTGAAAAGAAAGCTCTGCTGTTGGGGCCATTTTATGTAGGCCCTAACAGTTTGTAGTCACCGTTTGTCACTGTCATAGTGCAATTAATGTATTGTGTGTGTAGTGTCTTTGCGGGCATCTAACATTACAATTTGTAGTTTGCCCCACCAAGATATACACTGCTCAAAAAAATAAAGGGAACACTAAAATAACACATCCTAGATCTGAATGAATTAAATATTCTTATTAAATACTTTTTTCTTTGCATAGTTGAATGTGCTGACAACAAAATCACACAAAAATGATCAATGGAAATCAAATTTATCAACCCATGGAGGTCTGGATTTGGAGTCACACTCAAAATCAAAGTGGAAAACCACACTACAGGCTGATCCAACTTGTAATGTAATGTCCTTAAAACAAGTCAAAATGAGGCTCAGTAGTGTGTGTGGCCTCCACGTGCCTGTATGACCTCCCTATAACGCCTGGGCATGCTCCTGATGAGGTGGCGGATGGTCTACTGAGGGATCCCTTCCCAGACCTGGACTAAAGCATCTAGATGGAGTGAGACATGATGTCCCAGATGTGCTCAATTGGATTCAGGTCTGAGGAACGAGCGGGCCAGTCCATAGCATCAATGCCTTCCTCTTGCAGGAACTGCTGACACTCCAGCCACATAAGGTCTAGCATTGTCTTGCATTAGGAGGAACCCAGGGCCAACCACACCAGCATATGGTCTCACAAGGGGTCTGAGGATCTCATCTCGGTACCTAATGGCAGTCAGGCTACCTCTGGCGAGCACATGGAGGGCTGTGCGGTCCCCCAAAGAAATGCCACCCCACACCATGACTGACCCACCACCAAACCGGTCATGCTGGAGGATGTTGCAGGCAGCAGAACATTCTCCCTGGCGTCTCCAGACTGTCACGTCTGTCACATGTGCTCAGTGTTAACCTGCTTTCATCTGTGAAGAGCACAGGGCGCCAGTGGCGAATTTGCCAATCTTGGTGTTCTCTGGCAAATGCCAAAAGTCCTGCACGGTGTTGGGCTGTAAGCACAACCCCCACCTGTGGATGTCGGACCCTCATACCACCCTCATGGAGTCTGTTTCTGACCATTTGAGCAGACACATGCACATTTGTGGCCTGCTGGAGGTCATTTTGTAGGGCTCTGGCAGTGCTCCTCCTTGCACAAAGGCGGAGGTAGCGGTCCTGCTGCTGGGTTGTTGCCCTCCTACGGCCTCCTCCACGTCTCCTGATGTACTGGCCTGTCTCCTGGTAGCGCCTCCATGCTCTGGACACTACGCTGACAGACACAGCAAACCTTCTTGCCACATCTCGCATTGATGTGCCATCCTGGATGAGCTGCACTACCTGAGCCACTTGTGTGGGTTGTGGACTCCATCTCATGCTACCACTAGAGTGAAAGCACCGCCAGCATTCAAAAGTGACCAAAACATCAGCCAGGAAGCATAGGAACTGAGAAGTGGTCTGTGGTCCCCACCTGCAGAACCACTCCTTTATTGGGGGTGTCTTGCTAATTGCCTATAATTTCCACCTGTTGTCTATTCCATTTGCACAACAGCATGTGACATGTATTGTCAATCAGTGTTGCTTCCTAAGTGGACAGTTTGATTTCACAGAAGTGTGATTGACTTGGAGTTACATTGTGTTGTTTAATTGTTCCCTTTATTTTTTTGAGCAGTGTACATGATTAAAATAGCCACTGCAAAGTACACTACATGACCAAAAGTATGTGGACATCTGCTCGTCGAACATCTCATTCCAAAATTGTGGTCATTAATATGGAGTTGGTTCCCCCTTTGCTGCTATAATATAGCCTCCACTCTTCTGAGAAGGCTGTCCACGAGATATTGGAACATTACTGCATGGACTTGGTTCCATTCAGCCACAAGAGCATTAGTGAGGTCCGGCACTGATGTTGGGCGATTACTCCTGGCTCGCAGTCGGCATTCCAATTCATCCCAAAGGTGTTCGATGGGGTTGAGGTCAGGGCTGTGTACAAGCCAGTCAAGTTCTTCCACACCGATCTTGATAAACAATTTCTGTATGTACCTCGCTTTGTGCACGGGGACATTGTCATGCTGAAACAGGAACAGGCCTTCCCCAAACTGTTGCCACAAAGTTGGAAGCACAGAATTGTCTAGAATGTCAATGTATGCTGTAGCGTTATCAACCATGAAAAAACAACCCCAGACCATTATTCCTCCTCCACCAAACTTGACAGTTGCCACTTTGCATTCGTGCAGGTAGCGTTCTTCTGGTATCCTCCAAAACCAGATTTGTCCGTTGGACTGCCAGATGGTGAAGCGTGATTCATCACTCCAGAGAACGCATTTCCACTGTTCCATAATTCAATGGCGATGAGATTTATACCACTCCAGCTAACACTTGGCATTGCACATGGTGATCTTAGAATTGTGTGCGGGTGCTCAGCCATGGAAACCCATTTCATGAAGCTTCTGTCGAACAGTTCTTGTGCTGATGTTGCTTCCAGAGACAGTTTGGAACTCTGTAGTGAGTGTTGCAACCGAGGACAGGGGATTTTTATGCGCTACGCACTTCAGCACTCGGCTGTCCCGTTCTGTGAGCTTGTGTGGCCTAGCACTTCTCGGCTGAGTCGTTGTTGCTCCTAGATGTTTGTACGTCACGATAACAGCACTTACAGTAGACCGAGGCATCTCTAGCAGGGCCGAAAAGTGTTGCCCTGTTGAAAGTCACTGAGCTCTTCAGTAAGGCCATTCTACTGCCAATGTTTGTCTATGGAGATTGCATGGCCGTGTGCTCGATTTTATACACCTGTCAGCAACGTGTGTGGCTGAAATAGCCAAATCCACAAATTTGAAGGGGTGTCCACATACTTTTGTAAATATAATGTATTTCCATTTCAGTGTTTTACAGCAACTGCTAAGACGTTATCATGTTTTGTATCAAATATGACCTTTGATGCTGTCTTGTGACCTACAGAATTGTAGGCATAGTCAAATATCAAAATAAACACTTTTCACTAACCCTGACAAATGAAATGTAATTGCAAATTGAAGTACAAACTATGCTCATCACATGTAGAGACAAAGTAGAGCTAGTAGTCTCCAAATATTCTTACCGATCTCCTTCCCAATCTTCTCCCTCTCTTTGTGGCGTCTGGTAATGCTGCCTCGTAACCTCTTCAAATTTTCCTGTAAAAAAAAAAAAGAAGTAGTTTTTCAGGTTGTCGTTGTACACCCAGAGGCTTGGCTTGGTCCACAGAAAATATCTGTTTCGTGTGTTCTGCCAAGAGATTTGAGTATGAACTATAATCTACTACTGTACCTGTTGATTACGCAGAGACTGAGATCTCCTATCCTCATCAAACTGCCAGGCCTTGAATTCCTTGACAGCATCATCCACACTCAGGACCCCCACCTTCACCTTCTCCTGCAAGGCTATGAGCTGCCTCTGGCCTTGAGTCTTCACCTCAGCATAGGGGTCGTGGGAAGAGGAGGTGGAGGCTCCATCTCTCACAGGCCTCACTGGAGGTTTTGGAGGCACATACATTGTTTACTAATTAGTGGAGGAGATGTGATTCAGGACAAATAAAATAATCTAATCTGCTTTTCAATTTGATACATACCAGTGAACGACTCTGTTTCTCTGAGGTCCGTCTGTGGACTTGATTCTTCTTTTGCTGAAAACACTGTGAATCAAAAATCATTGTTATTCACCTCAACCTAAATTACTTTACACTGGTTTGACAACTCATGCACTAGCTGATACCTTGGGAGAACCCTTTAGCCATCTACCTCTTGAAATGTACGTCTTGGACTCCTCAGGCTCTGAAAATGTTACAGGTCTCGGAATGGGGGCTGGTGGACGGTTGACAATTTCCGGGAGATAGCTTGCACTCTCGTCCAACGTGTCATAGATTTGATCAGAAACACACATGTTGTAAAGTTCTTCGTCCTCAAACCCCTCTGGTTCTTCCACCTGGTCTCCCACCTCTTCATCAGTTGTATCCTCCCCAACTTGGGGCACACCTGCATCAGGTTTACCTAAAAAGAAAAGCCACGTCATTTGTAAAAACAAAGAGAGAGCCAGGATCTGAATATCTAGACTATAAACCATACTTAAGTCCACACGTCCAATTACAGTACAGTACAATGCAGTGTTTTGCAAATTTACCTTGAAAAAATGTTCTAAGTATGACTTCCTCCGGGTTATGAGACTCTCCTAAAGCCTTCTCCATGTCCTCATCTGAGGGAAATAAAATATTCAAAGATCTTCAACATCATCATTATCATTGACACCATCATCATCAAAGACAAATGGCACTTAATGTGATTAGTCATAATTTAGTCATACATAGGTCTTCCCCGGAGTCATGGTTTAACTCGGTCATGGTCTCATAGATGTCTTCTTGACACCCAGGGTTTAGGGAGTCGTTCATGATGTCTTGAGAAGAGTTGGACATGGTCTCGTAGATGTCTTCTTGACACCCAGGGTTTAGGGAGTCATTCATGATGTCTTGAGAAGAGTTGGACTCGTACACCTCCTCATCTTCTTCCGCCGTGCCAGCTGTCTCCTACCGAGTAGACATCGTGAACATAGTCTTCACTGAAGATATGTTTTTCAGAAAGCTACAACCATAACATTTACCAGTAGCTTTTCATTCCTTCTTGTGCAATTCATAGTATAAACATAATGCATTTCCATTTGGTATAGGTGACAGTGAGCTGGCTGTGGCCATTGACATAATCGAGTTCACACTTCAGAGATGAAAGATAAATACATCACGAAATGAAAATACTAACAATGAACTTACCACAAAGTAATCTATGAACTGTCTCAGTTCAGAGAAGCCACTCCTCTCTGCCAGTGTATTTGGGTAATCTCCATTCTTATTCATCACGCTGTAGGCCTGTAAGGCACCTGGACACTGTAGCAGGACTGTTGTCAGCTTCTTCAGCCCGTACTTTGCTGCAAAATGAAGCAGAGTGGGAAGCTCCTCCTTTCGCTGATCTGAGTGACACAAAAAGTCTAATTAATCAATGTCATCTATTCCACTTTTCTTGAGGACTTAAAAACTCAGTTGAACTTGCAAAAAAGTGAAACGTTGCCAATACATCTAGTACACATTATTTATTGATCTTTTGGAACTTAGATCACATCCCTGGATGTCAACATATGTCAATGGGTGTGGACAACATTTTTGGACATCCAGATAAGATTTTTGTACATGATTAGATGGATCGTTCCACACTCTTATAAAAAATGGTTCCATAGAGGCTATTCGGCTGTCCCCATGGGAGAACCCTTTTTTGTTCCAGGTATAACCTTTTTGGTTCCAGGTAGAACTTTTTGGGGTTCCATGTAGAACCCTCTGTGGAAGGGTTCTACATTGGAACCCGAAAGGGTTCTATCCAGAACCAGAAAGGGTTCTACCTAGAACCAGAAAGGGTTCTACCTAGAAACAAAATGGGTTCGTCAAAGGGCTATCCTATGGGGAGAGTCAAAGAACCCTTTTAGGTACTAGATATAACTTTATTTTGCATGAATCGAGTGCCTTTTGGATAGTGTAATTTTGTCCCCAAAAATGTCACCTTATTTTAACACTGTTATAAAGTGCACATGTTCAACTTCATGATAACCATGTTTTCCCATCTCCAGAGGTATAAAAATAAATACAAATCACTATAAAAGGTGAATATTAAAGTAACAGGGTTGACCATAACAGGGTTGACGATTTCATCTTAATTAAATCAGCCATAACTCCCCTTGTCACTGGGGGAATGGAAGCTTGTTGTGTGTAATAAGGAGGGGCAATTGAATACAAGCTTAACAAAACATTTGAACTTGTTAAAACATTCCTAGCCTATCTATCTATGGGTAACAGTGTTATGCTCGACATGCTTAGCTTTCGTCCACAAAACACCAGGAAACAGACAGAAAAAATACACTATTACTTGACTTTTAGATGTTCAATGTTTCTTTTAGAAACATTTCTTAAAAAATACTAGTTTTACCATATTAAAACCAGAGTTCAGTTCAGTTAAAGGGTCCACCTTAAACCTGAAGGACAAATGTAAATTAGTCACTAATCACATGAAATAAATAATAATCTTCAGAAATGACTTTGTCAAAGCAGCAAAATTAACTAGGGCTTTACAGTGATAGTGAAAACATAGGGACATTTTTTTGTTAAGTGGGTTAACATTTTCCAAAAAGGTCTAACAAACATGACGTGGGACATACCACAATTGGGATCTTAAGAGAAAACAAACATTACATTTTTTATGAAAATATACTTTTTTTTTTACATGGTTTAATTAGAGTGTAGATGAATGTGATCCAACTGTTAAATTGAGTGTTTTATCAAAATGTACACACATAATGTCACTAGGGCAATAAACGGCACACTATTTGTGGAATGGTCTAGATGGCATTTTTTTATGTCCAGATAAAAATTGGGGATGATCAGTGGCCATGTCCAAGATCACATTTGTGGATGTCCACATAGAACGTTTTGATAGTCATTGACAGTGGCCATGTCCCAGAATATTCATATGTCCCATGTAGGATTTTGGGATGATTACAACAAGTGAATGGAAGAGAGAAAGTTTTTTACTAAGTGTCCCATTTATCTCATTTCATAACCATAACCCTAGTCCCCCTAATCTGATTGACTAACTGTCTGCTAAAATGGGTTTAAATACAGTGCATTCAGAAAGTACTCAGACCTCTTCACTAAAGCAGGAAGTACCAGTGACTCGCTCGGTAAGGAAGTGGTTTGATGAAGGAGACGCTAAGCTACAGGACTGTTTTGCTAGCATATACTGGAATATGTTCTGGGATTCTTCCAATGGCATTGAGGAGTATACAACGTCAGTCACTGGCTTCATCAATAAGTGCATCGATGACGTCGTCACTACAGTGACCATACGTACCCCAACCAGAAGTCATGGATTACAGGCAACATACACTCTGAGCTAAAGGGTAGAGCTGCCGCTTTCAAGGAGCGGGATGCTGAAAAGAAATCCTGTTATACCTTCCGATGAACCATCAACAGGTAAAGCATCAATACAGGACTAAGATTGAATCGCACTACACCGGCTCTGACGCTCGTCAGATGTGGCAGGGCTTGCAAACTATTACGAACTACAAAGGGAAGCAAGCCACGAGTTTCCCAGTGACATAAGCCTACCAGACAAGCTAAATAACTTCTATGCCCGCTTTGAGGCAAGCAACACAGAAGCACGCATGAGAGCATCAGCTGCTCTGGACGACTGTGTGATCACGATCTCCGTAGCCGATGTGAGTAAGACCAGGTCAACAAACAGGTCAACATTCACAGACGGATTACCAGGACGTGTACATCGAGCATGCGCTGACCAAGTGTCTTCACTGACATTTTCAACCTGTTCCTGACCGAGTCTGTAATACCAACAAGTTTCAAGCAGATCACCATAGTCCCTGTGCCCAAGAACATCATGGTAACCTGCCTAAATGACTACAGACCCGTAGCACTCACATATGTAGCCATTAAGTTCTTTGAAAGGCTGGTCGTGGATGCTTCAGATTACATGTTTAAAAAAATCCTCATCACTCTACACACAAAAATACCCCATAATAACAAAGTCAAAACAGGATTTTAGAATTTTTCGCAAAAGACCCTTTGCTACGTGACTTGAAATTGAGCTCAGGTGGATCCTTTTTCTATTGATTATCCTTGATATGTTTCTACAACATGATTGGAGTCCACCTTTAGTAAATTCAATTGATTGGACATGATTTGGAAAGGCACACACCTGTCTATATAAGGTCCCACAGTTGACAGTGCATGTCAGAGCACTGTGAGGTTGAAAGAATTGTCCGTAGGGTGCCGAGACAGGATTGTGTCGAGGCACAGATCTGGGGAAGGGCACAAACATTTTCTGCAGCATTGAAGGTCCCCAAGAACACAGTGGCCTCCATCATTCTTCAATGGAAGATGATTGGAACCACCAAGACTCTTTCTAGAGCTGGCCGTCCAGCCAAAGTGAGCAATCGTGGAGAAGGGCCTTGGTCAGGAAGGTGATCAAGAACCCGATGGTCACTCTGACAGAGCTCCAGAGTTCCACTGTCGAGGGAAAACCTTCCAGAAGGACAACCATCTCTGCAGCACTCCACCAATCAAGCCTTTATGGTTGAGGAAGCCACTCCTCAGTAAAAAGCAAATGACAGCACACTGGGTGTTGGACATAAGGCACCTAAAGGACTCTCAGACCTTGAGAAACAAGATTCTCTGGTCTGATGAAACCAAGATTGAACTCTTTGGCCTGAATGCCAAGTGTCATGTCTGGAGGAAACAAGGCACTGCTCATCACCTGGCCAATACCATCCCTAAGGTGAAGAATGGTTGTGGCACCATCATGCTGTGGGGATGTTTTTCAGCAGCAGGGAGTGGGAGACTAGTAAGGATCGAGGGAAATATGAACGGAGCGAAGTGCAGAGAGATCCTTGATGAAAACCTGCTCCAGAGTGCTCAGGATCTCAGACTGGGGTGAAGGTTCTCCTTCCAACAGGACAATGACCCTAAGCACACAGCCAAGAGAACACAGGACTGGCTTCAAGACAAGTCTCTGAATGTTCTTGAGTGGCCCGGCCAGAGCCCGGACTTGAACCCGATTGAACATCTCTCTCTGGAGGGACCTGAAAATAGCTATGCAGCGACGCTCCCCATCCAACCTGACAGAGCATGAGATGATCAGCAGAGACAAATGGGAGAAACTCCCCAAATACAGGTGTGCTTGTAGCATGTTACCCAAGAAGACTTGAGGCTGTAATTAATTCCAAATGTGCTTAAACAAAGTACTGTGTAAATGATCTGAATTCTTATGTAAATATGACATTTATTTACTTCTTTTTGTACTTATTTTTCTTCCCAATATTGTGATATCAAACTGGTAGTTACAGTCTTGTCCCATCACTGGGGCGACAGGGTAGGTTAGAGCGTTGGACTAGTAACCGAAACGATGCAAGTTCAAATCCCCGAGCTGACAAGGTACAAATCTGTTGTTCTGCCCCTGAACAGGCAGTTAACCCACTGTTCCTAGGTCATCATTGAAAATAAGAATTTGTTCTTAACTGACTTGCCTAGTTAAATGAAGGTAAAGAAATATTTTTTTAAATCACTTGTAGAACTGCTGATGTGTAGACAAGCAAATGTATCATTCCATTATAATTTCTGTAAAAAAATGTTAACACTTACATGCAGCCATATTGTCTTCCTCTAGCTGTCTGATTCCAAACACATGGAGTCCACTTGCAGGGATCCTGCATTGTAATGAGTCTGTCAGCAAATTGTCAAGTGACTCTGTGGTATTGGATGTTAAATTGAATGCCTAGAAACACAGAAATGAATAACACACGATTAAATCAAATATTATACGTCCAGCATAAAGAATTTAATCAAATATTTTTGGGGCTTTCTTGAGGCTTTGGTCTGTGTGAGATCACACCTTCAATGTCATTGAACAATGTCTTAATAAAAATAATAATAAAAATACATTCATTTAGAGTTGATAAAAAGTGAATTTGTCAGTATTCAGTATTGTATTTTTAGGTAACAATTTATTTGGACAGTCCATCTGTAGATGCTTAACAGACTATTTGCAGTAACAGTTCAACAGTTCAACTAACTCTCTACGAACCCTAACCCTACCCTAGCCCTAACCCTAACCTTAACCCTAAACTTAACCCTTACCTTAACTATAGCTCTAACCTTAACCATTACCCTTATTCTAAACCCTAACCGTAACCTTAGCAAGCAGTTGCTTATCAACAGATAGTCCCACTATCAACAAACTATCTGTAGAGCACCTACAGATGGACTATCCGGACTATCCAAATAAAGTGTGACCTATTTTTACTCTATACGGAGCTAACTCTCACCTGACACATAAAGTTCAGGGGAGCAGCTGCATGTTGAAGATAACGGCTGATTTCTCCCATGGCTGTGTAGTATGTTACAGGCCTCAAACAGACTGGTGAGTCGTTGCTATACAGAGTGAGTGACACCTCTCCTGCTGGCATATCTGGGAAAGATAAATGTTATCTGAGTTAGCGTCCTGTATTTCTACTGTACGGCATATTGGCTTATCAAATCACTTCAAATGATTCACATTGGTGGAAAAAAATGTCCACAAAAGGAATGTGAAAATGAAATAGAATAATAAGTCAAAGTGAAATAGAAGACTGGGGTAAGTGGTCTAAAAGTTCCGCTGTAGATTTGTGATCGAAGGCCTCTGAAGGTAGTTTTACTTACCAGGCGCATTAATACTGATAGTGTATTCATTCTCCAAAATCCCTAGAACCCGTTTTGCAGTTGAATCTTCAGAGGCAAACACCACCTCCATTTTCAACTGGTTGTCCAGTTTATTAGAAAAGATTATAAAAATAGTTGCATGGTCCTGTAAAACAGGTTAAAAAAAATAGCATTCTATGCTTAATAGTTGTTTCCTCAAAAAACTGCCATTGCGAATAAAGTTGTCCTGGGCTGATTACAATTTGAGGGGGATTTGAAGTTGTGCCTTGATATTAATCAATTAATCTTTTTTTTTTTAAATGAACACAAAATAAACGAAGTAACCAAGAGGCATTGTTGTCCGACACTATACACTCCACAAGCTTTTATACTTATGACAGTATCATGTACCTGTTCTGTAAACATTAATCTTTCCTTATGTGGTGCTTTCCAGATTAAATATTTGAACAATGTTCAGTACCATTTCAGAGTTGTCTATATGTATGTTTAAGCAATTCTTACCCCGCATAAAACTCTGTTTGGTTGAACAGTGAGGCAGGTGGGTTGTGTGGGGCTCATTTCCTGGTTTGGGTGGATCTCTGTTCTCACATCGTCATTGTCATCCTGGACACACTCTGGTTCTGTTACTGACTCTTCCTCTGTCCCCTCAGCTTTGGGGTTCATAACCACAGGGATTTCGCGCTCTGTTTTTGCTTCTGTTTTTGCTGTAGCTTCCGCCTCATGTTCAGCCTCTTCTGTATTACCTTTGAATACAAAGTCAAAATAAAAGCCTATCATCACTTGTTCTCAGTTGAATATGGGTAAATGTGTGAATTTAATTAACAAGACTGTAAGTTCACAACTAGAGGGTATGTGATCCTTTGTGAGTATAATACACTAATGGTAAATGACTCATTGACTTTAAACAAAGACACAAAAACTCAAACATAAACTCATCAAGTTATTGTATCTCTGAATGTTATGAGAATCTGGCTATATACTTTCACGTTGTGCCCACGGTGAAGGTTTGCTGCTTCCCAAATCAAAAGCCCTGGATTAGCTTTTGATTTGAGGTTGGCGCTAAACTAAAGAGCAAGGATACCCCACACAGAGCAATCGTATAAAACCCTGATGCTACGGCCGAAGACAGGAATAAGCACAAGAAGGCCTGCTATGACCTCCGCAGAGTCATCAAACGAACAAAAGGTCAATATAGGAATAAGGTGGAATCATATTACACAGGTTCTGATGCTCGCGGCATTTGGCAGGGGCTAAAGTCTATTACGCATTACAGAGGAAGACCCAACCGTGACCTGCAATCTCAATGTCTCTCCACACTACCCTCACCCACCTAGATAAGAGGAATACCTATGTGAGAATGATGTTCATTGACTACAGCTCAGCGATCAACACCATTATCCCCTCCAAGCTCGTCACAAAGCTTAGAACTCTGGGTCTGAACACCTCCCTCTGCAACTGGATCCTGGACCTGACGGGCCGACCCCAGGTGGTGAGAGTAGGCAACATCACCTCCACCACGCTGACCCTTAACACAGTGGCCCCACAGGGGTGTGTGTTTAGTCCCCTCCTGTACTCCCTGTTCACCCACAACTGTGTGGCCACGCACAACTCCAACACCATTATCAAGTTCGGTGACGACACGCCAGTGGTAAGCTTGATCACCGGCTACGACGAGTCAGCCTACAGGGAGGAGGTCAGTGACCTGACAGTGTGGTGCCGGAGCAACAACATCTCCCTCAACGTCAGCAAGACCAATGAGCTGATCGTGGACTACAGGAAACAGGGGGGGGCACACGACCCCATCCACATCAACGTGGTGGCAGTGCAGCATGTAGACAGCTTCAAGTTCCTCGGTTTTCAAATCACTAAAGACTTAAAGTGGTCCAAATTCACACACACACAGTCGCAAAGAAGGCACAACAGCGCCTCTTGCCCCTCTGGAGGTTGAACAAGTTTGGCATGGGCCCTCAAATCCTGTAATGGTTCTACAGTTGGTCCATTGAAAGAATATTGACTGGCTGCGTCACTGCTTGGTATGGCAATAGCACCGCCCTCGATCGCATGGTGCTACAGAGGGTTGTGCGGACAGCCCAGTACATCACTGGGGCTGAGCTCCCTGCCATCCAGGACCTCTATATCAGGCGGTGGGAAAAGAAGTCCCGGAAAATCTTCAAAGACACCAAACACCAAAGCCATAGACTGTTTCATTTTCTGCCACACGGCAAGAGGTATCCCACAGTAATACGACTGATAAGTAGCTAATAAAATAGCTACACGGACCGAGTTTACCTTGTGTCTTTATCAATCTTTTATTTCAGTATGCACACTCACAGAGCCCTACACTCTCACGCACACTGTCACACCAAGACAAATAAAACCCTATCATTAGCTCACTTACAAATAATATGCACATACATTTTATACTGACTCTACACACCCGCATACCCACTCACATACAAGCTGCAGCTACTCTGTTTATCTTATATCCTGTTGCCTAGTCACCTTACCCCTACACATATCTACCGCCATCACTCCAGTATCCCCGCACATGTAAAAATGGTACTGACACTTACTTGACACTTATTTCCAGTATATAGTATGCTAATTTACTTATCATATTCTTATTTATCTTCTTCTAGTAACAGATTGTTATTGATTATTGCATTGTTGGGTTTTTTAGTTTGCAAGAAAGGAATTTCACTGGACTTTTGCATGTGGCATTAGAACTTGAAACTTGAAACAAAGTTAGGCAGAACAACAACATGGGTATTATAAAGGTGAACATACAGTCAGCGATGGATTCTAGAATGGTGGAGATGTAAAGAGCAGGTTCGTCTTCAGCATACAGTTTTCTCCAGCTCTGCCAGTTTTCAAACCATTCAGTGGGTACGTCATCGCCCGACATCCCACACAACAGCGCCACCACTCTGTGTGGAGGATGAAGGAGTCTCTGAAAAGTTCCCAGGACTTCAGGGTCATTTAGAATGTCCAGGATTGCTGTTGTCAGCAGCAGCACGATGCATTTACTATTATAGAAAATGTTCAGTTCGCATCCATGTAGCTGGTCAGCACTGTCAACTGCATACAATACGATAGACCTTTTGGGAAACTTGCGTGACGACTTCAAGATCTTCTGCAGATATGTAGCCCATTCCTGAGCCTCGCAAGAATGGACAATCAACAGCTCACACGTGGAGTGGAATCCAGACATTGCTGGAAGACAGAAAAATGATGGGATTTAACATCTTATCAATTAATTATCTAGAAAACAATTGAATTGTTTATGTACAGTGGGGTCTGAAATGATTGACTCCCTTGATAAAGATGAGCAAAAATGACTATAAGATAAATATTTCAAATGCTGAGCTTTATTGTATGCAAAAACATTTTTTACATGTAATTATTTTATACTAATACAATTGCTCAGAGAAAGAGATTTTGTTTAAAAAGCAATACATTTTTGGCACCAAGCCTTTTCTTAAAATGTAAGCATTTGACACCATTTCCTAGTTCACATTAGGGCCATTATAGGGCCTTTTTTTGCTGACAATTTTGCAGAAATACGTTCTTCAACATGTGAACTTTCAAATGCCTTAATTACAAATATGAATACAAATGTTCAATTATGAGCCTAGTTTAGCCAAGGAGAAAGCACCGAGCTATGTAGGGAGAAAGGCAGGATCCGTGATTGGCTGAGACACTGGAGGGCAATAATAGAGGGACTACTTTCGGGAGGACAATGCCATGCCGACTCATGTGTTTACCTGTGAATTCTTAAAGAGATGGAAAATGCTAGGGCTTGTGAACGTTGTGAACATTGATGAATGGGAGTAAACAAAGACGATTTCTCCAGAAAGTGTGAAAGTCATTCATGGTCCTTTTTCTGCTACTTGTCCCCAAAGTGGGATAACAAGTTTATAAAATAAAATAAGCATAATTTCCTCATGCAGTCCTCCCAACTGTGTATCATATACCATTTTGAAGCTCAGAGTCTGTACTTAAAAAATAAAACAATTATGTTTTAAAGCCAATCTTGAAAATTTTACATAAGCTCACTTTCCTGAATTCAGTCACAAATGTTTTATGAGTTGGAGAACACATTGGGAAGGAGCTTAGGCCATTTCTCCGTACAGAATCCTTCCAGATCCTTGATATCCTTCGTCTGAGCCTATCTTTATCAAGGGTGTCAATAATTTACGACAGTGTATAACTGTACTTAACACCTAAATTCATACATCAAATTATATTCATAGATGTATTTTTTCCCTCTTAAGTTATTTGAGAAAAAGAAAAGTCAAGGTATTAATGCTGGGATTATGCTTAATGTTGCACAGAAACTGTACACGATACCAGGTGTCCAAAACAGCCCGAGCTATGTGATTTCAAGGTTGCTGTGGTTAAAGAATGAATAGGCATGCTGTTTGAGATGTCAGCACTGAGTACAGTCAATAAGTAGCTGAGCAAACACTGACCAGAGTCAACATTGGTCCGGGTAATTTGTTGTAACTCATTACTTTACTTAATCAAGCCAAGTTCACCCTTGTAAAACCTAAAAGGAGGGCGATACTACAGTGTGTAGTACAGTACATGTGTAGTACAGTACAGACATTGTTTTTGCAAAGATATTGCTGAGATGACACGCAAAAACGTGTCACCAATGCAGTTGCCAACTATAACTACAGGAAGAGTAAAACACTAACTTCCTTATTTCTAAACCAAATCTGTCAATGGTCTTACATTATACATCAGCCAAAAAAAACAAAAAAAAAGCCATTGCAGTTTTAGGTAGATGTCATATTGAAGTTTCTTAATGAAAAGGTTCAATTCTTTAAAACCATGAGTGTGGAGTGAGAGCTTATAGTATTGCTTTAGTTTGTAGAATTTGAAACATTTTATATTTTATTGTCAGGCTAACGTCAGACAAAAAAAATTATAAAGAAGTGTAAGACGTCAAACAAGTCCACCTCTTACCTGATTCTGAGGGTGAGACAACTCCATCCATAATTGTGAAGTTTGAGAACAGTTGCATCAACTCACCCCACAGCACAAAACATCTGCCCTTTTTTGAAAGGCTCTTCTTACTTTTTGGAGTCAAAGCCTTTCTTTCTACCCCACAGAATTTAGACTCTTCTCATGAACAGCTTTCACCAAATAACTCCCCTGCACTGTCATATTAATAGAAACAGTTTGTTTCCTGCTTATTGGGTGACACTCTGCCACTTCCTAAAACAGATGTGACATGTGAGACCTGCCCCTGCGATAAGTGTGAGGGAAATGCAGTTTATTGTATCGTGTTATCATCTGTGTCGACATGATCTAGTGCTTGTGACATGTTTTACATGAGTTCTCTCTTCTCACAAAGTTTGGTTTCTGACTACTAAAACTAAAACAAACCTCAAGTCAAACCAATGACAGAGCAAACATACCAAGACAACAAAGCAGTCATTGTATCTTGTATTTTCCACCCACCCACACACCCACCCCCACACAGACCCCCCCACACACACACACCTGATAGTTGTCACATTATCCTTTTTTTCACTTCCTTACACAGTGTGTGTGTGTGTGTGTGTGTGTGTGTGTGATTTTCAATGTCAACCTGAAAACATCGCAAAAAAGCATGTCAGAGACTGAGGGGAACGTGTGAGTTTACATATTGTCATAGGCATCTTGCGTTCACACATCACTGACATACAACTCATCTCATAGCTTCAAATAGCCTATCCAGTACAGCATTTATTTCAAAACCAGTTTGTATTGCTACAAACTTCTATGGGACTGTGTCGGCATCAAGTGCTCATACCAAACCCACATTACAACCATCATAAGCACATCTGAGAGGCATTCCAGAACTGTATATGCTGTACGGTGGGGGTAGGCAACAGTTAAGGTAGGACACCTGACCAACTGAGCTAATTGATCAGTTCAGTGATTACCTCAATTCAACACACCTGGTCTTCCAGGTCAGTTAAATCAAAAACATGATGTGCCTGCAGCACTCCAGGACCAGGGTTTCTTACACTTGCAGTCCAGTAACACAGGCCCACCAGAGGGCAGCATGTTATCACTGAATACAAAGACAAACTCCAGCTCCAAATCTACTTACACTACAAACTGCCTCTGGAAGCAACGTAAGCACAAGAACTGTTTGTCTGGAGTTTCATAAAATGGGTTTCCATGGCCAAGCAGCCGCACACAAGCCTAAGATCACCATGTGCAATGCCAAGCGTTGGCAGGAGTAGTGTAAAGCTGGCCGCCATTGGACTCTGGAGCAGTGGAGACGCGTTCTCTGGAGTGATGAATCACGCTTCACCATCTGGCAGTCCGACGGACGAATCTGGTTTGGCGGATGCTAGGAGAACGCTACCTGCCCAAATGCAAAGTGTCCACTGTAAAGTTTGGTGGATGAGGAATAATGGTCTGGGGCTGTTTTTCATGGTTTTGGCTGGGCCCCTTAGTTCCAGTGAAGGGAAATCTTAACGGTACAGCATACAATGACATTCTAGATGATTCTGTGCACCAAACTTTGTGGCAACAGTGACAATGCCCCCATGCACAAAGTCCATACAGAAATGGTTTGTTGAGATCGGTCTAGGAGAACTTGACTGGCCGGCACAGAGCCCTGTCCTCAACCCCATCGAACACCTTTGGGATGAATTGGAACGTCAACCACAAGCCAGGCCTAATCACCCAACATCAGTGCCTGACCTCCCAAATGCTCTTGTGGCTGAATGGAAGCAAGTCCCCACAGCAAAGTTCCAACATCTAGTGGAAAGCCTTCCCAGAAGAGTGGAGGCTGCTATAGCAGTAAAGGGGGACCAACTCCATCTTAGTGCCCATGATTTTGGAATGAGATGTTTGACGAGCAGGGGTCCACATACTTCTGGCCATCTCGGTACACATACCCATCATCAATTCTAAAATGTTTACTCTATTACCTAATATTGGATGTTTCTAGAGCTATACGAGACTGATACATATGATTGAATTATCTAAATATGAAATAATGTTTCTGCCCCCAGGCATGGAATCACTCTGCACTTCTCTTTTTTCTTTAATTCGTAAAACTCTAAGCCGTTCTAAGCTGACATATGGAATTGTTTTAAGATGGTCATACTATGGATAATTGTATTTGATAAAATATTGAATTTGGCCTTTACTACTATAGCCCAGAGAAACACATTGAATAACACATTCATAAATGGCAAAAAAACCTGCAAAAAATATTATCATAAGAAAGGTTTTTAAGTGTTTGTCCTATATCTAGGTGATATAAGAAAGCTCAGGAAATATATTTAATACTTCCATTTTTCTTTTACCGGTACCAGTTACCTTCAAATGAGTCCCGTGACACTTGTGGGGTCATTGTGTTTGTGAGAATCTCCCCTTTTTACTATTGGGTCACATTAGTTTGTAGCACAAACGGTTCGGATGCTACAAACAGAAATTGGCACATCGACTGAATCGACTTCAGACTTCAGTCTCCTGACTGTGGGGGTTGTAGAGCAAAAACGAAGACCATCATCGTGTTCATGATAATAGTTGTGGAGGTCGAAACCTTTCGGACGCCACAGACGTGTTCGTGCGCAGACCGATTTTCAAGATTTCTCATGGTCTGACAAACACCAAAATCGCTTCAGCTCTGCCACCTTTCACCTCAGATGTGCGACATCGGCGGATGCGGTGGAATGAGACGGATCCAATGCAACAACAACAACAACAACAACAAAACAACCCAGATATCACTAGTTTAGACTGACAGATTTTGATGGGGATTTTGTATCATGTTACATAGATTGACGCAACGGTGCGTTAATCGACTCGAGGGGCTTAATAGTAGATTGCATTTGTTTTTGTCTTTGATCCCCTTCTGTTTTGTCTTTTTAATAGTTCTAAGAAACGCTCACCTCTGACTCCTGCAACTCTCTCTGAAGTCTGGTGATCCATGACCTGTCTCCAAGTTCAATTTCCTGTGGAAATATCCTTATTTCTTTTAACTCTGCCATGAGCATGACTGTATCTTTATCTTTTGTTTGGACTCACTCAAAACCACTGTCTATTAATAAGTGGCTCAAGTCAAATCCCTGCAGCCTGAGATTAATAAGAGCATATTTTGCTCCTATATTTTAACCTTGTTATCCAATATCCTGTATTTTATTCCTCAGTGAGTGTTCAGCGCATGGCTTTGACCTTACCAGAGAACCTGACTCAGTTCAGAGCAGGGGCTGCACTGCAGTATTTCAGAATGGCAAGTTCATTGTTCTTCTGGACCATTGTTCTGTCAATTTTTTGCTCACTTTGTACACACTAGCGTTACAGTATATGAATCAATACTAGATGTTGCTTTCCATTTATCTTGTCCCTTCCACTGTTTTGATCTCAACCCTACTATACATGATATGCAGTAAACTGACCTTGCAGTGTCACGTTTCTATTTTTTTTTTTTTTTTTTTTTTACCAGTCAAGTCAGTTAAGAACAAATTCTTATTTTCAATGACGGGCTAGGAACAGTGGGTTAACTTCCTTGTTCAGGGGCAGAACAACAGATTTTTTACCTTGTCAGCTCGGGGATTCAATCTCGCAACCTTCAGGTTACTAGTCCAACGCTCTAACCACTAGGCTACCTACCGCCTGCCACTATTGAGAGGAGAAATAATCTAAAGTTTGAATGTTTGAGATTTGGAAAACTTGTTTCATGTACTGCAACGCTAGTACTGCAACGCTAGTACTGCAACGCTAGGGAAATGTGTTATTCAGCTCAGTTTTTCCAGCAGACGGAAACTTGGAAATTGCATAATTCATAATTTGACAAAATAGTAGAAAAGTTAAGCATATGTATGTATGACTCATAGAATTATAACCCAGGCCACTGTCATTCTCAACAAATGTAGAGCAATGTCTGCATGTTCACTATTACTAGAATTTCCCTGGGATATGTTCTCATCTCAAAGATATGATTGGGAATTGAAGTGATATCTTGAAATATCCTGAAATGAATGAACTTTTTCAGAAATGTGCCATAATGGGTTGGGGATTTCTGTCCGAAAAACACTTCTTAGAGTAGAGTGAGATATCATTTCAAAAAGGTGGAGTACGACTATGCCGATTCATTTGACTTACACCGGGACATAAGAGAACAATATTGCAATGCATGGCGTGGAGACATGGATGGAGCCACAGAGGCACAATGGGCCAGACCAGGACTGTACATCTCACATTACAGGAAGACGCTCATGTTACCAGCTCACTCACTGTACTTCCCCATCCTTGGAGACATCTCCCACATATCTGCATTAGTAATAAGGGAGTTTTTCAGGAGTTTTTAGGGCAGAGGGAAACCAGAAACAAGTTGCAACCTAAGTATGTGGAGTGCAATCTTGAAATGCAAAACTGAAATAGGAAGGGGTGGTATAGCCTAGTAGCTAAAATGTTATTTGGATGATAGCCTGCATAAGAAAGGGACTGTGTTTCGTTTCTCATTGAGAGTCAGCAGCAGGGCTCATTGTGATAAGGAAATACGTCTAATGTTACCTGATCTGGTATAATGTGGACCAATTACCACTCCATTGCACTTCATTACAGGACTGTAATAGGGCCGGGGTCAGCGCTCCATTTGGAGTGGCCGGAGCGAAATTGAGTCGTCATTGATAATATGATAAAAAGTGACAGTGAGAGGCCCCTCCAACAAATTATTGAAATGTACAGTTGGTAGGGGAAACACTATAACCTCATTTGGTAAGCAGCTAGCCAGCACTTGTGGAAAGCAGTCCCTCAGACACAATGAGACACTAATGGAAAGAAATCTAAAACGATCTGAGAATGGTTTTAGGCACTGCATATGGAGTCTTATATCTAATAAAAAAATATATTCAGGTAATTGTACTGACACACTCACATTAGGCCACACATTAGGCCACACAGATACATCTTCAGAAATGAACTTCTGTCTTTGAGATCTGTTTTGCCGTCAGACGTTGCTGTACAAAATATGATAACATATTTAAAATTATTTTAATTGGTAGTTAAATTTGGATGATCACACTGTATGTTTCTGTGCCTACTGACAATAAACTCTTCAACGAGTCGAGGACAGAAAATTGTTTTCCAAGTTTGAGATCAGTATTGCACTTCTTTAACCCAATCAGGGTAGGAGAGAGGAAATTAGGATTTCCCAATATGTTCTCATTAGAAAATGTTAAAATAGTGATATTTAATCATTGTATCAATGTCACAAAAAGTGACATATTAGTAATATGTCATTTGCAGCGAGATATTAGGTATATGTCATTATAAGACTCCAACGTCATGACAAGACATACCAGTTATTTGTTCTGGTTTTCCATAAATCATTAGATAAAACACAGTAATACAAATGATGACAAACTATCAACATACACTACCGTTCAAAAAATTTGGAAATTAAAATAACATAACATTTATCAGAAATACAGTGTAGACATTGTTAATGTTGTAAATGACTCTTGTAGCTGGAAAATAAGCAATAAAACTGTCCTTCTTTAGACTAGTTGAGTATCTGGAGCATCAGCATTTGTGGGTTTGATTACAGGCTCAAAATGGCCAGAAACAAAGACCTTTCTTCTGAAACTTGTCAGTCTATTCTTGTTCTGAGAAATGAAGGCTATTCCATGCGAGAAATTGCCAAGAAACTGAAGATCTCATGCAATGCTTGGTACTACTCCCTTCAAAGAGCAGCGCAAAATGGCTCTAACCAGAATAGAAAGAGGAGTGTGAGGCCCCTGTGCACAACTGAGTAAGAGGACAAATACATTAGTGTCTAGTTTGAGAAACAGACGCATCACAAGCCCTCAACCAGCAGCTTCATTAAATAGTACCCACAAAACACCAGTCTCAACGTCAACAGTGAAGAGGCGACTCCGGGATGAGCCTGTAACCAAACCCACAAATGCTGATGCTCCAGATACTCAATTCGTTTAAAGAAGGCCAATTTTATTGCTTCTTTAATTAGTACAACAGTTTTCAGCTGTGCTAACATAATTGCAAAAGGGTTTTTTAATTATCAATTAGCCTTTTAAAATGGTAAACTTGGATTAGCTAACACAACGTGCCATTGGAACACAGGAGTGATGGTTGCTGATAATGGGCCTCTGTACGCCTACGTAGATATTCCATTAAAAATCAGCCGTTTCCAGTTACAATAGTCATTTACAACATTAACAAATGTCTACACTGTATTTCTGATCAATGTGATGTTCTTTTAATGAACAAAACATTTGCTTTTCTTTCAAAAACAAGGAAATGTCCAAGTGACCCGAAACTTTTGACCGGTAGTGTAAGTATAAGCAAGGAGTCAGAAGCGTTCCACAGGGATGCTGGTCCACGTTGACTCCATTGCTTCCCACAGTTGTGTCAAGTTGGCTGCATGTCCTTCGGGTGGTGGACTATTCTTGATACACATGCAAACTGCTGAGCGTGAAAAACCCATTAGCGTTGCTACTACCATACCCTGGACATCTTTTGTCTTGCCCATTCACCCTCTGAATGGCACACAAACACAATCCATGCCTCAGTTGTCTCAAGGCTTAAAAGTTATTCTTTAACCTGTCTCCTCCCCTCATCTACATGGATTGAAGTGGATTTAACAAGTGACATCAATAAGGGATCATAGCTTTCCCCTCGATTCACCTGATCAGACTACGTCATGGAAAGGGCAGGTGTTCATAATGTTTTGTACACTCAGTGTATGTCACTCCTTTATTCCCCCAGTGTTTTCATGCGTATAGGTAGATTATACCGTCTGTTCTGCTGGAGTACCTGAGCAAAGTTTTGTTTCCCTTGATTAAAACTGCTCCATTTGTAGCCCAGAAATAAATCAAATGTACCTCCGTCAGACCTTCTGTTTACGTGAACTGGAACTATTCTGAAATGTTATTATAAACTTAAATGGAGTTTAGGTCGAGAATAACCACACACGGGAAATGATGAGCAAACAGCAGGATAAGATTCCAATTATTATTTAAACAAACATTGCATTGTCTAGCACGGAGGATAGCATTGACATTTCCCTCAGCGGGGACATTTTATTGAGAGGCTTACTCATAAGAGACCACAACAAATCCTATTCATGGACTTTTAGACATTAGGTAGTCATTGGCAGAGTCATACGAAGATAAGTGTGCCACTGAAGGGTCCTATTTCAATTTGCCATTGTCAAAATACACGGGGGTGGTTCCTAAACTGTTGTCGTTCGGCTGTTGTCGTCGTTTTACAGTTTTAGCCAAGTCATTTTGCGCTATTATAATTAGCTAGACTTCAAAAGTCTTCCTTAAAGGCACAGTTCACTTTTCAGTTCAAGTTTTAGTATCTCCGTGCCTTTCCTACACTGATTTGGCTAGCCAGGAGATTCTGGATGTTTCTTAGTAATAACCTGCAAACTAATTAGAAAACAGTTTGAATACACCCCTAGGTATATTAAAAATAAACTCAAACCTAAAGAAAAGTAAACTATCAATTCTACTACCTTTCGTACTTAAACAAATGCGTGGTGGCTGCTATTGACAGTAATTTATGACACATTTTTACTGCTAATATTGTACGTTTTTGTCTTGTAACAGCAGAAAAATAAAGACTATGAAAACATTTACAATAAGTTTACAATTTTTATATTTTCCACCACTTCCTACAGGCTTGAGCTGCTGCATGCTACTGTCAGTAACATTGATAATACAATGAAGTTGTGAAGAGATTACAACTGAGAAAAAAAATATTATTTGTGAACCATTAAAAAGGACCTGTTAGCCTAATCTAGAGTATCTAAATAGGCAATATACTGAATGCATGCTCCGTTGATCAAAACTGTTGTGGAACAACTTATCGAGCCACCATCTTAAACTACTATTTAAAGATCATTTCGCTTTCATCTACTGTTTCTGCTCTGCTGGAATCACTTGGACATGATAAGACAGCCAATTTGGATGTCAGCCTTGGCCTACACTAATCATGCTGTCCAGCAGATTATTCCTGCTTTATTTATTTATATTGGGCACGGTGCTTCTCTAGTTGGAGATAATTGTTTCATTTTGAATAGAACGTTTGGTAGGGTGGCCTCATTGTAAAGGTAACAGTGTTTATGTTGTTCGTGCCCATCTCATATAGAAAGACGGCAGAATTACCGTGGACAGGTAGTCCACAAGTACAGAGTTTATGGCAGAAAATGGATTAATGCTACATAATATCCTGCATACGTGCTGACGTTTTGTGCAATCCTTGACAATGTGGAACATCAGAGGTATATTTTTATAAATAGGGTATATAGTGAATAGATATTTAGCAAGGTACCACCCATGGCAGGTGTATGATTAAATGCATTAGCTCCTGGCCACGAGTATGAACTCGTGGCCATGAAGCGGAACTATATACGGCCTTATTTTTTTTGCTCAATCCAGTATCTAATTAAATGATGTCAAGGAGTAACAGATTGACATGTGACAATTTAAAAATACCAAACTGCACCACAGAGGTGAGGAAATAGAACTGTCTATGGCATTGCGGTATGCTTTTCACCCATTGATTATCCCCACTGTCATATGGAATACGTTGTAGTTGTCAGCAACGTTTGTTGGTGTTGAATAATAGTATGTTGTGTACTGTAGACATCTCATGAAACAGAATCTCAGCTCTCAATGCTGGATAATAGGTAGAAAACGTAAGATTTGACATACATAAGCAGTTTAAAAAATCAAATAAAAACATGGTCAAACAGCAAACTCAAACTATCCAATTGCACATAATGTGAAGTCCTAAAGTCACTTCAATGTTTCACATGGGTAGTCATGGGTTAAATGATCTTGCCAGATACAGTCAAATATAGTCTATCATGCTTTGCATTCACACAAAGTCTAGATACATCAAAATTTGCCAAAAAGAGTTTTGATGGTTTTCACAGTGGCAAAAAAATGATTCATAATTCATTCTGTATTTCTCCATTAAGTAGCACACTAGTGCACTACCTGGTTGGTTCACAAGAGGTCAGAGCTCCACTGCAAATACAGTTGCAACTGTTCTCATCGATGCAAGAAATGTATTGCGTGCAGCTCTCTGTCTATCCTAAAGGCCAATGCTTGAAAAAGTGTATATTGAAATAAGTTGGCATAAAAACGTCATTACAAATCCAATTAAGGATGTGAATAATCGAGATCAGCCATGTGACAATTCTGTATGTATAGTTTAAACATATATACACATAGATATATATTTTTAATTATGTTTAGTTGATATTCTATGCAGCATATTACTTTTGCAATTGTGCTAGTGTATGGTAAATAGCAATCTTGAGGTGAGAGAAGAAAGCAGAGTTTGTGGAAGAACAAATGAAAGAGAAATGCGGCTTCCAAACTTGTGTCATGGTACTGTAACTACTTTATAGAGAGTCAGGGTTTCGAATCCATCAGGAGTCAATGTATCACACAAAACAACATTATTCCACACCTAATTTACTGGGAAACATTTAGTCTCCATTTGCTGTTGATAATAAATCTCATGGACTTGATCGGTCAACTCATTGACTCCTTCCACTCCTACGTCATTGACGACATTGAAATACAGAGGATTAAGAGGTAAATCAACACACACACAAGCTCTGTGAGGGCAGGTACATCAACTGATACCTACACTCTGTGGACTCTCTGATGCCTGCACACAAGGGCATCTCTTAAGCCTTGTTGTAATTGCAGCTCAATACTCTTTGTAGCACTGGTTGATAGGAGCACTCTGAGTACAGCCTATCTCCATGGTGAACCATACGGGTCGTTACCAACTAGACCATGGAAGGTCACCTCTCTGTATAATAACATTGGTTAATCGAGGACCAACCCTTGTGTCTAATGCTATATGTATGTGATGCGTTGTTGCTCACGCTGTATCTGACTGCACAATAGTTTAAGATGTCGAAAAACACACACCAACAGTACGTTTCTGAGTAAGTTTCTACAAATCTCGGATCATGTGTCCATTGTCTTTCATCTTTCCCCATAGTTATTCTCCGTACGGGATCATTTCTATCCAGATAGACAATGTATCTGATCATGTGTCCATTGTCTTTCCTCTTTCCACATAATTGTCATCTGTAATGCAACCTTTAGATCCAAATAGACAAAGATAATGCTAATATGTTAGAAATGAATGTCCCCTGACTAGATCTGCCTTACTTGCCCTTCACTACAAATACTCTCCGTTTCCATTTTGGTCAGAAAGTAGATCTCTAACTTTCAGCAAATGACACGGAACAAGAGGAGGCGAGACTGCCGAGCAGACAGACGAGCGTTCCACTCTCGAGCTCTTAACAAGCATAGTAATACATCAGTCAAAAGCAATAATTTTACAATTAATGAAATTCCAATTTGCCTTCAGTGCATTTCACATTGACATTTTCCACAAGGCAACAGTGCTTTGATAAAGTTTTTAAAATGCAAAAAAAAACGCATCTAAGAGGCTAAAGACCAGCCCGGGTGTCAACGTGCCTGCCAGAGGACTATGGTACTTAATTTTTATCGCCGTGTGCCCGGGGCAATGGAAGCCTGAATGTTAACATTGGCTTCATTTTCATTATCACCATATGATTATGGATTTTTACTGCATTTAGCTGATAATACAACTAGGAGCTCACCTTAAAAGAAGTTGCTGGGAGGTTTCATTTCTGCCCAAATGAAATTTTCATTTGACAAACAAGTATAATTAGGCTGCACTTCTTGTTCAGTGTCAGTCTGTTTTCTGATTGAACTTAGACCAATTTGCTGCCACTAAATGAGTTTGAATAATTTCCATTCGGAATGTCTCGAGGACATTAGCTTTGGGAGAGCTAAGTGGCAGCATGCTTTTTGAAGTTGCTGATTATTTGATGCCATCCCCTCTCTACCTATATGCGTTTCCCAGCTTACTTCAAAGTTAACAAGTTAAAAAAAATATATTTAAAAAATGACATACCTTGGAGTACAATGGGAACTTAAAAGTGTTTTGGCCAGGTCTGGGAGACAAATAGAAAATGACTTTAATATGTGTGTAATACACTTCGTTGGCTTCCAAGCTCTTTCCTTTTTCACTTTCTTTCTTTCATGCAACCAGTTTGATTGTATTGAATGAGTGGATTTGTTTCTGTCGAAACTGTACTCCTAAAAACTATTAAAACAGTATCAGTTTCAATTAAGAAGTATTACCTGCTAATTACACATTAATTGTGAACCCGTGCACCACAAGAACTGACGCAAATTCTGAGTCTTTTACTGAGAAAGTAGCATTCGAAATGGATTAATAATTCAGCCATGCCATTCCCAAATCTGCCCCTGAACAAGGCAGTTAACCCACTGTTCCTAGGCCGTCATTGAAAATAAGAATTTGTTCTTAACTGACTACTTAAATTAAGGTTAAAAAAATAAAAAATAATGAAAAAAATAGAAAAAAACGGTAACACTTTTAATGGTAGGCTAGCCCTACTTCATGACCATACATACCACATTCATAAGCAGCAGTTCATAATTGTAGCAATTTGATAAGGTCCATTACTGTGATATAAACAATACATTAGCTGTTGACATAAGAATGATTCATTTCTTATGAATGGGTTATGTATGGATTATGAATGTGTTAGAAAGTCTTAATGTAGATACTCTCCATCATATTCAGTTATGCAGGGACACGTTTTTATCCCTTCTCTGCTTATTTCAAATCCCCTGTGTCTTACCTCTAAAACCTGTATAAAACCCTAAATACCCTGCTATGGCATTGTGCTCCTCCATCAGTTATCAGTGGCCATTCTGCCCTATTGACCTCATCTGTTATTGATCTATGGTCAACCATTTTCAAGAACACTTGTGATTCGCCTAGTGGTCAGAGAGTTGGGCCAGTAACCGAAAGGTTATTCGTGACCGTTGGACTCGTAACCTTTGTCAGCTCGTAAGATTGAATCCCCGAGCAGACAAGGTAACAATCTGTCATTCTGCCCCTGAGCAAGACAGTTAACCCACTGTTCCACGGGCATCGAAGACGTGGATGTTGATTAAGGCAGCCCCCCGCACCACTCTGATTCAGAGGGGTGGGGTTAAGTGCGGAAGACACATTTCAGTTGAAGGCATTCAGTTGTACAACTGACTAGGTATCCCCCTTTCCCTATTATCACATCCTTCTAGTTTAGACATCCATAATTAGCATCAGCTAATAGCCTTAGCCTCTCATCCCAAGAATAAGTTGTAGTTTTGCTGTAAGTGAATTAAAGCATTGTGGCATGCTTTTTGATGAGAGGGTTGAGACACATTATTGTGAAGTCACAAAACCAAGCCTTTCTTTAGAATACAGAATGTGAAGAATTGCATCACAGTATGTCTCCTCCGTTACCCATTGCTTCCCCTTTCATTTGGGGTCTGTTTGTTGTCAGTCTTGTAGGTAATCATTCAACAACACTCAACCTCTCACCCTCATATGGTGCTTATTTTAGTCTAATACTATAATGTAAATATATTAGAGAAGAAATAGTGTTGCAGATTACCTCCTATCAATGTGGCACTAAGCTCTTGGCTCAGCTCCACACGACGAGGAACTGTTGAAAAGCAGGTCACTGTGGACGAGAGAGAAAAGTGGGGTTATTTGTGTTTTTTTTCTCTAAACGGATTTGCTGTTGACCTCAAATGTGAGTTACAGCTATTTCAGTAAGAGTAATCCATTCATTCCCTCAGAATTTGAACACTAACGCAAGGGAAGTGAAAGAGGGGAACAGCGAGAGTGAACAGGGGAGAGGGAGAGAGTGAAAGAAGGGACCACAAAAACAGCAGCAGGGTGTGTGGGATGGATGAAAGGCACAGAGGATTTTTGACAATGTGATTACTAAGTAATGGGCTACTGAAACATACTGGTATTGTAGAGAAACGGTAATTAAATTAAGTAAATGTACTCAGAAAAGGTTGACCGGACCCTCTTTAAACAAAGAACTTACAAGGCTTAGAGTCTTCATCAGCACAACATAGATGCTTCACAGATCATTTATAAGCATACGGCATAAAGGGCACACAGATCTGATACGTCTCTAAATGTGTCAATACCTCTTTGTCCCGCTTTGTATGTCACAACATTTACTGAACTATGAATTATGTATAAACCATCTATATAGGCCTCATAAAGGGTTTATTGAGACTTAATTTTCACTTTTCATTAAATAACCATTTTAAACCCGATCATAATCCTCTACATTACTCTACATTACTCTATCAGTCCACTTTGGTAGGTATTTATGACTTTACACAAGTGGAACAAAGCTTGTTTTCCTGTCCCCAACCCAGGCAAACACTCCCCTATTGGTGCCATGACATGTGGAAGCAACATTAACCAACCCCCCCCAACACCCTGCTTGGTCTCTAATGCAAGCTCTCTGTAAACAGAAGGGCATTACTGAAATACTTCCTTATTGGGAGAGTTGGGCATAAAGACTTTTGGTTTACAAAGGTTTACATGTATTGAAGAAACCTAACTACAGTAGGCATGCCAGACACTAATAAAACCTGGTACTAAAACAGTTGTCTTCTGTTTAAAAGTCTCTTACTCAATATATAGATGAAGATACACTAAAGAGGGAATTGGTTTGTAATCTCTTCTTGGCTGGCTTTTGTCAACGTTTTCCAGGCGATGAGACACAAACGCCATGTAGCACATTTGAAGAAAATGAATAGCAATATTTCTAAATACTGTAGCCTACTTTTGTCATGGGCGCACTCAATAGTATCCTCGTGAAATATGCCTAGGGTACAAACGGGTAAGAAATAAACATCGATTGATTTCCAAAGTTGCCCTTTCTCTGTTCAATAAATGTAAACGCATGGAAGCAGTCAAAACCAATAGAGAATTTACAAACCCGTCGCTTTGTGCCGTGGACGTGGAGGCCATGAGGAAATGCTTTTCTTTTGAAAAGCAATAGAAGGACCTTATGGTGGGAAATGAACAGCTCATGGGGATGGATAATAAAAACAAACAACTCTACCCAACAGGACATTCGGTTAGGCTATAACAGCTCTGTTCGTCTGAGTTCAAAGCAGGAAACGTGGCAAAGTAATGTTCCAGACAGTGAAAAGTATATACACGAGGGCGTATCGCTGTATAGCCGAAAAAGAGGTCCATTGTTTATGATTTATGGAATATCTGAAATGAGAATGAACCAATAACATATCGCAATATTCAGTACAGTTCACATTCAGAAAATGTTTGAACTAATTAAAGCAAGTTAGATATGCTTGGTAGGCTCCCTTGGTAGGGATCTCAAAAGATCAAATATCTGCTAAACCACTCAACAAACAAAAGCTAAGTCATAAATCCAAAATCTGATTTGGGGTATCTACAGTCCACAGTGTATGCATCCCCATCCAAAACAGAGCTTTTTTGTGCTGGCAGCGACAACACTCTATGCGTCGCTCAACTTGCAATGGTTTCCAATGCTGTAAAAACGTTCAACCAACGTGGAATAGACGTTGAATTTTACGTCTGTGCCCAGTGGGTTACTCATCTGGTTGGCCTAGCAAGTGAATACTTGAAAGTGAGTACAAACAATGGGCTACATACGAAGCAATTCCACCATTAATCAAATCAAATTGTATTGGACACATACACATGGTTAGCAGATGTTAATGCGAGTGTAGTGAAATGCTTGTGCTTCTAGTTCCGACAGTGCAGTAATACCTAACAAGTAATCTAACAATTCCACAACAAATACCGAATACATACAAATCTAAGTAAAGGGATAGAATAAAGAGTACGTACATATAAATATAAGGATGAGCGATGATCGAGCGGAATAGGCAAGACGCAATAGATGGTATAGGATACAGTATATACACATGAGATGAGTAATGCAAGATATTTAAACATTATTAAAGTGGCATTATTAAAGTGGCCAATGATTTCAAGTCTGTATGTAGGCAGCAGCCTCTTTGTGTTAGTGATGGCTGTTTAACAGTCTAATGGCCTTCAGATAGAAACTGTTTTCCAGCTTTGATGCACCTGTACTGACCTCGCTTTCTAGATGGTAGTGGGGTAAACAGGCAGTGGCTCGGGTGGTTGTTGTCCTTGATGATCTTGTTGGCCTTCCTGTGACATTGGGTGCTGTAGGTGTCCTGTAGGGCAGGTAGTTTGCCCCTGGTGATGCGTTGTGCAGACCACACCACCCTCTGGAGAGTCTTGCGGTTGTGGGCAGTGCAGTTGCCGTACCAGGCAGTGATATAGCCCGAAAGGATGCTAAAAGTTGGTGAGAGTTTTAGGTGACAAGACACATTTCTTCAGCCTCCTGAGGTTAAAGAGGCGTTGTTGCACCTTCTTCCCAACACTGTCTGTGTGGGTGGAACATTTCAGCTTGTCTGTGATGTGTACTCTGAGGAACTTCAAACTTTCCACCTTCTCCACTGCTGTCCCGTCGATGTGGATAGATGTGGATAGATGTGGATAGATGTGGATAGGGGGGTGCTCCCTCTGCTGTTTCCTGAAGTCCACTATCATCTCCTTTGTTTTGTTGATGTTGAGTGAGAGGTTGTTTTCCTGACACAACACTCCGAGTGCCCTCATCTCTGCCCTGTAGGCTGTTTCATCGTTGTTGGTAATCAAGCCCACTACTGTTGTGTTGTCTGCAAACTTGATGATTGAGTTGGAGGCGTGCATGGCCACACAGTCATGGGTGAACAGGGAGTACAGGAGGGGGCTGAGCACACACCCTTTTGGGGCCCAAGTGTTGAGGATCAGCAAAGTGGAGATGTTGTGTCCTACCTTCACCAGCTGGGGGCGGCCCGTCAGGAAGTCCAGGACCCAATTGCACAGGGCGGGGTTGAGACCCAGGGCCTCAAGCTTAATGATGAGCTTGGAGGGTACTATGGTGTTGAATGCTGAGCTGAAATCGATGAACAGCATTCTTACATAGGTATTCCTCTTGTCCAGATGGGATAGGGCAGTGTGCAATGTGATGGCGATTTCATCGTCTGTGGACCTATTGGGGTGGTATGCAAAATGAAGTGGGTCTAGGGTGGCAGGTAAGGCAGAGGTGATATGATCCTAGTAAAATTAAATCAGCACTAAACAAACAAAATATCAACTAACTAACATTTTACTCTTTGAAATCCAGCAAAGGAGCATTAACTACAGAACAAAGGCCTGTAGTAATAACCACTTTTGTTGGTGAGGGACATGGGAATGAAGCTTTATGATGGTCATACCAGAAATAAAATATCTATAGGCCAACCAAGCACACTGAGCATACCAAACATTAGGAACACCTTCCTAATATTGAATTGCACCCCCCCTCCCCTTGATACAAACGGGAAACTGCTGTGCGTCAAAAAATTCAGCAGTGTTGCAGTTCTTGACACAAACCGGTGCGGCTGGCACCTACTACCATACTCCATTCAAAGGCACTTAAGTCTTTTGTCTTGCCCATTCACCCTCTGAACGGCACACATACACAATCCATGTCTCAATTTTCACAAGGCTTAAAAATCCTTCTTTAACCTGTTCCCTCCCCTTCATCTACTCTGATTAAAGTGGATTTAACAAGTGGCATCAATAAGGGATCATAGCTTTCATCTGGAAGCACCTGGTCAGTGTTCCTAATGTGTTGTACACTCAGTGTATATCTTGTTACCTATAGTACAACACATCCTTGCACCCGTGACCGTATATGCTAGTAAGTGATTGACAGGTGCCACATGCCAGGTACCTTGCTGCTTAGAGTGTTTGCTGATATCACTCTGAGCAACTGATCTGTGAAGGTACACACAAAAGCCCTCCTTCGGCAATGTACACAGAACACTTCTATTGGAGTACATAAAAACGTCTCCCTGCCACATTAAACAGCGTGGAGGGGGAGGAGTGGGGATGTGGGAGTGGGGGACGGGAGACTGGGGGACTCAAACAAATGCTGGAGAGTGGCAAGTTTGCATTGCCCATACCAACAAGCTCCTATCTCATTAACAAACCGCTGAAATAAAAGAGTGCTTTTTTGGCTCACAGCTATAAAAAAAAATTATCATAGTGATGATGTTCCTCGGCCGTCAACAGAGCTGCGATAACGTTGTTTGATGATGACTTTCCCATGAATGTTAAGCAGCCGCCACGGCGGAGGAAAGGAGCTTATCAGTGCCTAATGCCCATCTCTAATTCCTGCCCTTCTTGAACCAGCCATTTTCTAACAGCGTTAACTGTCAAATTTACATCCCGTCTTAATGCCACTAAAGAGTACGGGGGATGAAGAGTAAATGACAGCAGTGTAATGAGGAAGGCAAGGCATTCCTCTCCCTCTCTTCTTATTAAGGCAGGAGATTTTCACAATCTCTGTCTCCCTGTGCTATGACGGAGAGCTTACCTGAGCACTTTGCTACAGGTGAGAAAAATTAGCAGAGGGATCTTTTAAACAAAAAAAGGAAAAAGGAAAAATCCTTCAATGGATCACAAGCAACAACAACAACAAAAAAACACCTGAAAGTGTTCCCAACGACAAAACATTTGAAAACTATGATGCTACTTCTGAGGTTCTGTTTCCATTCAAAACGACAACAGTGGATCTAACAGCTACAATATGAATCCCCAGTAGAGAAATAATTCATATTTTTCCGAACAAAGGATGTCGCTAACAATGTCGTGGATCAATTGTGGATCTGTTGTTGATCACGAAAGACATATAGTACACGTGTAGCATTTGTTACACATACTAATTGTAATGGGGAAATGTAGGATCCCTAAACTCTGACCAAACGGGCCTTCTCTGAGTACAGAATGAATGGCTGCCTCTTGTGGGAGGACTTCAAATGAAAAAAATAGAACATTTGAATTTATAAATAGGAAATGCTCAGGGAAAGGCATTTGAGGATGCTACTATTATACCATACCATAGGGGTATTTCAGTAACAATTCAGTACCCCACTGGGCACAAACTGGTTGAATCCATTTCAAAATCATAAATAATGTCATGACATTGAATTAACGTGGAAACTGACTGGATTTGCAAAAGTCAACATGAAGTAACTTAAACCTAAATCCAATGACGTGGCTCAATTTCTTTTGTTGATTTCACATTGAATTAGTGTTAGTTGACAACTCAATCCAATGTAAATCAAAACTAAGCGTATAACTGAAATATTTTCCCAGTGGGACAATACTTTTGAACATCAATACACTTCAGCAGGTTTTGCCATTTCAAGATGGACAGACCTGAGTGACATTCTGGCTCCCAACCCCAGAAACTGTTTGTGATTTCCCAGTTTAAAACGAAGAGGACGCCTAGACTCAGAAGCATTATTGTCATAGCTGCTTTTTCCATCAGTAAGGCATTTGAATGACATGAACATTTCCACTGACCAAAATTAAAAAGATGATATCAGTCAGCTGAGCATTTTTTTTTATTTCCACTCTCTAAATTGACATTCCCTCCCACATTTTAGTCAATTAAAATGACTGTAGAGAGTAATTTTCAAACAGAATGTCATCTCAGACATTAAAATGAAATGAAAATGGATCAAGTTGTTGTACCAATACTTTCATTGGGAAAATAAATGAGGTTAAAATGAATAGGGTGAAGCCTTTGATGTACTATTTGGTGTAAACCGGGCAGGAGATATTTCATCATAACACTTATGCTATTTAGTAGAACATTGTAAATGTGTTTACACCCGTGCTTCTACACCTGCATTGCTTGCTGTTTGGGGTTTTAGGCTGGGTTTCTGTACAGCACTTTGAGATATCAGCTGATGTACGAAGGGCTATATAAATAAATTTGATTTGATTTGATTTGATTTACTAATAATTGCCTTGTTTCCAGTTATCTATTGCAGGAATATAATCTCAGTGCTGTGTGCTTTACACTGTGATTTGGTGACCTATGTATGAGAATCACTATCAAGACTGGTACCAACGTGTACTCTTTTCCCACTATGAATCCTAGCCAAGCTGTAAAAATCAGCCAGAATGGTAAGGTTCAACTTAATTGTGTGAAAACATTCCAGCCATACTAGACATGTTTTGTTTTGTTAGTATTACGACAAGGCCCAATTTGATTCTGGATATATTTCTGAAACACTTTCCGAACAACAAACCAACTCTTTCTACACTGGTATGCCTTTATGAAGTCTTATAGTGACTTGTTGCACATACTGTATAATCAAATCAAATCAAATGTATTTATATAGCCCTTCGTACATCAGCTGATATCTCAAAGTGCTGTACAGAAACCCAGCCTAAAACCCCAAACAAGCAAGCAATGCAGGTGTAGAAGCACGGTGGCTAGGAAAAACTCCCTAGGAAGGCCAAAACCTAGGACGAAACCTAAAGAGGAACTAGGCTATGAGGGGTGGCCAGTCCTCTTCTGGCTGTGCCGGGTGGAGATTATAACAGAACATGGCCAAGATGTTCAAATGTTCATAAATGACCAGCATGGTCAAATAATAATAATCACAGTAGTTGTCGAGGGTGCAGCAAGTCAGCACCTCAGGAGTAAATGTCAGTTGGCTTTTCATAGCCGATCATTAAGAGTATCTCTACCACTCCTGCTGTCTCTAGAGAGTTGAACACAGCAGGTCTGGGACAGGGAGCACGTCCGGTGGACAGGTCAGGATGCCATAGCCACATGCAGAACAGTTGAAACTGGAGCAGCAGCACGGCCAGGTTGACTGGGGACAGCAAGGAGTCATCATGCCAGGTAGTCCTGAGGCATGGTCCTAGTGCTGAGGTCCTCCGAGAGAAAGAGAGAATTAGAGAGAGCATACTTAAATTCACACAGGACACCGGATAAGACAGGAGAAATACTCCAGATATAACAAACTGACCCTAGCCTCCCAACACGTAAACTACTGCAGCATAAATACTGGAGGCTGAGACAGGAGGGGTCAGGAGACACTGTAATCCACTTTTGAAAGCAGTATTTTCCCCTGTCAGAAGTTATACAGAAAAAATAAATGACAAACATAACCATTTCTGACGATTGGTACACAATGATCCACTCCATGTGATGTGGACCAGTGACACAGTTCGATGCTAACCATTTGGTGCTAATGAGTAATAGCTTAATTGTTGGCAGTATATTTAAGTTTGACCAAACAATAGAGAGGGATACCTCTGTCATGGAGAAAAAAAGATTGTGGATAATATTTTCTGCTCACTAATTATATGATTTCTAATTTATTACAATTATTTCATCATTTAGCCTTCACCGGGAGTGTGCCGGCCTCTCTGAGAAGCAAGGCTCCACTTAGTGCTCCTCTCATGCAAATGAGGCACGTTGAAAGTTTCCCCAATGCCTGTCATGTAATTTAAGATGGCATTTAAGCTTCTTACCCCAGATGCTATCGCGTAAATGAATTCATCAGGTAATATTTCCCATTATTCAAAGGCATTATTTTCTGTCAGGCAAGGCAATGGAATGATTACAAGGGCATGAACACAAATTAGCAGCAAAACACAACATTCGCACTGCTGTAAATGATACATTAAGCAACTGGAAATTAATGAATAGGACTGTTTTATGCATTAACACATCAGAGAGTATAGGAGACCAGATGCTTTGTTCATATTGCATTTATCCACCATGTGAGATGAGTTCTCCTCCCTTTCGTTCTTACACTTCCAGACTCAATCAATGAGGGCCATTATAAATCTTCATTTTCACATAAGGAATTTGAAAAAATGTATATATGTAAGAAAGGTTGTACTTCCTATCTCTGCTGCTATAATCACCATGTAAGTGAACCTAGGAATATGTTGTCCATTTCATCAGAGGGGACTCACTCCGGTAGGGCAGACAGCTGATGATTGAATCTCAGCCCATCTTATAGCATGTAAAGATTTCAAACTGAGCTTAATTTTATGCTGATCTGGCTGCCTCCAGTGAAACTATCCAAAAGGGCTATAATGACTTGGGGAAAAAATGAGACAACAGATAAATGGTGAAATAAAGTTGAAGGGCCCCCCTTACAGTACCTCAGAGGATAAATATTTCAATTTAAATGTATAATTTTATCAGGGTATGATATACTGCTCCAGCTGTGCAGCTCAGCGATTAAAACTAATTAAAGATTAAATGTGTTGAACTTTCAGCAAATCGACAAACATGTGTTTTACTGTACGTGGCTTGCATTTTCAAGCAAACTGGGGGTGGTGGGGGATATATCCTCATCCCCAGGCCATTGCGCACTACGCATATAAGCCTGGGATATCAACCACTCAAAGTTGGCCTTAGTGGGAGTGACCACAGAATTGTATGGGAGGAACATACTGAGTAAAGTATTCGTCATAATTCAATTTTAGCGAATCACACTACTGTGAGGCGTGGCTCTGTGCGTGGCTCTGCTATCATATGAGGGAAGTTTAGGGGGAAGGTGTTGTGGGAGATGATTGGTTGGAAGATTAAGCCAATTCTATTGGCCCTCTGTATAGGCTAACGATGGCCAAGTTAGACTCGTTGGTCCACTAGACTCTTCGCTCATTTGGGCTGATGTGTCTGGGAACAGGATTACGGGGATGTAATCCAATGGCGTTTTTGTTTTGCCATGGTTTAACCTTCAAATCAAGTCAAATCTGTGTCACATGCGCCGAATACAACTGGTGTAGACTTTACTGTGAAATGCTTGCTTACGAGCCCTTCCCAAAGACACAGAGTTTAAAAATAATTCTAAAATAGTAACACAAGAGGAATAAAATAAAATACACAAGAATGGAGCTACATACAGGGAATACCAGTACCTAACCTTAACCTTAAAACCTAACCCTAACCATTCCCTAGCATGCCTAAACTTAACCTTACCCCTAACCAGTTGCTAGCATGCATGTCTAACCTATCACATTTTCCTGTAATAAGTATAGCTACTGTAGTTGATAAATAAAGATACTGCATAAACATCACTGTGCCTAGTTTAGTTCGAATTCCAGCCTTTGCTTAATAGACTTAGTATCATGATCTGCTAAAAGATTGCGTTTCAATCCTGTGTAATTTACACTGAATTTAGTCGCAGCAGGTAATATTTCTGTGACAAAACATTCACAACATTGTTGTTAAATAATGATGCCATGTAACTTTCCTTCAAATGCATGCAATGTCTAAACGAGCTTATATGTTTTTGGTCAGAAAGGCTGTCAATTGGAGACCAAAAATCCTAGGCCTATCTTTACTTACGATTTCTTTAAAAATATATATTTCTTGCTTCCTGCAGAATTGATAGCAGCTTTCCTGTGTGTTGAGGAGAGCCCTGTATCTGCAGTTGGCCGTTGAGATTTGCCTGTGGGCATTATGGATTTGACACTAGAGTGCTGATGAATCTCATCTGTTTAATGTGTTTATGCTGGCTAAGCCCTCAAAGCTTATTGCTGTTCAGTGGAGTGCTGCAAAGTTACCTCATCTCCCCCTAGCCCTCTCTCACTCCTCTCCCTCTCTTGGCAAGCCAAGTTCCTTGCTTAAACAGACATTCAATGCAACCTGTGAAGAGAAAAAACACAGATGAATTGGTTAAGTCTCGATGACTGTTGTGCATCACAGAATAAACTTTGACTGACAGACATACTGATGGATGGACAGACAGATGGGACACAGACAGATAGATATTGCTATTTTTTTTCATCAATGTCTCTCCCATCTACATCATCCCTTTTTACTAACTTTTCACAGTAAGTGCTTCATTCTTATCGCCATTGCTACCCTCATCTCCCTCACACGCATACCAATAGCACTGCCTATAGCAGCTAAGACCCGGTATTAATTAAAATGTCATGCCTCCAAATCAATATTGTAAAACAGTTCAGACACGACTCAACATAGCTGCTGTGATAAGTGCTTTTGGGTGACAGGTGAGTTGAAAGAAGGAAGTATAGGAGAATGGCATGATGGAATTATCCAGAGAACATGTAACAAGAAAATGTGTGACCCCTTATGTGTTACTTTATCTCTCACAATTGCAAATTATTCACACTGCCATGTACTCTGCTAAACTGACATCCATAAATCAGCAGAAACAGGCCAGGGAGCTAGGTGCAAGAAACGTCTAGCTTCACTTATTTAACTGCTGTCTGTGTGTAACATTGACTAGACACTCATTTGGAAAGGTGGCTGACGGAGCGGAATAGATCAGAGTCCTTATTAAAATAGGATTTACCCATTTGTGTTTATATATTTATTCATGTTGTCAGTGTGAAGGCCATGCGATTTCTACAGTAGTAAGCAATCTTTATTTTACTAGGTAAGTCAGTTTAAGAACAAATCCTTATTTGCAATGACAGCCTACCAGTGAACAGTGGGTTAACTGCCTTGTTCAGGGGCAGAATGACAGATTCTTACTTTGTCAGCTCTGGGATTCGATCCAGCAACCTTTCTGTTACTGGCCCAAAGGTCTAACCACAAGGCTACCTGCCACATCTACTCCTGGGTTCATAACATTAGATATATTGAACTCTAAACCAGGGATGGGCAACTTTGATGGGGCTTGGGACCACAAAAAATCTGCAGTGGCTCGCGGGTCTGCGTACCTACATCCATACCCACACATACAGTCAACTGATTTGTATAATCAGCAGAGAGAACAATTTAAGTTTTAAAGTTAATTTCCTGCAATTCTAAACACTTTGCCACAGGGCAGAGAGAAAATTGTGTATTTTAAAAAACATTTCATGAAATTCTACTCATTTTACGATGGTGCAAAAATAATTATTTTGGCGTTAAATGGCTAATTTCCTGCAATTATATATATTTTTCTATGCAGTGGAGAGAAATATTAGCAGTTTTAAAGCTAATTTCTTGAAACTACATTTTTGATATGACTTCTGCCATCTTAATATGATCTGAAGGAGACAAACAAAATCAATAGGGGCCCCCTGGAGGTCAGGGCCCCTGGGCACATGCCATGTGTGCCTGGTCAGTATTCAGGCATGATTTACTACTGTCATACCCTGATCTGCTTCACCTGTCTTTGTGCTTGTCTCCAACCCCCTCAAGGTGTCGCCCATCTTCCTCATTATCCCCCGTGTATTTATACCTGTGTTCTCTGTTTGTCTGTTGCCAGTTTGTTTTGTTTCTTCAAGCTTACCAGCATTTTTTCCGGTGCTCTTTTCTGTCTCTAGTTCCTGTTTTCTAGCTTTCCCAGTTTTTGACAATTCTGCATGCCCTGAACCTGAGCCCGCTTGTAGTTTTGTACCTTGTCAAACAACCATGGATTACTGACCTCTACCTGCCCTGACCCTGAGCCTGCAGTTCTGTACCTTTCAAACTCTGCTCTGGACTACTGACCTCTGCCTGCCCTTGACCTGTCATTTGCCTCCCCCCCGGTTTTTCTAATAAATGTTTACTTCGAAACTGTCTGCATCTGGGTCTTCTCCTGAGGCTTGACAGTACAAACTGGCCATGACGGCCCCAGCAGACTCTGACCAGCTCCGCAACACTGTCTCCTCCCGAGGAGGCACCATTGGAAGTCACGAGGAATTGCTTCGTGGTCTTATGGAAGGGTTCCAGACCTCGACTGAATACCATGACCGCTCATTGAACACTTTACTGGAGCAATTCCACGGGTTGTCTGCCATGTTTACCTCCCCCGTAATGCGTCGCTGGAGAGTCAGGAACCTGTCGGGCGTTTCTCACACAGTGTTCTCTCATCATCGAGCTGCAGCCCTCATCCTTCCCCTCGAACCGCTAGAAGGTAGTGTCCCTCATCATGCTGATGTCCGTGAGGGCCCTCGCCTGGGCTACAACAGTCGGCTGTATGCTTCAGTCTGGAAGAGTTTGTGCGGAGGTGAAGAAGGCTTTTGATTCTCCATTGTTCGGGAGAGTGGCTGTCCGGAAGTTACTATAGCTTCGGCAAGACTCCGGCAGTGTGGCAGACAATGCAGTGGATTTCCGCACGTTTGCAGCTGAGAATGCCTGGAACCCGAAATCACAATCGGAGGAGGTTATAGACGAACTAGCAGCCCGGGAAATACCGACGGATCTCAACTCGTTCATTGCCTTGACCATCTGAATCAATGGGCGGCTACGGGAACGCAGGAAGGAGAGGGGGTCCTATTCCACTCACCCGACCAAGGATTCCACCTTGCCTCCGTGGCATCCCGGAAGTCCCCGATGTCTCTGTTCCCCCAAGAGTCTCAGAAGTCTGCCGAATCACCTCTTCCTCACCCGATGCAACTAGGCAGAGCTAGGCTGTCCCCAGCCGAGCGTCTACACCGGCTTCACATGAAGAGTTGCCTGTATTGCGGGACTACTGGTAATTTTGTGTCCTCCTATCAAATGTTATTGGTCACATACACATGGTTAGAAGATGTTATTGTGAGTGTAGCGAAATGCTTGTGTCCACTAAAATACCACGCTCACCAGTAGGGGCGAGTACTCTCCAACTTTTCTTCTCCCATTACTCACACCCCTGTTCCATGCCATCCTGCGGTGGGGGAACCAGTCGAAATCTTTCCAGGTACTTATCGACTCTGGGGCAGATGAGAGTTTTATGGAGGCTACCCTGGTGTCTGAGCTGGGCATCCCCACTCAGCCCCTCTCCATTCCCATGGACGTTAGAGTGCTGAATGGGCACTCTATAGGCTGGGTTACCCACAATACCACTCTGATCAACCTACGAGTCTCATGGAACCACAGCGAGGTTATCCAATTGATGCTAATTAAGTCTCCTCAGGTTCCAGTGGTATTGGGAATCTCTTGGCTCTCACCTTTCGAGTGTTCAGTGTATTTATACCTGTGTTCTGTCTGTTGTCAGTTGTTTTTTTCCGTCAAGCCTACAAGCATTTTTTCCCCCGTGCTCCTGTCTGTCTCTATTTCCTGTTTTTTGACCATTCTGCTTGCCCTGACCCTGAGCCTACTTGTAGGATGTATTTAGGAACTACAACTAACGTTAGAGTCCAGAGTATTTCCTGGCCAGGTCAAGCTGCTAGGGAAATCTCCTGTCCCTCGTAACGATAGATAAAAAGAAAACGATTGTTTTCTATTAAGGATTTTTCTGTATTTGAATTGAGTACCTTGTCACACCACCCTGGATTATTGACCTCTGCCTGCCCTGACCCTGAGCCTGCCTGCCGTTCTGTACCTTTCGGACTCTGCTGTGGGCTACTGAACTCTGCCTGCTTTTGACCTGTCGTTTGCCTGCCTCCCTGTTTTTCTAATAAACTTTTGTTACTTCGAAACTGTCTGCATCTGGGTCTTCTCCTGAGCCTTGACAACTACAAGTTTAGATGGCTGGCTAACTCATTTACCAATCCGGCTGCCTAATTTACCAATAGTTGTTAGCTGACATGGCTAATTGACTGTCAGTGACTGACATAAGAGAAACACTGCTGATGCACAACCAATTTTTCGAAATTTCCCCTTGTGTATTCTACATTTCAACAGTTGTTGAAGTTGAGAGTTAATGAATTCGACTAGATTCCATTTTTTTTAAACTAAATTAAAAGTATATTTTTTGGGGTCGGGGGCCCTGTTTTTGGAATGTATGTATGTATGTATAGCGATTCTATATGTAATGCGATTCAATACTGTGATTTTATTGCGATTCGATGTTCCAAACATATTGCTCACCATACAGTGAATTGCGAAAGTATTCACCACCCTTGGCATGTTACCTATTTTGTTGCCTTACAACCTGGAATTAATTGGGAGGGGGGGAGTTGTATCATTTCATTTACACAACATGCCTACCACTTTGAAGATGCTAAATATTTTTTTATTGTCAAACAAGTAATAAGACAAAAAAAACTCTAAACTTGAGCTTTCATAACTATCCCCCCCCCTCCCCCAAAAGTCAATACTTTGTAGAGCCACCTTTCGCAGCAATTACAAATGCAAGTCTCTTGGGGTATGTCTCTATAAGCTTGGCACATCTAGCCACTGGGATTTTTTTATCATGACACTAGGTGAGACCCAAATGCAGACACAGGAGGCAGGCGGTTGGAGTTTAAAGATGTTTAATAAATCCAAAGGGAACAGGCAAGAGAATTGCCTGTCCACGACCAAAGGTCATCACCAGATCAGAGTCCAGGAGGTACAGAGTGGCAGGCGGGCTTGAGGTCAGGGCAGGCAGAATGGACAGGCAGGTGGGTAATGAGTCCAGAACAGGCAAGGGTCAAAACCGGGAGGACTAGAAAAAAGGAGAGAAGGCAAAGCAGGAAAACGGGAAAAACGCTGGTAGGCTTGGACATACTAGACGAACTGGCAGAGAGAGACAGGAAACACATGGATAAATAAACAGGGGAAAACAAACAACACCTGGAGGTGGTGGAGACAATAACGAGGACAGGTGAAACAGATCAGCGTGTGATATTTTTGACCATTCTTCAAGGCAAAACTGCTCCATCTCCTTCAAGTTGGATGGGTTTTGCTGTGGTACAGCAATCTTTAAGTTATACCACAGATTCTCAATTGGATTGGCATCTAGACTTTGACTAGGCCATTCCAAGACATTTAAATGTTTCCCCTTAAACCACTCATGTTGTTTTAGCAGTATTCTTCGGATCAATTTGAGTCTCATCTGACCAGAGTACCTTCTTCCATATGTTTGGGAGTCTCCCACATGCCTTTTTGGCAAACACCAAACGTGTTTGCTTACTCCTTCAGGGTTATCTTTGGTCTCTTTGTTGTCTTTAATGCCCTCCTTGCCTGGTCTGTGAGTTGGTGGGCGGCCTTCTCTTGGCAGGTTTGTTGTGGTGCCATATTCTTTCCATTTTTTAATAATTGATTTAAAATGGTGCTCCATGGGATGTTCAAAGTTTCTGGTATTCTTTTTTAAAACCTAACCCTGATCTGTACTTCTCTATAACTTTGTCCCTGGACTGTTTGTAGAGCTCCTTGGTCTTCATGGGCCACTTGCTTGGTGGTGTCCCTTGCTTAGTGGTGTTGCAGACTCTTGGGCCTTTCAGAACAAGTAAACAGATCATGCGACTCTTAAATTGCACACAGGTGGACTTTAACGAAATATGTGACTTCTGAAGGTAATTGGTTGCACCAGATCTTATTTAGGGGCTTCATAGCAAAGGGGGTGAATACAACAACCACCCGAGCCACTGCCTGTTCACCCCGCTATCATCCAGAAGGCGAGGTCAGTACAGGTGCATCAAAGCTGGGACCGAGAGACTGAAAAACAGCTTCTATCTCAAGGCCATCAGACTGTTAAACAGCCACCACTAACATTGAGTGGCTGCTGCCAACACACTGACTCAACTCCAGCCACTTTAATAATGGGAATTGATGGGAAATGATGTAAAATATATCACTAGCCACTTTAAACAATGCTACCTAATATAATGTTTACATACCCTACATTATTCATCTCATATGTATATGTATATACTGTACACTATATCATCTACTGCATCTTTATGTAATAGATGTATCACTAGCCACTTTAACTATGCCACTTTGTTTACATACTCATCTCATATGTATACACTGCACTCAATACCATCTACTGTATCTTCCCTATGCCGCTCTGTACCACCACTCATTCATATATCTTTATGTACATATTCTTTATCCCCTTACACTTGTGTCTATAAGGTAGTAGTTTTGGAATTGTTAGCTAGATTACTCGTTGGTTATTACTGCATTGTCGGAACTAGAAGCACAAGCATTTCGCTACACTCGCATTAACATCTGCTAACCATGTGTATGTGACAAATAAAATTTGCTTTGATTTGATTGATACATATGCACGCACCACTTTTCTGTTTTTTTTGTTTGTTTTTTTGAATTTTTTCATTTCACTTCACCAATTTGGACTTTTTGTGTATGTCCATTACATGAAATCCAAATAAAAATCTATTTAAATTACAGGTTGTAATGCAACAAAATAGGAAAAATACCAAGGGGGATGAATCATTTTGCAAGACACTGACTATGTCAGCTGTAGAGGGACACGAGAAAGCCATGATGTCTAAACACGTTTCCATGTGAGTAAAGTCATACGGTTTAAAAAACTCACGACAGCTATGATGGAAACAGGAAGTTTCAATACAATTTTATAAATGTCAGATCATTTGTTTGTTCTACATGGTGAGATCTTTTTGTGTAGGTAAAGTTCATTTATGCAAGAAATGTCGGTTGAGTCACGTGATGATATGGTGTGTGGTCCTCCCACTACGACTGCATGGGAAACCATGCAGTTTATTAAGCTACAGCTGAAATAAGATATGATGAACTTCACAGGGTGGTGAAAGTGCACAGTGATCTTGATTCTCCTTTCAAATAATTAATGAGGGTCTTATTCTGGTGACGATGATTGATGCTTGACTGCTTTGACAAAAATGCTTTGACAAAAATATTCTCGCTCTAATAATCTCATGTAGACTAGCCTAACCACACAGCCTACCTGCAATGTATCTGTGAGTTGTAGGCCAGAGTGCACGTGCCAAGACCAGAGTACATTTACTATTTACAGTGCCTTTGGAAAGTATTCAGACCCCTTCCCTTTTTCCATATTTTGTTACGTTACAGCCTCTTTCTAAAATATATATTCTGCAATCTACACCCAATACTCCATAATGATGTAACGAAAACAGGTTTAGACATTTGTATTTATTTATCAAAATTTAAAAAAAAACAGAAATACCTTATTTATATAAGTATTCAGACCCTTTGCTTTGAGACTCGAAATTGAGCTCAGGTGCATCCTTTTTCCATTGATCATCCTTGAGATGTTTTGGAAAGTCACACAACTGTCTCTGAAAAAAGGTCCCACAGTTGACAGCGCATGTCAGAGCAAATACCAAGCCATAAGGTCAAAGGAATTACCCATAGAGCTCCGAGACAGGATTGTGTCGAGGCACAGATATGGGGAAGGGTAACAAAACATTTCCACAGGTTTGAAGTTCAACAAGAACACAGTGGCCTCCATCATTCTTAAATGTAAGAAGTTTAGAACCACCAAGACCCTTCCTAGAGCTGGCCACCCGGCCAACCTGAGCAATCGGGGGAGACGGGCCTTGGTCAGGGAGGTGACCAAGAACCCAATGGTCACTGTGACAGAGCTCCAGAGCGAACATTCCAGAAGGACAACCATCTCTGCAGCACTCCACCAATCAGGCCTTTATGGTAGAGTGGCCAGACAGAAGCCACTCCTCAGTAAAAAGCACATGACAGCCCGCTTGGAGTTTGCCAAAAAACACAAAGACTATCAGACCATGAGAAACAAGATTCTCTGGTCTGATGAAACCAAGATTGAAGTCTTTGGCCTGAATGCCATGCGTCACATCTGGAGGAAATCTGGCAAAAGCATGGTGGTGGCAGCATCATGCTGTGGGGATGTTTTCAGCGGCAGGGACTGGGAGACTAGTCAGGATCGAGGAAAAGATGAACGGAGCAAAGTACAGAGAGATCCTTGATGAACATTTGCTCCTGAGTGCTCAGGACTTCCGACTGGGGTGAAGGTTCACCTTCCAACAGGACAACGACCCTAAGCACAGAGCCAAGACAATGCAGGAGTGGCTTTGGGACAAGTCTCTTAATGTCCTTGAGTGGCCCAGCCAGAGCCCGGACTTGATCCCGATCAAACATTTCTGGAGAGACCTGAAAATAGCTGGGCTGCAATGCTCCCCATCCAACCTGACAGAGCTTGAGAGGATCTGCAGAGAAGAATTGGAGAAACTCCCCCAAAAATACAGGTGTGCCAAGCTTGTAGCATCATACCCAAGAAGACTCAAGTTTGTAGTCGCTGCCAAAGGTGCTTCAAAAAAGTAAAGGGTCTGAATAATTATGTAAATGTGATATTTATTTTTTTAAATTATAAATGAGCAAAAAAAAAAGTTTTTTGCTTTGTCATTATGGGGTATTGTGTGTAAATATAAGGGGAAAAATTATCAATTTTAGACTAAGGTTGTATCGTAACAAAATGTGGAAAAGGTCAAGGGGTCTGAATACTTTCCCAAAGGCACTGTAACTACATTCTTTTGACAGGTGTCGCTTATTTTCCCCAGTGTATTCTGTCTCTCTGTGCAAGTTCGTCTTGTATGTTAGCCAAGTGAACCAGCGTGTTTTTCCCGCACACCTTTTGCTATTCTTTTTTTGATAGTCCTCTCGGTTTTGACCCCTGCCTGACTCTGGACTACTTTCCCGCCTGCCTGATCATCCTGCCTGCACTGACCTTGATTCTGCCTGCCCTCTGGTACCTTTTGGACTCTGAAATGGTTTTAACCCTTTTGCCTGTCCGCGACCATTCTATTGCCTTACCCTATTGGATTAATAAATATTGTAAGACTCCAACCATCTGCCTCCTGTGTCTGCATCTGGGTCTCGTCTTGTGTCATGATAAATATAGTTTATATTTGCAGATTCTTCAAAGTAGCCACCCTTTGTCTTGATGACAGCTTTGCACACTCTTGGCATTCTCTCACCCAGCTTCACCTGGAATGCTTTTCCAACAGTCTTGAAGGAGTTCCCACATATTCTGAGCACTTGTAGGCTGCTTTTCCTTCACTCTGCGGTCCGACTCATCTCAAACCATCTCAATTTGGTTGAGGTCGGGGGACTGTGGAGGCCAGGTCATCTGATGCAGCACTCCATCACTATAATTATTGGTAAAATAGACCTTACACAACCTAGAGGTGTGTTGGGTCATTGTCCTGTTGAAAAACAAATAATAATCCCACTAAGCCCAAACCAGATGGGATGGTGTGTTGCTGCAGAATGCTGCGGTAGCCATGCTGGTTAAGTGTTCCTTGAATCCTAAATAAATCACAGACAGTGTCACCAGCAAAGCACCCCCACACCATAACACCACCTCCTTTACGGTGGGAAATGCACATGCAGAGATCATCGGTTCACACACACCACTTCTCACAAAGACACGGCAGTTGGAAACAAACATCTTCAATTTGGACTAAAGACCAAAGGACAAATTTCCACAGGTCTAATGTCCATTGCTCGTGTTTCTTGGCCCAAGTAAGATTCTTCTTATTGGTGTCCTTTAGTAGTGGTTTGTTTGCAGGAATTCAACCATGAAGGCCTGATTCTCCTCTGAACAGTTGGTGTTGAAATGTTTCTGTTACTTGAACTCTGTGAAGCATTTATCTGGGCTCTAGGTCTTCCTTTCCTGTGGCAGTCTTCATGAGAGCCAGTTTCATCATAGCTCTTTATGGTTTTTGCGACTGCACTTGAAGAAACAAAAGTTGTTGAAATGTTCTGTATTGACTGACCTTCATGTCTTAAAGTAATGATGGACTACTGTTTCTCTTTGCTTATTTGAGCTGTTCTTGCCATAATATGGACTTTGTCTTTTACCAGAATAGGGCTATTTTCTGTATACCCCTCCTACCTTGTCACAACACAACTGATTGGCTCAAACACATTAAGAAGGAAAGAAATTCCACAAATTTGAAGAAGGCACACCTGTTAATTGAAATGCATTCCAGGTTACTACCACATGAAGCTGGTTGAGAGAATTCCAAGAGTGTGCAACGCTGTCATCAAGGAGGCTTCTCAATGGAAGCTTCTCTAATGTCAAACATGTAAAGTGTGGTGTACCAAAGGGCAGCTCCCTGCTCTCTACTCTTCCATTTTTTTTACCAATGACCTGCCACTGGCATTAAACAAAGCATGTATGTCCATGTATGCTGACGATTCAATCATATATGCATCAGCAACCACAGCTAATGAAGTCACTGAAACCCTTAAAGAGTTGCGGTCTGTTTTGGAATGAGCGGCCAGTAATAAACCGGTCTTGAACATTCCTTAAGTTCTAGACCTCAGCTGAATCTGGTAATGAATGGTGTGGCTGTTGAACAAGTTTAGGAGACTAAATTACTTGGCGTTAATTTAGATTGTAAACTGTCATGGTCAAAACATAGAAATTCAATGGTTGTAAAGATGGTGAGAGGTCTGGCCGTAATAAAGAGATGCTCTGTTTTTTGGACACCACACTCCAAAAAGCAAGTTCTGCAGACTATAGTTTTGTTTAATCTTGATTATTGTCCAGTCGTGTGCTCTAGTGCTGCAAGGAAAGACCTAGTTAAGCTGCAGCTGTCCCAGAACAGAGTGGCACGTTTTGCTCTTAATTGGAATCAGAGGGCTGATATAAATGCTATGCATGCCAGTCTCTCTTAGCTAAGAGTTGAGGAGAGACTGACTGCATCACTTCTTCTTTTTATAAGAAACATTAATGTGTTGAAAATCCCAAATGGTTTGCATAGTCAACTGACACACAGCTCTGACACACACACTTATCCCACCAGACATGCCACCAGGGGTCTTTTCACAGTCCCCAAATCCAGAACAAATTCAAGAAAGTGTACAGTAGAGACCTAATTGCATGGAACTTTCTTCCATCTCATATTGCTCAAATAAACAGCAAACCTGGTTTTAATAAACAGATAAACCAACACCTCGTGGCACAACGCCTCTCCCCTATTTGACCTAGATAGTTTGTGTATATGCATTCATATGGAGGCTACGTGTGCCTTTAAAAAAATGTATCTAGTTCTGTCTTTGAGCTGTTCTTATCTATTGATGTTCTGTATTATGTCATTCTGTATTATGTTTTGTGTGGACCCCAGGAAGAGTAGCTGCTGCTTTTGCAACATCTAATGGGGATCCTAATAAAATACCAAAAGGCAAAAGGTGGCTTTTTGAAGAATCTCACATATAAACTATATTTTGATTTGTTTAACACTTTTTCGGTTACTACATGTGTTATTTCATAGTTTTGATGACTTCACTATTACTCTACAATGTAGAAAATAGTAAAAATAAAGAAAAACCCTTGAATGAGTAGGTGTTCTTAAACTTTTGACCGGTAGTGTATATATTTGCAAACAAATGTATGGGGGATTGGAAGTGATGCAGACAATTACATTGATGGAAGCTACAATCTATCTGCAATATTAAAGCTGATCTACCCCCTAAATTTAGAAAATGTTGTTTCTGACATTTTCGGACTACTAAACAATCATTGATTTAGAACCATGGAGAGTTACCGCAAGTCGCAAACAAAACAGTACTATAACTGTGAGGTAAGTTTCAAACAAGCCTTTCCATTGCTCCCAGGGAATGTCAGGATCGCCTGGGTGAAGCAGAAATGAGTCTGGAGGAGGCAGAGAGTTGTGGGAATGACAGGTGGATGAAGAATGATACTTAGTTTTCTAGAAACGGCTCGGATTTATTAGCCACAACTCGAAGATCCTCACATTCGTGAACTAGCATAACAACAGCTGTTTAGCCAAGGTACAGTGGCTCCAGTAGAACATCTACGGTGAGTCAAAAGGAACACAACAATAACTCCCAGGGGCTACATAACAATGTTATATTCAATGGTTGCCTCAAGTTTGCATGTGGTGGCCTTATCGGTATGTGCTTTTAGCCAACTTGTTCAACTATATCATTGTCGATGATAGTCAGAGGACTTTGCTACTGCACATACAGATCTGAGACCAGACTACAGCAACAGAGAACCAACACAACGATATTTTCCGAGGATGACGTTAGATTGCACTCACTTTTCATCAACAGACTCTCGAAAACCATGAGCAATTTACGTGTTAATATATTTTAACAATGCCATGTGTGAAACCCATTAAGATGAATTAAAACTTTGTGAAATTTGACTTTACTCATAAAAACACTATTGTTCAAAAGCTATGCGTGGGATATGGATAAAATGTGACAAATTCCGTCAGAGTAAATATGGTTTAATAAATGAATTAGCTTCATAAATAATGTCTGTAATGACATTTTAGGGGACAATAAGCCTGAGCGTTGTCAGGAAATAGTTGATGTATGAGTTTCATGCCTCAGCGGTTCCTCAAAATGAATAGGCTTGGGAAGATAGCTGGGGCCAGCAACCAGCCTATTTCCTAGAATTATCTACTTGTTGTCAATTTGCACAGTGGAATTACACATGCAAATTGAACTGCCTGCACAAACACCACTTGGAGATGATAAAAACAAATTAACAAAGGCTATAGAAGGAAGATTTATTTCACTGGCTAACCCAGGTCAAGCAATACATGTATTTGATGATTGTGTGTACCCAATTTTGGTGTAATTATATCAGCAAATTATTCTTTGTAATCTTATAATTTTCCCACAACCTTCTCCTTACACACAAAATTAGCTTCCTCCGTATCCTTGCAGAAAACAATTATTCTTAATACCCTGTCGGATAACACTGCATAATCAGATTTGCGCCTCATATTTTTCAGTTTTAGATACAACGTTCAAAGTGGCTGACTGCTATGTGTGGAAGGTCAAAGGTTAGGTGATAAAGTATAACTGACTGGCTAACGGCACACACACGGATCCATATAGGGTAAGTCAGAATATGAAAATATATATAGTCGCCTCTTAACATCATCCCTCATCTTTGGCAGGAAATGATGAATCCCTGGACCTCCACGTTTGCTATTAGATATCTCATTTACTTTGTACACACAGTGCTAATCTGCACTAATGAATTCTGCCACCCCAAGCCAGATCGAGATTACTTAAAATTATTACCACTTCCACAGATATGCCTTTCCTCATTTGAGGCTCAATTTGGTGAGCTCGCAAAAACAGTCTGTCACACTAAGATACTAATAATTAGGGGTTTAAGATGATTAGTTTATCTCTCTGCACTTACAGTACTGCTGCCTCTTATCCACCATGGCCAAAACTTAATAAGAGACTCCAAGTTTAAAACAGCCAACTCCAAATTACCAAGAAATTATGGAAATAATGAGCTGGAGTACATGCCAAGGAGAGAGAGAGACAGCTCAGAGAGACAATAATTCAACTGTGAAATAGAACACAAAGTCTGGTAATCAATACAAAATAATTCAAGCTTCTACTGCCACCATGTTATTAAATAATATTTACCCTGACTTTGTGGTTCCTCGTTTACCTTCAGAGTTCACCCTGCTTTTTTCCATTGCATTGTCACATAAGTAATTCAATGGGTAATAATTCTGAGTGAGTGATAGCAGCTAATGGTAGCATATTTAAGGGGATAACATAGAGATTTCACATTTTCAGAATGACATTTTAATATACTAGGATAGCATAAGCCCTATCACCCTGGTTTATTTTGCATATTACATTTCTATTTAAAGTGGAGTAGAGAATATTTCCCACAAAGGGCGCAGGGAGGTCAAGGAGATTACTGAATCATTCACCTTTGTTTTGATTGAGGGTCACCTTTAAGGAAGATCTGGGTCATTAGTTGTGACTTTCACCCTGTCATGCATATTTGGACATCTGTAAACAATAATGTAAAGCTGTCTAGCAATCAATATAGTCCAGAGAGAATATGCACACATTTATTGTTGTCAGCCACATCCTTCCATACAATTGAAACAAACATCGTAGGCAACATTTTTCATATAGACATAATTCATGTAGATTATTGGTTTGGCAATCACTTGCAACTAAAAAAGACTGATGTGATTTACTGAATTAGCAATTTAAGGGTAGATGTTCCTTTGCCAATGCCAAGGGCTATACAAGATTTGCATGCTAATCATTCTAATGATAATGCAATGCCTTCAGCTGTTTGAATAAATTGTGAACCATTGGTCACAAAATAGAATACTTATCTTCCTGAGAACATGGCATAAATAACAGATTTACTTGCCAGTTGTCACAAACCACTTATCTACGATTACTAACACTGTATAACTTCCTTGGCGATACTGTTGGCTGAATCTAAATTATTTTTACTTGAATTTCTAGATCGGGAAAGCCAAATAGTTATTACCCTTATTGGCAAACCAGTGAGTGTAGCTTATGCTTTTGTTAAACAGTCAAAAATCGGAATAGAGTAAACCTAGTGTCTTAAACATAGTGTAGGCTGCTGCAACTCGCTGTTGGCTGGGCTCCCCGCTTGTGCCATCAAACCCCTGCAACTTATCCAGAACGCTGCAGCCCACCTGTGTTCAACCTTCCCAAGTTCTCCCACGTCACCTTGCTCTTCCGCACACTCCACTGGCTTCCAGTCGAAGCTCGCATCCACTACGAGTCCATGGTACTTGTCTACGGAGCAGCAAGAGGAACTATCCCTCCCTAGTTTCAGGCTATGGTCAAACCCTACGCTCCAACCCGAGCACTCCTTTCCGCCACCTCTGGTCTCTCAGCCCAGTCGAAGCTCTTCTCTGTCCTGGCACCCCAATGGTGGAACCAGCTTCCCCCTAAATCTAGGACAGCAGAGTCCCTGCCCATCTTCAGAAAACATCTGAAACCCTGACTCTTCACCCTATCATCTGAACCCTCCCCCCAATAAATAAATAAATAAATGAGGACTTTTGTGAACTAACCCTCGCACTTTCCTATTTTACACCTTACTAGCTCTGACTTTGCTGACAGATACTTTATTGAGGAAAATGTACTTACTATGACTGTGATATGTGGTTGTCCCACCTTGCTATCTTAATTTGAATCCACTAACTGTAAGTCACTTTGGATATGAGTGTCTGCTAAACTACTTTAAAAAAATGTTATGTACTGACCTTTTGAAAAACACAATAGCAGCAAATGTATTTTAAAATCATGGAATACCAACACATTTATGGTGGTTGTCGTCTTTTAAAACTAATCATGGAATACCAACACATTTATGGTGGTTATCTCCCTATAATTGTGTTAATTCTGAGAGGGACAATCGTTCAACATCTCAGCAATAATCTGAGTTGCGCAGCGCGACTGTAGTAAAGACGACCTGAAACGCAACCATCGGCTTTAGTGCAGCGATAGAACAGTTTTCATTGGTAGAGACTATATTGTTTTTCCCAATCGGAGTAGTTGTTTTGCAAGAGTCACAATGTCCACCAGGAAGTGAAAATGTTTACAACGCTTCAAGTAGTTTTCGATGCATTTTTAAAATATCAGTTTGACTAACACGTTTTATAAACCGAGTTGCTGTTGATTTGCCATTCTCAAGATGTATAGCGGACTTTTACCGAAAGGTCTGAGCGATGCAGAAATGAGTTCAGATGATGAGGACGACCAAGGACAAAGTGTAGTTGCAAATCAAGAAAAAACGTTAGCCTCAAACAAATGTCGTGCAGTTGGACTTTCGCGTGGTCTTAAGAAAAACGTTGGGACACTTGTAGACACAAGTTCTTCCCATATACAGCCCGTCGTAGAACATGACAAGTCGTTGGAATGCTTACCCGGGATTTCCGAGGAGAAGTGGCAAGTATGTCACACATGTTATGCTTCCTAGTCAGGTGTTGCATATCAAGCTAACGTTAGCTAGCTAGCGATGTTGCCTATATACTCTATAGCATCCCCTAATACTTTTGGATAGGCAGTCTATAAATGATGAAACCTGCATGGAAAACAATAACGTGTTATAACAAAATGGCTGCATTGCTTGGCTATACCACTTATTCCCGTTTCCCAGGATCAGCGCCACTTTCAAAAAGCAAGTCCAATGTGGATAAGCTACTCATCTTTGTAAAGCTACATTGTATGTTTTTCTACCATATACACATTACACACAATTCATGCTGAAAGGGTTAGGGTAAATGCTTTTGTTGCATACATTGTTGTTGCTTAAATGAATGGTTACACTTCATGTTCTTTTAGAGATTTAAAGAGCTACAGAAGAAAAAAGATGAGATTAAGAAGATGAAGCTCCCCAAAAAAAGACAGCGGGGAAAACGACGACATAAGAAAGGTCAATTGCACTTCTTTTTAACCACTGAAAAGATAGCGATCTTTGCCCTGGTCAGATGTAACCGACTTGACCTATCCCAGGAATAATGGAAATGGGAAAAGAAGAGGGTTTATCCTGTGTCCAAATTCTAAGTGTCACATGACCCTAACGTTAGTGTTTTTGTTAAAGTGCTGTGTTCCTTTGTCCTTGTTAAATAAAAAAATTGTATTATAATTGAGTTAGTCTTTTGTCTATAAAAGCTGAACTGGAATGGATCTGAGTGGAACATAATTAAATAATATACAATTCCATTGAAAGTTACTGAAATAAATAGTCAGCCAGTCTACCTCTTTTCACTGTTTTGGATATGATCACAGTGTATGTTAATATTTCTGAGGTCATGAGTTATGACACAATACTACAGACTGTAAAATTGGGTGATTTTGGAGTTTACAAGATTAATTTCTTTGTGTTTCATGTCACTAAACAGATGATGAATCAGGGACTAAGAACATGGAATCAAACAATGAAAGGTAATGTAGACCTAAATGTATCACACAATCTGTTCAAACATAGTTCTATACAGTATTCCACTAACTACTAAAGAGTCTTCAAAGGCTTTGTACCGATTTTCCACCATTCTCCCAAAAGTGCGCATTAGAGCTTGCACACTTTCTTGCACGGAAACTCCCTCCAGCCAATGCTTAGGCTACACCAATCCTATGCTTTAAATCCATGACAGGGAGTGTCCAAGTGCACACTTATGGAAAAGGGTGGAGAATCGGGACATAGCCTTGTTATTGGTGTAGGCCTAACTGAAAGCCTATTCTACCCGGGCATTCCAAAAATTTGATTGGTACTTAGCACCCATTTATAGCCTTAACATATGCTGTAGTCTTGTTCTGAACCGATAATAAACATGAACACTCTTTCTTCTTCGCCAGAGAGCCTCAAGCTGAGCATGACAAGCATTGGGATGGGCTGACGCAGTACTTTGGCATCAATGATAGATTTCAACCCCCTGCCTGTTACAAGCCTGCTCCCAAGGTAAAAATAAAGTCTGCCTGTGTCTAATGCCATCAAGTTATGGCAAAAGCATTGAACATGTTCTGTCTTTCCATATCCATGCGTGTGTAACTTCTTATTGTTTTATTAAATATGACAGGTGGCTTAAGAGGTTTCTAGACTCAAACCTGACATTGTGTAAAATATACAAGATTGTGTTACGTTTTAATGATGAGATTACCTTAATCTTGACATTGGGATGATTCTTCATTCCACTTTTCTTTGGTTGAGATTAAAGTAAGATGTAGATTTGCTCTAGAGAGAAGTGTCTGTACTGAATGTCTATACAGATACCTGACAGCTCCTGCTCACAGTGTTACTGTATGTGGAAAGCTCAGAGTGCACTCAGTACATGCACAATAACATAGGCTACTCAACGTGTGAGAGGCTAATTGTCAGACCCATGGATCTAGCCTACATGGATATGACTCTAGTCTACATAGCATTAGCCTACATTTTGATGAAAAGGTGTATAGAAAATGGCATCACAGACACTTGCTTGCTTTTGTTTTAGTGTCTCTCAGCCTTGTGTCTTTGTGAAGGAAAGTGCATGTGAATAGCTGTTTGTGTGTGTCCTAATAATAACCCTAATAAGAAACTCTTGGACAAATGAGTTAATTTCTTACTTATTTAGAAATACATCTGTGTACTTGATAAATCTGGTGTGATAGAACAAGAAAGAGACGTACATATTTTGATATGTAAATTGTCGTGCAAGCAAAATAATATATATATATATATACACTGCTCAAAAAAATAAAGGGAACACTAAAATAACACCCTAGATCTGAATGAATGAAATATTCTTATTAAATACTTTTTTCTTTACATAGTTGAATGTGCTGACAACAAAATCACACAAAAATGATCAATGGAAATCAAATTTATCAACCCATGGAGGTCTGGATTTGGAGTCACACTCAAAATGAAAGTGGAAAACCACACTACAGGCTGATCCAACTTTGATGTAATGTCCTTAAAACAAGTCAAAATGAGGCTCAGTAGTGTGTGTGTGTGGCCTTCACGTGCCTGTATGACCTCCCTACAACGCCTGGACATGCTCCTGATGAGGTGGCGGATGGTCTCCTGAGGGATCCCCTCCCAGACCTGGACTAAAGCATCCGCCAACTCCTGGACAGTCTGTGGTGCAACGTGGCATTGGTGGATGGAGCGAGACATGAAGTCCCAGATGTGCTCAATTGGATTCAGGTCTGGGGAACGGGTGGGCCAGTCCATAGCATCAATGCCTTCCTCTTGCAGGAACTGCTGACACACTCCAGCCACATGAGGTCTAGCATTGTCTTGCATTAGGAGGAACCCAGGGCCAACCGCACCAGCATATGGTTTCACAAGGGGTCTGAGGATCTCATCTCGGTACCTAATGGCAATCAGGCTACCTCTGGCGAGCACATGGAGGGCTGTGCGGCCCCCACACATGAAGGGCTGTGCGGCCCCCACACCATGACTGGCCCACCGCCAAACCAGTCATGCTGGAGGATGTTGCAGGCAGCAGAACGTTCTCCACGGCGTCTCCAGACTGTCACGTCTGTCACGTGCTCAGTGTGAACCTGCTTTCATCTGTGAAGAGCACAGGGCGTCAGTGGCGAATTTGCCAATCTTGGTGTTCTCTGGCAAATGCCAAACGTCCTGCACGGTGTTGGGCTGTAGTAAGCACAACCCCCACCTGTGGACGTCGGGCCCTCATAACACCCTCATGGAGTCTGTTTCTGACCGTTTGATCAGACATATGCACATTTGTGGCCTGCTGGAGGTCATTTTGCAGGGCTCTGGCAGTGCTCCTCCTGCTCCTCCTTGCACAAAGGCAGAGGTAGCGGTCCTGCTGCTGGGTTGTTGCCCTCCTACGGCCTCCTCCACGTCTCCTGATGTACTGGCCTGTCTCCTGGTAGCGCCTCCATGCTCTGGACACTACGCTTACAGACACAGCAAACCTTCTTGCCACAGCTCGCATTGATGTGCCATCCTGGATGAGCTGCACTACCTGAGCCACTTGTGTGGGTTGTAGACTCCGTCTCATGCTACCACTAGAGTGAAAGGACCGCCAGCATTCAAAAGTGACCAAAACATCAGCCAGGAAGCATAGGAACTGAGAAGTGGTCTGCGGTTATCACCTGCAGAACCACTCCTTTATTGGGGGTGTCTTGCTAATTGCCTATAATTTCCACCTGTTGTCTATTCCATTTGCACAACAGCATGTGAAATTTATTGTCAATCAGTGTTGCTTCCTAAGTGGACAGTTTGATTTCACAGAAGTGTGATTGACTTGGAGTTACATTGTGTTGTTTAAGTGTTTCCTTTATTTTTTTGAGCAGTGTATAATAGTGTATACTTTGCCCTAATTCAATTGGAAGTTCTCGTAATGCTTATTTGGAGTGTTATTTAAATTTTGTTTATCTGAAAGAACCATCAAATGTAGTTTTTGCTCTGTTTTTGCAGCAAAAACGGTTTACTTTGAATGGATATGATATATTTAACAAGAAGCTCAATTAAAGGCCTTGCTCCTCCATTTTCAAACATTCTCATTAGTGATCAATGTCATTTACATATTGACATTACATAAAAAAATGTTAGGCCTAAGTCAATTACACGCTAGACATTTAGAATCTATTTGGGTCTTTCTATAAACTACGGTACCAGTGAGAATTTCCTGCGGTGGACAACTTGTTACAGCTGTTAGGAAGTCAGTGATAATAATCTGCAAAACAATTTCATGTGATTACATTAAGATATAGGGGGAACATAGCCATGTTCAATCAAATTCATGCTGGTTTGACCAATCGGAATCTATGCTTCAGGACTGTTTTGATCACGCGGACTGGGAAATGTTCCGGGTTGCATCTGAATAGTGTCAACACAATGACTCTGTGACTTGGTTCATCAGTAAGTCCATAGAGGATGTTCTTCCTACTGTGATGATTAAAACTAATCCAACCAACGTAAGGCAATCAGAGGCAAAACGACAGTACAGGGACCAAAGTGGAGTCGCAATTCAACGGCTCAGACACAAGACGCTTGTGGCAGAGACTCCAGACAATCATGGATTATAAAGGGAAAGCGAGGCCTACCGAGAGGCGCAGTGGTCTAAGGCACTGCATCACAGTGCTAGCTGTGCCACTAGAGATCCTGGTTCAAGTCCAGGCTCTGTCGCAGAAGACCCATGGGACTGCGCACAATTGGCCCAGCGTCGTCCGGGTTAGGGGAGGGTTTGGCTGGCAAGGATTTACTTGTCCCATCGCGCACTAGCACTCCTGTGGTAGGCCCGGGTGCAGTGCATGCTGACACGGTCGCCAGGTGTATAGTGTTTCCTCCTGACACATTGGTGCAGCTGGCTTCTGGATTAAGCAGGCATTGTGTCAAGAAGCAGTGCGGATTGGCTGGGTTGTGTTTTGGAGGACGCATGACTCTCGACCTTCGCCTCTCCCGAGTCCGTACGGGAGTTGCAGTGATGGGACAAGACTAACTACCAATTGGATACCACGAAAAAGGGGTCAAAAATAAATAAATAAAGGGAAAACCAGCCATGTCGCGGACACCAATGCTCACTCCTGGTCAAGCTAAACATCTACTTTGCCCGCTTCGAGGAAAACAACACTTTAGCCGCTGACGTGTGCCCCCGTCGCTCACGAGGACTGTGTGCTCCCGATCTCCGTGACCGACGTGAGTAAGACATTCAAGCATCTTAACCTTTGCAAGGCTGCCGATCCAAACGGTATCCCAAGCCGCATCCTCTGACGTGTGCAGACCACCTGGCTGTAGTGTTTACGGACATATTCAATGTCTCCCTATGCCAGTCTGTTGTTCCCCACTTGCTTCAATATGCCCACCATTGTTCCTGTACCCAAGAAAGTGAAAGTAACTTATCTTAATGAGCAGTGTCCCGTATAAGGACCATATCACCTTACCCGACACCCTAGACTCAGTACAATTTGCATACTGCCCCAACAGATCCACGGATGACGCAATCACCATTACACTGCACACTTCTCAATTCAATCAACATTACAGTGCATAGTTCCCTATCCCACCTGGACAAGAGGAATACCTCAGCGTTCAACACCATGCCCTCCAAGCTCATCACTAAGCACAGGGCCCTGGGTCTGAGCCCCTCCCTGTGCAACTGGGTCCTTGACTTCCTGATGGGCTGACCCCAGGTGGTAAGGGTAGGCAACAACACCTCTGCCACGCTTATCCTCATCACGGGGGCCCCACAGTGGTGCGTGATCAGCTCCCTCCTGTACTCCCTGTTCACCCATGACTGCGCGGCTATGCACGTCTCCAACTCAATCATCAACTTTTCTGATGACACAACAGTGGTAGGCCTGATTACCAACAACGGTGAGACAGCCTACAGGGAGGAGGTGAGAGCCCTGGTGGAGTGGTGCCAGAATAACAACCTCTGCCTCGGAGGAGGTGAGAGCCCTGGTGGAGTGGTGCCAGAATAACAACCTCTGCCTCAACATTATCAAGACAAAGGAGATGATTGTGGACTACAGGAAAAGCAGGACCGAGCACTCCCCCATTCTCATCGACGGGGCTGTGGTGGAGCAGGTTGAGAGCTTCAAGTTCCTTGGTGTCCACATCACCAATAAACTAGAATGGTCCAAACACACCAAGACCGTCGTGAAGAGGGCACGACAAAGCCTATTCCCCCTCAGGAAACTAAAAAGATTTGGCATGGGCCCTCAGATCCTCAAAAGGTTCTACAGCTGCAACATCGGGAGCACCCTGATTGGTTGCATCACTGCCTGGTACGGAAACGGCTCGGCACTACAGAGAGTAGTACGTATGGCCCAGTACCCCACTGGGGCTAAGCTGGCTGCCATCAAGAACCTCTACACCAGGTGGTGTCAGAGGAAGGTCCTAAAAAATTGTCAAAGATCCCAGCCACCCCAGTCATAGACTGTTCTCTCTACTACCGCATGGCAAGCGATACCGGAACACCAAGTTTAGCACCAAAAGGCTTCTTTAACAGCTTCTAACCCCAAGCCATAAGATTCCTGAACAGGTAATCAAATGGCTACCCGGACTATCTGCATTGTGTCCCACCACACGCCAACCCCTCTTTTACGCTACTGTTACTTTCTGTTTATCATATATGCATAGTCACTTTAACTATACATTCATGTACATACTACCTCAACTGGGCCGACCAACCAGTGCTCCCGCACATTGGCTACCCGGACTATCTGCATTGTGTCCCACCACATGCCAACCCCTCTTTTACGCTACTGTTACTTTCTGTTTATCATATATGCATAGTCACTTTAACCATACCTACATGTACATACTACCTCAATTAGCCCGACTAACCAGTGCCTGTATATAGCCTCGCTACTGTATATAGCCTCGCTACTGTTATTTCTCACTGTCTTTTTACTGTTGTTTTTATTTCTTTACTTATCTATTGTTCACCTAATACCTATTTTTTACATAAAAATTCCACTGTTGGTTAGGGCCTGTAAGTAAGCATTTCACTGTACTTGTTGTATTCGGCACACACGACAAATAAACTTTGATTTGATTGTGTTTGTGTGGGAGTGTCAATATAGTGTGAGTGTGTATATGGTTGGTTTATATAGTCTAGTGTTATTTTATTAGGATCCCCATTAGTTGTTGCAAAAGCAGCAGCTACTCTTCCTCAGGTCCACACAAAACATGAAACGTTACATAATACAGGACATTAATAGACAAGGACAGAACTACGTCATATTTAAAAATAAAAAGGCACATGTAGCCTACATATCAGTACATACAAACAAACTGTCTAGGTCAAATAGTGAGTTTGTGTAGGGTCAGTGCAGATAGTCAATTAATAGTACCTGAACTATTTAGCAGTCTGGCTTTTTAGCAGTCTTATGGCTTGTGGGTAGAAGCTGTCCCTGGGCCTGTTGGGTCGAGAGCCGATGCTCCGGTACTGTTTACTGGACTGTAAAAGAGTGAATGGTCTATGGCTTGGGTTGCTGGAGTGTCTGACACCGCCTCATATAGAGGTCCGGGTGGATGGGAGCTCGGCCCCAGTGATGTACTGGGCTGTCTGCACCACCCTCCGTAGCACTTTGTGGTCAAGGGCGATATATTTTCCATACCAAGTGGTGATGTAGCCAGTCAAGATGTTCTCAATGGTGCAACTGTATAACCTTTTGAGGATACGAGAGCCCATGCCAAATCTTTTCAGTCTCTTTACGACCCTCTGTGTGGGTGTATGTGGACGCCAAGGAATTGAAGCTCTCGACCCGCATCACAACAGCCCCGTCGATCTGGATGGGGTCGTGCTCTCCCCTCTTTCCTCCTATAGTCCACAATCAGCTCCTTGGTCTTACTGACGTTGATGCAGAGGTTGTTGTCCTGTCGCCACACTACTAAGACCAACTCCCTCAGGCCTACCGCCGTCGTGTCGTCAGCAGACTTGATGGTGGTGTTGGAGTCGTGGGTGAACTGGTAGTACAGGAGGGGACTAAGCACACACCCCTGAGGGTCCCCCATGTTGAGGGTCAGCGTGGCGGAGATGTTGTTGCATACCCTCACCACCTGGGGCCGGCCTGTAAGAACGTCCAGGATCCAGTTGCAGATGGAGGGGTTCAGTCCCAGGGTCCCGAGCTTGGAGGGGACTATGGTGTTGGTCGCTGAACAGTAGTCTGAACAGTATTCTCAGTTATTTCCCCTCTTGTCCAGGTGGGAGAGGGTTGTGTGAAGTGCAATTAGATTGCGTCATCTGTGGATCTGTTCGGGCAGAATGCGAATTGGAGTGGGTTTAGGGGGTCTTGAACGGGGGTATTGGTATAAGCACTTCATAATTACAGATGTGAGTGCCACAGGGAGATAGCCATTTAGGCAGGTTACCTTGGAGCTCTTGGGAAGAGGGACAATGGTGGTCAGCTTGAAACATGTTGGGATTACAGAGTGGGACAAGGATAGATTGAAAATATCTGTGGAGACATTTGCCAGCTGGTCTGCGCATGCTTTGAGAACGTGCCAGCAGCCTTGTGATTTGTTAACCTGTTTAAATGTTTTGCTCACATCGGCCACGGAGCGCTAGATCACACAGTCATCCTTAACAACAGGGGCTTTTACGCAAGTCACAGTGTTAAATTCTTAGAATCGAGCATAAGGCATTTAGCTCGTTTGGTAGTTCTGCATCGCAGGGCAACTCATGGCTGGGTTTCCCATTGTAATGCGTTATTGTCTGCAAGCCCTGCCACATACAGTGGGGCAAAAAAGTATTTAGTCAGCCACCAATTGTGCAAGTTCTCCCACTTAAAAAGATGAGAGGCCTGTAATTTTCATCATAGGTACACTTCAACTATGACAGACAAAATGAGAGAAAAAAAATCATCCAGAAAATCACATTGTAGGATTTTTTAAATGAATTTATTTGCAAATTATGGTGGAAAGTAAGTATTTGGTCACCTACATACAAGCAGGATTTCTGGCTCTCACAGACCTGTAACTTCTTCTTTAAGAGGCTCCTCTGTCCTCCACTCGTTACCTGTATTAATGGCACCTGTTTGAACTTGTTATCAGTATAAAAGACACCTGTCCACAACCTCAAACAGTCACACTCCAAACTCCACTATGGCCAAGACCAAAGAGCTGTCAAAGGACACCAGAATCAAAATTGTAGACCTGCACCAGGCTGGGAAGACTGAATCTGCAATAGGTAAGCAGCTTGGTTTGAAGAAATCAACTGTGGGAGGAATTATTAGGAAATGGAAGACATACAAGACCACTGATAATCTCCCTCGATTTGGGGCTCCACGCAAGATCTCACCCCGTGGGGTCAAAATGATCACAAGAATGGTGAGCAAAAATCCCAGAACCACACGGGGGGACCTAGTGAATGACCTGCAGAGAGCTGGGACCAAAGTAACAAAGCCTACCACCAGTAACACATTACGCTGCCAGGGACTCAAATCCTGCAGTGCCAGACGTGTCCCCCTGCTTAAGCCAGTACATGTCCAGGCCTGTCTGAAGTTTGCTAGAGAGCATTTGGATGACCCAGAAGATGATTGGGAGAATGTCATATGGTCAGTTGAAACCAAAATATAACTTTTTGGTAAAAACTCAACTCGTCGTGTTTGGAGGACAAAGAATGCTGAGTTGCATCCAAAGAACACCATACCTACTGTGAAGCATGGGGGCTGAAACATCATGCTTTGGGGCTGTTTTTCTGCAAAGGGACCAGGACAACTGATCCGTGTAAAGGAAAGAATGAATGGGGCCATGTATCGTGAGATTTTGAGTGAAAACCTCCTTCCATCAGCAAGGGCATTGAAGATGAAACGTGGCTGGGTCTTTCAGCATGACATTGATCCCAAACACACCGCCCAGGCAACGAAGGAGTGGCTTCGTAAGAAGCATTTCAAGGTCCTGGAGTGGCCTAGCCAGTCTCCAGATCTCAACCCCATAGAAAATCTTTGGAGGGAGTTGAAAGTCCGTGTTGCCCAGCAACAGCCCCAAAACATCACTGCTCTAGAGGTGATCTGCATGGAGGAATGGGCCAAAATACCAGCAACAGTGTGCGAAAACCTCGTGAAGACTTACAGAAAACGTTTGACCTCTGTCATTGCCAACAAAGGGTATATAACAAAGTATTGAGATAAGCTTTTATTATTGACCAAATACTTATTTTCCACCATAATTTGCAAATAAACACATTAGGATTTTTAATGGATTTTTCTGGATTTTTCCCCCCCTCATTTTGTCTGTCATAGTTGCAGTGTACCTATGATGAAAATTACAGGCCTCATCTTTTTACGTGGGAGAACTTGCACAATTGGTGGCTGACTAAATACTTTTTTGCCCCACTGTACGTCGAGCGTCGGAACTGATGTAATAGGATATTGTCCTTTCGCATGTTTAATGTCTCGTCGGAGGTTGTATTGGGCTTTCTTGTATGTGTCCATGTCCCGTTCCTTGTAAGCCGTTTGTTCTTTAGTCCAGCGCGGATATTGCCTGTAATCCATGGTTTTTGGTTTAGGTACGTTCTTGTAGTCACTGTGGGGACGACATCGTCTATTTTTATTTTACCTTAACTAGGCAAGTCAGTTAAGAACAAATTCTTACTTTCAATGACGGCCTAGGAACAGTGGGTTAACTGCCTGTTCAGAGGCAGAACGACAGATTTGTACCTTGTCAGCTCGGGTGTTTGAACTAGCTACCTTCCGGTTACTAGTTCAACGCTCTAACCACTAGGGTACCCTGCCGCCCCATGCACTTATTATGGTGTTGAATGCTGAGCTATAGTCGATGAACAGCATTCTTACATAGGTATACCTCTTTTCCAGATGGGATAGGGCAGTGCGATGGCAATATGCATCTTGACATTAGAATGAGGTAACACATTACTTGACATTCAAACGTGTTTTTTCCCTTCCAGAAGTTTCCTTCCATTTGTTGTTGTTGTAATACATTCTTTACAGCCATGTTTTTTCCATCACATTTTAAATAACTTGTAGACTCCAACACCATCATTAAGTTTGCTGGCGACACAACAGTGGTCTGCCTGATCACCGACAATGATGAGACGGCCTATAGGGAGGAGGTCAGAGAACTGGCAGTATGGTGCCAGGACAACAACCTCTCCATCAATGTGAGCAAGACAAAGGAGCTGATCGTGGACTACAGGAAAAGGCGGGCCGAACAGGTCCCCATTAACACCGACGGGGTTGTAGTGGAGCGGGTAGAGAGTTTCAAGTTCCTTGGTGTCCACATCACCAACGAACTATCATGGTCCAAACGTACCAAGACAGTCGTGAAAAGGGCACAACAAAACCTTTTCCCGCTCAGGAGATTTGGCATGGGTCCCCAGATCCTCAAAGGGTTCTACAGCTGCACCATCGAGAGCATCCTGACCGGTTGCATCACCGCCTGGTATGGCAACTGCTCCTCATCTGACTGTAAGGCGCTAAAGAGGGTAGTGTGAACGGCCCAGTGCATCACTGGGGCATAGCTTTCTGCCATCCAGGACCTATATAATAGGCAGTGTCAGAGGAAAGCCCATAAAATTGTCAGAGACTCCAGTCACCCAAGTCATAGACTGTTTTCTCTGCTGCCGCACGGCAAGCGGTACCAGAGCACCAAGTCTAGGACCAACAGGCTCCTCAACAGCTTCTACCCCTTAGTCATAAGACAGCTGAACAATTAATTAAATTGCTACCAGACAATTTACATTGACCCCCCCTTCCTTTTGTACACGGCTGCTACTCGCTGTTTATTATCTATGCATAGTCACTTCACCCCACCTACATGTACAAATTACCTCACCTAACCTGTACCCACGCACACTGGCTCGGTACCGGTGCCCCCTGTATATAACCTCATTATTGTTATTCTTATTGTGTTACTTTTTTATTATTACTTTTTATTTTAGTCTACTTCGTAAATATTTTCTTAACTCTCCTTGAACTGCATTGTTGGTTAAGGGCTTGTAAGTAAACATTTCACGGTAAAGTCTACACTTGTTGTATTCGGCGCATGTGACAAATAAAGTTTGATTTGATTGGGCTAGTTGCATGTCTGACATCAACGTGTGCGCAATTACAATGGTCATTTAAGATGGTAAATTTCAGACAGTTTCATATAACATGGACTACTTGTCAACAGTGTGTTTATGGTATAATGGAATGTTTTGCCTTGTGTGCTAGGTTTTGTGGGTTTTGACACTGTCATAACCAGCCATAAATCCAGCCATATTTTTCACAACCGGTCTAAATATGTGTCATGACAGTGTTATGACCATGTTATGTCAGGTGTTTTGACGTATTATGACATGGTTTTGACCGTGTCATAACGTGTCATGGCGCTGGGTGTCAAGTGTTACCTAGAATGACAAGATAGTAGCCTAGAGGGCATTATTCACAATATGAACTGGTGATCAGGTTATGAAATGACAAATACATTTTGGTTTCCATTTTACTCTACTCCTGCAATTTTAAAGGATATAACTCCTTGTCCTAGGTCTATGCTGTTGTTAGGCAAAGTGATTTGCCAATTTGGCATATTCACTTTTATTCCTGTCAGGACACATGTGGAACTGCATTTATTAAAAAAAAAAAAATGTTATAACCATTTTGAAATGTTGATCCCAATGTCACACATTGAAAACCCATTAACAACATATTTTATTTGGAACATGAACATTGCCACTTTGCCAGCAAGTAGACCACTGTAAAGTTGTGGTAGAGGTAGATTTTATTATTGGTTTTTCTGTAATTATTACTATATTGCCATATCATTATTAGGCTCAGCTTGCTGTCTTTGTCCAAATTAATTTGAGGGATGAGTGTGCGTCTATAAACAACCGGAGTCCTTGAATCATTCGTATGAAGATGCTTCCGAGAGGGCTCCCCCCTAATTTAAAATGGTCTTGCTTTCATGTGTTCTGTGAAATTATTGACGAAATGATCTTAACTCTACTTCTTTGGATAGTCTCCTTTTTTTGGGGGAGAACCACCCCTGCCATCAGTAACCAGGGGCATCTTTGCTCCCTCCTCTGCTCCAGCCTGTAATGGAAATGTGTAATTAAAGAGTCACATTTATGTTTGGTAATCTCCAGTAGCATTTTTTGAAGATTTCCCCACTAATATCCAATCAAAAAGGTTTTCATTTGTGAAGGAAAATCTACATATTTGTAGTAATAGCAATCATATTAAAAGTAAGGCCCAGGGGACTTTTTGAAGTTACTCTTTGATTTCCCTCCCCCTTTTTCTATTTCTAAATCACTACATTTTCCCCTTCTCTCCAGTCCAGCTTAGAAAAGAGCATAGAGAGCGCCATCGCTGAAGGGGACTTTGGGAAGGCGGAGGAGATGAGCGACAGACTCGCCACTCGAGAGGTATGTTGTACCGATAAGAGATCTTTGGGGCGCTCCCGCTGTGACAAATTGAACTAATGGATCCGTGGCCATTTCTTCCTGCCAAGACATAGGGGAACAAAAACACACACAGGCACCCGCAATTGAGAAGTCCTGCAGCCCTTTCCCATTGAGTTAATGGAAAGCCCTCCCCCTTAGTTTTGGAGTTCGGCAGTGTCAAAAGCACTTTTGGCTCAGTTTTTTAATGAAGGGCTACATTGCTTTCAAGCCAACTGTTAAAACATTCTCAAGGTGCGAGTTTCATACCTTTGAAGTGCACACGTCCCTAAATGCACTGCCTGCAGTTTCGAAACCACTCGTCTTGGCAGGCATCGGGGATCAAGCGGTTTGAAGCTAATTTAGCAGAAAAAGTTGCCCACACACCCATAATTGTGCTTAAGAAGACATCGCTACTACTTTTCATAGTTGGCGATTGCAGTATGTTCAATTGTCACAACTTGAATTGTATTAAGTGAGAGATGTGATGCTCTTATAGAAGCACTGATATTAATGATACTTTTGAAAAACTAGATGATTTACTTTTGAATTCAGAAAGGATGTTTGGGGAATTTTTTGTTGTTGTTGACACTTCTCTGTTTTCTCAATGACATTTAAATCAGCGTTGAAAAAAGGCGCAAGTTTAAGTTTGTTCCGCCTGAGTGAATCTGACCACAAGTCAGAGACCACTATGATGACACACCAAATGTGGTTGATGGATTGTGGGAAAAGAGCAGGAATGGGCTTTTGTAGGCTACAGTCCAAGCCAATAGTGTGACTGTTGTAGGCATCCAAAGGTTATCCAATTTTAATAAACGCTTGGAGGTAAAGGATGACAGCAGTGGTGTAGTCTACGGCGATACGGATATCACTTATTATTGATATCTACATAGCACATTGATGTGAATCACACTGCTGCTCTCTCATTTAGCTATTTGCGCCTTACAGATTGTGGTTGTTGTGGGTGGCTGTTCACAAATCTCAACGTGTATTTGAACACAATAATGGTTGAATTCAAGAAGTTTAAGCTGCCTATCAATCATTGTTTTTGTAACCGATGGACAGCCTGTGAAAAATGCACTCTTGCAACAGCTGTATAGTGTGGATCCCAGCCTATGGAATAAAAGTGGGTCTTTTGTTGCTCAATCTAATTGATACTGATGAAAAAAAATCCATAGGCCTAAAGGACACGTGCTCAAACTTGCACAAGTTGACTTAAAGGGACAATCTGTAGTTGCTACATCAATTTTTGGATTTATAAATCTATATATATTATAATATATACTACTGTTCAATAGTTTGGGATCACTTAGAAATGTCCTTGTTTTTGAAAGAGAAGCAAAATAATGTCCATTAAAATAAAATCAAATTGATCAGAAATACAGTGTAGACATTGTTAATGTTGTAAATGACTATTGTAGCTTAAAACGGCAGATTTTTAATGGAATATCTGCATAGGCGCACAGAGGCCCATTATCAGCAACCATCAATCCTGTGTTCCAATGGCACGTTGTGTTAGCTAATCCAAGTTTATCATTTTAAAAGGCGAAATGATCATCGGAAATGCAATTGCAATTGTGTTAGCACAGCTGAAAACTGCTGTTCTGATTAAAGAAGCAATAAAACTGGTCTTCTTTAGACTAGTTGAGTATCTGGAGCATCAGCATTTGTGGGTTCGATTACAGGTTCAAAATGGCCAGAAACAAAGTCCTTTCTTCTGAAACTCGTCAGTCCTATTCTTTTTCTGAGAAATGAAGGCTATTCCATGTGAGAAATTTCCAAAAAACTGAAGATCTCGTACAACGCTGTGTACTTCTCACTTCATCATGGTTACTACATGATTCTATATGTGATATGTCATAGTTTTGATGTCTTCACTATTATTCTACAATGCAGAAAATAGTAAAAATAAAGAAAAATCCTTGAATGAGTAGGTGTCCAAACCTTTGACTGGTAGTGTGTATATATCCATTGATTCTTGAACAATGTAACTTATAAATTCCTCATGTGCTTAGTTCAACTGTCACACTCCATGAGAACCCAAAATATAAGCTCAATCAGTCCTCCATGACAACAAAGTAATAAACAATAGAGTAGTGCTGGCTAATAAGTCCTTAGATTTAGGTTCATGCTCAGGTAAAACAATTTGGCTAATCTATACTTCCATATTTCCAAGTCCTGTTCTTGAAGATCAAGGGGTATAACATTGATTGGAATGACTAGAATTCTGTTAACTTTGGTTTTTAATGTAAATTATATAATTGAATCTTATTATATGTAGTAGAGAGTGATGGGTTAGGAGAAGCCTACATAACCAACCCATAAAGTAAAATGTAACATCATATGGCCAGCTATGTAAACTTTAACATTGATTTATCCTGCAATAGATGTTGTTCAATTTGTAACATTTCTGTCTTCTAATGCCTCTTAAGTGGAAAGTAATCAAAAAGTAACGAAATGTAATCAGATTCCGTTACGGAGTTTGGGTAATCCAAAAGTTACGTTACTGATTACAATTTTGGACAGGTAACTATTAACTGTAACGGATTACATTTAGAAGGTAACCTACCCAACCCTTATCATTACAGCGTACACGTTTCAGGCTGTCAGCCATGTACAGTGTCTTCAGAAAGTATTCATGTCCCTTGACTAACACTGAACCCAAACCGGCTGCGCGCGTGCGCTATCGTGCATAAATGTATTTTGTCCCCCACCACCAAACGCGATCACGACACGCAGGTTCAAATAGCAAAACAAACTCTGAACCAATGACATTGATTTGGGGACAGGTCGAAAAGCATTAAACATGAATGGCAATTTAGTTAGTTAGCTTGCACTCGCTAGCTGATTTGTCCTGGGATATAAACATTGAGTTGTTATTTTACCTGAAATGCACAAGCTCCTCTACTCCGCAATTAATCCACACATAAAACGGCCAACCGAATCGTTTCTAGTCATCTCTCCTCCCTCCAGGCTCTCATCTTTGAACTTATATGGTGATTGGCATCTAAACTTTCATAGTATTACCACGACTACCGGCAAAACAGTTTGTCTTTCAATCACCCACGTGGGTATAACCAATGAGGAGATGGCACGTGGGTACCTGCTTCTATAAACCAATGAGGAGATGGGAGAGGCAGGAATTTCAGCGCGATCTGCATCAGAAATAGAAAGGAGTTCTATTTTAGCCCTTGGCAACGCAGACACTCATTGGCGCAATAATTGAATAACATGGATTTCTAAATGTATTTTGCGACGTGTCTGGTCTGGTTGGCATGTTAATCCACATTTTGTTGTGTTACAGCCGGAATTCAAAATGGATGATTTAAATATTTAAAACGTGTTTTTTCACTTTGTCATTATGGGGTATTGTGTGTAGATGGGTAAATAAATTGACAAATTAAATGCAAAAATATGTAATTTACATAAGCATTCACACAGCAACTTCAGCTGTGAGTCTTTCTGGGTAAGTCTCTAAGAGCTTTCCACACTTGGATTGTTCAACATGAATTTATTATTTTCAAAATTATTCAAGCTCTGTCAAATTGGTTGTTGAACATTCCTAGACAACCATTTTCAGGTCTTGCCATAGATTTTGAAGTAGATTTAAGTCAAAACTGTAACTCGGCCACTCAGGAATATTCACTGTCTTCTTGGTAAGCAACTCCAGTGTAGATTTGGCATCGTGTTTTAGGTTATTGTCTTGCTGAAAGGTGAATTCATCTCCCAGTGTCTGGTGGAAAGCAGACTGATCCAGGATTTTGCCTGTGGTTAGCTCGTTTCTGTTTCTTTTTTTATCCTGAAAAACTCCCCCGTCCTTAACGATTACAAGTAGTGATGCACCAATATGACATTTTTGGCCGATATCTGATATTTTCCTTGCCCAAAAAAAACGATACTGATGACTGATATTATACTTTTTTGTGTCCTTTTAAGCATTCTAGTACAGTTAAATAGTTAACACACACATGTACGTAGTGGTCTAAGGCACTGCAGCTCCGTGCAAGAGGCGCCACCGCAGTCCCTGGTTCGAATCCAGGCTATATCACATCCGGCTGTGATTGGGATCCCATAGGGCGGCGCACAATTGGCCCAGCGTCGTCCGGGTTTGGCCGGGGTAGGCCGCCATTGTAAATAAGAATTTGGTCATAACTGCCTTGCCTAGTTAAATAAAGGTTACACACACACTGACCAAAAAGTTATTTTGTTGGCATTTACATATATCCCCATTTCCAGTAAAACATAATCAAAACCTATTTCTTTCACTTACTTGCTGTGCTGTTTCGTTGTTCAGTCGTTTCATTCTCAACCAGGATTTCATCATACATGTCAAGCAGTGAAGTTTCAGCTCTGTTAGTCAGTTGTTCGAATGGAGCTTGCTAGTGTGTCCATGTTTCCAAGCTTCAAACATGTTCTCAAATGCCATTGAAATTGTAGCAGCGGTATGACAACCAGCACATTCATGAGAATGAAATACGACTTTCCTCAGTACAAAATCCTTGACAACTAACTGTGCTCAGACTCAGCATGCTCATGGAGCTTATATCACTGGTCCAAATGTCAGTCGTGAAGGTTAGCAGTGATGCTATTACTGTGTAACTCCGGTAGGGGAACAGCTGAAAAATAGCTCACTTGGCAGTGTGTATCGGTGCTTGAACAGTCGGCGAAAGCCAACATCACCCACGACAGAGAACGGTTGATTGTCAAGGGAAATGAATTCCATTATCTTGGCTTTAATGGATTTCACCTTTCAGTTTTCTCGCTGAAATATTCTTACTCTTTCAAATGAATGCTCACCTTGTTGACTGCTCGATCCACACAGCAGACATTGTGGGCTAGGTTAGGAATGCTGTGTTGCACGTGTAGCAACACATGTACCTACGTTATATAGGTATGCACGTCATCTTTGACATCGGTTTTGCACATCAGCGTTAAACTAGACCTCGGGCCGATGTCAATGTTGGCATTTTTAGCTAATATCGGCCGATTCTTCACCGATATATATCGTGCATCCCTAATTACAAGCATACCTATAACATGATGCAACCACCACTATGCTTCAGTAATGTGTTGTATTGGATACATAACATTACATAACTATACGTAACACTGTATTCAGGACAAAAAGTGAATTCCTTTGTTACATTTTTTTTAGTATTACTTTAGTGCCTTGTCGCAAACCGGATGTTTTGGAAGATTTGTATTATGTACAGGCTTCCTCCTTTTCACTCTGTCAATTAGGTTAGTATTATGGAGTATCTAAAATGTTGTTGATCCATCCTCAGTTTTGTCCCATCTCCCATTATTTCATAAAGGTCAAATAAAAAAATAGCCACTGAACTCTAACTGTTTTAAAGTCACCATTGGCCTCAGGGTGAAATCCCTGAGCAGTTTCCTTCCTCCCCAGCAGCTGAGTTAGGAAGGAAGCCTGTATCTTTGTAGTGACTGGGTGTATTGATACACCATCCAACATGTAATAACTTCACCATGCTAAAAGGGATATTCAATGTCTGTTATTTTTACCCACCTACCAATAGGTACCCTTCTTGGTGAGGCATTGAGAAACCTACCTGGTCTTTTGGCTGAATCTGTGTTTTGAAATTCACTGCTCGAATGAGGGACCTTACAATTATCTGTAGGTATTGGGTACATAGATGAGGTAGTCATTCAACAACCTTGTTAAACACTATTATTGCACACCGAGTGAGTTCATGCAACTTATGATTATTACTCCTGAAGTTATTTAGGCTTGCCATAACAAAGGGATTGAATACTTTCAATTTTTATTAATTTGTAAACATTTTGAAAAACATAATTCTACGTTGACATTATGGGGTATTGTGTGTAGGCCAGTGACAAAGGAAAAATCTAAATTGAATCTGTTTTCAATTCAGTCTGTAACACAACAACATGTGGAAAAAGTAAAGGGGTGTGAATACTTGCTGAAGGCACCGTACCTAAAGCTTTGTTCAGGTAAACATTTGAACTTCAACAAAAGTTAGGCCCTGCACGCAAATCATGATGCTTTTTGTACTCTATCAAACATTAACCTGGTTGTCTATTAAAAATGTTGAAGAGGGACACACGGTAAGGGATTTGATTTTACATGCAAGCAGACTGTTTGTTGAAGGCTGATTCTTGTACCCAGCATAATATAAAACGGACTATAAAATACGATAATGCAAGTGGTCAAAGTAAAGATTAGAAAAATTGAATGACTTGCTTTGTTGATGAGAACGTGGCACCTGTAGTTCCAGAAAGCCTCTTAGAGCAGTAGTGGATTTGGGTAGAATTAGCGGAGGTTCTTCGCCTATCTGTCACCTCCCTTGTGGCTTGCCAGGAACATGAAGGATGGGCTTGACAGCAGTCTGGCAGCCATAGCTCACTCTGTAGCTGTGTTTACCTCATGATGAGAACAGTGAATTGACTGAAGTTTTGGGGGGACAAAGTATCAGAAGGAACTATCGCGTACAACAGAAATGGTGAGACGGACTGCGTTCATTGTTCTGTATCACTTGTTTTTTTATTAGGCCATTATTAGCCTGATGGAAATGTTTTCTACGTGATAATGAAAGCTGATGACAACTGACTTACAAATTCCACCTACTTCATACAGTACCGTGAATGAGTAGGCCATTGATTGAGATTTCACCATTAATTCTACTGTAGTATGTTAACTATGTTGTACAGAAGTGGATACGGATGTGAAGGCTTGGGCGGTATCCAGATTATCGTACCTTCATACCGACCTTGTGCCATACCGGGAAATTCGGTAATACTGGCAGAAGTACATGTAAAATCCCACATTGAATGCTAACAATCGCATTATGAACATTCTATACACTTTCTGACCTAAACTATTTTCAGGACAGACAACCCAGCTCATAAAGTTATAGACGTAACTCAAAAATGCTACTCATAGTTTGCTGCACGTACAAAACAAATATTACACAGCAAGGCTCTTGGTCCAGGAGGGGATTCTCAGCTTTACCGGCAAGCAAAACTCAATTTTTGAAAAAGCTATCTAGCGAACTAGCTACTGAATTAGCGAATCAAATGGACAACTGCAGAGCATTTAGCACATTTTTAGACAGTTCACTTAATAGTTATAAGATATCTAGCTGGCAAAATCTTTGTTGTGAATTCCACACTCGAACTAGATCAACTGGGCGTGCTGCACAACAGTGAGTGTAAACAAACACCACGTGACTGGGTACTACTGGTAAGCTTCATAATAAATAATTATGTGACGGGTGAAATGAAGAATGCGATCTTTATCCCCTAACATATTGCACAAGTTCACTGCAGGTATTTACTTAAAAAGTAGCTAAACAAATTCAAATGTCTTAGACGGTATTGAAAAATGTGGCTATTTCCAAATACCCCTGTATATGGTATACCACCCAAGCCTACTGATGTTTTTCATGGTGGCAAAGGGAGGGTATATTACTGGTAACGTTTACCAGTAAACTACCAGAATTGTTGTAACTTTCAAGTTTTGGAGGGAATTTTAGCACAGTGTCCTTTTTGGGTACTTCAAATTATCACAGGTGTCTATAATTATTTCTGGCCCTTTGTGTGGCCTTATCACATGTTAAATATATGAAATAATAAAGAAATCAAAATAGAAAGACAAAGCTGTAAAACATTATCCTAAATGTAAACCATCAACTTAATGAATACCACTGGTGTTTTAATATGACTTTCAGCATAAAATATATTTTATATTTTTTTATATAAAGGATATTTCTTTGTTGTTTTGGTGCCAAACTGGTGGCAGTTGTGAAAAAAGTCAATATTTGGAAGAGTTGCGGAGTTAATTAAAAAATGTCAGTGTTGTCTCGATGTTTTTTAATTCATTAGGATATTTTCTCTTGAACCATATGGTCTATCCACTAGAAACTCATGGACAATATGGACAATATGGACACATATATATATATATATATATATATATAACAAAAAAGAAAAGTACTATTTATGAATATATATTTGTTTTAAGTTATTCAAGTATAAATGACCTGTTAGTTACCGGTAGTTTTCCAACCCTACTTGTGTTACTGCTGCAATGTCCCTTTTCAAAGATGTTTTGCTCAGTCTCACTAGTGGATGTTGGACCAAATATACTGTATCTAAAAAAAAAAAAAGTGGATCAACTTGAGAGTAGTGTAGTTTGCTACAAGTGGCTGCAGGAAGTATCTAGGTTGCAGCTTCAATTCCTGCATGCAGTCTACATGTAAATCGCTTTGGCTAAAAGTGGCGGCTACGTGGCCTTATTATTGATAAATAATGGCATGCGGTGTATGAAACAGGCTCTGGAGAAAAGTGCATCTAGGCGGAGAATTCTACACCCACATGTCTAATCTGTCTTGAGTTCAACATCATTGCAATGATGTTTGAGTGTTGATTCAGGACAGTCCTATGGTGAAAAACATTTAGAGCATCAATATTCTCAACTGGGGCCAGAATCAATTTCAAGGTTATTATTGAAGAGTCTCATTTGATACTGTATGTAATGGCTTATATGTTTCATTTGTTTACGGTCATAACACTTGAGACATTATGGCAGGCTTTTTAGTGCAGGGATAGGTTTTTAACACGGAAAGAATGGAAAAGGAATAGACAGCTGTGAAGTACTCAAGAGGGTGTGTCTGTCCCCCAAGGCGTTATTTGTCAAGAAAACCTAGTACACTGTGAACAACTATGTATCACAGCCTTTTCATACTCAATCTACCAGCATTGCACATACGTATCTCTTTGAACCACGGTGAAATGGCTGAAGATTGAAAGAAAGCCTGTCATAAGGTTCCTCCCAATAAGGGAATTGTTTGTTTCTGCCGTGTTTTGAGCTTGCGCAATCAATTAATGTTTTTTTGTTTTTTTTGCCTTTGCTTTCTTCTTTTTAATCTGAATATGAAAACAATTTGGTAAAACCATTTTTTGGGGGGAAGGCTCCTTACAAATTCTCTGATACATGCGCTTTCATCTGTCCGGTTGCTTTGAGATTGTGTTCTCATTAAAGTATATATTTAAATATATTCTCCAGAGGCTGCAAGTCTTTTGTTTTTAATACCTTTTTCAAATATATTTTTTAAAAGTTATGTTCTTCTTTAAAGTTGGAAGTTAAGTATTAAGTCCAACAAAAAAAAAGGTGATACAAAGCAATCGCTTTCCTTCATTAGGTATCTGTTCATATTATTAACTGGTACCTTACTGAGACAGTTTCGAAGGAAGCCTTCAGTTTTCATCCCTAATACCTTATACATTTTAGAAAGCCATTGTTTGCCGATAGGATTGGCAGCGTTTCTTCTTTTCTCACGTGCGGTTTTGTTTGTTGATCTTTTGCCGAGCCGTTCTTTTCTTGTTGTTTCTCAAAGGCCGGCATAGAAGTCACAAAATACTAAGAATAGCTTCTGGGCCCTAAAGTACTTTTTAATATTAGTACAGTGTATTAAGTGGTGCATGTCTTCCAATAAGGGCACTTGCTACTCCATCCTTTGATTATTGAACATTATTTTACCCAGCTGTAGGTTACATATAGTGTAATTAATTTCCCCAATTAGCATAACATTAAGTGCTATATATAACTCGCACACCCTTTTGTCAAGAGAGTTAATAGGATTCAGCAGCTCTATTTGAAAGATGAATTCCAGAAAGCATTCCTGGAAATGAAACGAAGGCTGTATTCGGCTACGACTGTAATTCAGTAGTACAGCATCTGCTCATAACAGCTCGTGGCTCCTTATAACTGCCTGCACAGGTTCATAAATGCCTCTGATTCATTCACAATGCGTTACCCACGTGGTTTAAAGAGTTTAACAGATTACCCCCAACCATAGCTGTAGGTAGGTTAAATAGCAATGCACTACTTAATCCAATGCTTATTGTAAATCACTGCCTCTTCAGCGGACATCCATCCTGCAACACTTGCTAATTTTCCCTCTCCTGTACAAACCAAGCAATAAGCTCCCCTTTGAAATACTCTGCGGCAGTACTTTATAGAGTAAGAGAGAATAATACAAGACAAAAAAAAATGTCACACCATGTTAGTGCTTCCAGTTTCCCCCTAGCACTGATCACAGCTATTAGCGGAGCATTACCACTTCAAAACAGAAACTCTCTAGTCTGACACAATGGGTGGGGGCGCGGCGCATGTTCTTTTCATGAATTCCAGAAGCGAAAGAATATGACAATTCTGGAAAGAAACACCTGCATGGTTCATCATAGCTCCTTGGCTAACCACTGGTAGGCGAATGTACAGATCCCAGAGAAATGACACTGAAACATATACCGTAGATAGTTGAACACAGGAATCCAAGCCAAATTATCTACAGGTGCTGCTCGTGGCAATCCAGATTCTTAGAGTAACTCTGGATATCTAAATAACGTGTAAAGGACCAACTTAATAGTCACTTGACATTAGATCATTGTTGGTCGGAGATAGAGATCTAGAGCCATGTGAATGGTGGTTGCTAACTTGCATAGGGTTATCACTACTTCTTATACCACGCAAAATGGCTTGAGATGATTAGAAATCTCATTACTTCTACCATTTTCAATGAAACTAGAGCTATACGAAAGAATGCCAAACCACCCTTGACATGCATCCCTTTAGAAAGCACTTGTTTTAAGTATTGTGAAACAAAAGTGGCACAAAAAGGCTTTTGTTGGGCGAGACAAAAGAGCTGAACTAAGTGTTTTCGTGTTACTTATGTTATTTGTGTGTTCTCCCTTTTCAGTACCTTCGCCTAAGATGCCACGTGTTTGTAATACAAATGTAATGAGCATTGCTTTTGTGGAAAACACTCGTTATCAGATTTTCGCTGTCCCCCGCCCCACATCAGAACACGAGGCTCTCTTCCTCTACCCATGCTAGGCCCCCGGGCGACTGAGAAACAGTTAAGGAAAGTATTTTCTTTGTTCGGTTTCCCTGCACCATAAGCAATTTATCACAGAATGAACTTTTTATTGTATCTCTGTATGACTCACATTAAATTTTCACCCATTAATTTTGAAATGGGTACTAAGCTTTTATCAAATGCTTGGGAATCTCATTTGGATTATTGTATTTCATTAATTACTTGATAGACAAAGCATACTTTTCAATGTAGATTTTTTGTGCTGTTTAATTAATTAGCATGTTTTCTCTTTTAATTAAAGCCATTTTTTAAATTAAAGCCCACAGCAAAACACATATATAATTTGTTTGTAATTAGGCCTTAATTGGTGGTAGTGGAAGCTTAGCACCCTCGGTTTCTTTTTTCATGATTGCCATTTTATTGCCAGTCAGTCATTAATTAAACTGTTTTTCTAATTAGCTTATAAAACTGTTGATGGTACATTATTGTAAGTGTGAGTTCAAAGCTTGCTAATAAGCCTTCCCTACTCAGAAGAGGCAAGATAATGGAATATGTACAAAGCGGGCAAACTTTCAGACTCTTTTTCGGTCCCTAAAGATGACAGTATCTAGCATCAGATTATTAGGGAACAGAAAAATAGAGACATGCTTTATACCACTGGCTGTTCGGCAGCATCTTCCCAGGAGTGGCTCTCTTTTTTTGCATGTCATGTAATGCTGTTTGTCAAATTGGCAGTAAGATTACAGAAACCTCTGACACGACTGCCCCCTGAACGACAATAATGATCATCTTTATTGAGAGAATATGCCTCAGGAAATCCTTTTACTGAGGAGTGGCTTCTGTCTGGCCACTCTACCATAAAGGCCTGATTAGTGAAGTGCTTCAGAAATGGATGTCCTTCTGGAAGGTTCTCCCATCTCCACAGAGGAACTCTGGAGCTCTGTCAGAGTGACCATCGGGTCCTTGGTCACCTTCCTGACCAAGGCCCATCTCCCCCGATTGTTCAGTTTGGCCCGGCGACCAGCTCTAGGAAGAGTTTTGGTGGCTCCAAACTTCTTCCATTTAATAATGATGGAGGCCACTGTGTTCTTGGGGACTTTCAATGCTGCATAAATGTTTTGGTACCCTTCCCCAGATCTGTGCCTCAGCACAATCCTGTCTCGGAGCACTACAGACAATTTCTTTGACCTCATGGCTTGGTTTTTGCTCTGACCTTATATAAACAGGTTTGTGCCTTTCAAAATCAATTGAATTTACCACAAGTGGACTCCAATGAAGTTGCAGAAACATCTCAAGGATGATCAATGGAAACAGGATGCACCTGAGCTTGATTTCACACCGAAACGTTTCAAAATATAACGTATCGTTCCTGTATCATATCGGAGCCCATGTATCTAGATATGTATCAAATCGTCTTGATAGGAAAGGATGCACATCCCTATTGGTCATTATACAATTTCATGATGACAAATAGTCTTTATTCTGTAGGTGTAAAAAAAAATAATAATAATACGTCCAAGTACATGAAAGCATTACTGGCATTGGTTGTCTGGTGAGACTATTTGACTGCTTATCTAATCAAAGCCATGAGCTGTATATCCTCCCCATATTATTTTCTATTCAAGATGCATTGTCATGTTCTCTCAATAAAGATGATCATTATTGTCGTTCAGGGGGAAATCGTGTCAGAGGTTTATGTAATCTTGCTGCCAATTTGACAAACAGCATTACATGACATGCAAAAAAGAGAGCCACTCCTGGGAAGATGCTGCCGAACAGCCAGTGGTATAAAGCATGTCTCTATTTTTCTGTTCCCTAATAATCTGATGCTAGATACTGTCATCTTTAGGGACCGAAAAAGAGTCTGAAAGTTTGCCCGCTTTGTACATATTCCATTATCTTGCATTTTCTGAGTAGGGAAGGCTTATTAGCAAGCTTTGAACTCACACTTACAATAATGTACCATCAACAGTTTTATAAGCTAATTAGAAAAACAGTTTAATTCATTAATGACAGACTGGCAATAAAATGGCAATCATGAAAAAATAATTGTCTAGTAAAATAAAGGTAAAATAAATTGATAGCCCGCTTAGAGTTTGCCAAAAGGCACCTAAAGACCTAAAAAAAAAGATGAAGATTGAACTCTTTGGCCTGAATGCCAAGCACCACGTCTGGAGGAAACCTGGCACCATCCCTACGGTGACGCATGATGGTGGTGGTGGCAGCATCATGCTGTGGGGATGTTTTTCAGGGACTGGGAGACTAGTCAGTATCGAGGGAAAGATGAACGGAGCAAAGTACAGAGATCCTTGATGAAATCCTGCTCCAGTGTGCTCAGGACCTCAGACTGGGGTGAAGGTTCACTTTCCAACAGGACAAAGACCCTAAGCACACAGCCAAGACAACGCATGAGTGGCTTCGGGATAAGTCTCAATGTCCTTGAGTGGCCAAGCCAGAGCCCAGAATTGAACCCGATTGAACATCTATGGACAGACCTGAAAATAGCTGTGCAGCGACACTTCCCATCCCACCTGACAGAGCTTGAGAGGATCTGCAGAGAATAATGGGAGAAACTCTCCAAATACAGGTGTGCCATTTTTATAAATGTGGGAATTTCTACAAACCTGTTTTTGCTTTGTCATGATGGGGTATTGTGTGTAGATTGATGAGGGGAAAAACAATTTAATACATTTTTGAATTAAGGCTGTAACTTAACAAAATGTGGAAAAGGTTGAGTGGTCTGAATACTTTCGAATGCACTGTAAGTCAATAAGTCATCGTCTTACTTGTCTTTTCCTATGAGATGACGTGCAAATAATTTTTTGCCTACATTTCTTTTCAGGCCTGTGTTTCATTTAAATGTTGACCACCATCCAACATGGACATGTTTATTAGTCAGAAACACCTGCTGATAAGTTCTTCCTATTTGCGAGTCGTCTGAGAGCCAAACGTCTTTTCTCCGTACACTTGGGTTTCCACGAGATAAAACAGCCACAAAGTCCAAATTGGCTATATTGTACAAATTCATGAAAACAAAAATGAGCTTTTTGGTCTTAATTTAGGGTTAGGCTAAGGTTAGCAGTATAGTTATGGTGAGAGTTAGGTTTCAAATCTGATATTAGGTAAAGGTAGTTAACTAGATGTGTTAACTAGTGATGCCACGACACTTGGCTGCCTTGCCATGGAGCAAATAAAAATGTTGCCCAAACAAATTTTTTTGCACCTCCCCTTTTTTTTTACCCGCAAATTATCGTAATCCATTGGGTAATTTGTTAAATTGAAATCATTTTTTTAGCCAGTCTGCATAAAAAAAGACAATTTTATAAATGTCAAATCGCATGATATGATTGCATTTTAGAACCCCGCTCCCCCCGTCGCCACAAGAGGAATGGTTTTGAGCAATAATGTTTTAGGCCAATTCATTTTGCATGGCCAGGTGTGCAGGGGTTTGCTTATTTTCTACCATTTCATTGATCCAAAAGAGACATCTCAACCCACCCGGGGAACCTGGCCATACAAAACTAACTCGCCCATTGCTTCCATACACCCTCCAAAACGTTCAATATTTAGGCTATCCATATTACGGAAGCTTATATTCATTCTATTTCTATTGCGGATTTGCAGTCGCAATTTAGATAATGCATTGATATACTGTATAGCCAGCGTGCGGAAATGATAACAGAGAGAACAAAGAATGTAGCTATTTGATCATGTCTGTGTGTGTTTCCAAATAGGAATGACGTCTGGAATCCGACACTGTTTCACTGGAATTATCATATGGCAAAAGTCAGACAAAACATCAACCCGGAAACATGTCAACGGCTCGTTTAGGCACGTTTTAGTTGAGACTCATCTCTTGGCAGGTATTTATATTTCTGAAATAATTATTTTCACCTGACTTACAGGAATGCCTGTCTTAACTGAAATGTCTTCACATAAACTTTCATTAGCTAGCTACGGTTAGCATGCTAGCTAGTTACACTGAGAGCGGTGCGTCAGTGCCCTATTTGTGATTTCTCTGCTACACGTGGAAATCACCACAACGTTCCCACCCCAAAGTCCTGAATATGTATTCGCAGCCTGCATCAGTCTTCGAGGTGGAACCGTAACAAGAATTTCCACTCTAGGTCAAGGATTACTTGAAAACAGTGGTGTGCAGAACGGCATCTCGGAACCCACAACTTGTCGGTTTTTGTCACGGATTGGCTATTGTAGCAGACGATCACCTCGGGATCCATTTCTATTAGCTAAAAACAAGAAGAAGTGGTTTCAGTGGGCACCGAGATCACCAAGACTGGACAATTGAGGAGTGGAAGAACATTGCCTGGTCCGGACATTGCGTCATGCAGAGTCAGGATTTGGCCTATGCAGCATGAGTCCATGGCCCCATTCTTCCTGGTGTCAATGGTACAGGCTGGTGGTGTATTGGTGTGTGGATTGTTTTCCTGGAACACCTTGGGTCCATTGATACCAATTGAGCAATGTTTCCATGCCCCTAGGAATTCAAGCTGTTTTGGAGGCAAAGGGGGGATCCAAACCGGTACTAGATGAGTGTACCTAATAAAATGACCACTGAGTCTATAGCCTAACATTGAATTTCACCCCATCTCATAATCAAGTGGTTTGGAAAGTTTGAACGTTTTGATGGACTCTTCTTCTCCTGCTTTTCGACCATGTGTAACCGATGTGAAATGGCTAGCTAGTTAGCGGTGTGCGCGCTAATAACGTTTCAACCGGTGACATCACTCACTCTGAGACCTTGAAGTAGTGGTTCCCTTTGCTCTGCAAGGGCCGCGGCTCTTGTGCCGCGATGGGTAACAATGCTTCATGGGTGTTAGTTGTTGATGTGTGCAGAGGGTCCCTGGTTCGAGCCCCCGGGTCGGGGCGACGGATGAAAGCTATCCTGTTACATTGATGCTGTTGACCCGGATCACTGGTTGCTGCGGAAAAGGAGGAGGTCAAAAGGGGGGTGAGTGTAACCGATGTGAAATGGCTAGGTGGTGAGCGCTACAATCGGTGACGTCACTCGCTCTGAGACCTTGAAGTAGTGGTTCCCCTTGCTCTGCAAGGGCCACGGCTCTTGTGCCGCGATGGGTAACAATGCTTCGTGGGTGTCAGTTGTCGATGTGTGCAGAGGGTCCCTGGTTTGAGCCTGGGTCGGGGCGACGGTTGAAAGTTAAACTGTTACACATGCAGTGCGGGTAGCAAAGGTGATTGTTGTCCTCATTATGAAATTATCAACATTACCCTTTATATAAAATAAATTACCATATACACTGATCATTTCAAGCAAAACTATTACTGATGGTGAACCTGAACAATCAAAATAAAATCGAATCTAGGCTAAACCCCGATCACCATGTATCCTACCTATAGCCAGATGAGAGTTGTGTCTCCGGCGGTAGTTTAGGACATTTTATTCTGGTAAAACATCTTTTCACACCTTTTCAACAGCGCAATTTGATAAAAAAATTACCTGGCAAATTACATTGGTTGTCACTCAACTAATAAAGCCTAATATTGTGCAAGCCATTTCACAAACATGTGAATGATGGTGACGTGCAGATTTGCCAGATCAGGAATAGAGATACCTCTCGTTAGTCAGCACGCACAGTTGTGCACAATGCACAGTTCAACTAGGCCACTGATATTGCCTGGGGTTATTCATCATGCAAAATGACTTGTAGATCAATGACTGTCAACTTAATGACTTGCTTAGTTCAACACGCAGTTGTCACCAAAGATGAGAGGTATTTTCCGAAGGTATAAAAAGTAATTTGTGTAAAACTTTTTCTGAACCGGTAATTCGTGACGTTTGAATTGATTTTCTGACCTCGATGCATGCTACATTTGGATCAGTTTGGGTTCCCACAGACTTAGGCCTCACTCCCCCCTATCTGAGATATCTACTGCAGCTCGAATCCGCCACATACAACACCCGTTCTGCCAGTCACATTCTGTTAAAGGTCCCCAAAGCACAGACATCCCTGGGTCGCTCAGCTTTTCAGTTTGCTGCAGCTAGCGACTGGAATGAGCTGCAACAAACACTCATACGGGACAGTTTTATCTCAGTCTCTTCATTCAAAGACTCAATAATTGCCACCCTTACTGACAGTTCTGGATACTTTGCTTGATGTATTGTTGTCTCTACCTTCATGCCCTGTTGTCTGTGCCCAATAATGTCTGTACCCTGTTTTGTGCTGCTACCTTGTCATGTTGTGTTGCTGCCATGCTGTGTTTTCATGTGTTGCTGCCATGCTATGTTGTCATCTTAGGTCTCTCTATGTTGTGTTGTCTCTCTTGTCGTGATGTGTGTTTTGTCCTATATTTTTATTTAATTTATTCGGATTTTTAATCCCAGCCCCCGTCCCCGCAAGGAGGTCTTTTGCCTTTTGGTAAGGCCGTCATTGTGAATAAGAATTTGTTCTTAACTGACGTGCCTAGTTAAATAAAGTTTAAATAACTAAATAAATGATGCACTCATATCTTAAACATTTGAACCGGGGACCGAAGCATATCGGTGAATCGTTACATTCCTATTGACCAAGTTCCACCCCCGTCCAGGACTCAACCGGGTTCCAGCGGCCAACAACCTTATAGCTTACCAAGGGATCCAAACCTCTTGACGAAGTTGATAGGCGTTGGGTTAAAGTTGCTACACTATCGCTCTTCTACACTTATCCATATCAAGTTCCTAATGCCTGGGCACACTTTCGATGACCTGACACCAATTTGCAAAATCATGTGTTGCATTGACCTGGTCTCAGACTTGGGTCATGGGATTATCATCCCAACCTTTTGTAGCCGTTAAGCCGGGGGGGGACTCTGTACCTCTTGATGGTAAACAGTAGCTAGGTGTTGGGTTAAGGTAGCTTCTAGCTACATTCTATTGCATGGCCCTACACACCATTTGGCTCACAGTGAAATAAGAGCACATCCGCATAATCTAACACACGTAGAGGTGAAGCTTTAGGCCTATGCATTCCATTTGAGCCCGACTTCACTCAAATCATTGTCAAGACTTTTGGTTATCCGTTTATCTCTTTGATCACAAATGTTATATTTTCCACAGATACACAGAATATTAACTGTCATGTTTCCTCCCTGGCTTTTTCAGGGAGTTGAACTCGACCTAATTCTTCTTATCAGCATAGGCATTTCTTTGTTTAACCTGCACAGATAGGACAACCAATAATTGGAAATAGATTGAATGACATCAAAGCAATTTAGTGGACAAACTGCTTTATGCTTCATTGTCGCAGTAATGCTTTTACGTGGCATAAACAAGATCAATTTGAAGTATAACAATCTGACTTTTCAGACTAGAAATCCATTTTCCTTTTTCCCTCCCTACCTCGATTCTTCGAAATTAGATTGAAATTACATATGAGCTGCTAATCTGATATTCATTCCATTCTTATATAGCCCTGCTTCCCAAAGTTGACTAAGGCCACATTATTTAGGCATTAAGGTAGTGTGATAAGGGAATTAGGCTGGTCATTAATCGTTTACACGTCAAACGCAGTGGAGCAGCTCGGGGTGGTGATTTAGCGAGGCAAAGCCACATAGCCCCTGTTAATCCACCTCTCACACGTTTTAATTGGAAGAGGCTTCCCAGGATAGGACATTTATGAATGGGTTTAAGGCCATTTCTCCCTTAAAGCCATCATTTATTTCATATTCTTAATACCAGCTTGAACATTTTATCCATATAGAAGAGCATTCGTGTTTTGAAGTTGAATCGTCTCTCCCTGCCATTTTGTCTTTTTGAAGCTGCTGTTGTTTGTAATTGTGTATCTTGGGATATCCAGGGATCCAGAAGTTACTGATAACTACACACTCAGAAGACTGTATGCAGTCATGTTGGTAAACTGGTAGTACTACCGGCATTATCCCCCAATGTCTGGATTATTGTCACTGACAGAAGACACATCCACGCGGTCCATGAAGTAGGCTATGCTGTAGCATACAAGTCAGCTCAAGGGGGGGGTGTGTATGACAATACCTTGTGTTACTCAGTACTATTTTGTGTCCATACAATGGACATGTCTTATCACAGCCTTGTCTTTAACATGGTCCGTGCTGAAGTGACATATAATATAATGAGGCCCCATATTTGGAGGTCCACTTGAATCTCTATGATGACCCAAACATGAGTGACAATAGAAAGCGTTACTATTGTCTTAAACCCTCCTAGTGGCCCTAAGGTGCTGCTACTGCTGCGGTATAATGCAGCATGAATATTCTGCCTGCAAACCTTCCAAAGGTCACAGTATTAATCCTTTGAATAAACCTTGTGTTAAACAGAGGCTGTGCTCAGGACAGACTTTTAAAGGAAAGACAATGGTTTTGGGGGGAGGGGGGGGAACGGATGGTATCGGACACTAAATCTTCTTTTAATATTGGGTTTTAAGGAAACATGGATTGGCTTGTGTGACTGCCTTAAACAAAGAACACATGAGTTTTTTTCTTCCTGTTGTGTAGGCTCATGTCTCTTTTCTTTTTTTCTAGCTTTGTATTTTTTATTCTGGCAGCACATTTTTTTTAAATTTCTTCTGGCTTGTGATGTGAAAGGATTTGGCACTAAGACGCAAGAAGGAGGGGGAGAAAAAAATCCTGAAAAGTGGATCAAAAAAAGTAAATGAAAAATAATGTCATATTACTGAAAATATGAGAGGCTAATTTGTGCCGACTTTTTGCTAATTTTGTTCTCGCCACAGAAAGAGGAGCCGTCACCTGCTCGGCGCCACAGCGCTGACAGTGCCAGTGATCCATGAAATAAGCTGCCGCTGGCTTTGTTCAGATAAGAATGAACAAATCTGCACAATGTACTGCTCTCGGAATCTCATTTTCATACTTGCATGCAGGCTAAAAGAAATAAGCTGTTTGCAGGCTTGATTAATCAGACATTTGAGGGCTTTTTTGTCTCTTTGATCTGTTCTGTCGCCTAGGTAACTTGGTTGACATTAATGTTGAGCCCCAGTAAAGACAATCAGGGATTGTAGACTGAACTGATAAAAAAAATTAAAGACCTTTAACGCTTTAAATATAGTAACTGCTCAGTGGCGTCATTTGAAAGAGAATAGGGGGGAATGTGAGGGTTTTAATTTTGGTTTTGGAAGAGGGTTTTAATTTTGGTTTTGGAAGAATGTTTAGGAAGGCGTGGTTTCTAGACCTTTGCATTTCAAATGATCCACACGGGAGAGCAGGTTAATGTGGGTAATCCTTGTGTTGTAAAGAGTATACATCTCTGGGTGTAAACTTCAAAAGGAGCCATTTAGCATCCTCCAATTTCATTGTATTTTCTCTCAAAACTATGCCTTTTACCCAATTACTTTATTTTTGGAAAATGTGTGAACACAGGAGCCTTTCTGAGATTTGTCAATAATTTAATAAACCTTCAGATGTACAATCCCAGCGTGTGCCACAGCCAAGCAAATGCATTTAGCACCTACACCACTTAAACATGGTGCTCAAAACGCCCTGATGAGAATTATCTGCTGGCAAATCTACTCCCGACATAATGATCACCCATTGTAACTTTCCCTTTCTCCAGCATTCCAACTAGAAAACATAATTTATTGGCTATAAAACCTATAAAAAATGGCAAGGAATTAGAAAACTGTCATAGTATGTTAGCTTCAGGTTATGCAGACGCTTTACAAATCTTCCAAGTGACTGTATAGATTAATGCCTCGAGGGCCCAGCCAGAGCCCAGTACTTGCAGCCAGCTGAAGCCCTTATCTTAAATCCAAGCAAAGTACCATTAATCTTTTTGAAAGACCTTTATGGCTTTTAATGTATCCCAAATTAGAACATTTTACACCCTTGGTTCCTGAAATATGGTGATAAAAAGCCTTTAGAGTTACATTTGTCCTGGCTGCTCGCTCTGACCTGCTTAATCCCAGCATGCATTAGGAGATATTTTAGTTTTAGTCTTTCTAATAAAGTTTATCCCACTTAATTATAATTGAAAGAAAAAAAATCACTAGCAGGTTTATTTTTTCCCCCAGTTAAGAAATGGCGGCACATTTCTTCATTACCTTAAGACTTTTTTTCTTTCCCCTGATTGTACTCTATGCATTTTTAGAAAGGGTGATTTGTTCCAAGTGTTTATCAAACTTTTCCTTCGGTCGAATAATAAACCTATCTCGGGAGTGACAGGATTTCTCCTTTTGTTTCTCGTGCTTCTGTGCGACTGGGGTTATTGGGATTATTCTGCTCGACAATACATGCACTTCCTCCCTGGGATTTGGACAAAATGTGTTTGCCACTTGCAGGCACAGTCATTCCTTTAACTTTTCATTTAAAGAACTGCGCACGGTCTCCTCTAGTGTACATTAAAACGATTTAGGAAAGGTCATGATTATTATTTTTGCACGTTCGTGGTAAATAGTTGACTGTCTTATTACTGTTAAGCAGTTGTCTGTGTGTATGTACCATGTTTTATTTTTCTTCACCAACCCAGGGATCCTTATGCCATCATGACTGTCGTTGCATCATGGTCGGGGTGAGACAAAACGGGGACCGGAGGCACTCATGGGATGCCACCCTGACACATCAGTTGGAAGAGCTCTGCTTGCCAGAGAGACTGATTTACATCCTCTAATGGGCCTTGTCTTTGTCTCCCTCTCAATAGCTGGCCGTGAAAATCGCTCAAGCCGCCGATTGCCGTGACTTTGTGCAAAGCAAACAGGAAGCGGAGGCTTCTCGGGCAGCCCAGAAAAGGAAGACGCAAATCGCTTGGGGGTGTGTTGTCTTTTTTGCTCTCCTCCCCACAATTATCTCCTTAATTTACATTACATCGCAGTTTGTCAGTGACATACATTTTATTATGCATATTTGCCCAGCTTGCCAGCTTCTTTCCCACTTATTTCATGCACAGGTATGCGTACATGCTAAGTTTCGCCTATACAGAGAATGCGTGTTCTGTAGCCGTCTCGTAAAATTCGATAGACACCATTTTGAACTGTCACAGTGGATGTCATGGTTAGAATATGTGCAAAATGTGTTATGTCAATGTTTAAGAACTACACTTAACTTACTGTCATTTCAAGCTCTCAAGAACTTGGAAATATGTGTATTTCATTCAGAAATGAATTGTCTTTTCTGTAAAAGAGAATATATTTTGCAGGATTTTTATTCCAAGTACTCAAAATAGGTTTTTGCTAAATCAGTATTTTAATATTGTTTCAGGTTTGAAGCCAAGCAAAGATGGGAAACCAAAAGCAACATGGGATATATGTGACATAAACCCAGAAGAGAAAGAAATGTACATTTTTGTAAAGATTTGTGTAACTTCTCAGTTAATTTAATAAAGTTTGTTAGAAAAGATGTTTGTACCTGTACAATTTTGAGAGGAAATGTCAGGATACTGTACAAAACAATAACAATAAAAAAACAAAGCCTGTATAAGATGAGAATTATGGACTGTTCAAATGAATTCTCTGAGCACTCCATGGTGGCTGCTGTGTGTGTGCTATTTTCCATTTACATTTCTGTGATTTGAGCATTTCTGGGCCTTTTTCCTTCCAATTAAATCTGGTGTACATTACTGGATGATGCGTTTATTTATTGCTGTAAAGTGGGTTAATCATGAAGGCGCTCCTTTCTTCTGAGGAGGTAGAGAAAGAAGAGATTAGGGTCCTAATGCAATGTACAGGATAATGTGCGATAGGATTTGCCAGTGCAAAATGAAATTTGGCTGCTGTAAACTGTTCTGAGCAGCCATAAACTGTAAATTGTGTCAACAGAGAGGGTATGAGACATGAAACGGAGGCTTTGGTGTTGGCCTTCACCCATGCTGAGAAAGATGCCATTGTTCCTCGGCTTAAACAAGAAGCACAGGATATTTCTGAGAAGCCTACTCTATGGCTGTAAAGAGTCTGAGCAATGATTAACAATGTTGTTGTGCACCCAGTAGATTTGATGCCAGTCTTTTATAGTTTCTTTGCACCCTGATCATATTTTGATCTGCAATGACCTCTCCTAACTGGTCCAACCCAAATCCCCCATGCCGATTGCGATAATTATTATTGTAATTTCAAATTTCATGCGGAAAAATAGCAAGTCTGTTAATTGCCGTTATTCATAACCTTACATTATTTTGTTAACAATGCAAAATGATTGCTTTGCTCCAAGGCAATCTGGATTTATCCACCTCAGATGTTTGCTGTTCACCCATTTGTGCACCCACTCCACGCTGGAGTGCACGCTGTATCCTATTCTCACAGTCCTGCTGTATAGGCTGAATCAGTCACTCACTGCAAGACTAAATGGGCAGAACATCCTCATAAAACGTTTACTTGACCGAGGCAACTTAAAACTTTAAGCATCTGAAAAAGCTGAGAACTACAATGGATTCCACAGACAAGAGAACCAGCTGTTTTTCATTTCTGAGTAACATTTAAGAACCTTACTGTGATTCTTGTTCGATAAAAAGTGTCTAAAAGAAACAAAAATGGCTTCATAGCAAAGTCTCAAGCAACAATTTAGCTTGGACTGTCTGGGAGTGGTCGGAAAACAAACTGTTATTGGCAGAGAGGTTTGGAACTCTTACGGTATATTAACTAATTCACCGCCTGGTGATGCCAGGCCAAAACTCCATCCCTCAAAACAAGCTGACATTTCAGGTGATCTTTTCAATCAGCTCTTACACTAAAAGGGTATAATCTTTTCACAATTTCACAGTATTATTCCAACCTCATAGTGTGGAAATGTGTATAAAACACAGGACAGCACATTGGCAATAGTTTTCAGAATCACTTTTACATGATACTATTGTTTATTTGATGGGTGGACATTTTGCTGTGGGGAAAAAAAAGACATTTGCTCTACAGTATATGTTTTCATTGAGTTTCTGAGACCATCAGATGACGATTGCCTGAATGAGCGAAGACTTACTAATCATTTCCACGCTGGAGCCTTACAGTATAGGACTCTGTGTGTGCGAGAGGCAGTCAGATATGAAGATGAGCTAATTCATCTATTTAACAGTCCTTCAGTGAGAAAGAGTTTAACAATGTTAATCACCTCAAAGTGCTCTATATGGGTTATTGTCCTCACTTTGATTGTGATTATTTCAAAAATGCATATTGATTGAGAACAGAGAAAAAAATTGGAATGGTTTTGATACACAACATTAGACCGTTCATTTCTGGTGCCTAAAACTAAGATCAAATTGGACAAATCCTTCTAAAAACATTGCTTTAACATGTCCCATTTGTAATGTATCAAGCAGTATTTACTATTGTTAATTATGTTGATTTCCAATAATACTGAAGCCTCGCTGTTTCAAAAGTCTGGATGCAGGCTAAGCAAAATCTCCTTAGCGTTTTAACACTGCTTTAACAAATAATCATTTTAAGTTGACCCTTAAATTGTGTGTTAGGCTTCCAACACTGTGTTTTGGAAACTGGTATTTTAAAACTTAACAGTCATTCAATCAAGAACACTTGACAGTGTTGAGCTCACAACACTGTGGGTGTTGGAAATACATGTTTGAAAGCAAGTCATTCAATCAAGATAACTTAAGTGTTAGGCTCCTGACACTGGGCGTTGGTGACATGACAACACAGTGTTTCCACAGGAGTCGCATCAAAAACACTCTGGGTGATCATAACTTAAACGACTTCCTGTCATTTTAAATGGTTTCACAATGAACTTGCACTGCTTAGCACTGTGTGGTCATTTTGGATCTTTTCTTAAACATTGCACCCTCCAACACTCAGAGAAAATGACTGCTTTTTTATCAGGGTGATATTCCATTTGGCCTGTTCTCAGATAATGTTTAACTTCTCTTGGAAAGACCCTTTTATATGTACATCATCTCATCCTGTGTCCTAGGCATAATGCTGTTGAACCAGTGGACTCAAAACAATGGCTAGAAGCAATTCACATCTGTGAATATGCTTTAGCTATATGTTAGCCTGCATATAGCCATTTAAATGTTAGCAAGTCGAGTGTTTTCATTGAACATGACCAGCGTACAGCCTAGAGCAGCGCAGCCACCGTATCAATAGCATCTCCGTTTATTAATCTCTTTGAACATAATGCCTTGAGCGGAGAAGATACTGTTTTTTTTAAGCAGGAAAATCCTGTTTCCTTCTCTCCATGTTACGGAGTCATTTTCAATGGGTTTTTACTGCAGGCCAAGCTTGGCCTCTGACCTATGTTGATTTGTTGTGAAATGCATCGACAAATTCCTCGGGCACATGTTGAAACACTTACGGGGGAGAGCAGTTGTTGTCGTCAGGAGTGGAATAACAACAATCCTATTAAATGGTTGAAAAGTAGTTGTTGTGCAATTGTTGTGAAGGTTCTGCCGTGAACAGGGACATGTGTACCTTGTAATAGCATATCAATGGGATCACTAGCTGGTGTATCACTAGATTAAAAACAAACAAATATCAAAAACAGACTTAACTCCAGAAGCTCGGGGATATGACCCCAGGAAAATATCTCGGTGTCTCAACTAAGATGCTACAGATAAGGGGAAATATTCAAAATATCTTGACCATAGACTGGTCTCTAAGAATAGAAGAATCTCTCGTAGGCTCACGCACATCCATAGATGGATGGATGTACAGAACATTGGCTTTGAATTGGACTGCAGTCTCAAATTGTAGTCAAATAAAAACATTTTGTTGCGTTTTGTGTCAATGCTGCCCCTTCCTTATTGAAGGAGTTTGGTTGTGTTTCATATTCAGTATGTTCATTCCTGATGAATGTAAACTAGTCTCAGAGCGACAGGCGGTATTGGATGTTGACATTTCCCCCGGCTGATTTAATGACCTGTTTAATTCTGGCACGTCCACGGCACCTCACAGATGTTTTGCGGTTTTAATTAGCGTAATCATCACTCTTGAAAAAGGCCATAGGGCTGTTTAATGGGTCTTGTTTGTCAAGATGCGCAGAATTATAACACAAAAGACATGCCGTTTATTCTAATGCAACAATCATTAAATGATTATGGATCTGTCACAATTAATAATCGCACCAAAATAGATTTGTCTTTGAGCCAAATTAACCCCCAATTTCCTTTGAAAAGATTTGTTTGTACAGTGTTTGGCTGTTCATACTTTTTCAGTCCAACGGAGTGGTCTTACTTAAAGATGAGGTATAATGCTTTTTAACGTGTTATTAGTCTGTATGAGCTTTGAACCTATGTTACGATAAGGTCGTTATGTCTCGTTCACTGCATGGGAATAGTCATCTCAAAACTGCTATAAAGAACTGTATTGAACGGCAATCAATGGCTTACCTTCGAAGAATCAAGATCATTCTCAAAGAATGTAACACCATTGCAGGCTGAATCAGAAAGACAAACAAATTAGTAAGTGTTAATATGGTCTATACAGTGTCTATATAGACCATATTAGCACTTGCTGTGTCTATTGTCTATATAATAAGGATGTGGAAGTAAAATGAAGAAAACCAGTACATACCTTGCAACAACCTTGCACATATACAAACTGTTATCTTTTCTAATGCTATCTGTCTAACTCAGAGTAATTATTGAGGACCTCAGATTCATATGACTGTTTTCAAATAAAAGCGAGAGCAAGAAAAGAGGATCTCTTGGGTGACCACAAAGCTTCACATCAAATTATGAATGCATGTTATTTCTGTCACTAATTGAAGTTTGGAACTCATGATAAATTCCAATACTCAAGCTGCCAAGTACCAAGCAAGAAATATGCCCACTGTATCATACTCCGATTAGCTGGATTTAACACTGTCCTACGTTTTTTAAAACTGCAACTTTTTCAAACTATGGGAATGAGGTCAAGTAGACATAACATTTATAATCAGATTTTTGTTTTAAAGGAATGCTTATTAATACAATTTCACAATAATTAAAAATAAGACTGTGGGTTAGTTATTATGTGGGTTAGATATTACATTATATGAGCTGGAAATTGTAAAAGCATTTGAAATCATGTATTATCATTTTACATAACTTAAAGAACACAAAATGAAAATTAACTTTCAATTAATTTTTTCCTGACTATCTGGAAGTGGAATAAAAAAACTCTCAAGAACAAATATGCTGAGCACGCAGTCATTATGCATTCATCTTCACTAAGCAAGCGGCATATTGCGTTTTATCTGTATGAATAGTGTATTTTTCTTTAAATAACCATTTAACAATACACACAAAGGTAATGACATCATAAGGAACACCGGAGCAATACCTGCTTTAGAGAAAAAAACACGTTTCTGCCTGCCCTCTTTGTTTTTACAGTAAATAGTATGCAACATAATGCAAGATGTATGTTTTACCCATTGGTTCTGTTTAGTACCTCTACTGAAACCATGCACTTTAATATGCCACTTTTAGAAGAAAAAAAAGTTATCCAAAAACATGTAACATGACTTTTACTGTGAAATGCTGTGACTAGAAACGGGAGAGTGAAGTGACCACGAACACAGGAAATTGGGCCAGAGTTACTGAGTAGAATAAATGGCTTAGGAAGAGCCATTTCCAGAAAAAACACACCTGCATCACCCTAACCTTGAGGTCAATGCAGCAACTGACAGAGCAAAAAGTATTCTTTTGTCTTACAAATGAACAAAAAAAGGGATCCCGAAATCGCTCCAGGGGATTTGCTCAAATTAACTTTAAGTGACGCAATTAACGTTACCTTGATTTGTCTCATGAATGAGCACAGTGAGTCTGGCGTTTGTGGCCATTCATTGTCTACTTCCTAAAGAAAGAATAACCACCTACGTCAAGCTACGTAATTATAGAACTTTGCTTGATTGAAAACAACCAGCTTACAGTCAAGCATTGTTCAAGAACTGCTGAAATAATACTATGTATTGTCTTTCACTGTTTCATTGAGAGAGAAAAAAATGAACATTGGATGAAGCAGATTATCACCAAAAAGGATGGACAATAATGTTCCCACTTGCAATTTGGGTAACACTTTATTTGAAGGTCCACATGTTGGCCACTAATTTGTAGTTTGTAGGTATGTATATAAGCATCTTATAAGGCCTTTATGATGTCTTATTAACCATATATTAGGTCTTAATTAAGTGATGTGTTAGTCAAACAGAAGTCATGTAGTGCTGGACAATCCTTAATAAACTCATTATTAGCTTACAATAAAAAGGTATATTTACACTGAGTGTACAAAACATTAGGAACAACTTCCTAATATTCAGTTGCAACCCCCTGGTGCACCAAGTCAGTCTATGTCATGGAAAGAGCAGGTGTCCTTAATGTTTTGTACACTTTGTTAATAAGCCTAGTTAATAAAGAGCAAGTCACACAAGAAACAGGCTCTTCGTAAGCTGTCTCAATGTGGAACTAATAAGGGCGTAGTACCTCTATGTGTTTACATCAATTGTTTACATCCGTTTTGAGTGTTGGCTACATGACGTATATACTGTATGAATCCATTTATCCTTTTATCAGACGTCACACATCCCCAGTTTCAGCCAATCAAATGTTTTTTGATCAAGGGGTGGGCCGGTGTGCCGCTTTGCTATTCATAATATAACCGTATACAGCCGACATTCATATGGCAGTACAGTATATATGGACCTTTTGTTGTTCACATCAAATGTTGTTAAATGTTGGCTGAAAGGCATATATGAGGGGAGGTGGGCCCCTTTCTGTCCAATGAGGTCATTTCTGGACCAGTTTTCAGCAAGCAAAAAATATGATCACGCTTCAGAATAGGGAACACATATTGAGGTACTACGCCCTTATTCGTCCCACATTGAGAAAAGCTGACTAAGAGTCTGTTTCTTGTTTAACTAGCTCTTTATTATAGCTAATGATGAGGTTATTAAGGATTGGCCAGTACTACATGACTTCTAGTGTTTGACTAACAAATCACTGAGTTAAGGCCTAATATATGGTTAGTAAGACATCATAAAGGCCGTATAAGCTGCTTATATACATACTTATAACCTAGAAATTAGAGGCTAACGTGTACCTTAACGTGTTAGCTTAGCATTGATGTAATGTACACACAAGTAAATGTTCCTATTGTGGTAGTCTTGAACTGCTTGGAGAAAATAAATGTGTGCAAAATGTAGTGCTTCATTGAGCCATTCGTCACTCTCGTCTGCAGCTTTGTGACACTCCTGCCCTTGCTGTTGTAGTCAAGGCAGAAGGTTGTGATGTTTAAGGCTCGTCTGACTGTTAGGGAAGGCCTAATGAGCGTGGAACCAATTTGTCTTCAAACCCCAAGGAACTTCGTGAAACTCTCCAAAGTAATTCCCTCAATTCTGACTTCCGAAAACCTTGTCTCGACACAAACAATAGCTGTGCTTTGTAAAAGCCATTCTAAAACCTCTGCCAAGCATATTTATCATTTGAATGACAATAGGCCACTTAACACTGCTTAAATAATTTCTGTGCACTATCAGCTACTTGACTGGCTTTGTGTTTTAACAACGGACTATCATTAACTGCATGGGTTATGTGGCAGGCCCTTATCAGGGGCTGTGAGTTTGATTTGGAACCAACTGCTGTACCATGTCATAAACAACTTTTTCAAACGAACACAAAGTAGTACAAGCAATATAAGTATATCTTTCACTCTATCCTTTTTTTGTTAGATTTTCTTGGATGTTTTTATTCAAAATATAAAATGGTTTGAGCTCTCCATCATAAGGCCTACATAACTGTCAGGTAAGACCACGTGGGGTAGGACATAACATGTAATTTAAACTGATTTCCGTTTATGGCAAGTGCCCATGGCATAGTAGACATGGTAGACATGGTAGGGTTACCAACACACTTTGTAAATAAAGACAAGAACCCACATTAGATATAAATATTTTACAATGTATGGAGGCAAGACAGATTTATGGCATTACGTCCTGTCTGAACACGATTGGTATGAAAGTCATTCATTTAGAAGAAGTTGTCACATTTATAGAAATTGTTTATTTTTCTCCCTTAAATGGTGTAGAGACCTGCATCCCATCTCTTGCTTTTGTGACATTTCAAGGTTTGCTGCTTGAAAATGCAGCGCAGAGACAAAGAGACAGAGAGAGCGAGCGTGAGAGAAGATGAATCATCTTCAAAAGGACGAGATAATGCTGTCCTGGGTGGTCTTAGACTTTCTGAACATGTTTGATGCCCACATCACACCCATCTACGATGATGAGTGCAGATACCAAAGTACACATTGGCAATTTTTTTTTTCTACAAGAAAATAACAGTCCTAATATGCTCTATCAAGTGTAATGCTATGCCTACGGCAGTGTAAGACTTTGTGGCAGATCATTGAAGTAATGTTTTCCACAATGTTCAGCCGACAAAAGTCTTTTCATGAGATTTGCCATCCAGACTGAGTCAAAAAGACTGACCATATCTGGAGTTTGGATTGGGAGAGAACTGAACTGAATACTAAGATGCGAAAACTTCCTTTATAGGACCAGTGACCAGAGGTGCCTTCACCCTGTACGTATTTCAAAAGGCTGCAATTAAATTAGTTTGGAAATGACTTATGCAGTGTTGTGAGGCTTTCAGGCAGTTTTGGCAAAATAGACCCCAGCAAAAAAAGAAACAACTCTTTAGGTAAATAGAGACCGTTTGTTTACTCAGTGGAAGAAAAAGAGGGCCCCCGAACAGAGCGCTAAGCTTAGCCAGGCCCCGCCAAACGGGACCTCTCACCATCAACTTCAGACTTATTAAATTGATTACCAACTCCAGCTAATTAATCAGAGACAGTGCCCTTTCTTGTCATGCAGGGAGGGAGCTGTGTGTCTCTCACAGAGTTTCCCTCTCTCAGTAACACCCCTCTCCCATCTGCTTTCTCCTGTTCCCCTTTCTCCCTTTTCTTTTCTCAGCATTGATTGAAGTAGAGGAACAGTCATTTTCTTGCATCATCTGGGCTGGAAGGATGGGAGGACAAGTAGTAATTACCTTAAACAAACAAGGCCAAGATTGCTTGTAAAGCTACCCCTCTATTGAAGCTGGTGAAACAAGAAAACAGAGCGAGAGCATAATGATTTCAAAACACACTTCAGAGCCTCGGTCTTACGCTCTGCCCCTTACAATTCTTCATTTTGTAAAGGAACAAACTATAAAGATTCTAATGACAAGTCAACAGACATCACTAAAGACATCTATCGTTTGAAGCTTGGCCAGGTGTTGGGGGGAAAGCGTTCCACTGTTCTCCCCTGTCTAGATTGGGTATTCGTCTCTACAACGCTGTATTCAGGGATGCAGTGGTAAAAAGAAAAGATGGGTAAATGCTGAATAGAAGGGTGGCCACCATTATGAACTCTATCAACGCTAGTTTAGTGCAATATGTGCTTAAATGCGATATACTTAAGCAATAAGGCACAAGAAGGTGTGGTATATGGCCAATATACCACGGCTAAGGATTGTCCTTAAGCACAATGTAACGCAGGAATGGCTGGATACAGACAGGGCTCGAACCACCCAGTTTATAAATTAATATATCACGATATACTATACGATAGTCATATATATCGTATACGAATTTCAGAGGTGTAGATGATCACTCTCACATGGTTTTCCAGTACAAGTTGCTAATAGGAGCACATTTACAATGATTTAAGTACATGTTGCTGATTGAGGCACAAGGTGAAGTCAGTGAAGGGAACAAGAAAACATAACGTACATTCCTGCACCAGAAATGACGTTTTGAGTAGACATTTCACTCATCCGTGACCTGGTAATCAATTAATTGATTAAGTCAGTAACTCGTACATTTCATTTAAGGGCCATAATATACACAATCAAATAGATATTTTCAATGCAACCTTCAAGGCATATGGAGACATTTGACAGAACTGCAGGCAAAAGAGATTACGGAGTGTGTTGCCCCTTTAACTACGGGGTGTTTAGCCATCTGTTAGCTGTCAGTCAAACTGAAACCGAAACTTAAGTTTAGGAGTGGTTAGGGTTGAGGTTTGGGATAGGGTTAAAAAACATTATTTAGATTTTTTTACACAACAATGCCTAGCACTGAGATTGAACCTGCAATGCTCAGAGCCGTAGTTCACATTTTAAACTCATCCTCAAACTCTTCCCCAACACCCTGGATGGTACCAGGCACTCACGTTGACCCTAGTGGACGGTTGGAAATTGCCATGTAAATACAATTCCAAGCCATGCCGTAACTTCACCATTCTAATCATGGCTGGACAGCGCATAATCCACTGGAGTTTGGGCTCGTTATTCTTAATAGAACAGTGTTCTAGACCATGTCATTGATGGTTTTTACTGTGGCTCTGCATTGAGGAAATATCAGCATTGTGTGGGACTTTCATGAGCCCAGATCCTCTTTCCCCCAATCCTCACTTCCTGCTGTTCTGTATGATTGTGGAGCCTTTGTCTTAGCCTGATGTGTTTGCCTCTTCCTCTGGAGAGGCTAATAGAGGCTTTTTACTCCCCCAATCTTCCAAAATGCCAAGTGTAACTGGTGCCCCTATTGCTCCTAATTAATGCGTGATTAAAGAGTGAAATAAGGGATTCTACCCGTGATTTGTTTTTTCAAGGAGTGAGAAATTAATCCCCTTTGGATCTTGCGGAATCATTTAAGGATTTTTCTTGTTCTGTTTATCAAATAAACCAAGTAATTAGAGACTTTAGATAAGTAGGCTAAATTGATGCCCGCCCTATGTCTTCCTAGGCTGTTCGCTGATAGAGACTGCCATTTTGCTCTGGTAATGTCTGGCATTATACTTGTCCAATAACAATGCCTTTGTGTTTGCCGTATTAGTAATTATGCTTGGGAGCTTCCTTGACCTTGGTAAGCATTGTCTATCTTATTCCTGGATCAGTGTACTCTATTATATTGTTAATGCAAGGAGTTATCGCCAGGGAGTTTACTGGATCTAACCAGTGAGGAGGTCCCATGTAATAATTTGTGTAAGTGGCAGCATAATTAACAATACCATTGGTAACATAGTATTACCATATCATTTGATACTATTTATTATGATATTTTACTGCAAAAGCTTAATACTATAAGTGTGAGTGATTTATTGCTGTGACCTTGTTGTGGTTCTCCAGCAATCTAAAAGGAAGAATGCAAGCTGTCACTTTCAAAAGAGTAAACTTCCTCCGAGATCAAATGTGGCGTTCCACAGGGATTGATTCTTGGACCTCTAATATTTCTAGTTTATAAACAAGGGATGGTGTGACATTTTGTCAATAAATTCATAGATACCATCCTTTTGTCTCTGTATGCAGTTTGAAAGAAGTTGAAGGTAGCTTTTGGAGCCATTGCTAACAAGCTTTAGCGCAATGACGGGAAGTTTAACTTCTTGGATATAGGGGACGCTCTTTTGATTTATGGTTAAAAAACGTGCCCGTTTTAAGCGCAATATTTTGTCACGAAAAGATGCTCGACTATGCATATAATTGGCAGCTTTGGAAAGAAAACACTCAAAGGTTTCCAAAACTGCAAAGATATTATCTGTGAGTGCCACAGAACTCATGCTACAGGCGAAACCAAGATGAAACTTCAACCAGAAAATGGGCAGAATTTTTGAAGCTCTGTTTCCCATTGTCTCCTTATATGGCTGTGAATGCGCCGGGAATGAGCCTGCCCTTTCTATCGTTTCTCCAAGGTGTCTGCAGCATTGTGACGTATTTGTAGGCATATCATTGGAAGATTGGCCATAAGAGACTACATTTACCAGGGGTCCGCCCGGTGTCCTTTGTCTAAATTGGTGCGTAATCTACAAGCTGCACGCAGTCATCCAGTGATTGAGAGGAGAGAGGAGGCTTTCAACGAACGATATATCATGAAGAGATATGTGAAAAACACCTTGAGGATTGATTCTAAACAACGTTTACCATGTTTCAGTCGATATTATGGAGTTAATTTGGAAAAAAGTTCGGCGTTTTGAAGACTGAATTTTCGGGGTTTTTTGGTAGCCAAACGTGACGCACCAAATGGAGCAATTTCTCCTAAACAAATAATCTTTCAGGAAAAACTGAGCATTTGCTACCTAACTGAGAGTCTCCTCATTGAAAACATCTGAAGTTCTTCAAAGGTAATGATTTTATTTGAATGATTTTCTGGTTTTTGTGAAAATGTTGTCTGCTGATGCTAACGCTAAATGCTACGCTAGCCGCGCTAGCTGTTACACAAATGCTTATTTTGCAATGGTTGAGAAGCATATTTTGAAAATCTGAGATGACAGTGTTGTTAACAAAAAGCTAAGCTTGAGAGCTAGCATATTAATTTAATTTAATTTGCGATTTTCATGAATAGTTAACGTTGTGTTATGCTAATGAGCTGCGGGGATAATTACACTCCTGGATACAGGTTTTTTTCGTAGCTAAACGTGACACACCAAACGGAGCGATTTCTCCTAAACAAATCATCTTTCAGGAAAAACTGAGCATTTGCTATCTAACTGAGAGTCTCCTCATTGAAAACATCTGAAGTTATTCAAAGGTAATGATTTTATTTGAATGATTTTCTGGTTTTTGTGAAAATGTTGTCTGCTGATGCTAACGCTAAATGCTACGCTAGCTGCGCTAGCTGTTACACAAATGCTTATTTTGCAATGGTTGAGAAGCATATTTTGAAAATCTGAGATGACAGTGTTGTTAACAAAAGGCCAAGCTTGAGAGCTAGCGTATTAATTTCATTTCATTTGCGATTTTCATGAATAGTTAACGTTGTGTTATGCTAATGAGCTGCGGGGATAATTACACTCCTGGATACAGGTTTTTTTCGTAGCTAAACGTGACACACCAAACGGAGCAATTTCTCCTAAACAAATAATCTTTCAGGAAAAACTGAGCATTTGCTATCTAAGTGAGAGTCTCCTCATTGAAAACATCTGAAGTTCTTCAAAGGTAATGATTTTATTTGAATGATTTTCTGGTTTTTGTGAAAATGTTGCCTGCTAATGCTAATGCTAAATGCTACGCTAGCTGCGCTAGCTGTTACACAAATGCTTGTTTTACTATGGTTGAGAAGCATATTTAGAAAATCTGAGATGACAGCGTTGTTAACAAAAGGCTAAGCTTGAGAGCTAGCATATTAATTTCATTTCATTTGCGATTTTCATGAATAGTTAACGTTGCGTTATGGTAATGAGCTTGAGGCTGTATTCACGATCCCGGATCCGGGATGGCTCGACGCAAGAAGTTAAAGGATCAGCTAGCATGCACAAAGTATCCTGTTGTAAATGATAAGCTGTCCAATATATCAAAATGCTCTATGCAACAATTCCGCCAGCAAATAGCCCTTTATTTGTATGATATATACGTAATAGTATTGTAATAAACTTACTTTGAAATATTTTTTGTATGAGTCGTACCTCAGTAAACAAACAAAAATCTGATTAGATGAATTGATTAATTTTGGACAATGTTGGCCAACCTAAACTTTTTCAGGACCCTGTCTTTCAAAGATAATTAGTAAAAATTCAAATAACTTCACAGATCTTCATTGTAAAAGGTTTAAACACTGTTTCCCATTCTTGTTCAATGAACCATAAACAATTCATGAACATGCACCTGTGGAACGGTCGTTAAGACACTAACAGCATATGGTAGGCAATTAAGGTCACAGTTATGAAAACTTAGGACACTAAAGAGGCCTTTCTACTGACTCTGAAAAACACCAAAAGAAAGATGCCCAGGGTCCCTGCTCATCTTCATGAACGTGCCTTAGGCATGCTGCGAGGAGCAATGAGGACTGCAGATGTGGCCAGGGCAATAAATTGCAATATCCGTACTGTGAGATGACTAAGACAGTGCTACAGGGAGACAGGATGGACAGCTGATTGTCCTCGTAGTGTCAGACCATGTGTAACAACACCTGCACAGGATCGGTACATCCGAACATCACACCTGTGGGACAGGTACAGGATGGCAACAACAACTACCTGAGTTTCACCAGGAACGCACAATCCCTTCATCAGTGCTCAGACTGTCCGCAATAGGCTGAGAGAGGCTGGACTGAGGGCTTGTAGGCCTGTTGTAAGGCAGGTCCTCACCAGACATCACTGGCAACAACGTTGCCTATGGGCACAAACTCACCGTCGCTGGACCAGACAGGACTGACAAAAAGTGCTCTTCACTGAGGAGTCGCGGTTTTGTCTCACCAGGGGTGATGGTCGGATTTGCGTTTATCGCCAAAGGAATGAGCGTTACACCGAGGCGTGTACTCTGGATCGGGAACGATTTGGAGGTGGAGGGTCGGTATGGTCTGGGGCGGTGTGTCACAGCATCATCGGACTGAGCTTGTTGTCATTGCAGGCAACCTCAACGCTTTGCGTTACAGGGAAGACATCCTCTTCCCTCATTTGGTACCCTTCCTGCAGGCTCATCCTGACATGACCCTCCAGCATGACAATGCCACCAGCCATACTGCTCGTTCTGTGCGTGATTTCATGCAAGACAGGAATGTCTGCGTTCTGCCATGGCCAGCAAAGAACCCGGATCACAATCCCATTGAGCACGTCTGGGACCTGTTGGATTGGAGGGTGAGGGCTAGGGCCATTCCCCGCAGAAATGTCTGGGAACTTGCGGGTGCCTTGGTGGAAGAGTGGGGTAACATCTCACAGCAAATATTTATACAAATATTTACACATGTTTAGTTTGCTGAAAATAAACGCAGTTGACAGCGAGAGGACATTTTTTTTTTTGCTGAATTTTTTATGAATCAGTGTACTGTTAAACCGTATTATCTAAGTTCCTCTGACTCTTTCTTCCTTAGACTACACCTTATGGCTATAAAATACCTCTATATGGATATGTACCAAGCCTCCTATGTTGCATCCACTTTCGACATTCTAACAAAGCACCTGCAGCAAGTGCCTCCGTCTGATCTTTTTTAGTAGACAGACACTTTGAAGCCAAGAAAGGCTCGTCTTTGTAATAGTGTTTGTGTTACATAGGTCTGAAAGGATGAAGGTGGTAAACTGCCATCTCTTAGTATGAAAAACGGGAATAGAGCTATCTATATGGATAGCTTCTTAGACCTTCCATTTACCTCTTCTAATATGTAGTGTTTACGCCTTTTTTGAAGAATAAGGGGGGTTGTAAATCAAAATAGATTACTCTAATTGCTAACTTAATTTAATTTGTTAAAGAACATTACTTTAGTTTTAGATTTTCTTTGCTGAAGAAATCCAATGTAAACGTTACACTGCTTACAGATTTATTCAGTCGTGAAATTGTTCCATTGTTTTGTCGTTGCACCATTGGGAAGCACATTTGTCTTATTTTGCCTTTGTTCAGATGCTTTTCAACCCTAAATTGACTAAGTACCCTCAATCCAGTCAATTGACAGGATGTAAACTGACGTAAACTGACAGGATCTCAACTTTCACGACGTGGTGTTATTGATATAGTGTGCTCTGCATGATGTTAATGTTAAAATAATCGTTTTTGACAGGATAAATGAAAAATGTCATATAAAGGATTCGTTCTTCTTTGTAAAGTACCCATAAAATACAGGACTCAAGAGCTAAGTGGGTCATAATATGATTATGCCCTGGTGAAGTGATTTATGATTATTCAATAATCCTGTTTTGCCAGCTGTTCTTTATTCCAGGAGCACTGTCTTTGAATTATGTTAATTCTCAGTTTGATAGGCCTCCAATCCTGCATCTATTGCATTCCTGTAAGTGATGGGGAATAAATAAAATTGCTTGGTAAATGTACACTATTGTGTTGTCTGTCTATTTCCTTTGCCTTCCATAACTTTTGTGCTGTCTGATGAAATCTTCTGAAATGTACTTGTACAGTATATGATCCGCTCCATAGCAGTGGTACAGACAAGTTGGGTGTCAAGAGACTGCACGGTGGTACTACAGAGGCCAATCAGGTTTCATGTCCACTGGAGTGGACGTTGCAGTGAGATGAGATGAATCATGGGTAAAGATGATAGATCAATGTAGCAGCCACGGAGCTTGTCCCCAGCAATTGTTTGCAAGGCCTTGACGCAGCCATATTTTCCTCACACTCTCCCCACCTCTCCTTTCCCTTCCTTCTTTCCCTCCTCCCCTCTCACAATCCATCCCTCCTCTTGTGTTTTTTTTTGCGGGAACCTAGCTGGCGCAAAGCCTCCCTCCAATTAGAACAGGAATTGCGGTGTGGATCAGGTGATGGAGTGGGATGCCTGTTCTTCTGACCATGGTAGATATTTCTCGTCACCATCTCAAAGTTGTACGCTTGTCGCTTTCCCCCCCTCTTACTACCCTCCTTGGTATGCATTATAACATAGCTGCAGGAAGAATGACAAACACTGTTAATCTCCTTGCTCGCTGGCAATACATTACAAAGGGGGTAAAGCAGGCTATTTCACCAGCACTGTAAACACTCAAAATTCAACATTGTCCATTACCTCTTAAACACAGCCGATAACAAGCATCATTAATTAAACTGTGGGAGTAAGTGGGGTTACATAAATTGAAATTAATAATCGTCTGCATACATAAATAGAATGCACATTTCAGAATTGTTTCCTCAACACCCCCCCCCTCCCTCCCTACCTCCCTCCCTCCCCCGCCAATGTAGATTAAAAGGTTTGGCTTCCATATAAATGCAATGTTTCAACCCAATCCTAGGGATAGGTTTAGTCATGGAGTGCTCTTTTAATTTGTTTGCCACATTCTCATAATATTTACCCAGAAAAATGATCAAGTAGGCATTTAATTGCTTTAAGAAAATAAATCACTTCCCATAGCTATTGTATTGATGCCAAGTCTATTGCGCGTAAGCTGCAGAGAACATGAAATATTTCGCCACTTGTTTTTGAAATATCCATTGTTGAAGGAGCACCATGGACAATGCTTTGACTTACTGATCATAATATTATTTCATATAACATATTTAAAGTCAAACTACATTTCTTTTTCGATCCGCTTGCCCTCCACTTCGCAGTACCTCAGTCTAATCTGTCTGATGTTTCCTTACGACTCTACCACGATTATCCCCCACCTAACAATAATCGTAAAGGATCTGATCCCTGATTTAAATCATGTATAGCATGTTTTGGCTAGAATGTTGACATTACATGAGACACCCCTGAATTCTCTAAAGGCTTGAGCATGCCTGAGTGACTAGAACAACCATTAGTGGTGTTGTCAGGGAGAATCAAGTTTGGACATGCCCACCATCATCTGACTAGGAGAAGAAAGATATTCTACTTTCAAATGATTTGTAATTGAATTAACTCTTTCCTCTGGAAAGGACTATTTCAGAGGATGGTGTAGATTATGTAAATATGGACGGGGCCTGTCTTTGTGAGCCCCTACGTGCATTTCTTTTCAAGTGTTGCATTCAGGTCTTGATGAATGTGTTTACTGTTTTTGAAACATGAACTCCCGGTTCGATCTCTTAAGAAAAAGGTCATAGAAATGATTATTATCTGACTATTGTTATTGATAACCTATGGATAGAAGGGGCTATACGTAGAGGAACGAGGCTTGTTGTATGATAGGTCTAATACTGTAGTAACATTGACATGCAAACTGCTAGAGAGGGGCAATATCCACAGCAGTTCATTAGTTGATGGCTTGCAGGATATATAGAACACTTATTGTGATTCATGTCATTTCATGGGACTGAATTTCAAGTGAACATTATTGTACCCGTTGCCATTGTGCCGCTATGGTCATTTTGAATTTGAAGATTTTTGCCACTTTGGGATACATCGATGTTATCTCAATGGGATAACCAGCATAGACAAAGATGACATGATTGACATTTGACCAGAAGCATTTCATGCTGGGGAGAGACAGATCCATCAGAGGGTAGTATAGATTTTACATTCCCGCCATCGCTTCAAATCCCTCTGAAATACAGACGGATACATGAGGGCTTTGACAAACATCTGCCATAAGCCACAGGTCACATCCATTGATGATTAGGAGATAATTGGTCTGCACAAGCCCAGACTTGAAGACATGAGCATGGATCCATAACTGCCTCATTGCCTATGTGGGTGGGCAAAGGTGGCTCGGGTTGGAGTTTTTTTTTTTCTCCAAGTAATTTCACATGGGTATGCATATGCCTGGGGGGGGTCCTATTGGTCTAGGAGATGGGATTTCTCACTGTACTTCCTGTTTATAGCATGGTCAATGTCTCATTAATATTGAGGACCTCTGCTCTGTTCATACTTCCAAATATAATGACCATAAAGGAATAGCATACTTTGACAGCTATGGACATTCTAGTTCAAAAGGGTGACAAATGAGTAGCTTTGTTGTGTCATTTACACACATCTTGACATGACCGAGATAATATCATAGGTTGAAATCAGATCCCTGATTAGCCGACGGTTATGCTGATGCCTCAGTGATAGAAAATCAGTGTTTCCCCAGGTCCTCCACTCATTTGTGGTCCCTGATTCATTAGGATGGCAGGTCTCTTCTGGGTCCCCTCAGCAACAGACTGAGGCTGTAACTCACAGCAGTCATGAAAGATCTGCCAATATTAGCCCACAGCCCGCTAGGACACTGCACCCTAAACAATAGGGCTAAAACAATGACTTGAATGGCGTCATTTACGTGGTCTTTTTAACAACACTCTTCTCTCAATTACTAATGAGATAGCTGACAACAAATTGTCATAAGCACATTGCCCATAGCTCATATACCACCATGGGAATTTCCATTAAAGGCGTTTGAGTTGGAATCAGCGAATAAATAAAGGATGTCCTCGTGGGAAATCAAGGTAACAAGCAGATACATGTTAAAACTCTGGAGAGACTTCCCATGGAAGCTGAAGTGGGCTTCACAAAATGCAGATGTGATGGAACCACAGACGGTGCTCAACGGGGCTCAGGCCTTAAAATAAGTAATGAAGCAATTAGTCAGACAATTATGAACACCTGTGACGCTGATTGGCACAATGCTGCTTCGTCTGTTTTCCTGATTCTAAAGATGCCTTAATGTTGCTAAGTTAACCTCTAACGAGGCTTGTAATAACGAGGAGGGACAAACACACCGTACACACACGCACACACACACGCACGCACACACGCACACACACACACACACACACACACGGTTCACATTAAGAAGAGGAGTTCATCCCAAAGAGCAGGTTGCGTCATGTATTATTGAAACCAGCTGTTGTATAAACACAACTCCAATAAATTGGGGTCTCCATTTTTCAGATTCATTAAGGTTAATGCAGTTTTAATTAGTACTTGATTTGAAGCCTATTAGATGTAATTCATAAGTATTTTCTAAGACCTGCAAACTGCATTGCAATGGGATTAACAAGATAAAAGGCACAACTTGGAATTAGTCACTGTTGGTTCATGCGTGGACACAGGGATACCTTTCTGTCCACTGTAACTGTCTGTTTATTTGCACAAGTGCTTTCAGTCACGTTAAAACAATTTAATGACTGGAGGGTTTTGGACTGCAGGGATTGCATCACCAGTCAGAGGAACAAATGGAATGGAGGTTCCGGCCTGATTAAAATAAATCCTTTGAAAAATAGTGCAGAGTTTTCTTTTTCTCAGCTATAAAGTGAGGTGTCCTGTGACACCTTTTTTAATTTCTCCTCCCAGTATGTGACATAAATGGGACATAAAATGGGAATATGTTTGTTGAGTTATCAGCCAGAGGTTCTCCTATAAAAGTTTATCCATAAACTCTATGAAGCTGCTGTTACAAACACCATAGATTTCCCCTTCCTGGTTTGACAGAAACTATTGTAAACACGTCTTATTGAAAGCACATCGGTGAACAGTGAAGATGGGTGGAAATTACAGGAAGAGAGCACGTAGCTGAGCCGTTGACAGCCAAAGTCACAACCCATTAGGAGATCCACCAAGTGGGGGCTCTTTTACCATGAAATGCTTACTGTACAGGGATGAATCATTAGCATACCCTGTTTGACATTGTCACACTGAGACATTTTCATTCAGGGCAGAGAAGTCAGATAAAATGGTGCTCCAGCCTCAACAAGGTTATGAAACAGGTGGAGCCTTTCTGGCTCACAGGGTCTCTGTGCAAGAACTCTTAGTAAACATTTTTTTTTTTAAATGGTCACATCTGTAACTCAAACTCCACAGCCTCCACTTTTGAGACTTGAGATCTATTTTGTACATTTCTTCTTTGAGAGAGGCACACAATGGGAGTTCACTGAGGATCAGTTTTCAATTGGATAATAGGCTTGTGAAATGAGGGGATTGCGAGTGCATTGCTTTCACACATTCTTATATATCTCTGTAACGTGTCTCTGTAATGTGAACCACATTCTGCTCAAATCTCAATTCCTCTGTATCCTTTTTAGAGATCACATTCAATTCACACATCATGCTTCAAAGCAACCTAGACTGGACAACCTGAATCTCATATCTCAACACCTCTGAAATGATAAATATAACATTCATTTGACATGTTTATACCATTCCCCTTGAACCTGTAGGCAACATTCTGCGTACACCATTAAACTATACTGAATCATTGTATTCCTCTCCTCAACTAATACAGTATCTCAATCACCTTTGCCCCTTTGAACTCGAGGTGACCTATAATTCTGTAAACCCATGTTGAGATTAGGATTACAGTGATCAGGCTGAGGGGATAGGAGAGTTATGCTCACTGAGTGCCTATATGTACATCATTACTGTGTCTATAGCAACAATCTATGCCTTTCATGTCTGTATTTGAGTCCTAAATGAATTCAGTATAATCTCAATAGCACATGGTATTGCATGGCATGAGAAATTTGATGTATTTGTAAAATAAATAAATAATTGTGAATCGTTTAGGTGATTAACTGTACTTTTATCCTAATGGTGAATAACTATTATTGTGATTTATAATATTTCCCAAACAATTGTTTTCTACAGCCACGTCCACATTTTTTCTGAGCTACAACTGGAACCCAGAACATAATACCGCAACTGGCTGTAATGTTGGGCTCGGCAGTGCATCCTCAACCAGCTCTGTTCATTCCTTTTCCATGAATGGAGGCACCTCTCCACACTGCAATGTGAAGACCGAGAGGTGCTGGGTCACAGTGGCCTGCTGCATCTCCTTTAACCCGCTGTAGCCACTAGATGGTGTATGATAACCACAGAGACTCATCCCACTGGGGCCGACTCCAACTCGCTGATGAGGTACTGCTCGCTAGAGGAGAGACCTGGGGATGAGAGACGGGAGTGGAGAACAGTCTAGAGACTTTACGATAGATTCCAATCTGCCTTCTCACATGGGTCTGTACATGATTTATTGTCTCTTCCCCCCCACCCCCCACCCGCAAATGAAAACTTTGCACTTGCTGTACACTGTTATCATTTTTATGGATGTCTTTACAGATGGGAAATGTCATTGTTAGGGACAGACCAATAAAAGTCAGTTGTAAATTACTTTAACAACATGATGGCTGGTGCACATTTCTGTCCCTAACACCATATTGTTGGAGTGGCCTATCGATTTCAAATGACTCATACTGTACTCTCGGTGTAGAAGAGGAACTCGACACGTCCTTTAATTTTGGCTCACAACTGTTGCGTTATGTCTGAGCTGTGAGCTCTTTCATCGCAGTAGTGACACATTTGGTGTTAAGGTTCTGTGGGACCACTGTGTATTCCCCATAATGAACTGTAAACGTATCATTTACAGTTATATAGACAGCTTTGTCTCATATGCTGTACAGCATATTACCCTCTAATTACCCGTAACTTTCAGTTGCACTGAATGCTCAAAGCTTGGAGGTTGAAATTGTATTATTATTATTAATAATAATCGTCATATTATTAGCCTGTTATAAACTGCAAAATATCATGCAAAATCACATGGGCTAAATACATACATAGTACTTTAGAAGAGGGTTAATACACTTACTACCAAGCGTGTCTCCTTTGTGGTGCTGGGAGATACTGTCCCGTGTATGCTGGAGTATTTAAAAAAAAAAATGTAAATACATAATGGGTAATACAGCAGAAGTTCATTGAGAGAGTGCATTCTTGTATTGCCGTGCTTCTTGTGTTGCCGAGCAAATTCGGCAGCTTTTCAACACACGCATAAAAGTGAATGTGTCGACATTCCTTATGCATTTTTACACACGGCTCTTATCCAGGACAATTTACCGGAGCAATCGCGGTTAAGTGCCTTGCTCAAGGGCACATTGACAGATTTGTCACCCAGTCCGTTTGTGGATTCAAACCAGCAACCCTTTGGCTACTGGCCCAACGCTCTTAACCGCTAGGATACCTACCGCCACTGCATACTGTGTCATACCGATTTGTGCTACACTATTATATCTGTGGCCAGGTACTAGAGTACATGTAGTTGGGGAACTTAATAACCCATCACCTGCATTAAGGCTTTCTATGGGTTCAGTCAAGGGTCACTCACACCAATAGCTAAACCAGATTTATTTTCCTGGGGGCACCTATGTCAACACTAGTTACAGATCCTATTATAAGACGTCAAATATTTTTTTAATGCTTTCGGTAAATGGCAGGACGGTTTTTGGGGACGACAATGAGAAGACAATTCCAATATTTTGGATCAGAGATATTCCCTATACGGGTCAACTTTAGAGTCTCAGGGCTCACCCTGACCAGCAATGTTATGCTGAACTCAATGAATTTGAAATAAGTCAAAGATTTTCTTCATGCACTTCCCCAGTTTAAACAAGATCCTTTGGATGGAAACGTGTGGATTTATTGTAAGTAAGAGATATAAGAGAGAACTTAATCCCCCACCCAATTGTAAATCCCACCTCCACTCCATAACGCCCCATCCCATCACTGACCTTTTGTCTATGTTTCCCCCCCCCCAAATAATGAATGCTTTCAGACTATATCAGAGGAACGACCTCACGCATGGTCCACAGTATTGGAATGTCATAACACAAAATCACCCAATCAGCATGCGGGGCCGAGAGCAAACAGAGAGCAACAAGGCCCTGGCACACTGAGAACAGTGGTGAAATGGGCCCTCTGGATGTCAATGTAATAGAATGGCTTATGATGTGTAAATAACACACCACTTAATAGCACTCTCGGGCCTGACAACTCCCTTCTAGCACGCTGAGATAGCATTGGAATCACAGGGGCCATGGAGAAGGAGAGGGAGAGAAACACATGGTTCTTTGGGACTGGGTCTGTCTTCTACCGCAGTCCCGACTCCAGAGCCTCCCCTTCTCTATACCATTACTCCTGTTGACCTTAACAAACAGCAGGAAATCATATGTTACCAGCGAGAGCTCACAACCAGCGTGATAGTCGAAATCATTTCAATAATAAAAAAACATGATTTGTCTTTCAAATATAGACTGTTATTTCAATGAATTTGAGAAGAAAGGACAGAACGGTTCCTTATCTTCTCTTGAAATATTGAAGAGGATCTTCTTATGAAATATAAAATAGGCATGAAAATGTTTACTTTACTTTGTTACTTTGAAAGCTGTACAAAGAGGATTTTTTTTAACCTTTTAAAACAATAGCTTTTTATGACTTTGCACTCCGGCTCATCATAGCTATTCTGATTTAGCACTGTAGCACACATGTAGTTAGTGCAGTACACTCCAGGACAGTACAATCTCGCTCCTGTTTTCAGTTTGCTGAAGCTAGCGACTGGAACGAGCTGCAACAAACACTCAAACTGGACAGTTTTATCTCAGTCTCTTCATTCAAAGACTCAATCATGGACACTCTTACTGACAGTTGAGGCTGCTTTGCGTGATGTATTGTTGTCCCTACCTTCTTGCCCTTTGCGCTGTTGTCTGTGCCTAATAATTTTTGTACCATGTTTTGTGCTGCTACCTTGTTGTGTTGCTACCATGTTGTTGTCATGTTGTGTTGCTACCATGCTGTGTTGTTATGTGTTGCTGCCTTGCTACATACAGTACCAGTCAAACGTTTGAACACACCTACTCATTCAAGGGTTTTGCTTTATTTTCCCAATTTTCTACATTGCAGGATAATAGTGAAGACATCAAAACTATAAAATAACAAATATGGAATCATGTCGTAACCAAAAAAGTGTTAAACACACCAAAATATATTTTATATTTGAGATTCAAGTTGGACCACAGGGTGAAGGAAAAGCAGCCAACAAGTGGGAACTCCTTCAAGACTGTTGGAAAAGCATACTTTGTGAAGCTGGTTGAGAAATGCCAAGAGTGTACAAAGCTGTCATCAAGGCAAAGAGTGGCTACTTTGAGGAATCTAAAATCTAAAATATATGAAGATTTGTTTAACACTTTTTTGGTTACTACATGATTCCATACGTGTTATTGCATAGTTTTGATGTCTTCACTATTATTCTACAATGTAGAAAATAGTAAAAATAATGAAAACCCAAAAATGAGTAGGTGTGTCCAAAATGTTGACTGGTACTGTAAGTATTAACACCCCTGAGTCTATACTTTGTAGAAACACCTTTGGCAACGATTACAGCTGTGAGTCTTTCTGAGTACGTCTCTAAGGGCTTTACACACCTGGATTGTGCAACATTTGCCACTTTTCTTTTAAAAATTATTCAACTCTGTCAAATAGGTTGTTGATAATTGCTAGACAATCATTTTCAGGTCTTGCCATAGATTTTCAAGTAGATTTAAGTCAAAACTCTAACTCGGCCACTCAGGAACATTCACTGTCTTCTTGGTAAGCAACTCCACTGTAGATTTTGCCTTGTGTTTTAGGTTATTGTCCTGCTGAAAGGTGAAGTAATCTCCCAGTGTCTGGTGGAAAGCAGACTGAACAAGGTTTTCCTCTAGGATTTTGCCTGTGCTTAGCTCCTTTCCTTTATTTTTTTGTCCTGAAAAACTTCCCAGTCCTTAATGATTACAAGCATACCCATAACATGATGCAGCCACCACTATGCTTGAAAATATAGAGTGGTACTCAGTAACGTGTTGTATTGGATTTCCCCCAAACATAATACTTTTTTATTCAGGACAAAAAGTATATTTTTTTCCCAAATGTTTTGTATTTTTACTTTAGTGTCTTGTTGCAAACAGGACGCATGTTTTGGAATATTTTTTATTCTAAATAGTCTTCCTTCTTTTCACTCTGTCATTTAGGTTAGTATTGTGGAGTAAGTGCAATGTTGTTGATCATCCATCCTAAGTTTTCTCCTATCACAGCCATTAAACTCTAACTGTTTTAAAGTCACCGTTGGCCTCATGGTGAAATCCCTGAGCGGTTTACTTCCTCTCCAGCAACTGACTAAGGAACGACGCCTGTATCTTTGTAGTGACTGGTTGTGTTAATGCACCATCCAAAGTGTAATGAATAACTTCACCATGCTCAAAGGGATATTCAATGTCTGCTTTTTTTTTACCCATCTACCAATAGGTGCCCGCCCTTCTTTGTGAGGCATTGGAAAACCTCCCTGGTCTTTGAGGTTGAATCACTCCTCAACTGAGGGACCTTACAGATAATTGTATGTCTAGGGTACAGAGATGAGGTAGTCATTCAGAAATCCGGTTAAACATTATTATTGCACACAGATTGAGTCCATGCAACTTACTATGTGACTTGTTAAGCACGTTTTACTCCTGAGCATATTTAGGCTTGCCATAACAAAGGAGTTGAATACCTACTGACTCGATACTTTCAGCTTAATTCCACTTTGACGTTATGGGGTAATTGTGTGTCGGCCAGTGACCAAAAATATCTAAATTGAATCTATTTTAAATCGAGGCTGTAACACAACAAAATGTGGAAAATGTCAAGGTGTGTAAATACTTTCTGAAGGCAATGTACATACGGAACATGTTCATTCAGCAAATGAAGATGTGTACCACATATGCAACTTTTCACAACTCAATCATGCTGTTTGAAAACACATTAGTCAATACAGATTTACAGAAAGTTGTGGTTGGCTGGTGAGGGTTGTTTTAATCAAGAAGACACAAAGAAAATCTTCTCCAAACCTACGGCTAACTATTTCAAAATGGCTTATGTCAGCATAAAATGGGACTCTATACTTACCACTTGTCATGCTCATTACTTATAATTGTTATTCAATTGTAAATCGTGATGACAGCGATACTATGAAATCCATTTTCACATGCATTTAATACAGTTTCTTGCACATTTTGAATTAAAGATACCCTATATGACTGATCAATGCAGGTAATATGATGGGTGTTAATATGTTAAAACAACCCGATCTGTTGTTTGTGGCACTTCATTAATCCACCACCATTTCAGACATTGTTTTCACAATGTATTTTGTATGAATACTCAGGCTTCGTAATAATAATGCAATTTTACAACGTAATTGTTAGCGTAAATACTGTAAGTAATAGTGGGTATTTCTAATGTGCAAAAATCTAAAGTCTGAGTTACAGTAAGCTATAAGAATGTCTTAGGAGAAAGTACGTCTCATTGTATTGTTTATCATTTTGAACAAGTCATTTTGCAATTTGCAAAAAAAGTATTATCTTTTGGGGTTCCTACCAGCGTGCAATTATCTGTGTAGCTTTATAATATAAAAACAGTATCTGTCTTTAGCTTCAAACATTTCATTTAAAGTTAAAGGCTGGATAGATTTTTATGAAGGATTTAAGCTATTGCATTATATTCAAACATTTCACAGTAAATTCTTGAAAACTTTTTCGGATACAAAATGTGGAACAAAGTGAAACATTTTACATTACAACAACAGTTCTGCTGAAGCAATTGTGGAAACGTTAGTAGCTACTTGCACAGTAACTAGCAGGACAACCCAGTCATTTACAGACCATAATAAAGAAAAGGGTATCATGTACAGTATCTGTCAATGTGGATATGCTAGCTACTGTAATGTATATTTGATACTTTCTGCTTGCAGTAATGGAAGAGATGTGACCTCCGTGGAAGTATCAGTCATGAGCTGCCTTTGATTCGGTCTCTATTTCCGGGAGACTCGGGACAGAACACCAGATCCCACATCAACTGACCTTGGCGTCTCTTTAGAACTCTCTCCAAATCTCATTTGCCGGTGCTCAAGGTTGCGTTGCATTTTGTCTGTTGTTTACGTTACCGAACCTCAACCCCTACGCCCCCGCAAGGAGCCCCTCTTGAGAAATAACACCTGAGTCTAAGGTCTAAGACGAGGTGGCGTGGGAGTACAGGTTGAGGTGGGTCAGCTAGGGTGATCAAAAACAAAACAGAAGGATAAAAAAAATACATTTTTACCTCCCCCATAATCCTAGGCTTCCAAGAATGACCTTTGATCTCGCAGCATGTGTGGTATGCTGAGCCGCCTGCTCTTGGCGTTCGCTGCTCTGATCCTGGGAAGCAATCACGACGAGGACTGCTATCAGAAAGGCTGCTGGGAAACACTCTAAGCCTGACACCGGAGGTGAATGCCAAAGCAAAAAAGCAAATGTGTAGGGATGGAGAAAAAAATTGCCCAGTGCAGCCAACCACATAGAGAGCCTGATGAGCCCCAGCACATAGCATGATAAAAAAAAAAAGTACTGCGGAAATCGACAACACTTTCTGATGCCTGATGTGAGTCAATAGTACTAAACGCACAACAACATCTTGAGACATCTTCTCTGGTGTAATGCAAACAAAGGAAGAGAAACATTCAACTGATCACTTTCCTAAGGTAGGAATTCTATTACTGCACTGTGTTTGAACTTAATATTACTGCACCCTATTTGACCTTGAATTTGTGTATCGTTAGACTGTAATAACCCTGTTTTCATATCCTTGACATGATTTGTGTGAAATGGCAACTGAACGCTGAGTAGACCATTACATTGGGTGCCACCTAGTGAATTCTTGAACTATGCTTAATCTTTTTTTAGCCTGACTCTTGATGGTTGCTATGCCTAGTGAACACGACAACTGTATATTTGTTCTTCAAATGGACGGCAATACTAAGCTTACTAAATATACTCTGTCCAAAATGGCCTCGAGATTTTAGAAAATCACCCATAGTTTGTCATATGTTGTTTCTCTGGTTGAACCACACTGTACTGGCAGCTTTTACCCTCGTTAATCTCTCTCTCTCTCTCTCTCTCTCTCTCTCTCTCTCTCTCTCTCTCTCTCTCTCTCTCTCTCTCTCTCTCTCTCTCTCTCTCTCTCTCTCTCTCTCTCTCTCTCTCTCTCTCTCTCTCTCTCTCTCTCTCTCTCTCTCTCTCTCTCTCTCTCTCTCTCTCTCTCTCTCTCTCTCTCTCTCTCTCTCTCTCTCTCTCTCTCTCTCTCTCTCTCTCTCTCTCTCTCAAGCCTTGGGCATAGCGAATTCCGTGCATGTGCGTTTATTTGATTGTTTAAGAGCGATTTCCGGAAACCAAGTTTTTGAGGGCCAGGAGCTGCCTTGTAACAATTAGGGGGTTAAATGGCAGCTGGCCACACAGGAGGGCACTGGTTCGCTGGCAGCCCCTTCCTGCTCCTCAGAGATCAGAGGTCGAGGGACTTTTCAGGAAAGTCCATTTCTCAAGCAGCCCAAACAGGTGCAGGCCTGGACACCACTATTTACCCAAACTAAATGAGGGAGGTGGAAGCACTGCTGAAGAAGTACCACCCTTGTATAGTGTTTAACAATGAGATGGCAGTTTGGGTGCTCCTGTACACAAGTATACACAAATGACGGTTACTTTGCATGTTTAAAAAAGGTTATAAAAGCTGTTACGCTGTATTACATTTTCATTTGTATAGATGCGGCAACTCCACACTGTCATACTATTCCTTCCAAACAACGTTTACTTTTAGTCCAAGGCATCTGACATTTCCAGGGAGGTGTTCCTGTCTGCAGACATGTCAGGTGTAGCCAAATGTTCATTTGTATTATGTGTGTATTCTTATGTTTGCATGTTTAAACCTGTGCTGTCCAAGCATGTACTATTTACTATATGTTTACAGAATGCACCTGTATACTCACATTCTGTACACACACACAAACACACACACAAACACACAAGTGCGCCCATATACATATACATGCGCGAACACACACACACACACACACACACACACACACACACACACACACACACACACACTTCTATAAGAGTGCTATAACAATAACTTTACCTAGAGGTTGTTTCCCAGCAGAACAAGGTTAGGAGAGCAAATAATAATACAAAAATGTTAAAGGTAGGTAGAACTCGTAGCCCCTGTGCTTTATTTGGATTGGTTAAACCAGCAGGACCTGGAGTAGAACCCATCAGGAAGGGCTTAAGTGTTCGGGATTAGGGCTCTAAAAGGTATTTGGAGGTCCTGAATCAGTCAGAGGATTGGGGTGGAGGGAAGCCCTAAGATGTCCTAAGCGTTGGGCCTGCGAGGTAATCAAACAGAGCGGAGGTAGAGGGCCCTAGCACACCTGCAGGAAGGGGCCCACAGCATAGACAACAGAATGTCCCTGCAAGTAGGACACGCTGGTCCGTTTTCCCTTGCCACAGAGCAACAGCAGCTGGGTATGGTGGTGTGGCCCAAGGGCAAGGTCGGCCAGCGGACCAGGGGGAACAGCGGGTGGATTGTTTTCTCTCACGTAGTGAAAACACCGGCCATGGAGACACTGCATGTGCCAGCTGTGGTCGAGGCTTTTTAGCCCACAGCCTGACACCATATTAACACTATAAAGGGAAGCTGGATTGTCTAAATGACTACCGCCCCATAGCACCTCTGGCCTCTAGCCCCACCTGAGCAAAACACCCCGGCCATACAGCGACAGGTTGGTAACAATAACAACTTTGGGAAAGAGCAACAAAAAAGAGCAAAATTTCAAACTTGACTCAGGGATGTACAGTGGATGCACATACTACAGTTCAAAGTGCAAAGTGTGATATAATTGTCAGGTTTGTATTGCTTTACATCTGCTTACAGTCAAGTTTTATTTGAACATTTATGAGCTATTCCATTGTAGACGTGATCCGTTGCATAAACAGGAACAGAAAACAAGTTACAAAGGCACTGGGATGCATAGCCAGTGTTTTATGGGCTGCTGACGAACCATCCAACAGCAAAGTGTCAATACAGCTACTAATCCTACCAATACCTACATGTTTCAAGCAGTCCCTGTGCCCAAGAACGGGAAGGCAACCTGTCTAAATAACTACCGCCCCATAGCACTCACATCTGAGCCATGAAATGCTGGTCATGGCTCACACCATCACACCATCATCCCAGAAACCCTGGACCCACTCCAATTTGTATGCCGCCCAAACAGATCCACAGATGACGCAATCTCTATTGAGAATCCTGTTCATAGACTACAGCTCAGCATTCAACACCATAGTGCCATCCAAGCTCATCACTAAGCGAAGGTCCCAGGGACTGAAAAGCTCCCTCTGCAACTGGATCCTGGACTGCCTGACCGACCGCCACCCAGGTGGTGAGGGTAGGCAACAACACATCAGCCATGCTGACCCTCAACACGGCGGCCCCTCAGGGGTGCATGCTTAGTCCCCTCCTGTACTCCCTGTTCACCCACAACTGCGTGGCCGCTCATAACTCCAACACCACCATCATCATCTTGACCGCAAGATGCTACAGAGGGTAGTGCGTACAACCCAGTACATCACTGGGGTTGAACTCCCTGACATGCAGGACCTCTATACCAGGCGGTGTCAGAGGAAGCCCCTAAAAAGGGTCAAAGACTCCAGCCACCCAAGTCATAGACTGATCTCTCTGCTGACGCATTGCAAACGGTACCGGAGCGCTACGTCTGGGACCAAAAGGCTCCTAAACAGCTTCTACCCCCAAGACCACTAAATAGTTAACCAAATAGCTACCCAATCTGCATTTACCATTTTTTCACTAACTTTTTTTGACCCCATGTAGTGTATATAGTCAAGCGATCATTGCTCATTGTGTATTTTTTCCTCGTGTTCCAATTTTTTTTTCTCCAATTATTATTATAGTTTTTTTTTTGTTTATATTCTGCTTTGTTTGGAAGTGCCCGTAAGTAAAGCATTTCACTGTTACTCTACACATGTTGTTTACAAAGCACGTGACAATTAATATTTGATTGGATTTACTGTAATAGCAACTTTTGCAAGATTTCCATTGAATAGGTGAATTGTACAGAAAAACGTGATTGATATTTGCTTTGATTTCAGCCAAATCTCAGTAGATTGGTTGGTTTTACGGCGCAAAAGAACACAGTGAAAGCTCATGCTGCAACCTGAAACCGTGAAACGGTCAGAAATCACGGCTGTCCTCAGGCCTAATTGGTCTGGACACTTAACATCAAAGGAGATGGGCTTTATACGTAATCCATTCCTGCCTGTACCGCATTCTCATACAGACCATTTAAAAATATATATTCAAACATTGTAATGAAGGTCATTCTCCATCAATTTGCTTTGATGTAGATGCACTAAGTTTAGCATTTTAATAAGAATCCTTTACTCTACACCCCCTCCCCCCCACACACACACGCACACACACACAGACACATACAGTACACACAGAAAATATTAATTTGACGCTATGTAGAATTACTGCTACTGTAAGCAATTGGGACCATTAGAAGAACACCATAACGCATAGAAACAAATCGTTTGACCTTCCCAAAAGCAATTACTTGACATATATCCAGAACATCAAGATCGTGCCGACACAGATGGTCGCCTCGCTTCAGGTCCTTAGGAAACTATGCAGTTATTTGTTTTTATGTATTATTTCTTACATTGTTTGCCAAGAAAATCTCAAGTGTTATTATATACAGCCAGGAAGAACTATTGGATATAAAAAGCGGTGTCAACTTACCAACATTACAACCAGGAATACGTCTTTCCTGAAGCGGATCCTTTGTTCAGATCTCCACCCTGGACATGGGATCTTATCCCAGAGGCCGACCCAAAACAACGCGGTCGCCACAGGAGAGGCAGACGGAGCGGCCTACTGGTCAGACTCAGAGCACACCATCCACCGCTTCCGAGCATATTACTCGCCAATGTCCAATCTCTAGAAAACAAGGTGGACGAAATTAGGGCACGAGTTGCCTTCCAGAGAGACATCAGATATTGTAACATTCTCTGTTTCACGGAAACATGTCTCACTCGGGATATGTTGTCAGAGTCAGTACAGCCACCCGGTTTCTTCACGCATCGAGCCGACAAAAACAAACATCTCTCTGGTAAGAAGAAGGGCGGGGGTGTATGCCTTATGATTCAACTCATGGTGTGATCATAACAACATATAGGAACTCAAGTCCTTTTGTTCACCTGTTCACCTTTTGTTCACCTGACCTAGAATTCCTTATGATAATAGTCACAGCCGTGTAAAAGCCCCCCTCGTGCCCCAATAGGTCCACAGACTACGCAATCACCATCACACTGCACACTGCCCTATCCCATCTGGACATGAAGAATACCTATGCAGGAATACTGTCCATTGACTACAGCTCAGCATTTAACACCATAGAACCCTCCAAACTCGTCATTAAGCTCAAGACCCTGGGTCTCGACCCTGTCCTGTGCAACTGGGTCCTAGACTTTCTGACAGGCCGCCCCCAGGTGGTGAGGGTAGGAAACAACATCTCCATCCCGCTGATCCTCAACACTGGGGCCCCACAAGGGTGCGTTCTCAGCCGTCTCCTGTACTCCCTGTTCACCCATGACTGCTTGGCCATGCACGCCTCCAACTCAATCATCAGGTTTGCAGACGACACTACAGTGGTAGGCTTGATTACCAACAATGATGAGACGGCCTACAGGGAGGAGGTGAGGGCCTCGGAGTGTGGTGTCAGGAAAATACCCTCTCACTCAACATCAACAAAACAAAGGAGATGATCGTGGACTTCAGGAAACAGCAGAGGGAGCAACCACCTATCCACATCGATGGGAGAGTAGCGGAGAAGGTGGAAAGTTTTAAGTTCCTCGGCATACACATCACAGACAAACTGAAATGGTTCACCTACACAGACAGTGTGGTGAGAAGGTGCAACAGCGCCTCTTCAACCTCAGGAGGCTTGTCACCTAAAACACTCACAAACTTTACAGATGCACAATCGAGAGCATCCTGTCGGGTTGTGTCACCGCCTGGTACGGCCACTGCTCCGCCCACAACCGCAAGACTCTCCAGAGGGTAGTGAGGTCTGCACAACACATCACCAGGGGGCAAACTACCTGCCCTCCAGGACAGCTACACCACCCAATGTCACAGGAAGGCCAAAAAGATCATCAAGGACAGCAACCACCTGAGCCACTGCCTGTTCACCCCGCTATCATCCAGAAGGCGAGGTCAGTACAGATGCATCAAAGCTGGGACAAAGTTACTGAAAAACAGCTTCTATCTCAAGGCCATCAGACTGTTAAACAGCCATCACTAACAGAGTGGCTGCTGCCAACATACAGACTCAAATATCTTGCCACTTTAAGAAATGTAATAAATGGATTTAATAAAGGTATTACTACTCACTTTAAATAGTGGCACTTTAATAATGTCTACATATCCTACCTTACTCATCTCATATGTACAGTATATACTGTATTCTTTACCATCTACCGCATCTCGCTCATCCATATTATATATATATATTTGTGCTATACACCGCGACTACCTTATACACACAAATGTAAAGGGATGAATAAGAATATGTGTATATGTATGTATATATTCTTATTCATCCCTTTACATTTGTGTGTATAAGGTAGGCGTTGTGCATTTGTTCGATCACTTGTTAGATATTACTGCACTGTCGAAACTAGAAGCACAAGCATTTTGCTACACTCGCATTAACATCTGCTAACCATGTGTATGTGACCAATAAAATTTGATTTGACATATTTAAATGATACCCAAACCTATGTTGCTTGATACACCATTATGGTGTATAGCATACGTTTTGTAAATGTACCATAGCTTGTTAAGTACCCTATGTGTTGTGTCCTGGAAATGCAAGCATTAATATGGTAATGAATGAATGTGGCAGAAGAAGAATATTTGCTAACTAGACTAAACTATAGTGGTCTGTAACGACCCATAAACTCCGACAGAAAGACTTGCAATCATAAGGGGGATTTCCCCTCTTTACAGCACACTGCTGCCAAAATATCTTGGTAGCGAGGCATCAGGGTGGTACTTGACTGTGATGTCCTTTGTAAATACTCTGAGGTAGCACTAAAGTTAGGATGAAGTCAATTGCAGCATAGGGTTCCGACCCATCTGGAAATCCCCACATAGCCGACTCTTCTTGTCATTTTGCCACAGTAATCATGGAGGTGTGGGGGGGGAAAGGCTGTCAATTTGCACCACAATCTCACTTTAGGATGTTGAAAATGACTTGAGATGCTCTTACAGTAGTCTCGGAAATGACAATTACTGTACATGTGTGTTCATGAATTGTTTTCTTATTGTGGTTTTGAGTGTTCGCATGCAGAGGAGGTTAAAAGTTACAGATATTGAGATTCATCGTTTTTTTGTCAATTAAAAGCTAAGGGTAAAGGCGAAATATGACTCATAACTTTAGATGGAAAATACAAATATATGTCAACATCTATTAGAGAGAGACAAAGAATGACTAGCTAACTCAGTAGGTTTCAAACATTTCCTTTCTGTAATAACAGTCCTCAGATCAACTACTGAAATGCCTTAACGAGCCATGAGCACTAAAACGTGAGGATCAGTTTCACAGGACGAGGCAGCTTGATCCAGTTATTAGCGTAAATTAATGGAGTCTCGTAATCCAAACTCACCAAACCGTACCACCATATGGGGCACAATAGTTAGGCAACACGTTCTTCCAACACAAAGCAGGCTTTTCCACCAATATTAGGGAACACTGGTAGGCTTGGGGCCTGTTCAAACAAGTCCTTCACAGTATCCCCCATAAAATGATTTACTCCCTTCTCTCTCTCTCTCCTTCCACGCTAGCTCTCTCTCTCTCTTTCCAACAAGCACTGGCAGGGCATTTTCTACGCTCTTTAATACCAAATTAAAGCCCAACTCTTTTATTTTAAATGAGAAAAGGCAGAGGGAGAGTGCTGACAATCTCGATTGTGCCAAAGAGAAGGAGTGGAAGAAAAAAGGGGCCGAAATTAAACAGTATTAAAAAATATAGAACATTACATTAATACCATCCACCACAATTGGTGCTAATTGTCAGATAATCCAGGGGCTCTCGGATGCCTAATGCGAGGATGACTAGGAGCGAGCTGGGCCTCTTGTCCTCCAGGCTCACCAGCCTCTGAGTCCTCCAAGCAGAGGGACCCGGGTCAGACCGCGTTGGAGGGGGAGGGATTAGCTGTGGCATTGTTGGCACTTTCCTTCGGAACATGACCTTGACAAGAGTTTCGACTCACCCCTTCCCAATTTACATCACCATGAACTTTAAGAGGGGCATAATTAAAAGCTTTGGAGAGCCAATGCACACACACGATATGAAACACATACACACCCAATAAAAATCCGGAACTGATCGTCCAATAGAATGTAGTTGTTGCCCAAACTATAACATTAATTGTAAAAAAATAAAACAAAACAAGATTAAGGAAATACTGGTTACAAAATTAATATTCAGAAACAGAGCCGCACTATTTAACATTGACAAAAAAAAGTTTACAAAAGGGAAAGAATTCGACCTAATGATCATTATCGATACTGTGGGAAAGTCTTTGAACGCAGTGTGGGCTAATAATCTTTATCCTGACCTAATCCCTTAATTGAGAGTCAATGTGGTCTGTTAAGGACACAAAGGAAACGATTGGAGAGAACTTTGGACCAAAAGAAACTTCTGAGAAAGGACCAGTCTACACCTGTAGCCTAAGTTGAGGCTATTTTTCAGTAGTCTGAGTACACTCTCGAGGCAAGTCCTTGGCTGTGAAAACTCCCCGTGTTAAGAGCACGTCCTATTAAGGCACAGAAGAAAGAGATGTTTTTCGGCACCGTGTTTGATGAACTCCCATTTGCATGAAAAAAAAGGTCTGAGCAAACCTGTAACTTGTGAACTGATCAAAAGGCTAAGGCCGTCTTCAGGCTGCACGGCTTTCCCCCTTCTGACACGAGAGGGACTCCCTCGAGGCGGCCTCGCGGCGGTGGCCTTGGAGGTTAGAAAAACGTAGCCCCTCAGACTGCTCTCTGGACAGCGGTTGAGCCTACTCTCCGGCAGCATGGAGTCGCTCTCTCACTGCATATCGGTGTCCTCGGCAACCTTGAAATTCTATAAGAGGGCTTTTCATGTTTCTATACTGTATGTGGGGAATTTCATGCTGTGGTGTGCGTGTGCGTGTGCGTGTGTGTGTGTGTGTGTGCGGGTGGGCATGTATGTGTGTGAGAGTGCATACTCGTATGTGTGTCCGCGTGCATTCATGCGTGTGTGTGTGTGTTGTGCTTTAGATGGACATTGTGATCTAAAGCAAATGCATACGCAGAGTTGTATTGTACTGTACGTTTCTTTTTAGATATACTGCATCAGTCAAACACCTTTCGAGTAGAGTAAAATGAAAATCGTAATTGATGTTTATTTGAACTTCTACAGTTAAATGAACATTATAATTACTATATTGCCCATTCTGCTTGATGACCATGTATTATTTTGAAAAGGACATTAGTGTTTTGTAACAAAACGTCATGCAAATGTTCTGCCAAATCATATTGTACAAATGCCCCAAAAATCCTCACTTTTTACATCCTGAACACGCTCAACTTCTAATAGCAAACAAGTCATTAACTGCTTTTCATTTTCAACGCCACGGTTGAAACAGTTATCAGCTATGAGAATGATGACTAGAAACAATTCAAAATTACTCATTTTCCTCTGCAAGGTCTGCAAGCCTCTCTGCCTCTCAAATAGCCTCATATAGTATATAGCCTCAATCCTCTCTTGCAAACATCTTCAAACTGGAAATTGTGTGATATGAAACCGAGGCTTTTATGACTTTTTCGAGAATCAATTGTATGTGTTTTGACTACACTTGACTACTCTTTTCTTTTTTTGCTGGCCGAGACGATTGTGAAGCTCTATAGCTGTTAGGGGGTTGGAATAGGGTCTAAGTCTACACCATGGGGACACAGCACAGCGGTCCACTGTGCAACTAAGTGAGCACAGAGCTCCAGGTTGTTGGGTTGGAGATTGGGGTAGCCTGGGCTACACACACATGGTCAGTGGGGCAGAGGCCCTCTTTCTCTCTCTCTGGCTCAGCTGGTTTCACTTAGAGAACATGGAGAGAGGGGGGGGTCATCGGGTCACACCATGACCTCATCAAATTAGCCTCAACCGAGTGAGGTGTTTAGCACGAGTTAAAACAAGTAATCTGAAGGGCATTAAATGCAAATGCGACGACCATATGCCCACTTCAAACACGGACAGCCCCCCACCTCCACACACACTCTTGCTCTCGCACATATTAACAGCGGAACCATTCACATTTCACAAAGTGGGAGGCTGTTAAGATGACAATGGGTTTCTGTCATGCTGACCAGGTGTGAGACAAGTCGAAAGCTGTTTGATATCTGTTAAAAGAACATTTTGCAATGATATGTGCCCAACCTGATTCATTTTTGGCCTCTGAGAATAGATATCTCTTACATGTTCTTAGTATTTTATTCGGATCTCTTCCTGGGATCCACACAAAACATAAAACATGACATAATACAGGACATCAATAGACAAGAAGAGCTCAAGAGCTGAACTACACACATTTTAAATAAGATCAATAGAACCCAACAAAAAGTTAGCCACATGACTGACAGTTAACCACACACATCAGTACATTTACAGTACATACGCCTAAGAGTTATTCAGGTCAGACAGTGGAGAGGCGTACTATGTGGTGTTGTTTTATTAGTTTGTTCAGTACATAGTTGACTTTTAACTCGAACAGGGTGAATATGTAAATAGACGGGAGATGCAGAGAAAGGTTGCCCTGTACCTCAATTTTTTTTGTATATATATATATATATATATATATATATATATATATATATATATATATGAGCTATATTTTTGCCTTGCTAAAATAAATGCTACGCCATGTGCCCCTGTTAGTAAAGCCTGGTCAGGTTATGGGCAAAGACTGATTGTGCCCCCTCAGGTTTTGGCTAGGAACATATGGCAGCTCCTATGTGCTAATAAGCACCTGTGGAGAGGGAGCAGAGAAAGCCCCGGCGGGCTCTGCAGCTATGCCACCTGCACAGACCTCCGCAGTGCCTCTGACTCACACTCACACAGCCTGGCTTCAGCACAGAGCTGGAAACTCCGTCTGACACAACACCAATACATGGTTAGATAGCTCCTGGATAAAATGTAGATCAACACAAAGATACACGCAAATGACTCGGTTTGGACTTTTATTCTCAAAATCTTTTCCTCTCAATTGGAGGACTCCTTTAGTTGTTGTAGAAAAGAGCACTTTGATAAAAGATTGCACACCCCCCAAAAAAAAAAAAAACAATTGATGCAGTATAAGTAGTGCTTGCATCACCAATACAAGGCATATGAATAAATGGTTCGCAGTTAATAGTTCCGTTAGTACGTGAGCTGTACCGGATCAAAACAGCACACAGCTGCTGCGGAGGAATGTGAGAGCAAAAAGAAGACATTGTGGGAGCCCTCGCTCCTGTCAATCAAAAGAGTCTTATTATATTTGTTTAAGCTGTGAAAGCATTTTGAAGAAAGGTAACAATGTTCTTTGTGTGTTCTCCTTGCCCAACTATTTCTCCCCGACGAGCCTGTCAATCAGACACATCTCTCTTGACATAAAATGCTGAAAAGAGTATTGTATTTTGTTTGCGTACATTTGAAAGGGAGCATATGACTTCATATAATGACGTTTCTGAATAGGCCTGAATGGATACTCTTTCTTTCCAATCCCATATCTAAATAAATAGAACACATAACCGTGTACCAACACACCATTGTAATATATTGTTTACAAGAAAAGGAGTCCATCGTGCATCAGGTCGAACGCAAACGAATACTCCCTCGGATGGCCTATATGTCACCATGACAGCGGTGTAGTTGGGGAACACATGTGAGCATGTGTGAGAGACTTGCAAATACCCCAAAATGTCTACTTAAAAGAATGGGACACTGGTCTCTGCAGCTTATGAGGCCTGCTCTGTGGAGTCCTCTGTTCTAAACCACAGTAAAAACTTGCCCCGTTTAGAAAATATGCAACCCTGTAATCTTTAGAAGTCTGCTTAGAGCCATGAGTGATGTCCTGGTACAATTTTTCAATTGAGAAATGAAGAAGGATAATCAACCTTAGATAATTTATGGGATTTCATTTTTGGACATCTGGTTCCCATTTATGAATCCCATTTTAAGATATCGCCTGCTCCGGTACTGGTCCATCCATATACTTTATTGACAATTGTACTGTATCATTGCAAGGTGTGCTGCAGAGTCAAGCATGTGGATGACAAATTGTACCTTGTAATTATGTCATAAAAATGATTTCTTGAATATATCAGGAGTAATAGGCTGGTATGTGGTGAAATCATAAAAGTTTTATGCAGTTGTGAACTTCAAGAAGTATATGGTGTCAATTTCAACTAGGTAAATATACTGTGAAGCATGTACTTAACCAGAAATGTAAGTTTGAGATATTCACACTTGCCAAGAGGATCTGTTGAGTTCATATGCTTCTTCCATTTGGTTTGTTTTAGGTATTGCAATAAGGGATCGTGTCTTGTACTGTAATTAAGAAGTTATTTTCACAGACCTCACTTGCAGGTCCAGGTTCCTCTGGAGAAGCAGCAGTCGACGTGTGTTTGCTTTGTGAAGTATTTGTAAGTATCCGTGGCACAGAAGACTTACTTAATAATGTAGATTGTTTGCAATGCATTAGGCTTATGCTGCGTCAAGCATTTTCCATGGACTTATTGCAGTACGATGTTATTATCAATGAACAGATTGATTTGGACCAATTTTAAGAAATGAATCGAGTAGCTGAAACGCCTTATTCAAACTTCAAAGTTACAAATGTAAATTATTCCTGATATTTATAAACTTAGTTAAAATGTATAGAATTCCAATTGGACTTTTAATGAATCTCCTCGTGTAATGCAACACGTGAAGAATGATGTTGATATGAGCTCCATTAAATTAAAAGTTAATTTTCTTCTATCTGGGGCTATTTATAGAATTGTGCCTATGTCAGCATCAGGACAATGAAGTTATGACCCCCGGTTGTATGCATTAGTCTAGATGTTTCATTTTCTTTGGATAATACAGACGTACTCAAACCAGAGAAATATTAATTGGATTCAATTACAATTGTACGTCATTACTGAAATGAACCCACATCATCAGCAAATGACACATTTCTCCATTTCGGAACTGATTTGAGAGAGAAAAAAAGTTCCACAAACTTCATAACGAATCTGCTGACACTTTATAGACTTGTTCCCTCACATTCTCTTTTCTCCTGTGTCAAAGCAGATAGCCCGGCATTGTAAGAAAGCACGCGTCATTGATTTTGAGTCACTATAAAAGATCCTTGACGCATGTGTGCAGGTGTAGGTCTCCTCTCAGCTTTCCCAATCATTCTGATGTTCCCCTCTTAGATTTGAACCGTTAGCAACGGACGACACCCAAAGTCACACTGTACGTCTTGCCATAAATAACTTTAAATCGTTTTATACATTACAAGACCATACTTTACTGAACATACCATGGTAAATGTCAGGAAGTGTACACTGCATTTAGTATTTAAATACCAATATCTTGGAATCTAGTGAGGGTCCTATTAAATCTGCCACTATTGACACTATTAGGCTAGGTAAAGACCTTTACCTTTGTCAATACCAATACAACTTGGTATATATATATAGACACCAACATCCTTACCAAATTAGAACATAAAAGAGAGGAAATGATCTAGACCAAAAATAGCTATGCTGATGCTTTTACATGCATGATGCGACATTTGTGCAAAGATTCTTGCAAGCCTTTGTTGCGTTAAAGAAAGGGAAATCTCCCCGAGCTTGTGAGCTTATCCTATATACTTATCCTATATACTGCGAGCTGCTGAGTAGTTATTAGTGTGCCCTGTCTGTAGTAGGGTCTCAAGTGCAAGGTAAGCATCGCAGACCTTCAATACCCCTCCCAAGACTTGTCCTCAACGTGAGGCTTTTGGCCTCTTCAAGGAGCAGCAGTCTTTGATACCGAGTACATGTTTTAGAGGAGTGTGCCCCCTCTTCCCAACCCTCTAATAAATAATGCTTCAAATGTAAAGGATCCCGGATCAGCTCTTGGGAGTGAAGGAAGCACTGCAAGAGCATTAGATCAACCCAATGGGTTACTCTGACCCAGCGTTGAAAGGAAAAAGCATCTCCTCTCCAGCTCTTACCCCCACGTACAATACCGATTGGCTGCGACAAGGAACACCATTCGGATTAAGTGGTGCCCCTTTCCCGTGTGTGCAGCAACTGACAAAAGAGGCGATTGGGCGACTAACCTGCTGTTTAGATAAATAAAGCTATTCTATCAGTTCTCATAATTGCTAACCCCCTCTCCCGTTGCCCCATTGTCCACTGGCGAGTGCAGCTTGGCCTCCTCAGATCCTCCTAATTGCTGACAGATTTGATTTCTCAGTGACGGCAGGAGCTCTGTTCGTGGCCTTTACATCGAGTAATTGCTTTCTCCCCCTTACTTCACCTCCCCCCAAAACTCTTTTCTCGTTCCTCGTTCCTCGTCGTCGTCTTCTGCTCCTAAATCGGGAAATTTGCCTTCCTGCTTTAATGGTTTCATTCTACGTTCATAAATCCTCACCATTTAAATCACATTTAGAGATGTTTTGAATAACTGATTCCAATTCTCCAGTGCCCAGGCTCTGAGTGGTCGGTCGGCAGGCAGAGCAGGCCAGCTCTGCCCCAAACTTTTGGGATCGAGCATGGGGTGTGTGGAGAACATGAGAAGAAAAAAAAACTCTGCAGACCTGTGTTATCCACCTTCTCTGCTCCTGATGGGTACTAAAATATGCAAGCATCAAAGCTGTATATTACGTTGGTCGCCGGTGGGGAACTAATAACACAGTGGTGAATTAAATGACAAATGTGCAAAGTACTTTTCAAACACGTAAACTAATGGTTATATGACAACATCCAAAGGAGACTGGTTCAGAAATGAGTAGTTAGTTCCCTTTCAGTTTGTACTTAAAAGTTATGGAAACTGGTAACAAGAGATCATTTCCATGGACACTAGGTATTATTCATAGAAAATGTATCCAAACACTATAAAACTAGTACATACATGTTCACTTTGGGAGCATGAACAATAACCTGCAGCTTTAAAGCTTAAAAAATGTTGTGGTAAAAGAACATTTGAATATAATTTGTGAAAATTTGAATTGTTTTATTTGGTTACACACATTTTGTCACAGCAATACCTCCATAATGCTTACTATAATATGATGCTTAACTCCTGTCTTCTAAGTGGTGTGCAACAAGCGATGTTACCCGTTGGGGGAGCTAGGGTTCACTCCAAAAGCACTGGAGCCCAAGTGCGCCACATTCACTGTGCAACATTAAAAACAGCCAATTATCCCAAGAACAAAAGTGCACTTTATTTTCACTTAACACAATTAGTCATAAACTGCATTTGAGTTCTAAATCTAAGTGAGCTCCCATTCTCTGCCAATTATTCATAGTGACATAGTCATATCGTATTCAGAGTTTCAAAGCAAACATATTTCCAGTGCTGCTGTCTGTTTTAATCACCCCACCCACACATTTCAAGGGATTAGACATTCCCATTGCATGCAATATGAACCCCAATGACGCTCTGCCAACTATGTTTATCATACACAAGAATATCTATTACATAGTTTGTCAGGTTTAGGTACAGTACTATTTACAGTGAAAGAAAAAAATCAATGTAGTCTAATCCACTCAACGTGTGGGTGAGATAATTAAGCATTTCATAAATGATTAGCAAAATATTGAAATATGTAATCCCTCTTTGCATTGATTTTCTTTGAACTGCTCAAGGTATCACACAACAAGGGCACATGATCAGCATCAAATTGGCCTTTCTAATGGAATGTTGCACATGTATGGCAAAGGGCTTATTTTGGGGTGACTTTTCAGTACAAGGCTGAGATTTAAACGTTTTATAATTGAAAACGTTTCTATGGGTAGCAGGGACTATAATTTGGTCCAATGACAAAATATTTCATTATAATCCTATTTGATATATTTACAAACACACTGATGACAAAGCTTAGAGTTCACAGCCCTATAGCTGATGCGGAGATGGAATGAAAAAACCGCTATACTAAACTAAAGGAATAGTGGGTTGGTTAGCCACTGCATGCTGTGTGCTGGGCTCGGTATGTTACTGGGATGGTCTACACAGGAACTAAATATTCTAGACACATGTTTGTCCACAACGTCATTGATTTCGTCAATGACGTTGGGCATAAAGTGTTTTCTTTGTCTTCTGGGTTGTAATTATGCGCATAATTGTCGTTTCAAAATGTAGAATCAGACAATGCTGCATAATTTCTTCATCATCATGCTACTCTGATAGGGCATGCCCTCTTTACTGAAAGGATACAAGAAACAACACTATTTTTTTTTTTAAATAATTCCCTTAGTAACTGCATCATTTTTTGTCCCCTCAGCTGTCATGCAATGCAGAGCTGTAATATTGTATCAATATCTCTACCTTTTTTCCATCTGCATGCAAAACTCCAGCCTGGTCCCAGATCAGTTTGTGCTTTTTCCAACTCTATTGTCATTGTCAAGCTAAAAACATTTTTGGCATGACAATTCAGAGAAACAGACTGGCACCCAGGCTAGCAAAACTCACCAACATACATGTCCATAGAAAATAAAAGGTATAGAGTACAGTGATGATCATTCTAAGAGATAGTAGTATAAAAGTGCAAAAGTCACAGACACCTGATCACAACATCTGGAAAATCCATTACTGCTGTACTATGGTCATGTAAGTTTGCAGTGAACCACTGACGTGTCCCAGAGTGGGAGAGTAAGAGTGATGGTGACAGACCAGCAGAGACCTGTATGTCTCTATGACCTGCACAAGGTACGGCTCTAGGGAGCAATGACCAGATACCTCATGTATACAAGAGGCATGTACAAAGACTGCAAACATTAGGCTCGTATTGAATGTACACACATCTCCCACTTATTGGTACAATTTTTATATATCCAATATCATTTATGTTCTTTGCAAAATACAATGGGACATGCAGGTCGAGTTTGATCATACATTTTTTTCAAATATTTACTACATTGAACAACAAAAAATAACACAACATGTAAAGTGTTGGTCCCATGTTTCATGAGCTGAAAAAAAAGATCCCAAAAATATTTCTCTCAAATGTTATGCACGGATTTGTTAACCTCCCTGTTAGTGAGTATTTCTCCTTCGCCAAGATAATCCATCCACCTGACAGGTGTGGCATATCAGAAAGCTGATGAATTAAAACGGCATGACCATTACACAGATGCACCTTGCGCTGGGGACAAGAAAAGGCCACTCTAAAAATGTGCAGTTTTGTCACACAACACAATGCCACAGACGTCTTAGGTTTTGAGGGAGCGTGCAATTTGCATGCTGACTACAGGCATGTCCACCAGAGCTGTTGCCAGATAATTGAATGTTAATTTCTCTACCATACATCGTTTTAGTGAATTTGGCAGTGCGTCCAACCGGCCTCACAACCGCAGACCACGTGTATGGCATTGTGTGGGTGAGCGGTTTACTGATGTTAACATTGTGAACAGAGTGCCCCGTGGTGGTGGGGTTATGGTATGGGCAAGCATAAGCTATGGACAATGAACACAATTGCTTTTATTGTTTATTATATTTTTTTACCCCTTTTTCTCCCCAATTTCGTGGTACCCAATTGGTAGTTACAGTCTTGTCCCATCGCTGCAACTCTCGTACAGACTCGGGAGAGCCATGTGAAATCCATAGATTAGGGCCTAATGAATTTATTTCAGTTGACTGATTTCCTTATATGAACTGTAACTCAGTAAAACATTTGAAATTGTTGCATGTTGCGTTTATAGTTTTGTTCAGTATAAACATACACCTCTAAAAATGTGTTTGCATTGAGTGGAATATTTTTCATTAATCCACTATATTTCACAAGATCAACATACTCTCATTACAATGTGAAAAAATAGTGACATACTGTGTAACCATTGCAGTTACTAAAAACGTCCAGGTTTGTGCTTCTGACACTACCTAAACTATGACGTAACACTGCAGGTGCACGTTAAGTCATCCCATGGTGCTATCTGTGAAACATATCCCTCAAGGTCGTGAACACACGCGCATGGCCTTTAGCATAAGCATGCATGCAAAGGTCATCAATTTGGTAATCTCTCTCGGCCGACTTTCATTAGCTAGCTAGCGAGAGACTTAGACTCTGGCTCAAGGCTATGAATTTTGTAAAGCGTTAGCAATAGGAGGAGCATTATTATCTTATCTCAGGTGACCTTACTGACATTACTCTACAGTAGATAGTGTTTAATGGCCAAATATCAACCTTTTTGTATCCAATTGCTCTATCGAGTGACATTAATGCAACAATGACTTGTGGGAAATCAACTCTCTCTCGCTCTCTTTCTCCTTTCAAATAATCTCTTCACTTACCTGACTATGGAATATTTGCATTTTTGTCAAGCATTTATTTTTTAGATGTTGTATATGATACAAATGCCATGCTTAAAAGGCCAATTGCAGCTGTGATCGTTTTCAATCAAAATGGTCAAAAATCAACAAAAACAGCTTCTTAACCAGAGCAATTTCTCAAGCAATAATTTAGCTAAGACTGTCTGGGAGTGGTCTCCATCCCACCAAAACAGGCTGACATTTCAGGCTCTCTTTTCAAACAGCTCTTACACCAAAAGGGCATTATTATACTTTGCACCATTTCACAGTATTATTCCAACCTCACAGTGTGGAAATATATACAAAACACAGGAAACCACGTTTTTGACTGCTTTAATGTAAGCAAATTACTACATGTACAGACTAAGTTGCTGAGTGGGATGTTCATCCCTACAGTGACTGTTAATACATGTATTCAATTCTGCTTTCCCGCTTTGAAGCTGAGGAGACGTAATGATACATCCCACTTCCTGGTTTTTCATGCCAAGGTAATACTATGTTGTTGTTGTTGTTTTTTTAAATACGTGATCACCTTCAATTTATACTTGCTTTCGTATAAATATATTCTCTCTTGCATGTAGGCATAGCGCAAATATGTCAATAGTATGCAAATGTGGTCCCTACCTTTTTTATTCTCCAATGGTAATTTCCAACCACTCGTTCAACGTGTTACATCTTCCACTTGAGGCTATGTAGAATCCGATGGAATAATAACGTTGAACATTTCAAAGCTATGGGAAAATGAGCCATTTTCTTACAAAAAATGCATGTTTATATTTTCAGATTGTAAGGATACAAAGAACAAATAGGAAAAATGAGCATTGAATGTAAGTAATTAGTGTAGGATGTAATTAGCTATTCATCACAACAAATTTACTTGTGCTTGAGAGCTAGTCTCTTGACATAAATACTGTATGTAGCATATATCCACCATGCCACAGTAGTGTAGCGACGAACAACAACAGACAGGGGACAACAGCCATCCTGTAGTCTTTGAGGCATAGGCTATTTCGACCAATCTCAGCGGGTTATTTTGCAAGCGCCCTCTAGTACAGCAATTTTGTTTTTTGTTGCCTAAAGACACAACCTCCCTTGATGCCTTCCCCAATTGATTCAAAGCTGGCAGTTTTTCCTTCTCTCTCCCAACATGTACTTGTCATTAGCATGCTTCTGAACTCTACACCTCAAATACCTCCTCAGCACTGTACTGAAGGATCATTTCATCCTGTAAGAGGCTGGGAGAGACCGCGGGGGGGGGGGCACACACATGTGGGACTGCCTGCTAGCTTCCTTTAGGGCCTGGTAGATTTTCTTCTTCTTTAACCTGGAGTAGGAAGGACACCTGTTCCTGCCCCCCACAAGACATGACCTCAGAGCTCAGTCAATCTCTAGGCATCGTGGCTGCCTATAGAACTGGAGACATTCCGCCCGACTCAGATATGCAATGGTACAGTACAGCGGATCGCCATTTTCAGACTGACTGTAAGATATCCCACAATAAGACAGCAAGTAATGCTGTCAGTAAGGTGACCAAAGAGAACAAAAAGCACATTACATGAATTGTATATTCAGGCTCGATGATTATCCATTCTTTGTGTCAGTTCTTGAGCAGCCGTGTCACTATAAACTTAAAAACATGAAGCAATCATCCAGACCTCCAGTCCAGGGACATGTCAGTGATATTCTCTTTCAACCAGATTTGTAGTCCTGACCATACGTATGAGTACATTAATGACCATATGTTTCGACACTTGTCTGTTACAAATCACTCAGAAATACACTTTACATTGATATTGAGAATAAAATAAGTAACTTGTGTAATTTGTTGACATAATTTTTTTATCTCTCATATCTCTCTCTTTACAACTAGCCTAAATGGATGCTAGGACATTTAAAGTATATAGAACTGAAGTACAGTAATTACAATATAAAAAACTATCAATATAACCTCTAAGGCAAATTGAGACATTTGTAGTAACTGCAGGCAACAGAGATTATGGCGTGAGTTGCCTTTCAATTACGGAGTGTGGTGCCGTCTGTAGATTATGGAGTGTGTTGCTATCTGTTACTGCAGCTGTCAGTCAAACTGCGCACAAGTGAAACCGAATTTGAATGCACAGTTAAATGTAGGTTTAAATGTATGCATATCACAAATATACAGTGCCTTGCGAAAGTATTCGGCCCCCTTGAACTTTGCGACCTTTTGCCACATTTCAGGCTTCAAACATAAAGATATAAAACTGTATTTTTTTGTGAAGAATCAACAACAAGTGGGACACAATCATGAAGTGGAACGACATTTATTGGATATTTCAAACTTTTTAACAAATCAAAAACTGAAAAATTGGGCGTGCAAAATTATTCAGCCCCTTTACTTTCAGTGCAGCAAACTCTCTCCAGAAGTTCAGTGAGGATCTCTGAATGATCCAATGTTGATCTAAATGACTAATGATGATAAATACAATCCACCTGTGTGTAATCAAGTCTCCGTATAAATGCACCTGCACTGTGATAGTCTCAGAGGTCCGTTAAAAGCGCAGAGGGCATCATGAAGAACAAGGAACACACCAGGCAGGTCCGAGATACTGTTGTGAAGAAGTTTAAAGCCGGATTTGGATACAAAAGATTTCCCAAGCTTTAAACATCCCAAGGAGCACTGTGCAAGCGATAATATTGAAATGGAAGGAGTATCAGACCACTGCAAATCTACCAAGACCTGGCCGTCCTCTAAACTTCCAGCTCATACAAGGAGAAGACTGATCAGAGATGCAGCCAAGAGGCCCATGATCACTCTGGATGAACTGCAGAGATCTACAGCTGAGGTGGGAGACTCTGTCCATAGGACAACAATCAGTCGTATATTGCACAAATCTGGCCTTTATGGAAGAGTGGCAAGAAGAAAGCCATTTCTTAAAGATATCCATAAAAAGTGTTGTTTAAAGTTTGCCACAAGCCACCTGGGAGACACACCAAACATGTGGAAGAAGGTGCTCTGGTCAGATGAAACCAAAATGGAACTTTTTGGCAACAATGCAAAACATTGTTTGGCGTAAAAGCAACACAGCTCATCACCCTGAACACACCATCCCCACTGTCAAACATGGTGGTGGCAGCATCATGGTTTGGGCCTGCTTTTCTTCAGCAGGGACAGGGAAGATGGTTAAAATTGATGGGAAGATGGATGGAGCCAAATACAGGACCATTCTGGAAGAAAACCTGATGGAGTCTGCAAAAGACCTGAGACTGGGACACAGAGATTTGTCTTCCAACAAGACAATGATCCAAAACATAAAGCAAAATCTACAATGGAATGGTTCAAAAATAAACATATCCAGGTGTTAGAATGGCCAAGTCAAAGTCCAGACCTGAATCCAATCGAGAATCTGTGGAAAGAACTGAAAACTGCTGTTCACAAATGCTCTCCATCCAACCTCACTGAGCTCGAGCTGTTTTGCAAGGAGGAATGGGAAAAAATGTCAGTCTCTCGATGTGCAAAACTGATAGAGACATACCCCAAGCGACTTACAGCTGTAATCGCAGCAAAAGGTGGCGCTACAAAGTATTAACTTAAGGGGGCTGAATAATTTTGCACGCCCAATTTTTCAGTTTTTGATTTGTTAAAAAAGTTTGAAATTTCCAATAAATGTCGTTCCACTTCATGATTGTGTCCCACTTGTTGTTGATTCTTCACAAAAAAATACAGTTTTATATCTTTATGTTTGAAGCCTGAAATGTGGCAAAAGGTCGCAAAGTTCAAGGGGGCCGAATACTTTCGCAAGGCACTGTAATTTAGACTGGTTAAGGTTTGGGTTAGGATTAAAACAAACAAACAAAATGACAAAACAAGTGCCTAGCACTGGGATTGAACCCGCAATGACCGGAGCCTAGCACTGGGATCAACTCCACCCCAGCCACACAATATATAGCATATGTCAACAACTATGTTATCACTGCTAATTTCTCAATCAGGACCGATTAAATGGATTCCATTGCATAATACCTTCTGATAAATCTCTGAACACTGAAAACTATTGGTACATTGGAATTTAACAGTGCTCTGTTGCCAGCATAGGCTACTCATGTCCTGAACACTCACACAACTGTCCATGCAAATCATGGCAGAGATAAGATAACACAGAGATACTGAGACACAGCCTAACACCAGGGAGTTCCAGGTATGCCACTATTAGTGAGATGAGGGCAGTGGAAGGTAAGCCCCTAAATCGCAGGCAATCCAAAAATTAAACAAGTAGGTGGCCAGTATGATGCAGAAAACCTTTGTGAACTATTTACAGATACCACTATTAGTACACTAACAAACGTATTTAAGTATTCTGTTTAAGTCCAGAAAATGCCTATTGCACAATAAATTAGATGACTGGTAAATGCATTTTCAGCTAATTATATAAAATTACTGGATAGAAACTCAAGGAAACCTCATTATGCTGTGTTACAAACGGAACTAAAGCAAAGATTGTGTATTATATTGACAAGATAGTCGATTGACTGATCTAACAATGGAAATACATGTCCTCAAAGATGTAAGGCAGGTGGGAGGAGGCGAGATCAGGTGGGACCATTCTAGCCAATGAGAGGGCAGATGCGCATATGAACAACAGGCCATCTTGATAGACAGAGGACTCATCTTTCTGTCTGTGCCATTATAGCGTCTGTGACAACATGGGCAGTGCCATTGAGGCTATCTCCATTTTAACATAGTCAAAATTCTCTGTCTTCATTTACTGATTGCTCCCAATTCATAGGAATCCCCACCCAGTTGACTACTTTAAAATGGTGGAAGCCCTCATGTTAAAACGGGTTACAGTATAACTTGTCCTATAACTCTTCTTTCCTTATTCTTACCTCAACGAGACCTAACATTGGTCAGTTCACCACATCTATTAAAATATGTTTTTGATGCATTTTCGAAATGGTTGAATAGTTGTTTAATGAGTGTGTGTTTGCACATGGCACATCCAACATGACAGTGGACATGTTTTTTTTGTTGTGCATGACCAAAGCTACTCTATGTGCATCAGCATCATTGTGTTGGCCTTTATTGCACCGATTTCTGCCACCACACCAAAGGTGCATTTTAAGGTGAAATAGAATAGGGATGCCTCCCTGATAAACACGATTGAATCAGGGTGAATCACGATTGAATCAATTAAGAAAAGGCATTTTTGGGAACCACCAGGCTGACACATTCCGCTGGTTTAGCAACTCTTTTAGCTCTTTCCGTCACGCGCCAGTCGCACATCTGCACCACTATATATCAGATCTGTGCGCAAAAACATTCCAGAGAGTAAAGCTAGGGGTGATTTGTGTGCCGTTCTCCTTCTTTTTTTATTAAATTTTCATCTGTGATCTAAATGTTCGCTCAGCTAAAAGCGGGCCCTTTTAAATCAATCATCCGTCCCGAACTTAGACCTGCACCACATTAAGAGCAGCAGTGACATCACAATGATTACCCCTCCCCCCACCGGTCTTCATACTTCCTTCATAGTATATTGTGTTGCCCCCAACAGATGGACAATCTTGCAGCCAGAGATTTTTTTCTAAAGTGTTTAATAAATGTAATACAACCTATATAGTGTTGAAGAAAGGAGGCTAAACCAGAACCATCTGCCTGACCGTGGCGAGAGACCCTTGGTAGACTGTGGCCTTTAAAGGGGATGCCTAATATGGCTCAACATGTGGACCTGGCTGCCATGCAATAGAGGTTCCCTTTACATGTTGGAGAGTTTATGGGGCTTCAGTGTTGTTCCCCTGGAAAGTATAGACTGAGGCCATACGTTACTGTTCTTTAATTTATGACTTGATGTTTTTTTAAAATTATATATATATATATATATATATATATATATGCGCCGGTTTTTACTCTATCAGAGGAAAATAATAAAAGGATACAGGTGTTGTTGGAATGCAATGTCTTTCATGTTTACGTCCCGCACAAGATGGAGAGATTGAGGTACTGTTTCCAATAGGGTAATATATGAAAGTGTTTGACAAATTGTCAAATTAAGGATCTGTGTCATGACCCTAGTGTATACCATTGGATGCAACATCATGCTATTTCACTAAGTACAAACAGACAAAGCTCAACACAATATATATATAGATATATATATATACGGTATATAAATATATATATATATATGTACTAAACAAAATTAAACGCAACATGCAATAATTTCTAAGATTTTACTTAGTTACAGTACATATAAGGAAATCAGCCAATTGAAATAAATCCATTAGGTCCTAATCTATGAATTTCACATGACTTAGAATATAGATATGCATCTTTTGGTCACAGCTACCTTAGAAAAAAGGTACGGGTGTGGATCAGAAAACCAGTCATTAACTGATGTGACCACCATTTGCCTCATGCAGTGCGACACATCTCCTTCACATAGAGTTGATCAGGCTGTTGATTGTGGCCTGTGGAATGTTGTCCCACTCTTCTTCAATGGCTGTGCGAAGTTGCTGAATATTGGCAGGAACTGGAACACGCTGTCGTACTCGTTGATCCAGAGCATCCCAAACATGCTCAATGGGTGACATGTCTGTTGAGTATGCAGGCGGTTGAAGAACTGGGACATTTTCAGCTTTCAGGAATTGTGTACAGATACATGCATCATGGGGCCGTGCATTATCATGCTGAAACATGAGGTGATTGCAGCGGATGAATGGCATGACAATGGGCCTCAGGATTTCGTCATGGTATCTATGTGCATTGAAATTGCCATCGATAAAATGCTATTGTGTTCATTGTTCGTAGCTTATGCCTGCCCATACCATAATCCCACCGCCACCATGGGGCACACTGTTCACAACATTGACATCAGCAAACCGCTCGCCCACACAACGCCATACACGGGGTCTGCAGTTGTGAGGCTGGTTGGACATACTGCCAAATTCTCTGAAACGATGTTGGAGGCAACGTATGATAGAGAAATAACATTAAATTCTCTGGCAACAGCTCTGGTGGACATTCTTGCAGTCAGCATGCCAATTGCACACTGCCTTGTTGTGTTGTGTAACAAAACTGCATATTTTAGAGTGGCCTTTTATTGTCCCCAGCACAAGGTGCACCTGTGTAGTGATAATTCTGTTTAATCAGCTTCTTGATACGCCACACCTGCCAGGTGGATGGATTATCTTGGCAAAGGAGAAATGCTCACTAACGGAGATGTAAACAAATGTGTGCACCAAATTGGGAGAAATAAGCTTTTTTTTCACATGGAAAATTTCAGGGATCTTTAATTTCTACTCATGAAACATGGGATCAACACCTTACATGCTGTGTTATATACACATATACATACAGTGCATTCGGAAAGTATTCAGACCCCTTGACTTTTTCCAAATGTTGTTACGTTACAGCCTTTTTCTAAAATGGATTAAATAGTTCCCACACCCTCAATCTACACACAATACCACATAATGACAAAGCGAAAACAGTTTTTTAAAATTTTTATTTGTGTAAAACTAACCAAAAATGTAAAACAAAAAAATCTTCTTTACATAAGTATTCAGACCATTTGCTATGATACTCGAAATTGAGCTCAGGTGCATCCTGTTTCCATTGATCCTCCTTAAAATGTTTATACAACTTTATTGGAGTCCACCTGTGGTAAATTCAATTGATTGGACCTGATTTGAAAAGGCACACACCTGTCTATATAAAGTCCCACAGTTGACACTACATGTCAGGGCAAAAACCAAGCCATGAGGTGGAAGGAATTGTCTGTAGAGATCCGAGACAGGATTGTGTTGAGGCACAGATCTCGGGAAGGGAAGGGTCCAAAAAATGTCTGCATTGAAGGTACCCAAGAACACAGTGGGCTCCATTCTTAAATCTAAAAGTTTAGAACCACCAAAACTCTTCATAGAGCTGTCCGGCTGGCCAAACTGGACAGCTGGAAGAAGAGAGGGGCTTGGTAAAGTGGTTGACCAAGAACCCGCTCTGACAGAGCTCCAGAGTTCCTCTGTGGAGATTTGAGAACCTTCCAGGACAACCATCTCTGCAGCACTCCACCAATTAGACCTTTAGTGTTGAGAGGATAGACGGATGCCACCCCTCAGTAAAGGGCACATGACACCCCGCTTTGAGTTTGCCAAAAGGCAGCTAAAGGACTCTCAGACTATGAAAAACAAGATTCCCTGGTCTGTTGAAACCAAGATTGAACACTTTGGCCTGAATGCCAAGCATCACGTCTGGAGGAAACCTGGCACCATCCCTACAGTGAAGCATGGTGGTGGCAGCATCATGCTGTGGGGGTGTTTTTTAGCAGCAGGGACTGGGAGACTAGTCAGGATCAAGGGTGAAAGATGAACGGAGAAAAATACAGAGATCCTTGATGAATACCTGCTCCAGAGCGCTCAGGACCTCAGACTGGGGCGAAGGTTCACCTTCCAACAGGACAACAACCCTAAGCACACAATGCAGGAGTGGCTTCGGGACAAGTCTCTGAATGTCCTTGAGTGGCCCAGCCAGAGTCCGGACTTGAACCCGACTTGACATCTCTGGAGAGACCTAAAATAGCTGTGCATCAGGACTCCACATCCAACCTGACAGAGCTTGAGAGGATCTGCAGAGAAGAATGGGAGAAACTTCCCAATTACAGGTGTGCCAAGCTTGTGGCGTCACACCCAAGAAGACTCAAGGCTGTAATCGCTGCCAAAGGTGAGTAAACTGTCTGAATACTTATGTAAATGTGATATTTCATTATTCATTTTTTTTATACATTTGCAAAAAAATCTCAAATCCTTTTATTGCTTTGTGATTACGTGGTAGTGTGTAGATCTATGAGACATGTAGATCGATGAGACAAAATGTTAGAATAAGGCTGTAACGTAACAAAAATGTGGAAAAGGACAAGGTGTCTTTTTTTCTTTTTTCTTTCACCTTTATTTAACCAGGTAGGCTAGTTGAGAACAAGTTCTCATTTACAACTGCAACCTGGCCAAGATAAAGCAAAGCAGTGCGACACAAACAACGACACAGAGTAACACATGGAATAAACAACCATACAGTCAATAACACAGTAGAAAAAAAAGTCTATATACAGCGTGTGCAAATGGCGTGAGGAGGTAAGGCAATGAATAGGCCATAGTAGCGAAGAAATTACAATTGAGCAAATTAACACGGGAGTGATAGATGTGCAGATGATGATGTGCAAGTAGAAATACTGGTGTGCAAAAGAGCAGAAAAGTAAATAAAAACAATGGGGATGAGGTAGGTAGGTTCGATGGGCTATTTACAGATGAGCTATGTACAGCTGCAGCATTCGGTTAGCTGCTCAGATAGCTGATGTTTAAAGTTAGTGAGGGAAATATAAGTCTCCAACTTAAGCGATTTTTGCAATTCGTTTCAGTCATTGGCAGCAGAGAACTGGAAGGAAAGGCAGCCAAAGAGGTTTTGGCTTTGGGGATTACCAGTGAGATATACCTGCTAGAGCGCGTGCTACGGGTGGGTGTTGTTATCGTGACCAGTGAGACGAGATAAGGCGGAGCTTTACCAAACAAAGACTTATAGATGACCTGGAGCCAGTGGGTCTGGCGACTAATATGTAGCGAGAACCAGCCGACGAGAGCATGTAGGTCGCAGTGGTGGGTGGTATATGAGGCTTTGGTGACAAAACGGATGGCACTGTGATAGACTGCATCCAGTTTGCTGAGTAGAGTGTTGGAGGCTATTTTGTAAATGACATTGCCGAAGTCGAGGATCGGTAGGATAGTCAGTTTTACGAGGGTATGTTTGGCGGCATGAGTGAAAGACGCTTTGTTGCAAAATAGGAAGCCGATTCTAGATTTAATTTTGGATTGGAAATGTTTAATATGAGTCTGGAAGGAGAGTTTACAGTCTAGCCAGACACCTAGGTATTTGTAGTTGACCACATATTCTAAGTCAGAACTGTCCAGAGTAGTGATTCTAGTCGGGTGGGTGCGGGCAGCGAACGGTTGAAAAGCATGCATTTAGCTTTACTAGCATTTAAGAGCAGTTGGAGGCCACGGAAGGAGTGTTGTATGGCATTGAAGCTCGTTTGGAGGTTTGTTAACACAGTGTCCAAAGAAGGGCCAGATGTATACAGAATGGTGTCGTCTGCGTAGAGGTGGATCAGAGAATCACCCGCAGCAAGAGCGACATCGTTGATATATACAGAGAAAAGAGTCGGCCAGAGAATTGAACCCTGTGGAACCCCCATAGAGACTGCCAGAGGTCCGGACAATAGGCCCTCCAATTTTACACACTGAACTCTATCTGAGAAGTAGTTGGTGAACCTGGCGTGGCAGTCATTTGAGAAACCAAGGCTGTTGAGTCTGCCGATAAGAATACGGTGATTGACATAGTCGAAAGCCTTGGCCAGGTCGATGAAGACGGCTGCACAGTACTGTCTTTTAACGATGGTGGTTATGATATCGTTTAGGACCTTGAGCGTGGCTGAGGTGCACCGGTGACCAACTCGGAAACCGGATTGCACAGCGGAGAAGGTACGGTGGGATTTGAAATGGTCAGTGATCTGTTTATTAACTTGGCTTTCGAAGACTTTAGAAAGGCAGGGCAGGATGGATATAGGTCTATAACAGTTTGTTAAGCATATCCCAGTTTAGGTCACCTAACAGAACGAACTCTGAAGAATGATGGGGGGTAATGAATTCACATATGGTGTCTAGGGCACAGCTGGGAGCTAAGGGGGATCTATAACAGGCGGCAACAGTGAGAGACTTATTTCTGGAGAGATACATTTTTAAAATTAGAGCTTGAACCGTTTGGGCATAGATCTGGAAAGTATGACAGAACTTTGCAGGCTATCTCTGCAGTAGACTACAACTCATCCCCCTTTAGCAGTATTATCTTGAGGGAAAATGTTGTAGTTGGGGATGGAAATCTCAGAATTTTTGGTGGCCTTCCTAAACCAGGATTCAGACATGGCAAGGACATCAGGGTTGGCGGAGTGTGCTAAACCAGTGAGTAAAACAAACGTAGGGAGGGGGCTTCTGATGTTAACATGCATGAAACCAAGGCTTTTTCGGTTACAGAAGTCAACAAATGAGAGCGCCTGGGGACACGCAGCGCCTGGGTTAACCTCCACATCACCCGAGGAACAGAGGAGGAGTAGGATGAGGGTACGGCTAAAGGCTATAGACTGGTCGTCTAGTGCGTTGGGGACAGAGAATAAAAGGAGCAGATTTCTGGGCGTGGTGGGAAAGAATCAGGGCATAATGTACAGACAGGGGTATGGTAGGGTGCAGGTACAGTGGAGGTAAACCCAGGCATTGAGTGACGATAAGAGAGATTGTATCTCTGGAGGCACTAGTTATGCTGGGTGAGGTCACCGCATGTGTGGGAGGTGGGACAAAGGAGGTTTCTGAGGCATGTTGAGTGGGACTAGGGGCTTCGCAGTAAACTAAAACAATGATAACTATCCTAAACAACAGTATACAAGGCATATTGACATTAGAGAGACACATAAAGCGAGGCATAAAGCAATCACAGGTGTTGATTGGGAGAGCTAGCTAAGACAACAACGGGTAAGACAACAACAATAGGTAAAATGGCGATGAATGAGCAGAGAGGGTCAGTTACCTACACACATGGCCTGAGTTTGAGGCTGGGGCCGACAAACAAAAAAGAAACTAAATGGAGTACCGTGATTAATGAACAGTCCAGCAGGCATCAGCTATGTAGCCAAGTGATCATAGGGTCCAGTGAACAGCAGTAGATGAAACAGGGAAGCCGCTGAGTGGTCGTTACTACGCTAACAAGCGGGAGACAGGGCATTCAATTTTTATTTTTATTTTTTTAATAATAATACAATTTAAATAAAAAGTTAGCAGGCCAGGGCTAGTAGGAGCATTTGCTACGACGTCAGGCAAAGGCCGGTTGGGGGCACAATGGATGGAGCTACGTCGGCAGACCAGTCCTGATGGAACGGCGGGGCTCCGTGTCGACAGGCCAGTTGGCAAAAGAGGTATTGTAGCTGGAGTAATTTCGTTTGCTAGCCGGGAGCTGTGATGATCAGGAGTAATGGTCCAGGGCTTATGGCAGGAATCCGGCGTTGTAGTGGAGAAAACAGTCCGATACTGGTAGGCTGGCAAGTATTATCCAGGCTAAAAGCGGCTGGTGTCTGTGCAAAAGGTAAAGGCCGATAGCAGTGGCTGACAATGACTAAATAGCTAGTAGCTAATTAGCTTGTTAGCTTCTGATGGCTAGCTTCTGAGGGAGGTTCTGGCTATAAGGTCTAAAAATAGCGGATCCGTATCACATTGGGTGAGGCGGGTTGCCGGAAGGTATATTTAATTTAAAAATGGAAATGATATTGAAAATAAATTGAAATATATGCAAAATGTACACGGGAGAACGACAAACCACGTCTGCACTGCTACGCATACATCTTGGACTATGAATACGCCATCTTGGGTCTGAATACTTTCCGAATGCACTGTGTGTGTATGTATATATATATAAAATACACTTGGAGCAAGCATGAACATAGAACAGAATCAATCAGGGGAAAGCAGCTGGTTGGTAATTCATGTAGTTTATATGCCTACATGTATTGAGTTTCAAGTCAAGATCGTCGCCTCGTCCTCAGAAACATTGGTTTCTTATACTAAGTGTAACATTATACTGTATGTTTGTAGTATATGGTCTTCTGCTAGCTTTTATTACTTAACAAGTTGCCTACTACACGTTATCCCTCACATTGTCATTCTGGACACCATCTTATATTTTACTCCAATGGTTCCCCTGCTGTTTTCTGGTGTTCGCAGTCAGACTTGACACAAAAGTTGAAATGGTGCCTCCTTATTTAAATCTGCCTAAAGCCCATTTTATTGGGCTACAGCCCAATATTTCACTAAGCCATAGCATTTCATTTAGAGATGCACTCTAGATAAGAGTAATAATCTCTCTGTGATGGATGGCCCAGCCCCATCCCTGGGATTGTGGTATGTACACACTGCACTTTTCATTGCAGGACGATAAAACCAACATAGGCAGGTGTGTTTGGTTAAGATGTACTTGTCAAGTGGAGTGACATGCATGTCTATATTCATTCAAATGAACTCCCTTATCTGCACCTACATGCAGCCACTCAGGAGACAAAGCAGTTCCCATGTTCTTGTGATTTACATCTTTCAAGAGCACCCTCTTTCCCCTCCACGCCCCAGACACCCACAAACCTCACAGGTGAGAGGGAGGAGTTGTTTGAACCCCATGGAATGCCATTGGCCAGGGCCTTCTTTTCTCCTTTAATTTTAGGGGAGCAAAACCAACCAGATATTTACATTGCATAGATTTGGGGGTGTGAATCATAAAGACCTAATTTCAACCTTATACCTTCCTAGTTTGAATTAATTACTGCAAATTACTATATGTTTAGGCTTCACTCCTCTAACCAGAGCAATTTTGCATGCATTTAGCATTTTCATGAACACACTCTTCCAATTTAGAAAACTGAATCAAGTGCCTATATACTGTGCCTACGTGAGTATCACACGGATATGTTTTACCTGCTTTTTCAAAAAGACACATTCTTCTTCCATGGTTTAGACTTTTTTCTGGTTATGAACAAAGTCTGTGTAGTCTACTGTGTATCCAGGGCAGGCACAACTTGTTTGACGTTAAAGATAAGGCGCGTGCTCCTGAAACATTTAGTTTCCACAGCAACAGAGGAGGAGCTTGAACTTTCACGGGTGATTGTGGCGGATGTAGTAGACCAACAAGGAAGTTAGCTAGTTTGGGCTGGTACAGCTAGCTAGCAGGCTGTAAAATAACGAAATTAAGCTCCAATAAATCATTTTCCAATTGGTTATTTGTGAAATATGTCCAACAACAATCGAGTGGATTTACAGGATGGAAACATGTCACAAGTTTTGAGAAAATGACGAGGTACAGTAGTGAGGAAGCTTGTTTAGCTAGCTTGCCAACATCAGCTGTTCAATCTAATGAACGTCTAGTAATCAATACTACTACGTTGCAACGTTATTATTGTATAATAACCGGTGGTGTGTCACAATATGACGAATGCAATAGAACTGAAGAACATGCTTTTTTGTGTGTTGTTGCTGTATATCAAGGGTTATCCAACCCCTTTCCTGTAAAGCTGCCCCCCTGTTTGTTTTCGCTTCAACCCAGTTATTAATCAGCTAACGTTAGCTAATTATAAGAATTAGCTAGGTGTGCTAGATTAGGGTCGAGCGAGCAAGGACGGTTGCTCTCGAGGAACAGGGTTGGAGAGCCCTGCTGCATAGTTATTTAGCTTACTTCAGCCAAGCTGGAAATGGTGATTGATGTCAGCAGTTTAGCTTGTTAACTCGCTAGCCTGCTTAGCTTCAATCATAGCTAACTAGCGCATCTGTAGTAGATAAGTTATCTAGTCAACCTGCACGACCTCTTACAATGTGTAACTCTTATCTCCCATTTTGCTTTCAGATGACTTGCCTTACAGTGGCCTGGACATTTGTGATATGTTAACGTTAATCACAAAAGACAAGTGTGTAAGATGGACTGAAGGAATTAGTTAGCTGCAGACTTTTGATATGTTACTAGCTGTACATGTAAATATATGACCAAAAAGCACTGTAAGTTATCTACATATCACTAGTCAACATGGCCCTACAAATAAGTTGTTAATATTTGCATGCTCTGTCATCACTTTTTAAGGTCAATTCACCTGCACATACATTTGAATGACTAACACATAAACAGAGCTGATCATGTCACTAGCAAAGCAGGCACAAACGTGGTTCCCAACTCATGTCCAAGCCACTGTTCTCCAAGCAACTGACCTACAAGCTAAGGGTAAGCACGGCAACAACGACGCCTACGCTATCATCCAGCTGGGCAAAGAGAAGTACTCAACATCTGTGGCAGAGAAAACACTCAACCCAGTGTGGAGAGAAGAAGCCGCCTTTGAACTGCCTGGTCTGCTTCTGGAGGGCAATCCAGAAATCTATGAATTATGCCTTATTGTGATGCACAGGTCCCTGGTGGGGATGGATAAATTCCTGGGCCAGAGTACCATCAATCTCAATGATATTTTTGATAACAAGGAGCGAAGGAAAACAGAGTAAGTATTACCAACTAATTAAACTAAATAAGGTTTTTCCCTTTCAAGGAAGTTTCGGAACAAAAGTACACAGGGTGTCCGTGGGTCCTTAAATCTTAATCTTCAATGAATTGATCAGGTTTAAAGGCCTTGAGTCTTAAATTCTGTTTCAAGAGTCTTAAATGTGCCAGAACTGACTACAGTGTTTCCGTTATGTTGCGCTGCTGCTTAAGTGTTGCCATCGTGGTAAATAATAAAAACAATTGAACATCAAATAATACTTGAGGCACACTTTCAAGATGTTAGAGCTATCTACCTCTGTGCGCCATTTCAGATGAACTAGCTAACTTTTTTTATGTCTTTGCACTGCAAAAAGTCAGTCTAGGCATAGAAACCGTAAATTACTTGGTAATAGGGAAATTTATTTATTTCCATGATAGAATTAAAAAGCCATTTTGGACAGATCAATGTAGATATTTTCCAATACATGCAACTTAAAAGTTTCATATCATGAAATTATGATTTGAAACAGAACAGTCTGGAGGGAATACTATTTGAGTCAGAAAATTATTTTTATATGATGGTAAGATATACAACCTCGCAAAGAGCCTATCCAACTAACAATCTCTTAGGGAAAAAAAGAAAAGAGAGAACTATTGGAACCAAGACTTAAAAAGAACTGATATTGGCACAAGATGAATGGAATGTTGGAACATAAGTAATGAAATTACAGTTAACGAAAGTTTGCGCTTAATCCAGTATAAACTAATGTATGAAATGTATTATACAAGAGACCCATTCACAAATTCTACAGCACAACGGCAGAGCCATGTCTTAAGTGTAAAACTAGCAATGACTCAATCTATGCCTTCTGGGAATGCTATAAAACAAATGTTATGGGCAGAGTTAGAATGTTGTCTGTCAGAAGTATTACAATGTACATTTAATTTTAATCCGTCTGTCTGCATATTTATTTCAAGACATGGCACATGAGGGCGCAGTGAGACACCCAATGGGCTGGACGATCCTTTTCTCGTCAATCATCTTGGAGACAATTATAATTTTAATGATGAGGTTTCTGTCATTTTGAATTTGGCGCCCTGCACTTTCACTGGCTGTTGTCATATCGATCCAGTTAACGGGATTTCAGCCCTAAGAAGTTAACTGGAAGTCAACCAATCCTCCATCGTTAAGACAATGGAAAGGTCAAATGCTTTATTATCTAAATGTTGAGAGTAGGTGGTTGACAAAATGGTGCACTTTGAGGCCATGTGGCGGGTAGTAATGTGGGTGCTAGAGATGGGGGTGTGAGCAGGTGGGTCTGGTCATCGATGTTTGTGCCCATCTGTATGCTGCTGTTTTTTAGGTGTATGTTTTGTATTGTTTAAAAAAAATCTTTAAAAAAAAACACTGTCTAGAGCCCTCCCACGCTTAGCTACCTTGGTTTGAAGGATAGCCATTTGATACCTGATTCACTGAATGAGAGAAGGACCTTATTGAGCTGACTCGGGTGTTTTGAGCAGTGTTGGATCAAAAACCTGCACACCCAGTGACGTAGCTCTCCAGATCAAATCAACAACAAAAAATGTCACATGCGCTGAATCCAACCGCTGTAGACCTTACAGCAAAATGCTTACTTACAAGCCCTTAACCAACAATGCACTTTTAAGAAAAAGAAAAGAAGAAAATAGAGCCATCTTCATGGAGCGTTGTCACTGTTTTATACAGTAACAGTGCTGTATATTTTACTTTAAGATATTTTTTGTGGTATTGAGTATCATTATAGCTAGTATTGGTATCGAAGCCAAAATTCTAAACGCTTAAGAGTTTGTGATCTAGCTAATGATTAGCCCATTGGGGTAGCCTAAACAAATGCAGATGAGCCACCCCCATCCTTCAGTCATCTATAGCCTAGCCACTATGCTACAAATCTGTTAAGCTACAGGAGAATGCACGTTGCTAAAATAGCACACCTGCCTGATAATATGAGCCATGTAGGCTATAGCCTTTGGGGAAGGAACCAGCCCTGAAAATACAACTTTTTCCCATCATGGCCATGTTTCTGGATAGAAGTATTAGCAGGTGTGTGGCGTGCACAGACCTCAAAATTGGTATTAAATTGCATTCTGAGTGGCATTAAAGGTGTTTAAAAGTCTTAAATTCAATTTCATGGACCCCGCAGATACCCTGAGTACAGTACAACTGTTAATTAGGAAATGTGTCTTCTGCTCTGCTCTCAACCCCACACTCACAAACACACTGGCCACAAAGAATCCGTAGTCACGTTGAACAGTGCTAGGCCTTTGGTTCCCTAGTTCTCTGTTTGATGTTTCAGAAGCAGCAAAGAGTAGGAAAGGAGGTGGATTTGCAGAACTGTCTCGTTCATGTCATGTGGCTAAACTGCAGAAATACCATTGAACATATTCTTATTTCGGTATATGATTCAGAGAGTAGGGTAGACTAGCCCAGATCACCTGATATTGTGAGGGGGAAATGGTCACACACATAGTATGTGGTCAGCGTTCCACATGTTTTTATGTGGGCATAATTGTACGAATAAAGATTCTTAAATTCAAAACCACCTCCATTTTGCCACTTTAGCATAGGCCCAAAGTTTGGGCCCCAAACAGAGTTTGCCAGTACATCTGTCTTGTTGTGACATAGGCTACGCCATTAGGTTCGTTGAAAAATGGGCTTTGTTGATAATGAATCAAGAGGTTAGTCTTTTGAGAATAGGCTGCCATTCATGGTGTAATTGAGTTGACTTGGGTGCTGTCTTTGTAGTTGGTGAACTAGTCCAGCGAGAACAGCAGTGCTATCAGATTATTTCTGTGTCTTGTCACAGCGTAGGTGCTAATACAGCAAACTGTTCCACCTCAATTCCAGTAATCACACAATGAACAAATGTCCTTGCTTAGTCTTGCCTTATACTGGAATTGAGATGGTAAACTGGCATTTGCGGACATGGCATCGGCTGAATGTTGTGGTGTGTCCCTTTGGGTATTAGCTTATGTTAAATGAATGTGGTGGAGCTGGCCAGACATGTCTTGTTACTAATTCTGATTCAAATTATAATAGTTTTTCCAGTGGTGTGAATGTATGGCGAAAAACACCACACCAGCTCCACCCAATCCAGGCCGCTACATAAAGTTATTTTTGGCTGTGTAGAATTACCATTGCACAAATTGTTGTAGTTAGCTAGGCGTACATGATGAGTAGCCTAAGCCTACGTTCTGCTCAGAGGAACAGGAACATAGTTAGGAGGATCTGGTGTCAATTAGCCATCAGTACATTTCATCATGCAAACACATTACCACACTTCCTCTTCACCCGCTAGTTGGGGTGAATTGCGATATGTCATAATCAACTGTTGATGGTTGTATTTATTTAAGGTGCCAGAGCTGATGCACCTCCAGGGTTGGCAGTTATTCAAGTAAAGAGCTGTTGTGGAGATGTCAATGGACTGGAATTTAGTCATCAACACAACTGACTTACATAGAATGAGCCAGAGGCCTAAGCCTACTCTTGTGCTACCATATCCATATACTGGAGCAGTTCCAGGTTTGCTAGCTAGCTGTGTCCGTTCGCTGTGTTTTCAAGCAGACGCATGGGGAGGAGAGTCCATCTTGACATCGGAGTAGGCAGCTCCTAATTATCGCACACCTGTGTTTGTTGATTGTGAGGAGTTTCCCAGCGGTCTGGGTAGAGTGGGAGTATTGTGGTTCCAGGCAGACGGAGGTTTATCTTGGCCTTGACACCCATGTGAAGTACAGGGCTGGCCCCCTCTCAGCAGCATGCTGTGTGGCTCTTAGACCATGCTCCGGAGGACAGAGATGGGAATTAGGCTAGCTTGACCAAGAGAGGCCCATGCCATGGCGATTCTTTGGCCACTCAGTCTGAGAACAGTTTAGGGCAAAAAAATAGAATCCCTGTCCACCTTTCCCATGACAGAAGTAGGTTAATGCTTGGACAGTCAGAGGTTGTGCTCATTAAGGAATTGTGGAATTTGCCAGAACACCTATGCTGTTTGAGAGATGGTTTAAATGTTGACTTTGTATTTTGAGTGAGGTTTCTTCCTAGTTCTACATTTCTGCAATCAACATACCCTTGATTTGTATGAACTAGGCTTAGGCTACAGAGAAGCCATCATTCTCATTAGCATGTATGAGTTGCGTGGTTGTCTTGCACCATTGCCTTTGTAATTTCCCAATTGCTTGTCATAGCAGTTCTGAACAAAGGCCAGATTTGTGCAAATGTCGCCCCTTTTTCTCACAGTGAAGGCATCAATCGTATTACTTCCAGCAGGCGAAGCAAAGAGGTTAAACAAACAGGAGCAGAGTGGCCTCGACGAACAATATTATTCAACATTCTTTTCAAGATTCAGACCATCACAGTTTGCAGGGAATTATGTTTGTCCCTCATATCAAATCACATTTTATTTGTCACATTCCCCCGAAAACGGCAGCCGTAGACCTTACAGTGAAATGCTTACTTACAAGCCCTTAACCAACAATGCTTTAAGAAGTTTTAAGAAAAGTACGTGTTAAATAGAAAACAAAAGTAACAAATAATTCAACAGCAGCAGTAAAATAACAATGGCGCGGATATATATAGGGGCTACCGGTACAGAGTCAATTTGCGGGGGCACCAGTTAGTCGAGGTAATTGAGGTAATATGTACATGTTGGAAGAGTTAAAGTGACTATGCATAGATAATAAACAGAGAGTGGCAGCACCGTAAAAGAGGGGTCTGGGTAGCCTCTAATATTAATTCTCAGGCAGGTGAAAAGATTCCTTTTTTTTTTTAAATACATAATGGTTGTGGCTGTTCCACGGGGAAATGTGCCCAACACAGATGGTTTTGGGTCTCCACTCTACTAATTTCTTCCAAAGGAAGCAGCTCCATTCAGTTACACAACCGTTCAAAAGGTTGGGATCACTTAGAAATGTCCTTTTATTTATTTTTTAAGAAAGGCACTACAAGTTTATCGTTTTTAAAAGGCTAATTGATCATTAGAAAACCCTTTTGCAATTATGTTAGCACAGCTGAAAACTGTTGGTCTGATTAAAGAAGCAATAAAACGGACCAGTTGAGTATCTGGAGCGTCAGCATTTGTGGGTTCGATTACAGGCTCAAAACAGCTAGAAACAACAAACTTTCTTCTGAAACTCCTCCGTCTATTCTTGTTCTGAGAAATGAACGCTATGCCAAGCCTTTTAAAATGATAAACTTGGATTAGCTAACGCAACGTGACATTGGAAAACAGGAGTGATGGTTGCTGATAATGGGCCTCTATTCGCCTATATAGATTCCGTTTAAAAAATCATCCATGTCCAGCTACAATAGTCATTTACAACATTAACAATGTCTACACTGTATTTCTGATCAATTTGATAAAATTTTAATTAATGGACAACAAAAAAAATCAGCTTTTCTTTCAAATACAAGGACATTTCTAAGTGACTCCAAAATTTTGAACGGTAGTGTATGTACTCTCAGATTTCTGTATTGTACCTTTAATGATAGTTTTCACCTAAAAATGGATGCAGCATATCACCTTGAAGAAGATGTCAAAGCCTAGAGTTTAGATGCATTAAATAATAGGCCTATATTTTCCACTGCTTTTTAAACCACTTTACACCAATATTGGAAAACACGTTTAAAATGTATTCATTTAAAAATGAATACATTGCCATGACAAACCTAAATGAATTCAGAATAGAAACATTTATTTTTAACTTGTTGAGAATGCACTGTTTTAGCACCCAACAATGGCACCTGATGTGTTCTTTGAATCTTCTATTCCTGTATTCATTTAAATGTGCCACATACCTAATTTACAGATGGCTAATAATCATCCCTTCTTTTAGCTGGTACTCCTTGGACTCCAGGCCAGGGAAGAAGAGGAAGGAGAGAGGGAAGATCCAGGTCAGCATTCAGTTCATGAGGAACAACATGACGGCCAGCATGTTTGACCTCTCCATAAAGGACAAGCCCCGCTCGCCCTTCACCAAACTCAAGGACAAGATGAAGGGGCGCAAGCACGACGGTGGTCTCTCCGACACCACCTCAGCCATCCTGCCCCGCTCCGCCATGTGTGACTCTGAGACCCTTCGCCAACCCAGTGCTTCTGACCATCAGCCAGAGCCCAAGATCAAGAGACACCTACTGGCCGGCTCCCATACGCTCTCTGCAGCCCGCTCCATGTCTGACCTCATTGGCACTCACTTCCGCCCCAAGCTGGACTCTAGAAACTCCATGGAACAGCTGGGTAAGGACAGCAGCTTCCTCTAGTATTAGGCCTATTTTAGTATTTACTTGTATTAGCCTACCTGTGCCATCTTTCTTTGTCTGTGATTAGTATTGCTTCCATGAATGTTTCAGGTAAATTGTTTGTGTTTCACAGAGAAAGAGAGTGGTGCCGCCCCTCACAGGCACTCCCAGGGCGAGGTGCCAGGCTACCAGGACAGCGAGGGGCAAGGTGATCCTTTTACTCATATCAGCGATGGCTTGCCGCAGAAGTACGCCACCCTCCCACGCAACCGCAACCCGTTCGAGGGGGAGCAGGGCCAGCTGTGGGACCGAGGGGAGAAAAAGGAGAAGAAGGAGAAGGTCAGCCTGCTGGAACGTGTGACCGGGAAGAAGGAGGGACGCAAGACCAACAACGGGGGGCGTTCGGGCAGCTCTGGAGACCTGCGCTCCAGCAACCCATTCAGCAGCGACTCTCAGGGAAACACCCAAACAACCAACCCCTTCCTCTCACACAAAAATATAAGGTAAAGCTTTTCATGTCCACACCATCATGTTTGGTATCCAAGCCAGGGTCATGTTCATTAATAAGCACTAAACGGAAGAAAACAAACTGAAATGGGTAGTGGCTTCCTCCAATAAGAAACGGTCATTTTGAAATGTATTTTTCATAACCGAAAGTATTGTATTTTCAGCTGTTTGAAGCTGGTCTACAAAAACCAAAAGTAAAAAATGCAAAAACAAAACGTAAGAACCCGAAGCATAGAAATAGTCCACATAGAACAGATCTAATGCGTCTTAGACTTGCTTTCAATGAGTGACAGATCTATAACTCGCTTTTCTATGTGAATTTGGTAGGGTTGCCCAAAACGTTACATATTGCAGCTTTTAACAGCTGCCACCATACACTACCTCTGTGGTAATTTAGGTTAAGGCAGATGATACATGGTGGTAAAAAAAATGGTGGGCAGGTTATTGGTAATATAACCCTCAGCCACAGGTAAATATGATTTCATGTGTTTTGATGATTTTGTAATTGTGTACATGGATGTTTTGCAGCGATAAAAATCACACCACTAATGGAGACATCCGAAAGGCAAGAGAGAACCACGGAAAGAAAAATGTAAGAGATCATACCTTGTACACTTTTTATGAACTAATCTCAAATAAAATGAAGGGGGGGGGGCAAGAAGGGGGAAAAAACAAAAAGCATAGTCCTAGTTTTTTTGGGGGACTTGTTCTGAGGTTCAGAACACCACTGACTTTTAATTGAGCAGCTCTCCCCGATCTCACTTGACATTGCAGCTGGTGATGTTGGTCTCTGAACTGCTGTCTTTTCTGTCTTTGACAGTTCACTATGAGTGTCATTAAACTAATGAACAGCGGTCATCATCTGACCCGGCTCATCATTTGAAACAGTGCGAGTTTCAGTCTCTAAGGTCAGGTGATGTACTATTATATCGTACTGGTACCATAATTGGAGCACTTTTTTTCTTTTTGGGGGGGGGGGAAATCTGTATGAGATTTTTCATTGGTTTGATGGGGGTATTTGCCACCTTAGTTTTGTCACACCCCCACCCAAAGACAAATAAGAATAAAACGCTCTCATGGTGCTTAATTCTACTAGTAGCTGGCCATTACACTGCAGAATTATTATTAACATGGTAAGAGAGCAGCTTCCAAAGTGATGTTGAAATGAGAAACGGATGCTGATAATGGCTTTCCTCACCTCTCGTTGTGGGTGTTGAGGAGTTGTCTTAACCACATGTGCCCCTCCATACTCTGCACTAGCAGAAATGAACTGGCAGTTCCATTTCCTCTCCTTTCAGGCCCTAGCTAATTAACCAGTGAGGGAGGAGGGGAAGGATAGTGAGAGATTTTAAAGAACGGAGCTTTTAAATTCTCAAAGCAGAGCTCATTAGAAGCAGTAATGAGACAACTGGAGAATGCCAAGTGTGCTCGTCTTATCTCCTCCTCACTACTGATCGTGGAAAAATTGTCAGTACTTTGGTAGTTCATGGTCATTTCCAGGCCTCTGTCACCAGCTACTACAGCTCCCGGCTGTGTAGCTTTATATCATGTCTGGGGCTTTTTGGCATGTGGGTAATGGACACAATTGCTCATACAGTATAATGAAACGGAGCTGGTAACTTGATTCATGTTAGGAAAGTCTCTCTGCGGAACTGGTTGTCTCTAGCTCTTCATTTTCTCTGGTAGCACAAAAGGCCTATTTCTCAGCACATTTTCACTTTGTCTCCAAAAACATATTCACTTCCCCAGTAAGCGGTTGATACACCCCCACTAACAACACCTGTTTTTCTCTGACTAAAAACGTGAGGCACTTTGCTTAGCTACTTTCAACTTTGGCTGCCCAGAAAGCGACAACAAAACCTAGCACACCTAGCATGTCCACATACCATTGGAAACAATGGAAATAAAAGGGCCGGCGTGTTTAGTGTGATCCCCTGCCTTAGTCCTCTTTTGTTTGGACATAAACTCTAGGGATCCTCACATTTTTAGTTTCTTTGTTTCTCATACTAGGACGAGTTACAGTAAATATGGTCCGGCACTTGGTCTTCTTCCCGTCGTAGACACCGCACAGCGATGGCAGCTTGGTTTGGGCACAGGGAGGGGAAGGGGACTGAGTGTAGTATTTTAAACAAGTTGATGGCTTTGCTGCTGTATCTGCCTGGTGGAACCATGTCCATTTGTTGAAGCGGTAACATGGTACCTCGTTAAAAAAAAAAACAGAAGCTCACAGCTCCTCTCGTCCCTCCATAATGGGATCGGCACAGACTGTGATGCACCCGGTCCTCTAAAGAACAAACTCGACCAAAATAGTTTGGTTGCATCTTTCTTTTCCTGTTCATTAAGTCTTGACCTTTTTATTCCGGAAATATGCACTCCGCCGTTTCCAGGCAGCTTCCAATTTTTTTGTTGTCTTAATTACTGTTTGCGGCATGGTTTCATTTTAATGTGATGCTCTTGTCTGCCAGCTGGTCAAGGTCTCTGCCTAGGCTGGCTTGTGAGGAGAGGAAATGTGCTTTAAGATTTAAAGAGGTAATGGGGGTTGAAAGCTTTTTTTTTTCTAGAACTAACACTTAAATAACACATCAGATTCCCTTCCACAGGATTCCTGATTGTTTGAGCCATCGCAGAGTTTCTGTTGAACACTATTGAACACTTGATCAGATCAAACACCTGAAGTGAAATCCAATGGCGACGACAGTGCTAACAAACCTGTGGAGTGACGCCTTATCACAGCCTCTCAATTAGTCCTGACTGCCACCCGGTTATACGAGCTGAACACGTGCTGCCATGATGTAGTTTGTTGCGTTTTTCCTAACACCTTTAGGGTAGCCTAGTGGTTAGAGCGTTGAACTAGTAACCGAAAGGTTGCAAGTTCAAACCCCCGAGCTGACTAGGTACAAATCTGTCGTTCTGCCCCTGAACAGGCAGTTGACCCACTGTTCCTTGGCCATCATTGAAAATAAGAATTTGTTCTTAACTGACTTGCCTAGTTAAATGAAGGTAAAATAAAAATAATAATTAGGCAGTTAGTCTATCTGCCGTAATACGAGGGATTCCCTGGCTTAGCCCACCTTCTGTCTTACTTTAGATCATTTTTAGCACTCATTTACCTTTTGCTTAGTTTTTTTCTATTCCTACCATCTGTACTGTATACTACTCATATACTACGAATCTCAAGACGCGTTTGGAGAAATACACTTTTATTTTGTGTAAATGGCGCCGTCTGTGTTTACGTCATCATAATGTCTGTGGTTTGCACCCGCAGGAGACGATGCAGACGAGCGCGGCTTCCTACAGCAACTTATCTTTCGACGAGGTGGTGCATGAGCTCATCAAGCAGAAGGGGGTGGTGAAAAAGAAGGACGCCCATATCCGTGAACTGGAAGACTACATTGATAACCTGCTGGTGCGTGTTATGGAGGAGACGCCGAGCATCCTACGGACACCCTACGAGCCCAAGAGGAAAGCGGGGAAAATCTCCAAAAAGAACTAGTGTCAAGGTAGAGTTAGGGGTTCCAACGATATGCTCTTGTTTCAGTGAGGGCCCATCCTAGCCATTGTGAAATGTATTGTGGGTATAGAACAAAAATGAAGAGAAGGGGATTGACCCATGCCACCATTTTTATTTTTTGAATTTTTATTTTAATAGGTTTTGCATGCTTTGATTTGAGTGTACACCAGTTTCCCCATCAATTTCATTGGGAAGTGAAGTACTCCCGACTACATAAATATCTGACAATTTGACTTGCATTTTAACAAACCCCATGGCTTTCCCATAATTATAGAAATACTAACCTGTGAATCAGTTCAGTTGTTGTGTAGTGATCCACTTACCCTTTTTTTGTTATTATACCTCTTGCTCTGTTCTTTGCATGACATTCCTTTGTTTTCCATATTCAGCCAAATTGAAAGAATGTGAAATGGCAATGTCTCACAGATCCATCAGAACACCTTATAGCAGAGACCAGTGGGATAAGAAACAAAACTAGTGGGTTTATGCCACACGTGACCGTTTCTTCAAGGTGTACACGTTTTCACAATAGTTTATACAATAGACCTGTGCACTTTCACACACGTATAACATGGGGGGGGAAAACACAGACAGCTTCTGAGGCGATTGTGTGCACATGGAACCACCAAGCTAGATTTGCATTTTCACACTAAGGCCATACAAATTTAATTAAATGTTTAAAGGATGGCCCACTTAACTTTAGAAAAAATTAAAAAGAGATTAGGTCCTACTGAAAAAATTGCATGTTTTGATCAAAATAATGCCCCCCCCCCACTAAAATCACTTAATCATTTGATTAGGTCGCTAGGGTGTTGAACTAAGGTTGCTGTAGTATTTTAAAGGGGTTATCTAGTACTTTTGTATACTTTTTAGCTAGTCATTCTAAAAGTAGCACTCACAAGCCAAAAGTGGTCCCTGAAAATGGCCTATGTCTCTCGCTCTGCTGTGTGTGCATCTTGCTAGCTGTCATTCATATGGCGAGGTGCTAAAGTTAACTTGTTGAACTCGTGCTGCTAGGGGGCTAGCCCATGTGGGGGGAAATGGTGTAGCACAGTATAAAGAAAAACTTGTGATTTCATGGCTTAATTGAAGTAAGACAGTAATTCTGCTTATAGATTATGCATGTATAAACTACTCGATGACATATCCAGCCCAAAGTGGGAGGTTTAAAAGAATACCGGAGCATGTCTTTAATAAAAGGGGCTACTTATTTTTTGTTTGTTTTGGCTTGCTCGCCTCACTTTAAAAAAATATATATATATATTTATATCTGTTTAATAAAATATGTATGGCCTTAGTATTAAAATGTACCGAACACCGCGTGTTAACTTATCACACTTGTGTGAAAAAAAATAAGAAAAGTACATAGTTTATTGAATAGGGTTTGATATGCTAATTTGAATAGAGCTGTAATGACTGTTTACACTTCAGACCAAGATGCAGGATTATGACACAAACTCTCACTCAGCCAATCGGCCCTTTACACGCCTCTTACTGTAGGCAAGGATTGTGTTGATATACTGGAGGTGTGAATACAATGTTATCCGCCTGTCTGTGACATTGATCTGAGCCTTTTGGCATTAGGATGGTTTGGACCCCTCTTGACATTTGCCATCTTCGTACAAAATGATATTATTTAAAGTTACTCTTATGAGGGTAGGTACTAAGCACTACTGAATTCTTACTCAAGACATTGCATATCCAAACACAGATCTGAAAACAATGTGACACTGCATTTGAACTTTGACCTTCCAGTGAAAACAAAAAAAAATAGGTGAACACTGTATTTTCTCTGGTCAATTTGATGATATAGAATGTCTCGGCATCGTGCTGGTGCAGAATGTAATTGAGTGGAGGCAAACTAAAGACACTGCTATTGAAGCCTCCTCCAGTGTTTACACCAAAGTGAATTCATTCAACGAGCTGCCATTGTCCATCATATCAACTCCAAAGTCATTGCTTTTGGGTTTATTTCAGTTAATTCTTTTTATCATAAGCTAGGTTTCCATCCAATTAGCGACAGATTTTCATTTGATTATTCAAAAAATTTGCATAAAGACAATATACATGTTTTCCCACCAGAGATGTTTCCATCAAATGGACTTGTTGCGGATAAAAGGCTCTACGCGATGACGCAATGCACATAAAAATACATTTGGCGGTTAAATTCCCATGTACCGAATACAAGTTAAATGGGTTTCCATCGCATTTTCAACTCTACTGATGGTTTTCTCTCAGAAACAAATGGTGTGTTTTATACACCGAGTGTGCCCACTCTGGTTTTGAAACGTGCGCTCTAGCCAACAGCTCACAGATCCAGTGTGGATACAGCCTACATCAGGGATGGGCAACTTTGACTGCGATCAAAACATTTGTGGTTCCCTCTTGACAGCGGAGATAAATTTGTGCGATTCTACACATTTTGCCATGGGGTGTAGAGAAAATGTTGCAGTTTAAAAGCAAGTTTGCTGCAATTCTACACATTTTGCCATGGGGCGGAGAGAAATGTTTGCCGTTTTTAATATGATATGAGTGAGACTAATTAAATCATTGTTGACCCCCCCGGCCGGTAATTCGACCATGATAAGTTTGCCAAGTTAGCTGCCCGCTAAATTATCTAATCAACTTGTTTTTGTTGCTGACATGGGTTAAGTGACTATCAGTGACTGACATAACGAGAGAAACTGATGCACAACCAAGTTTCGAAATTGTACCTTGTATTCTACTAGTCTAACTCGCAACAGTAATTTGAGACCCCGACTGAGTTCCTAAAACGTTTTATCGAAAGTTGTCCGCCCCTGGCCTGCAGGAGATTATGGACAAAATCATGTCACCAGAATAAGACCCTTGCTATTTATTTAAAAGGAGAATCAAGCTCATCACCTTGCACTTTCACCACCCTGTGAAGTTCCTCATAATGGATTTAATCTGTAGCCTAATAAACTGCCTTGCTTTCCCGACGAGTCATAGTGGGAGGACCACACGTGCCATCGCGTGACTCCCAAGTTTACCTCGGTGTGATGGTTATTATATCAGTATTTGCGCATAAAAGAGTTTCCTCCGACATTTCTTGCATAATTAATTTCACCGACAAAAAGATCCCACCTTGTCTAGCGTATTTTGTTTTGTCGACATTTGGAAAGTTTACCGACAAATGTTCTGTTTCCATCAAGCCTGTTACTCGCATCAAAAGGTTGGATGGAAACCTGGTTACTGACCCGTGATGACTGTATTTATCTTTAGGACCAAGCGCATTGTATGCCCTTTATTTACAGTCAATGTAGGCCCATACATTGTCATTCAAAAATAAGTATAAACCATTGGTCAAGTAGTTCTAGCTTTACTTTACTGGTACTGCTAAGTGCAATAAATATAATTTATCGACATGTTTAATATTCAATTGGTGTCCATCTACAAATTCTCTACATTTTTTTTATATATCATTATATTGTGTACTCAATTCGAACATGTCAGAATGACATCCGTTCTACACTTGTGATCTGTCATTGTTTGTCTACAGAGAAAAATCGGATTCCTTTAGGTACAAGTGGTTCAGTTTGTAGATTTACTGATTCTTGTTTGAATTGTTTGAATTATTTGAAGGAAATAGAATCCAGGTGTGTTGCTACATAGTAATGCATTTGCTGGCTGACTTTGTTTATTTTGTTAAAATGTTAGCCTTAGCACTTTGATCCATCAATGAGCAGTGTAATTGCTTTCCAGAAAGGTTATTGGTAATATTTTGCTTGTAATACACTGTACTAACACATCTACAAATCAAACTATTAGTACAGATTTTAACAAGGGCCTATGTTAACCTGTTGTAAAAAAAAATATATATATGTGTGTGTGTGTATATATATATATATATATATATTTTTTTTTTTAACATTTTGTATGTTTTGCTAAATAATTTGTCATACAGCCTTCATACTGTCCAAAGTATGGCCAAAAATATAATATATCATGACAGTTTTATGAGATATGTTACCATAAATAGTTCTGACAGCATAACAAACAGTATCAGCTTGTCAAAAAACAGACCACTCTCAATTTGTTTGTCTCCATGACATTTTGCTTCAATAACAACACTGTTATGACAAAAATATTTGTTCTACACAGCTTACACAAATTCTGCTATGACCTTTAAGGTTAAGTATCAATGTACAGTACCAGTCAGAAGTTTGGACACCTACTCATTCCATGGTTTTTCTTTATTTTATCTTTGTAATAGTGAAGACATAACTATGAAATAACACATATGGAATCATGTAGTAACCAAAAAAGTGTTAAACAAATCAAAATATGTTATATTTTATATTCTTCAAAATAGCCACCCTTTGACTTGATGACAGCTTTGCACACTCTTGGCATTCTCTCAACCAGCTTCACGAGGTAGTCTGCATTCTGCAGCGATACAGCATTCTGCAGCGATACGCCATCCCATCTGGTCTGCACTTAGTCGGACTCTCATTTGTTTTTCAGCAGGACAATGACCCAACACACTTCCAGGCTGTGTAAAGGCTATTTCACCAAGGAGAGTGATGGAGTGCTGCATCAGATGACCTGGCCTCCACAATCACATGACCTCAACCCAATTGAGATGGTTTGGGATGAGTCAAACTGCAGAGTGAAGGAAAAGCAGCCAACAAGTGCTCAGCATATGTGGGAACTTCTTCAAGACTGTTGGAAAAGCATTCCTCATGAAGCTGGTTAAGAGTGTGCAAAGCTGTCATCAAGGCAAAGGGTGGCTACTTTGAAGAATCGGAAGTATTTTCTTATTTGTTAATTAAACACTTTTTTTTGGTTACTACATGATTCCAAATGTGTTATTTAATAGTTTATGTCTCCTCTATTGTTCTACAATGTAAAAATAAAGGAAAAACCCTTGAATAAGTAGGTGTCCAAACTTTTGACTGGTACTGTATGTGTTAAGCATAAAGTCTCCCGCTGTGTATGTTGTCATATTTCTGAGTCTACCATTAATGAGTGCTACTGAACTTTCTTAAAACAGTGCTTTGTGAAAAAGGTTACTTTACGTAGTTATTACTTACTTATTCCACTGTCAGTAGGTAAAACGTATTACTGTGTTACCAAAACGGTTTCCCTCTCTGAGTTTACTTGCTTTCATGGAGCTAATGTCAGTGATGACAAACAAGTCTCACCTAATTAGCAGAAAGTTTTATATTTGTCACTTTTTTTTTCTTCTTTTTGTACACTGTTGTGCCATCTGTAGTGTTCAATGGTGTTTTAGATGAATAGGATTGTTACTCAAAGTTGTGCACTTACTAAGTGTATGGTGACCCCTGTTGTGAACTATGGATACCTCAGAAGTCTCAACCAGTGATGACGCTGAGATGAAGTCACACACATTTTAAACCAACTTTGTTGCTTCTTCCAGTCTTTTGTTTACTTTAAAAAAAAAAAAGTCAATTTTTACATTCTAATTTCTATATTGTATATTTGTATGGGTAAAGTAGGGTGAAATATGGTGTAGTAACTGAATGACCACATATCAAGTCAGGATACAGTCCGATTTCCTGTTTGGATGATACAATCTACATTCTACAATCTACATATCGCGTAGCTGTTTTTTTTTTTATATATATATATTTTTAGTAACAAACACCGTTTACTGCAAATCCTCCCAATCACAATTAACTAGGACATAGAGAATTCAATGGTATTCCATAAAATGCCATAGCTGCTTTTAGTAAAGCTTGTCCGAGCGAACATCAATGAGACACTTTTTTTTGTTTTTTTTGTGCCTATTGTGTACAAATTGTTAACCTCTATTACATTTTTTTTTTTAAATGTTAGAAAAAAAATGTATTTATTCTTGTTGATCTTTACCTGAATCGTCCTACATCGAATGTCGTGTAGGTGCCAAATTGTGCTTTCATTCATTATACTGATAGAATTAGGTTATTATTTTTGCTGCTTTTCATCTTTTTAAAATATCAGGTTTATCCAGACAAAATACTCAGCTAAAGTTTTTACTATAATTCTCCCCCCCCCAAAAAAAAAAGAATTACAGGGAACTTTTACATTTTATGTCCATGCCTTCGTTGTGTCACAATACAGCTAATATTCTGACAATTTCTCCATGAGGCGGCAGGGTAGCCTAGTGGTTAGAGAGTTGGACTAGTAACTGGAAGGTTGCAAGTTCAAACCCCCGACCTGACAAGGTACAAATCTGTCGTTCTGCCCCTGAACAGGCAGTTAACCCACTGTCATTGAAAATAAGAATTTGTTCTTAACTGACTTGCCTAGTTAAATAAAGGTAAAATATATTTTTTTTTAAATGAGTTACTTCCATAGCACAACATTGGTGTACTTTTACTTAGTCAATCATTATCACACTCCAGTTAGCTTTCATATCAAATTGCATGTCAAATCATCTTTGCTTGATGCAATTTGGACACGTTCTGTTTAGAGAGCCATCACCACAGTGGCTCATATTATAGCACATTCTGAGAACGAAAATAACAGTATTTGATCAAAGTCCAGATTGATTGTACAATAATACAGGCGGGAATGTCTCCAAATGCCTATTCTTTGTATGGTGGTGGTGTCACTACTTTTCCCTATCTGTTTTTCCCTTAACCTTCGCTGCTGTTAACTAAGGTGGGCGCACGTTTTCACAAGACTAGCATTTGATTTTTTTATACTTTTATTCAAAGTTTTAGATGTCAGGATGGGTGGGCATATGGGTTTGATGTAAAGATTGGATTGATTAGAAAACTGTTTGATTGTGATACTGAGAACATATGAATATGGTGTGTATGTTGGTATGCAAGGTATTATTTTGGGAACAACAATGCTGATGTAAAAAGCAAAGAATGGCACTGCTTCAAATGCATTCGGTGTATGTATTTATTGTCCACCTCTCTCTCACACACACTGTCTCCCCAAAAGCTTATTATTTTGGCATGTGGCATGGATTTATTTACATTAAGATCTTGGAGTGGAAATGTGTTAGGAAATGCCAGTGATCCATTGGATAACAAAATTGGAAGGCACAAACCAGAATGTATTGCTCTTTTGAAATAAATACACTGTACTTATTAAATAAAATACCTGTTTTGGTTTTAATGGATTTATTCATGCTTTATTTTCATGATTATATATTAGACCATGTGGGTTTTTTTCTTTATATAGGCACACGTGAGATATAGAAACAAATTAGGTATACATTATGCACCATTCTGAACAAATCATACGGATGAGTGCCTACATTTGAATCCCCATAGTCCCATTGAATAAAAATCGAAGTAATTTCCCTGCATTCCCTTTCTGTATTAATAGTCCTATACACATTTCAGTATACAATGCAGTACATTTCAGTATACAATGCAGTACATTTCAGTATACAATGCAGTACATTTCAGTATACAATGCAGATTTCATGATAAGAACTGTACTTGTGTTGAGTTTCATGTCCAGCTTTGTTTGCTTACCGTTTGTGGCTCCTTTTTGTTCAGGAGAAATTCCCATGCCTTCCCAGAAAAAAAACCTGAGTGGCTTCGTTAGACAATTGTGAGTGGCAAGGCTGCTTGTTAAACCCCCTCCCCCTAATTTGCCTAAGTGTATAAGAAGTGTATGTGAAATGTTTCAGGACAATCAACACTTGTGTTGTTTACGGCCTGGTGCTTTTGTGGCCGGGTTTCACTCTACCTCTCCAAATAGCAGGTTAAAACATGACCCCTCTTCTGTCACCCCGGCCAGCACCCAAAGGCAGTAGCCTACATCCCAGCTCAAACAGCTGTCAGCTTAAACCAAAGACTACACTTTTAATGTTCAATGGAACTGTTTACTCTCAATAGAACTAAGTACAAGAGGCAGATAAAGGAACCTATTCAATCAAACTGATTACCCGGTTTTTAGGGTAAAACATTTATAGAAGTATTGTACTGTGATTGCATGCTTTAATTGTGGTATTCAACAAGATGTTTAATTTAGCAAAACAAAGAAAATGATTAGCATGCCAATTCATGGAATAAGGGATTGACATGCTCACCTACTGGTGTTTTAACAATAAGAACAGTCCTAATTTGGTATAGTATGTTTCATATCACGTAAACATCGGTGAATGACAATGTCACTACAAATGATTTAAGTGTGTAATTGGGGCCGTATGTGATAGGTGTAATTAGATCTCTCGAGGAGCTAATTGAAACACTCACTGCCACCAATGCACGTTCATCAACTGATAGGGTTTCACATAGCCCAGGCTTTGGATGGCACGTGTCACCTGCCTGGACACCTTCAAAGATGAAAGCACATTAGGTCTTTCTATTAGCGTAGATTACGTTTCTGTAATTTGAGCAAAAAACAACAAAACATGATTACATGAAGGGATAAGCGAATGGCAGGGCTAACAGCAGCTTGGGTAGGGAGTATGCCCACTCGACAGCACGCGTGTACAGGTGAAGAGCACACGTGTGCCAGAGGGGGGCCACACACCGGTCGGCCTGTGCTCCCCTTTAAAAATGGATGGGCGTCGCGTCCGGGGATCGATGTCACACCACACGCGTCGTTGAATGGGGGATGCCCGGGGTAATCACGAAGACATTTACATGAGGTGAAATTTACCAGATGGATAAGGTGCTTTTGAGGGAAAATGTAGACCTATATTTGGGCAGCTGCCCCCAGACAAGGTAGATGAACGGGGGCCAGATGTCAAGGTCAATCCCCGCCCTCTATGAAGCCTCCATAGCGCCATACAAAAGATTGTTAGCTAATCTGAATAGGCATTCAACAGAAATCCGGTGTCAAATGTGCCGCTCACTTAAGGGAAGACCCCAGCCGTGTGCGTTGTGTATCTATTGTCCACCTCTGATCGCTGCCACACGTCTAGGATCAGGTGAACAAAGCCAGATGACACCCTGAAGAGAGAAAGAAAAAGCCACAGCCATGTCTCTCTAACAGGGTCATGCTGACATAATGGGTATTTAACGTGTTTACGGCTTAAAATGTATACATTGACTGGTAATCCTGACACAACCATAAGAGAATGCACCGTTTTCAATGAGGAAGGGATGCGTTTGATTTCAATGCTTCTTGCAGTTTACCCTTCTTCTTTTTTTAACACAATATGAACAGCTATCACACAATATCTTGGTGATCTGCAACTCATCGAGAAATAATGAATACAAGTCAAAGAGCCATTAGGAACAATGGAGCAACAATGGCACCTGGCAAGGACTGAGTCTGTCTAGCCTCTGTGGTCAGTGTCAGGTTTCAGCTGTGCCTTTTGATTTGCTATCCATCCCGTCAAGAAGCCATGGAAACGCAGCTCCACCACACCTTGACAGCAGTAGCATCCCAGATCCATGCTGTGTCATCGCGTGACTGTTGTGGCGGAACAGGTTGAGCTCGTGCGACTAGGCCTACTCTCTGCCGTTCTGAAGGTGCCAGGGAGAAGGGGAAAAAAAACATCCTTCAGCAAGCTGGTGAGCGACTTCTCTCATTATTAACACTGTCTGACCAGCACGTGCCTGATGAGACTTATCACCCAAAAGCTATGAAACATGAGCTGTCTCAATGAGGAGACTACGGGCTGTAGTGTTTAGTCATTTATATCCTGTAATTGGCACCACAGAATCCTTTGGGAGGGATTATATTAGTGTGAAAACACAGTAGGAAAGCCAATTTGAGAGCAAACTAGAAGGTAATAATGATCCCGTTGTCAGCCAGGGTGGCTGTCATTAGGGATGCTCATGATCTCTCAGACAGCAGGTCAACACTGAAGATGAGAGAACCAATGTTCTGCATATGATATAAGTGACACTTCATTGCTTCTTCTAACCTCTGCTAATTTATGCTGTTTATAGTTTATAAAGGTTTTAAGGATTTGAAGTTACAGTGCCTTGCGAAAGTATTCGGCCCCCTTGAACTTTGCGACCTTTTGCCACATTTCAGGATTCAAACATAAAGATATGAAACTGTATTTTTTTGTGAAGAATCAACAACAAGTGGGACACAATCATGAAGTGGAACGACATTTATTGGATATTTCAAACTTTTTTAACAAATCAAAAACTGAATTGCAAAATTATTCAGCCCCTTTACTTTCAGTGCAGCAAACTCTCTCCAGAAGTTCAGTGAGGTTCTCTGAATGATCCAATGTTGACCTAAATGACTAATGATGATAAATACAATCCACCTGTGTGTAATCAAGTCTCCGTATAAATGCACCTGCACTGTGATAGTCTCAGAGGTCCGTTAAAAGCGCAGAGAGCATCATGAAGAACAAGGAACACACCAGGCAGGTCCGAGATACTGTTGTGAAGAAGTTTAAAGCCGGATTTGGATACAAAAAGATTTCCCAAGCTTTAAACATCCCAAGGAGCACTGTGCAAGCGATAATATTGAAATGGAAGGAGTATCAGACCACTGCAAATCTACCAAGACCTGGCCGTCCCTCTAAACTTTCAGCTCATACAAGGAGAAGACTGATCAGAGATGCAGCCAAGAGGCCCATGATCACTCTGGATGAACTGCAGAGATCTACAGCTGAAGTGGGAGACTCTGTCCATAGGACAACAATCAGTCGTATATTGCACAAATCTGGCCTTTATGGAAGAGTGGCAAGAAGAAAGCCATTTCTTAAAGATATCCATAAAAAGTGTTGTTTAAAGTTTGCCACAAGCCACCTGGGAGACACACCAAACATGTGGAAGAAGGTGCTCTGGTCAGATGAAACCAAAATGGAACTTTTTGGTAACAATGCAAAACGTTATGTTTGGTGTAAAAGCAACACAGCACATCACCCTGAACACACCATCCCCACTGTCAAACATGGTGGTGGCAGCATCATGGTTTGGGTCTGCTTTTCTTCAGCAGGGACAGGGAAGATGGTTAAAATTGATGGGAAGATGGATGGAGCCAAATACAGGACCATTCTGGAAGAAAACCTGATGGAGTCTGCAAAAGACCTGAGACTGGGACGGAGATTTGTCTTCCAACAAGACAATGATCCAAAACATAAAGCAAAATCTACAGTGGAATGGTTCAAAAATAAACATATCCAGGTGTTAGAATGGCCAAGTCAAAGTCCAGACCTGAATCCAATCGAGAATCTGTGGAAAGAACTGAAAACTGCTGTTCACAAATGCTCTCCATCCAACCTCACTGAGCTCGAGCTGATTTGCAAGGAGGAATGGGAAAAAATTTCAGTCTCTCGATGTGCAAAACTGATAGAGACATACCCCAAGCGACTTACAGCTGTAATCGCAGCAAAAGGTGGCGCTACAAAGTATTAACTTAAGGGGGCTGAATAATTTTGCACGCCCAATTTTTCAGTTTTTGATTTGTTAAAAAAGTTTGAAACATTCAATAAATGTCGTTCCACTTCATAATTGTGTCCCACTTGTTGTTGATTCTTCACAAAAAAATACAGTTTTATATCTTTATGTTTGAAGCCTGAAATGTGACAAAAGGTCGCAAAGTACAAGGGGGCCGAATACTTTCGCAAGGCACTGTAGGATAGCCTGAAAATTGGTTTGGTGTGTCTAGCTTGAGTGGTTTAAGAGTTACTGTTGGTTGGTTATTTTATGCAAATCTATATAGTTATAGTTGATCAAAGTTTTTAAGAATCTGAATGTAGGATAGCCTGAATGTTTTAAAGTTGGTCTTGAAACTTAATTGGCCAAGGAGCAGGACCATTTGAATAGCTACATCTGTATTCCTATGGTTCTCATTCAACCCAATGTTAATTTATGAAAAAAATGTATGTTTATAGTTCAAAGTGTGAATAGTAACAAAAATCTGTATAAAAGCGATCTACAATGTGTCAGTCTGAGCATTTTAAAATGGTTAGAGTTCAACAGGTATGAATGTTATACAAATTCTGAACATTGGTTTAAAAGAGGAGATTTGTCAAGAATTGTTGATTTGTTTTCTACCATTGAAGTCTGTGAAGTCTTTTGTAGTTCAAAAAGTATAAATGCTATCAAAAATAGTTTCTCTAGCAACATGCTGACGGTCAGTTAATAGCGTAAGCGCTAGAGCGAGCGGAATAATAATAAATATGTAGGAAATCTTTCAGCAAACACACCTAGAAAGGAAAAAAATGTTTTACTGTGACTGTCCCCACTACAACAACAAAAATCTTAAATACATGTAATTTTGTCCTTGAAACATTTCATTGAAATACTGTAGAATTCCATTCATTCCTATGGAGGACTGATCTTTCCAGGGAGTGACAATATGGTGACCAGTGGCTTCAAAGACTCTCATTGGCCAATACATAGATAGCATCAGAAATCCAGGGTTTATATAAACTCAGCAAAAAAAGAAACGTCCCTTTTTCAGGACCCTGTCCTTCAAAGAGAATTATTAAAAATTAAAATAACTTCACAGATCTTCATTGTAAAGGGTTTAAACACTGTTTCCCATGCTTGTTCAATGAACCATAAACAATTAATGAACATGCACCTGTGGAACGGTCATTAAGACACTAACAGCTTACAGATGGTAGGCAATTAAAGTCACAGTTATGAAAACGTAGGACACTAAAGAGGCCTTTCTACTGACTCTGAAAAACACCAAAAGACAGATGCCCAGGGTCCCTGCTCATCTGTGTGAACGTGCCTTAGGCATGCTGCAAGGAGGCATGAGGACTGCAGATGTGGCCAGGGCAATAAATTGCAATATCCGTACTGTGAGACGCCAAAGACAGCGCTACAGGGAGACAGGACGAACCGCTGATCATCCTCACAGTGGCAGACCACGTGTAACAACACCTGCACAGGATCAGTACATCCGAACATCACGCCTGCGGGACAGGTACAGGATGGCAACAACAACTACCTGAGTTTCACCAGGAACGCACAATCCCTCCATCAGTGCTCAGACTGTCCTCAATAGGCTGAGAGAGGCTGGACTGAGGGCTTGTAGGCCTGTTGTAAGGCAGGTCCTCACCAGACATCACTGGCAACAACGTTGCCTATGGGCACAAACCCACTGTCGCTGGACCAGACAGGACTGTGCTCTTCACTGACGAGTCACGGTTTTGTCTCACCAGGGGTGATGGTCAGATTCGCGTTTATTGTTGAAGGAATGAGCATTACACCGAGGCCTGTACTATGGAGGGGGATCGATTTGAAGGTGGAGGGTTCGCCATTCCCCGCAGAAATATCCGGGAACTTGCAGTTGCCTTGGTGGAAGAGTGGGGTAACATCTCACAGCAAGAACTGGCAAATTTACACGTGAAGTTTGCTGAAAAGAAACGCAGTTGACATTGAGAGGACGTTTCTTTTTTTGCTGAGTTTATATCATTGGTCCCAACATGCTAGTAATGGTTAATATAATCAACAACAGTCTGTGAGTCACACATCAGAACAGGTTGCTCATGGGTAGTTTGCATTTGAACTTTGATCCCTTGCTCATTATAAACACATGCTAAACTGAGAGTAATACAGTCAATCAATCAGTCATCTCCCTGACTTCACAGGGCAGGGAAGCTCTGCTGGAATCCTGTTAAACTGCAGATGTACCAGCCAAATTACTCTAGTGGGGAATTACCATGCCATAAATTCACATGTCACTGGAAAGGCTGTATTTTATAGCAAATCCACGCTGTCCTCGTTTCCATAACTGTCGCAAGAACTTGTCTCTCTGCAGGGCTGAAACTTATCACCGTTGGCAAATCTAGACATGTTTACATCAAAACATGGCCTCAAATCATAGGGATCTCTGAGGAAATGTCTTGAGAGTAACGTGGCTCCCCGCCATGTCATAACAGGTCCGCTGAAACGAAAGATCTGTGAGATGTCAAATCCAAGAGCAACTATTAATCATTTTTTAAGCCAATTCATAATCCTGTGTAAATACGAGGCAAGCTACAACTTGTAAGTCTTTTTTTCTCCCTCAGTTCAAACTGTTTACATACCTAATGAGCACATCAAGTCTGTGGACATGTTTCATCATGTAGATATACAATTTATACATAGAAACAAAGAAGTCTAAACATTCCAATGATTTTATTTTGGTAAATGAGTAACATTTAGTAACAGGCAAACCACAGACAAACACAGTCAACACTTGGCACCACTGGCATCAGATGTTGGCAGGTAGCAGGCCTCATTATTGCTAATTAAAATGTATAAATATGGTGTTTGGCACTTGACTTGTCAGCTACAATGTGTTGTTTTTTTCTCATCAAATGCGTAAAGTGCCAAGGTAGACACAGTGAGGGCACGAGGAGCACGAGTAGAGATGCCACTGTGTGTACTCTGTGCACACTTCAGCTCGGCTGGCATGGAAATGACTGACGACATTGGGTGCCAGCAGCTAAGCAAGCAAGGTTTGACGGGAAGACTTTGTATATTTGGGCTACCCTCGACTCAGTGTTCTGCCAATGTCTTTGAGTGTCTGGCCCGACAGTTAACCCTTGTAGCTCTGCACAGAGCGACACTGTTCAAATGTGAAAGTGTGAAAGCCCCTGTTGAGGCTGTGCACATTCACCTGTCTGCAGGACATGACGTCACACATGGTGGTTCAGCTGACAATACTCATTGTAGTTCCACATCTGAATTTACTGTCGTTTTTGGCGTCTTCAACATTCCTCAAAAAATGGTTTGTGTTCGTTCCCTCTGCCATTATTCTGCATAACCGAACTGAATGATTATGATGTGTTCACCCAGTGTCATAGAGTGGTCAAGTCTGTGTTCCATTAGTTCATTTTTTTGCGCAATGGTTGCATTTGAAATTTTTTTGCTGTAAAACTGGAGGGGGTCCAAAAAAGTGGTCTGGGACACCCCTATGGATGTTCCAAAAAAAGGTTATCTGGGGCAAAAACATTTTTTATCTGAGAGACCATTTTAATTAAGGAAGGTTCAAATCTGGAAATCCCCAAAAGAGATCTATGACATGGCCCCCAACATCCCATGTATTTGAGTTATGCTAGAGCCAGCACACCTGATTCAACTAATTATCAAGCCCTTGATTAGGTGATCTAGAACATGTCCCCAGATGGGTACACCCCCCTATACTGGGCATACCCCCAGTGATCTACATTTTAGTAGACACTCTTATCCAGAGGAACTTACAGTATTGAGACCATACATATTCATACTGGTCCCCCTTGGGAATTGAACGCACAACCCTAGCATTGCAAGCACCATGCTCTACCAACTGAGCCACACAGGACTGATCAGGGACCCCCCCCCCACCCCCCCCCTCCCCCGATGATCCAAATAAGTGATCTGGGGATCCAAAGTAGTGATCTGTGGTACTCCACTAACTATGACACTGAGTATTGGCTCAAACTAGCAAAATTACAAAGCTCAATATCTGTCCATTTTAGTTAGGAATAATAAGTGAATAAATACAATTGTGCTAACCCTCACCTTAAAAACATCACTGAAAGGTGCATCTTAAACATGTTTGTGTTTGTATGTTAGGATTTGAAAAACATTCAAATGCCATGTTCAATTGCAAAATACTCAGTACAACTATTTGGTTGAAGTGGATTATAAAGCTCATGAGACTGTGTTGCTCTATCCACTAAATACAGACTTTGTGGGGGGGGTTGCATATTTTTTGCATTGTATTGATTTGAATGTTCTAAATTTGTATTGTTCAGGTATTTAGTTCCAACGGGTGAACAAACTAAAACCAGGCCCTCATAATGTACTGTTCTGTAAATGTCACTTCAGGTATTACTCTTCATTATGTATTTGATCTTCATTAAGCCAAAGCAGTCAATCAGATGGGAATACTGTCATTTTCAAGATACTAAATGTAATTTCACTTTAATCCTTCTCCTAACAGCTGACAACAGGTGATGGGATTTGTCAGCTACACAGATGTTTTTCTCCCCAAACAATGGCACCCTTCCACGATTTGCCCCCATTTTGTAATTTGTCTGTTATTTTGCCAGTGTGTATAATACTGTATTGTGAGTGTGTGCAGTTGTGCTAAATTTGGCTTGCTTGTAATCACTGCATGTTTTGAATGGTCTAATGAAACTACACCTCACTGCTTTGCACATTAAATGAGGGTCATTTAGCAAGAACACTTATTCCTCTGCAGTGCCTAATTAAGTAACAGAACAATTAGCCAATTGACCAATTAATTACAATCCTCTAATCTACAAAAAAATTACTGGCTGGAAAGATCCATTGGTGTTTCTTCTTCACATAAAGAGAATCTTCATGGGCACTCCACAGCAGATGCATTTTAAAGGGTCTTTAATCAAATTAATCTGAGATAAATAATCGTTTACTCCATTTCAAAATAGCTTCCAAAGAGGATTACAATACCGTAAAACACCAAACCAAATAAAAACTTTTCATTGAGGGGCTCTCTCTCTCTCTCTCTCTCTCTCTCTCTCTCTCTCTCTCTCTCTCTCTCTCTCTCTCTCTCTCTCTCTCCCACACTCTCTCTCTCTCTCTCTCTCCCACACTCTCTCTTTGCGAGATTGTACATCTACACTTTTCCTCACAAATTGTACACCTACACAAAAAACATGAGACAACCATTCTGATAACAGTAATATTAGTAGTAATGGTTAACAGAGTGTCAAGTGCAAGGTCAAATATGCACTAGCAAAGTCCCATTCACTATCCCTCTCAGCAGCATGCCTGAGAACATGCCAAGTTTAAAAAAAAAATTTTTTTAAACACGTCAAGTGAATGGCAGTTCTTCGTCAAGCACTACTACTCAAAGCCCGAGCGTACAGTAGATGACCAACACCGTACTCTCAAGTCATACGTTCTCATTAGGGCTTCACATGCTCATTTTCCAGCCCCAAAAGAGATGGAAAATCTCCAATGTTTTCCAAGTGTCACATAGCTCCATGAAGACCCATCAAGTCAGAGCTGGCTGGAATCTAGCTAATCTTTGTGGACCTTTTCACTCTCTTTTTATTTTCTCCTCCAAAAAAACAAAAACATTCTTGATTTGCAAGTGAAATTAGGCTTCGGGGTCTATTTTGGAAACGTACGCAGGTGGCTCGATTTGTCTCCCTGTTTTGATACTATTGAGGCGGTGAGCCGGAGAGTGAGGCTTGAGTTTCTAGGAGTCTCGCTGTGAGTTGAAGAAGTGCTGCAATTAATTACGTCTGCCCAGTTTTGACACGCACAGCATTACGCCGTCAGTCTTCGAGAAGGATGACGTTGACATCTTTATCCCAGCGAGGTAATTGCTGGCTGTCATTTATACGCCGAGAGCGAGAGAGAAGGATGGTCACACTTGTGGGCTAAAATATCCATTATTCTCTTTCACTTGTGTGTAAGTAAATAAGTAAAGTTGAGAAATGTAAATGTATATTGAAGGATAACTCTTAAATTACTTAATGTGGAGAATAAGAAAAATAAAGATAGTGTCTACAAATTCTTTCAAGTAATACAGTACAGAAGGTAATTGAACTAAACCCTAAACATATAACTCTCATAGAAAGCAGCTTAGTAGTTAGTAGGCAATCATTTCTAATCATCTTGGAAAATGGAGGATGCTATCATCCACATTGGGTTTATCAGTGATCAAGGTCCATTAGGACTTGCCTTTGCTACTGTGTTAAAATAATATCCCAACAATCACAACACCACTGCAAATCCCAATGATAGAATGATGAGGAGATGAGTGTAGTGAACACAGTGGCTGAAATGAGGTAGAAATAGATAGTGGGTGGCTAGTTACGGGTGGGTATGAACTTGGAACATGAAGTCCCCTCTCCGAGAGCGCTGAACCAGAACCAAGTGGAGTGGGACTGACGGCCCACAGGAGCGCCATTGTTCCCCACATTAATCAAACTGAGCAAGGCCAGGTAGCATTTCCTCAGCCCACCCCACACACACACCGTGCCAGGCTCCATGAATGGGCTGCTTTTTTAGCTGGCAGCGATTGGCCATCAGAGCCCTGAGAGGATATGTGTCTGTTTAATTAGTGTGATGAGCTCAGCGGAGTTTGTGTGCTGTGTTGGGCACCAGGTATTAACCCCTCGAGTTTGACCCTGCGAGGGGGAGGCGACCTCAATCTCCACATCTCTCTCTCTCTCTCTCTCTCTCTCTCTCTCTCTTGTTCTCTCTTTCTTTCTTTCCATTAGAGAAAGACTGAGATTAGACAGGTAAAAACGGGGACTAAAAAAAAGGGGGGGGGGCTCTGGCAACCTCCAACCTGTGTTCTTCACCCACCCACTTTGCAGACTTCCCTTTAGATGAAAAGAATAATTACCACAATGATCCTTCTAATTATACTGTCATTAGGATGTTGAAGAAGGGTCTGCCGCAGTGCGCAAACCTCTCTCCTTCCTAGGCAGCATCACAGAATATGATCTGGTGGGACGGTGGCCCAGAGTATTTTAACTCCTCACTCCCCAGGGGAATCACATGCACACTTCCACATGCATGCATGCTCGTACGCAAGCCCAAATGCTCACACAAGACGCACACGCACACATTGAGTGTTGTCGATGCAACAGAGCTTTAACCGTATGTTGAGTTTTCTTCAGGGAAAATATGTGATTTTATCCCTAGCTTGCAATACTGCAATGGTGTCAAGTGATACCAAAACAGAAAGCAGAAACAAATCTCTCAAGGTTGTGGTTTCCTTTATTTTGTCAAATCAGCATGCATAACCATGAAATATAGGTGTTTCATTGGCAGTTGACTTCATATGTGACCTGCTACAGGATCTGAGGTGTTTGACGCTAGTTCCTGCTTCACTGTAGGGCTGTTAAATAAATGAAAATGTAAAATGTATGCCATCGTAAACGTGAACTTTCATGTGCCTTAATTACAAACTTGTATGGGATCCGTAAATATGAATGAAAATGTAAAATTATTAGCCTGGCTTAGCCAAGGAGAAAGCACTTGGTGATACAGTGAGAAAGACAGGATCCTTCCTGGTTAATCATGATTGGCTAAGATAATGGAGTGGTTGGACATGCCGAGAGATGAGTCCTGATTGGAATGTCATGCCACAGGTTTCTGTCTATAATAGAATGGAGGCTTCCCTGGTCAGTATATAGATACTCTTTGATACCACAGATGTTTTGGAAAGATATAGTTATGGACAACTGCAAAAGTGTTGCTACTCTCAAAAGCATTGTTGCCCTGAGCTGGTTTTAAATAGAGACCACATTTTGGGGGACAGTGCCACATTGACTCACATGCATTTACATGTGTGGGTGGGGTGGGGCTAAGGTTTAGGAGGGTGTGAACGATGCTGAATGGGCATCAACAAAGAAGAGCTCTCTAGGAAGTGTGAAAATCTCATCAAAATCCAACTACATTTATAAAAATAAGCAAATCACTTACATTGAACTTAAGCCTCAATAGATACATCTGAACATTGATGTTTTGGATGAAATAAGTGTAATGTGTCAACATCACCCAGGGGCTCCACACTAATTCATTTAACCACAACAGTGTTTTCTTAACCGCTTCAGTTGACAATTAAAAACCATGAAAAGACATGAAAACAGTCTTACCATGCCAGATGTGAATTCCACAAAGGTAAAACAACCACTTCGGGCACAACCAAAGCTCAGGATATCATCTCTCAATGGATTATACACTTATTAGTTTAGTGTAACAAACAAAACCACTTCAGGGACAACTACTGTATTGTTGAATTGTGATACACCTTTTGCTGAGATAGCCGCTTGGGCATGGTATAATTTCCTAGTAAATGTTAAATGTCATTGATAAAAAAACAAAATATGTTTTTAGCAGACACTCTTATCCAGGGCAACTAGAGTTAATTAAGTACTTTGTGCAAGGGCTCATCTGCAGATCTTTTCACTAGTCAGCTCAAGGATTCAAACCAGCAACCTTTCAGTTACTGGCCCAACACACTTAACCTCTAGGGTACCTGGCAACACTAGTTACAGCCTGCAGACCATGCCTTATCACCTAAAAGCACATGAGTCTTTGTAATGTGTTATAATTCTTGTCTCTCTTTTTTTTTAAATCTACTTGTCCAGTGGTGTGAAGTACTTATGTAAGAAATACTTTATAGTACTACTTAAGTCGTTTTTGTGGGTATCTGTACTTCACTTTACTATTTACATTTTTGACTACTTTTACTTTTACTTCAATACATTCCTAAAGAAAATAATGTACTTTTTACTCCATACATTTTCCCTGACAACCAAAATTACTTTAAATAAACATGGAAATTGTGCTGTCTGGTTTGCTCAATTTGAAATGTTTTATACTTTTGATACTTAAGTATATTTTAGCAATTACATTTGATACTTTTTATATTTAACTACGCAAGTTAGTTAAGAACAATTTCTTATTTACAATGACGGCCTACACTGGCCAAACCCAGACAAAGCTGGGCCAATTGTGCACCACCCAATCACAGTATTACAGCCTGGATTTGAACCAGGGTGTCTGTCGTGACACCTTTAGCACCGAGACACAGTGCCTTAGACCGCTGCACCACTCAGGAGCCAAGTATAAGTATACTTAATTAAGTGTATTTAAAACCAAATACTCTTAGATGTTTACTCAAGTAGTATTTTATTAAGGTATCGTTACTTTTACTCAATTATAGTGGTGGAAAATGTACCCAATCATCATACTTGAGTAAAAGTAAAGATACCTTAATAGAAAATGACTCAAGTTAAAGTGAAAGTCACCCAGTAAAATACTACTTGAGTAAAAGTCTAAAAGTATTCTAAAAGTATATACTTAAGTATCAAAGTAAATGTAATTGCTAAAATATACTTAAGTATCAAACGTTAAAGTATAAATCATTGCAAATTCCTTATATTAAGCAAACCAGACAGCCCAATGTTCATGTTTTTTAAATTTGTGGATAGCCAGGGGCACACTCCAACACCCAGACATCAATTACATACAAAGCATTTGTGTTTAGTGAGTCCGCCAGATCAGAAGCAGTAGAGATGACCAGGGATGTCCCCTTGATAAGTGCGTGAATTGGACCATTTTCCTGTCCTGTTAAGCAATCAAAATGTAATCAAACAAGTACTTTTTGGTGGCAGGGAAAATGTATGGAGTAAAAAATACATGATTTAGTTAGGAATGTATTGAAGTAAAAGTAAAAGTAGTCAAAAATATAAATAGTTAAGTAAAGTACAGATATGCCAAAAAAACTCCTTAAGTAGTACTATAAAGTATTTTTTACTTAAGTACTTTACAACACTAATCAAGTATGACCATTGGGTACTTATTCCACCACTGAACTTGGCCAAAAAGGCCAGTATTTAGTCAGGATCATTGTGAAACGATTATAAGACATTATAACGGGACGATACAGTACATGCTCATGACAATTATTCCAATGCATTGTAACTGCATCATAATGTTAAGTGGCGCCGTTATTTTTAAAATCTTGAAATATTATCCAATAAGTTAGTGAGGTTGTTAAAGGGCATTTAGAGGGTATTCTCTCTGATAAAATGTTCTAATAACTTCTTAATTCTCAGCTATTCCCAATTAAGTGATCCTTATTAATCCCATAAATGGCTCATTTATAAACCAAGTCTACCTACATTTAAAACTAAATGGTTTAGCATGGTTGGTTACTCGTTTATTGAACCATGTGGCCAAAGATACGCACTTTTAACTTGGGTTACGTGAGTTCGATCATCTGATGCCACAACGTAGATGCCTTATACATTCCTGTGTTTTATGATGCATGACTTCCAATGTGTTAGGTACAATATTTTAGCATCAAATAGTCGGAGACTGTTTGAGCTTTCTTGTCCTGAGCACTGCCTAAGATAGATGGATAAACAGTCGTCTAAGGAATGTCAGTGGATGTATTATTCTGTGAGACTATAAGCGAGTGCCTTTATCTTGATGTTTTCCTTCAGACTGTGCTCCGGGCTTCAAGTTTGTACTTTATCAATACCACACTCGCTACAGAGGCAGTAGCAACTAACAAAGGACTTTGAGTCACAGCACGTCAGCTTTCTAAAGAGCAGTGTTTTCTGCACCCCCTCTGAAAACACATTATTAATTGGATTTAGATATTTGCAAAATGATCTATTTAATGGGATTACCCCTTGGTATAATGATCTTATTTATGAGTGAAGCAATCCCAAAGCTTTGGGGCGGGCCGATAATGCATTTCCAGCTCTTTGGTCGTTAATGTTGGGTTACGGTGAGAGATAAAGTTGAAGTCTCATTGTAAATGAATAGGTAAGTTAGCCCGAGTGAAATGGAGCTGGTTCGGTGGCAGGTCGGACGGGCTTGAGTGGCCGTACTCGCATTCCAGGGGCCTGTCTGGACTGTAGTCACAGACCCGGCTGAACTCCTTACAAGTTCAAGGCGAACGTGGAGAGGGAAAGAGGGAGGGATGGAGAGAGAGAGAGATAGAGTCCCCCCCTCGGCAGCATAATTGTAACGGTTTTCTAGTGGTGATGAAGGAGAGTCGGACCAAACTGCAGCGTGTCGATTGCGATCCATATTTATTAAACAAAACGTAAACACGACTAAACACTAAACATTACAAAACAATAAACGTAATGAAAACCGAAAACAGCCTATCTAGTGCAAACTAACAGAGAGTACAAGTAAGACACTAAGGACAATCACCCACGACAAACTCAAAGAATATGGCTGCCTAAATATGGTTCCCAATCAGAGACAACGATAAGCATCTGCCTCTGATTGAGAACCACTCCAGACAGCCATAGACTTTGCTAGACAACCCACTAAGCTACAATCCCAATACCACCACCAAAACCCCAAGACAAACACACCACAATTACAAAAACCCCATGCCACACCCTGGCCTGACCAAATACATAAAGATAAACACAAAATACTTTGACCAGGGCGTGACAGAACCCCCCCCCTAAGGTGCGGACTCCCGAACGCACCTCAAAACAATAGGGAGGGTCCGGGTGTGGCGTCTGTCCATGGTGGCGGCTCCGGCGCGGGACGTGGACCCCACTCCTTTAATGTCTTAGTCCCCTCTCCCTTCGTCCCTGGATAGTCCACCCTCGCCGCCGACCATGGCCTAGTAGTCCCCACCCAGAACCCCACTGGACTGAGGAGCAGATCGGGACTGAAGGACAGCTCGGGACCGAGGCAGCTCGGGACTGAGGGGAAGCTCGGGAGTGAGAGAAAGCTCAGGAGTGAGAGAAAGCTCAGGAGTGAGAGAAAGCTCAGGAGTGAGAGAAAGCTCAGGAGTGAGAGGAAGCTCAGGAGTGAGAGGAAGCTCAGGAGTGAGAGGAAGCTCAGGAGTGAGAGGAAGCTCAGGAGTGAGAGGAAGCTCAGGAGTGAGAGGAAGCTCAGGCAGGTAGATAGATCTACCAGCTCCTGGCTGGCTGGTGGTTTCAGCAGATCCTGGCTGACTGGCAGATCCTGGCTGACTGGCAGATCCTGGCTGACTGGCAGATCTGGAAGAGTCTGGTTGACTGGCAGATCTGGAAGAGTCTGGTTGACTGGCAGATCTGGAAGAGTCTGGTTGACTGGCAGATCTGGAAGAGTCTGGTTGACTGGCAGATCTGGCGGCGCTGGGCAGACTGGCGGCGCTGGGCAGACTGGCGGCGCTGGGCAGACTGGCGATGCTGGGCAGACTGGCGGCGCTGGGCAGACTGGCGGCGCTGGGCATACTGGCGGTGCTGGGCAGACTGACGACGCTGGGCAGACTGACGACGCTGGGCAGACTGACGACGCTGGGCAGACTGGCGACGCTGGGCAGACTGGCGACGCTGGGCAGACTGGCGATGCTGGGCAGACTGACGGCGCTGGGCAGACTGGCGACGCTGGGCAGACTGGCGACGCTGGGCAGACTGGGGGCACTGGCGGCGCTGGGCAGACTGGCGGCACTAGCTGCTCCATATAGGCTGACAGCTCTGGCGGCTTCTTACAGACTGACCGCTCTGGCGGCTCCGTGCTGACTGGCAGCTCCTTGCAGACTGGCAGCTCCTTACAGACTGGCAGCTCCGTGCAGACTGACAGCTCCGTGCAGACTGACAGCTCCTTGCAGACTGGCAGCTCCATGCAGACTGGCAGCTCTGGCTGCTCCATGCAGACTGACAGCTCTGGCTGCTTCATGCGGACTGACAGCTCTGGCTGCTCCATGTAGACTGACTGCTTCATGCAGACTGGCAGCTCGGGCTGCTTCATGTAGACTGACAGCTCTGGCTGCTCCATGCAGACTGACAGCTCTGACTGTTCCATGCAGACTGACAGCTCTGGCTGCTTCATGCAGACTGGCAGCTCTGGCTGCTCCATGTAGACTGGCTGCTTCATGCAGACTGGCAGCTCGGGCTGCTTCATGTAGACTGACAGCTCTGGCTGCTCCTTGCAGACTGGCAGCTCCATGCAGACTGGCAGCTCTGGCTGCTCCATGCAGACTGACAGCTCTGGCTGCTTCATGCAGACTGGCAGCTCTGGCTGCTCCATGCAGACTGGCAGCTCTGGCTGCTCCATGCAGACTGGCAGCTTCATGCAGACTGGCAGCTCTGGCTGCTCCATGCAGACTGACAGCTCTGGCTGCTCCATGCAGACTGACAGCTCTGGCTGCTCCTTGCAGACTGGCAGCTCTGGCTGCTCCATGCAGACTGACAGCTCTGGCTGCTCCATGCAGACTGACATCTCTGGCTGCTCCATGCAGACTGACATCTCTGGCTGCTCCATGCAGACTGACATCTCTGGCTGCTCCATGCAGACTGACATCTCTGGCTGCTCTATGCGGACTGACAGCTCTGGCTGCTCTATGCGGACTGACAGCTCTGGCTGCTCCATGCAGGCTGGCAGCTCTGGCTTCTCCATGCAGGCTGGCAGCTCTGGCTGCGCTGAACAGGCGGGAGACTCCGGCAGCGTAGGAGAGGAGAAAGGCTCTGGCTGCGCTAAACAGGCGGGAGGCTCCGGCAGCGCTGTAGAGGAGGAAGGCTCTGGCTGCGCTGAACAGGCGGGAGGATCCGGCAGCGCTGTAGAGGAGAAAGGCTCTGGCTGCGCTAAACAGGCGGGAGACTCCAGCAGCGCAGGAGAGGAGAAAAGCGCTGGCTGCGCTGAACAGGCAAGGCACACTGAAGGCCTGGTGCATGGTGCTGGAACTGGTGGTACTGGATCGAGGACACGCACAGGAAGCCTGGAGCGGGGAGCTGCTACCGGAGGACTGGAGTGTGGAGGTAGCACAGGATGGGCTAGACCGTGAAGGCGTACTGGAGATCTTGAGAGCAGTGTTGGCACAGGATGTGCAAGGCTAGGGATGTGCACAGGAGGCCTGGTGCGTGAGGCTGGCACCAACTTCACCAGCCGACTAACACGCACCTCAGGACGAGTATGGAGCGCTAACCCAGGTGCCATCAAATCCCCAACACGTTCCGTCGGGCGAATTCCATGCAAAAAGCACCAACACAGCAACTCCCTCATTTCTCTCTCCTCCAATTTCCCCATTAACTCCTTCACAGTCTCTGGTTCTGGTCTCCTCCTTGGCTCCTCACGATAAACAGGGAGAGTTGGCTCAGGTCTGACTCCTGACTCTGCCACACTCTCCCTGAGCCCCCCAAGAAATTTTTGGGGCTGATTCTCAGGCTTCCATCCGCTACGCCGTGCTGCCTCCTCATATCTGCGCCTCTCAGCTTTCGCCGCCTCCAGTTCTTCCTTGGGGCGGCGATATTCTCCAGGCTGAGCCCAGGGTCCTTTACCGTCCAGTTCTTCCTCCCATGTCCATTTCTCCAGGTGGTGCAGCCTCTCCCACTGCAGCTGCTGCTGCTCCTGCTGCTGCTGCCTCTGTTGCCTCTCCTGTGGTTCCTGCCTGTTAACACGCTGCTTGGTCCGTTGGTGGTGGGTGATTCTGTAACGGTTTTCTAGTGGTGATGAAGGAGAGTCGGACCAAACTGCAGCGTGTCGATTGCGATCCATATTTATTAAACAAAACGTAAACACGACTAAACACTAAACATTACAAAACAATAAACGTAATGAAAACCGAAAACAGCCTATCTAGTGCAAACTAACAGAGAGTACAAGTAAGACACTAAGGACAATCACCCACGACAAACTCAAAGAATATGGCTGCCTAAATATGGTTCCCAATCAGAGACAACGATAAGCATCTGCCTCTGATTGAGAACCACTCCAGACAGCCATAGACTTTGCTAGACAACCCACTAAGCTACAATCCCAATACCACCACCAAAACCCCAAGACAAACACACCACAATTACAAAAACCCCATGCCACACCCTGGCCTGACCAAATACATAAAGATAAACACAAAATACTTTGACCAGGGCGTGACAATAATGGCCCTTTCTTACGTCTTTATCCACACTGATATCTTGCTGAAGCTTTTACAGGCCCCGTTTCCACTTAAATGCCTGAAGGTAATGTCCTACCTTTTTTCCTTTCCTCCTCTACTCTCTCCTCTCTTGCCTAGAAATCGGATTTATACCTGTTACGTATACAGTATTGAGGAGGTGGAAAAGTGATACCATGAAGAATCAAGGGGAAATGTGTGTAACACGGGCAAAACGGCACAAAGAGACTGTTTACAGTTGTTTATCGTGGCTCACTAAATGGATTTCTCATGTCTGGTAACACATTTAAGCTGTTGGATGCTTTCCCTCATGGAGGTTTTAGCTCAGTTTTTTTTTTTGTATCTTGTCACGTAGAGTGGAACCGTTAATGCTCAAAAGTGCATATGTAAATGTACTCTTTTTTTCACAGTTGCACACCACATTTAAAACATTAACATTTCAATATACCATTTTGATATATATGTATGAAAAAAATAGGTTATAATCTTTCACTTTATAAGGATGTATTTCTCAAATGTGATTATGCTAATAGCCCGTCATTTGCATAAAACTGGAGAAAATATTAAACCAGATTAAAATGTTGAATATTTAACACTTTTAGCCATGCTGTTAGTCAACAAATATATTACTTTCCTGGAGAATATTAGTATTTCAATATTGTCTATGACATTGTAGAAAACACCTAAATAACAGTTACATTTAGCATAACGACTTCAGAGCAAGTTCACTTATAAATGCTTAGTTATTAATATGTTATTCAGGTTTAAAAGGGGCCTATATCTTTATTGATTTTGACCGTATGAAGTTTAACTCGTGTTTCCTTAGCACTAAGCCCCTTTGCTTTCACTGAGAGCACAGTGCCTGGTCTTGAGGATCGGTAGTGAAGTTTCTTAGACCAGGGCTCAGGCCCATATAGGAAGCCAACAATAAAGAGTGGGCTCACAGGCCTCCATTTAAGACAATAATCTGCAAACAAGTGTTTTTTTGTGTCTTAGAGTCTTATTTTCATCGCCATCAATTTAGTACACAGATTGAATGAGATTCGAGTTGTGCTATCGAGTTCCATGCCCTCACAACCCCCCTTACTTCTCCCTCTCTGACCCTCTCAGTCGGACAGACCTTTTTTTTGTTTTAATCCGGTCTATGGATGATGGAGATACTGATACAGATTGTTTCCCCTTGCCCAGCCACCAAGCAACTCACACATGTATGTGTACTATATACTATATAGCATGTTTGAAATGTACAGTATACAGACATTACATACTGTAATCTCTCTCCCTTTCGCTCGCTGTCTCTCTCTCTCTCCCTCTCTCCCTCTCTCACCACACTTCCTCCAGAGCTGCACACTGATCTCCTTCACTGTGAAACAATCTAATCTGATGAATTAAAAAAGGAGAGTTCAAGGCTTCAAGCTAATTCAAATAACTTGAATCCACTAAGAAGCTATTAATTGGCAGCATGAAATATTTAACATTTCTCTGGGCCACTTTTAATGGCATTTTGAAAACTAATAGAATACTGTTTAAAGTAAATAGGCCTTTGGTCATCTTAAGTTTCTTGTTCCTGTTATTATATTCTCTGGCCTTTGACTGGCATCTGGTGTAATGTCCCAGATTGACTCTGACAATGTGACATCTCGAACCACATTAAGGATCTCTGATGTTACCGTCCGAATTGTTGTCTAATTATCTGGAGACACTCCACATTAATGATGTATGTTATAGTACTACTGAGTTATAACGAGTTATACCGAGTGGCACAGTGGTCTAAGGCACTTGCTGGAGGTGTCACTACAGACCCTGGTTTGATTCCAGGCTGTATTACAACCGGCTGTGATTGGGAGTCCCATAGGGTGGCGCACAACAGGCCCAGCATTGATAGGGTTTAGGCTGTAATTGTAAATAAGAATTTGTTCTTAACTAACTTTCCTGGTTAAATAAAAATAAATAAACATGCCTCGGAGACAGAGGAAACTATAACTACAGGCCTTAAGTCATTGATTCCCGTCTGGGTTCAGAGTTCAAATATAGGTTCATAGGCTGTGACTGAAGTTACAAGAGCAAATCTTTTGTATTTTTTGCCCAGGAAATTACAATTATTGTGACATTGTACATCAGGAAAATATGGATCCAAAACACAATACTGGCCCTGTGTCTGGACAGGAAGTATCAACACTCACTACAAGTGCATTGAAGTAACCACTGCCAACACTGTTCATTAAAACAGCCTTATGATATAATACTGAGTAATAGTCGGACAATGAAAGGCGTCATACATGAATATGATTAACTGGTTTGACCTCATCCTTTCTTTCAAGGATAATAACGCACGCTACTTGCAAACCACCAGCAGAGTTCGATGAATCTTTCTTTCCCCTTCATGTTTGTGGTGATATTTCAACAATTACTGTCGTTATTAATCTAACAGTCATTTTTATATATTCAGTATCGAACTCTGCCCCTTGTGGCATTCACTGGGGCCAGTGGCAGCCAGCTCCTCTCTTTGCCCCGAGGCAAATTAATTACTACACTGATGTTATTTGTTGGTTTATTTGAATCATCTTGAGATTGTGCACTTTGGATTTGATATTGTTTTAGTCTTGTTCCAAAATTTGATTGATAATACAGGTTTTATTCTCGGCGATGGTATTTGTGCTAAAGCTTTCCTGATGGACAGTTTTAAGGTGTAAAATGAATATATCCAGCTCTGGAAAGAATCTTCCTCTCTTGCCAAAACTGACATTGAAGTAGTGTAATTTATAGTTATATTTAGGACAGGTTTTCCAGAAACAAATCTTTATTGCCTTATGCAAAGGTCAATCACACACAGCATTTCATTTGAATCGATGACCAACTTGAACGACTAAAATATCTATTCATTTTGCTTTTCGTCTACCTAATTTACTATCGTAAGCTTTTATTTTGTTCCGTTTTGCCTTGAAGCGCTCATAACCATGAATCCTTGTAACCGTGTCTGAATAAGCTCACTTTTCAACAACGGAAGACGTAATAACATGGACCCAAAAACAGATCATCTTACCGTAAAGTAGAACACCTTGTATACCATGAATGTTTACCTCTGTACTGACACTAAACATCGAGAGTATCCTCCTCGATGTACATGTGTGAGACTCTAATCAGCAGCAGATGTCCTCATCGCCTGTCTTCTTTATCAAGAGAGGAATTTATTACTCCTAAACGATCGCTCCAACAGGTGGCTTTTTATGCACACGTGAACCTTGCCTTTGTGACCCGGAAGCATGTCTTGTATGGCAGAAAACATATATTAGACGTATTTGCCTAATGATGTGTGTTTTTTTTTTGGAGCCGCAATTTTGTTTATATAGATTCATGATGTGTTGGAGACTGAAGTCACTGGCCAACTGGAGATTTATTGAATAGCCATGAAGAGCCATTACTTAAACCCCATCAATCATGCCAGTGTGTTGCATTATTGTTGTGATTGGGCTATTCCAACCTCTGTCAAATGCATCTCGGTGTTTGAAGTCAGGGGATTGGAATCTCAGACGTAGCTACATCATTTGATGTATATATTATTGCTTGCTCATATATTAAGCAGCTGAATGATGGCACTGTTTGCCTGCCAACGGCATGGAAATGTGCATTATATATTTCAGCCCCAAAATGAGTTTGACTTCTTACTCAAATCTTTTCAATTATTTTTGCAATGAGACATATTCTTGTATATATGGCACCTGCTATGTGGGGGCGACCACGCTACATCTTGGCTTGTACAGCAAATACAGTTTCTTTGTTGCACACACATACTATGTAGTTTCATGAATATGAGGTTAGTTTTCAATATTGTAGGAACATATTTGGAGTCAAAAGAACACGCTTCCGGAAAGTCTTGTATCAGTGCTGACTCGTTATCAACAAAATCCTTTCAGCTCCAGTGTGCAGCAAACTCTTAAGCTTTTTGAGTGGACAAGGACCAATGTTTTCGTAGCATGTTCGCATGCTCATATTTTAATGTAGCTCTCCTTTTCATTGATGCTGGTGGGTGTGTTTTGTTCTCGACAATTTATGTCCCGGATCTCCAATTTGAATAAAGTAATGTTACAAAGTGTGTGGGCTGATAGTCTTGGCAGTCAAACCTGACAAGTAGATTTTTGTCTTGCCGGGCCACCTCTGAATGGCATGCACACGACTCATGTACATTTTCGGTCTCAACACCACGTACAGTATCAAACATCTAGCTGAGGACAGCAAGGATGAAGGCACATCAAAACATCAACAAAATTGCTGCATTTGATGTGGCTTTTCTATGGTTGTGACGGGTAACGGGGAGTGAAAATTTGCCATGTCTAAAAAGTGAGATAATGATTATAAATGTGACAGGCTGAAAACTAATTACAATTGTCTCACTACGTTTTAGAATAATGCCTTTAACATTTCTATACAACTCATTTAAATCTTTCCGCAAGTCCAGAACACAGTCTTGCTCTAAAGCCATTTGGCACATTTTCCCTCAGTTTACATTTCGAGAGGATTAGTTGAAGAGCTGAAGATAATCATGCCAGATGTGATTTACACCAAGCAAACCGCCTCCCCGGTGGGCATTTGATTTGACTGTTTTTTAGCAATCTTAAGTGAATATACTCTTGGGTCCAGAATGCATGGCTTCATGTTGTGATGCCATTTTAAGCAAATTGAATAATATTCTGTCACATTTGATGATATGAGGTTGTTGTTGTTGTTGTTTTTTAACCAGGAAGACTGATCTCTGTTGATGTCACACACTCCAATGAGACAGAAGTGAACGTAAATTCAATGGCAGGTTTCAATAATTGTCGTTGGGAAACTGAACCACATCTGTAGAGTTTGTTAAAGCCGTGGCGTCCAAAGTTAGCCTCTCTTACAAAAAACAAGAGCTACTGTACCGCTGCATGAACTGACTGTCCACGAGATGGAAAGACATGGACGTTGTGTGCATGTTTTTTAAATATTTTTTTGTAAGTTATACATTATTTGTATACAACATAATCAATGACAGCCAAAAACAATGGAGTAATACAACCTTGGATTTTGTGTGATGACAGGGTTAGACAGTCGAGACAGTTAAATACCGGGTATAATGGGTATATAGCATTTGATTAGGGCCACCATTGGAAAGCACTGAAAAGCAGGACATCTTGCAGATTGTGCGTTTAGGAAACCGTTTTGTTGTACAGTTGTCAATCATTAATAGCATGCTGTTTGAAACGATTTGTTAGTTCGATTCTACACCTCGATGTGAGATTGCACATCAGCTAACCACACTACCTTTTGTATCTTTTTTTGTTGTTGTCATTGAAGGCCTTTCGGTAAAACTCAGGCAGCAATTATGTTCTACATCATTTTTCTCCTGCTGACTAAATAGTCCACCCAATAACGTTGTGACTGGTGCAGTGTTTGTCGGAGTCGTGTTTTGGCTTTAATGAGCTCAGCTGGAATGCAGTGTCTCTCACATGTCTCGCAGTGGGCGGAGCCATCTTATTGCTGCCACATGTTGGGCTCCGAGTGGCTCTTCCAGGTCTGTGTGGTCAGCTCAGTTCAAAGGCTCCAGCCTCATTTGTTATACCACTTTATGTAACAACGAGCCGATGCTTCAGTGCGTCTGAAGAGGCAACAAAGGAATGCCGCCCTCTTGCCTGCTCCAAAGCTGGGATTGGTCTTAGACCTTACAGTGTTTTTCGAATCGTCTGTTTCAATAATTAACATGTTTGAAACATAAAATGTGGAGCGGGATTGAATTCTCAAACAGCTCAGGGGGGTCTCTCTACCGTGAGAAGTGTTTTAGGATTTAACTCCCGGTGATCCTGTCTAGTCCATTGCAGAGATGATGGGGACGCTGCACAGTAGTAGTTGATCACTGTCATTGTGTGAGCGGTGCTCCGTGCCACATATGGCAACAATCTGACATGGGAATTCAGTCTTGAGGTTATGAGAGACTAGGTATGGGCTCCCTGGATCATAGTCTCCATCACTTCGTCTGTTAACCATTTTTATAGAAGAAGGAGATGCAGGAACCACTGGTAGTTGTTGACAGAAGAACTCAGCAGGAGCACAGAGTCTGAGCCTCAGTAAAGTCCCTAAATGCAGTGTTTATGTATTGAAAAGTAACAAGAGAGATGGAAGAGAATAATATTTTACTGGATGTTGACCTTGTTTAGTGCCAATACATTCCCTTCTAACCCCAGCCATATTGAATGTGGGTATATTGTTTCAAAATGTAATCACATGACCCTGAAATGCTAAACCGTGAACATTTAATGTCCATAACCTGTATTGGAGTGGAGCTGAGAGGATCTTGACTATACACTTTGACCACCATTCTTAACCGCCAACCCACTGAACTGCACCCTCACTGCAGCACACTCGGTTTTTGTTCTCACAGATCAGTCCCCCTGAAGTTTTCAGTGCCACTAAATTGGTGTGTGTTTAGGGACCATGCAGGTACACTTGCTGCATGTGCTGGCTAGTAGGCCCATTTGCAATAATCTCCTTTTTACCGTTTAAAGGCTAATTATGTAACATTACACCTGCCTCCCTGAGCCTTAGTTTTGGCATGGCGCAGAAGGAGTCGATTTTCTTCCCTTCTCATGGCGGTTAGAGTTTCTTAATGAGATTACCCTAAAGCCAAGATCTGCTTTTTTGTCCCTGGTATATGGCGAGATACTGGATCAACAGAATCAAAGCAAAGAGTGGGGGATTCAATGGAAGATGCAGGCGGCCGGCCTCGCTTCGGTCCCCCCTCCTGCGTGTGACTTGGACAGGATCCTTCCCTATCACACATGACATTGTGTGCAAGCTTTGCATAGGAAATATCTTTGTCTTGCTGTCATGTTTGCTTGCTGCAGTGTTCTCATGCTTTTCTTTATCTTACCGTCCAGTTCATATTTATTGTCACTTTATATTTCCTCAACAATCATTTTGCTGCCGAAAAACACGAAATTAAAAGACAGCCTACCCATTGTCTGGCTTAAACTGATTTAATTGTGTTTAGGGTATACCAGATATTACTCTCTTTGCTGTCTTTATTTAGTCATAACACATGGTATTGTACCACAACTTTTAAGACAGATGATGAATTATATTACTAGGGCAGTAGAACAGCTATAATGTACAAGACAGAGTCATATCAAACACAGACCTACACATGCACAACAACCCATCTACAACTAAAATCGTTTCGTCTGCTAATTTATTTGAATTCAAATGTTGTTTTAAATTATTATTTTATTTCAACCCAGACAAAGGAGTGAAAGCCATCCACTGAACTAGGGCAGAATCACACACACACACACACACACACACACACACACACACACACACACACACACACACACACACACACACACACACACACACACACACACACACACACGCAAACAACTTGAATGTAAAATTCCCAGACTGAGAGTGAATTCTCACTGAACATAGCAAGAATGAACATGTACATATTTGTGCCCCCTTGCTCAAGATATGATGCTGATTAAGAGAGTAAAGGTTAGGGTTAGGGAAGGGGCAAGGATTAGTAGTATGGACTGTGTCTAGGGTTACCATAACAGTCAGGCTAGTGGGACTAGTAATAACAACAGAAGTAATCGTAATCACAAACTAATTGATTGAACCCTGTGGCTTCCTTGCAGGAGGGATATCTTGTAAAGCTCAATTCCTCTCGAAAAAAATGAAGGCATCTTCACTGTTATACAGTATGTAAAGGATATTGTGCACCTTGAAAACATTTAGATTATGTTGAGATTCAAGAGTGAAAACGAAAATCTTATATTTTTTTTACAAACGATCTGGACAACAATTACATATTTCTCTATCAATCTGTATGAAACATTCTTGGTTTCCCTATAACAGATTGAATCATTTTATTGTAGTTGTAGTGAATGTACAAAGGACCCCAGAAGCCCTTGGGCTATATGCTGCTGCTACAAAGAGGTATTTGCACTGCGTCAGCGGAGTATCCTGTCATGGAGAGAAAATCCCGTTTGAAGTATGGCCCCCGTCTTTCACACTGACGATAATGCTGCTGGCTTTATCGTGTCCTCCGTGAAAAGCCCATGTCTTCCCCTTTTGTCCGGCTCCCTCTCCCCCACTCCTGTGCACCCCCTGGCTTTCCTCTTTTGTGTCACTCTCTGTCACATTGCCCACAGTTCACTGCGAGGAATGGAGTCCAAACCTTGAAGCATGCTGGGAAATGTAGTTGGAATATGTCTTGAGAATTTGAAGCTTCATTCTAAGCTTCATTCTTAGGACTACAGTAGACGGAGATCAGCAGGTGCAGGTTGATGATGTATGTATGTTCAGTATTGGGTGAAAAATGGAAGACTGATAGAATGACATGTATGGTGTAAATTAAGTTACAACATATATTTTATATATCTTCATTTATATATATTCCTTGTTTAGAACAGAAGAAAGTCATTGAGATGAATGGTAAATACAAATGTGTCGTGACTATACTCGTGGTTTTATGATAAGGAAATTAAAATATATGGTAAATACTTAGCATTTTAAATAAGATACATTATTATAATTCATTTTCCTCTCGCTTCTTCTAAATCCACAGCTTCAATGCAAATGCACTCCAGTCTATTCCATCCATGGCTTTGTTGGCCTCTTAGAAATCTTAAGCCGGCATCTTAAATAGGGGCCTCTCATGGCATATGCATGTGCAGTATCTTATCTGGAGCATATCAAAAACATTCTCTAGGACATCAAATATTTAAACAGGCCGTACAAACAAGAGACAGGGGAGAATGCTGGAAACGCGCCTTTTTTGGGGCTTCCTTTGTGAAAACAATAAATGTGTTACCAGACCCTCAATATTTTCATATTCAATGACTGTATGATCCATATGATCCCTAACATAAAGAGGGTCTGTGAACCCTCTCTCTTAAACTGTAGCAGGCATATATTACCAGGCTTAGAGCTTGGCAAGCCTCGTATCCCAAAATAGATTTCAACAATACTCTACGAGGATGCATTAAATAAATCTCAGCTCGGCTAATCCGTGGAACAGTTCACATCTTCGAGAGAGACTCTGGTAGGACAATAGCAGCCGCTCTGCTCGCCGTGCCTTCATTGGGGACAGACACACATAAAGAGAGATATTTAGAGAGAGAGGATGGGGGCTGGGAGAGGGAGAGGGAGAGAGAGAGAGAGAGAGGGAGAGAGAAGAAGAAGAAATTCTCTAATATGACAGAGAATTCTCCCCAAAATCATAATTGTGTGCTAGTCCTGCGTTGCAAAGCAGATTTGATATCACAGCATATCTTTTTTATTTTCCTGGGAGTAAGTGCAATGCTTAATCTTGTGGCAAATATGGACACGAGGGCCATTTCAAAACATGTTGTAGATAAATGTTAATCACATTAGCATTTCCCAGACTTCTGTAAATCTCCATAAATAGCATACTGAGGTTGATCCCTTTTTTTTTGCCCATTGAGAGAAAATTATAGTTGATGAATTGCTTTTGCCATGCATGTAGGCTAATGAAAGCTTTGCTCCTGGGCTTTCCTCAACAAAGGCTCATAATTTTCCCACTTTCCACTCAAATAAGAACCTGTTCCACTTTTAATTAATAGTTATTCCGCTTTCCATTCAGGAGCAAAAGCACACTTTCAAATTGATTTTGTATAGGTGAGGCTTGGTTATTAATACCAAAGAAACAAGCCCATTGTGTTCAGGTGGGAGGTAGGTAACGTGATCCCGCAGGTTTGCAGAGACTTTCTTCTGATGTGATCTGCCTCACTGCACAATGAAGTCGTAAAAGCTCAACCACCATCAAACAAACACTGGCAGCTCAATACAATTCCGGACACCATTTTTTTTATTTCAAAGGAAACTATTACATGACAAGTGGCATCGATATTCGTCCATTTGTTGTCCAACACATTTACGTGTCCTTACACAACGTGCCACGCGCCCATATTTATGTGATGGTAAGGTAGGAGAGAGAGGCTAGAAGAGTCACAATTCTCTTCTTTCTTGACAGGTAGGAAACCTTCCTGCTAAGACATTGCAAAGACAGTGGCATTACAAGGACGCTGCTGTATTGGGACTGTAAAAGCTTTGGATCAGATGCTGTACGTGAGGGACATTTGTCAGGTACTTCCCCACACTTCTCTGATCCGTTCATGATTCATTTGACGCTATCACATGTATGGTAACAGCTGCTTTGCTTCATTCAGGATATATGATAAGGGCGGCAGGTAGCCTAGTGGTTAAAAAGGCGAGCCAGCAACCAGAGGGTCGCCAGTTTGAATCCTTGGTCCTATGGGAAGAATATGTCTGAAAGTAAGCTGGCAACTTAAGGGTTGCTGTTATCAAATCCTAGATGCCGTTGTGCCCTTGGGCAAGGCACTTAAACCCCCCTCCACAACAGCTCACGGGCACCAACTCTGCAAAACCCGCGTGTGTCTTTCGAAGGGGTTGGGTTAAAAGAGGAAGTCAAATTTTGATTGGACCTTGCGTGCCATTGACCAATAAAGTGACCTATGTGTTATTAAACCGTTACTAGAATATAGGCATAGCCATGACAATATATGATACATACTGTGTATAAGAATATGGGCAGTCTATCCCTCTGCTGTTTTCAGAAAAGATAGGTTTCCATCTTATTCCTGACCATGAAAACACAGGACTAGCAACTCCGCCATTAGCATGCATAAGCTGTACATACACGCATGCACACTGCCATGCATAATTCTAAGGCACTTGACTTGAGTATGATAACCCAGACTGCTTTGTGTTTGATTGAGCAAACATCCCCTGTCTAGCCGTATGTGTGGTGACTGGACAGCCTACCTATCCTTTGACACATCTAAACGAGCAGTTTTTTTTTTTGTTGCATTGGCTCACAGACCATTTCCTTCAGCTCTAGTGTTTAACCACTTAACAGATGCTCGTTACTATGTTTGTTTTCAGAATGACATTCGTGGTCCAAGGTGATTGTGACTGTTCAACAGAGGTTAACTCAGTCAAATGTACATAATATATGGTGATTCTGACTCTTTATATCACCTCTTTTGTTTGTTCCACCAGAGTTCAATTTGGCCCGTTCAGAGGCCCTCGCCATAGCACTGCAGTTGCAGTCATTAATCATGTTTTAATTGCCTTAAGGTCTCATGTTTATTTGTTCATTCTAATTGGATGATCAATGCAAACAATTCCAAAGAAAATCAAGCCAATGAGGACTGATTAGAAGAGTGTGGCTCAGTTGGTAGAGCATGGCACTTGCACCACCAGGGTTGTGGGTTTGATACTCACAGGGGACCTTGGATGAACAACTATGAAGTGTATACCGTCGCTCTGGATAAGAGAGTCTACTAAAGGACTCAAACGTGAAGATGTTTTGCTGTTCTAAGTCTACTCCGCTGTACCTACGAGTAAAGTTTTCAAGGTGGGTGACCATTTGGTGTTTGCATTTCGAAGCTGTCAGAACGAATCGGCCCTGACACTGAACAGAGCCAGTGTAACAGAAACGGTAGCTGCACATAAGCACTGTGGGTGATTTCATACCGATTAGCACAAATCATGGAGCACTTAACGTTATTGCCCTGTGAGTCTAACAACACTTTGACACCTCCTCTGGATCTGACCCTCATGGGTTTATCCCCCCCCCCCCAATAGCATTTAGATTTCATCATCAAACTTAAAAGTAATTCATCTAGGATAGTTGTTCAAATCATTGTTGTTTCAATATGGCCCAAAGCAGTGTATCTGGGTTCTCTCTGAGGCCAGACCTCCCCTCCTATTTGGAGAGGAGTGGGGGTTTATAGGGGGATTGGGGTTGGACAGGGTGGCCCCCTCCTGCTGCCCCCTCATCTTGGGGCCTGTGCCGAAACTGCTCTGGCATGGAGCTGGAGCTGCAGTCTCCATGGTGACAAGCCACTTCAGCTCTATCAGCTTTGCCCAGTGTTACTGGGCTCTGATTCAGACTGATGCAAAACAAAAACAATAGAAGATATAATATACAGTTTCACCATTCCTAAAAAACAACGACAATGTGGGTACATTTAGCTGCTGCCTTGTATTGTGGCTGAATAATTATGCACTAAGTAGCTGACGTATTGGTGTAAAAGGCTAATGGAGGAGCCTTTAGTAGTGTTGTGCCCTAGTGCGGAGAGAGAGAGAGAGGCAGTCCCAGTGGAGTGGATGTGGCTGCTGGGATAGTTCTGAACTCTCCCAGTGTTTGTGTGTCAGCCAGCAGCCTGGAGAAGGAGACTTGAGACATTCTCCACACCATCTTGCAGATGGAAAACGTCCCCCTCAATTAAAATGAGTTAATTTGAAAGCATAAGCTTGTTCTTAATTAAGAGGAGCTTAGACATCTCCTGAAATGAAATTCCTGAAATGACAGTAATGTTGACGATATATGCCTTTGTTCGTCTAGTGGTGCTCCTTCCCTCTTCGATTCTGGAATACAGTAGCCACAGCCCAGAGTTAATGCAAAACCTAGATAAAACCGGCAAAGGGGATAACCTCAGCAATTTGTGCGAGTATATATTTGAGGGGAGAAGTTTCTATTTTAAAGTAGATTCACAGTGGACTCCCACCATGTCCTCCCTCTCACCGCTCTCCCTGTCTGCCTGTCTCTCTGCATCCCTGGTGCCAGAAAGAGGAGGAGGAGAGGGAGAGAGGGAACGAGATTGTGGCATTAAGTAAATAATTTGTATGATAATTCATTACAGCACAGTCTTTTTCAACTTTAATTGGTCTAAATGAAGAGACATTTCACACCATTTAGATAAAAAAAAGAAAAAGGAGGCCAGCGTAATGAAAAGTGGCCTGCCTATCGGACTTCAGAGGTTTGCGCTAAATGAAAATGTAATTGCAGGCGGAATGGTACAAGAGAAGAGACCCGTGCTGGAGATCCGGGGGTATCTTCAGACAGCCGAGCAAAAGCTAATGACTGAGCAATTTGGAACATTTACTCACCCCAAAGACTCTCATTAAGTCAATCACAGGCTTAGTCGAGACCCATTCGCGGCGACGGAGCGGGCCCCGCATTTATTCCAGCATCAATCAGGAGGGGCCCGGCTTCTTCTTCTTTCAGAAGCCCATGAAAAACGCCCAAGTAATTTATTCGGGAATCTTTGAGAGGATAATGGCCAATTATTTGTTTATAACACTGGTTAAATTTTCATTAGGCAGATTAATGGAATATCATGTACCGTCAACACTGGACTGAGGGGTGGTGTGTCAGAGATAAACGGCCAAACAGATGATGTCACTCTGTTAGGAAATTGGTTTTTCTGCATCCCCCTCTCTCCATACGAAAATGAAAAGGTAGTCTAGGTGCTCAGAGGGGGGACCCTTCAGCAGAGGCTGAGAATGGGGGAGAGCATTGGGGAGGAGAAGGGAGGGGGGGTGAAATGGATAGAACTGGGGAGAGCTAGCAGGTCTTTGGGTTTTTGTCTTCCTACAGAGTTTGGTAAGATGTAAATGCACCTCAAAGTGTAAACAAATGTGTTATTATTTATTTGTCATGTTATTATATCTGCTTACAATGTTACATCCTTTTTTTCATGCTGTTTATCTTAATTCAATACCAACACTTTTAATTTGTATGATTCTGTGCTGTCTGCTCAAATATTTATACTCATTTACTTCATTCCATCTCTTCTATTACTAATTTTATCAAGCACTGGAAGTCTGGTGAACAAATATACTGCATATCTCATACACTACCACAAGTTTGAAATTATAATTCAGGCAAGTTTTTTTAACAGTTATTTTTTAATGAATACATGCAAAGAAACACTTTTTGTGGTGACTCCGGGTGATAGCATAATCTGACATTATGCAGGGACCAGATACCTGTAAGTGACAGTTATGAGTGAAGTGGCTACTACAAGGTAAGCAGGTTGGCGATTTGCTGACCCCTTATGATGATAAAGATGATATAAAGCAGTTTGAACCTTGAGCTGCCGTTTCTCAGACCTCCACTTGAAAGATGTCTGAGAATTATCATTTTGAGTGCTGCATATTTTGCCCTCAAATAGCCTCTTTCCTTTTGCCTTTTTCCAAAGGGAAGTTTTGGAAACTACAGTATGAAAAAAAATGTGAATGTATTATATTATTTCTCACTAATATTTTAAATATATAGTAACTTGCTCAAATTGCTACCTTTGTTTTCTACCCAATCAATAAATGTTTTTGAAATCCTAGAAGTAACTCTTGAAGGGATAAGTAAGTGAGTAACAATTGGATTTGCACCTATATGTAGAACCCTCACCATGTGGTTAATGACTTAAACACTTGGACAAAGCCAGGTTTGGTCAATACGTGAAGAGCTAAGTATGCAACACTTCATTTTGGTTTCTTTTTGACAGTTTCACTTGATCCCACATGCAAGACTAGAAGATGATAGCGGTTCTCTCTATCTCAAAGAAATTGGAAAGAGTGAATAGAATTGAATGAAGACTGTTCATAAATGTATTTCAACATGTAAAAGTCTGCTTGATAAAATGTTATATTTCATACCAAACTAACCTGGGGATGACAAGTTTTGTGTGGCTTTTCCTCCATTGTCACCATCTAGGCTAGGCTATCACTGTGGACAGACTTGTCCCAAACTGTCCCAAATATTACCGCCATACTTACACATTCCTGAGTATTCATCCATCATTCACCTACTTAGGACCAGGCACTTTGTACGTGAATTCATTTTGACTCATGGATCTCAATCTGCCAACCTTAGGGCACCCAAAGTGCCACTAGCTCCCCTATCAAAACAATCGCCAGCTAAAGGAGGTTATCGTTGGGGCCGAGCTATCTGTCACCCGGCCACCAGCAGCCAGCAGGACATAAGGGCCATTTAATTAGGCCTACTGCTCCTCTCTGGTGTGAAAGACTCTCAGGCCCCTTTGATTCCCCACCGCTCTCCCAGCAGGAAGTGGTTGGTGATAATTGACACAGGATTTCCTTGTTAACCAGCGGCAGACTCTGTGGATTAAAGTGACAGAGATCTCCAGAAGAAAGTGGGGAGTAGATAAGGGGGAGGGGAGACAGGAGGGGGTTCAGGGAAAGAAGAGATGGAGGGGGTAGCCGCTATTTACCGCTCTCGAGAAACCAAGGAGGAAACAGCAATAACAGAGCGGAGCGCGGTCCTGCCGCGAGATGTAGCTCCCACTTATCTTAGCCATTTCAGCTTGGCTGATCAAAGATTGGCTTCCTTTAAAATAACCTGGGCCCAAGGTTGACTACATGCTTCCACGCCATGTTTTTTTGGGCAAATTATCACTTTTTTCCAATCCCCTCTATGAAGCTGGATAGCTGTTTGTGGAAGACTAGAGAGATAATCTCTTTTCATTTGTACAATTATACACTATCATGGAATGAAAGCACATTTGCAAATGACGTAATTTCCCACTTTGTACGAACTGGGTCATGAGCCTTGACAAAAGCTATTATCATACAGACAGGAGAGGTACCCAGCCAGCTGTAGGGCAAAGATGGAGGCTTTCAGAGTGCCTAATCCATTTTTATTTATTTCTAGATTCCTCTTCGATTTATCCAGCTACTACAGAGCTTACCAACAGACATTTTACAAGTGCTCATTGGTGTGGTTTAGGGTTTAGCATAGGCCCTCCAGTGATCTAGTAAGGATAACAAATGGCTGTAGTCTTTGGCATTCTTTGAATCTTTACCGACCGGCCTTTCCTTAATTTGTTCCCATTACATTAGCCTGTATTTAAATTGAGCATCCCATGATGTGTTCCCATCACAATACCCTTTATTTGCATTATATACGTTGAAATGAATGATTGCAATGTTATGGTTTGTAGTTGGATTATCATGATTTATGACTGCCATTAGTATTCTGTTGCCATTATTATGATCCGTGAACTTCTAAATGACTTATGGCAAGGTGGACAGCAGCTTTACCGAAGCCAAAGGTCAAATATGGTAACCCACATTTCTAACTGCGGCACTCAAGACACAGTTTCAGTCAAACGGACCATTTTAATTTCAACAATCCTTTTCCTCCCAAGTTCCGTAATTTCAGCATGGCAATATAATATGAGTGTTTTCTGTCCATGCTGAGTGGTGCAGCGTGGGAGTGTATGACAGATTTACTCACACACCTGATGAGAGGCCCTCCACTCCTGAAACACCCAACCCGCCCAGTCTGGCCCAAACCCGGTGTAAAATGCTATCTGGTCACTTTCAACAGCATTCTAATAACTGCCACTATGATGACATGCGTTCAGCACACACGGCTGGGTTAAAACCAGGTCCATCATATAAATCAGAACAGGAATTCTACTCCCCCCATCCCAAAGACAGTGCATGCAGCTGTGGATATGTGAGAAGGGAAAAATGAAGAATGGAGTATGTTTATGAACGTTTGAAAAACTATTAACAGAATTTAAGTGTAGAATTGCACAGGACTAGAGGCTGCGTCACAAGCTGGGATTTGGATCCTGGGAACTTTTTTTTCCTTCTAGTTTCTGTCAGTGGCGGCTGGTAACGTTAAAGGTTGAGGAGGATATGAGCACGTGTGCACAAACACAAACGGCATTTATTAGTGGCAGTTGCAATGAGTCACTGCCAGAGAACAAACAACAGAAACAATTGCAATTGATCCACCATCTCCTCAGTGAGCGAAGCAGAATTTGTTTAGCTTTACAGCACACCTGTTTTTGGTCCAATCCGAATATTTTGATGGTTCTTTAAGCTATTGGGTGTCCGTCAGAGGTCTTTAACTGTATAGTGAATGGGCAAGCTAAGGATGTTGATATAAGTCATGATATGATATATACATATATACACTGTATATATTATCCTGAATGCTGATTGGTTAAAACCGCATTCTATAAGAACGTTGCCGGCTAGTATGTCAATAGAACATTTAAAACGAACGACTAGGTCACGTCCATAGATACAGAACAAAAAGACTGAACGACTGGGTTGTATCTCTAGCAACCAAACCGATAGAACAAACAACCAGCCAGCTTGGGTAACAACCCTAGATTTGTGTTGGGACTATGTCTTGTGGAAGGATGAAATAGTATGAATACATTCATCATAATAACATTTTAATGAAAATATGTAAATCATTATTTGAATATGTTGGTAACTCATTGTATAAAATTGATAATGCCTTTCTCTCGGGCCTAACGACACCCATGCCAATATATCCTACAAACACTGGCTTCAAGGGCATAATAACTTAAATATATACAGTACCAGCCAAAAGTTTGGAAACACCTACTCATTCCAGAGTATTTCTTTATTTTAACTATTTTCTACATTCTAGAATAACAGTGGTGACATCAAAACTATGAAATAACACATATGTCATCATGTAGTAAACAAAAAAGTGTTAAACAAATCAAAAAATATTTGTAATTTTAGATTATTCAAATTAGCCACCCTTTGCCTTGATGAAAGCTTTTCACACTCTTGACATTCTCTCAACAAGCTTCATGAGGTAGTCACCTGGAATGCAATTCAATTAACAGGTGTGCCTTCTTAAAAGTTAATTTGTGGAATTTCTTTCCTTCTTGATGCGTTTGAACAAGTTGTGTTGTGTTGTGACAAGGTAGGGGTGGTATACAGAAGATAGCCCTATTTGATAAAAGACCAAGTCCATATTATGGCAAGAACAACTCAAATAAGCAAAGAGAAATGACAGTCCATCATTACTTTAAGACATGAACATCAGTCAATCTGGAAAATGTCAAGAACATTGTAGCAGACACATCTCAACATCAACTGTTCAGAGAAGACCTTCATGGTCGAAACCACTACTCAAGGACACCAAAAGCAAGAAGAGACTTGCTTGGGCCAAGAAACAAGAGCAATGGACATTAGACTGGTGGAAATCTGTCGTTTGGTCTGACGAGTCACAATTTTGGATGTTATGATCCAACCGCCATGTCTTTGTGAGATGGAGAGTAAGTGTGGTTCCCACCGTGAAGCATGAAGGAGGAGGTGTGGTGGTGTGGGTTTGCTTTGCTGGTCACAATGTCTGTGATTTATTTAGAATTCAAGGTACACAACCAGCATGGCTACCATAGCATTCTGCAGCGATACGCAATCCAATCTGGTGTGCAAAGCTGTCATCAAGGCGAAGAGTGGCTACTTTAAAAAATATAAAATATAACACTTTTTTGGTTACTACATGATTCCATATATTATTTCATAGTTTTGATGTCGTCATTGTTATTCTACAATGTAGCAAAATAGGAAGAATAAATAAAAACCCTTGAATGAGGAGGTGTGTCCAGACTTTTGAATGGTACTGTATATATATATATATATATATATATATATATATATAAATATACAGTGCCTTGCGAAAGTATTCAGCCCTCTTGAACTTTGCGACCTTTGCCACATTTCAGGCTTCAAACATAAAGATATAAAACTGTATTTTTTTGTGAAGAATCAACAACAAGTGGGACACAATCATGAAGTGGAACGACATTTATTGGATATTTCAAACTTTTTTAACAAATCAAAAACTGAAAAATTGGGCATGCAAAATTATTCAGCCCCTTTACTTTCAGTGCAGCAAACTCTCTCCAGAAGTTCAGTGAGGATCTCTGAATGATCCAATGTTGACCTAACTGACTAATGATGATAAATACAATCCACCTGTGTGTAATCAAGTCTCCGTATAAATGCACCTGCACTGTGATAGTCTCAGAGGTCCGTTAAAAGGGCAGAGAGCATCATGAAGAACAAGGAACACACCAGGCAGGTCCGAGATACTGTTGTGAAGAAGTTTAAAGCCGGATTTGGATACAAAAAGATTTCCCAAGCTTTAAACATCCCAAGGAGCACTGTGCAAGCGATAATATTGAAATGGAAGGAGTATCAGACTACTGCAAATCTACCAAGACCTGGCCATCCCTCTAAACTTTCAGCTCATACAAGGAGAAGACTGATCAGAGATGCAGCCAAGAGGCCCATGATCACTCTGGATGAACTGCAGAGATCTACAGCTGAGGTGGGAGACTCTGTCCATAGGACAACAATCAGTTGTCTATTGCAAAAATCTGGCCTTTATGGAAGAGTGGCAAGAAGAAAGCCATTTCTTAAAGATATCCATAAAAAGTGTTGTTTAAAGTTTGCCACAAGCCACCTGGGAGACACACCAAACATGTGGAAGAAGGTGCTCTGGTCAAATGAAACCAAAATTGCACTTTTTGGCAACAATGCAAAACGTTATGTTTGGCGTAAAAGCAACACAGCTCATCACCCTGAACACACCATCCCCACTGTCAAACATGGTGGTGGCAGCATCATGGTTTGGGCCTGCTTTTCTTCAGCAGGGACAGGGAAGATGGTTAAAATTGATAGGAAGATGGATGGAGCCAAATACAGGACCATTCTGGAAGAAAACCTGATGGAGTCTGCAAAAGACCTGAGACTGGGACGGAGATTTGTCTTCCAACAAGACAATGATCCAAAACATAAAGCAAAATCTACAATGGAATGGTTCAAAAATAAACATATCCAGGTGTTAGAATGGCCAAGTCAAAGTCCAGACCTGAATCCAATCGAGAATCTGTGGAAAGAACTGAAAACTGCTGTTCACAAATGCTCTCCATCCAACCTCACTGAGCTCGAGCTGTTTTGCAAGGAGGAATGGGAAAAATTTCAGTCTCTCGATGTGCAAAACTGATAGAGACATACCCCAAGCGACTTACAGCTGTAATCGCAGCAAAAGGTGGCGCTACAAAGTATTAACTTAAGGGGGCTGAATAATTTTGCACGCCCAATTTTTCAGTTTTTGATTTGTTAAAAAAGTTTGAAATATCCAATAAATGTTGTTCCACTTCATGATTGTGTCCCACTTGTTGTTGATTCTTCACAAAAAAATACAGTTTTATATCTTTATGTTTGAAGCCTGAAATGTGGCAAAAGGTCGCAAAGTTCAAGGGGGCCGAATACTTTCGCAAGGCACTGTATATATATATATATATATATATATATATATATATATATATATATATATATATATATATATATATACATAAAACATATATTATTTGTATTTATTTCTTAATTGCAATTTATCAGCATCCCTACTTCAAGCAGCTACAGTTGAAGTCGGAAGTTTAAGTACACCTTAGACAAATACATTTCAACTCAGTTTTTCACAATTCCTGACATTTAATCCTAGTAAAGATTCCCTGTCGTAGGTCAGTTAGGATCACCACTTTATTTTAAGAATGTGAAATGTCAGAATAATAGTAGAGTGAATTATTTATTTCAGCTTTTATTTCTTTCATCACATGCCCCATGGGTCAGAAGTTTACATCATACACTCAATTAGTATTTGGTAGCATTGCCTTTAAATTGTTTAACTTGGGTCAAACGTTTCGGGAAGCCTTCCACAAGCTTCCCACACTACGTTGGGTGAATTTTAGCCCATTCCTCCTGACAGAGCTGGTGTATCTGAGTCAGGTTTGTAGGCATCTTTGCTCGCACACGCTTTTTCAGATCTGCCCACAAATTTTATATAGAATTGAGGTCAGGGTTTTGTGATGGCCACTCCAATGCCTTGACTTTGATGTCCTTTTAAGCCATTTTGCTACAACTTTGAAAGTGTGCTTGGGGTCATTGTCCATTTGGAAGACCCATTTGCGACCAAGCTAGAACTTCCTGACTGATGTCTTGAGATGTTGCTTCAATATATCCACATCATTTTCCTGCCTCATGATGCCATCTATTTTGTGAAGTGCACCAGTCCCCCTTGCAGAAAAGCACCCCCACAATATGATGCTGCCACCCCCGTGCTTCACGGTTGGAATGGTGTTCTCTGGCTTGCAAACCTCCCCCTTTTTCCTCCAAACATAACAATGGTCATTATGGCCAAACAGTTCTATTTTTGTTTCATCAGACCAGAGGACATTTCTCCAAAAAGTACCAACTTTGTCCCCATGTGCAGTTGCAAACCGTAGTCTGGCTTTTATATGGCGGTTTTGGAGCAGTGGCTTCTTCCTTGCTGAGTGGCCTTTCAGGTTATGTCGATATGGGACTCGTTTTACTGTGGATATAGATACTTTTGTACCTGTTTCCTCCAGCATCTTCACAGGGTCATTTGCTGTTGTTCTGGGATTGATTTGCACTTTTCGTACCAAAGTACGTTAATTTCTAGGAGACAGAACACGTCTCCTTCCTGAGCGGTATGACGGCTGCGTGGTCCTATGGTGTTTATACTTGCATACTATTGTTTGTATAGATGAACGTGGTACATTCAGGCATTTGGAAATTGCTCCCAAGGATGAACCAGACTTGTGGAGGTCTATAATTTGTTTCTGAGGTCTTGGCTGATTTCTTTATATTTTCTCATGATGTCAAGCAAAGAGGCACTGAGTTTGAAGGTAGGCCTTGAAATACATCCACAGGTACACCTCCAATTGACTCAAATGAGGTCAATTAGCCTATCAGAAGCTTCTAATGCCATAACATCATTTTCTGGAATTTTCCAAGCTGTTTAAAGGCACAGTCAACTTAGTGTATGCAAACTTCTGACCCACTGGAATTGTGATATGGTGAATTATAAGTGAAATAATCTGTCTGTAAACAATTGTTGGAAAAATGACTTGTGTCACGCACAAAGTAGACGTCCTAACCGACTTGCCAAAACTATAGTTTTGTTGACAAGACATTTGTGGAATGGTTGAAAAACGAGCTTTCATGACTCCAACCTAGGTGTATGTAAACTTCCGACTTCAACTGTATGTGTGTGTATGACAAATAACCAAACTTGAAGGGGGATGGCAGCCAGAAAGAGAGGGGAATACATTGCCAGCTCTGTGGTTAGATTGGCGGTGAACAAAACATTTAAAAAACATAGGCCCTTAAATGATTTGTCCTCAAATGTTATGGAATCTAAAAATCTCACAAAATGAAATGAATAACTGAGGTCTTAGAACTTCTTCCATTCTACATGTAAATGTTTTTGGCCCATGTCTGTTAATTTTCATACATCTTGGTCTATGTCGCTTCATATTTGTCATGTTTGGAGTTGTTTTGCTCGGTAATGCAGACCTTTGCGTTTCTCTTTTCAGTTGATTCGCCCTGGTCGTGTCAGTGTACAGTAACTTTGAAACAAACTAATGACATGTTGCACCTCTACCTTGCTACCTTGCAGATGAGCCAAGGAGGAGGACAGAAGAGAACAGCAGGCCAGTGGAGCACTTGGAACAGCGGAATCCAGAGGAAACTGGTAGAGGGAAGAGGATGATTTAGGTGACCCAAACACAGGCCCAAAACAAGTTAAGCTACGCCAGTATCCCCTTGACCATTTTGGAGTGCAAAACTAAAGAGACACACCAGACAAGACACAGATACCGCAACAAAAGATTATATGATGGAGATAGACACCAGATAAGACACAGAGAAAGCAACAGAAGTATAGGGTATGATGGAAAGAGATGAGAAGGATATGATGTAGAGAGACATAGCAGACAATACAAAGAGACAGCAACAGAAGTATAGGGTATGATGGAAAGAGACACCAGAAGAACAGAACAGGCTATAACAGAAGAAAATAGACAAAGGAGAAAGTAACAATCAAGAACCTGAGACAGCAACAAACAAGATACAGACAGCAATATACAAGACATAGGGAAAGTGACAGAAGAGGGTAGATGGAGAGAGAACAGAGGTGGGTTGAGCACAAAGTAGACTGCATCACTTCATGCTGCTCTATAGATTCTAATTCATTTTATTTAATTGCACAGTGATAAAGTAAAACATGGTTTACAAAGAATTTGCAGGTGAGGTGAAAAAGCCTGTGAAATGACTATGAAAACAATTGTTTAGTTTGCACTTTTTTACAACCGGGACAGGACGAGAGAGGAGGGTGGACAAGAGACAGCAACATATACGTCTAAGAGACAGCAACAGAAGAGGGCAGAAAAGACAGACAGCAACAGATGACAAAGAGAAAGCGATGGAGAGAGGCAGAGGAGGGGTGAGCACACAGTTGACTGTATCACTTAAAGCTGCTCTATCGATTCGAATTACTGCACAGTGTGAATGTGCATGTGTGTGAAAGAGAGAGGGTGTTTGGGTACTGTGGAATTCTTTAATCAGTATGGTTCATTGGACAGGTCAGAGTCCATGTTTGACATTGTTGAGTGGTATGGAGGTTTTTGGCAACACACTGTAGATGTATGTGTTCCAGAGTAGGGAGTAGAGAATGTTCCAGAGTAGAGAGACCCACAGTAGAGACTGTAATTGAGTACTGGTAGTGTTTGCCGAAGCAGATGGGAAGGTGCAAGTTACCTGAAAAATATGTTATCAAATTCATGCATTTAGCTCTTGAAATTCCTTCTTTTTATATGCCCGGGGGAAGATGCCCCCAGAACCCTCTACTGGCTTTGGGCTAAACAGCATATCGATTGCGCAACCAGGGGTGGAAAGACCTTGGATCATTGTTACTCTAACTTCCGCGACGCATATAAGGCCCTGCCCCGCCCCCCTTTCGGAAAAGCTGACCACGACTCCATTTTGTTGATCCCTGCCTACAGACAGAAACTAAAACAAGAAGCTCCCACGCTGAGGTCTGTCCAACGCTGGTCTGCCCAAGCTGACTCCACCCTCCAAGACTGCTTCCATCACGTGGACTGGGAGATGTTTCGTATTGCGTCAGACAACAACATTGACGAATACGCTGATTCGGTGTGCGAGTTCATTAGAACGTGCGTTGAAGATGTCGTTCCCATAGCAACGATTAAAACATTCCCTAACCAGAAACCTTGGATTGATGGCAGCATTCGTGTGAAACTGAAAGCGCGAACCACTGCTTTTAACCAGGGCAAGGTGTCTGGTGACATGACTGAATACAAACAGTGCAGCTATTCCCTCCGCAAGGCTATTAAACAAGCTAAGCGTCAGTACAGAGACAAAGTAGAATCTCAATTCAACGGCTCAGACACAAGAGGCATGTGGCAGGGTCTACAGTCAATCACGGACTACAGGAAGAAATCCAGCCCTGTCACGGACCAGGATGTCTTGCTCCCAGGCAGACTAAATAACTTTTTTGCCCGCTTTGAGGACAATACAGTGCCACTGACACGGCCTGCAATGAAAACATGCGGTCTCTCCTTCACTGCAGCCGAGGTGAGTAAGACATTTAAACGTGTTAACCCTCGCAAGGCTGCAGGCCCAGACGGCATCCCCAGCCGCACCCTCAGAGCATGCACAGACCAGCTGGCCGGTGTGTTTACGGACATATTCAATCAATCCCTATACCAGTCTGCTGTTCCCACATGCTTCAAGAGGGCTACCATTGTTCCTGTTCCCAAGAAAGCTAAGGTAACTGAGCTAAACGACTACCGCCCGTAGCACTCACATCCGTCATCATGAAGTGCTTTGAGAGACTAGTCAAGGACCATATCACCTCCACCCTACCTGACACCCTAGACCCACTCCAATTTGCTTACCGCCCAAATAGGTCCACAGACGATGCAATCTCAACCACACTGCACACTGCCCTAACCCATCTGGACAAGAGGAATACCTATGTGAGAATGCTGTTCATCGACTACAGCTCGGCATTCAACACCATAGTACCCTCCAAGCTCGTCATCAAGCTCGAGACCCTGGGTCTCGACCCCGCCCTGTGCAACTGGGTACTGGACTTCCTGACGGGCCACCCCCAGGTGGTGAGGGTAGGCAACAACATCTCCTCCCCGCTGATCCTCAACACTGGGGCCCCACAAGGGTGCGTTCTGAGCCCTCTCCTGTACTCCCTGTTCACCCATGACTGCGTGGCCACGCACGCCTCCAACTCAATCATCAAGTTTGCGGACGACACAACAGTGGTAGGCTTGATTACCAACAACGACGAGAAGGCCTACAGGGAGGAGGTGAGGGCCCTCGGAGTGTGGTGTCAGGAAAATAACCTCACACTCAACGTCAACAAAACTAAGGAGATGATTGTGGACTTCAGGAAACAGCAGAGGGAACACCCCCTATCCACATCGATGGAACAGTAGTGGAGAGGGTAGCAAGTTTTAAGTTCCTCGGCATACACATCACAGACAAACTGAATTGGTCCACTCACACAGACAGCATCGTGAAGAAGGCGCAGCAGCGCCTCTTCAACCTCAGGAGGCTGAAGAAATTCGGCTTGTCACCAAAAGCACTCACAAACTTCTACAGATGCACAATCGAGAGCATCCTGGCGGGCTGTATCACCGCCTGGTATGGCAACTGCTCCGCCCTCAACCGTAAGGCTCTCCAGAGGGTAGTGAGGTCTGCACAACGCATCACCGGGGGCAAACTACCTGCCCTCCAGGACACCTACACCACCCGATGTTACAGGAAGGCCATAAAGATCATCAAGGACATCAACCACCCGAGCCACTGCCTGTTCACCCCGCTATCATCCAGAAGGCGAGGTCAGTACAGGTGCATCAAAGCTGGGACCGAGAGACTGAAAAACAGCTTCTATCTCAAGGCCATCAGACTGTTAAACAGCCACCACTAACATTGAGTGGCTGCTGCCAACACACTGACACTGACACTGACTCAACTCCAGCCACTTTAATAATGGGAATTGATGGGAAATGATGTAAATATATAAACAATGCTACCTTATATAATGTTACTTACCCTACATTATTCATCTCATATGCATACGTATATACTGTACTCTATATCATCGACTGCATCCTTATGTAATACATGTATCACTAGCCACTTTAACTATGCCACTTTGTTTACATACTCATCTCATATGTATATACTGTACTCGATATCAGCTACTGTATCTTGCCTATGCTGCTCTGTACCATCACTCATTCATATATCCTTTTGTACATATTCTTTATCCCCTTACACTGTGTATAAGACAGTAGTTTTGGAATTGTTAGTTAGATTACTTGTTGGTTATTACTGCATTGTCGGAACTAGAAGCACAAGCATTTCGCAACACTCGCATTAACATCTGCTAACCATGTGTATGTGACAAATAAAATTTGATTTGATTTGATTTGAAATGCCCCTGCTCAGCACCTCAACAGATTTCTTTCATATCTAGCTTTCACATACACATACTCCCCAAGAAATATCTGTCTGGGAAGTAGTACATGTCTAAATCTAGAATAAATATGTTCTACAGACTGCACCGCCCAATGTTCAAAGTTCAAAGTCCGAAGAGGAGTCAAATCACTTTTACAGTGTTTAAATGCAATATTACATGAACATGCACTGGAGAAACTTCGCATCACTGTCCACACCTTCTTATCTGTGTTCTTCCCTCATAGGTACTGTATCTTAACCATGCTGTAAGACTTCAATATGTGAGCATTAACACGCTTCAGGGTCCTTGATTTCTCTGCAGGAATCACTGTATGGCAAACTAGCGAGAGAGGCGAGACACAGGGCTCGAAGTTTGGTGTTCTCTCTGTCTAAAGTAAATAGGATAGGCAGGGAAGCAATCACACAACCAACACATGCTCTGCTATCAAGAAAACACAGGAGTCTAGATAACATTTTTGTCATGAACAAAATCATTGCTGGTTGATTTAATCACTTTAGATAAACTGTTTTGCAATTTCCACCCCCTGATAGCTTTGGAGTGATAAACAACTTTAATTAGAATAAAATAAAGTCGCAATGAGGATCTCTCTCTTGTCAGTTTTTGGCACTTCTTGGAAACAGCTCTTTTGAAACAAGAAATATGCCTATAGATTCACAAATGAGCCATGAATGTTCAAGCACTGCAGAGAGGGGTCATGGTGATCTGAGTATGCCAGTCCATTTAGAGTCACCATTCAGAGAACAGGAGAGGCATCAGTACAGGAACATGGAGTGCAAATGACTGGCATATCCACATTTTGGAAGGCATTAGTAGGGGGATAGCAGTTAACCTTAACCCTCGAGCTGCTACTCAGAATATTGTATTCAGTGGGTCTCTGAGTCATTCGAAACATTACTTTTTTTTTTGTACATTTTACATTGTAGTCATTTAGCACTACTTGTATCATGATGAATGAGGATCCAAATAAACAAATATCAGATGCTCTTATCCAGGGCAACTTACAAGAGCATTGCTTTTAATGAAAGATGCCATTGCTTTTAATGAAAGGTAGCGCCGGAGGGAATGGCTGCCGTTTTATGGGCTCTTAAACAACCATGCTATTTTGTTTGTTTTTTTTGCATTGTTTGTAACTTATTTTGTACATGATGTTGCTGCTACCATCTCTTATGACAGAAAAGAGCTTCTGGACATCAGAACAGCGATTACTCATCTTGAACTGGACAAATAATCTTTCTTTAACAAATCGGAAGAGAGGGATTTACTCCAAACACCCGAACAGGCCCGTCATTCGCAGGAGAAGGAGACGGAGGTATCGCGGAAGATTGAGGTGCCTTGTGAGGATCTGGCGACGAGTGGATAATCTGCCTTTGCCATCGGTACTATTGGCCAACGTACAATCGCTGGATAATAAAGTGGACGAACTACAGTACAAGCATGTATATCCTACCAACGGGACATTAAAAACTGTAATATCTTATGTTTCACAGAGTCATGGCTGAATGACGACATGAATAACATACAGCTGGCGGGTCGTACACTGTATCGGCAGGATAGAACTGCATCCTCTGGTAAGACAAGGGGTGGAGGTCTATGTATATTTGTAAACAACAGCTGGTGCATGATATCTAAGGAAGTCTCGAGGTTTTGCTCACCTGAGGTAGAGTATCTCATGATAAGCTGTTGACCACACTATATACCTAGAGAGTTTTTGTCTGTATTCTTCATAGCTGTCTATTTACCACCACAGACCGATGCTGGCACTAAGACCTTACTCAATGAGCTGTATACGGCCATAAGCAAACAGGAAAATGCTCATCCAGAGGCGGCGCTCCTAGTGGCAGGGGACTTTAATGCAGGGAAACTTAAATCAGTTTTACCTCATTTCTACCAGCATGTTAAATATGCAACCGGAGGGGAAAAAACTCAAGACCACCTTTACTCCACACACAGAGATGTGTACAAATCTCTCAATCACCCTCCATGTGGCTAATCTGACCATAATTCTATCTTCCTGATTCCTGCTTACAAGCAAAAATTAAAGCAGGAAGCACCAGTGACTCGGTCAATAAAAAAGTGGTCAGATGAAGCAGGTGAGTTTGTTTCAGCAGCCGCCAGAATCAAATGATCAGAAGCTCCTTTTCTTCTCCACCACTTCACAATCAAGAGAAGGGGGTCCATTTCTGGTCTTTGTATAATGATGCAGCCTGACGCTGTGGTCTAATCTAGTAACGTAAGTCTTAACCTCGTTATTAGTATACAAAAGCATGCTGCTTTTCTGTGCTTCCATACCCTTTTTGCCATTGGTTTGTTTCGGTGAGATACAGGGGGAAAAGCCCAAGTCTCCTGCAGGGTTGGAGTATTAACTTATAAAACGGTCCCACTGGGAGCTTTGGGGTTCATATAGATATTGCGTTAACAAATACATTCATACTCCATAGTGGCTGCCTATTGACACTGTAAGTGCCTCATAATATATATCATACCATATTTACGGACTAATATATGTTTAAATAATGTTTTTTTGTGACAGCAGTGTGAGTTCATAGTCATTTCATGATTTTTTATCTCTTTTCAAAATAATCTACTTATATAATGATGATTTAAATGGACATAAATATGTATAAGGCTACTCGCATATAACAAAATATGTAGAGGAAGGCTTTCTTGTCACTACAGCTGTATGTAAAACATTTGGACATAATGAATCTGGTTCATTGAAAAAGGACTTAGTGATAACAGTAAGACACCCAATCAAGATTTATTGGCAATAGAAAACCAATTGCAAATTCACAAATATGTGCCTGCAGCTTCACTTCAGATTACTGCAAAGATAAGCAAACAAAATGACTCAGGGTAGGAGAGAAGACCACTCACTGGACACAGACTTCAGGACAGCAGTCCAGGGAGAGCGAAGAGAATGGAGGGAGGAAGGGAGAAAAAAGAGGGAGGAGGAAGCCATGACCTCCCTTACAAAACACGAAGAAATCACGCAGAAAAAATACATGTTGATTCGGACACATGTATGAACACTCGTATGAAAAAATTCACGTGAAATACTATAGTTTTCGGACACTTGTGAAGTTCCACATGGATTTTTCACATGTACATTTTTCATGTGAACAAATCACATGAAAAATGTAATGTGTAAACAAAAAAAACACATGAGTCAGACTTCACATGTGCTATTCTAAGCTTCACATGTGCTTTTGTAACCGGTGGGATTTGAACCCAAGTGTCCCATGGGAGGAGCCAATGTCTTGACCATTAGGCCAAGGGGGCCAACACTGGGTTTGTCTTCCAATGTACTGTAAATTAATGATATATTTCTGTCAGTCTCAGAATATTGACTGTTCAATTCAACATAGGACTGTAAAACGTTTACCAATGTAATCGAGTTAATCGCAGGATTTGATTTAGAATTTGCTCAAGTTGAGCTGTAATAAAATGAAATACATATAAAAAGCATGACAAGAATATTGACATCTTCATTTTGTCCTCCACTCGTTACCTGTATTAATGGCACCTGTTTGAACTTGTTATCAGTATAAAAGACACCTGTCCACAACCTCAAACAGTCACACTCCAAACTCCACTATGGCCAAGACCAAAGAGCTGTCAAAGGACACCAGAAACAAAATTGTAGACCTGCACCAGGCTGGGAAGACTGAATCTGCAATAGGTAAGCAGCTTGGTTTGAAGAAATCAACTGTGGGAACAATTATTAGGAAATGGAAGACATACAAGACCACTGATAATCTCCCTCGATCTGGGGCTCCACGCAAGATCTCACCCCGTGGGGTCAAAATGATCACAAGAACGGTGAGCAAAAATCCCCGATCCACACGGGGGGACCTAGTGAATGACCTGCAGAGAGCTGGGACCAAAGTAACAAAGCCTACCATCAGTAACACATTACGCTGCCAGGGACTCAAATCCTGCAGTGCCAGACGTGTCCAGGCCTGTCTGAAGTTTGCTAGAGAGCATTTGGATGACCCAGAAGATGATTGGGAAAATGTCATATGGTCAGTTGAAACCAAAATATAACTTTTTGGTAAAAACTCAACTCGTCGTGTTTGGAGGACAAAGAATGCTGAGTTGCATCCAAAGAATACCATACCTACTGTGAAGCATGGGGGTGGAAACATCATGCTTTGGGGCTGTAAAGGAAAGAATGAATGGGGCCATGTATCGTGAGATTTTGAGTGAAAACCTCCTTCCATCAGCAAGGGCATTGAAGATGAAACGTGGCTGGATCTTTCAGCATGACAATGATCCCAAACACACCGCCCGGGCAACGAAGGAGTGGCTTCGTAAGAAGCATTTCAAGGTCCCGGAGTGGCCTAGCCAGTCTCCAGATCTCAACCCCATAGAAAATCTTTGGAGGGAGTTGAAAGTCCGTGTTGCCCAGCAACAGCCCCAAAACATCACTGCTCTAGAGGAGATCTGCATGGAGGAATGGGCCAAAATACCAGCAACAGTGTGTGAAAACCTTGTGAAGACTAACAGAAAACGTTTGACCTCTGTCATTGCCAACAAAGGGTATATAACAAAGTATTGAGATAAACTTTTGTTATTGACCAAATACTTATTTTCCACCATAATTTGCAAAGAAATTCATTAAAAATCCTACAATGTGATTTTCTGGATTTTCTTTTCTCATTTTGTCTGTCATAGTTGAAGTGTACCTATGATGAAAATTACAGGCCTCTCTCATCTTTTTAAGTGGGAGAACTTGCACAATTGGTGGCTGACTAAATACTTTTTTGCCCCACTGTACATGTAGGTAGAGTTATAAAAGTGACTATGCATAGACAATAACAAAGGATAGCAGCAGCGTAGAAGGGGGGAGCAATGCAAATAGTCTGGGTAGCCATTTGATTAGATGTTTAGGAGTCTTATGGCTTGGGGGTAGAAGCTGTTTATAGAAGCCTCTTGGACCTAGACTTGGCGCTCCGTTACCACTTGCCATGCGGTAACAGAGAGAACAGTCTATGACTAGGGTGGCTGGAGTATTTGACCATTTTTAGGGCCTTCCTCTGACACCACCTGGTGTAGAGCTCCTGGATGGCAGGAAGCTTGGCCCCGGTGATGTACTGGGCTGCACATACTACCCTCTGTAGTGCCTTGCGGTCGGAGGCCGAGCAGTTGACATACCAGGCAGTGATGCAACCCGTCAGGATGCTCTCGATGGTGCAGCTGTAAAACCTTTTGAGGATCTGAGGACCCATGCCAAACCTTTTCAGTCTCCTGAGGGGGAATAGATTTTGTCGTGCCCTCTTCTGTCGACTTGTCTTGGTGTACTTGGACCATGTTAGTTGTTGGTGATGTGGACGCCAAGGAACTTGAAGCTCTCAACCTGCTACACTACAGCCCCATCGAGGAGAATGATGGCGTGCTTGATACTCCTTTTCCTGTAGTCCACAGTCATCTCCTTTGTCTTGATCACGTTGAAGGAGAGGTTGTTGTCCTTGCACCACATGGTCAGGTCTCTCTTCCTACTTATAGGCTGTCTCATCGTTGCCGGTGATCAGGCCTAACACTGTTGTGTCATTTGCAAACTTAATGATGGTGTTGGAGTCATGCCTGGCCATACAGTCATGCGCAAACTGGGAGTACAGGAGGGGACCGAGCACGCACCCCTGAGGGGCCCCCGTGTTCAGGATCAGCGTGGCAGATGTGTTGTTACCTACTCTTACCACCTGGGGGCGGCCCATCAGGAAGTCCAGGATACAGTTGTAGAGAGTGGTGTTTAGTCCCAGGGTCCTTAGCTTAGTGATGAGCTTTGAGGGCACTATGGTTTAACTCTGAGCTGTAGACAATGAACAGCATTCTCACGGACAGTTGAAGTCAGAAGTTTACATACACTTAGGTTGGAGTCATTAAAACAAATTTTTCAACCACTCCACAAATGTCTTGTTAACAAACTATAGTTTTGGCAAGTCAATTAGGACATCTACTTTGTGCATGACACAAGTAATTTTTCCAACAATTGTCTACAGACAGATTATTTCACTCATAATTCACTGTATCACAATTCCAGTGGGTCAGAAGTTTACATACACTAAGTTGACTGTGCCTTTAAACAGCTTGGAAAATTCCAGAAAATGACTCCAACCTAAGTGTATGTAAACTTCCGACTTCAACTGTACGTGCTTTCAGTTTGCCCCATTTGTTTTCCAATGATTGAAGACTGGCTATCAGTACGGAATGGCAAAGGCAGATTATCCACTCGTCGCCTGATCCTCACAAGGCACCCCGATCTCTTTCCGTGAAATCTCTGTTTCTTTTTCCAGCAAATGGCGGGGATGAGGGACAATTTGGGTGGTTGGAGTATATCCTTCCCGTCTGACTCATTAAAGAAATATTCTTTGTCCAATTCGAGGTGAGTAATCGCTGTTCTGATGTCCAGAAGGCTGTTCTGATGTCCAGAAGCTCCTTTCGGTCATAAGAGACAGTAGCAGCAACATTATGTACCACATAAATGACAAACAATGCGAAAAAAGAAAAAAAAATAGCACGGTTGGTGAAGAGCCCATAAAACGGCAGCCATCTTCAAACATGTGCCCTTGTTTGTAAAAAATGTAATAATTTAAGAGCCAAAACATTACTTTCTAGGGATGTTTTTTTTTAAAGGCTCTCCGGGGCAGGCCACTTTGGCCAAAGGATTAACCCAACAGTGGCCACTGACAGAGATTCAAGAAATCAGAACCACATGTTCAAAGGGCGGTGCACTGAGGTGCTTATTTGTTTTTGCTAAATTAATGGGGAATAATTGATAATACCATTACATCACGGGAGGGACACAGGGGAGGGCAGGAGGGAACAAAGAGAAATGTTGCCAATCAATCTGCTTGGAATACCACAGTTGCCAGGCCCAGTCCACCCTGAGATAAAGATCTGTCCTGCTAACCAAGAGCAGACCTGCCAGTCTAACATGTTCGTGATGCTCCTTCCCAATCCGATTCTAGTAGGGTGCGATCCAGCCTGCACTGCAATCTGACACCTTAGACTAACTGGCATCTTTTCTATCATGGAATACTGTTCGGACAATGTTAAGAGTGCTTTGTTTTCCATGTTGAATAACTACTATACTTCACATATCATTGTAAATAAATGCATGTTGGTTAATCATTTTTGCAAAATATTCATCGAAAATTGTGTTTTTAGCACAATTTCTCCAAATTTGGTCAGTTTAGTAGTGCTCAGATCAAGTGCAATTCTGTAGTGTGTAGATTGGATGCTGCTCCCATAGCAGAACTACATTGTAAAGCAAGTGCAGATGTGGGTGAGAGAGAATAGTGGCCAGTTCGCTGAAGCAGTGATTTAGATGACAGGGAGGGCTTTAGAAAAGGCAAACAAGTTCATTACACTTCTACATACTTCCCTATCACTCCCTGTGGACTTGTCAATGAAGACAGTGAAGAAATGAGCAGGCCCTGTCCTCTTCTCCAAAACCTATTAGAGGAGGCCCAGGGGTGAGAATGTCATTTACAATCTTCACCCCCACACCCTTGACCTCCTCATGAAAGGGTCAGCTTCTTCTTTCGACTTTATTTAAAACATTTGTATTCCTTTGTGTTCCCCAAAGCACAACTTTTATGCTTCATCTCAGACAAGCAGAGAATGAGGAATTGAAAATGGTGGTGTGTGTGTGTGTGTGTGTGTGTGTGTGTGTGTGTGTGTGTGTGTGTGTGTGTGTGTGTGTGTGTGTGTGTGTGTGTGTGTGTGTGTGTGTGGGTGTGGGTGTGTGTGTGTGTGTGTACGCGCGTGTGTGTGTGTGTGTCTGTGTGTGTGTGTGTGTGTGTGTGTGTGTGTGTGTGTGTGTGTGTGTGTGTGTGTGTGTGTGTGTGTGTGTGTGTGTGTGTGTGTGTGTGTGTGTGTGTGTGTGTGTGTGTGTGTGTGTGTGTGTGTGTGTGTGTGTGTGTGTGTGTGTGTGTGTGTACGCGCGTGTGTGCGTGCACATGTGTTTTATTATAGTAAACTGAAACTGAATCTAAAACGAAAAATAATCATGAAAAAACGATTTACTAAACAGAAATAAATGTTTGAAAAATTAAAACTATACTGAACCTTATACTGAACCTATTATCTTTGACTCCAAAACTAACTAAAATAAATAAAAACCATCAGGAATTATGTTCAGTTTAAGTTTTTTTTTTTGTATTACTTTGGGCAAAAATCTAATGGGGTTTTCAAGCTTTTGGGTGGTTTTCAAATCAAATCAAATGTTATTTGTCACATGCGCCGAATACAACAGGTATAGACCGTGATCAAATGAAAATATAAAATAAAGTAAGGTTGGTACCCCTGCACATTGCAAGCTACTGAATCTGGTGGGTAAATGCGGTCAGGAGATGCCAGTGTTTCAAAAAGCCTAGCTGGTGCATCACTATCACTAGCTAACAGGGAAAAACTCGGCAAGGTTGCTAACTTGATTCTTCTTACATGCACTACTAAAGTTAAAAAGCATTAGATTGTTGTAAACATGGGCGAGAGAGTTTCCTTCCACCGTGTGTTTTGCACCAGTCTCGACGCTATTCCTTTAAAATTCAAGTCATATTGACCAAGGCCATAGGATTCTCATTTGAATAATTGACCACAGCCGGGCCAATGTGCACAATCGTAACGACGTGCAATACGGTTTTGGAAACCTCCAAAACTCTACTTTCATATCATCCCATAATTATTTTACAAACACAAAAGATATACTTACCGTGCCTTGTTATAACACAGATTCTCACAGAGGTGTTTTGTGTTGCACTTCCCGAGCTAATGGAAACTCGGGAGGGCAACAAGGCTGTGCTAACAAAGCTCTGTGGAAATCTGTGGTAAACAGTAATTGTTTCTTTTGTATTTCAAGATATTTTTGGATGAGTGTTCAAGGTTTCCAAAACCGTATTGCAATCACGCATCAATTGTTTTTAGAGAGAGCGTTTCACACTTGACCAAATCACCTCAGCTAATCAAAATGGATGTGGAATGACTGAGTCTTGAGAAGTGCTAACCTAACCTATGACCTCAGCAATCACCTTATGTATTACTGCCTCCTAGTTGCAAGAATTGACAACCCAAATGTCTCCTAGCCTCCCACGCATGCTTTCTATCCCTTAACACTTAAACTAAAATGAAATAAAATAAAAACTAAATATTAATATTTTATACAGTTATAGCTAAATAAAAACTAGCAAATTACGTCTGAAAACTAACTGAAACTAATCTAAAAAACAACAAACAAATAGAAATAAAAATAAAAATCAAATAAAAACACAAACTGTAGTAACCTTGGTGTGTGCATGCTTGTGTTGTTGAGGGGATTGGTTGAATGGATGGCAGATGATTACAAATGTCTCTGTACTAGCATAATTGGATCAAAATGATTTAGAGCTTATTGGACAAGATGTTGCTTGTCTCAATTCAGATAGATTAACAATTAAATATGTTTGGTAATTCGGCGGAATATACCTCAAACAGAAAATAAGGCGCATTAACATGAATAAAACATTTTTAAAAAAGGTCCACAAGGAATATGATTAGCAGTGAATACCTTCTTATTGCCCGCCTAAGACTTGGCAACACATTTCATAATTCAAAGAGGAGAAATAGTTCTAATAGTTATCTCTCTCTTCTACAATGTCTTCTCTGTCAAAGTGTGTGCATTTGCATGGAGGTAATACATTTCACAATGAGTGCTCTAGTAACATAACCTTTTTATTGGAAGCTAAACATCCTAATAAAATGTAGTGGGTTCACTAATATAAAATAGGAAAGGTCAACTATGCTGCTTGCATTCATATAAAATATAATTGATATGTTATTCAATATGAATGCATTGACAATCAACTTAGCACTGAATGATTGACTCGAAGAAGTATTACCATCTGTGTGACTATCTTGGTCTGCCTGACAGTCTCTAACCCAAAACTATTATTTTGGAACGAACTGAAGTGCCTGCCAAGTTGATAAAACCAGTAGTTTTGACGGAGAAAATGAGCCAGCTCAGATAAATACAATACCAAGACATACTGAATACTGTATTGTAGGATAATGGCCAGTTCTCAAAAAGGGCTTTAATTTTTTGAGATACCCCTTCCAGAGGTAGAACTCAACACAAATGTTTTATATATATATATATATATATATATATATATATATATATATATATATATATATAATATTTTTGACTGCAAAAGTGGTTCAATTGATGGATATTGTGACACACCCTAAACTATAAAAGTGCAGATTAATGTCTGGCTGAAGGGGTGAAGGGGGTTGAAGGGGTGATGGGCTGCATAAGCTCATGTAACCCAATATTTCAAGCTCTGATATTGCTCCAATTTGGAATACAAGTAGTCAGTTGTCTGCGTTAGGATATTTGCATCAGGATATCGTAATGCATCTTGTAAATGTAGACCTGTAAACACAGAAATGCAATAGGCGGAAATATCAATGAATACATATTTATGATGAGTATAAGCTTTACTTTTTGGTTTATCTGAATAACGTTTGTCAAATTTGCTCTTATTGAGTGCTATATGGTCCTGCCTGACAAAAATACATACAGTTACACATGTTTTTTGTTGTTGTGGCTATTGTAATGTAATCGGCTCTAAGGAAAACAAGTTGACTCAGACACTGAAATCTGACATTTTTTTCGGTCAAATGTTCTTCTGTGGATTCTATTTGTTCAGCCCCTACTCTTGCAATTATGTTAGGGGGCCTCACCTAGATTTGACTTCATATCTAATATGGTGTCCAAAATCCAATATGGCTGCCACAATACCTAGAAATGGTGGTTTAATCACCTGCATACAGTATATACGTTTTAAATGAGAGACATCTTTCAGATTTGTGTACTATTATTGTGTCCTGTACTCGACACTATTTTTGTGCAATTCGGCTATGTTGGGAATCCAATATGCCAGCCATAATTACACTCAAACACCTTTGTATGGATGTTTTTTAAAAAAGGCCGCAGACTGCTTGGCATGACAACACCAACTATTCCAAGTCACAAGCGTCTTTGAGGATCAATGATGCAACTCAGAGGCTCCGATGAAAATAAAGGGAATCCAACCCTGGACACCCTCTCTCTAGCTCTACAACTTGACCCCACTGTGGTAGGCTATAACTTGTTCCTCCAGGATTGAGCTCTGAAGTCACCTCCATATCGTTTAGAAGTGAACTTTGAGATTCATGGCTGGTCCAATGCGGCTGCCATGTCCTTCCGCTGGCTCACTGCATTTGTGATGCACGTTGGGATATTCTGGTGCACTCTTATAATGGCCAGGTCGAGCTGGTACATTGTCTTTTCCAGACAGTCATGTCCACCATCCTGGCGGTTTGCACTGGAGTTGCCTTATATGTTGACTTGGTGACATTATGGTGTATGGGGAGGATGCAACCACATATGATGACAAGCTGATAGGATAGGTGTTCACCACATTTGAACCAACGCAACCTGACACTCATTGACCAGAAATGCTATCAACTTACTGGGCCTTCACATATGATAGGAATTGCACCTCTGAAAATGTCAATGCCATCCTGAATCTCCAAGCACACTGTCCTCGATAGGCTCACTACACCATCCACCATCAGCCCTCCCCTCTGGCAGTTACTACAGAAAGAGGCACCATGGAACTGGACTGCCACATGTCAGTATGCCATTCAACAGCCAAAATGCCATCTGGAAAGTTCTGGAGTGCATTACCCTCATATGTACCTATCATGCTTTGGTCTGGGAAACTGTGCTGTAATCCCAACATCCCTTTAAGGACATATACCATCTATGGCAAACGAGAGCCCCCTTAGGATGGTCAAACGTAAACAGAGATGCTGTATGTCATTGTGTATGTTGGATGGGGATTGACTGTGCCTTTGTGCACCCTGCTTGACCAGCTCCAACTCCTCTGTAACCCCTTTACTGTCAATCAAAGTCTAGGGATCATCGTCAAATGTACAGTATATGTGTGAGGAGCTGTGCTACGTCCCTCAAAATGCTTCTTAGTCTTAATCGTACTCTATGACCTACCCTTTAAGTAACCTCTAGTTAAACCGAGGTCTCCCTCACCGGTCTGCCACTCTCCTTATCTTCTGCTGGGCTTGCCCCAGACCGCAATCACAGCCAACCACCCACAATTAATATTGTCCCACAATTAACATTCCATTTAGTCAATGTGTCTTGTTGGCATGCAAGCCGCATCTGCTGATTGCTTATACCGAACTGTGGAAGTGGAAACTGATCACCCCACAGCCCCAATATCCCGCCAGTCATACAGGAAGGATACTGTCCTTGTCGCTGCAGCTTGCTCAGAATGATTATTTAGCTGTGCAAGCTGGTCAGGCCACCAGAACTGCAACTAACACTGGCTACTTTGTCTCCTCACCCTGTCAGGCCACATTAGTGTCCTGTACACCTCAAAGACTGAATCAACGTTGCACACTTAGTTTCAGTTGGCGTAAAGAGGGGGAAGTTTAGAGCTGTACATACACGCAACTAGAGTAGCTGACTGTTGTATGAAAGGTTGCTTTCCTGTAATTCGGGTAAGGTTTACTATGTGCTTGTGTCGTGAAAGGCTGGTTATTGTATTTTGTGGACTTACATTGTTGATATGCTGTGATTTAGACATGAACACACATTCAAAAAAGATACGGATACAGCTATTCAAGAAAAACAGCAGCATGGCAGTACCACTTATTGTCCCAGATACTGTATACCAAGCGTTTTATGAGACGCTAACACAAGATAACACAATACAAAATTAACAAGGGCCAGTTATATGCAGACAAAGGTTTTTGAGTGTAATCATGTTGGCCATATTGGATTCAGAATAAAATGTATTTACACCAGAACAGTCTTTATGGTCTTGAGTGTTGTACACAATTGTGAAAAAAATGCCTGTAATCTACAGAATTCCTACTTACACGTGATTTAACCTCCATCAAATGTTATAATAATAATAAATAATTCATTCAATTTGCAAAGTGCTTTTCTTAGAACCAAGGTGCAAAAAATAAATAAAATACTAATAACACTAATAAAAACAATCCAAAACACAGAACATAGAACACAGATAACAATCAACTCTACATACAGTACAGGTGTCACCAGATCCGGAGGACATGAGAACAAAATTAGCAGAGGTCTTTGAAAGCTTTTGTGAACTGCACGGTCTTCAACTGTGCCTTGAAGAAGGACAGAGACCCTGCAGCCCTAATAGTGTCTGGAAGTGCGTTCCACATCCACAGAGTCGCTCAACTGAAGCCACATTACCCATAGTTTTTAGTCTGCTGTGGGGCTGCTGAACAGAGACGGGCCTGGAGGAGCGAAGGGTGCGTGTGGGGCAGGAGGGTAGAATGAGCTCAGACAGGTACTTGGGTTGTGGATAGTTTGGTAGGTGTGAACCAGGATTTTGTAGTCGATGCGTGAGCACAAGGAGCCAGTGTAGGTTGAACAGCACTGGAGTAATGTGCTGGGGGGTGGGGGGGTTGGGTGGGGGACAGGGGTGAGGACATGTGCAGCACAGTTCTGGACATATTGTAGCCTGTTTAGGCACTTGGCAGATACGCCAACAGGTATCAGGTGAAAGCATGGATGAGTCGCTAAACTGCATGTTGTGATATCCCAGGTTGTAATCTGGCAATGTTGCATAGATGGAAAAATGTGACTTTGGTCATACTAGTGATGTGGGCCTCAAATGACAGCTGACTTTCAAATATAACACCCAGTTTGCAACCCTCACTGGAGGGGACGACCTTGACACCATCAATATTGAGGAAAATCCATGCTTTGGACAGGTACTTGCTTTGATGTCCTATAGGCAGTTGATCAGGATTGTAGTTTTTGTGGAGACATACAGCTGAATGCCGTCAGCATAAAAGTGAAAGCCCAGTCCATGTTTCCTCAATATGTTTCCCTGTGGTAGAATGTAGTTAAAAAACAGTAGTGGACCCAGGACCAAGCCTTGAGGGACCCCCTGTCAGACCACAACTGTGTCTGACCTACTAAGATTGATGGCTACAAACTGCTAGCGATCAGTGAGATAGGACCTGAACCAGTCCAAGACAGTGTCTGACAGGCCCAGGAGCTTCTTCATGCAGTCCAGCAGGATGGCGTGGCTGACCAGTATGAGGATTCAGGCAGCCCCAGAGTCAGCATTCATGAGGAGGTTATTGGTGACCCTTACCAGGGCAGTCTCGGTGCTGCGTCTAGCTCTGAAACCCGACTGGAAGGGCTCAAGTAGGCTGTGAGTGGCCAGATGGTTTTGGAGTTGACTAGAAACACCACGTTCAAGGAGCTTATTCAGGAATGGCAGCTTGGAAATAGGCCTGTAGTTCTGGTTATGTTCAGGGTGAGATCCAGGCTTTTTAAGTACTGGTGTGGCTACGGCCAGTTTGAGCTGAGGAGGGTCACGTTGTTAATTTCTGTGAAGAAAGGCTCCAGAGCAGATAAGTAGGTCTAGACAAGGGAGGTGGAGATAGGGTCAAGTGAGCAAGTGGTGGACCTCATTGTCCTAACCAGCTCGGTTAGCTTGGTGAAAGTGGAGAACCTTGGGACTGGGTAGCTCAACCACTGGGGCTGGAAAGGATGGTGTTATTGATGGTTTCAATTTTGCTTCGGAAGAAGCACAGGTATTGATTGTACCATTTCTGGGGAGGCTGAGGTAGCAAAATTGTTCCACAGGTTGGAGGAGCTTGCTCACAGGAGAAAACAGCAACCGGGAGTTACCACTGCCGTTGCTGATCCGTTGGGAGTAGTAGGATGTCCGAGCTGCATTTAAGGCCTGTTTGTATTCTTGCTGATGTTGCTCATACATCTGCGCATGTACAGTTAGCCCAGTTTTCTGATACTGTCGTTCTAGACGACGGCCAGTTGCTTTGAGAGAGCTCAGTTCCTCAGTATACCAGCTAGAAGATTTGGAGAAAGACACAATGAAGGTTTTCAAAGGAGCAACTTCATCCAGTATGGACGCCAATGCAGTGTTGTATTGAGCCACAGTCAGTAACTGGAAGGTAGGAGATGGATTCAGTAAGCTGGCCAGTGTTGATTGTTTTCAGACTCTCTAAACTGAATTGAGCGTTTCTTGGGTTGAGTGGGTAGAGGAAGACTAGGGTGAAAGTGATGAGTTTATGGTTGGACAGCCCTGACACATTTCCTTCCAATTTGGCGAGATCCACACCTGTGGTACAGACCAGGTCCAGTGTATAGCCTTTGTCGTGGGTGGGAAAGTCCTTGTGCTGTTGGAGTCCAAAGTTGCCCAGGACATCAGCCAGGCCGGTAGAGAGACTGCAGTTAGGGGAGTCGACATGTGTGTTGAAATCACCAAGCACTAGCGGAGTGCTCAGGAGTGTGTAGTACTTTCAGCAAGAAAGTCAGAGTTGAGCTTAGGTGGCTGAAAAATCAGGACAGCCAGTACTGATACAGAGCCATTATGGCAGCCATATTGGATTTTGGAACCTCCTGCTTTGGGCTGTATGTGTCAATACGTAGTTCATACATGCACAATCTATAAGCAGAATTTCTGTCTTATCTCAATTTGCCACGAAATCCCTAGTTTGAAAGCGACTATTTTCTTGAAGTTGTGCTGCGCCATTTTCCCTACATTCCCCCCCATGTGGGCCAGCCCCCTAGCCATGTGAGTTCTAGCCAATGAGCTTCAACCCCTCGCATTTGAGTGACAGCTAGCAAGATGCCTGCCCAGTGTTATCCCATGAGGTTGCAAGGCGGACCCAAAGGCTCGGTGGACACAGCAAAGAGAGAAAGAGAGAGCAATGACGTGGTGCACATATCTGCACATACTGTATGTGATATAGAACGCAATTTTCAGGGACCACTTTTAATTACAAGAGTAGGGGATCTAAAGATACAAAATCCTTCAAGGAACCTTGGACCCAAAAAGTCAACTTATTTTTCCTTAGAGCAGATTACAATAGCCACAACATCAAAAAACATGTAACTGTATTTCGTTTTGTCAAGCAGGACCACACAGCACCGCATGAGAGCAATTAATCAGCTCCCATAAAGTAAAGGTTACATCCATCATAGTTGATATTTCCACCTAAGGTATCTCTGCAATTACAAGTCTATATCTCCAAGATGTATTCTTTTTTTAGTTAGCTAGGCAAGTCAGTTAAGTTCACATTCTTATTTACATTGACGGCCTACCAGGGAACAGTGGGTTAACTACCTTGTTCAAGGGCAGAACGACAGATTTTTACTTTGTCAGCTCGGGGATTCAATCCAGCAACCTTTCGGCTACTGGTCCAACGCTCTAACCACTAGGCTACCTGCTGCCCCATTACAATATCCTAATGCAGTTTGTTTGTGTATTTAGGGCTGATAACTTTGTTTGCAATATTGGGTTACCAGAGCTTATGTGGCTCATCCCCCCTCCAGTCAGGCATTATTCTGCACTTTTAGAGTTTAGGGGGTGTGTCACAATCAATCTAACCATATTTGCAGTAAAATATTGCCAGTAGCCTAATAAGTTTGATTTGTGTGTGAATAACCAGAGTAATTGAAGTCAGCTCTCTCGTGGATGCTACCTGCACAAAAAGCATTTAAAAAAAATTCAAATCAACTGGCAAGCCAGTAAACTAGTGCAGCGTCTCCCAAAAATAACTTTCCATTGCACTGTCCCACCCACTGACCAAAGATAAGGCCTCTCTCTCCGCCCAGCCTAGCCTGCAGTTAGCGTATTACCTTGACACAGGAAAATAATTTGTCAAAACCTTATATTAAAGCACTATGAATGTCATCCTGTGTTGCCGCTCTTAATTGAAATGTAGTTGGCGAACAGAGGAAATCCATGGGCACACATGGCTGGTTTCGGCGGAATAGTTTATGGCGATGGTAACCACAGCTGTTTAATATTAACATCCTCCGTACTGTATACTTTACATTCCACATGTCACTTCTACTTTGATTTATCCAAATAGAGGTTAACGGGAGATAAAACTGCTGTTTTACGTTTTATCATATTGTGATTTTCAGATAGCTCTCGCTAAATAAATACACATTTACATTTCACAAATGATTTTTTTTGAGTAAGGTCACTTCTAAGACAACTGTGAGAGGTTGCAATAATATCCCGATAATGATTTGTGGGCAGCCTCTCGAGGTTTGTCATCTGCAAATGATTCAAGCTCGGAGGACTAAGCCATTTTATGTGGCTAAGATCTTTCAGAGGAGCATTTCTTCCAGAGAGGCCAGGTTGGAAATCCAACAGCTGCGCTATTGGAAATAATTTACTCGGTCTGGGCTCATCTTTAGTGAAGATCTCTGTCATTCCGATGGCTCAATTAAAGCTCTGTTAATCACCACCCTTGAATACCGCAATGGAAAATGATCAACCCGTGTAGACTGTACTCTTCTGCTCTGAGATAAGCTTTTTAAAATGACCCGGAAGATTAAGTGCAAAGTGCATTTTAGATTACGCAGAAGGAAACTATTCACACCTTCATCTGTGCACACATAAACACACGTGCTCAGGCTCTCTCTCTCTCTCTCTCTCTCTCTCTCTCTCTCTCTCTCTCTCTCTCTCTCTCTCTCTCTTCACACACATAGTAAGTGAATATGAGAAAGGGGTCGGACGCCCATCCCCCTCCGTCAACCTTGCCACAACCCCAAACTCCTGAACTCACTTGTACATTTTAGGCCCCGATAATAAACCAACATCTGCAGAACTTACAAGTGCTTTACCAGAGTTAATTGAGTAAATTGAAGCAAGCTGCAGCGCAGTGGTGATCTATGATCCCCGGTTGAGGGCCCAGAAGGGAGACAACAGATTTACTGCGAGGACAGTGGGCGGCCTTTTGTTCAGGCCCTGGTTCATGGGAAGTTTGAGGTCAGCTGGGATTAAAATATCCCCAAGAACAAATGGTGTAATTTGAGTGTAATATAAGGAGCCCTGTGCCAGTTTCTACCAGGGATTCCAGGTGTGATTTATTAGATTTTAAGCCCCATGTCCCTTTTTCACCCCCTGTCTGTCCGTCCGCCCCCCCTGTCCATCCGTCCGTCCTATTATTTAGGATTTATAGATAACAGGAATATTGGCCCTTATTAATGGATCCTTTAGTTCTGGATGACATAACCGAAAGAGAGGGAGTCGTGCAATATGAACACAAACAAATACCAAGAGGTGAAAAGTCAGGCAGCCTCCAATCTGGGTGACGGCGCTACTAGAGACTCCTCTAACTTTCACCTTGAGAGTCTCAGTGAGATTGCAGTGCTTCACTCTTCTGAAACTACAAAGGAAAAGAAGTACGGGGTCATAACTAGGCACATTGGTGACTGGGATTGGGGGATTGACCCCTTTGCGGGAGTTTCTCAGGAGGACTGAGCCAGCTGGCCAAGGTGGAGGTGGTGATGTCGTGCGGTGATTACATTAAATTGAGCGTTCAGAAGAACCACTCAACCCACTGGCCAAAAACGGGTTAAATCAACGTTTTTTCCACGTCATACTTTAAAAAAAATCCTTGTGACGACGTTGAATCAACATAAGGTAATTGCGTATTTTTTTCACGTAACTTTTAACTTAAATCTAATGTCATGGTGACATTTTTGTTGATTTCATGTTGAATTCACATTCATTGACAAATGTAAATCAAAAATAAATGTTGAACTAATGTCTGTGCCCAGTGGGAAGGACCCTGGTAAAATGTGGAGATGTGATTGACAATGATAGAGCAGAAAATACGTATGTGTGCTGAAAGAACCAGTGTGCACAAATACTACTCAAAATCCCCTCAATTGTTTATTTACTCTCCTCAGCCCACTGTTGGTATTTATGTTTAGGACATTCATTCATCCTTGTCTGTTTTTACATCAGGAGATTCATTGCGGCTAAATTACATTACACACACCAGTGCATTTTGTTTTACGTTGGCTAAAATGTCAAATTATTTGTATTTTTGTGCCTCTGCAAACCCAAATAATCTTTATATTTCCTCTCTCTTGTCTAATATTGTGAAGTAGCTTCCATGACATCTGTAAGTGCAGTGTGTATAGACATCTACACCAGATAATCACCACTCATTAAGTGGTGATATAGCAACAGTTGATTGATGAATCCAAAATGAATGCAGCTCCTCTCCCTCCAAGGGTTAACGGGAACACACACATCTAACAGAGAAAAGGAAAGACAACAGTGTCATCCCGTACAAAATAATCAAATTACAAAATCACACACACACACACACACAAAACCCCATCTGTCTAATAAGGGCAGACACAAGCCTAAATTGCAACGTATGCTAACATCCTCGAAGATGATTAAACAGTTATGTCAAATTTGGCTTTATTCCCAGCTCGATTTTACTTCCAGATCTTTTGCATGTTTCTCATCGTTTAATGTGAAGGCACAAAAGGATCATTATCTCGCACCAAATGAGAGGCTGTGTAGGCTGCGCCAATCAACTCCCCCCATGCGTGGATGCTAAAGATAATTAACCATGTTGTATCATTGGGCGGTTAGCTACACCGTCTCTTCAACCCTTTCACACTCTCACTGAACAACCAGCCTACCTCTGACTCTGTACACAGGGCCACACAAATGGAGAGAGAGAGAGAGAGAGAGAGAGAGAGAGAGAGAGAGAGAAAGGGAGAGAGAGGGGGGAGACAGGAGGAAGAAATAGCGGGCCAAACTCGTTTTCCGCTTGAGGGGTTAGCTGCAGAGAATGCTCCTCCACTAGGTAAATGATTAAGGGGGGAGAAACCTTTGCTGCTTTGCCATTATGCACTTCAAAGGTCTCCAAAGGCAGGTTAAATGAAAAGCAAATGTGTTACCCTGCTGCTCAAATACCTAAAATGTTTTAGCAGGTGCAAGCAATGAAGAGGTGGGCAGTGACAGCAGTGCCGTGGCTGCACCTTGCTTGGGAAAGCCTCCAGGACCCTCCTCCTCTTTAGATGGAGAGAGAGTTTGGGAACCAGGGGAGGAAGATACTGACTGGTGTCCTGTGGCTTCCAAGTTTCTGTTGAATGTTCTCACCACCCTAGCTGACCTTTGGCTAGACTCAGGTGAGGTGAGGCAGCAAGTGCTCTACAGTAGCTTCTATGAGCCAACCAGATCAAATCAAATCAAAATGTATTTGTCAGGTGTTTAGTCCCAGGCTCCTTAGCTTAGTGATGAGCTTTGTGGGCACTATAGTGTTGAACTCTGAGCTGTAGTCAATGAAGAGCATTCTCACATACAGTTGAAGTTGGAAGTTCACATACACTTAGACTGAAGTCATTAAAACTCGTTTTTCAACCACTCCACAAATGTATTTTTAACAAACTATAGTTTTGGCAAGTTGGTGCATGACACAAGTAATTTTTCCAAGAATTGTTAACAGATATGTTATTTAACTTATAATTAACTGTATCACAATTACAGTGGGTCAGAAGTTTACATACACTAAGTTGACTGTGCCTTTAAACAGCTTGGAAAATTCCAGAAAATGATGTCATGGTTTTAGAAGCTTATGATGGGCTAATTGACATCATTTGAGTCAATTGGAGGCGTACCTGTGGATTTATTTCAAGGCCTTCCTTCAAACTCAGTGCCGCTTTGCTTGACATCATGGGAAAATCTAAATAAATCAGCCAAAACCTCCAATTTTTTATTTAGATCTCCACAAGTCTGGTTCATCCTTGGAAGCAATTTCAAAACGCCTGAAGGTACCACGTTCATCTGTACAAACAATACTACGCAAGTATAAACACCATGGGACCACGCAGCCATCACACCGCTCAGGAAGGAGACACATTCTGCCTCTTAGAGATAAATATATTTTGGTGTGAAAAGTGCAAATCAATCCCAGAACAACAGCAAAGGACCCTATGAAGATGCTGGAGGAAACAGGTACAAAGTATCTATATCCACAGTAAAACGAGTCCCATATCGACATAACCTGAAAGGCCGCTCAGCAAGGAAGAAGCCACTGCTCCAAAACCGCCATAAAAAAGCCAGCCTACGGTTTGCAACTGCACATGGGGACAAAGATCGTACTTTTTGGAGAAATGTCCTCTGGCCTGATGAAACAAAACAGAACTGTTTGGTCATAATGACCATCGTTATGTTTGGAGGGAAAAGGGGGATGCTTGCAAGCCGAAGAACACCATCCCAAACGTGAAGCACGGGGCCGCAGCATCATGTTGTGGGGGGTGCTGTGCTGCAGGAGGGACTGGTGCACTTCACAAAATAGATGGCATCATGAGGAGGACAAATATGTGGATATATTGAAGCAACATCTCAAGACATCAGTCAGGAAGTTCAAGCTTGTTCGCAAATAGGTCTTCCAAATGAACAATGACCCCAAGCATACTTCCAAAGTTGTGGCAAAATGGCTTAAGGACAAGAAAGTCAAGGTATTGGAGTGCCATCACAAAGCCCTGACCTCAATCCTTTAGAAAATGTGTGGGCAGAACTGAAAAAGTGTGTGCGAGCAAGGAGGCCTACAAACCTGACCCAGTTAAACCAGCTCTGTCAGGAGGAATGGGCCAAAATTCACTCAACTTATTGTGGGAAGCTTGTGGAAGGCTACCTGAAACGTTTGACCCAAGTTAAACAATGCATAGGCAATGCTACCAAATACTAATTGAGTGTATGTTAACTTCTGACCCACTGGGAATGTGATGAAAGAAATAAAAGCTGATATAAATCACTCTGTCTATTATTATTCTGACATTTCATATTCTTAAAATAAAGTGGTGACCCTAACTGACCTAAGACAGGGAATTCTTACTCGGATTAAATGTCAGGAATTGTGAAAAACTGAGTTTAAATGTATTTGGCTAAGGTGTATGTAAACTTCCGACTTCAACTGTAGGTGTTCCTTTTGTCTAGGTGTGAAAGAGGCGGTGTGGAGTGCGATTGAGATTGCGTCATCTGTGGATCTTTTGGGGCAGTATGCGAATTGGAGTAGGTCTAGGGTTCCAAGGATGATGGTGTTGATGTGAGTCATGACCAGCCTTTCAAAGCACTTCATGGCTACCGACGTGAGTGCTGCGAGGCGGTAGTCATTTAGGCAGGTTACCTTCGCTTTCTTGAGCGCAGGGACTATGGTGGTCCAACTGAAACATAGGTAGTACAGACTCGGTCAGGAAGAGGTTGAAAATGTCAATGAAGACACTTGCCAGTTGGTCCGTGCATGCTCTGAGTCCTGGTAATCCGTCTGGCCCCACGGCTTTGTACTGGTAATCTGTATGGCCCCGTGGCTTTGCTGACCTGTTTAAAGGTCTCGCTCACATCGGCTATGGAGAGCGTGAGCACACAGTTGTTCGGAACAGTTGGTGCTCTCATGCATGCTTCAGTATTGCTTGAGCATAAAAGGCATTTAGCTCATCTGGTAGGTTTGCTTCACAGGGCAGCTCGCGGCTTGGGTTCCCTTTGTAGTTCGTAGTAGTTTGCAAGCCCTCCCACATCCTACGAGCGTCAGTGCCAGTGTAGTAGGATTCAATCTTAGTCCTGTATTGACACTTTGCCTGTTTGATGGATCATCTGAGGGCATAGCACGATTTCTTATAAGAGTCCGGATTAGTGTCCCGTTCCTTGAAAGTGGCAGCTCTAGTCTTTAGCTCGGTGCGGATGTTGCCTGCTTCTGGTCGGGATATGTACGCACAGTCACTGTGGGGACGACATCGTCATCCCAACCGATCCAACCAGATTCAACCATATTCAACATTCTCTTTTAGAAACAGGAATCAATATTATTTTAATTTCATGAAGTTAAATTCCACATTTGAAATCTCTACAAAATGTGATGTTTTTTCTGTTTTTTTGAAAAGTGAAATGGATCTGAAAATGTTATTTTAATATCAATTAGGATGTCACATGAAATACATAGATACAAATAAAAGCAGAAATCATACGTTATATTCGCCTAGCAGTTCACCAACAGTTGGCACTGCTTGTCAAGTCTAACTCAAGTCCATCTTATTTTGCCTGTTCCATATCAGCATCATTCATTACATGATCACACTATTAATATGACCACACTATTAATGCTAATTACAGTTCTCCTGCTGATAAAGCTCAGTAATTACAGTTTCACAAAATCTCATCATAGGTGTCGAAAACAACACATTTGTATGCATCAGGTCAGAAGGGCACTTTCTTCCTTCAGAATGTTTACATTATCAGAGGTCCATTCATGTGGATGGCTGAACATATTTCTGTCTCAGTCTTTCACACTGTACATAGATCTTTCTACTGTGTTATTGACTGTACGTTTGTTAATGTGTAACTCTGTGTTTGATGTTTTTTGTCGCACTGCTTTGCTTTATCTTGGCCAGGTCTCAGTTGTAAATGAGAACTTGCTCTCGACTGGCCTACCTGGTTAAATGAAGGTGAAAAATATATATATATATATATATATATAATCGAATAATAATATTCACATACAGTCCATACACATTAACTCTCATGGTAAACTGTGCACTTTGCGAGGATGTTGAAGGTAAAATTCTGACAAACAAATATTCTCCTTGCGATACATGCTGCTGCAGGTCAGAGTAAGGTTGGATCACTGAATCTATCTGCATACGATGAATAAGAGGAGGATGCGGCCAAGGCTGCTCTTTGTTTAACTTCCCTTCCTCGTAGTCTGTCTGCCATTTGTAAATCCACATCCGAGCAGGACAGGTGTTGATTAATCCTCTCGACATTTCCCCCAGACATTCTTTCACTCTTATTGACATTCTTTCTGCCACCAAGCGAACGCAGGGAAATGAAAGAGCTGCCCTGGTATTTTGGAAGCTCCTCAGTAGTCCAACTTACGCGGGCTAGCTGCTGTGCTGGCCTACATTATGGAGTTTATGGGCTGTGGGGTGTGTGTGTGTGTGTGTGTGTGTGTGTGTGTGTGTGTGTGTGTGTGTGTGTGTGTGTGTGTGTGTGTGTGTGTGTGTGTGTGTGTGTGTGTGTGTGTGTGTGTGTGTGTGTGTGTGTGTGTGTGTGTGTGTGTGTGTGTGTGCGTGTGTGTGTGTGTGCGTGTATGTGTGTGTGTGTGTGTGTGTCTGTAGGGGGTGGGGGTGCTCTCTCCTGCACGATGGGAGAGGAGTAAAATAGCTGCCCCTGTCTGGCTTCGCCACATGCCAATCTCGTCATTACCTCTTTACACGTTACAGTATGTCTGTCAGACATGATCCAGCATCACTAGATCTAATGTTTCCATTCAGTGTAATAACACATTTTGCACAAGCAATTTAAATAATACTGCAGTGGGCTAAATCAAGTTCACACAGAGTGTTTCTTGGTAGTCTTAAACAAATCTACTTTGAAACAAAACTATAAACCTCACAAACATAATTTTAAAAAAGAAGACACCTTTTCCATGTCAGATATGAAATGTATTCAATTTTGAGTTTGCATCTCAGTATTACACTTTATATACATCACCGAAGACTGAAATATAAAAAATATTTTTAAAACGCTTGACATAGAAACATCATAACATTCTACTCACGAGGCCACTAGATTTGGTCATTTGACAACAATGGAAATAGACGCAAGACACAGAAGAACAAGAAAATATCAGAGGAAAAGCACATCAGTGACAAGTTGGGATTGTAGTCACAATCTGGATGTCTTATTGCCTGAGGAGGAGATCAATCTGTGTCTGCCAACCAGCATCTTCATGCACACAGACCCATTTTGTTCCAATGATGACTGTACAGACCTGCTGAGCCACAGGGCGCTGGCTTGAACATGACACTGTACACATTTACAAACATGCAGCTTTTCAGTTGTTACTTTATTTGGTAGGCAGCATAAGAGGTCGTAACTGTGGACACAGTATTTGTGAATCCTCTCGGAAATCCTGCAATGTGTATGGGATAGATGGTTGCGTGTGTGTGTGTGTGTGTGTGTGTGTCTGTGTGTGTGTGTGTCTGCGTCTGCTTCTGTGTCTGTGTGTGTGTGTCTGTCTGTGTCTGTGTCTGTCTGTGTGCCTGTCTGTGTGCGTGTCTGTGTGCGTGTGCGTGTCTATGTCTGTGTCTGTGTGTCTGTGCGCGTGCCCGTGCGCGTCTCTGTGTGTGTGTGTGTGTGTGTCTGTGTGTGTGCGTGTGTGTGTGCGGGACTGGCACAGCAGTGATGAGCAGCAATGTGTGCTGCCGTTGTGAATTTACTGTAACTGTGATATGCCTGACTGTGGTTGACTCCACACAGGAGCTGAAATTCATTTCATGGTGGTGGTTCAGCAACAGATAAATCCTTCTGTTCATTACAAAATAAATACATGAGGGGGAAAGAAAAAGATCTGTCAACACATTTTTTGTATAACAATTTTTTTTCTGTCTCATTACGATTTCCGAGCTGTGTTTTCTCCCCAAATTCAGATGGAACATTGGGCTTCAACTAATTTAAAATGTTGGATTGCATGTTGTAATGGGTGCTTTGAACTTACGCGGAGTACTTAAATGTCCAATGCAGCCATTTTTAGCTCAGTATCAAAACAAATGTTGGCTAACAATTAAGTACCTTACTGTGATTATTTACCATTAAAATGCAATTTCTCAATTAAGAATTTTGCTAGGACTGTCTGGGACTGGTCTGAGTGGGGAGTGGAAAACTGTAAACGCGCTGTTATTGGCAGAGAGATTTTGGAACTGTCTTTCTTATTGATCTATTAACTAATTTATCGCCTGGTGCTGTCACCGTCAGGCCAAAACTCCATCCCACCAAAACAGGCTGAAATTTCAGGCTGTCTTTTCTAACAGCTCTTCCACTAAAAGAGAATTATCATAATTTTCACAATTTCACAGTATTATTCCAACCTTATACTGTAGAAATGTATATAAAACACAGGAAAATCACATTTTGACTACACTAGGCCTTTAATGCCGTAGTTTCTTGTTACTTATGTCTCTGGTATTCTAGTTGGGAGCTACCTATTAGCATGTTATGTAATATATATGCACTGGGCTTCTGACAATGGTTATTGGGGAATGTGGATTTTAGTTTGACAATAAAAGAATTGCGAAAAACAAACAAAAGTGCCATCCCATGAGCAATGTGCAAAATCTCAATTTAAGTAGAATGTAAGGCACTGTTTCGAATGTTAAGATGTTTATGAAAACGCAATGGAAAACCAAGATGATTTCTGTTTCACACTGCTGGAATCATGTCGCAAGGTTGACTTGTGAAGATCTATTGGACTCCCTCCTTCCCAAGATTGCTAAACGCAGCGCAGTGTTCAGTCTGACAGTTCAAGGCTATTTTGCGAGGGATCGATTATATTTCATTCCTGAGAAAATTGTGTGCAGTTGGAAAGAGTTGCAGCTCGGGGCGGAATATTATGCAAAGAGGCAGCAACCTAAACCAAAGTGTTTTTTCTAGGGTCAGGTTAGGAGTTGATGGAGTAGTGTGAGGAATCTTGGCTTCTGCACTTATCTGGTGTGTGGAGCGTGGGGCACTTCCCTCCCTCTCTCCTCCGTTTGTCCTCTATCTCTGGAACCAAACTTATCAAAATAATGTGGAATAAGATCTTTTTTTTGGGCTTGCGCCTGACAAACTGATATAAATTTCAATCTTTCTCTGACAGAAGTTTTAGTTTTGCCAAGAGTGCAAAAAAAAGGCAAGAGGGTGGGGGGGTACACACTTCTTCTGAACAAAAGCGAAAATGCTACCATGGGAAAAGAGTAGTTGGCTGGAAAGACTGTGTTCTTGAACCACATCGTGTTCTAACAGACATGATTGTGACTTGAGTGACTTGACATTCTTTACTAATTACATCTACTACTGCCAACATGTTGCCTCTCCATTACTGGTCCACGAATCAGCAACTGTACAATGTATTTAAATCACTATTATATATTGTTTACATAAGATCATTATTACCACCTGTTGTGAACTCCAGTTCACAGCATGGTGAGAATATTTGGTGAATTGGATCCAGGCCCTCTCTAACATGATACAGATTCAATGTGTTTGAGACTGGGTCTCTTCAGAGCTCGCACGAGCTCAGAATACCAAAACCGAGCTAAACCTGCCGAGGTGGCTAACCCGTCTGGCTGGGATGCCGGTCCATGGTGTGTGCCATCTCCCCGGCCTGGTCCAGTTTGGCACCGGGCACAGTGAGGGGGAATCTTGCACCCTCATTACACCTCAGCCACTCTAATTACAACCTGCTCAAGAGCTGTTATTCTACACCTCACGGTGACAATGACAGCGCCTCCTCTTAGAGGCCTGCTCCTCTGGCTTTGTGTACCGAGACGACAGGGGGCGAAGTCCATGGGCGCAACACAACACGCCTGTCTCCTGGAAAGGGGCCTCAGCAGGGAATGACACCAAGTGAAGACGGCGTCCTGTCGAGGGCAGCCATTTTTTTTACATCGGTATGTATTAGTAGTGGTATTTGCGGTATTACAGAAGTAGTAGTAGCTGCTGCTGCTACTGATGATGATGATGGCAATGATGACGATGGTGACGATGACGTAGTTCATTCTTTCAGAGGCTAGTTAAACCAGTGCCACTCTGTGTGACCCCCCCTAAAGTGAGTCATGCAACAGAGAAATCCATTTGCACAGCAGCAAGCAAGGAATATTCCCACTAGATGTGTTCCATGGTGTCCTATCACACGCCCATTATTGTTTGAGATCCTATGTTATGCTGACAAATCCTCTTGTGGCAGCAATCACCTAAGCGTCTCCCATGGAAGGGATGTACTTATTTCTCCACTTATTTCAGAATTGATTGTGTTCATCACTAATCCAAAGATGTTTTTTTTATGTAATACCCGCCATCTAATCATTTTTAGCATACCAGGGGCTTGTTAGACAAGATATAACAGAATGCAATTGTTTTGTCAATTGATCGCGTAGAAAAACCTAGATAACTCCTGGAATAGGAAACCAAATCAATGACACGCAATTAGAATCAGACAAATTCACTCATATGCTACCAAATCTACGATAGATAATTCTATGATAAAGTAACAGATAATAAATGTCACATTTTATTTGGAATTTTCCAAAATGCATAAGCAGCTCACATGAATTCTAAGAAATACATGTGTGTTTAAGCACATTGTCCAGTAAATATAGTGCCGGAGAACTATAGCGTGAAGCGGTAGCTTCCTCAGTCCTTGCTGAACCTAAACATATTACACAGCATAATGTTTTTTTATGGGAGACCACATTAGGCTGCTCAGCTCTTAAAAGGTTTATGACGACCATTTAGCATCACTAGAGCGAAGCTTAACATGGCCATGTCAAGATAACATGCAAGCATTGGTGTTGTTTTCATTGGCTGTCAGAATAGATTTTACAGTGGCTGGAGGGAAGAGGGGCATATGCGCTTAAGATGCTCCTGCAAGGGCTGTCACTGCCTGAAAGGGAGGATAGGGACAGCAGCCTCAAAAATAGAACAGGAAAAAGGAAAGAGTCTTCTTGTCAAAACAAGATGATGAGGAAGTGTACAAGACAGAAGATAACCCATAGGAATACAATTACTAGAACAGGCATCCCCATTCAAGTCAATGTAGCCATGACAAATTGCCGTAGTCTACTGGAGTTTTCCATTCTAGAAGTTATATTTCTATGCAATAACTATAGGAGAGTAAGATATGGGCTGCATTCTATTTCAGAAAATTGTTCCTTCCCTTTTGTCTTTATTTACTTTCCTTTGTAGCTTTGATGAGAAAGGACAGGCCCGAAACTAGGTGGAGCTATTGTTTACATCTACCCAGGCATTTGACATTTGTGAAGGGGAGTGTACAAGAGGGGAAGGGACAATGTTTTGGAAAGAAATGCTGCCTAAGAGAGAGGAACACGAGTAAATAGAGGAAGGGTGTGGGGGACTGTGTAAGAATAAGATGGTATGAGGAGCTAGTATGAGGTCTGTCCTAAAGCGTTCGGAAGTGGCCCCTCAGACTTAGACTATGAGTTTAGGCTTGGATATAGCCTAAGAGTAAACCTAGGGCATTTTCTCTGCAGTATTATTATCTAATAAGTGGCCCTTAAGTCCCCTGAAGATGACACCCAACAGAAAATAATATCTGGGTAGATTGTGTTGCAGTAATGCTGAGTTGAGATTTGTGGACTAAATTATCTCTTTGCTTCTATCTCCCCTATCATCCATGCATACATGATAAACGAGGGATGGGGTTTGCCAGAGATGAGTAATCTGATTTCAGTGCGTTTCTCGCCTCTCTCGCTTTCATCCACTCCCCTCACCCCACAACACAATTGTCAGATGGCCTAGGCAGCTTAGTCAACCCTTCGCTATAGGCCAGGATATAATTGCTGTATTAATTGGTGTTGTCCAGGCTAGACAGAATATAAGAGATCCCACTGGGACTAATAATTAATGTTTTTTTCCCCTCTCTTTCTCTCTCCTTTCCCGCTCCTTCTCTTCCTCTCCCCTCCTCCCTTATTACCCTCCCCCTCGCCCTCTCTCCCTGTGTCTACTATGGTATCATTAAGAAAGGGCTTCTTCCAAGAATCGGGTAGTTAGATGTCGGAGAGTCTCATTAGAGTATTTTTAGATAAGACATGGGCAACAAGAGTATTGCCCATGCTCATTATGTTTATTTTGATACTGTAATCTTGTGCTTTAGGAGAGGAAATGATACGTGCGTATCATGTTAGCCCTAGCAGTTCACAGTTGTCTACAGGGATGAGGCGGTCTGATAAGGCCTGCTGTAGGAGCCTGAACTAAATGAAACTATGCAGCCGTGATGGGAGCTTGAATCGACTGGACTATGGACCGGCCAGTTTCAAAGCACTACTGCCAAGGAAACCTTACAACTTCACGTCAGATCCTCGTCCTTTAGTGGCCTCAGCTGTGGGTTCAATGCTTCTGTTCCTCAATGGTTTTCACATCAGGTCTAGCTACTGTGCACAGGCTGTTCTGGTTTTTACAAATAGTAGGCCCGCGACTAGATTGCCTGTCTATAGAGAGTGGTTGAGATACCGCTGTCCTTGCTGGTGTGAAGCTTCTTCATTTTCTTAGGTAAGGATCCAGCCGGGTGAATGGGCAATGTGGAGCTATAAGCTCTGTAGAGTTGACTGCCAGGCAAACGTTATGAAACACATGCAGTAGAGGAGCTCGGAGCATTTTTATACAGGAAAGGGACGATGACGTACGGTGTTATGTCGTACCTTGTCTAAAAGCCCAGTAACTGACTGCACAGTGTTAGTGACTACATCATAGTATGCCCTCCAATAGCGAAATGATAATAACAAGAGACAGCAGGCATGGTTATCGTACTTGTTACTCGTATAGATGTGTTGCTCAAAACTGTCTGTCTCGCGAATTAAAAGGCAGCATGGAACCCGCTTCTTGGTTGAACATAGGATATGGAAGTACCACTGGTTTGGGTTCGCAACCACACTTGCATTTTCTACAACTACCCCAGCCTAAAGCCAGCATTAGCAATGGATCACAGTCCTTGCAGGGCTACCCGATTTATTGAAATGTTACATTTGTCTGACATAAGGAAATGCAATACAAAGTTAGGAGGATATGATTCAGCATACCTTCGCAGCTATTGTGGTTTCCGAAATGGAAGACTTTACAATTAACAAGCTTCTCTGCAAGTCAATTGAGGTTATATTTGGCAAGTCAGAGAGACGGTGACTTAAATGTCTTCCCTGATGTCCTCTCCCATTTACTATACACGGGATTTGTACCCACAGCCATAATAAGACAGAATCCAAGCCCAGCCACAAACAACTCCACTGTAACAACGTGCTGAGGGAATTGGCCCTGAGGAACACAGGTAAGCGAAGCTCTTCTTTAAGAAACAGGCAGGGAATTAGGAGCTTGTTCAGGCCCTACTTTGTTAACCATCTTGATGGGGTTATTTGGCCATCTGGTTTAATTACAGGTACTGACACACTCCAAAGCTAATGCTTAGGTGTCACCCATATAGAGGTGCAAATTAGTTTCCACTTGAGAGGACCGGGGTTGTGCCACAAATCAAAATAATGGCATTGATCGCCCCCAAGCTATAGCACATTCAACTGAAGTGACCACGCTAATCAATTTCTAGAGTTTCCTCCTTTTTATTCCATGTTTGGTCATCCAGATACCCCCTATTCAGTTGTATTGCTTCATAAGCATGAACATAAATACTGTGGATAGGATTATAGCGTGACTTTTTAGGACATGAGAAAGGGAATTACATTTCCGTGTACAAAACTGTAGAACAAATATATATATAAAGATCAGGCATAATGAACTTTGCGCCCCTTCCCAGTGTCCACACCATGTGAAAATCTATACAAGTAGTAAGAAGTAAGTGACTCACTTGCCTCCACGTTACATGTGTACACATGTACACAATGTAGGACAGAATGTTGCCGCCCCGCTAGGTATTTCAGAGGCAAAGGTTTATGAAGCCCATTGGGCAAAAGGAAACAGCTGCATTCTCAACATGCCTTGTTTTCCAACACACTGGCAGTTACCTTAATCAGGGCCTTGGATTGTAGTGAATGCTTGGTATAATTTCAAATGGAGTTGTAACCTCACCTGCGTTCAGGTCTAAAATCAACCAGTCATTAGCGGATGAACAGGCTGTCCTTTCTTCCAGCTCTTCTGTCATTCAGATAAACAAGCCTGAGTGCTGACATACGATCCCTACAACACACACAACCTGTCCTAAAGGACCGCGGGGACCAATGGTAATTAGGGAGGAGTCACATGGAGGCATCAGTGCCACATGCCACATTATACAATATTCTACACTCTAGACATGAATCTCACTTTTAAATCTATACAAAATGAATAAAAATATGAATATATTACTAGACTGTATATGGTCTCACTTACCAACTTCAATTGGAATTGAAATAGGCCTTTCTACTTTGCACTATAAGGTACCAACCAGGGTCTCACTTTAGATTAACAACAACTTTAAAGGCTTTATGGAGCCATCATAAACCCTTTTAAAATGCATTCCTATATGCTTCACAATTTATTTATAAGCACATTTCCTGTTATATAAAGGCCTAAGTATTAAGTAGGCCTTATAAAGAGTATATAAGGCTTTGATTTAAGAAAGCTGAACTGAAACTGAAATGAAAAATATGTGCCTTTTCATATGGGTTCCTAAATAGTCTGTCATTATCCAAGCAGAACGGTGTCTCACTGATCTTTTCCTGCAGAAGGCTGGTGTGCTGTCAACCGCGCAACCCAGGCAATAACTGTCATTAATTAGTCTGATAAATTACGTTCAAAACAATGACATGTTTAAATAGTCCAATTTAGCTCAAATCCTAAATGAGATATTACATCAAAAGCCAGCCATTTCTTCCCTTTTCCCCATTTGAAAAGGCATACTTCCTTCCTGAAAGCATTTTAAAGGTTACGATTTCCTCAGATGATAAAGCGGTACCTTTTAATGAAATTCTAATTAGTAATTTCATGGACTTTGTTACTTACCATATCTGATAAGTGCACATTTTCACAGCCCTGCTTTAATTAAGAACACTTACAGTACAGTTTTAAAAAATTCCCCTTTCAGAGATCGAGCAAATGTGTTGGGAACCTACTTTGTAAACAACGAATACCACAATTTTGGAGTATTAATTAAGTTTAATTGTACTTTACTTTTTTCGCTCCACATTTAGTTTGCTGTTCTTTTATGCTTTTTGCCATTGTGCATGAAATAAACATATCATTAATAGTCTTGTTCCTCGTCATCAGAAGTAAATCAGTTCTAGAAAGATTAGACTGTATCTTCTTTTAAATGTCACAAAGGAATAAAGTTTAATACACTTTTAATTCTTAGTCATCTGATTTCACCAGACCGTATGTCTGTCTACACTCAGAGTGTGGGTTTTTATTCACTGTTCCCTTATGATATCATAGGTCCTTAGCTTTACATGTGTTCACATTTTATCAAAGTGATTATGTACTCGTCTGTAGTAGATGGTTTAAAACTGTTGACCAGAGCTCCAAGAAAACGTCATCTGATTTCACTTCCATTCAAATCATTTTACACTCTAGATATAATCTTAGGTTCTTGAATTTGAACTTTGGCCCTGAGTATGAACTGGACTGGAATTAGTATAAATGTTCAACAGGCCTCTATGTGGGAGTCTTTTCCTCACAATGTAGTGCTTTTGACACAGACTTCACCCAGCAGTCCCAGAGTCGGCCTCAGAGAGGGCCCCTGTGGAACCTCTCAGGTCCCTAACCACAGAAGTGTTTCCACGGTGGCAAACTGTTTCAGTCTGACTGACATCCTAGTGTTGGAGAACACATTTAACCATGCACAAAGCGTGACAGACCACCTCAACCCCTACCTCCTTGCCCCATCCCTCCTTTTTAAACATGGAGTCCACCTTGTCAAGTCACATGCCGGACCCGTAATTTGGACTAATAATTACCAGACATCACTACAATGAAACATCAGTGTCTGAACTTCTTTGGGCCAAACTGAATTTTAATACATTTGGAAAAGGTTGGCCGGAGGCAGGAACCCTGCACACTGGGAAAAGGAGTGCACATATGGAAGCACTTTAGGAAGTGATAAATGATTTGAAATCCACAGCGTCCCCCAGAATGGAAATTAGGGCAAACAGGTGTTAAATGGGAAACACTGGTGCATTTTTAATCGGGAAAGAAAACGTCCTAGGTCTTTGGGGCCAGATGTTGGGGGGCTGGGGATGTGGATGGGCTGGGGCGTTGGTGAGTGTTCATGGCCTGAGGTGGGTGATGTGTGGAGGCCCTATGTGCATGACCTCTCCGCTGTGAAATAACAGATCACTTGTGTCAGCTGTACTCCTATAGAGAAAGAGAGCCTTTCCTTTTGCCCGTCCGGTGACCACACTGCACCTCTGCTATTCCAAGACAAGACAGCTTAAACTGTAAAAATATCACTAGTGCCTTTATGCATTCTAACGATAATATTTGTAAACAAATTTATAGATATTATTCAAAATGGTGTTTTAGGGCTGAGGTAATATAATAACATCTGAATGTCAGCTACAGAATGTTTCCAACACTTCTGGCAGTATTACACATTTTATTGGTCCATAACATGGATAAATGACATAAATTGAGCTTTTATCTATCAGGGTCAGGAAATGGTTAAGCATAACATCCATCAGAAGTGTATTTTTTCCCATCAGTACCTTTACAAAAAAAATGCACTTGAAAAAACGTGAGAAAAAAAATGGACACGTGTGAACAAATCATGTGAAACATTTCAGTTGTACAGTTGAAGTCAAAAGTTTACAATCACCTTAGCCAAATACATTTAAACTCAGTTCTTCACAATTCCTGACATTTAATCCAAGTAAAAATTCCCTGCCTTAGTTAGGATCACCACTTTATTTTAAGAATGTGAAATGTCAGAATAATAGTAAAGAGAATGATGTATTTCAGCTTTTATTTCTTTCATCACATTGCCAGTGGGTCAGACGTTTACATACACTCAATTAGTATTGGGTAGCTTTGCCTTTAAATTGCTTATCTTGGGTCAAACGTTTTGGGTAGCCTTCCACAAGTTTCCCAGAATAAGTTGGGTGAATTTTGGCCCATTCATCCTGACAGAGCTGCTGTAACTGAGTCAGGTTTGTAGGCCTCCTTGCTCACACATGCTTTTTTAGTTCTGCCCACAAATGTTCTATAGGCTTGAGGTCAGGGCTTTGTGATGGCCACTCCAATACCTTGAATTTGTTGTCCTTAAGCCATTTTGCCACAACTTTGGAAGTATGCTTGGGGTCATTGTCCATTTGGAAGACCTATTTGCGACCAAGCTTTAACTTCCTGACTGATGTCTTGAGATGTTGCCTCAATGTATCCACATAATTTTTCGTTCTCATGATGCCATCTATTTTTGTGAAGTGCTCCAGTCCCTCCTGCAGCAAAGCACCCCCCACAACATGATGTTGCGACCCCCGTGCTTCAAGGTTGGGATGGTGTTCTTCGGCTTGCAATCCTCCCCCTTTTTCCTCCAAACATAACGATGGTCATTATGACCAAACAGTTCTATTTTTGTTTCATCAGACCAGAGGACATTTCTACAAAAAGTACAATATTTGTCCCATGTGCAATTGCAGACCGTAGTCTATCTTTTTTATGGAGGTTTTGGAGCAGTGGCTTCTTCCTTGCTGAGCGTCCTTTCAGGTTATGTCGATATAGGACTCGTTTCACTGTGGATATAGATACTTTTGTACCTGTTTCCTACAGCATCTTCACAAGGTCCTTTGCTGTTGTTCTGGGACTGATTTGCACTTTTTGCACCACAGTACGTTCATCTCTAGGAGACAGAACACGTCTCCTTCCTGAGCGGTATGACGGCTGTGTAGTTCCATGGTGTTTATACTTGCATACTATTGTTTGTACAGATGAACGTGGTACCTTCAGGCATTTGGAAATTGCTCCCAAGGATGAACCAGACTTGTGGAGGTCTACAATTGTTTTTCTGAGGTCTTGGCTGATTTCTTTTGATTTTCCCATGATATCAAGCAAAACGGCCCTGAGTTTGAAGGTAAGCCTCAAATACATCCACAGGTACATCTCCAATTGACTCAAATGATGTCAATTAGCCTATCAGAAGCTTCTAAAGCCATGACATCATTTTCTGGAATTTTCCAAGCTGTTTAAAGGTTCAGTCAACTTACTGTATGTAAACTTCTGACCCACTGGATTTGTGACGCAGTGAATTATAAGTGAGATAATCTGTCTGTAAACAATTGTTGGAAAAGTGACTTGTGTCATGCACAAAGTAGATGTCCTAACCGACTTGCCAAAACTATAGTTTGTCAACAGGAAATTTGTGGAGTTGTCAAACAAGTTGTGATGACTCCAACCTAAGTGTATGTAAACTTCCGACTTCAACTGTACATTTCAAAAAAATTATATTCACGCGAAATTTACACGAGTCAGATACGTGGTTTTTGGACACATGAAGTTTCACAACATTTAACATATGATATTATATGTTTCTCTTGTCAAATTATACATGCTTATCAAATTTAACTGTAATTTAAGATTTTTTCACATGTGCAACTGCAAGTGAGGTGAGGTGAAAACATGTTTTTCTTCTCTCATGTGAAAAGGTTGTGTTAACATGTGAACTCAAAATTGTATACATGTGAAAATAGTGTTTCAGCCAGGAGTCAAACTTGACCATTATCTGTGATTGAATTCACTTAATTCTCTGTTCACCCAAGGAAGCCATTTTGGATCTGATGAGTCATTTACATTGTCGGAGATAGTGAATGAATAAGATAAAGGCAAATGCAACCGGCTCTACAGAAAATAACTCCAATACAAGTGGAAAGAAGAGGAAAATCGAATAATGTCTCATTGTTGGAGGCACAATAAATTGTCTCTAATTTTGGACAGAGTATACTAAGCAATCTGTTCTGTTTCTCTCTACCTCCCATTCTGTCCTTCCTCTGTCAATCTCACATTCACTATTGATTTCATGGAAAGTCTCTTAGACGTAGCTGAATTTTCCACTTGTTTTCACTTGAAACACTCTCAGGTTCTTTTGTCCCAGCTGCCTAAACAAGAGGAGAGGACATTAAAGCATATTTTGATGCTGGAGGGATGTTGATGCTTTCTATACCGCTTTGTCCTTAAAGGATCCCAAGGTACCTCCCTGTGGTACTATGGTAGTTTATATTAAGATGAAATTCTGGATGGAAATGGACAGCTGAGACTATGTTGCAATTCAAATTAATTGACATCACACCTGTACAATGGCATGGTGCCCAGATGGAGTTTACTGTAATCCTATCTTTATTCCAACATTATATATTTAAAAAAAAACTTTACTCCGACTTAAGTGACCCCTCTTCTACTATAGCCACTTCATGGGTACACTGTTAAAACAGAAAGACTCAATACACCATCCTTTTGTAGTAAAACCATTAAAAGTAGCTAAGGTATAAATGAACGTAAACCCAATGTAAGTGTTATGATACACATAATGTATTTCGAAACAACATTGAAGTACTCTGAAAGACCCAAAGTGGTTCATCAATCTGAATGTTGGTGTTTGTAAGAGAGTGTTCTGGAAACACTTTTTGGAGTTTTTTATTTTATAGTAGTTTTTTAGTTTTAAATTGCAAATGGTTAATAGCATAAATATAGATTAAAGATGATAGATGATGATAGATTGATAGATGATAGATTTTCAGGACATATTTTGATTAACATTTGAATGAAGACACTGGGAATGAAATACTTTTCCTGGGGTAGACTTTGGCACTAGTTATAGGCTGAAGTTGCCAGGCCCATTGTGAGATTATAAATTATGTTACAATCAAAATGTTTAGGGCTATGTAAGTTATTACAGAGGTGACATGAGGTAACATGTGTAGAGTGGGCCTTCATCACTGGTGTTCATGTGAGGAGATGGATGTGAGCCCAGGTCTTCTGCTTGTCAAAACAATGCCGTAGTCCACTCACCCAGTCTTCAGGACTAAACTCTTGTGCTGAACCATGAAGACAAAACGTGAAATCTTTTTTCATGTCCTTTGTTTGAGCATAATACTGTGCATTTGACCTTTTGGAATTACAGATTAGTTTATAAACTGCATATAAGAGCAGGGAATATACAATAAGGGGAGGGACTCACATTTACAATATTTGTCCACAAGGGATCTAATTCTGCACTAGACAGGATTCAAAACACCATCATAGTGTTTTCGAAGCTTTGAGAGAAGAAACAACACCAAAGAGAAGGGATTCAATTCTGCGCCACACAGGACTTGAAACAGCATAATAGTGTTTTTAACCTTATCCGGGTTAGTGCTCCCAGTCTCTGGCAAGGTGTAGCACAACTTTTTATTGTGTCGTTTTACAACACACCCATGTCATGTTTCAGAACACCTCAGGATGAATGTTTCAGTACACCTTAAATACGCCGCAGTACCCTCACAACAATGGGTTTAAATACTCCAGCAAAGTTAACGTTCAGCCTCCTTTAAGGTGGTGGCAGATCAGTTTCCACTCGTTTTAGTGTTGCAAAGCACTTTTAACAGTGTATGCTATAGACCAGCATTGTTTTGCCACAACGACATTGCTTTCTGGGAGTCTAATTGGCTGTTCCATTAATAACATGGACAAACTAATTTAGCAGAACCTGTCCTCTTTTAAACCACGGGAACAAAGAGGAGGAGGGTGGAAATCAATCTTCTCTTTGTGCCTGAGCCGCTGACCCGTTAGCGCTTTGAAGATTGTTGCTATAAAAAAAAGCAGCATCTGAGAAGTTATTTAACTACAAACAGAGTCCTACCTTCCCCATTCCAGCTGCATAATCAGGCATAATAAGTGGCTGCAAAGGTCCACTTAATGTATTTCTAACACTGGAGACCTGCTAATCCTGTCAAGGGAATGAGATGGAGGGAGAAACGTGTTGGAAGCCCCGGCTGGGCATGGAGCTGAGCGTTTAACTCCATAACCATGCAGGCAAATGCTTGTGCGGGCTTTTCACACAAAAAGAGAAAGGAGAGGGGTGGAATAAGCCCCAGCTTCATATTTCAGCCCAAAGTGGGGATCCATTTTTTGTGTGTGTGTGTGTGGCCATCGAGGAACAGTGGAAAGGACAACAACAGCAGGCAGTAACAGCCTGTCTCAGTAGGCTGAAGCCTCATAAAGCTGAACCATTATCACAGTCTTTATGGGCCTTTAAATAGAAAGCCCTACACATCAGGTGTGTGTGTGTGTGTGTGTGTGTGTGTGTGTGTGTGTGTGTGTGTGTGTGTGTGTGTGTGTGTGTGTGTGTGTGTGTGTGTGTGTGTGTGTGTGTGTGTGTGTGTGTGTGTGTGTGTGTGTGTTTTGCTAGGTGGACATCAGCCCCTTCCTCGTTCATGAATGGAGTATGTATGGCTGCAGACCACTGCATGTCGTTTTTTTGACCGTTTTTTTTTTGGCGATAAATGTTTCATTGGCATTTTCCAATAAGACACAACTTAACCTATCCTTTAACCCAGAAAGAACATCACACTTTTTGGGTTTGCTCTGACACAACTTTAATGTTTGCTAATGTATTGTGTATGCCTGATGAAGTTGTCCAATACAACATTAGCACATAATGTTGTTTGTGGCTGGTCATTATGTTTATTGGCCGTCTGCTTGGAGTCCTCTCCAAATCCAGGCTTTTTAAAGCAATATTCGGCCTTTTCAAATGTGAAAGAAAAGATGTTGCATTACAGAAGAGGCCTATCAAAATCACTTGTGATATATGAAGTGCAATTATGCTCCGACAATTCAGGACAGATTGTATAGTTATCCTACTTTTGATCCAAACGAAATGATTGAAATGACAACTTAGCATACTATCAAACATGCCCAATGAAAGATGAATAGCCGTTGAAATAATCACTTCTGAAACACAAAAGCAAGCAAAGCCAGAGAAAACACAAAAGGGAGGGAAAAACAAACAAAGACTCCCCCAAAAAAACAACCACAACACTCAAACTCATCAGATATCACATTCCCTCGACTGTATTTGCCAAAACACCTTTATGGAGGTCTTTAACCCGTATATTTTTTTGGAAGTGATTACGAACGCCCAAGGAGACCCCAAATAACATATTTCAACAACAAAAAGAAGAATTGACAGGATTTTGCTATACAAACTAATCTATGCAAATGTCACTTAATGCCCAATGTTACGAACATTTCAAGTGACTATACTTCAACAAAAATGTATCTTTTTCTTGGAAAATTGACTCTGAACATCTTATGAGTGTTTTGCATACATATCATTTCAGAAAATCCTATTTTTTCCACCGTAAGACACCATTTGGAGGAGCAGAATTTTTGTGTTTACCATCGGTGATGTCCGCCATTTTCAGCGCCAATCTCCGATAGTGTAATTATAAAGATCGGCCACCAGATGGTGCAAAAAGTGTTTATTAGGATCTCTTCTTGAAGATAGCCGTTTATGTATTGATCGCGTGAAGACACTTTAAGCCAGGTGTTTAAAGACACTGTGATGTATATGTAACATCGGGCTTTAAAGGGTTAAAATGCAGCAGCCCCATTAACAGCTCAAGCATATATTCTCATCACCATAATGAGGTATTAATTAAACAAGGGGCATCTATTGCCCTCACTAACAGCCTCATAAACAATTGACAGGAGATTTTAGATTTTTGACACCATTAAACAAATCAATATTGGGTTTTGCAGACGAGTATTCTGGCCGGCTCTCCCTAGTCTTTGCCAATCAGCCGTGCTGAATACTAATAAGGGAATTAACTGCCTCATATTCCGTATGTGTCCCATCAAACAGATCCTTATCATGGGGGAGCTGAACGTGTCATTTGCATGGAAGAAGACTCTGCTTTGTAGGTACAGATTTCACAATATGTCACTCATTATGTATCCCCGCACTTCTTCCTTTCTCTCCTTTCTCCCTTGTTTTCCCCCATCTCTCTCTTCTAACCACCCTATTCCATACATAGACACATGCGCACACACTCTCCCGCTCACGCACGTACGCAGGTACGCACATGCACACACACCCTCACAGCCACCACCGCAGTACAACACATAGTGGACATTCAGCAACCACTACAGTGCTGCAGGGGGGAGGGGGGGGGGACCCTTGAAGATGCATCTTAAGGCATCTACAGAGAATACGTAGATGGGGCCGATGGAGCGTGTTACAATGTCATTATTCGTCACAAAAGAGGTGGCTCCTTGTAATATGCTCCGGTATTCAATGCAGTTTCCTTCTACCCGGAGATTGAAACACAACATAATCATTCCTTCCGCTGCTGTGGGGGCAGCGTTGTCTCTTGGTTCCTTGATCTGATCTGTAGGCTATATAGGCTATTAATAAAAATAGCCTATTTTGTATTGATACCCAAATATATTCTCAGAGACTCTTCAAACAATAAGCCAAACAACATTGTAGCCTCATAGAATCCCCCCCCCACACACACACACATTTATTTTGTTTAGAAGTGATAACATTATTCTAGGCTAAAACAGATAGCCGTGCTATTTTTTTTTCCCATGACAAATAATTATGACATTCTATTTTTAGCTCACATGTGAGCGAATACAATGAAGCAGCATATTAAATTAGGATAATGTTGTAGTTTACACTTGCAAGTATAAGAATATTTGCCAGGGCATGTTATTTAATTATAAATGTGATTATCTCACATGGAGGTGTGGGAATCTAAAAGGCTAGCTAGCTTGCGGTGCTAAGCCAACTTGCTAGCAAGGGAAGACAAGACAAGAAACTATTTTGCTTTCACCGCGGCAAAGAAAACCAAGAATCAACCCCAAAAAGTATTTTGCTAAGGAAGTAATAACTAGTGATTACAGGCTATTGTGAGATGGTAGATCCTGCTGTAGCCACCTAGCTAGCCATGTGGGAAGCTAAAAAAAAGGTGTCCGCTACTCCAATTATCCCACTCATGCAACGTGCACGCACACTGTAACCTTTACAGTAATGGGTTACCTATCATGCCAGCGCTGTGTTCATGATTTTTCATTTATTTTCCCCAGGTACCTTGTTTTTCTGAATGAAGTCTGTATTTCCTTTGCGGTGTTTCTGCCTGTGTGTTCGGACAGGCAACCTCGCTTGGCGTTCTGCTCCTTTTGATTGTTGCAGTAATCTCATTTTGATAAATATTGCTCTTAGGGTACTTAATGATGTTTTCTGTTTCAAATCACAATGGTGAGCCTTCCAAGCCTGCCTTTCTTGTCAGGTATAATACCGTTTGAAAGAGTGTCAGATGCTATGTTGTATGGGGTAAAGACCATAGTATGTGTAAAATACAGGCACTTAGCTGACAGCTATAGGAGCCAGTGCCTCTTATTTTAATGGTCTTTCTTGACAGATTTGAACCAGCGCCCTAAGGATGGCTATCAGAAACACAGGTTATTCCGGTCATATTTTTCAGGATGTGTCAACAATACAAACAACAACCATCCACATAATTTTGGGTAAGTTTATTTTCATTGTCGATCAAATTATCACTGCGACATACAACAATATCTCAAATAAGAAACAGAAGTTTACTCGAATTATTATTAATATAAACATGTTCTCCCCTGATCATAGAATCATATATTTTCTCCAGGCTTAAGTTTCACCAGGTGAACCCCAGAGTGCCAATCAAATTTAGTCCCTCTGACTGATCAGCCCAGTGGAATTAGTGACAGTGGACGGCCTGTTGTCTTTGTGCTGTGTGTGTGGCCGTCGGGCGGCAAGTTAATGTGGGAGATTGACTCTTAATTGCGGGTGAGGGAATGATCATCTTTTCTCATTAATGAGACGCAGCGAGAGCCTGGAGATTTTCTCATCACACAAATACGTCTCCTCCAGCAGTCAGGTTAAGTGCAGTTAGATTATTGACGGGAACTTCCGGAACATATCATTTCTCGTGCACTGCATCTTAAATTGTTGAACTTGGGGAGACAAGGTGGGGGGTTAGAGTCAGGTAGGGGTTAAGGGGTGGACCTCTGAAGTGAAGCAGTCACATGTGTGATATGAGGCCAGAAGGGTCTAAACCTTCAGTCCATAGTGAAACCTCTTCATAGAGCCTAACGAGGCAGATGAGAAGGCCATTTATGATATCAGGTTTCAATTGCGTTTTGTCCGTCCTTCAGATCAAAAGGCAATCTTAATTTGAGTGCTGCTCCAATAGAAAATGAGTCCTATTCTAATGAATACAGATGATGTGGGTGAAGTAGAGAGAGAGCGAGAGGGAGAGAAGGAGTGGGGATGAGAATGGAATAGTGCAGGGCTGTCTGGAGGTGGGGGTTGACCTCTGTCTAAGGAAACGACCATTGCCTCCTCATGATGCATAACCGTGAGAGATTAAGGAGCACAAAGCAGCAGACTTTTTTTGGTGGAGCACTAAAATGTGCTCCTCTGGGGCTCATTGAAAAATGATTGCCGATTAAGTAGTTGAAGTCTGCCAAAGACCAGTGTGCGTTTTTAGTGGGATGACGATGAAACTCTATCTTTCCTGCTTATGCAGGCAATTTTCCCTCTCCTTTTCCCCCCACTAACTGTACCATGATGTGTGTTCTCTTGTCACACCTGGAGTGGAGGTTGCCAAACTCATTTCACCTCTTGGACCTCGGCTTGACTCAAAGCCAGACAACCAAAAGTGATAAGGCTGAATTAAGCTGCTACTCTCCTGTGGGAATGTTATAATACCGCCAAGAGAGAGGCATTGATTTCCCTATGAGAACAACAGGTAATGTTGTGTAAAATAACTGAGCCCTTCTAAATGGCAGCTAATACTGAGCGTATGAAGATAAAATTATGTTTATGGAAATAGAAAGGATTAAGTACCATACCCGCCAAGGTCCATTTAAATATAAACAATTGGGTCATAGCACGTTTTGAGCACCAAATCAAATCAAAACCATTATACTGTAATAACCCTCCTGTCTACTATGTTCCACTATGTAACCACAAACAACCGTGGGAATAAGTATATTTTTGTCATTTATTTAAAGTTTTATTTTCTGAAGTGTACTGTAAAAAATAATTTGGTCTGGAGACAATTTAGACAGGGATGACCAGCCCAGCTTCGTGTTTCCCTGATTGCACCTCAATTCCCTGTGATTTCAGCCTTGAAACTACAGTTCTCTCCGATATATGATCACATTACACTCATTTGTTTTCATTATTGCATCAAAGAGGAACTGGTTGTGAGGCGGCCATTTTCCTCTGCACCACAACGCTTCCAGACCAGAGGAACAAATGCGATTCTGAAGTCACTTCAGGGTTACTTAAACAATAAGGAATCTGCCATTTAATAAAAGGTTACAATCACATTATTATGTTACGACCTAAAGTCTGAAAAAGCCACTGAAATTCTAGGGGGCGGAAAAATCCCCTATGGCCCCCTTAAAGCTGGTTGTGCCACACTGTGGAACTTTTATGAAATAAAAGACAAACCTCTAATTCCTGTCATGTCTAGACCAACGCAATTACAACAAACATTTTGCAAACACACTCAAAAATACTATTTTCCTCCTTAGAATGACTACGTGTTGGTAAAAGACATTGAGGTCTTGTTTAACAGCTGTAAAAGGAGCTCAGCGGGGTATGTTAAGTAGTCTGTGCCGTGACTCAGAGGAGCTGGAGAGCAAGGGGTGAAGGGAGTTTCTGGCCCCAGTGGACAGGTGGAGGTAAGTTGAGAGCCGTACCACCCACGGGGAGGATGAACTTGAGACGTGTCCCTCACCGTCCTGTCGAGTTGGAGGTCAGCAGACTGCCTTCGCTGATCAGCCAATCCGCCCCAATCAGAGGCCAAGGCTACCCCTTTTTCACCAGATGAAGTGGAACCAACCACGAGGCCAGGTCAGTCACAATTAGGACTCATAAAATATAATCAAAACCTCAAAAGCCGGGCTGCAGTAACTCGGGTGGTCAGAGGAAGAACAGAGAAGATCTTTGTACGGCGAGAAATATTACTCATGCGTTAAACAGACACACCTTGTTCCAATGACTGAGATGTGTCTCTCACTCTTTCCATCACAAGTGAACTCACCGTCTTCGCCAGCTGGAATCCCCTCACATTGATACTTACATTTTTTGGGGTATAAATTTACATCACAAGTATACACTGGTGAAAGGGAGAAAATGTATACACTTCAAGTCTTCAATCGATCAATGTTATGATATATTCACTAAGATTTAAGGATGTGAAGATAACTGTCTGAAATCACACAGGTTGTTTGTTTTTCCACGAGCATCTCTATCTTAGGTTATTGTTTTGCTTTTTTCCGAAATCCGGTAATTAAGGCAGCCGCAAATGTGTATTTCTGTTGTCTGAGGCCTTAGGCCAGGATTAGCAGTATTTAGCATTGTAGAATGTACCCCCCCCACCCCACCCTCCAATAGGATAAATGAAAACAGGGTAAGAAGGAGAAAAAGAGCATGTGGTCTTATAACCCACACAGTGAAATTGCAGACATTTTGTAAGCATGTGTTATATACAGTAGGTCAAAAGTTCTGATGTCATACAAACCTAATGGGCAGGGCAGTACGCTTTTGCTATATGAATGTGAATTCATTACTCGTTTATAGACGTAAGTCAACATGAATATCAGACACACTAATCATCTGCTGGCACATTTTGACCTAGAAACCAAGGAATGGATATACGTATTGACCATTTGAAATGTGTAGCATGCCTAGAGTGTCTGCCCCTCCCTTTAGGAATAATGTCAGCTCTCATCACTGAGTCTAAGATTAGCTAGACTTTGGCCAACTAACGTTAACTATCTGATCCGAGCTAGCACATAACATTCTGAGAATCATATGTTTCTCAGAGCGTGGTGAGAGAATGGCTTTCCTGTGGTTGTTTTGCATACAACCTTCCCACAACTTTCTAGGAATGGTGCAGGATAGTTGCTTGGCTTTAGAACATTCTAAGAACATTTGAGGAACTTGACAAAAAAACATAATTTTTATTACTTTAACAGAATGTTTCAAAAAAAGTTCAGACATGGTTACATATAATTAAAATGTTGGTAATGTTCTAGGAACAATCTCCAACTGGTTTGATATTGGGAATGTTCTTAATTAGTTCAGAGAATGCTAAGACACAACATTCTTCTGTGGGAATTTCAGTACTTCAGCATAACGTTTCCTACAGGTTTCCTCATGGTTCTATTTAAAGTCATGTTCTCAAATTGTTCCAAGAATGTTTAGGAAAAACGTTCTTCTGTGGGCATTTCAGCACTTCAGCATAACGGTTCCTCGTGGTCCTATTTAAAGTCACGTTCTATAATTTTTTCAGAGAAAGTTCAAACTTTCCAATAAAAACCACAGGGAAACTTTTGTGACGTTCATACAACGTTATGACAATTCTAAGAAAACATTCCATAAAAAAACTACAAGAAAATGTTTGTAACATTCAGAAAACATACTAAGAATGTTATTTAAAAACATATACATTCCATTCTCAACACCAACAAAACTCTTTCTATCCTCTATCTTGCTAAATGTGTGGAGGTGTGTTGGCCACACCTGATTTTAATGAGTGCTTGTTTCCTTTGAAATGGGGTCTGTTTGAATTGACAAAAACGAACAGCTTTGTATGCATAACAAAAATAACATTGCCTGGTAGCTCCATCTTAGTTGTGCAGTGGACTAATTCCATGGTTAGAGAACAGAAGATTATAGGTTTGAATCTCACTGATGCCGTGTCACAATTGAAAAGCAATGTGTTTCCCTGATTAATTCCCTAGGAAATATATTTCCATGTGTCCTATCTGCGCTTAGACTTAAAAAAAAAAAGTTAACCCAAAATAAGCTTGCAGTGTTATTACAAGTCTTATTGGGCCTGTGTGGACACAGTTGGTAGAGCATGGCACTTGCAATGCCAGGGTTGTGGGTTCGATTTCCACGGGGGACCGGTACGCATGAAAATGTACGCACTCACTGATGTAATTCACTCTGGATAAGAGTGTCTGCTAAATTACGAAAATGTTATTAAAACATTGAATCAACGTTTTAAGGGTCCTCAGCGCATAAATAAAACATCACAGGAAAACTGTCAAGGAACCAGAGTAAAACGTCCTCTCAACCTCCCTGCAACCTAAAAAATAAGCATTCCCAGAACAGGCAATTTTTTTACTTCTGTTCTCAGAATGTTTAAGAATGTTACATTTTACAGGAAACATATGGCTTCTTTCCCACAACCAATTGGAAACCAAAAACATACGTTCCCACAACTTCCAAGGAACCAAATGTGCTAGCTGGGATATCACTTCTTCAACCTTTACAACATAAAGACTGATTGAAGCTGAAAAGGGATTTACAATTTCCTATTTTATTTAATCAAAGCCAACTCACATACAACTCAAACACGTAACCTTTACTCAACATAACAATTTTCTTCTTACACCTGGTTGGGTTGTCGGCTTGACACAAAAATTGACGGATGATGCCAAAAGGTATTTGGAAACGCCTTGGGTTTTTGACACTCATTACGTTGGGATTACAAGGAGACGTCAGGCCTGAACATATTTCTCATTTCTAAAGTATACCTCGAACAAAGATTTACATTATAGGCCAGGAATCCTCAGGCACCCACCAGGCCTTGTTCACCCAGGGCACTGCCCATGGGTGACATCTCAACTCCTAACGTTATTAAACCTGCCTATCATCTGTCAGGTCCCATCCTCGACTCAACAACAAACAAACCGTGAGCTGTCGGCGTATGACCGACCTGTGACATGAACTTTTCATAAGTTTACACACAATACACTAACGTACACTTCAGAGGAAACCTGTAGTCTGCATAGACAGTGCCTTTGAACGCTGATCAAGGGATCATTTTTTATTTAGCTGGTAATTAGGTTGATTAGCTTGCAACGGGAATATATTGCATCACAGAGAGTATATTGACTTATTTTCTATTTCCATGTAGTGGGTCCTACAAATGAAACTCCTGGGCCCCAAAAAAATGTACTCTCGGACGACAACATAGCAGATACTAGCAGATACAGATAGCAGATAAAGAGAACAACGATGTATCCAGCTTGGTTCAGGTATATATTAGTGCACTTCAAACCATGGCTGCTGAGGGTCTGTATGTGGTAGTGTTGTGAGATCTCTGTGACATAGTTGAATGAGAAAGGCCCCCCCTCCTGTGTCTGTGTCTTCGAGGCTCCTTCTCCCCTCAGAAGGTAGGATATTGATGCAGATTTGTTACATTCTTTCCCCAAGTTCGCCTGCAACTAACCACCGCGTTTTACTTTCTTGTTTTTCTTTTTTTCCGCCCTTTTGAACTGCGGAAATGCCACAAAGAGCAGGAATATCTGCCCAGGGGTCAGTGGTTGGACGATGGGGGAGGGGGATCTTGCTCGGCTGGAGGTTGGGCACTGAGTCGCTCATCTGCCTGGAGTTCTGAGATGGATGGGAAATGGAGGGAGGAGGAGTGTGGGAGTTTAGGCAGCGCTAGACCTTGGTATGCCCTGATGGTCACGTACAATCACAGGGAATCCATGTGTGAGCTGATAGAGCAGGTCATATGTGACCAGGAATGAACGGGAATTAATTATCTTAAGGAACAAGGGAGGGTGCTGACTGAGACCAGGCCTAATGCTGCACCTATACTTCAGACAGGGTTCTAATAGGACCATTTAGGACTTCCAACCTGTTATTTATGTCCATTTACAATTCATGGTTGTTATGTTAATTTAGAATCTGCTATTGAAAGTAAACTCTAACTTCACATATTTTATCCTAGTGATTAAATAATGGACCTCTACTGTCTTCTGGTTGTACGCATGTGTCAAATAATGGAATAATGGAAATCATATACAAAATCGTACCATTTAAGTCAGCCTGATGGATTTAGGCACCATGGTATTAAAAAGGCTTTTATGACCCTTCATTGTATGATACAGTGTATCATCTCTGTCCAAATTTTCAAATAGTCAAATCAGGGAATGTGTGTAGAAAGCTGATGGGAAATATTTAAGAGACTAGTAGCTGTGACTTTTTACGGGTGGATGTGTTTCGTAAATAAGATGTGCATTTTGGGCCGTAACCAATGCGTTGAAATGACTATTGTGCAAAATGACTTGCATATCACAGTTTCAGAAATTGGGACAGTCCCATTTGTTTTATTCCCGATTTGTTCTAAATAGTTTCACTTATATAAATGCATGAAACCTGGCCGTATCGTGAACCTGCTAAGGTATGAGAGTGAGTGTGTCTGAGGCTAAGTTTATTTCCCCTCATACACTCCTCCACCTTAGCAATGTCATAAGCTATTTTCTGCTCCACTGCAAATCCTAATTGATCGCTCTCAATCTTAGCTTTACATTACATGGGGAGATGACATCATTTGATACCGATGATTTCATGCAGCGCTTGCCGACCTAATGTTGTTTTGCCAGCTTGACAGTAAAACACTGTCTAGACAAAAGCAGATGTACACATAAACACAGACTGGATAAATGTTTAGACCGTCATTATTTGAATTAAAACATTTTAAGGCTGACTTACCTCTAGGAGAGAGTGCCATTCATTGTTGCATTGCACTTCGGCATTGCGCTTTCAAGCGTAATGCTCACATGCTTCAGGCGAGTAAGTCAGATGTGAAGAGACAATAGTGTAATTTGTGAGATAAGTAGAGATAAGGCCTTGCTGTCAATCCTTTTGCACCTAGGACTGTAGCAGTGGATTCTGTATGTATCCTATCCATTGACTGTTGTACTTTTGGAGCTCAATGTCACCTTTTGCCTCATTGATGAAGCAGGGACCTTTTTGTTCATATTCACCTGTCAATCAAAACAAATATTAGCAGTCATTGGAGTAAAAGGGAAAGTTCTGTCGAAATAAAGAAGTTGGTGTGTTGCGCAGAAAGGTACTGTGCGATGCGGACATACCCGTAGGAATTTGGATTGATTTACCCTCATCATGGCAGCACTCTCTTTTAACAGCACAATTATAACACCAGCGTACAGCAGTCACTATCATGCTTTATTGCCGCTCATTCTTTCAGGGTACAACAGCAGCATCCCAGCAGGCCCAGGCCCAGTGCCCCGAACCCCTAGTCCTTTCCTGCCTCCTTCTCCTCTCACAAGTTGTCCTCGAGCGCTTACTAATAAACAACAGGTCAGCACCTGTGACGGCAGGTGATTTATTTGACCCTAAACAGCCATGAAGAGAGGGAGGGGCATAGAGCCAGCAGACACACTAGCTAGCTGCAGCCCTGGAGGCCTGGAAGTCAACGCCCCCACTGTAAACCACTTACCTCTTGCTTCGTTCTGCTTCTCATGTGACTGTTTTCTTTATTTCCTCAGCTAAAAGATGGCTGAATCATTGCCTGTTATCCCCATGAGGTCATAAAAAGCCCGAGGATGATATAATCATGTCTATCGAGGGGGTGCGGTTGGCTGATGTCCCCAGCGTGTGACGTCACTGAACGTGGGTCCGGCCCCCTGTTTGAAGTCAAGACCACGGGCTTTAGGCCCCCTTGCAGGGAACAGCGGGCCACCATGCAGCAGATCAATGGCCGAGGATTAACGCATGTTACCCCTGCGTCTGTCCATTGGATTGAGCTGATCAGACAACGCACAGTGCAGGATGTTGTCCAAGGACCTAACGAGAGTAGAATTATTGAGTAACAGGAAATTGAAAATTCCTGCAATGCAGATCAAAGCAATTCTGTCGCAATCTGGCCCCTCTCTGAACTCCAGCCACTGAGGTTTATTTTTTGTTGTTTTAATATGGGGACTATTGGTGTTTCGACACTGCAGTACAGGCATGATGCTCTCTTGTTGGTTTCCAGGCAGCAAATATCTTGTTTGTTATTAGTTAATAGAGTGCTCAATCAGTTTGATCTCTGCAGCTGTATTCTCTACCATAATAAATATGTTACACTGTGTGGAGCCCAGGCTTCAAGTTACATTAGTTAAGCCTTATAATCAGAATAACTATCTGTATAGTGAGCAATGGGGGACGGGGACGACGGGGGGTAGTGTTCAAATACGCTGTCCCAAGTCAGCTTAGTATTAAATGCTAACATGGCACTGGTTTTGGCTGTGTTAGCCGTCTAATAGTTTTTAACACATGGAACATTTGGAAGTCAGCTAGTGCAGTGAGAGGAACAATTACTATTAGAGCAAGACTACTAATAGTCTGGCCTAATGGTCTCGCTAAGGTAATTGTAAGGGTAATGGCAATGTAAGTACCTTTTTTTTGTATTAAAACAGGGCCTTCCCTACAGCAGCATATTAATACATGTGAAGTCATGCAGAACTATTACCTGGGAGTTGGGACGTTAACCACCATCACATACCCGTCCAGAGTTAAAAACATGAATAGTGACGTATTTATACAGTAAGTTACTGGCCAAGGTCATTTCAAAGTGAAACTAGCACAGCCCAAAGAGACCACAGAGGGAGGCACAGTGGCTGTTAAGGTTGTGGTGATTACCTGAGCAAGTAAGCTAAGCAAACATTGATACGTCAAAGCAAGTCTGTTTCGGTCCAGCTTTAAGCAGCTGTAGATGAAAAGTGAAGGGAGGTATCAAAGCTGTGGCCACACGGCCGCCAACCCGCCAGAACCTTGAGACTCAGTAACCCAGACGTAGACTAGCGCTAAACGAGTGTGTAAAATATGACCAAACAGAGGAAAAATTACAGGTGCTTTACTTTAATATTTCAACCGCATGTGGGAATGTTTAACACGGCGCTGTTAATGTGGCCCCGCCTGGCTCTTCTCGATAACAGGACTGCTGGAGCGGGAGGTCACTGGGTGGCTGAGGACATTTATGCCCATTAGTCAAATACCATTTGCGGGTTTGTTAAAACTTCAACAAGACTTGAGAGCCGTGCTGTTCTGTGGGGTTTGTGAATCGCTCCCTGTTCTCTATGAGCTTTATTGTGTCCCGGCTCTGGGGGCTGCACAGGTAATGAGGCAGGACTTGAAAACACATCTAGTCATGGATACTACCACCGTATAGCAGACATACTGAATACTGACTGAACACCAGTTCTGTTTCTGGGCTCCATTCACTTATACTGTATGGTTATGAATCAACCACACTTGACTGTTTCTGCATATTCAAATATACACCCGAGCAAGTCTCTCACACAGAGGATATGTTGTGACCCGGTGGTTCTTTCAATGATTCACATATCAAAGCTGGGTAAAAAAAAATATATATATATATATATATATTTATATATAGAATAGAATAGATAATAATAGAATAGATAAGAATAAAATAGATACCACTGATGAACTACCCTTCACCTGCTATAACTGACCCAAATAAGTGATCTAGCGGATCCAAAGAAGTGATCTGGTCAAACCCCTATGGACCATCCCAAAAAAGGTATCTGATCGTCCCAAGATGTGATCTGGGACGCAACCCCTGATGGTCCAAAAACGGAAACAGGAAGTCCAATAAAGTTTTCTGAGAAAGAGTCCAAGTAAGTTAACTTCAGGTCCAAGGATGCAATTCTATCCATGAAGGGGATCACATTCGCTTGGGATAAAAATTGTGATCATGGCATATCCTCCAAAAAGCACCACGCTACAATATCTTACGCATTCAAAACATCCAAGAAAAAGCTATTGTTAGAATTTTGACAAGCCGATTGAGTCATATAAGTTATAATTCAATGATTCTAGTAAATAAGGCATCCGAGATAAGTCGAAAAGGCATCCCATACAGGACACTCACACAGAATGAACTCCGGTAGTGCCCAACTTTCTTCTCAAATATTACACAGAGGTAACCTGCAGTCATTTTTTTTCTCTCTCTTTCACTAGAGTAGGAAGTTGATTGGACTGTGTTTTTTTGTTGTTTGAAGAGTGTAAATCTGCCAGTTCTGAGGCTCTTTCATTCACCCTCTTTGCTCACCTGAGGGATGGTTCAAAGGGTGACTCTCTGACATGGTGTGTGATCACTCTATCCTTTATCTGCCTCCCCACATTAGCACGTAAATAAGTCTGCTCTTTGGGTTCGCACGGGCTGCAGCGTGCTCAGTGCAAACAGGCGCCGTTATCATTATTGGACAGATTTCTGACATTCTAAAACTTCAGTTTCATTAGCATTCAAACGGGCTGTGTATTTGACACTGTTTATGTTTAGAGGATTTTTGGTATGCTAAGTTACCTAAGTAATGCTCCTCAGTTGATATGACTAGAATGAGTTTTCATGGGTGTGCAGCCCTCTATTAAAGTACAAGTGCTACAAACAATACTCAATAAAAATCTATATTACACCAGTGTTCTACTCCTGAGATTCTGAAATGAATATGTTTTTTAGGCCATATTACAGCTAATGCTATTTCTAACGGGTCTGTTTCAGTAGCGTGCATGCCCAGGCCTGCGGTGGGGTGACTGCGAGGTCCTGAAACGGCATTGTGATTCAAGCGGAGCTTATCACATGGGAGAGAACTGGCAGCCTCTTAGAAGGTATTATACGTGCTCTCGCTCTCTTTCCTTCTGTCTGACAGGAGTCCTTGGGATGAAAGGGAAAAAAGCACTGGAAAAAGAGACATCGTTTCCCCACATGGAGAAGTCTTTGTTTCTATTCTCTCCATCCCAAGTCTCTCCAGGAATCCTCATTTCCGCCATTCACCCACCTATCCATAGATAAAAGATGGCTGAAGGGTATTTTCTCAATGGGGACAGCTTGTAACCAGTCTGCAGAAGGGGAGTTCCACAAAGCCCAAGAGTGAGTGGAGGTTGGAACCCAGCTTTCAGACCTCTTTGAATTTGCTCGCACTGTATAGGGATGTTGGCTATAGAGGAATTTTCAAGCAGTCTAATCAGACAGTTAGCTGCAGACAGGTGCCTTGGCTGAGGCCTGATGAAAAGAAGAAACAAAATAAATCTGGATTGCTGCACTCATATGAAAACTGATAATGGAAGGGGGTGATGATACCACAATGTCTATGAGTCCATTTCAATCCAGGACCCCCCTTTTTATCCCTGCGTTGGTTTGTTCAGGGCTCTACTAATTAAGCCTGTGTTCTTTTGGGGGGTGGCGCTTGGTTATGTCCTGGTTCAGAGAATGCCAGACTTGGCAGCTGGTGTTCCTAAAGCGGGTGCTTGGCATTAAGATGAGGGAGGGGAGAGTCCATGCCAGTCCCTGGGGAGTGGGAGGTGTTAACTTCTAATGGCTTTCTCCGCCACAGCCCTGACATCTGCAGGGCTCCCAGAAAAGAGAGAGAGAGGTTTTTGAAAAATTAATGGAGCTGAATGCATCTCACAGCGAAGAGAGGGCTGGATTAATCAGCACATTAAGGGCTAGAAATAATTATGGGAGCTGACAAGGTGCAGAGGTGCCAGTGCCAGCTCCTTTCAGGAATGCATTTTAAAAAGCAGTTTAAAAAGCCTTCAGATGTTGGCATTATCTTGCGTGACCAAATTAGGGGCAAATGAGAAAAGTTTATCTGGCATTTTGGAGTATTGGAAGAGCTTAGGCTTTCTAAATTATACAGTGTGTGTGTGTGTGTGTGTGTGTGTGTGTGTGTGTGTGTGTGTGTGTGTGTGTGTGTGTGTGTGTGTGTGTGTGTGTGTGTGTGTGTGTGTGTGTGTGTGTGTGTGTGTGTGTGTGTGTGTGTGTGTGTGTGTGTGTGCGCGGAATGGGGGAAGGGATGTCGGCACAGAGAATTGTGTATAAATCCTATTTCCCTGAAAGAGAAAAACATAGGTTTCAGTAGATTAAAAGTGGGTGGCTTGTTTTTCTCTGAGGGTCGGTATAAAACTTAAAGGAGGATTAATTCAAATGGGTGCTTGAAACTATCATACTATTTGTACAAATGAAAAGTGGATGTCTTAACACCCAGAAAGAGCCAGACGGTAAACTGATTATAGTTGACCACCCATGAAAAACATGAAGAGGGGAAAAAAGAAATGATTTAATAACCAGCATGTTTTTCTGCCTTTCAGGATTAATCTCCTATAATTTTTCCAGGAAAGTGATTGGGCATGTGTTCTGCCTGTCTGACACTTCTCATTTGTGTGATGATGGCTGTTTCCATCTAAACAGAATCAAGGTGATGTACACCTTGTAATTGATAAGACAGTGAAATATTAAACTTTAACGTTATTGGCATAATTTCTATATTATTGGATCGCATCGCTTAGCTTCCTTTATTTGTCACAGTGGTGAGCATTAGTTGAGAAACAGCTGTTACAATATCTCTCAGTCCTCTTGGTCCCCTCTATAATCAGGGACCTTTGCTATTGGGGTGGCAGGGTAGCCTAGTGGTTAGAGTGTTGGACTTGTAACTGAAAGGTTGCAAGTTCAAATCCTTGCACTGACAAGGTACAAATCTGTTGTTCTGCCCCTGAACAAGGCAGTTAACCTACTGTCATTGAAAATAAGAATTTGTTTTTAACTGACTTGCCTAGTTAAATGAAGGTTAAAAAAACATGTAACCCTCTATCTGCAAAATCCAACACATTGTATATCAATCAATGTTTTTCAGTGTTGTGGTGTGAATAGGGTTGCACATTTTGGGGGATATTCAGAGATGGAAACTTTCCGTCGGAATTAACGGAAATATATGGGAATAAACAGAAATATATGGGAATTAATATTAATACCATTTAAATGTAGATGTTTTTTGCATTGGATACATTTACCATGTCATATGGAGACAGAAAAGTTTTTTTTTCATAAGTAGACATAATTGGAAATTATTAAATCCTTCCAATAGAAATAAAAAAACAATTTTGTTACGAATTGAACTTGAACTAAATGAGTTGACTCTTCACATGAGATGATTTCATTGAACAACAAAAGGGAATTTTGAATGATCCCCAATGATCCATCGCATCTCCCAAAAACCTTTTCAACATACATCTGTAAAATGATAGTCTACAAACTTAAGCTTTGGTTGTCTTCCTCTCAGGCTTCCATGTCTTCTCCCTGGACCTCCTCAATGTCCATCTCTTGAACATCAGACTATGAGGCCTCATCTTCACTGTCACTTTCCAACCTTGTTGAGGATGGCTCGTGGTCCTGATGGCCAACAATTTTTCAACCATTGTATAGGTCAGCCTGTTGCGTACTTTGGTGTGTGTGTTCCCAAACAAGGACCAGTTGCGCTCTGAGGGGGCTGATGTTGGTGGGATTCGGAGGATGATGGAGGCAACAGGGGAAAGAGCCTCGGATTCACAAAGTCCCTTCCACCAGGTGGCTGATGAGATATGTTGGCATGACTGCCATATTGCATCTCCATCCCAAAGCCCTTGCTTGGAAGTGTACTTGACCAGACTTCTAAGAACCTTGCCCTCATCCAGGCCAAGGTGGCGAGACACGGTAGTGATGACACCATGGGCCTTGTTGATCTCTGCACCAGACAGGATGCTCTTGCCAGCATACTTGGGGTCCAACATGTACGCTGGGGTGTGTATGGGCTTCAGACAGAAGTCTTCACACTTTTTGATGTATTTCAGAACTGCAGTTTTCTCTGCTTGGAGCAACAGTGACGTGGGCAGGGCAGTACGGATTTCTTCTCTTACATCTGCAATCAGAGTCTGAACATCAGACAGGATGGCATTGTCTCCCTCAATCCGATCAACGGCTACTGCTATAGGTTTCAGGAGTTTCAGGCTGCTTACCACTCTCTCCCAAAATACATCATCCAGGAGGATCCTCTTGATGGGGCTGTCCATATCTGCAGACTGTGATATGGCCATTTCTTGGAGAGACTTCTTTCCATCCAGGAGACTGTCAAACATGATGACAACACCACCCCAATGGGTGTTTCTGGGCAGCTTCAATGTGGTGCTCTTATTCTTCTCACTTCGCTTGGTGAGGTAGATTGCTGCTATATCTTGATGACCCTTCACATATCTAACCATTTCCTTGGCTCTCTTGTAGAGTGTATCCATTGTTTTCAGTGCAATGACGTCCTTGAGGAGCAGATTCAATGCATGAGCAGCACAGCCAATGGGCGTGATGTGAGGGTAGGACACCTCCACTTTAGGCCAAGAAGCCTTCATGTTCGCAGCATTGTCTGTCACCAGTGCAAATACCTTCTGTGGTCCAAGGTCATTGATGACTGACTTCAGCTCATCTGCAATGTAGAAACCGGTGTGTCTGTTGTTCCTTATGTCTGTGCTCTTGTAGAATACCGGTTGAGGGGTGGAGATGATGTAGTTCATTATTCCTGGCCCATGAACATTTGACCACCCATCAGAGAGGATTGCAATACAGTCTGCTTTCTCTATGATTTGCTTGACCTTCACTTGAACTCTGTTGAACTCTGCATCCAGCAAATGAGTAGATAAAGCATGTCTGGTTGGTGGGGTGTATGCTGGGTGAAGAACAGTCAGAAATCTATTCCAATACACATTGCCTGTGAGCATCAGAGGTGAACCAGTTTCACACACAGCTCGAACCAAGACATTCATTAGCATTTCTCTGACTACGTTCCTCCATTGAGTCAAAAAAACTTCTGATTCCAGGAGGACCGTGAGCTGGTGCTATCAATAAGGTGTTGGATTCATCATTTTCACCTCGAATAGAAGTTGAGGGACTTTTGTCAGAGGTTGCTTGTTGTGAGCACTGAGGGAACTTTATGCACTTGGTCAGATGATTCTGCATCTTTGTTGCATTCTTCACATATGATTTGGCACAGTATTTGCAAATGTACACAGCTTTTCCTTCTACATTAGCTGCGGTGAAACGTCTCCTCACATCAGATAGTGCCCATGGCATTTTCCTACAACGATCAGAAAAAATGAGTAAAAAAAAACAAATACAATTCCATGTACAGATAAATAGTTAAGCAGTTAGATTAAACAACACCTTTGTAAGATAAATGTTTCAAAAGGAAACATGTATGGTGAATTAACACTCCTCAGTTAGTAGGTTCAAGCCAGCTAAAACCCACATGGTAGCAAAAACTAATGAGCAGAAATTGTTAACAGATTAGAAATGATTTAAACACACTTTGCTGTAGGCTAATATTTACTAGTTAACAAAAAATCATGTATGTCGTATAAAATATATTCACCCCACCCACTATTGTAATCAAAACTTACCAGAAAGCATGTAGTCCTTGGCTCAGACAGTGTAGTAGTGTGGGCTCAATAGCATCTCATTAGTGTGCAACATCTTGAGAATCAGCTGTACATGTGATGGAAGAATGCACTGTGCGTGCAGAGGGTTGCAATTCCCTTTCATTGGGGATAGTTTAACCAAAATATGCCACAAGACCTAGAATTGCCTTATGTGTATGCCACGAAAAAAGGTTCACTGTTATAAGCTAAATTTTTTGAAGAATTTAAGAAAAATTCCCCAAATATCCGGGCTTAACTTCCCATGGAAAATTTCTGTATAAATTCTGGATTCCCCCTAAATTCTGTATAAAATCAGAAAATCAGACCTAAACAAACATCTGACCTTCATAAACCCGTTTCTTGCTGGATTGTTCTCAGTGTTAGAGAACTATGAAGTACGATATGGCATGGATTGCTTGTTACAACTCAATTTCTCTCGAACTGACGAGAGAATGTATTTCCGTTACTCATAGAGAGATGCAAATCCCTTTTCACCTCTATCATCAACAAAGGTATGAGAGGTCAATGATGTAACACTCACTACGTGTTGTCATTTTTGAATGAACTGAAGAAATACAACTTGTACTGCATTCATTTAGAATACGTCTGAATTGATTATAGGTCATGATGTTTACATCGTTATAACAATATGAAAACAATAGCTTTGAAGAGGGCCAGTGAAAGACATCAAAAGATGGATGCTTGTGTGGAATGCCAAACGTTTGACTGGACGTTTGATCTTCAAAGGCCCTGGATCAGATATGCAACTGTAAGGTTCTGTATTTATTTTCATAGACAACCTTGTGTTCTGTTTCGTTGTGTTCTTGAACGTAGCCCTGTTTCGTTGTGTTCTTGAACGTAGCCCTGTCTTTCATTTTTGTTCATTGATTTCACCTGTGTTAGTAATTCACATTGTACATTCTTCCACTGCAAATCTACCATTCCAGTGTTTTACATGCTATATTGTACTTACTTCGCCACCATGGCCTTTTTTTTGCCTTTTCCTCCCTTATCTCACCTCATTTGCTCACATTGTATATAGACTTTCTACTGTATTATTGACTGTATGTTTGTTTTACTCCATGTGTAACTCTGCGTTGTTGTATGTGTCGAACTGCTTTGCTTTATCTTGGCCAGGTCACAATTGTAAATGAGAACTTGTTCTCAACTTGCCTACCTGGTTAAATAAAGGTGAGATAAATAAATCAAATAAAAAATTCACCTGATCTCATCAGCTCCTTATTTAGTTCAGTTCATTCTGTTTGTGGGCTTGTGAAGTATTGTTTGTTTTGACTCTACTAAGCCTTTTCCTAGCTCGTTTGTGAGAACCAGTTATAGCCTTCAGTCCTAGTTTTAATTCACCTGCCTGTTTGCCTACCTGCGTATGACCATTGCCTGCCTGTGACCCCGATTCCTGCCTTCTGCGAAGGCGAAATCAACACCTGCCGTGCTCTGCGTGTGAATCTACACCTTTTTCTTCCCTGAGTATTCATTACAGTAACCTTGGATGGAGATCTCCATTATGTCTGTGATTCTATTTAAACACAACTGCTTGCCAGGTAATGTTAGCGTGCCTAAATGACCAATCTAGGCTGCGCAGTGACAGTACAAGAGTCAAACTTTGGCCGCTGTAAAAACTCTGAGAAGGAGCAATTCCATGATTCAATATTTCCAAGATAATCTTGTCATAAATAATTGCAGAAGGGGTTGGTTTTACCGGTAATTCTGCACGTTATTGTCCAAAGTTTAATTCTTCTTTCTCTTACCATTCTACCCAATGTTTGTCCATGACCATATCATTTTACACACCATGAAATTGATTCAAATAGCATGATTTACGGATGTAATCACATTTCGTAAATGTGATTTAACTAGTTCTACAGTTGTTCTATTGGAAAAGGTAATACTGAAAAGGTTCCTAAATTGAAAAAATAAATGGGAATGAAACAAGCTTAATTGCCTTGAAATGAGAGAGACTCATAGGCTGCGTTTAGACAGGCAGCCCAAATCTGATCCTTTTTCTAATAATTGTTCAGATATTTTCACATCAGGTCTTTTTCAGAGCTGATCTGATTTGTCAAAATACCAATTAGTAAAGAAAAATATCAGATTTGGGCTGCCTGTCTTACTGCAGCCATTTTATATGGTTTGGATACTAGGAACTGAAAATAAATGATAGGGTAAAGCTAGCAAAATGTTTATTAGGAAATATAATTGATTTAGTGACATAGATTGTAGATAAGAATAAGTTCATATTGCATATGATAGAAATTATATACCTCTTTGAGAGGACCTAGCTAGATTACCAGTCAAAATGTATAACAAGACTAGAATAGAATAGAATGCAGAATAGCCTATTTTGTCAAATGGGAGTACCCTACTCTTGTGTGAGGGAGAGAATCTGTGTGTGTGTGTGTGTGTGTGTGTGTGTGTGTGTGTGTGTGTGTGTGTGTGTGTGTGTGTGTGTGTGTGTGTGTGTGTGTGTGTGTGTGTGTGTGTGTGTGTGTGTGTGTGTGTCTTTCACCAATCATAGCCTGTGGGTGTAATACTTACATTTTCACATTTGCGAAATCAGACAGGATATACATTTGCTTACATTTACCTGGAATTCAAATTTCCCCAAATCCATGTGTGCATGATTGTATTTCTCAGACCTAATCTTAGCCCTGCTGCTTGAGGGTCTTGGTCGGGTCAGAGCTTTATTCTACATTACAGAGACTAAACTAGTCTGATTCCGATTATTTTTGTGCATTACAATGCTCATAGCAGTTATAAATACTGCTGAATATGTTCTCACCTGCAGTGCTGATGGTTAGACGGTGAACATTGTTTTCAGAGGCAGCTGGGAAAGAAAGTGTTACGAAACTTTAACACACGAAACACTAAATCATTTAACCCAATTCCCCCTTCATCAAACAACACCATTTCTAATTGAAGCAACTTCACAAAGGGGAGTTACAAAAGAAATCCATGGCTACTCATTAAGGCCTGCCATACCTACTATGAGAACTCTGTCTGGGGGATATTGTGTACCTACCCCAACCCCTCAGCTCTCTACGCCTGGGGGACACTTAGCCAGGGTTTGCTGTTTGAACTCACCTCTACCTCCTCTGTAAAGATGGCTAATCAGATGAGAGAAAAAAAAATGGCTGTTATTTATAGACCCCTTAAAGACATGTTTTTTACTGCCAACCACCTCCTCGCACGCATGCACGCACATGACCACACAGCAGTCAGTAAGTTGGTTGCTGTTCTTGTACTACTCATTTTAGGAGGAGGAGAGTAAATGGGGCTCAGTTTTACTACTTCCCCTCCGGGCCGTGGTCATTGTGATGACAACAGAACAGAAGAGAACAAATGGATCCAATTGACTATATTCACCACCTGGTGTGATAGTCGCCAGGATTTTAATGAACTCTGAGGCCATGGCAGTGATCCTTCTTATCCCTATTAAATGACTATTCATCCCGTTATTACACATTAGGTGATTGCAGCAATGGGAGTATTGAGCAGGGAAGAAATAGAATTCTAGATTCATTGTTTTATTGTTGTTGCAAGTCCACACAAATGATGCCTTTTAATAGAGTCGACGTCCACTGAATGGACACCAGTATAACTGGCGCTGTGGAGTAGGTTACAGAGCAGTAACAGGTTGAATATCACAACCTCCCAATCCAACGAAGAGCCATGTAACCAACTTGAGGGCAGGTTGAACTGTTCACTCACATAGCGAGTCTTGTGACGATGCATTTAATTTTGTGTTTGACATGCGACAGATCACTCGAAAAGTTGCTTGGTTACCAAAAGGGCGACAAAAAACAGTTGATTGGGCAATTTTTTAACATTTTATTTTTACCTTTATTTAACTAGGCAAGTCAGTTAAGAACCAACTCTTATATTCAATGACAGCCTAGGAACAGTGGGTTAACTGCCTGTTCAGGGGCAGAATGACAGATTTTTACCTTGTCAGCTCGGGGGTTTGAACTTGCAACCTTCCAGTTACTAGTCCAATGCTTTAACCACTAGGCTACCCTGCCGCCCCTATACAATCAGTATAGGCTACTCAAAAGGATTGCAATATAATGTCTGACTAAAGTGACTATGTAGGACTGAGGTCAGGGGCCATGGACTGGCACCTCTGCTGGCATCCGCCACGCAGCACTGCATCTGGCATGGGTGGCTAGGGGTGCTGATGATAGGAGGGTGGTGAGGCAATTAACCAATCACAGTCTAATTAGGGAGAGCTGAGAGAAAGACCCGCTCCTGGTATTTTTAATGAGGTAACTGCGGGAACCAGGAGGCTCAGGGATACAGACCGCAATGTCGACTCACAGCCGTTTAATGACACCCCTAATCCCTGCAGGGACGGCGCCACCGCCACCGCCACACACAATTGGCTTCCCCTCCATGTGGCGATATATCCCAGCAACACGTTTTTGATCGCACCCTGTGACACCAGTTAGCAGTCCCGCAGCGTTGGACAATAGGACCTAATACACTTTTGAAAAATGACACGTGTGAATCACGAGTGTTCTTTGGGGTGGTAATTTGGTCCGTTAAAATAACTGACCTCAATCAGACACTTCCAGATCATTCTTGTTACCATTGTCTTTCTTCAAAAGGTTAATGAGCTGAGAACTTTGACTTGTTGTGGCAGGAGGTGTAGAAGTTGTCTCGCCATCACCTACAGCCACCTAGCGTGGTGAAGCCCTGTGTTATTAGTGCATCACATGATAACTGGATTTTCTGAACAAAGATGATGTAATTGTAAAGATAACAAAAAGAAGAGCAAGCCATGGCAGCCAATGCACATTTTTTTGGTGTGTTTTCAGTGCGTGTGGATGTACTGAACTCCAAGCACTAAGGATGCTTGTAGCAGTAATGCACTTATTTATTCATCCAATAGAAAGTGTTTAGTGTCATTCAAATATAACTATCCTTTATTCACTTTAATACACAAGCTTGTGTGGTTTAAAAGCTATCTTAATTAACTTCAACCCAAAGCTAAACTGGTCTGTATAGTGAATAGCTTGAAACAGGCTAGCGTTTTTGCAAATAGTGTTCAATTGAATTCTAAACTTTATTCAAAGCTAATGCTTTACAAAACAGGTGGCAGACATTTATTTTTGCATAGTCATTCGGAAACTATTCAATTTTCTGAGTACTCTGGAGCAGTTTTTCATCAAGTATCTCTCTCTACTTTGCTCCGTTCATCTTTTCCTCGATCCTGACTAGTCTCCCAGTCCCTGTCAATGAAAAACATCCCCCACAGCATGATTCTGCCACCACCATGCTTCACCATAGGGATAGTGCCAGGTATCCTCCAGACGTGACACTTGGCATTCAGGCCAAAGAATTCAATCTTGGTTTCATTAGACCAGAGAATCTTGTTTCTCATGATTTGTAACAGGTTTGAAGGTAAGACCCAGGTGCAGACAATCAGGGCAGGCAGAGGTCAGTAAGGTACAGGACGGCAGGTAGGCTTAGGGTCAGGTCAGGCAGAGGTCGGTAATCCAGAGTAGTGGGGAAAAGGGACAGGTCGGTAGTCAGGCTCAGGGTCAGGGCAGGCAGAGGTCGGTCATATAGAGTTGTGGGGCAAGGGTACAGGACGGTAGGCAGGGTCAGGGCAGGCAGAAAGGTCAAAACCAGGGGTAAACTAGGAAACAGACACTATAGACAGGACAGGAGCAAGGGAAACAACGCTGGTAGGTCTGAATGAACAAAATGAACTGTCAACAGACAAACAGAGAACACAGGAATAAATACATAAGGGATAATGGGGAAGATGGGCGACACCTGGAGGGGGGTGGAGACAATCACAAAGACAGGAGAAACAGATCAGGGTGTGACAATCCATTAAGTGCCTTTTGGCAAACTCCAAGTGGGCTGTCACGTGGCTTTTACTGAGGAGTGGCTTCCATCTGGCCACTCTACCATAAGGGCCTGATTGGTGAGGTGCTGCAGAGATGGTTGTCCTTCTGGATTGTTCTTCCATCTCCACAGAGGAACTCTGGAGCTCTGTCAGAGTGACCATCAGGTTCTTGGTCACCTCCCTGATCAAGGCTCTTCTCCCCTGATTGCTCAGTTTGGCCGTTTTCCCAGCCCTAGGATGAGTCTTGGTGGTTCCAAACTTCTTCCATTTAAGATTGATGGAGGCCACTGTCTTCTTGGGGACCTTCAATGCTGCAGACATTTTTGCCTTGACTCAGTCCTGTTTTGGAGCTCTACAGACAATTCCTTTGACCTCATGGCTTGGTTTTTGCTCTGACATGCACTGTCAACTGTGGGGCCTTATATAGACAGGTGTGTGCCTTTCCAAATCATGTCCAATCAATTGGATTTACAACAAGTGGACTCTAATCAAGTTGTAGAAAGATCTCAAGGACGATCAATGGAAACAGGATGCACCTGAGCTCAATTTCGAGTCTCATATCAAAGGGTCTGAATACTTGCGTAAAAACCCTTTCTAAAAACCTGTTTTCACGTTGTTGTCATTATGGGGTATTTTTTTCTTCATTTAATCCACTTTAGAATACGGCTGTAATGTAACAACATGTGGAAAAAGTGAAGGGGTCTGAGTACTTTCCGAATGCAGTGTTTATGACATGACAGCTTTTGCAAAGTGGGTTCAGTCCTGTATTTCTTCTCACATGTATCCTACAAGTGCCTCAAGCCTCATCTAACAATGCCAACATGCATGTGTTTTAGCGCAATCATCAAAGACATTGATTCCCAAACCCCTTTTTTGTTTAGTTCTCTTGTTTATATTCTAACAGTCTCTAATTAGAATGAGTGGGAGAACTTGGATGGCTTGAATTCTTGATCCTCTCCCCAGACTCAAACTCAACAGGCCTTGGTGTGCAGAAGAACATATGGGAAAGGATTTTCAAGTATAAATTCAAAAAACACGAGAATCCAAAAACCGCACATTCCATTCTTGAGTTTGGTGGTCTGAAGAAGAGAGTACTTGTCGCCATCCGATTTGGCACCAACCCGATTATGAGAAGTTATGCATTTAGCAGGGAATCTCCAAGCAAATACATAGTCATCAAGAGCGACACCTCAATATGCTTTAAGTGATCGGTTTTAACTGATCATAGTTCAGCCGAGATCTATAGACCTAAACAAGGAGGACTCAAAGCACAACCCTTTTCCAAATCAGTCAGCTTTGCCTTTGTCTGGAAAATATGCTCATTTTCCTTGTCTGGGTAATAATTTACAGATTTGTTCTCTCACGGAGAATTTTCATACTGAGATAAGTAACTACTTTAGTCTTAGCAAGGCATCGGGGCTATACAGAACAAGTCTTTGTTCCTGCATATGCTCTTGTTTAGAAGCAGTTTCCTATACCTGAGATTCCAACATGTTCTATGGAAAGACCACTCTCTATTGTGGGTCAAGACTGATACCAAATATAGCAAATGATTGAGAACAGACATATAGAACAGACACATTATATGATTTTTCTGGGGTAATTTTTTTCTTCGAGGTTCCAAGACATCTCTACAAACTGCTTCTACACTATACAGACAAACAGACAAATACCTCTTTCTCTCTCCCCTATCTCCCCTCTGTCCCCCCCCCCCACACACACACACACACACTTTCCTTTCTCACCATCTTTCACTCTGAGCCTCTGATCCAGATGTGCTGTGCTCCCGGCGCAGTCTGAGCTGCCAGCTGAGGCGAGAGCGTTACCCTGGCGAGGAGAGACAAGGCGAGATGAAAGAGACAGAGAGAGAGAGAAAGAGAGAGAGAGAGAGGGGACGGATCCTGTTCTCCCTGACGTCTTTATTGGGAATCCAGACTAGGAGCTCGTCATGAGGCTAGGAGATCCAGCCTATTGAGGCCCTCGCTCCAGGAAGCTGACCCCAAAATGTGTTTATATCCTGTTTTACATCAGAGAGGGCCCCCTGCTCACTTACTGTGTCATTACTGACACATGCCTCATGCTCGTCCCTCTTCTAAAAGTAGGTGGAAAACGCAGTGAAAAGCCATCTGAGTTTATACAGCTCATAACTAACTGTAAATTACTCTTTGTGATATTGTAATGGTCAGTGGTAGAATGTCAGTGGTAGAATGAGTGGGAGTTGAGTGTATTCACTGCAGGCCAACGTGTTTGTATCAGAGTGTTTTATGATTCCAGGTACGAGGGGTTTTATCATTTTTGCCTTATCAGCCCAGTGTAAGCCCATGATGATGGAACGGAGGAGTTTTTTTAGTGAAGAGGCAGTCCAAGGAGGGCAAACCTCTAAGGGTGGCTCCTCATATGTCTATCCAAGAGGATTATGGGGATTTGATGTATATTCACCTATCTGAATGAAATAGAGGTCGCCGGGAATCAAATACTGTATATAAGGCAATGGGAAAGAAAAAATGCTGAGTTTGGTATGCATTTGAGAATTGTGTTTTATTAAATAAATAATGCCTTCAGATTTAAAAAATAAACGGCCATTTTTGCATTCCTAACACAAAAGCAATTTGTATTGTATTCAAATAGAGATAGAACAAGTCAAGAGACAGGGCCATGTTCACCCACTCATCACATTCTGAATCCCTGTAGGCTTTATGCTGTGGCAGTGAGAAGTGCATATGATGAACCGCCAATGAAAACAGATATAGGGTGAAGCTCTTGCTCTCTGATTCCCCATCACTCTTGACAAATGGACCACTCGCAGAAAGCCCTTCTTTGAGTGAGTTGTAACTTTCGGCAGCCCCTCGCAGGTGTGGGTGATCTTTCATCCCCTCCCTCTTTCTTTTCCTCCCTCCTCCACCTCACCCTACTATCTCTGGCATACATCAAAAGCGAACGTACCGCCCCAGGTTCAGATTAACTCTACTCTGACAGACCAAAGGGCCTCCCCTCCTCCTGCCCCTTTTCACCTCAACTCACGCATCTCCTACAACAGGGGAAATTAGGGCTAGTTTAGCAGATCTTACAGCACCACTAAACACCGCCCCAGATCGCTGACTGATTGCCTGGCTGGCTCAATCCATTGTCCCCCTCCTTCACTTATCTTTGCCTCTGGCCAAAAGCAGCTTCTCTAGGCCTGCTCCTATCCTCTACCATATTCTCTCTCTCTCTCTCCTTCTCTCTGTCAATCTCTCTCACTAACACACACACACCCCCTCTTTTTCCACCCTCTCTCTCCAACTTGTCCAGAGAAAATATATAACACAGTTTATTGTTGAGTTAACAGGCTCCACAGTGTGAATAGATAGCATCAGCTCAGAGACTTGCCATGACACAATATTTGCTTTGTGGTTTTCCAAAGCGACAGACTCCGTTAATGTTTACTTTAATTGTGAATTAAAAGAGACCTCATGCTCTGTTTATCACAAACTGTTAGCTATTGGAAAACTTCTTCATGGGTTAGTTTTTAGCTGTTACACATTTACCAGGACAGTTTTTGCTCTGTGTCCCCAAGTGGGCCTGATCCCCCCCATGATTTCAATATGTGCCTTTAAATATCCAAATGAAGATACATTTGGTTAATTTTGATATTCAGGGAGATCATTTGAAAGTGTGTTACTCTCAATTACTATAGGAGCGCTCATGATTGTTTAGTGTGGATTAATTGCTTAAGGAGAGAGTTCCATTATAGAATTAAAACTCATCTCCTAAGATGTCTATTAAATTGTAACGACGTTTCTAATTATTACTGTCGGGGCAATTACAGATGTTCAACCTTTACCAAACGGTTTAAACCCCTTTGCTTGGGTGAGACCTACATTCGTCTCTCTTGTCAGCTTCCTGTTTTGCTGAGCGACTCCCCTGACCTGGCAAGCCTTCTGCTCCCAAAAGCACTTTCCCTTTCCCCATTCTGAGTGAGGTCGGGAGGGTGGGGGTGGGCTAACTCAATCTGACCCATTGCTCAGGTCAGTGAGCTGCTCACTGGGTCTATCCAAACACAGAGGTTTGTTTTGCTAAATCTGTGGAAAGAAGAAGTACCCTCTTAAATCAATGCTTTGCTCACTGCACCGCACATGCAAGGCAAAGGCTGGCACAACACTAGCCAGCTCCTGCAAGCATTCCTCTCGCCATGGAGGAAGAGAGGTTAGGATACGCAGGATACGCAATCGGGACAAATCTATCGCATGGGTATATACAGTGTATTGATGTATATTAATTTCCATATATATTGTTTTATGTATACCATGTCACGTTACATTAGATTTTTTAAATATATGGCTACGTGCCTCAGCACTTACAGTACATTAACAATAATTCACTGGTCCTGTACAAGTTCATTTATGCATGTGTGTGTATTTATTCAAATCCATAACCATTTCATAGCTACAGTGGGAGGAGATTAGATGGCACACTGCAGTGGGTTGTGAGCCCATTGTTGCCAGATGTTGAGTTGTTTCAGGTTTGACATGGGAGAGTGTATCTCTGCTGTTCAGTTGTCACTCGATCTGAAGAGGAATGTAGAAACAACACCGATGTATTGTTTCTGTTTGAGTGAGTGTTTGTAATGGCAAGAAGAGAAATGATTTCATTACCTGGAGGAGGCATTTAAACAGCTTTGAAGTAGTTGTGAGACTTCCTGCGGACTAAATGGCCTTGTTACGTAAAGGCCAGATGCATTTCAGATTGCAAAGGGGAATTGTCATTTAGATTGAATTTTATGGGCGGCCGAAGGCACATTTGTGAATGAACAAAGTCTAGCGACAGGTACTTTGCGTCCACTGAGACAGTGTAATGTATTGCCCCTTTACCAGACATTGGAATGGAATTTAAATGGGACTGTTTTGTCCTGTATCTCAAGCACATGTTTTGGGTATTTTACCTTCCGACTTGCATAAATGCCATCAATTAAATGTTAACCTAAATAATGACATTAACCGTTGTATGCGGCTTCTGATTAACAACTGGTCACTGGTTAAAGGGCTCTTGTTGTGACAGTAAACAAAGTCTTTAATTCTAGATAATGGTTTACTCCGTGCCTTGCTCAGGGAGATGCAATGGCCAGTCTCAGTTGCTTAATTATCACCCTAATTTGTATTAGTGCTGGCTATCCTCTCAGGGATAATTATGTATCTAGTGTGTGGGAGAGCTTAATGAGGTTAAACCTAAGTCTTTAAATAAAATAAGGGTTCAGCAGCCTCACTCTGGGGGGGAACGTCCACTCCAGTTTTGTTACTAATATTTCTTGTCTTCTTGATGTTTATGGGGCTTTTAAAGTGGTGCGAGGCATCTCCGTGAGTCCATTTTCAACATCGGGCAACAGGAGCACTAGCTACCTGAAGGCCACACGTTAAGGGCAGAAGGCCACGGGGTTGTGCTGAGCCTCTTAAAGATGACACTTCCTTTGCTAGTGGCATTTCAGGGCTCTCGCTGAGTGCACTGGCCTTACACGTGATAAAAATCAAAGAATGGTCTTATCAGATCGATGTCGTCCTCCTATATTCCCTGTGCCATTGCTTCCCCCTCCTCCTGTGACATTTCCAAGGAACACAGACCACTTAGCGACGCGCAACAAAAGTCAAAGTACGGTGAAACTAATCCTGTTTGGTAGATGTTGATAGCACTGATAAGGGCTCTCGCCTGGGTCTCGATATCTGGATTTTTCACGCGTTATCATAAAAATGCAATATCTCTCTCTCTTTCTTTATCCTCTTGTATGTAAATGATACCTAACCTGTAACATACTACTCATTCATTTCCCCTTGTGATCGAACATAGTAGGCTACATGGCTAAAAATCCTCCATTTAATAACTAAACCCCAACCACCTGGGTGCTTGGTTGCTCGGCACCTAAGTTGTTTTTGCTGAGGGTAAGGAAGGAAAACCATCTCATCTGTGACTGGGGGGATTTATTAGTGAGAAAAAGATAATTGCTACCCATAGGCCACAGAGGGTTGATTTACAACTGCTAATATTTAGGATTCCTTGAGCCGTTCTTCAGCTTCTTTATCTCCAACCCTGCCTGTGGCGCTGAGGTGAGAGGGGTCACGGTGGACGATGAGGGATGGGCTCGGCAAACTCTCCACTCAGAGACTAATGTGTGAGGAAGCAGCTATCTTCCACACAGCAACAGTGTAGGTCAGTTCAGAGCTGACAAGCGCCTGCTGTTCTTAGCCAGCCCTGCACACAACCTGTCTAGATCTATGCCTCTCTGTTTTGGAAGGAGATATTCCCTCTTCTCCACACCAGTTTCCCTTGCAGAGTAGAAGACTACTAGAGTAGGCAGAGACCAATGTTACAATGCTCTTAACATGATGTGATATGCAGGTTAGTGTTTTTCATCATTGTTCTGGAGGCAGCTCTACAGAGTGGTCACTAGCCGGCACAGCCACAAGGTCAAACAATTGGGTTTTAAACCTGAAACTAACCTTAACCCTAATCTTAACCATGCTGCTAACCCTAATGCCTAACCCTTACCATAAATTAAGACCAAAAAGCACATTTTTGATTTCATGAATTTTTACAATATAGACAATTTTGACTTTGCAGCTGGCCTATCTAACCATAAATTGCTCAGTTCTGCCTCCAGGACAAGAGTCATGATAATAAACGTCAATCTGCATGTGATATCAAGAATAAATATTGCGTCATACAACGTGGACTTCACGCAACATCCAAAGCCTGAGCTTTACCGAGACTCACCCTAGCCATCTCTACATTAGCACATTACCCTGTTCTCATTGGCCTGGTTCTTAACCTGCGTAACAGGTTTGAGAGTTTTTAGTGACAACATGACATTTCCCCCCGTCAGAGTAGATTATAAGAGTAGCTAGACAGCAGGTGTGCGTCTGTGTGCAAACATGCTTGTGAGTGTGTGTGTTTGTTTAAACGTTTATGTTTGTCCTCATCCAGGTCAATACTATGTTGGTAATGTTGATTATACACTGAACAAAAATATAAGCACAACATGTAAAGTGTTGGTCCCACGTTTCATGAGCTGAAATAAAAGATCCCAGAAATTTGCCAGATGCACAAAAAGCTTATTTCTCAAAAATGTTGTGCACAAATTTGTTTTCATCCCTGTTATTGAGCATTTCTCTTTTGCCAAGATAATCCATCCACCTGACAGGTGTGGCATATCAAGAAGCTAATTAAACAGCATGATCATTATACATTTGCACCTTGTGCTGGGAACAATAAAAGGCCACTCTAAAATGTGCAGTTTTGTCACACAACACAATGCCACAGATGTCTCAAGTTTTGTTGGGAGCTGTACAGAAACCCAGCCTTGGCAATGCTGACTGCAGGAAAACTCCACCAGAGCTGTTAGGAAGAGAATTGAATGTTAATTTCTGGCTGACCATAACAGAACATGGCCAAGATGTTCAAATGTTGTTTTAGATCATTTGTATGTCAGTACAAATAATCAGTGGAAGTTCCAACTGGAGCAGCCTCACAACCACAAACCACGTCAGGTAACCACGCCAGCCCAGGACTGGAACAGCACATCCGGACTGGGGACAGCAAGGAGTCATTCACCTGGGGCGCCATTGTCCTGACACCAGGAACCCAGACAGCTGATGAAACTGCAACCTCTAATGTTGTTTTAGATCATTTGGGTTGGCACAACTGAAGAATTCCTGCACAAACTGTGGGTTGGCACAACTGAAGAATTCCTGCACAAACTGTCAGAAACCCTCTCAGGGAAGCTCACCTGCGTGATCGTAGTCCTCACCGGGGTCTTGACCTGACTGCAGTTCGGCGTCGTAACCAACTTCAGTGGGCAAATGCTCACCTTCGATGGCTACTGGCACGCTGCAGAAGTCTGCTCTGCACGGATAAATCAACAGCCTGATCAACTCTATGCGAAGGACATATGTTGCGCTGCATGTGACAAATGGTGGTCATATCCGATACTGACTGGTTTTCTGATCCACGCCCCTACCTTTTTTAAAAGGTTTCTGTGACCAACATATGCATTTCCAGTCATATGAAATCCATAGATTAGGGCCTAATGAATTTATTTAAATTGACTGATTTCCTTATATGAACTGTAACTCAATAAACTCTTCGAAATTGTTGTATGTTGTGTTCGTGTTTTTGTTTCGTGTAGTACCTGAACAAAGGTACATCATTTTTGGGGGAGGGAAGCATGGTTGGAGGCGAAACAGGAAATGAAACGCCTTGACCTGTCTGTCCATGCTTATCCTGAAGCTGACCGGGAGGCAGGAGGGCAACAGTGAGCGCGCTCAGCTGTGAGGTCATGGGTTCAAAACCCAGGTGTTGTGCATTGCAGCAGGACACTTCCAGTCTAAACAGTGCAAATTATTTAGTGGAATGCAAAGGCGAACTCAGGATTAACGAGGCCTGGCCTAATAATAGGCCGTTTTTTTTTACTGTATCTGTGAGAGACATCAATTTGGCCACCCTATGTAAATAGAGGTAATATGTCCCCATCTATCTCCTGTGTTGTCATTTAGTCTGTTATATTGGTGTCCTCAAAGGTAATACAATTGGTCAGAGAAGTCCAGTAGAACCCTATACGCCAGTCAACTGCCCTCAGGCCATAAATAGCTTGAGCCATTTGTCCTGGTTTGAAATACAGAATCAAGGTTGACATAACATACATATGTACAGTAGACCTGTATAGCGTAATAGAGTACAATAAAGAAGCTTAAGAAAATGTCTGCAATCAAATATCGTAATTTTGAAAATAATTATCAATATAGGTCTTATGAGAAACATTATTTGATTTCCAAAATGAAGATATGTGAGAGAAATGAAACGCTGATAGTAAAATAAATGTGTGTTCCCTGGAACGCACCGGCCTTTCTTTTTGATGCCATTTCCATTTATTATTTTTTTCTTTCACTCTCAGAGATGTCACTTTGTCAGAAAAAAAATTACTCCTGCATATCCCAGCTTTTAATAATAATAATTTTTCTGCCAGTGCCAAAACCTTATGGAGGGATAATCTGAGATAAATATGGTTAATTGAGGCCAGGTGAACTTTCTTTATCAGCACCACAGTCAACCAATCTGAAGTAAACGTGATAATTAGAATAGAGCTGTCTTCCCTGTTAGAATACTGAGTTGCCTGTCTTTCTGCTGTTCACAGGGTTCCACCCATAGTCTACCAATCTTATAATAGGAGATCACAACACACGCATGTGTGAAACACCTTTTACATCCTTCTTTATGATGAGTTTATATACATTGGCTATCTCGGTAAGCATCTTCATATTAATTATTCACACACAGAAGGAAAAATGGCTGAAAAGTTCTGGATGACAATGCAGTTGCAGATGCTTAGGATTCAGTTCTTACACAATAGTGATTTAAGAAAATCCAACTATTCCTATTCCATTACTACAGCATCCCTATTAGGAAGTCATCAGCTGACTTCCTAGTAAGGATTCCATACATAACAACCTTTCTCAGATGCCAAAAAAGTACTACAACTTTTTTTTTTACAACGCTTTGATGAAACACCAGATATTAGGCAAATGGAAAAGTTGTCGAAACAGTAAATCTCTCCTTTCACTCAGAAAGTATTTACACTGCAATATATTTACGAGAGTTTAGAGAGAGAAAAATACTGGCGTATACTCATATTGCTGTACTGCAAAGCTGCAAATTTCTCACGTCTTCTATCCCTGTAGGAAGTGTACGAGACAGCCACTAGAATTACCCCCCTCCGAGCAGAAGTATGTCAACAGAATTGTCTCGGCAAGCCAAATGCTTGTAGCCCTTTCCTGCAGTCAAATGACCTAGTGGCCTCATGGGTAGAATGTTATTCATATTTTTCATAATTTTTGCTCATGTAATGATTTACCTGATATTGGTCAAATAAAGTCTGGTTTGTTCTAATATAACAATTTACTTTTATGTAATGTAATGTAAACACCATCTAGCTATGGTTTAGCTAACATTAGCCAATGTTAGCATTCCGCTAACTAGTAGGTGATAGGGCCTCATCTATGATCTGAGGAGGATGCAGAAATAATTTTGTTTATCTTGACACCTAGCTCAAATATAAAATACACTGTACGAATAAATTACTGTACTTTTATATTTGTATGAGAAAAACGACACTGGACTAGGTGCAAATTTGAAACCGCATATCCTGAGGCAGCATTTATTGTAGCTGGGGACTTTAATAAAGGAAATCTGAGGAAAACGTTACCAACATTCTATGAACACATCTCCTGTGCATCATTTGCATCACGGACTCTGGATCACTGCTACTCTCCCTTCCAGGACGGCTACAAGGCCCTCTGCCCGGCCTCACTTCGGCAAATCAGATCATGCCTCCATTCTGCTCCTCCCCACCTGAAAGCAGAAAGCACCCATGGTAAAGACTGTTTTATGTTGGTCTGACCAATCTAAACACCTTTGCCCGCTTCGAGGAAAACAAAATCGACCTACTGACGCGGGCCCCCGCCTCTCATAGGGACTGTGTGCTTTTGTTCTCCGTGGCCAACGTGAGTAAGTCAATTAAGCATGTTAACACTCGCAGGGCTGCCGGCCCAGATGGCACTCCAATCCGGGCCCTCAGAGCATATTCAATCTCTCCATAATCCCAGTCTGTTGTCTCCACTTCTTTAAGATGTCCACCATTGTTCCTGTACCCAAGAAAGTGAAGGTAACTGAACTAAATGGCTATCGCCTGTAGCACTCACTTCTGTCATCACGAAGTGCTTTGAGAGATTAGTTAGGGACCATATCACCTCCACCTTACCCAACACCCTAGACCCACTACAATTTGCATACCGCCCCAACAGATCCACGGACGACGCTATCGCCATTGCACTGCACACTGCCCTATCCCACCTGGACAAGCGAAATACTTATTTAAGAATACTGTTCATCGACTACAGCTCAGTCTTCAACACCATAGCGCCCTCCAAGCTCATCATTAAGCTCAGTGCAACACTACTGTAAATGTGCCCATGAAATGTGTGTGCTACCCTTTCTGGGGGCATATGTACAGTAGTGCTGCATGGTATACTGAAATTTCAGTAGTATCACAATACAATCATTTGCACATGAGATGCTCACACACAAGGATGCATGTTTTAGACAGAACACAGGGTGCAGTCACTGCAACCTGCTGCAACCTTGCTGAGCCTGATAAAGAAGTGTTACAAAAAAAATCTTGTGTTGAACATTTTGTCAAATTGTAGTATTGCTTTGCTACCAAAGTTTCAGTATACTGTACAACACTACTGTAAATGTGCCCTGAAAGTGTATGTGCCTCTGCCACACACTTTTCAGGGGCACGTGTTTTTACCGGTACTATCGAAGGTAGCAAGGTACTGTTCTCCTGCAACAAGGAAAACATGTTTGTCCGCTTATCTTAGTTGGAAGGGAAGTAGCTACCCCTTTCTCTTCATCTCTGTGACCTTTACCTGAATATCACCCACCATCTTAACTGTGCATAATATTACCAGATCTATGAGTTGTTTACAGAAAGGCAACAACCTGTTTGTCTGCTATGGATAGCTCAGCAATGGGACCGACTGTGGCCACTGCGTTCATGGACACACCCACCTTTTGGAATGCAATGGCCATACTGTAGCTCTTCTTCGTCAGGTTCGGCAGCCGCTAGTATCTGGTGACAATGTTTTTGATGTTGCCTGCTGAAGAAATAGAAAAGCGGAATAGAAGGGCAATGTACATTGTCCATGTCATCACCACTAAAATGTTTCAATATGTGCGACTCCTCTTCGCATGCAAAAGCAATCCAGACGGCTCATCGTGTTTGGCGGATTATCCTGCACTCATGGCATGTTGGGTTGCTGAATGTGGGTGTATCGTCAATAGGATATTGTGATAGAGACGTGAAGATTTTTGTTTTTTTGGTATTCTATGTACTGACAGAATAAGAAAATAAAAAATCCTAATGCATATTTGTGGAGAATCCATAAACCATATATAATATATGCAATTAAACAGACGTCATAATTTAAATAATGTTGCCTACCTTGTTTTCATCATCCCGCCCAGTAGCTGTTTCAGAAATGCCTCAAGGTCTTCCACTCGAGCCTGGAGGATCTCTGCTTTATTCTTCCATTGAACCAACTCCTGGTTCATCAGCTTCATTTTTATCCACTTGAACTGGAACAACATGAAAGAACAAACACTGAACAAAAATATAAACGCGACATCTAAAGTGTTAGTCCCATGTTTCATGAGCTGAAATAAAAGATCCCAGAAATGTTTGATGTGCACATAAAGATGATTTCTTTCAGATTTTGTGCACAAATTTGTTTACATCTTATGGAGGATTTCTCCTTTGCCAAGTTAATCCATCCACCTGGCAGATGTGGCATATCAAGAACAGCATGATCATTACACAGGTGCACCTTGTGCTGGGGGACAATAAAAGTCCACTCTAAAATGTGAATTTTTGTCACACAACACAATTCCACATTTGTCTCAAGTTTTGAGGGAACGTGCAATTGACATGCTGACTCCAGAAATGTCCACCAGAGCTGTTTCCAGATAAATTAATTTTTTGGCCATAAGCTGCCTCCACCGTTGTTTAAGAGAATTTAGCAGTACGTACAACCGGCCTCACAACTGCAGACCAAGTGTATGGCGTCATGTGGGCGAGCGGTTTGCTGATGTCAACATTGTGAACAGAGTGCCCCGTGGTGGCGGTGGAGTTATGGTATGAGCAGGCACAAGCTACAGACAACGAACACAACTGCATTTTCTAAATTGTCATTTGAATGCACAGAGATACTGTGACAAGATCCTGAGGCCCATTGTCCTGCCATTCATCCACTGGAATCATCTCATGTTTCATCATGATAATGCCCCATGTCGCAAGGATCAGTACATAATTCCTGGATGCTGAAAATGTCCCAGTTCTTCCATGGCCTGCATACTCACCAGACATGTCAACCGTTGAGCATGTTTGGGATGCTGTGGATCGACATGTACGACAGCGTGTTCCAGTTCCCGCCAATATCCAGCAACTAGTCATTGAAGATGAGTGGGAAAACATTCCAAAGGCCACAATCAACAGTCTCTATCAGATGTGTCATGCTGCATGAAACAAATAGTGGTCACACCAGATACTGACTGGTTTTCTGATACACGCCACTACCTTGAATCAAGGTATCAGGAACAACAGATGCAAATCTGTATTCCCAGTCATGTGAAATCCATAGATTAGGGCCTAATGAATTTATTTAAATGAACTGATTTCCTTAAAGGAACTGTCAATTCTTTGAAATTGTTGCATGTTGCATTTATATTTTTGTTCAGTTTAGTTAGGGGAAAAATATAGAAGGGCAAAGTTCATAATGGCAGACATTATAGATTCAAGTGGCATATTTGTTCCAGACAATCTTTATGTTTTTTTAATTTACTTTTTATTAACTATAGCACCACCGAAGGGGCAATGAGTGCCAAATTTGGTCATACTAACCTACTAACCATATCTATGACTAAAAAGAGAAGGTGTTTTACAATCTGAACTCTTGAAAAGATATAAAGAATTCAGATAGGCTACCAACCAGCCAAAATACTTGTTTTAACAATTGTTTTTCTGAGAGATTGACCACAAGGGAGAAGAAAAGAAGAAACCAGCTAAAAACAACAAAAGTGTTTCTGACCCCTAACCAGACAGGATCTATCCATGGGTATTGCTGGGTAACTAGCTGAGATGCAGCCAGCTGCAATCCCACAGCATGGCCTGCCATTAAAACTGGCCTTTCTCTAAAAAAGGAAAGGAAGCTAGAAAAGAAGAAAGGGAAAGGGAGCTAGGAAAGGAGGAAAAGAAGCTCAGAAAGATAGGAGGATAGGACCTTTTGAAGGAAATTAAGAAAATGAGCTGGGAAAGGAAGCTAGGAAAGGAAAAAGTGAGCTAGGAAAGGAAATAAGGAAAGGAATGGAGGAAAGGGAGGGAGATAGGAAATAAGGAAAGTGGGTTAGGAAAGGATGAAAGGAAGATCAGAAAGGATAAAAGGAAATTAAATGAGGAAAGGGAGTGAGGAAAGTAAAGGTGGAAAGGGAACAAGGGAACAAGAACAGGAGGAAAGTAAAGGAGATAGAAAATGAAATAAGGAAAGGGAGCTAGGAATGGGAAGTTATATAGGAAAGGAAGGAGAGGAAGAAGAACGTAAAGGAAGCTAGGATAGGATGAAAGGAAAGGGATCAATGAAATTAGGTAGGAAAGGAAGCTAAGAAAGGAGGAAAGGAAAGTTCATATGTATGTGGTAGGGATTAACCACCGTCAGTAGCATTGGTTTAAGTAAGAGGCCAGATTTTTTTGTGACCGGCCAATTAAAGTGACAGGCTATGCTGCGGGATTGGAGCTGGATTATATAGAGCTAAGAAGCTAATACCTCTAATCCAGGGCATCAATCAACTGTTCTGTCGCACCACACACACAGCCCATCAACACCCTGGACCAAAGCTAGCTAGCTAATCGTTCGTAGTATAATTTGAAATATTTTAAGATAATACACAAGTTTTTCTGCAATAACTAGCTTGGCTAGCTAGCTATATAAAGTATGTGATCAATAATATTAACTAGCTAGCCAGCTATAACACTGACAAATACTAGCTAAGTATAGCTAGCTAGCTAGCTCCACTTTTAGCTAGCTCAGTGGTTGTCCACATTTTTTGTGCCGGGGACCCCTTTTGTGATAGTAAATTCATCAGGGACCCCCTCATAGTCAGAACACAACTCGAGTGAGATATAAAAAATAAAAAATTGTAACTAGATTAATAATATTACATTGTATGGTTTTACACCCTCTAAACTTATTCCATGGATCCCTTGTTCAAAACTTGTTTAATCTGTCTGCAACGTTATGCACGTTGGACGCGTCCATGAAATTAGAGTACGCCAATTCTACTCAAATCGTCCACCAATTACATTCAAAACCCTATAAATGTTTCCAACCTGGCCCTTTGCATGCATCCAATATAATGGGTCGTTTGGTTAGAATACTAATTTCAATTACCACATTTTGTTGATGTTTTTTTTAAATGTTTTTTTATTTACTTTTTATTAACTATAGCGCAATGAGTGCCAAATTTGGTCATACTAACCTGCTAGCCATATCTGTGACTAAAAAGAGAAGGTGTTTTACAATCTGAACTCTTGAAAATATACAAAGAATTCAGATAGGCTACCAACCAGCCAAAATATACAACGTTTTAACAATGTTTCTTCTGAGAGATTGACCACAATGGAGACGAAAACAAGAAACTTAGCTAAAAACAACAAAAGGGTTTCTGACCCCTAACAAGACAGAATCTATACATGGGTATTGCTGGGTAGCTAGCTGAGATGCATCTTGCTGTAATCTCACAGCAAGGCCTGTCATTAAAACTGGCCTTTCACTAAAAAAAGGAAAGGAAACTAGAAAAGGAGGAAAGGAAAGGGAGTTAGGAAAGGAGGAAAGGAAGCTCAGAAGTTAAATTTTTTCAGATTTCAAGATAATTTCATATATTCTACACATTTTGTCATGGGGATGAGAGGATTTTGTTGTTTTAAAGCTTAATTGTAGCTAGATTAATAATATTGCATTGTATTGTTTTACACCCTCTAAACTTATTCCATGGATCCCTTGTTAAACATTTCTTTAATCTGTCTGCAATGTCATGGACGTTGGTCGCATCTATAAAATTGGAGTACGCCAATTCTACTCAAACAGTGCGCCATTTCCATTCAAAACACTGCACATTTTTCCAACCTGGCCCTTTGCATGCCTCAGATATAATGGATTGTTTGGTTAAAATACTAATTTACATGATTTATGTCAAACAGAATAAAAACTTTACATTTATATTGAAAAACTGGCTTCAGAAGAAACGTCGGCTGAAAGGAAAAATGAAAAGCAAGAAATGGGGACGGAAGATGAAGATGGTGTTTTAACAGTGCACAGACAACTTAATCTGGTAGATCGTTGTTAGCTAGTGTTAGTGGTAGCCTATGAATCAACTGGAAGCAAATGTTTAGTAATATGTATTAATGCAGTAGCGGCTGTTTTTTTACTGAGTAGCTTATAATTCTCATTCCTATGTTGTTACAGCCCACTCGGACCCGGGTTGCCAGGTCAGGAGACAAACCCACATTTCTGGATGTAAAGTTATTAGATTTGACACATCCTTGGAAATGTCTGATCATTTTATCATGAGATCAGCATGGGTTTTTGATGAGCGAGCTTTTAGCCTATATAATAAGGCTAGAACTAGAAAGTGTAGTGGTCTGTCATGGTAGCCCATCATTATTTTTTAGCCGACCATTAACCGGAAAACAAGCTGATATGTGAATAGGCCATCGCAGACCAGATCGGGCCCGAGAGGTGTGTTGCTGAGTAAATGACATGTGAACTTTGAATGTCTTTCGTAATAGTGACATCAAAGGCTCCTACTGTGACGGCGCTCTCCGTGGTTCTGCAGTAGCCGTTGAGTTCCGCCTCCCACCTCTGCCAAAGCCTACTGCGTAACTGGAATACGTGGCTCTGACCGAGGCTATTGACCACTGTTTCTATATGGTCTCTACTGCATATAGGTGACACCACTATGTGTAATCACACTAAATGGTAGAAAGTGGGTCTTTATCCCCTCTGTTGAAGTAGGCCTATGTAGGTCTACGCTATAATTCCTATTTACTTAAACTGGGAATGGCTTCACATTTCTGACTTTTGAATATGGATACAGCAAAAGAGGACCTGGCAACCCTGTTTAGTTATGTAATAGAATGTTTGTTGTTTGATGATGTGGTTCATAAACAACTGATGTGATTCCCAGGGAATGCTGCCCGAACACCCTGCAGACGATTGAGGAGGAGCGTGAGGACTGGGTGCATTTTCGACCCATCCGACTCCAGCCTGTTCCCGTGGATGCAATACATACAAACGGAGGCTAGCCTCTGCGTTTTTTATTTGGTTATACAGCAGAAAGTGTAGGTAAAGAACAGCTGCAGCTACACTTCTGTGCAGCCACAGCGCACTTTATCCCAATCAGCCCCATAATCCAGAGATGAGTACTGCGTTATGAATAATGATGGCAAATGAGAGGTAAATGTTTGTAAAGAAAATGAAAAATAAATATCTTTGTATTTTCATTAGACAATAATGCATGTTATAAATGATTTATTACAAACTGGGTGATTCAAGCCCTGAATGCTGATTGGCTGACAGCTGTGGTATATCAGACTGTATACCACAGGTATGAAAAAACATTTATTTTTACTACTCTTATTATGTTGGTAACCAGTTGATAATAGCAATAAGGCACCTCTGGGGTTTGTGGTATATGGCCAATATACCACGTCTAAGGGCTGTAGCCAGGCACTCCGCATTGCGTTGTTCATAAGAACAGCCGTTAGCCGTGGAATATTGCCCATATACCTCACCCACTCGGGCTTTATTGCTTAATTATATGTCCTCAGAGACCCTTCTAATGTTATTTTTTTGTGTAAACATAATTATTGTACGATTTATAGGTTTTGAAACCATACAAAATGCATGCATGTCTGAGATGTCTCTGACCCTTCACAGTATAGTTTGGCATCAATGTATGCAAGGAATTTACTTTCAATTCCACTTCAAGTGGACCTTCCCAAATCTGAACATGGCCCTACCTGATTGATCTGTTAGATTAACTGATGAATAATCTTCACAACACTACATTTCATTTTCGTCTGGATTATCACAAGGGTGAAGGCATGCGACAAGTGGACATGCTGCAAGATGGAATTTCTAAGAACAGCACCACGCTCCACAGGATGGCAAAGAAACTTGGGAGTATCTGTCTGAAAAGCATGAAAAAGCGTCGGACAGAGAATGAGTTCATCCACAATTCTGCCACAAAAGAAAGGTATGTTTCATCCTGACATGTAAAGTGATTCAAGAGAACTCCATCTATAACCCAAGTTTTAATTTGAAAAACAGTTGTCCAGAGCTTAGATTCAAAGGCTTAATCTGCAATACATGCATCACCAATTTGAACTTTTAATAATATACAGCTATTGATTCCTGAAGAATAAAACGTGCCTCCTGTCTCATGAGCTTAGTTCTACTGTCTAACCCCATCAAAACCCAAAATATAGTCTAGTTTGACTCCATTGTTTTAAACAATGCAATTGTAAACAACACTATATAGGCTCAAAACATTGTTAAAACTATACATTTTGATATCATGGATGGTCAGTCGTGGCATCCATAGCTCGGTCTAAGAATTTGAGAGTGGCTCCGTCCCTCAGCTGTTTACCAAAACTGTGGTGGGGAATGGTAGTCAGTGATGAGCAGAGAGCATATGTAAGTCTCTCACGGGAGGGCTACATGCATGTGAAGGTCAACCACCGTCCGAATTATGTAGACCCACTTACAGGTCTGCACACTTAGAATATCGAGAGGGCGTGGCAGACTTACAAGAACGAGATGCTGTGTCTATGTGGAAACCAATCAGAGGAGTCCCTAAAGGGGCAACTCTGCTTCATTGCGTGGGCATACCGGTGACACAAATATGGTGTCCTTGGTAGGCTTTTTAAGGACATAAGGGACGTGAAGGACTGAGGCTGTGATCAATATGGTTGGGAAGCTAGACTTGTGCATCGCCCACATGAAGCACAAACCATGCACATACACAGTCGCTCTCTGGGTCATCATGATTACGTCATTCTTCAACTGGTCATTCAGTCGTTCTTCAACTGGTCATTCAGTCGTTCTTCAACTGGTCATTCAGTCGTTCTTCAACTGGTCATTCAGTACAGCACTGTTTCCTTTGAATTAAACATTGCACACCATTCTGTTGGACCGAACGCACCGTGGTAATATTATGCACAGGAAAGATGGTGGGTGATATTTAACTAAAGGTCACAGAGATGAAGAGAAAGGGGGAGCTACTTCCCTCCTCGGGCAACGACCCAACTTGCACTGGCAGCCTTTAGCCATTAGGTAAAAAATGTTGATAGACAATCAGGTGATTTTTTGTTCATTATTAAAAGATTGATTTAAAAATTTGGCCTCTGGTGCATTTCTTTATCACCGACAGGATTGACAAGTTTCAGCATAGTGATTGTTTATTTCCCCAGGTGCTCAAGTGTCAAAAAGTGATTTCAATCATCCCAACAACATTTGCCCATTTAAATGTGTTATTAAGTGATTATTGCTTATTAACTTAACAGTCTTTAACTTTATTTAGATAGTCCCAATCCATATCTACAGAGGGTTACTATAATGTTAGTGAACTCACTGAACACGCTCATCAGTCGATACCTGTTTGAATGTAAACTATTTAGTTCGCAGATCGTCAACTGGGCTCAACTTGTGTTTCACTTTATTTGGATAATCCCAAAGTATATCTACGGGATAGTTACCAGAATGACAACAAATATGCTGTTAAATTGTAACCAGGTCTTGACTTGGACTGAAATAGGTGCCGGTAGTCATTTTGGGTGCTGGTACTGTTTATATTTAGGTGCAGGAGCTCCACAATAGTTTTTTTTAGCTAAGATTCTGTAAGAGGAACAGGAGCTCAAGCAGTAAAACATTTGAGGTGGCGGTCCTCAGCTCCGGTGAGTTCCTGCCCAAGTCGAGCACTGGTTGTCACTGACATGCAGTTGAGATGCTGTTGATAGTCTCCTGGTTGTTTGTTGATCCTCTATAGATGGGCTTGGTATTTGTGCAAGTGAGGGGATATATTGTTGAAATATTACTGACAAGCTACAGATATGCCTTTGAAATGCTGCTGATCGCCTACAGATGGTTTGTTGAGCATGTATAGATGGGCTACTGTGACATTAACGGTAAATGTTGAACTTCCCAGCACGAGTGTTGTGTTACATTTTTCATATTCATCTCTGCTTTTCAGCCTATGTTATATCATACATCCAATCTGTTCAAGTGTTTTAATACAAAAATACTTCGTCATAGACACTTTAAGGGACCTTTTTTGGTGACATTTTACAAGTGTTCATTTTAGTGGTAAACTCTGAACAAGCGAACCTTTTTCCCCCGAATGAACTGCCTAGAGCTGCTGTCGCTGCAGGTGAAAATGAGAATTTCCTGGCCCCATGGCGAGGTCTGAAAGGGTGCTCTCCCTGGTCATACATACAGCCTCTGCTCTGATGAGATTGGACTGCTAACACTCCCAAGAAACCATGTTCTAATTACCCATTCAGCCTGACAGAATCTCCTTAATTACAACCTTCATTAGCTTACTGGACTTTGTTTTTCTCCAGAAAAGGGAGGGGGGGGCAGGGGATGGGTTGAGCGGGTTGAGCCAAAGTGCAATGCAGGGGAATAAAAGGGTTGGTGTTTTAGCACCTTTTTTTTCCCCCTTCTGTGCAGTTCTTTTTTTCTAAGGAAATGTTAAGACCTCATTCAGAGATCTAATTAGATTCATGGTGAGAATCAGACACATTTGAACTAGCCTCTGGAGTCCCCTGAAAGGACAGCAAGAGCCAGGGTAAGAGAGGCGCAGAGAATGAAACATAGCCACTGACGTTCACGTGTGAAGTGGTCTGATTTGCTCTGTCCTCGCCTTCGAATACAAAACAACCTCAAGCACATAGACCCTTTCGTCATTAAATACCACTCCTATAAACATATAAACCTGTGGGACGACTGTCAGCAAGCCTTGAATACGAGCGTTCCTTACTCAATTTAAAGAAATAATCACACTTGGAATGATAGGTATTTTCTTAAAACTGCATTTTCGGTTAAGGGCTTGTAAGTAAGAATTTCACCGTGAGGTCTGTTGTATTCGGCACATGTGACGAATACAATTTGATTTGATTTGTTTGGACATTTCCTCCCCCTGATATGTGAGAACACAAATCAATCAAGTGTTCATGTTACGTCTGTTTCTCGGTTAACTCATTTTACAAAACCACACATTTCAAAGATCCAAGCAGAAGACATATCAGTTTTTAAGATCTGTAATTTGTGATAATGGCATGACGATCTGCTGTGAAAATGTACCTTTCAGAACCTTTCGAGACAACTGCTACAGCACTTTGGCTCAGACAGCATTGAACAGATGCTCTCTAGGCCATTGTCAACTAAGCTTCAAAGTCCTTGCTCTCAGACATCATAAGAACAGTGCAGCGACAAAGCGTAATACTTTTACCTTAAGCTTATATAAACCCTTGAAATGAGTTATGTTTGTTTGTAATTAGAGGCTCCTCTCGGAAACTCCACTTGAGATCATTAGCCATGCCTGTGTCCCTCTCCTTCAATGGCTAAGCCACGTAATGCAAAGTGGTGTTGTTGTGACTGTAAGCCTATATACCACAATGAAAGAGGTTAAAGTTTTGCCAGAATAATATATCTATTATGTGTTACATTACTGGCAGAAATGCAAGATGGGAATCAATCTTGAGTAATGATGAGTGAGAAAGTTACAGAGGCATAAATATTATAACCCCCCCCAAAAAAATGCAAACCTCCCCTGTTATTGTAATGGTTTTAGGGGTATGATATATGTGCCTCTGTAACTTTCTCACTCATCGTTATTCACAATTCATTAAGGATGATCCATAATCATGGTAGCATCCACATTAATGTAGAAGTGTTTAGAAACTTTATTTACAATAAAAGTGACTCCAAAATGACACAATACATTATTTGCCATTAATTTCTATTGGGCACAAAATAATCTGAGACACAACCAAAATAATCTGAAACACAACCAAAATCATCTGAAACACAACCAAAACAAACATCCATGAAGTTTGTAGAGTCACAAGCTTAATGTAATCACTGCGTGCTAGGAATATGGGACCAAATACTAAACTTTTGACTACTTTAACACACCCTGATCTGTTTCACCTGTCCTTGTGCTTGTCTCCAACCGTTCCAGGTGTCTCCCATCTTCCCCATTATCCCCTGGGTACTTATACCTGTGTTTTCTGTCTGTCTGTGCCAGTTTGTCTTGTTTGTTCAAGCCTACCAGTGTTTTGTGTCTCAGCCCCTGCTTTTTCCAGTCTCTCTTTTCATGTCCTCCTGGTTTTGACCCCTGCCTGTCCTGACCCTGAACCCGCCCGCCAGACCACTCTGCCTGTCCCTGAGCCTGTCTACCGTCCTGTACCTTTGCTCTACCTCTGGATTACCGACCTCTGCCTGACCCTGAGCCTGCCTGCCGTCCTGTACCGTGGCCTCTACTCTGGATTATCAACCCCAACCCCTGCCTGACCTGTTGTTTGCCTGCCCCTGTTACATTAAACATTGTTACTTCACACAGTCTGCACTTGGGTCTTACCTCGGTTCCTGATTTTTCATTTAAGTTAGCAAGAGTTAAAACTTCAGGGATGCTAAAATCCTGGATTTTAGTGGAGTTATCGTTTGGATATATTCCAATTCCAGGTTATATTTCATAGAACATGTGTTCTGCATATTTGGGATAGTCTAACTAAGTGTATTAGTTTGAGGTAAATCACAGACAAACATGTTACCACAATAAAAAAATCCCAATGATCTGTCAAGGTATGAATAGAATTTCCATTATCTTCCAAATTGATTTGATTGAGAGGCCAGAGATAGTGTTGGTGCTGTTTGCTGGTAATTATTATAGATTTCCCCCCAACCAATTGCTCCATTAAACTTTCTCTCCACTGGAACTATTGAGAAATTGGATGTCGACAAAAATACATCAGAATCAGAATAACAAACAATCAATCTAGTCAATCTAGTCAATCTAACAAACAATCTAGTCTTCATTTCATGGGATATTTTACATTTGGGTTGTGTTCAGTAAAATACTCAATACATATACTTGTGAATTTACTGTAGAGATGTAGTTTTATGAATACTCTCCATTGGATTACAGTAATCAAACAGAACAGTGTAATGTACTAACATTGGAAAAATTTTCATTCTGCATGCCAGGAAAATACCTGGGCCCGTATTCACATAGCGTCTCAGAGTAGGAGTACTGATCTAGGATCTCCCCCCCCCCCTCTCCATGTTGTAATCTTATCCATTATGATCCAAAAGTCCATATTGATCCTAGATCAGCACTTGAGATGCTTTGTGAATATGGGCCCTCACACTTGAGATGCTTTGTGAATATGGGCCCTGACCTTGTGTTGACCTGCTGCTCCTTGCAGAAGACTGTCGTCAGGAGAACTCGGTCATTATGGCAGCTTCAATGCATCGTTCAACTGTCAAGACATCTTGCTCATGAACACATAATAGTGTAACAGACAGATCCCAGTCTGTTCTTGCTCTGCCGTCACCTTAATGAACAATATGTATAAGTCAGTCACTACACAGTGATGACATAACATTTAAATAGGTGTCAACAACCGAATTTCTACTATTTTTGTGGTGTATATAAATGTAATATTGAAGACACATTTGTTATAATATGAATGCTGTACACAATAGAATCTACAACAACTTACCCATATTTGACATTTCAGAATGCACAGTAGAGCAGTAGACCACACCTAAAATATAATATGCACACAATAACTGCGCCTACCTCTTAATAATGAAGACTTGTTTGTGAAATTACTTTACTCCTGAACTTGGCAGCTGGCAAGAAACAAGTCTTTTTTTTCTTCTTCCAAGTCAATCATTGAACTAATAAGTTATTCAACTAAATAAATGTATTAACCAATTAGCAAGCCTCAACCTTGATTATAAAAAAACAAAGCCAACCAAATACCTGCATTCGTAAAGCTAAAATATTGGTGGTTACATTGGGTATATATATGGCATCCCGGGACAGTCAGGCCACTCATTTCAATCACTTTCCCTCTCATGATTTCTCCAGAACACCAGAATTCTGCTTGTTTCCACGTCTGCACTGGGACGATTCGCTCCAGCTGCACGAAACTGTGGTGAAAGTATCCAGCCCTCCCAACAGAGTATCCTCCAGCCAAAACCACTTACTCACTTGAATAGACCACTCTATCCAGATTTCCACCAGCCCGCATCGGCAATAGTGCGATGATCCCAACCATGGCCAGCCAACGCCATCCAGCTTCATCAGGTAATGCCAACACCTCTTCATTCATATCCTCAGAGCAAACCAAGAAGCTAGCCCGTCTGGTTGAACCAGATCTAATTCCACATCAGTCAGCAAGCTACCACCCAAAACCACTTAGAGAGAGAGACACTGCCAAACTTGAATTGTGCGCACATAAGAAGTAACACGAACAAATTCCCTCAAATTCACCTGCCTGCCCATTTACTCCCATGGCCTCCCGACCTTTGCCACATTTTACATCTTATTTAAAAACACAATCCTGAAGCTGTTTACCTCACTTGCGAAATACCCAAAATTAGAAATAACCTCTGTGATCTCCATCCTGCTAGCTACTATTTTGTGTCTGGGGGATGTTTAGGCTTGGGCAACAATAAGACCCAAGGCAGAGACAGTAAGAACGCTGTATGTCCCAACCATGCTCTTTCCTCTATGCCAAACTGATGTTGTATACGTACAGACGCATAAGCCAGAACATTGGTTCATTGTGGGAAACAACCCGTCTGTCTAGAGAGATTATTAACCGAGTGACATTGTAGCACTTTGCTACAAAAAAATGCAAGAATTTCATATTAAACCTAAAATACATCAAATACATGATTTTACATGAAATTCCACATGTGAATTTATGTGAAAACAGGTGTTTTTGGAACACTTCACATGTGATCACGTGTTCAAGTGTAGTTGAATGTTATCATATGTTGCTTTACATGTTGTCACATGTTATCACATTAACTTCACTAAAGATCACATGGGTTCACATGAAAACATGTGTTTTTGGAACATGCGGCTTGTCATAAGGGTTCAAACGCAGGCGAGAATTGTGCTGGTCTATAGCCAGGCCAAAAAACGGAGACGGCAGTGACGTTAAAGGTGACGTGCTTCCCATTTCCGACTCGTCCTCTCTGTCTCTGTCGCAACTTGACGCCGGAAACCACTACAGACGTGTTAAGCTGGAGCACTGGTAAATTGCCCGGAAGCAACCCGTCTGTCCCGATGATCACAGTAAGGGAAAAAACATTTCCAGTATGGCATTGCCATTGGTAAGAGTAGGCCTACAGCCTCTGTGGGTTAAACATATTGATTTAGTGTTATGTTACAAGGTATCTTTCCCCCCTTCGTCCACCTTAAATTCGCTACAATACTTATTGGGTCCTGATACAACAACAAGCAATTTTTTTTTTTTTTTTATTGTGTGGCAGTCTATAGGCTACTGCAGAAGAGTGTTTGCTAATATGCCCTATTAAATAAGACCCAAAACATCTGAAAGACAGTCCACTGTCAGCAAACAGAAACACATTAATTAATCCTGATGTGAGAGGAGTAAACTCCAGATCAAGAGACTAAATAGTTCGGCTGCCCATGTGATATGTTTAGTGAAGCCATTGTTTGTTTTATTTAGGGAACGAATTGAGGATTTTGCCAGGCCCATAAACTGCAAGGCACATAAGGTATTTTATCAGGTGTACCGTCCGGACATGGGTTACTGTAACGACTGTTGGTGGAAGAAGGTGAGGACCAAGGTGCAGCGTGGTACGTGTTCATCTTTTTTATTTGAACTGAACACTGACTAACAACAACAAAGAGAATGAACGAAACCGAAACAGTTCTGTCTGGTGCAGACACAAAAACAGAAAACAACTACCCACAAAACCCATGTGGGAAAAAGCTGCCTAAGTATGGTTCTCAATCAGAGACAATGATAGACAGCTGCCTCTGATTGAGAACCATACTTAGGTAGCTCTTGCCGACATGGGTTTTGTGGGTAGTTAATTTCTGTTTTGTGTATTTCTGCACCTGGCAGGACTGTTTCAGTTTTCGTTCATTCTCGTTGTTATTTTTGTATTTAGTGTTCAGTTTCAAATAAATAATATGAACACGTACCAAGCTGCACCTTGGTCCTCACCTTCTTCCACCAATAGCCGTTACAGTTACACATTAGAGTTCTGAGGGGAATGTTAGTTGCCAATATGTGCTGTAAAATGTTGTCGTATTTAGTACTTCATAAGACAGGGGAACGATTTGTTCTCTGAAAAAAGGGTCTGTGGACTATATGAGAATGTGAGAATATATTATTAGGCTTGTGGAAAGAGGAGGAAGGGAAGCGCTACTAAGGTACACAATAGTACATTTTGGTAGATAGAAGGTGCTCTTTTGTAAAAGGGGTAAATTGGTCATCAAAAAGAAAGGAGGACCAAGGCACTCTTCATATAATTGATTAAAATGCCTTTATTAGTATGGCATGTTCAATAGAAACAAAGTTTTTTTTAAACGATGCGTTTCGGCTGCATGGCCTTCGTCAGGGACGTGTCAGTTTTTAAAAACTATTGAACATGCCATACTAATAAAGGCATTTTAATCATATTATTAGGCTTATAGGGCAGCATGATGCATAAAAGGGAGCATGGTAGGCTTAAGGGACGCTGTTTAGTGAAACCTTTCAAATTCATGAACCTCAGTCAAATGTATTAGTTCTGAGGTCTCTAGGCCTAATGCAAAAGTTTAATAAGTAGAAATGTTTGTTTTATATCCGAGCCATTAGCCGACTGACATGACTTGGCTATGTTTCGTTCTATAGCATTTTCTGTGTTTTATACACTGAGTGTTCAAAACATTTAGGACACCTTCCTAATATTGAGTTGAGCTAAAACAACAACAAAAGGGTTCCCTGTCCCAATACTTTTGGAGCTCACTGTATTTCCACACTATGAGGTTGTAACAACACTGTGAAATTGAGAAAATTATGATAATGTCAGAGCTGTTGAAAAAGACTGCCTGAAATTTCTGCCTGTTTTGGTGGGATGGGGTTTTGGCTTTCCATGTTGACATCACCAGGCGGTAAATTAGTTAATAGACCAATAATAAAGATAGTTCCAAACCTCTCTACCAATTATAGCTATGTTTTAGTTTTTCTCTCTCCTCTCAAACCTCTCCCAGACAGACAGTCCTTGCAAAATGTTTGCTTGAGAAACTGCAAAATTCTTGCTAAGAAGCTGTTTTTGTTTATTTTTGACTGAAAACAATCACAGTAAGGTACTTAATTCTTACCCAGAAAGGATTTGGTATTGAGATCATTTTTTTTTTTAAATGGCTGCATTTGACCTTAAAATTAAAACCTACTTACCTGGGCCTTGTTTCCCACTTGTATGTAACTTAAGCATTACGATGATCGTACCAGATTGCATCATTATTTTACGAGACAACTTTATATGTGTTCCCAAAACTAGCACGTAGAGAGAACGTTTGGTAAATCCATCATTAGACCATGTGTCAAAACTGACAGGATCGAAGGAAAAGCAGCACTGCTCTCGGATCAGCTTTCTCCATTCAAATCTTACCTTTAAACCCCCTTGAATCGATGTATGCACCTTGCATCAATCAATGAACATAATAAAAAAATCCACATCAAAAAATGTCTATTTAAGATAGAGATACAGTGTCTGATTTTTGTGTGGGCTACACCCACCTACGTCGGCCTTCCGCATCTGCAGTGGAAAGTGGCAGAGCTACAGCTTTGTTTGTCCGACCAGGATACATCCCACACATCTACAGAAAGATGAGACTCTCACAAACATGGCGGTGTTCTCGGTTTTGCTCTATGACCCCCCCCCACCAGCCCCACGGGACACTTCTGTCGTCGGTACCACCGATGTGCCAACTTCTGTCTGTAGCGTCCGAACTGTTTTGTCGACAAAGGGGAGACTCTCACAAACACAACAATGTTCTCCACAAGTGTATTGGGACTCGTCTGAAGGTAACCTGGTACTTGTTTTAAAAATGTATGGAAGTAGTTTTGTTCCCCCCCAAAAAAGGGGTTAAATGTGTGTCAAATGTTTTTCATAGAATTCCTGAGCTTTCTTGTATCTCCTAGATATTGGATGGACACTTAAAACCTTATTCCTTATTATTTATTTTTTGACTGTCTGTTTTGCATATTTATTAATGTGTTATTCAATGTGTTTCTATGGGCTATAGCAGTAAACACCAAATTCAATATTTTATCCCCCAAAAATATATATAATTCAAAATCAAATAGCTAAATGATCCATGGAATTACCATCTTAAGACAATTCCATATGTTAGCTTAGTAGAACCCTGAATTACTTGTAGATGTGCCAAGGTTTTTAAAGGCCATTTTAGTAACGAAGGCTCTGGGAAACATCTCGGCTACTGAAGATACATCGATAAAAGGTTCTAACGATGATCTTAATGCTATGAAGAATCTGGGAAACGAGGCCCTGTAACGTTGTGTGGGTGACTGGAGATTGTGCTAAATGCCTTTAAAACACTGCCGCTGCGCTCCTAGTCAGCAAGGTGATTGCACTCTGCTAGTCAAGGTCAAGCAGATGCTGAAATTGTCCGCACAAGGCTTGTCACAGTCCTCTAGTCAAGACGCCGTGTAGCCTCCCAAGCTTGCACATTTTGTAATGTTCTGAAAACCATATATTTCTTAGTGCTTGGTGAGAGTGTGGTTGTCCGATGGTTATTTTTCATACAACCTTTCCACAACTTTCTGGGAATGGTGCAGGATAGTTGCTTGGCTTTGGAACATTCTCAGCACATACACTATGTGACCAAAAGTATGTGGACACCTGCTCGTCGAACATCTCATTCCAAAATCATAGGCATTCATGTGGAGTTTGTCCCCCCTTTGCTGCTATAACAGCCTTCACTCTTCCGGGAAGGCTTTCCACTAGATGTTGGAACATTGCTGTAGGGACTTGCTTCCATTCGGCCACAAGAACATTAGTGAGGTCGGGCACGGATGTTGGGCATTTAGGCCTGGCTTGCAGTCGGCATTCCAATTAATCCCAAAGGTGTTCGATGGGGTTAAGTTCAGGGCTCTGTGTAGGCCAGTCAAGTTCTTCCACAAACCATTTCTGTATGGACTTTGCTTTGTGCACAAGGACATTGTCATGCTGAAACAGGAAAGGGCCTTCCCCAAATTGTTGCCACAAACTTGTTGAAGTGTGATTCATCACTCCAGAGAACGTGTTTCCACTACTCCAGAGTCCAATATGTCGAGCTTTACACCATTCCAGCCAACGCTTGGCACTGTGCATGGTGATCTTAGGCTTGTGTGCGGCTGCTCGGCCATGGAAAACCATTCCATAAAGCTCCCAAAGAACAGTTATTGTGCTGATGTTGCTAACAGAAGTAGTTTGGAACTCGGTAGTGAGTGTTGCAACTGAGGACAGACGATTGTTATGCGCAATGCGCTTCAGCACTCGGCGGTCTTGTTCTGTGAACTTGTGTGGCCTACCACCTTGCGGTTGTCGCTCCTAGAAGTTTCCAATTCACAATAACAGCACTTACAGTTGACCGTGGCAGCTCTAGAAGAGCAGAAATTTCACAAACTGACTTGTTGGAAAGGTGCCACCCTATGACGGTGCCACATTGAAGGTTGCTGAGCTCTTCAGTAAGCCAGCTCTACTGACAATGTTTGTATATACAGTTTGTATGGCTGTATGCTCAATTTTATACACCTGTCAGCAACGGTGGTGGCTGAAATAGCCGAATCAACTAATTTGAAGGGGTGTCCACACACTTTTGTATATATAGTGTATGAGGAACTTGACCAAAAAAATATATTTTCTTGGTATTTAAATACAATTCAATCACGGGTACATTAACCCCTTTTTTTGTTGGCACTAAACTACCTCCAATCTTCCATTCATTTTTTAAGTCGGTACTGGTATCAGTTACCTTCAGATGAGTCCTGTGACATTTGTGGGGGTTGTAGAGCAAAACAAAGAACACCATCGTGTTTGTGAGAATCTCCTCTTTCCTTAGTGGGGTCATATTAGTTTCTAGGCCAACCGTTTGCGTGAGAAGACCGATTTTTTGTGATGTCTCATGGTTTGACTAACACTGCTTTAGCTCAATCCCCTTCCACCGCAGATGCGGCAGGCCGACGATTGAGATGCAGCCCATGAAACCCCCCCAGATATATCTAGTTTAAATTGACAGATTTTTATGGGGATTTTTAAAATTATGTTACTTAGATTGACGCACTGTAGCGTCAACAGACTCGTATTAAGTTCAATTTTGGTAATGTTTTAGGAACGATCTCCAACTTGTTTGAAATTGGGAATGTTCTCAAATCATTCAGAGAACGTTAAGAAACAACGTTTTCTGTGGGAATTTCAGTACTTCAGCATAACGTTTCCTAAAGGTTTCCTTGTGGTTCTATTTAAAGTGATGTTCTCAACTTGTTCCGTGTTTTTTTTCTCCATAAAAATCACACAAAAACTTTAGAAACGTTCAGAGAACATGAATATTATTTAAAAATGTACAATCCATTCTCAGCATCAACAAAACTCTCTCTATCCTCTATGTTGTTAAGTGTGTTCAGGTGTGTTGGCCACGCCCACTAAAAGGGGCCCACTTGATCTTAATGAGTGCTTGTTTTCTTTTAAATGGGGTCTGTTTGAATAGACTAAAATTAACAGCTTGTGTGCATAAAAAAAAACATGGCAAACTAGCTCCATCCTGCTGGTGCAGTGGACTAATTCCATGGGCCAAGAACAAAGGATTATAGGTTTGAATCTCACTGACATTGTGGCACAATAAAATAGAAATGTGTTTGCATGATGAATGCCTAAGGAAATACATTTCCATTTGTGCTTGGCGTTTAAAAAAAAAGTTGACAGAAAACAAGCTAGCAGTTTTATTGAGACATTCAGTGAAAGTTTTAAGGAAGTTATTCAAAATCCTCCAAAATAACCTATAATTCCGGTTCTCAGGCCGTTAATAAAATCTCCCAGGGAAACTTTCCAGGAACCAGAGTGAAACGTTCTCAGAACCTCCCTGTAATCCCCCAAAAACGTTCCCAGAACAGTTGAAATTTTTCATTTCTGTTCTCAGAACGTTTAAAAAACATTTGCCGGTCAAGAAATGTATGGCTTCGTTCCCACAGCCAATGTGAAACCAAAAACATATGTTCCCACAACTTCCAAGGAACCATATATGCTACTGTAGCTGGGCGGCGAAAGAGACATCTACAGGTGGGAAAAGTTGAATGTTTCTGAGTCCCATCTTGCCGAAACACTATTTAAATGTTTACTTATAAAATGGGCCATTTGTCACTGCTGCACTCTAGACATCTCTTGACCAAATAACGAACCCAGCTTTGACCTTGTGCATAGGCTATGATTTTGCTGTGTCATTAATATGTAGGCCTATCGAGAATATATACATTTTTATAGTTGATTCCAATAGTGTGCTGATTTATACCAGTGCCAGAGTAATTTAATTGAAGAGGTACGTGTTCCTATTGTCAAGCACGGCTTTTTTGCAATGTGCAGACTTGTCCCAAAGAATAATATTTAGATATTTGTTAATTAAAGTGTTAGAGAATAGGAACATTTTATGTTGAAAAAGCTCCCATCATTGCGCTGGGCTCCTGTGCTCTCTCTCTCTCTCTCTCTCTCTCTCTCTCTCTCTCTCTCTCTCTCTCTCTCTCTCTCTCTCTCTCTCTCTCTCTCTCTCTCTCTCTCTCTCTCTCTCTCTCTCTCCCTCTCTATCCCCTCTCTCTCTCTCTCTCTCTCTCTCTCTCTCTCTCTCTCTATCCCTCTCTCTATCCCTCTCTCTCTCTCTATCCTCTCTCTCACTCTGTAGGCTATATCACCAAGGAGAGGAAAGGGGTGGGGACAGGGGTGGGGATTCCTGAATACTCAAATTTGCAATTAGAGACATAATATGCCCATAAAACATTAACAGCCAGAGATCCTACAGTACATCATGATTCAAGTATTTAGCAACACTAGCAAACAACTGATGTGAACACAAGAAGCATCACGAGTCTAGACCTATTCTGTAATAAAGGAATTTCAAAAAATGATGTTGCTAAGTTAGCAGCTTGCGACATACAATCTCAATAAATGCCGCATGGAGAACATTTCAACGAAACCTTTTGAGCATCAATAACAACATAAGGGTCCACACTGAATATTTCATGCAATTCATAACCACGTGTGTGCGTGCATGCATAAACACTGTAAAACAAAATGTTAGGATCTGAACACATGACTTAACACTTTTCTGTAACACTTTTTAAAACGCCTCAAGGCATTTAGAACTTCAATGAAAACGCTTCACAGTGTTTAGATGTAAACACCAGTACATGTTTATTCACTGTACACTTTTTAAACACATTAACATGTTTATTCAACACAAGGCGTTTAGGTTATGAACACTAAATAATTGGGGCTGTTATTTTAACAGAGAAGGGTGTAAAGCCGTATTTGCATATTTCCCAGCATGCCATTCCAGTGAATGTGAGAGATACCCACCCATTATTGTGTTTGTTAGTGACAGCAATAGGCCTGTTTCATTCAACGACTAATTTTCCTGATGCCTTATCCAACTGACTAACAAAGTAACTGTTTCAATTAAAACCAAACCATTTAATACCAAGAATTATACATTTCATAAAGCCTTTCATTATGGCCTAGTTATCCTTGTCATTGTGGTCTGAAAATCCTGGCTCATGGTCCACATCAAACCAGCAAGTCAAAAAATGATGGTTTATGAAATGATCAGTAAATAGTCATTTTTATCTGAATCCAGCTAGAGGGAGGATTTACCAGGAATGTTTATATCTCATCACCAACAACCTGCAATAGGAATTTACTGCTTGGAGAACTGATTTTTTTTTAACCTAAACCATCTAAACTGGAACAACCATCTTAGTAATGGGAGCAATAAATCCAAACCCTTACATATTAGATTATTCTAGAAAAATTTATTTATCTTTGTATAGTACAAGATTAATCAATGTGCATGAGGAAACATAGATATTCAAACAAACTATTCTAAAATGCAACCTGCAACAAAGCATGCTGGGAAATATGATCATGATGCCCCTCACACATCTTTTTCACTTTGAGAGAGTTGAAGACTCACTATGCAAAAATCCCTCCGCCATTTCCTGGTTGCTAAAATTCTAATAGGTCGGCTAATTTCAGTTGATGTGACAAAACAACCAAGTAAAGTGTAGAGAGTCATTGTACTATCTAACCCCTGTGAAATATATTTTCCATAACCAAAAATATTGTATTTTCAGCTGTTTGTACAAAACCTTTAGTAAAAGACCCAAAACTAAACGTAATATCAAAGCTCAATTTCTTTGTGAATTTGGTCAGGGGTCGCCCAAAAAAATTACATATTGCAGCTTTAACGGAAATTAACTCAACACAGTCAAGTAACAACAACATGTGATTAAAATGATTTCTTAAATCAAATGTCCTGTTCAGTTGAGATGAAATGTACAGTGCATTTGGAAAGTATTAAGGCCCCTTGACTTTTTCCACATTTTGTTACATTACAGCCTTAATCTAAAATGGATTGCATTATTTTTTTTCATCAATCAACGCACAATACCCCATAAAGACAAAGTGAAAACAGGTTTTTAGAAGTTTTAGCTAATTTATTACAAATGAAATACCTTATTTACATAAGTATTCAGACCCTTTGCTATGAGACTTGAAATTGAGCTCAGGTGCATCCTGTTTCCATTGATCATCTTTGAGCTGTTTCTACAACTTCATTGGAGTCCACCTGTGGTAAATTCAATTGATTGGACATGATTTGGAAAGGCACATACCTGTCTATATAAGGTCCCACAGTTGACAGGGCATGTCAGAGCAAAAACCAAGCCATGAAGTCGAAGAAATGGTCCGTAGAGCTCCGAGACAGGATTGTGTTGAGGCACAGATCTGGGGAAGGGTACCAAAACATTTCTGCAGCATTGAAAGTCCCCAAGAACGCAGTGCCTCCATCATTCTTAAATGGAAGATGTTTAGAACCGCCAAGAGCTGGTCGCCCGGCCAAACTGAACAATCAGGGAAGAAGGGCCTTGGTCAGAGAGGTGACCAAGAACCCGATGGTCATTCTAAACAGAGCTCCAGAGTTCCTCTGTGGAGATGGGAGAAACTTCCTGAAGGACAACCATCTTTGCGGCACTCCACCAATCAGGCCTTTATGATAGAGTGGCTAGACAGAAGCCACTCCTCAGTCAAATTATTTCCTGAGTGGTGCAGCAGTCTACAGCACTGCATTTCAGTGCTAGAGGTGTCACTGTTGCTAAAATTTCAACAACAAAAAAAGCCTTTTCATTATGGGCTATTGTGTGTAGATTGATCAGGGTGGATAACTATTTAATCGATTTTAGAATAAGGCTGTAACATAACAAAATGTGGAAAAACTCAAGGGGTCTGAATACTTTCCAAATGAACTGTAGGTAAGGTGACAGACATTCCTTACACAGATCCGAATAAAAGGCATGTAACTTCACATAAATTTATAATGATTCAATGTACTTTAAGCAGGACTATGGCAAAGTAAACACCAGTGCTCAAAACCTGAACACTTTAGGTGTCCTTCTGGTTGGAAACTGACTGGGAAAAGCTGACTATTGTGTTAAATAAAAGTAAATAAAATAAATAAAAGTAGGCCCTATTAAAACATTAGTAAAAAATAAGTCACAAAATCATGATAAGCTCATTTGGATAGGATGCTAAACTTAACCCCACAGTATTTGCAGGTGTATGTTATCTTGAAGCTAAAATGTAACTGTAGCCAATGATAGGTGTTGATGATTGGTAAAATAGGTATAATAATTAAAGTTAAAGTTAAAGTTACCAGGACTATGTCTTTCTTTCTTTATCTTAAGGCAGTTGAAGAAAGTGTCATACATTCAAATGTGAATATTACAAATAAGGTGTTACTATAGGGCTACAGAAACGGTGGCAGTAGTTGTTGAATAAGCTAGGCAGGGCCTAATGGTAATCAATGGTTATCCGTGATAATGAAAATTGTTTACCTCAGCTGATCTTATGGCCTATGCAGCACTATCCAACATAAAAAGGAAGAATCCAAAAAATAGTTAGTTTGCACTTCTAGAATGGATAGGGTGTAACTGTCTCCGAAATGTTATATAATATCCAAATGAAAGACCTCAATCAATGTGTGTATGTGCGTGCGTGTATGTTTCCTCAGTTATATCAACTACATAACAACATGAAACCTTTGACACCTATATTTCACAAATATTATTTTGAAAAGGGCACTTAAAGTTGATTCAAAATCTCATTTTTGTAGTTATTTTTTCATGTTTCCAGCATAGGCATCAAAACCACGCGATCAATATCATTAGAAAAAGTCCGTGAACCATGCAGCCCGCCAATCGGAATAACAATCGGATTTTTTATTTTTATTGTTGTGTTTGGAAAACATCCTCATTTCCATAAGCCTATCTCTGCACCATGCAAGGCCCCCCACCGCCCCCGCCCTCGTTAATAATAAAATGAGAAACTGTATCCGAGAAACTACAATGTTTAATTTATTATTATGTAAGCTATTTGGGGGGTGATTATATGGTAATTGCTCATTATTCTTGTATATTTATCGCTGTACCTTATGTCAAGGCCAAGGGAATTGTGTAGGGTTCATTCTCTCGTTTCAAGGATCAATTTCAGAAGCAATTTGTGAAACAGGACAGATCAAGTTTGTCATGACGTCAGATTCTGACAGTGCAACCGCAAGCTATAAGTATCAGCTCAAAAACATTTTCTTCTCTGACACGACTTTAGTCTACTAGTTGAGATGAGAATGTGAAATGGCAGTAGCTGACACTGTGTAGACTGCACTGTATACAATGTTAAACAAAAAAAGTAACTACCTAACTCATTATAGAAATTGAGTAGTGGCTATTCAAACATCTCCAACGGTCAGTGTATACAGTGAAAAGTAGAATTCTAAAATAGTTTGTTGTGCTATGATGTGTAATTGATCATGGTGAACTGATATCAAAACTGTCAGACAAATTGACGTTCAATAATGAGACAGGCCAGTTCCACTATCAACAAGGTCATGTGTACGTACTAATCTTAGGGCTCTATTTAATCAGCATTGCGGAAGTTCAGTTTTACAGCGTGCTTGAAATTTAAAGGCAATGTTCCTGCTTTAGTGGAGACTACGTTCATGGAAAATGTTGCATATGTGGGCTCAATCGGAAATTACCCTTACATTTCTTTTGCGGAATATGTCATTCATCAGATTTACAGATTGAATAGAGCCCTTACTGTCAGAGGCTAATGCAGCATCCTGTAATGCTTGTGGCTCTACCTCCAGTTACTGCAAGAGGAATAAGCAGTGTGCTCAACAATGCCTGCTAAAATTAAAAATGGTCAAATACATAAAACAATGTTAAACATTAACACACGACCACTAACAATTAGCCTACTAATTAGAACTACGTAGACCTACTGTTTACACTTGAGGAGAAAAAACTACATTTTAGTGTTCACTACAACAAATGGTGATGTTCAAGTAACTTCAATCGTTATAGTACAGAATACATAATGCAATTTACAACTTTAAAAGATACGGATGGTGAGTATGGCTTCCGAGTGGCGCAGCGGTCGAAGGCACTGCATCTCGGTGCAAGAGGCGTCACTACAGTTCGAATCCAGGCTGCATCACATCCGGCCGTGATTGGGAGTCCCATAGGGTGGCACACAATGGGCCTATCGTCGTCTGGTTTGGGCCGGGGTAGTCCGTCATTGTAAATAAGAATTTGTTCTTATCTGACTTGCCTAGTTAAATAAAGGTTACATTTAAAACATGTTTTTTAAAGGTCGCTTTATTACTTTAAGTATTGAACACTGAAATACTTTGAGTTAGCAGAACTAATTACTTTTGTACAGCGTAGCTAGTGTCAAGAAACCTGAATGAGAGGACAGAAGTTGGCATTACCTAGTTTCAAGCAACGTGCATCCGAGTAGGACGGAAGTCGGCATGCACCACTATGGCCTAGGCCCTTGGCCTACTAGTAAATGCAAAAATGTCTTTAAAGTCTTCAAAAAGCGGATCATAAATCACACTTGCTGTAAGGCTGTACCATGCTTGCAGTCGCTCATCTGTGCATAATGGTGATGAAAGGTAGCCTATATTTGTGAGTGCGAGTTATGAGTAGGCTATAGGGCCGGTGCTACTCTAACAAGAGCAGATTAGTCTCATTGCCTGTTTTATATAGTGGACTTCATCTAATGTGTGTTTGTTTTTGCAGATATACTTGTTTTCAGTGTTTAGGCTATAGCAGGGAAGTGCGTTATTGATGTGTAATGGTCGCCATCCAAATACCATTCACATTAGCAAAATCAGCGGACATATTTAGACCTACTAATTGCAGATTAGGGGGTTTGGGTCACCGGGATCATTTGATAGGACGGTTCTTTAAATGGCGGATAATTATTTCACGTCAGGTAAGTAGCCTAGACCTTTGGCTTACTTGCTATCCTTTCAGATGGTGTCAGAATCCATATTCCTCATCGAGTATTTAGCAGCCAGGAATGATCTGGCTATAGTAACTAAATAATAAACCCAAGCCATGGGGCTTTGATGATTGATCGTTTCCCAGTCCTTATTAAGGGCGGCCAAAAAAAACGTTAGCCTCTGTACGGCGGAGCAGCGCAAGGTTAAATAAGCGGGTCACAAGGTCCCCAGCACTCCTCATACACACAGCTTTATTGTTTGGGAAAGGAATCGATTGATACAGTATATGGGGTCTAGTATCTCATAACTTAACATTCACTGACCCAGAGCAAGTTTGAGTGGAGGAAACAGTAGGCCTACCGGAACCACTAAAGATGAACAATGACAAACAACGTCTTCACCTGCCTTGTTCAAAAAGGCAGGTGCGCTTTCCTGCGCACATTGGTATTTTATCCCTTGCGTTGCTGCTTTACCTCAGTGAAAATGTAAAAATGTTAAACCCCAAGATATGTAAATCCTTGCAATTGTAGGCCTTGTAAAAAAAATGAGAAGGTCGAGGCTTTACGCACAGTCATAGGCCTATGCACAGACTTCTATGAAAAATATGGGCCTATCATAGCCTTTATCACAAAAAAACACTGAGTTACGTTGCAGAAAAAGACACCAAATAGTGTGCAGTGTTAATCCAATAGCCCATTTGACGAATATATCCACTATAAAATAAAATACATTTCAGCATGTGTCATAAAGGCATGCAATGCACGGTTTGAATAGATATGTCCTCCCCGAGCTCCAAATTAGCTCTGTGAATAGCCTGTATAGACCTACTTGTGTAGAAGTGCTAATGTATAGGCTATTCATGGGAACCCGTGTACATTTGAACAGATCCGGTTCTTCATTATAACATTTATTTAATTTCGTTGTATACAATAATCTGCCTTTAAATTCAAAAGACTGGCTTGTTTAAATCAAAAGAGTGTACAATTCATACAACGAGACCTAGTCATAATGAGGGGGCTGTCCTGCTTATTGAGGCACCGCGGAGGGAGAAAGTGCGCCAAATTTGTTTGCAGCGGATCAAGGCTCACCGCCTTCACTGCACTTTCTTTATCTTAATTCCAACTTGAAAATATATAATTATCTAGTTTGAACAGGACTGCTATCAAATCCTTCTTTAGGCAGGGTAGGGAGAAGCTCGAGTGGATTGCGCGCTCTGAGCCGCTCGGTGTTGCCGGAGATAGGAGTAATGAAGTTGTGGAGTCCGGAGATACAAAGGGCATTAACCTCATTAGCATGAAACCTTTTCTTCTAACTATTGTGGGACCTTTTCAGCCCTCTAATCCCCCTATTTCAAAGCTGGGTTTGTAATAAAGCTTTTAGGGTTTTTTCAAAGCTAATGGTATTCTCTGAAGATTCTTATTGCTGTTATAGTCCATGGGCCGATTAAAACTCCCCATCCATATATGGGGACCGTAGTTTGTATGTAGGCCTATAGCCCCCCCCACACCACCCCCTCCGAAAAGCTCCTTTTCAAGATGTGAAACAATTATAGAAATAGACACTACACCTCACATCATACACTGTGCATGGTGGGGATTTCACATGTTTAGGAGATACATAGTGTAAATATAATACAGTTTAATTTTGCAACATTTAAAACAATTTGATGTGCATTTTTTCCCAACTTTCCATTGATCGGGTTCCTATAAATATCTGGGCATTTGGATTGGCAAGGGTAAAAAAAAAAAAAAAAAAAAAAACATGCTGATGAGCTAGTTTAAACGCCTCTCTCTAAACACCCGGAAGCATATTGTAGTCAACTTTCCTGACAGTTCTTGACTATGGTGACACCAGTTACCAGAATGCAGCAGCCACTACTCTTAAACCGTTGGATGCTGTCTACCAAAACCCTTCGATTTATCACAGGTTGCGGTTTTAATACGCATCACTGCATCATGTATTAAAAGGTTAGCTGGTCCCCATTAAAGTCCTGGAGGTCACTTCAATATTCCCTTTCTGTTTACAAAACTCTACTACCCAAGCTTTCCAACTTACCTAACTTCGTTGTTGAAGCATAAAAACACGAGATACCAAACCCTTTCACAGAGTTGGTTAACTCTTGAGGTTCCTCGGATCTCCACCGAATTAGGTAAATCCTTTCTTACTTTTAATGCATCTCACTACTCAAACAATTCACAAAACTCATTACAATAGGATGTTCTAGTGCGGCTATGGCAATTTAAATGATTGACTGAGGATTTAGTAGCTGAGGAATATAACATTTTGTAGCTGAGGAATATAACCGTTTTTCTTAAATTGTGTTGTGCTGTATTTATTTCCTCTTCTTTTACATTGTATCGATGGCTGTTTTGTTTCCATATTGTATTTAAGTGTGTTACTGTGACCAGGGCACCCTTGTGAATGAGACATTGGTGTCAATGGGTTTTTCTGAATAAATAAATAATCAAATGTTAAGTTTGAGTCACTTGTAAAAAAACAACAACGTTGTTCTATTAAGCTCTTAGATGTAAAAACAACCAAAATATATATATAATGTATTTTTGCCGTACAAGCGTAATAGGCTAAAAAAAATCAAATGTGAAAAGCGTATACATGCGTTGACGCTGTTTTGTTTGTGATCAATTTGTGGGAAGAGCGCGTGTACGCATATCCTACTCGTGGCTGTCGGAGACAAGATTTTAAACAAAGATCTCATTTTGCTGCACATTGCAACCTTCCCTTATCGCTTCGTGAGGGGTAGTCAGATTGTACTAAATTATGTCCAACCAAGCCCCCTTGGATCCACGGATTAAGAGATTAAAGTGGACCACTGGGCAATGCATCCCCTTTCCCCCTCATATTACTCGCATGATAATTGCCTAAACTGATTTGCACTTTCACAAAAGCTCGTAGGACTCTTTGTAGCCTGAACAGACCAGACGCTGCCCCTCTAAATAAAAACGGATTAATGCAGTCTATCAGACTGAGGAGCAAATGAACCACCGGAAAAAACAACCATGCACTTGCCACAGACAAATTATTTTGGATTTTATAAGTTCATTTTAACAAGCCACATTGTCTGGATTTCTTCTAAAATTAGTCATAGGCCTATCTCAAATATAGGCTAATTGTGAGACTGGTTTGACGAAAATCAAGATATATGAAGCGGGTGATTGGTGGCAGCCAATAGCCTATAAAAATTGTTAAATAATACACGCTTGAATTGAAGAGCGTAACAGGTCTCTTTATAAAATGTCAAGATATGAAAGTTGATCTAAAATCAAAACCCTACTTTTACTCCGCGCGCAACATATTGATAAAACTTTATTGACAAAATATTAACAATTACATACTTCTTGGAAGTATACTTTGTGTTAAAATTGTAGCAAACTTAACACAAACACAACATTATTTACATTCTGATAAAAGAGGGTTTAACAGAAACATTAACTTTTAGTATCTCTGTACATGGATACGCTCAGTGCTTGACGTTTTCTCGCCTCTACGGCAGTCAATTCTTGCATTAGTCCTTTGTGGCAACTCTCACGGAAGGGTCAAATCCTGACAATATGCTCGTGACAGAATAACGGAGACATGGTAAAGCTTTAGGTTTAAGGAATGTCCTGGATACTTTCCCTTTAAGTACTTTATCTGTGGTTTGATAAACTTTTATAAAGTTTTCGAAATACATTTTCTTTAAAAACACTATAACGCAGCACTGCTACTTCATACTGTTCTCACAATCACTTTAACACGATAATCATTAATTAAAAGACTGCACACTTTGTAAAAAGGAAGAAGCACAACATCTCTGAGATTGAAAATAGAGTTAAAACAAAGTTGTTTTTGAGAAAATTATCAAATTAAAACAACTACCAGAAAGTCTACCATGCAATTTAAGTTTTACAAAAACAGTTGTGGATTTTGGTATCTTGAGTGGAAACGTTCATATTTAGAAACTTTCAGAAGTGCAAATGTCCAATGTGAATTGGAGATTAATTTTTGGGTGGTTCGTGGGAGATTGTAGTGGTGGGTTGATGCGTGGAAGGTGGTCAGGTAGGTGGACTGCTATACTGTCAATCACTTTTGCCTGGGCAATTTGATATGGTTTGCCAGACCCGTGGTAGTGACAGCAGTGCCACCAATCGGATCTCTCACCCTCAGCTGCCGATCTCCGAAGAATCGAAATGTGACATTGGCTTTACCCTCTCTCTGTCTCTCTGTACACAGCATCCTTAGCCATGTCATCCTTCACGCCACACGGCTGTCCCAGGTTCAAACAATTTTGTATTTTAATCGTCTGAAGTTACATCAATTTCCTCCGGGCTTCCCGATCCTTGTTTAGTTGCGAGTCTCCATCGGTTTATGTGATGGGTCCCCTTCTTCTTCTGTTGCGAATCTGAACCCTCCTCCTCCAACTTTTGACGCTTGAACTTGGTTCTTCGGTTCTGAAACCACACTTTTACCTAAGGGAAATAAATAAAGGCTACAATAAATACCAAAATACTAAACAAAAACTATCCATGTGCGTAAAGTTAGAATTCAAATAGCAGAATAGCAAAAGAGATACAAGCATAGACTATAAAAGGAGTGCAAAGGCCTAGCATTTTTGCATAGGCTCTCATAGATCGCTGTGTGAAAATTTGCCCAATGCTATAGGCCCTAAATTACTTACAAGTTAGGCTAGAAGTACGGTTATTTTCAGATGGGATATTGCCTAGGTCAAAAATGGCATGTATTGCATACTCTATTTTTTTAATAGTACAAACATAAGACAATTACCAGACATTGACGTCCCCTTGGTCGAAAAAAACGGGCGCAAACAGACCCACGAATATGCAATGCATAACAAATAATTGTCATTTAATTTCTAATAATTTCCCCAAAAATGTAAAAGCCACATTGCTTGTTAATTTGAAGCCTTTTGTAAATTCATATCAATAGGCTAGTGGGCAATATTAATATATACAAGCCATCCGTCTGACAGCTTGGCAAGTGAGGTGCATTTAATGTGCTTTCAGTCAGCTAATTGAAGTGGGTGATGGTTAATTTCTCCCTCATTCCCCTCTGAAAGCCTCCGTTTAGAGAAGAGCCGGTGGTGACACTGGGACAAAAGACACCGACCGTTCCACAAGCTGATAGGCACAAATACGATCTTAAATATGGCCAGGGAAATTCATTGAGTCCGTCTCATTCTTTTTAGCGTGCCATAGATCCTTTAAAATGGTTAACTGGTTAACTGGTTAATTGCCCTCCATTTTGAATGGAAACCTTTTTTTTCCCAAAACAAAGTAATTCAACCCAACGAGGTTGTACAATGATCATTGATTTCATCCAACTAAAAGCATCACCGATGGTGATGTAGACATTTATTTTTGTATCTCTGAAACTGTGGGTTTACAGGTCAATCCAATAGTAGGCCTAATTTTGAAAAATGAATAAACGTGTGTTTTCATTTATATCATTTCCCACCCTTCATTTCAATTTTTAAAATGGAATAGCATTTAGGCCTATGTGAAATTCTTAAATTTGACTTGCAATACGGATTAACCATAGCATGTGTGAAGTTTACCCCAATAGACAACACATTGTCGTGTTTTCAAGAAATGAATAAATAATTCTCGTAATGTCACTTATAGGCTGGCATATGAATTTCCAATAAATAATTAGCCTATTCATAGACATTTAGCATATTCACAGATTCCGTAGCCAACACGAAAACAAGTTATTATTGTCCTATAGCCTAATGTAGGTAGGCCTACAGGCTATAAAACACCCCTTGAAAAACACCCCACAAACCTGTGCGTCATGTCAGGTCTGGTGCAACTTGACACAATCGTCTTTTAAATCCATCCCCTATTCAAAGTAGGTCTAATGCGGACTTAACGATACACTTGTGAATATTCAATTCATTTTCTTACCTGAGTTTCTGTGAGGCTAAGGGTGTGCGCAAGCTGTTTTCGTTCGGCACCTACGACGTAATGGTTTTTTTCAAATGCGTGCTCAAGCCGCAGAAGTTGGGAAGGGGAAAAAGCTGTCCGAATTCTTTTGGGCTTTCTGGCCAGTGCATTGTGCAAAAGGAAGCTCTCCGGGCTTGTTTCGTTACCTGAAAACGACAATGGGAGGGATATTAATTATGACCACTCTTACGTTGCAAACTGAGGCTAAAGAGATGATGATGCTATCCTCATAATTTGGCTATACCGCAGACTTGGGCCTTCTAACTTTTGACTAAAGTCTACGGCAACACTCAATTGAACATTGAAACCAATTTAGTCACAAGCAACACCTTGACAATTTTTTTTGCAATAATTTTAACAATAGCAAATTGATACAGTTTATATTATTCAAATGGAAACAATAGGGCTATGCAGTGGCTAAAATAAGCGCCGTTTCGATACAGTCTTTGGTTATCCTAAAAACACTAGGCCTACACATACAAAATAGCAACACAATGGTCTACAATCACAAAGGGGCCTAGAAGCCTCTATAGCCTAACCCTTTTCAACTTTTCTTTTTAACATTAGCCTACAGTCACTGGTATACTGTAAGTATATGGTGGAGAATTAAATAGACTACATTAGCCTAACATTTTTTGGGGGGCAGAATTACTATCAAGACCCTTATTAAAATAACCATTATGAAAACAGATCGTTCACTTATTATACAATTTGCATGTCACTGTTTTCAGAAAAAGATTATGTGCATCCACCAGCAAAAAAATATAATTTTCTAATATGACAGTCCAATTTGGGGGACGATAAATTAATAGTGCGATTTTAAAATAGTGCATTGTGTACAATTTCGTAAACAGCAGTTTGGGCAATAAAAACATAGCCCACAAATACGACCCAATGCCTATTCCAAGGCACGGATGATTACAAAAAAATTACACAGGCATCTATCAATGTAGTTAAGTTGATTTGCATTCAGTTTAAACATGAAGTAAATATCTAGGCTAAATTAAATCATTATTTATTTTTCAATAATCTTTTTTTTTTGTTAAAAATAACAAGTCAATTAATTATATAGCCCTACACTTTCCAGTTGTAAGGTTTTATGCTTATTTTTGTTTCAATTAAATGTTTTAGATGCTAAAGGACTTTTTAAAGTCCACTCTTTGCAATTCCTTTTTTTTTTACAAAATGGAAAATTATAGGCTATAGACTACCAGCAAAATATAATTTGAACCCGTGTCACCACATAGAGAAATACTATGCCGTACATTAGGCTACTAAAAGTACCCTAGCCTATTCCAGTTGAACAGTGTTCTAATTATAACAGACAAAAACAGTTTGTAAAACTGTTCGAGACAAGGCGATAGCACATATATTTCCAAAATTCGATAGCTCACTGATATTTATCATTCGTTTCTTTATTCTCATAATTACATGTTATATTGGCCTACATACATAAATGCTATGGAACATCCAAAAAAAGGGCTTAACAGCATAAATAAGTAATAAATGCGTTAAAAAGACAAATGTAAATTCAACCTACCTTGGAATCTGTGACCCAAGTACCTATATCTATGTATTAGCCATGGGTAAAAAGTTGAGGGGTCCCTTTGCTGGCTGGCAAAAAGATGGTGCGGACTATGTGAGGATGAAAGTGGGTGAGCCAACGCGTGTGGAGGTGGTACCGAATGAACTGGGACACCGGAGTTGTTCTGATGTGAGACCGCCTCAGCGAACACCAAGTCCGGATTAGAGTAGACGCCCCTGCCGCTGGAATGAAACCCGTTCAGAAATGGATTCATCTGGCTGGAGTTTGCATAGCTCAGAGCTGCTGGTCGTATGGGCTCCTCAGACCTCGACACTGGTAGAGGATTATCCTTCGCTACCAACGATTCTATAGTAAAACACCTCTTCGGTGTAGGTTGAAACATGGTTTGATAGTCAAGATTCCCCAGCTTAGAGTTTAAGAGGTGCAGGCGTTCTTCGTAAAAAAAAATAGGTTACTACTCCACACCGAGAAAGTTTGTCAGCATAAATAACTTTGGAACGAAGAGTGCAGCAAGAATAGAAGCCAAAGTAACAACAAATCAACAAATAGCCATAAAGGTGGTCAACTGCGCCAGACAATCCATGGATGTGATCGGTTCCTCACCAGTTGTGCAAGCGATTTGTTAGTTCATGAGCCTAATTAGCACTGGAGTCACATAAACAGCTTCCTCTGAAGCCTGTAATGGCATGGTGATTGGTCGCTGCTACTCGCCTTAAGGTTGAGGGAAGAGTCTTTAAGTGCGTCAATAGGAACAGGCACGGAGAGGCGGACTCAAGCAAAACGGAACGGATTCGTTCAGAACCAGATCTTCAGAACATTTTTACATAGGCTACTCAGCTGAACCAGTAGAAAAGCTCAAGGTACTTACGTTTGCATTTTTGTCTACCGATAAGGCCTGAGGACAGTCGGTCTTAAAGGGGCCTTTATGTTTATCAGTGTTGAGTTTTATGTTGAAGTATGGGGCTAAGAGTCGGTTTAACATTCTTTGACATAAGTGTGATACGTTGTTAGTATAAAATGTAGCCTACACCATTGACCTGGGTGTGTTTACCAATAGCCACCACATAGTTCTGTTTAAATAGGAGTTGACCGATTTTACATTTTAGGGATACCTTTTATATTAATTTGTATTTACCATTATTATGGTAATTACAGCATACCCAACTACATACCCTGGCCTCGTCTCTCCGTGTTTTCATTTTCTCCTATCAGTTTGTGATTAGTTAGGGGTTGAAGGCTCCCCAATTTCTATTGGCCGGAAGATTGGGACGATGGATATTGGATCCACACTATATTCAGTGCAGTTGGTTTGTTGTATTGACATATAAACGACCCATTTAATTTAGGCCTACGTAAATTACCCTAAACACAACTTTTTTTTGCGTAGGCTAATTTCTGCTCAATGCAAGTCAAGCATTCACTGACGAAAGGTTTATCATTTGTAATTTGAGGTTTACAAAGTGCATAGGAAGATACAGGCCTATACACACGCACGAGTTTAGAAATGTATTTGGTATGCCTTTTATTTGACCATTCATTTAGCGGAAATGTCTGTACCATAATAATAAATCCACCTGTAACATATAGCATATTATATGCCGCAATAGGTCTCCATGTCTTAGTGATATCTTCATTATTTTGCTATTGCTGAATTCCATGAAAATGCGCATGATGGTTTTCTTAATCCAATAAAGGACCTCAGTTGGAATAAGATAAATATGTGTTTCTTTCATTTAACTGTAGGTTTTTAAGTCACTGTCATAATTTTGATGCTCATCTTCGGGGACATATGATTCAACCCACAAGTAGACTATAAGAAAATGCTATGGGTTGTGAGTCCAAATCTGCCCGGGCTATGAGTCTCGGTAGTTTAACTTTGTTTGCGATGTTCTGCTTATTAGATCTACGTGGCCAATCCGTCCTGCATTACTACAAGCCCATTACATTGATGGTAAAATTATTATGAATAACAACAAATCCATTAAAAAATGGATGATTATGATTATTAATTAGGTCAATTCATATTATGCCAAGGTTACACTTTTGCGAATTAAATCTAAGATTTACTTAAAAATATAAAAGAAAGATATCGAAGGATGACTTCAGTTGAACAAATTTTACGTCGGGACAGCTCATGTAGGCTTTAGTGCCAAGTCGATCTTATGATAACATGGTAGCAAGCCATGGCTTGTACCTGAAAGCTGGGATGATGAAAATTTAACTGAAGTCAGCACGCATTGTGTTATTTTAATACATTATAACCCCAATAAGCATTTGTGTTGCACATCGATATTGCAACATTGCACCATTGTAGGCCGTTGTCTCCTTGCGTAGGAATATGCACTATTTCCCTCTATGTGCAGTGTCTTTGAAAAGGTCCTGTGCGTATGATTTACATTTGACCTGCTGTAGGCCTGATTTGATTTGATTTATTTCATTCACGCTCGCAGTCCACAATACTGAATTTTGCAGAATGCACAGTTACAATTAGACAACACTTAAAAAACACAAGATATTGCATTCAATTGAAAAGGTCCCATATGTCTTTCGAAACATCCTGTGCATATGATTGACATTTTATCTGCCATAGGCCTGTATTGATTTATTTAATTCATACACGCCGTCCGCAAGACTACATTTTGCAGAATGCACAGTGGCATTTAGACAATATTTTAAAAAACACAATATATTACATTAAATTAAAAAGGTCCCATGTCTTAGGAAAAAATACAGTTAAAAAAAATCACAAAATCAAAGTCTGATGGCTGTGGCTGTGGTAGAATTGACCAGCCTTTTTGTCCTTGCGTTGATTTTGGACAGTCGGTTCTGGTTTCAGAGGACTCTGCCAATACTGTCTCCCTTTCTCTGTGGTAGGAGATCAGGTGGAGGGTGGTCAGGTTGGTTCATGGCAGTGACCAATCTTACGGCTGCTTGCTCTCTCCGTGACTGTAGTGGTGGAAGGGTCAGTGGGATGTCTCTGTTTTTTTGTTATTATCTTGCTTGTCCTTTTCTGTACACGGTGCAGCTTGCTGCTTTTTTGTGTAGCCCAACAGCAAGACATTGTCTGGCATACTCCAGGCATCAGATGGCCTATATATCATAATGGCCTGCATTAGTCAATGAGATAACGGACGTTTTGCAGTTACAGTCTGATAAACAGTAGGCTAATGCATCTACTTCAGCACTAAGGCAGAATATTAGTGATAATAAAATAATATAAAAAAATAGAACTATTATTATTATTGTTATTAGTTATTATTAGTTCATCAGTATTATTTTCCAGAAATTATGATATTAATAGCATAATAATAACAATAGGCCACATGCCTATGTAGTAACGAATAAATATAGGTCTACTCAGTTAGATCTACTTTAGTGAATTGATGCTAAGAGGTAAATGAATAAAAACATTGTTAATAATATAGCTAGCAAGATTCCCTTATATTACACTGGTCTCATTCTTTGGATTGTTTATTATTGGAATCCATTCAATGAACCAGGGATGAAGGAGCGTTTCTCATGGGTGTAGGTTCAGTAGGCTAGCTGTTCAAAACTGCGTCACCTACTGGTAGCCTTGGCAATGTAAATATGTACTTACGCGGATAATCGTTTGTTTATCATAGATTTTTGTTGTTGTTGCAGTTTTTAAAAATTTCCGTTGCACATCTGTTTATATAGTCCTAGATTATTTTGGTAAAACTCAACTTTTTTTTTTACAGCATCCATGACGGATGGTTCTAAACCATTATGGTTCGTGCGACTTCTTGGTTTTGACCATAGAGATAGATAGAGGAATCTAGTACCCAAAAGCCTATCTTGTAGCATGAGCAGCGCCCATTGACTACTTTCACCATTTTTAAGTAGTTAAGTGGGTGGGACTTCCTAAGGGTTAAGGAAGAATCACATAATTCTATCCGGGTTATCAGGGGGATCATCCAATGATTTATAGATTTATTCTTGTGTGCAAACATTCCATAACGTCAAGTGGCAGTAAATCAAATCACATTTTATTCATCACATGCTTCATGAACAACAGGTGTAGACTAACAGTGAAATGCTTACTTACGGCCCTTCCCAACAATGCAGAGAGAAAGAAAATAGAGATATCATAGAAAAGTAAAACACGTTATAATAAAAGTAATAATAAATACAAAATGAGCAACGATAACTTGGCTACATACACAGGTACCATTACCGAGTCGATGTTCATGGGTACGAGGTAATTGAGGTAGATATGTACATATAACTAGGAATAAAATGACCTATAATAAACAGTAGCAGCAGTGTATGTGATGAGTCAATAAAAGTTAGTGCAAAAAGGGTCAATGCAGATAGCCCGGGTAGCTATTTGGTTCACTATTTAACTAACTATTTACAGTCTTATGGCTTGGGGGTAGAATCTGTTCAAGAATCTGTTGGTTCCAGACTTGGTGCATCGGTACTGCTTCCGGTGCAGTAGCAGACAGAACAGTCTATGACTTGGGTGGCTGGAGTCTGACAATTTCCTGGATGGCAGGGTGCTCGGCCCTAGTGATGTACAGGACTGTACGCACTACCCGATGTAGAGCTGGTTGCCAAGCAGTTACCATACCAAGCGGTGATGCAGCCAGTCAAGATGTTCTCAATGGTGCATGGTGTAGAACTTTTTCAGGATCTGAGGGCACATGGCAAACATTTTCAGCCTCCTGAGGGGGAGAAGACATTGTTGCGCACTCTTTACAATTGTGTTGGTGTGTGTGGACCATGATAGATCCTCAGTGATGTGGACACCAAAGAACTTGAAGTTCTCAACCAGCTCGACTACAGCCCTGTCGATGTGAAATCGGCCAACCTTGACTTTATACCTGTTCAAACAACACACTGCAGGTGGCAGTATGCACCCTTTCAGTTTCTTTACCAACTCATAGAAGTAGTAGAGGAAGAAATTCAATACTTCAAAATCGAGATGGCCTCAAAGGAGCTGCAGGTACTCTCACAGACGCCATAAACGGACAGACACAAACAACAGTCCTCTATTCTTCTCTATGGTTTTGACCAACATTCAGCGATGGTGCGCTGCCGGCCTCCGGTGGACATCTTGTGATAGTGCGGTAGAATTATTAGTATGCTTTTTACACCCGTTATTAAAAAGTTGCAGCTTAACTATTCTTTACTAACACTCTAAATGTGTTAATTTCAGTTACAGGAAACAACAAGAATGTGAGAAAAATGGCTGAACTATGTCTTAGAAATTGTACTCATCGAGAAACATATTATGTCATCGCTTTGTATCGTGCTTTCAGAAAGTATTCACACCCTTTGACTTTTTCCACATTTTGTTGTGTTACGAAGTGAGATTCAAATTTATTTCATTGTATTTTTTTGGGTCAACTTTCTACACAAAATACTAATGTACTAATTACTAATGTAATGTAATGTCAAAGTGGAAGAAAACTTCTAACATTTGTATAACAAAAAAAAATGAAGAAAAATAAAACAGGAATATATCTTGATTAGATAAGTATTCAAACCCCTGAAGCAATACACGTTAACATCACATTTGGCAGCAATTACAGCTGTGAGTCTTTCTGGGTAATTCTCTAAGAGCTTTCCACATCTGGATTGTGCAATATTTGCCCATTATTATTTTGAAAGTTCTGTCAAATTGGTTGTTGGTCACTGCTAGACAACCATTCTCAGGTCTTGCCATAGATTTTTAAGCAGATTTAAGTCACAACTGGAACTCGGCCACTCAGAAACATTCACTGTAGATTTGGACTTATGTTTTAGACTATCGTCCTGCTGAAAGGTGAATTAATCTCTCAGTGTCTGGTGGAAAGCAGACTGAACTAGGTTTTGTGCTTGGCTCCATTCCATAATTTTTTTATCTGGAAAAACTCCCTAGTCCTTACTGATTACAAGTATACCCATAACATGATGCATCCACCACTATGCTTGAAACTATGGAGAGTGGTACTTACGAATGTATTGTATTGTATTTACCCCAAACGTAACACTTTGTATTCAGGACAAAAAGTTAATTGATTTGCCACATTTTTTGCAGCATTTACTTAAGTGCCTTGTTGCAAACAAGATGCATGTTTTGGTATATTCTGTACAGGACTCCTTCTCTGTCAGTTAGGTTAGTATTGTGGAGTAACTACAATGCTGTTGATCCATCTTCAGTTTTCTCCTATCATAGCCATTAAACTCTTTAACTGTTGTAAAGTCACCATTGGTGAAATCCCTGAGTGGTTTAGTTCCTCTACGGCAATTGCATCTTTGTAGTGACTGGGTGTATTGATATGCCATCCAAAGTCTAATTAATAACTGCACCATGCTCAAAGGGATAACATTCAACGTTTGCTTTTAGTTTTTTACACATCTACCAATAGGTGCCCTTCTTTGCTGTGAAGCATTGGAAAACCTCCATTGTCTTTTTGGTTGAATCTTTGTTTGAAATCCACTGCTTGGCTGAGGGATTTTACAGATTATTGTATGTGTGGGGTAAAGAGATAAAATAGCCATTCAAAAAAATCATGTTAAAAATGTAAATTTAATCAATTTTAAATGCAGGCTGTAACACAGAGAAATGTGGAAAAGTTTAAGGGGTGTGAATACTTTCTGAAGGCACTGATATAGGCCTAGCCTATTTAATTATCAAAATTGTGTGTAAAGATGAAGCATTTCAAACTATCCCCCCCCAAATAATAAAGTAATCGATTATTAAGTCACAACATAGGCTACGATGCATTGACATATCTAATATAGTAAGCTAATATAATCATGTAATATTTTTCCATGTTCATCAAATTGAAACGGATGAAAATAGCTGTTGAGGCAGAATAATTCCTACTAACTATTCTAGAGCCAACCTTTTTGCATAATGACTATTGAAAAAATACACGTGTAAAATATTGCTGAATGATAAGCTTTGTAAAGTAGGACTAGTATTTTCTACAGCCTTCACGTAAAACCAATACGCTGTATCATAACATTTGCACTCTGCTACACTTTTGCGAACTAATTCTGTCGAGAAAAAAAAAACATATTGGCCAACACAACTTCCCCTATCTTCATAATCATAGCCCTAATATTGCACATTTTAATCGGCCGAGATTTTCGAAACTAAAAGTGTGCGTGTTTGTGTGACTGTGTGTGCGTGTTGACATATCCAACCTGATTTTTCAGACTACGGTGTTGGCCGACTCCTTTTAAATTGACATGAAAAACAGTTTACCCCAGTTCCCTATAAAGGTAACTTTTTTGAAAGAAAAAAATACAACCACAGATGTGTACCCAACGGAATAATATTTATGCATTTGACAGCCCTATATTTGCAGCATATATCAAACAATCAAACAATCTACATTAGCCCTATATTTGATGAATTTTCTTTTTAGGCTTTTTTTCGTTTTGTATTTATACATCACCCTGGCCTTTCTGGTTTAGGCTATGTAGCTACTTTATATGGCTTTGCTTCAAATACAACTGCATTTCAATACCTCAAGAGGAAATAGTTGTAGCGCATTCCTTTGCAGAGATCACTGCAAATAGCCTCCTTCCATGGTGGCAAAATAATATAACATATTCTACACGCATTTCAGACACGTCACAGTTGGCCCACCACTAATATATCAAATCAGGCCAAAGATCCAACATCACACAAATATGTCTATCGAACTAATGAGGGGGAGTGTTGTGGTTTGGGTAGTTAATAGGACGCGTAAAGAATGGACACAGACTGGTTGCATGAAAATGTAAGATTCGAAATTAAACCAACCGTAGCTTCTTTACACATTCTTATGGGTAGAATCCAAAGGTCAAACGAGTAGGCCTACACTCAATGGGGATGGGACTGGGAGATGATTGAACCCTTTGTTCACATAGCCTATGTCTACATAATTGTATAGCCAGCCTAGGCTACATAAACCCACAAAGAGCTTTGTTACTTGTTTATACATTCTCAAGTAGAAACATGTATTTCCCCTATGGAGAATTAAAACTAACAGGGAACAACTTTTCTCAAATGAACTAAACTCTGGATTTAAGATTTTCAGCCATTTCAACTGAGATATAAGATTAAATGCGATTCTCTAGCTTTCACTCCCCCTTATGGATTTAAAAGGAATGGACTGCTGTAAGAAATATGGTGGAAACTCTCCCCAGCCATGCTCACTCGAATCCAAAGGTGTAAACCCTATCAGTCCCGAGATTCTAGCAAAAATCGACATTTCATTTATCTGACTTTCTTTAATCCAGCCCTTATATTTGTCCTCACAGTGAATTGTTTTACCATTTCATTTTCAGGACAACCAGGGCTACAAAACGATTTGATTGTTGCAGTCGTGACTTTTATTTAAAAAGGACCAAGTGTAAGAAAAACTCTACAAAGAACAAGCTATGCTCTAACCAACCCTTCAGGCCTGGAGCCTCAACAGAGAAATAAACTGTTGCCCAAAGTACTTTGTTAATAAAGGCTTTATCTATAAACATGCAATATGGTTGAATGAGTTAAAATAGAACCAGACACTAGATATTGAGTGAGACCAATTATACCGAACAAAAATATAAAAGCAACATCAACAATTTCAAAGATTTTACTGAGTTACAGTTCATATAAGGAAATCAGTCAATTGAAATAAATTCATTAGGCCCTAATCTATGAATTTCACATGCCTGGGCATGAATTGCCCCACAGTGAATTGTTTTATCATTATATTTTCAGGACAACCAGGGCTACAAATAGAACACAAAACAATTTGATAGTTGCATTCATGACTTTTATTGACAAATGCCAATTAAAAAACAAGGTCTGCCAAAGCAAAAGCCTGATAAAAATGAAGTCATATGAATGCTGTTAAGTACAGAAATGATTTGCTCACTGGGAAATTAATATCTAACTAGTCAGTGACAACTGTGTGGAGTTTGTGACAGCAACTAAACTGGACACAGTTTTATCTCCATCTCTTCATACAAAGACTCAATCATGGACACTCTTATTGACAGTTGTGGCTGCTTCGTGTGATGTATTGTTGTCTACCTTCTTGCCCTCTGTGCTGTTGTTAGTGCCCAATAATGTTTGTACCATGTTTTGTGCTGCTACCATGTTGTGCTGCTGCCATGTTGTTGTCATAGGTCCCTCTTTAATTAGTGTTGTGGTGTCTCTCGTCATGTGTGTTTTGTCCTATATTTATATTTTTAATCCAAGCCCCCATCCCCACATGAGGCCTTTTGGTAGGCCATCATTGTAAACAATTTGTTCTTAACTGACTTGCCTAGTTAAATAAAGGTTAAAAAAAATAACTATGTGAGCTTATTACAGTATTATAGACACTATGTCCTGGGATTTCCTATGATCTATGTAGAAGAGCCTTACCTTCTAACGACTCTTGTGTAGCTTGTGAGCATCATAGATCAAAACATGTCACGTGCAAGTTTGTGAAAGTCTCAGCTTTTCAAAGATTGCTTTTAAGTTTGTAGCTTGAACCATTCTGACTCTACAGAGGTTTTTGTATAAAAGACCTGGCCCCGGCCCTCGTCTCACAAACACCGCTCTAGTTCAGCCCCCATTAATCACAGACAAATGGTTTATCTACGGATCCAGAATAGACAAACAAAAACTGAACAAAAATATAAACGCAACTTCAAAGATTTTAACTGAGTTACAGTTCATATAAGGAAATCAGTCAATTGAAATAAATTCATTAGGCCCTAATCTATGGATTTCACATGCATGGGCAGGGGAGCAGACATGGGTGGGCCTGGGAAGGCATAGGCCCGCCCACAGGGGAGCCAGGCCCAGCCGATCAGAGTTAGTTCCTCCTCCTCAGACGATCCCGCAGGTGAAGAAGCCGGAAGTGGAGGTCCTAGGCTGGCATGGTTGCACGCAGTCTGTGGTTGTGGGGCTGGTTGGACGTACTGCCAAATTCTCTAAAACGACGTTGGATGCAGCTTACGGTAGAGAAATTAACATTCAATTCTCTGGCAACAGCTCTGTTGGACATTCCTGCAGTCAGCACGCCAATTGCACGCTCCTTCAAAACTTGAGATATCGGTGGCATTGTGTTGTGTGCACATTTTAAAAGTGGCATTTTGTCCCGAGGACAAGGTGCACCTATGTAATAATCATCCTGTTTAATCAGCTTCTTGATATGCTACACCTGTCAGGTGGATAGATTATTTTTGCAAAGGATAAATGCTCACTAAGAGGGATGTATTTGAGAGAAATAAACCTTTTGTGTATATGGAAAATGTGTGGGATTTTTTATTTCAGCTCATGAAACATGGGACCAACACTTTACATGTTGCGTTTATATTTTCGCTCAGTGTAGATACTCTTAAAAATGCACATCAAAATGGGAATCAACTACTTTTTAGGTTAAGAAGCAACTTTAACAAAATACATATTCAATGGCAATAGAGATAGTTGTTGATGAGATGACACATTTGATTTAACAATAAAACAGCTTTGCTATGCCAAAGTTTTCATCAGCTTATGAAAAGGTTAAACCACTAGGAGGCAGGCGACAATAAGGGGTACATTAGCCATTGCGGGGCCATTTTGAAGCAGATGCTTTGAGAAAGGGTGGACTCAGCGGCGGGCCACAGTGGTCCAGCCGTCATCGTCGGTCTCGTCGGTGGTCTTCTTAGGGCGACCAGCGTTCTCTTTGTCTTTCTCGGAGCGCCAGGAGCTCTTCTCTCCGTCCTCTTCACGCTCGCCCTCTCTGGGTCTGGGAGGAATCGGACGTTCCTCTTTACGCTCCTCACGCTTGTCGTCACCTGCACGGCGCCAGGAGCTGCCTCCTGTGTGCACAGAACCCCGTCTTGTTAGGGGATGGCATCTTAACTCTTAAGTGTTGTTTAAAAATATCTCCTCCAGACTGGAAATACCACCACAGGACAGGGGTTACAGTGGTCTTGATTTTCATGGTATAGGCAATGAATGATAGTATTGCTGCATTAACAGGTTGATGCTTGATACCGGTTGACGCTTGCAATAAATACAGAGCAAGTGGGGACACCTGCTGGCTAAATGGTTTAAAATGAAAGCTTTATAGCAAAACTTTAAACGTTTCTGCAGAGGACTGAGCTCATCTTACCTTCTTCAGGCTCTCTGCTGGGTGGGGGGCGGTCACGGTCATCTCTGCGATCAGGTCGCTCTCGACGGATAGGAGGGCGGTCCTCGCGGGCAGGCTCTTCCTGACGAACAGAGTCTCTCCAGCTTTTCTTTGGCGCCTCATCAGCACCTGGCCTTCTCCAGGCACCACCACCTCCACTACCCTCCTCCCTGAAAACAGAGGTCCCCCATTACTCCACAAAAAAACCTACACCTCGCCATAACACACGTATGCTACTTTATTTTCACAATATCAGTGAAACCATCCACCCGTTTAGGGCCACTCCTGATCATATGGTATATGAGCCTCCATTATCACAGCAGTGCCGTTTGTAGTCCACATACTGTGTGTCTGACCTGGGTGGGCGGCGCTCTGGGAAGCGTTCGCTCTCCTGTTTTTCCTCTCTCTCCTCCCTCTCGCCCTCTTCGTCCTCCTTGCGGCCACCACCTTCGCGGGGTGGACCCCAGCTCTCCTCGCGGGCCTTTTCCCTCTCACGCCAGCCACCACCTGAAGCAGACACCAGAGCAACTGCCCATGATCCAGCACAACGTGTGAAAAGAACTGGCAACAGTTGCCACTACACAAACATTTACTATTGGAAGTTCAATAAATAATTAACAGAATTACAGGAGAACAAGTATAAGGGCGCTTTCAACAACAACACACTTACTACACAAGACAAACATGCAACCACATTAATTCAATGATCCATATTTGGAAAAGATTAAATGAAAAACGCATCCATACCGGGCCGGACAGCAGGCTTCCATGGCTTGTCGTCACGGGGCCCTCCCCTCTCGTCATCTCCACCTCTCCTGGGGCCCCAGGTGTCATCATCAGCCCCGCGCCTGGGGCCCCTGGACTCATCCATGCCTCTGCGGGGGCCGTCATCAAAACCACGCCTGGGGCCATCATCGAAGCCTCTGCGGGGACCGCGGTCCTCGTCCCCTCCCCTTCTGGGACCACGGTCATCATCCCCAAAGGTTCTCCTTGGTGGACGGTCCTCATCCATGCCTCTGCGCAGGGGGCGGTCGTCATCCCCGAAGCCCCTGCGTGGGGGTCCACGGTCATCGTCTCCGCCACGGCGAGGGCCGTCTCCTCCTCTCCTGAAGGGTGGCTCTCGGTCTCTGTCCTCGCCGACATCCTCGCGGCCCTCAGCTCTCCAGTCCCTAGAGAGACAGAGCGAACGTACAGCACAGTTATAAGACAGATATAAGACGGACATGTCACTTTAACCAGTGAACACAAACATACAAAGTATTTTAAACCAGGTAAAATACTTAAAATTTGCAATCTGAATGAAATCCCACTCACTTAGCCTGTACGGTGACACTGTAGAGAATAATAGACCAGTTTTTGATCAGTAAACACAAAATGATTTTTAACCAGATGAAGAGCTTCAAAAGTACATTCTGAATGAAACCACACTCACTTATCAGGCACGGGGCGACGCCTCTCTGATTCAACCTCGGTGCGCCTCCTCCATCCTCCTCCTCCCTCCTCCTTCTCAGCGCCCCAGTCCTGGAGAGGAAAAGAGTGTCCAACACTGAGTGACGGGTTTCATTACCTTTACAACATAATTATGATCATTTTATCCTACTCAATATACCTTTATCTAAGCTCATTTTCAAGTTAACAGGGTACTAAGTCGACAGGGTGAAGGACTACATTCATTTCGCATTCTACACCCAAAGTGTCAAGACACTTCACACTGTGACGGGTGCCTGTGCTTGTCGCTCTCAGATCGCCGGTGAAATAGAAGTGCATTTCATTTCATGTCGCTCTTTGAGCGATCAATGGAGGAGAATCATCACTGAGCAAACAAAACTTTTAAGTGACTTTGGGTCCATTAAAAGCGCAACATAAAACCCATGTATTAATATTAGATATAGATCTTAACACCCCTTTAAAAGTGAGTCATCTTTGACTCAACAGGCAAAGTGAGGCTGTGGGAAAGTGCTCTGGGAGGAGATGTGTAGTAGGCTACCTTGGCTTCTCCTCTGGGTTTCTCCTCGGACCTAGCAGGGGCCCTCATCTCCTCCTCCCTGCGGCGCTCGCGCTCCTCAATCTCCTGCTGCCGGGCGCGCTGCTTCCTCTCCTGCTCCTCCAGTTTGGCAAGGCGCTCCTGGTACACCGCCTCCTCTGCCTCGCGCGCCTCCTGCTCGATGCGCTCACGCTCCTCGCGCTCTGCAACAACACATGGATAATACGTAGAACACAGGACCACTGAAGACTTATGGGGCAAGTGTCACATTGGATACCTAGACGAACAAACTCCAACCAAAAACCACACTGGACCCAAAATCTAACCTACCTAAATCTGTGCGCATAACTCAAGTTTTTGCACACATCTTCATTTGACATCAATTAAACTATTCCACCAAGGCCTAAAACTAACACCTGCAAAATGCGGGCATATTTTGGCATTGGAGGGTAAGACGTCTATTTCATCAGCCATGTTGGTGGCAGGTCAGGGCTACACAGTGAGAACGTTTTACTCGCATCTGTGACTAAAAATAGTCAAATATGATCACATTTGTAGTAAAATAAATGCTGAAGTAGCTGTTTTCAAATTATTTCTGCTGTTTTGTTCCATAGCTGGAAAATTAATCGCACAAAGTCAAAGAACTACGAATCCTATATAGCCTATTCCACCTCGTGATGCAACACCGCCAAGCTTGGGGTTGTGTGCACATGAAGAGCTGAGTGAAATAATCATTTTTAGAAGCGTTGCACACAGGCATAAAAGTGAGTCTAATTTACTTGATACGAAAGCCTACTTTGTCCTTCTGTTTCTTGGTTATTTACATTGTTTTGTTCACAAGCTAGGTTGTTTTTCAAAATTTTAGTTTAAACTGCTAGGGAAAAGATAACGCTTCTACTAGTCAGACTCAATCTCACAGGCAAACATGACGAGTCATGTTACCACGGTAACCTCCCATCCTTCAAGTGGCTGGTAAACATTTTTGCATCATCTGTGATATTTTGGTTAAAAGTAAAAAATTAAATATACCACATTACTTCTTACTAGAAATACATTTGTGTTAGAAACATTACAAAACATTCTCATCTGTTAATTTTGTGTTTTGTTGGTGTGATTTTAGCGAAAAAATTATATTTTGACTGGTAAAAAAACTAACTCGCTGGTAGATTGTCCTGTATTCCACCCTTTAACAGAAACTCAGAGGACTAGATCTACGTTAATTTGACAGTCATTCTATATATTAAGTCATCTCTGGACCTGAGCGGTAACTCTGAGGTACCTTTCTTGAGCTGCTCCTCGTGGATGCGCTGGGCCTCCTCCTCCTTATTGCGGTAGAAGGTGTTGCGACGGTCCTCCTTGCGGTGGATCTTCCTCTCCTCTCGACGCTTTGTCCTCTCCTCAACCAGGCGCTCCTGGAACTGTTTCAGTTTTTCCTTGGAAGGTAAAGAGCAAAGACACTTTAGGCCATACGCATTCAATTCATAACATTCTTACTGAGGTGTATTCTGAATATGATGAAAAAGAACACCGGCAAAATAACTTGTGGTGGAACACCCTTGACACTGGTATTACTTTGTTTGGTTATTCATGCTTTCTTAGTAGCGATTGATAATAGCTCTTTAATGTCATTGCCAATGGGCTTATAGAATCTGTGGTTTTATGCACGTTGAAATGGCGTTTACCTCGTAGATGAAGCTGCGAGCGTCGGTTATTTTGCCCACAAAGTTCTCCTTGTCCTGCATCATTCTGGACATCCTCTGTTTGTGCTCCAAGGCCTTCTCACGCTCCACCTTCATGTTGCTGATCTACAACACAAAACACATGGACCATAATAGATTTTTTAAATTACACATAAAACATGGATGAGTCAGCCTGACATCACTAGAGCGCTCAGTTCATGCATCCCATCTATGATGGCTTTAGGGCAGACACGATTTAGTCGACTGGTCGATCTGGTTGATAGTCTGTTGGTCGACCAATATTTCTTTAGTCGAGCAGTTGCTAAAAGAAATTGATTTGCACCTGTCTGAGATGACTGATCCATTGTGGAGGCCATGGGGATGGCACAGTCCATCAGTCTAAGACATGTGATACCCAAATTGTATATGGTTACATTACATAAGAACAATGGTGCAACACTAATAAAAATATGATTATTTTATAACAAAATGCGCTCTCTGGTGTTGGATAGTGGTCACTGTCCACGGTTCAGAAATACATCAGTGGGCTGTTGAATTGAGGCCCTTTTCCTTGACCATGTTGCTATGTGCATAATAGCAAAGTTAACCAGCATATTGGTATTGAGGACAATGCAGCAGCAGCAGAATGAGGAGATGAGAAAACTTGCCATTGCCTTCTTGTCTACGAAAAGTGAAGAGAGGAAACCAACTTAATTAGGTCTATAATCAACAGCTTAACTGTTAAAGGTGCCTGGCTTTATGAATCATCAATATATCTACAGAAATTATACAGACCCTGCTTTCGTTGCCTTTTTGTTTGTTTAATAGCCTACTGATTCCGTAAGCCAAAAACGTCACGCAACGACATTTCAAGTAAACAATTTCATCATTTAAAAAAATATATTTAAAAAAAAAGTACACTGGTATTATTTATAAATTGTGGTTTACACGGCTCCAAATTGTCAGAAATATTATAGTTATAATAATAATGCTCCTTTTTCTTCATCTACTTCTTATTGTTATTACTATTATGATCATAAGTAATGTCATTATCATCAGTAGGCTTAGTATAGCAGCCTTGTGTAACCACCATTGAGCTGCAGGCCTAAGAATGTATCCAGTTTAGTCTTAATACCGTAACTTACTTTAGCCTATATTTCAATGCTTATATAGGCTTCTGCAGCAATTAATAAGTCATAAGTCATTTATATCATCACAAAGCATAGGAGTCATTCATGATTTGAAATGCAATCAAGCATTTTTCTTTTAACTAAGTGAGCCTTGAATAATTAGCTTAAACAATAAATAAATCATTCCATTTCGGAATTGCATTCATGAATGAATGCAACTGTTTTTAGTCTTTGCTGTAATAAAGGCTTAGCAAAAAAACGTTACAACAGACTCTCTGGTACGCTTATAATTTATTTAGTGTTGTTAACATTGTTCCAAACGGTCAGAGAAATTATATTGTAATCTATACAGCACCTGTTTGGCACAAATAATATGCACACAGCGCTTGCTCCTTATCTTCTTTTTCTTGATCTCCAATATTTTCCACAATTAGCTAAATTTATTCCACACATCTGACTTTCCCCTTTACCTCCTGAGCAACCAGTAAGCATTCCCCCCTTTCAAGTTTATTTGTCAGGTCCTCTGCATTCATTTTGCTCTGACATGTGTTACGGTGTTCTGAGTTTGTTATAACCAATTTGATTATGATACGCTATAGGTCAGGCCCTATTGTGCCCTATTTGGACGGGATTAGTTTTACTGGGGGAGGTTGGGTAATGTAATTATGTACACAAGCACAAAACATCACATCTGTAATTTTTGTCCAGTCCAAATCTGCCATGTCAGTCATTTTTACATGGCAGGAAAGCAACAATTCCAGGCGGAATAGCCTTTGATAATACTAGTCCCGTGCTAATCAACATCCCTGTGTTTTGGGAGAAATGCCTGAGTTTGACAGACGTTGCTCGCGGTTTAAACAAGAAAACAATAACTGATTTGATAAATGTGCATAAGCTATATATGAATGGTCTAAATGTAGCCCATCAACTTTCACAGTGAATGCTTTTGTTTATATGTTTTGTGCATAGGAATTGAATATTGCCAAATGCATCAGTAAAACATTTTGAGGCTATTTAACCTGTTGAGTGTAGGGAGCAGTATTTTGATGTTTGGATGAAAAATGTACTCAAATGAAACTGCCTATTTCTCAGGCCCAGAATATGCATATAATTGTCAGATTATGATAGAAAACACTCTAACGTTTCCAAAACTGTCAAAATATTGTCTGTGAGTATAACAGAACTGATATTGCAGGCGAAAACCGGAGGAAAATCCAACCAGGAAGTGCTGTTTTTCCTGAAACCTCTCTGTTCCATTGCATGCCTTCCATCCATTTAAAGGGATATCAACCATGGCTTCCACATGGTGTGAACAGTCTTTAGACATAGTTTCAGACTTTTATTCTGAAAAAACGAGTGAGAACGATCACATTGCGTCAGTGGATGGCTGGGTGCCAGCAGAGTTTTGCATGCGCAACAGCTTGGTGCAGACATTTTCTCTCTCTCTCCTATTGAAAAAGCTACGGTCCGGTTGAAATATGATCAATTATTTATTGTAAAAACAACCTGAGGATTGATTATAAAAAACGTTTGACATGTTTCTACGAACTTTACGGATACTATTTGGAATTTTCGTCTGCCCGGTCTTGACCACTCGAGCCTGTGTATTTCTGAACATAACGCGCCAACCAAATGGAGTTATTTTGTATATAAAAAGAATCCATGGAACAAAAGGAACATTTATTGTGTAACTGGGAGTCTCGTGAGTGCAAACATCCGAACATCCAATTCATTTTTATTGCTTTTCTGACTTTTGTGACTAATCTACTTGGCTGCTAGTTGTTTGTAATATTTTGTCTACTGAGAGAGATGTCCTTACATAAACGTTTGGTATGCTTTCGCCAAAAAGCTTTTTTGAAATCTGACACACCAGGTGGATTAACAACAAGCTAAGCTGTGTTTTGCTGTATTGCACTTGTGATTTCATGAAAATTAAATATTTTTTGTGATGTAATTTGAATTTGGCGCTCTGCAATTTTAGCGGATGTTGACGAAAATGATCCCGGTAACGGGATGGGTGCATCAAGAAGTTAATGCAACCCTTGCTGTTAATAGATCACAAAGCAGCATACAACTGACCTAAATGCTTGGATATGATAAGTTAACTTTCTCATCCGTAGCCTTAAAACACATCTCAAGTGTAATTGCACTGTTTAGCTCATACCTGAAGGCTGGGGGGGCATTTAGGACGTACTGCGGATTGCTAAAATATCCTAATGATTATGACCACACTTCCTCAATTCAAATGTTATGGCGACACTATACCAAAGACAGTTTGATGTGGTTTAGAAACTTCAGAGGCAAGCTTGAGTTATCAGTGTGGCCTTATCTTCACGCCCAGAATAAAAACCTCCAAGCTTCAGTCATAATTGTCGATTTACATAACAAATAATCATAATTACAGGGGGCAGTTTGAAAAAAACGTATCCCGTCCGAATCATCCTCCAGAATAGCGGGCATTCTAGAGTAATAATTACATAAACCAACATTCTCTAGTAATATTAGTCCCATGTGAATAAGTATTTGGTCACATGCATGTGATTCATACATGTGTCATATAAAGACAGCAAGGGTTGAGGGAATAGGGAATGTTTTTCCTACATTTCGATAACTTCTCAGTCAGAAATGGCTGTAATTATGTTGCAGGCTCAGAAACACGGAGAGAGTGATAAACACTGTTGATGTTCTGTGGTGGTCGCTGCAGCAGGGAGGAGAGAAAGACAACGGGTGCTAGTCACACAGTCATTCGCTGTCTTTTAAAAAAAATAAACACAGGCAGCAAGTCTGAGCCCGGCCAAGCACAATCAAATAAATTGCTGGTCGGACTCTCTCTAGTCATTTGTGTGTCTTAATTATTGAATAAAAGAGTGTGATTAAAGCACCAGACAAGCTCAGTGAATATAGTCGATTTGATTAAAACACATAAGATGTGTCAGTATATGGAAAAATACACGTTTTAAGAACAGATAACTCCAGTTTGACCAAGATTTTTTTTTGGGGGGGTCGGGGACAGCCCTAGATGGCTTAGGATTTACAAAGGCACAGACACTGAAGAAATATATTGCCATACCCTCTCCTCCTCTTGGAGCTCCCATAACTCCATGTCTTTGACACGCTGCTCCTCATAGGCCTTCTTGATCAACGGGATCTCCTCCAGACGTTTGGCACGCTCAAAGTAGTCAATCTGCAAGGACCAGTCCACACATGAAACAATGTTGAGTGAGTCATTTCACCCCCTAGTAGAGGTCTTTAGGTATCACCTGTTTGTGTAACAGGCAAGACAGAAAACATGGAATCGCCTAATTTGCTGAAAATTCTGTCTTCACCTTTTTCTCCTGGTTCTTCAGGCGGTCTTGAAGTTCTCGCTTCTCCTTCTCCAGCTGCTCTACCTGCTTGGACATGATGAAGTCAGGGTCCAGGTCCTCAAGGTTCTGTACAGAGGGTGGTTAAAAGTTAATTTCATCATTGTACATCCACAATTATTTTCCAAAACCCATTCTAGATTGTATCTACATTCCAGGTTTACACTTATGGTACTGATACAAGTATGACCCATTGGGAAAAAACTTTGTCTTAACATCATTGACATAGAATTAGAATACTAGAATGAACAGTAACCTTCTTATGATGGCATAAAGGTCAGCCATTTTGGTCACGGAGTTGGGCAACGATGGTTTTCCAGATGTGTTTATATAGTGTAAACTAATTAATTTGAAGAATTTACCTGCACTGTATGTTTGTTAGATAGCAAGCCAGCTTGAGAGGACTGATTCCATTCATTTGTCAAATTAACTGCCAATAAGCCAACATTCCATTCAAACAATTATGTCAACATGATAGGATTTAGTCAATTGATGATAGGATTTAGACTAGCTGTAAATGCAACTTGTACCGACCGATATGGTATCATATACACTAAACAAAAATATAAACGCAACTTGTAAAGTGTTGGTCCCATGTTTCATGAGCTGAAATAAAAGATTCCAGAAATGTTCCATATGCACAAGCTTGTTTCGCTCAAATATTGCAAATATTTGTTTACACCTGTGTTAGTGAGCATTTTGGGATGCTCTGGATCAACGTGTTCCAGTTCCTGCCAATATCCAGTAACTTCGCACAGCCATTGAAGATGAGTGAGACAACATTCCACAGGCCACAATCAACAGCCTCATCAACTCTATGCGAAGGAGATGTGTCACGCTGCATGAGGCAAATGGTGGTCACACCAGATACGGACTGGTTTTCTGATCCATACTTTTTTCCCTTTTTTTTTTTTTTAAAGGTATCTGTGACCAACAGACGCATATGTGTCTTCCCAGTCATGGGGGGCTGTGCTCACTAGCATGGATGCAGATTTGGGCCTAAGGAATTTATTTCAATTGACTGATTTCCTTATATGAACTGTAGAATCTTTGAAATTGTTGCATGCTGCATTTATATTTTTGTTCAGCATAATAGCACTCACATCTTTCCAAGAAAACTAAATCTGAGACATTTATGATCGGTTACATAGAGAGGCTATTTAAACAGAAAAATCGGTATAAAAGCAGTATTGTACCTTCCTAATATTGAGTTGCACACCCCCCTTTTCCCCCTCAGAACAGTCTCAATTCATCAGGGCATGGACTCTACAAGATGTCGAAAGCGTTCCACAGGGATGCTGGCCTATGTTGACTCCATGGCTTCCCACAGTTGTGTCAAGTTGGTTGGATGTCCTTTGGGTGGTGGACCATTCTCAATACACACGGGAAACTGCGGACGGTTAAAAACCCAGCAGCGTTGCTGTTCATGACACAAACCAGTGCGCCTGGCACCTGCTACCGTACCCCGTTCAAAGGCACTTCAATCTTTTGTCTTGCCCTTTCATCCTCTCAATGGCATACACACGATCCATGTCAAAATCCATGTCAACACACAATCCATGTCATAATCTATGTCAAGGCTTCAAAATCCTTCTTTAACCTGTCTCCTTCCCTTCATCTACACTGATTATAGTGGATATAACAAAGTGACATCAATAAGGGATCCTAGCTTTCACCTGGATTCACCTGGTCAGTCTGTGTCATGGAAAGAACAGTTGTCCTTAATGTTATGTACACTCAGGGTATTTATAACTATATGAGAAATATTTAAGGTTGACAACTCTATTACATAACATGCCTTACTTTTATTTTCCTGCATAAGTAAAATCTGGATTATACCTCTACTGCCCTTCATTCCAATTAGACTGGTTTGGATATCTCCCTGACCAATATGGCTGCCATTGTCACCCCATTCAGGACCTTCGAGGGTTTAAAACATAGCCCCTCTAGTAATCCAAAGATGCACTATGCAGAAATCTCTCCTCCATTTCCTAGTTGCTGAAATTCTAATAGTTTACCTAATTTCTGTTTATATGACAAAAAAAGCAAGTAGAGTCGAGAATCATTGTACCATCTATACCGCTGTGAAATATATTTTCCATAACCCAAAATATTGTGCTTTTAGCTGATGTACAAAACCAAAAGGAAAGACACAAAAACGAAACTTAATGGAAGCAGAGCACACATAGAACAGATCTACCGATTCTTAGACTTGCTTTCAATGAAAATTACAGATCTATAACGCACATTTCTATGTGAATTTGGTCCAGTCAATCAAAAAGTTACATATTGCAGCTTTAATAGGATCACTAGGGTTAATATGTTTGATCAGTGGCATAATGTACAGCTTATTTGAGCTTATGTGTAGTTTACCTCTATATCGAAGTATTTGAATGCCTTGGCTCCCAACTCTGTCTTCTTGATCTGCTCCAGCCGCTCGCGCACCGTCTTCTTCTTGATCTGCTCGTGCTCCTGCATGATGCGCTCCTTCTCGCGTTCCTTGGCCTCCTGGCGCAGGCGCTCCTCTTCCGCTTTGCGCACCTTCTGCAGCTCCGCCTCGCGTTGTTCCAGCTCCTCCTTCTCCCGCTGGATGTTGAGGTTCTCTAGGCGCTCCTTGCGCTCCTCGATGGTCTGCCGGCGGGCCAGGATGCGCTGGTGCTCCTTGCGGCCATTCTTCAGGTAGGCAGTGATGGCCAGATGGCTTTGCTCCTCACGCTCTTGCTGGAAATGGCAGACAAGAGGGTAGAAGAGTGAGAGACAGGGACAGGTTTGTTTGAGCGAGAATGAAATGGAGCAATAGAGATTGAGCATGAATGGGGGTTTCATGCGGTATCAATGTGAATTGGTGCTGTGTTTGTATGTATATGCATGGAACAATACATACAATATTGGCCCTAAATACCATAGAATCATTTATGGAATGTGCATCGGGGATGATAGAAAAGCAAGTCTTGATAATAGATCAGGGAGGACAGCGACATTGTCGACTTGACGTTTTTAGGGCTTGCAATCCATATCCAAATGCTATCTCGACAGGGGGCTGTGCTCACCAGCATGGATGCAGGCTTTATGACCTGGATCGCCTTGGCCAAGGAGGACGACATGGCTGTCAGCTGGTTCCGGATCTGCGCCGAGGGCATGTTCTGCAAGAACGGCCCCACAGGAGAGTCCTCTTTGGTTGAGTAGTTCAGGTCTGAACCAAAGCTCAGGTTTCGAGTGGTGTGGTCAATTCGAACCTAGAACAGACGTTTTAAAAATGTTTTTCACGTGTACCATTCTCACTGCAGGCTGCTGAGGGGAGAACGGCTCATGATAATAACACCTGGAAACCATGTGTTTGATGTATTTGATACAATTCCTCGGCAGTCATTAACACATGCCCGTTCTCCCCAACTAAGGTGCCACCAACCTCCTGTGACCATTCTGTGTAATATAAACAGAAGTGTTCATCTTTTAGTTGTGGAAATACTGATTGAATTCAAAGTGTATCGGTATGAAAACACAAAAACGGATTAAGTTCAAAAGTCCACTTTGTATGATTTTGCAGAGAATCTCATTGTTTCAGGCAAAATCCATGTCCAGTACTCTACCTGCAGATCGCAGTGTCGGGCAGCATCCACAATGGAGCGCTCCAACTGGAAGGCATCCACAAATGGAACCAGGGAGGCCAGACGGCTGAACTCAATGCTCTGATAAATTTGCGCCACCTAATATATAGAATAATAGAATAAACCGTGTTCAGTGATTAGCTCATAGGACCACAACTTACATACAATACATGACATGTGTTACAAAGCATTTTGTTACAGTGACAACATGCATTACACACTATAGCGGGGATGGGCAACATCTTGAGGCTCGAGGGCCATATTAGGACTGCTTTTTTTGTTGTTGACCAATTTGTGGACTGGAAAAAGAGCAGTTAATTTAAAATACATAGAAAGTATGTAGAAGTTTAATCGTCTCGCGGGCCTCCTGGTGCCCGTCCCTGCACTATAGAGTTACAACAAGGACAACAGACATGGTTATTAACAAAGTTCAATTACATTTTATTTCATTAGTTATTGTTTGACACATTTTCGTGATGTTTAACTACGAGTGAGATTAACAGACCATCAAGTATAAAGGGCCTAAGACAAATGACCAATAAGTCACCTGCTGCAGCAGCCGGAGGATGGTGTTACTCTGCAGGTGGGGAACGTACTGCTGGAGGTCCGCCTCTTTCTCCGACTGGTCTCTCACCCAGTTCAACACCTAACAGGAAGAAGGGTAAATTAATCAGCCGTGTAACAAATAGCTGTTGTTTTTAGAGGAATTGTGTGTATGCATTGTACATTGTTTTTTTTGTACAGTTGCAAGTCATATTGCCCAATGTCGCGACACTATAGCTTTTCTGAATCTGAATTCAAATGTTACCTTTGCTACTCTTCCGCTCAGCTTCAGTGGGTGGAAGTCCATCTCCAGCCAATTGTACAGCTCCTTCACCTCAGGTACAATGTACTGCAGCAAATTGAACCTCACCTGAAGGTAAACATAACACACACATAGCACTCAGTGAACAACCCCCGACAAAAGCAACAGCAGTTGGTTAACGTGTTTGTTTTCATTTTCAATTATGTAGTAAACAAACATATCTGTGCGTGTTGTTCACAAGACTAAAACAAGTCTAGCACTAAAATACAAACTCCTAACATTGTCTGACATATCGGACATTCGGTCACCTGCCTCTTATACCCAGCCTGCTCACAAACAGAAATCACCATAGTTATTTCTATACTGTTCCATGCACGTATGTATATACCATGTCATTGATGAGGCTCTGGCGGGTCGGTGGGGACTGCAGGCCCAGTAGTGTGGCCAGCCTTCGGTGTTTCTCCACGATGATGCCATCCATGTCCAACAGGCGGGCGATGTCCGTGCGCTCCGGGGTGATTGGAATGGACAGGGTTGCAAGGAGGACCCTTGTGGACATCCTGAGGAAGAGAGAGAAAAGAGAGCCGTAAGTACCTGCCTGACCTGCAACCTCAGATCTACCTATCAAACATTGACTTGCGAATGACCGTTCTAGTAATTATATTTCTACGTGCCACATATTCCAGCAGAGCAGAGACTGGTAAGGACTGGGCTAGCATACCTCTGCATCTCCTCCTGGGTGAGGTTCTTGCGCATCTCCCTGGAGAGGTGGTAGAGGCGGTGGAGGGTGCAGGCGTGGAACAGGGCATTCCCAGACTTCCAAAACACAGTGGACACCTTGTTGTAGTAGTTGGCCATAAGTTGAGGCTTGGGGGGCTTCTTGGAAAGGGCAAAGAGACCATGGATGTCTTCCACAGCCTTGAAAGCTTCCTATAAAAATCAAAAATCTAATTTCACCATTCACAACACATAAGATCAATGTTCATAATAAAATGTAGATAAAAAAGGGCTTATTGAAAAAAGAAAATGGACGATGAAGTATTCTTCTCCCAGATGCAACCGTTACAATATTACAAGCTAATTATATATGCAGTGATGGAACTCAAGGCTTTTGGGCACTAGCCAGCCGGGCTAGTAGACTAGCTAAGATGGTACTAGCCCAGTTTATAAAGTCATATATGCGAGGTGAGCGCCCAGAAGATATAGACCTATGTATTTGCTTTTAAATTGGAAATGACATAAGACAGAGTCAGGCATAAAAACATATTGGAAAACCTCTTGTTCCCGGAACATTTCACAATGTTTAAATTATGTTGTAACTACTATTTGTTTGTCAGTTGTAGTTTTTTTTTGGTGTTGGGGGTGTTACGTTTGCAAAAAAAAGATATATGTATTATCTTTGTTGCTAGCTACCAACGACAACTATTCACACACAGGTGTCAAACACAACAATGTTCCCTTGGCAACCAAATTAAGCTTGTGTGTGTATCTGTTGACCTGCCGCCGCGAAGACAGAGGATCGAAGCTAATGGTCAACTCACATGCCAATCAACTACACTGTAGCTAGCTACGTCAACATGAGCATTCGCCAGACACCAGCTAAGAAGCCCGCAGCTAGCTTGCCGCCCACCCCAGAGCAGTAATTTGACTTTTAAGGTGGAGTTGTTGTTGGAGAGAATTTTAATACATGTGCAAACCACAGCGGTTTATAAAACACCTTAAAATGAGTTTCCCTCGCTCTCTGAAAAACACTTGCCTCAGGCGAGCAGGCGAGCTCAATTTCCATCCCTGCATGTATGACATCATACCTGCCAGAGCTCCATGGCGATGGCACTGTCCAGCTGCACCAGGCGTGTCTCCAGGTGCATAGACTGGCTCTCAGGGTTGTTCAGGTTGATGGCCGTACTCTGGTTGTGGTGGCGCTGGATCTGACCCAGATGCATGCGTAGATTGTCGCACAGCTTCCGGAACTCTGCCTTACGGGTGTACTGAAGGCAGAACTTGAAAGCTGTGGAGCACATCAGGATATGGTTAGGATGCAGAGCAATATACATATTGTTTCATTTACATCAACGTTTAGAACACTGACAGTTGTTGACTTTAGCTTTAATTATGAACCATAATAAGTTGTGATGCACTGATATTACATTTTTGTCCGATACCGATATCCAATATTTTATTTGCCCCCCAAAAAACTATACAGATAACCAATATTAAAACATTTAGCTGCCTTTTAAGCATTCTAGTACATTTAAATAGTCAGACCGCTGCGTCTGTGTGTGTTAAGGCACTGCATCTCAGTGCAAGAGGCATCACTACAGTCCCTGGTTCGAATCCAGGCTGTATCACATCCGACCGTGATTGGGAGTCCCATATGGCAACGCACAATTGGCCCAGCGTCACCCGGGCCGTCATTGAAAATAAGAATTTGCTCTTAACTGACTTGCCTAGTTAAATAAAAGGTCACACACACACACACTGACCAACCAAAAAGTTATTTTGTTGGCATTTATGTATGTCCCCATTACCAGTAAAGCATAATGAAATCCTATTTCTTTCACTTACTTGCTGTGCTGTTTCGTTGTTCATTTGTTCAGTCGTTTCATTCTAAACCAGGATTTCTATGGAATGCTGTTTGGGTCTTTGCATCTCAAAAAAGATACACGTCAAATAACACTTTTGACGTGTCAAATAACATAACATAATCTGTTTCAGTAGCTATAGTTAGCTAACTATATAGCTAGGTGTCATCATCTAAAATAACCCTAATTTCTAAGACTTCTTATTTGATTAATGGTGGTCGGACCCATTTATGTGAAGCTAGCCACAATAAGGATTAGCAAGAATCGTGGACTTTGCGGTTAGCCTTCAAAATAAAAGTATGGCATAATTCTACTCTTTGTATTCATTTGGATCACTGTCAATTAAATACTTTTGTTTTGAAGGCAAACCACAAATTCCACTATTGTGCCTAATCCTTATTGTGGCTAGCTTCACAACACACACACACACGACCGGTCCGACGACCGGTCCGGTCGAGCCTCACTAGCCCGATGAAGCTAGCTGGCTGCTTTTAACGTTAGTTTGTGCTACAGGATTAAGTAGCTGGCAAGCTACTTATTTTGAAGTTCAATTTCAATAGGCGAATAACAAGTGGCAACATAGCTAATACTTACTCACAAGGATTCCTAATACTGCAGTTTCTACTGGTCATTGTTTTCAGGCTGGTTGTATTGGTGCTAGCTAGATACCAAGCTAAAGCTAGCAACCCCAGTTGCGGTCAAACAAATGATGCTTTATTACCAGCGCGGTATTGTAAACACATAGTTCGTTGCCGGTGTTTGCTTATTTGCAGACTGTTTTGTCCAGCTTTGACAGTGCTAGTGTATCTTTTTTGACATACAAAGACCCAAACGGCGTTCCATAGTATGTATGTCGTGAAGCTAATAGCAGTGACGCTATTACTTTGTAACATCAGTAGGGCAACATCTGAAAAATAGCGCACTTGGTAGTGTGTACCGGTGCTCGACCAGTCGGTGAAAACCAAAAATCACCCACAACAGAGAACGGTTGATTGTCAAGGGCAATGATTTCCATTATCTTGGCTTTAATGGATTTCGCCTTTGAGTTGTCTCGCTGATATTGTCTTACTCTTTCAAATGAATGCTCGACTTGTTGACTGCTCGATCCACACAGCAAACGTGGGCTAGGTTAGGAATGCTGTGTCGCACATGTAGTGAAAATTTTTATGTGCCATTATTACGTCATGTGCCTACGTTACATAGGTATGCACGGTAGCTTTGACATCGGTTTTAACACAGTGTTAAACTAGACATCGGGACGATTCCGATGTTGGCATTTTTAGCTAATATCGGGCGATTCCTTTATATTCACCGATATATCGTGCATCCCTAATAATAACACTTCATACTGTGATATGGTGACAGAGTGTGAGTAAACCTAACATTAGGGAAAAAACTAAGTCACAGCATACTACACTTACGCATCTCAGACTAATATATATTTCTAATAACAAGATTGTTAGATAATATCAAACCTACACTCAGACCAGGCACAGGTATGAAATTATTGTTATTTTCAAATACAATCTTTTTGGGCTTACTAATATTTACTTTTAGTAAATTAAATATTTCATTTACTTTTAGTCATTCCTTATCATTAAAACACTCAAATAATTGCATTGTGCTCCTAAACAGACGTATGTATGTACTCACTGTACAAAAAATGTCAGCATTAGAGCCCTGAACTAATAATAATAAATAAGACTTATCACTTGATTTGTGATGTTCAGTTGTAGAACTGTGTCTGTTTTACTATTGTATCTAAATGATTGGTTAAAAGACTCCGGTCACAAAAATTCAACTGAGCAATATACCACATTACTTCTTACTAGTAATACATTTATTGTTTTAGAAACACTACAAAGCATGTTCATCCATTATTTGTTATTTTTGGTGTAATTAGATGGATTTTTTTTCTCTACAGCTATCTGCCACAGTGGCTGTTGGACCAAAAAGTTCATTTCCCACCCATGTTTAATATTCAGATTGTGCTCACCTTGTTGGGCAATGTCATGGTATAGGCGCTCCACCTTGGAGTTGTTACGCAGCAGGTCCAGGCATTGGCGGTAGGATTCCCACAGAAATTTCACCCAAGGAGTGAGCAGCAGACGGTCTGTACGATCCTGGGTGTCTTCACCACTCACAGCACTCAGAAGTACACTAGGATCACACAAGAAGTTATGCATCAATACTTGAGCTCACAGAACTGCACCGTCAACATTGTGGGGTGGCGGGTAGCCTGGCGGGTAGTTTCTTTGGGCCAGTAACCGAAAGGTTGCTGGATTGAATCCCCGAGCTGACAAGGTACAAAATCTGTCATTCTGCCCCTGAGCAAGGCAGTTAACCCACTGTTCCCCGGTCGCTGAAGACGTGGGTGTCGATTAAGGCTGCCCTCCGCACCTCTGATTCAGAGGGGTTGGGTTAAATGCGGAAGACACATTTCAGTTGAATGTATCGCCCTAGTCAGTTATACAATTGTGGTGGTATACACCACCACTTGAATGGTTTACAGCAGAGGTGAAGCATGACTGTTAGCATGGTTACCACCATTAAAGGTAGTAACAATAAGTGTGCAGATAGTCCAATATATCTGAATTATAGTATCAGCCCATCACAATAAAGTTTTAATAGCCCCATACCTCAAAGCTATTTCCTGGTTAAATAAATACCTCTCAGGAGTCTGGATGTTGTCAAGGTCTTCAATGTCCAGGACCATCTGCTGTGACTCCCCCTTGGCGGTCTCGGTCTTCTCCTCGGCCAACTTCAGGTAGGCTCGAACCACATCCTCGAGGGATTTGATGTTCACCTACATCACGAAATAGAGGCTCATGCATAAAGGCCCAGTGTAGTCCAAAAATAGATTTTCCTATTTTTAATATATACACAGTGCCCGTCAAAGGTTTGGACACACCTACTCATTCCAGTTTTTTTAAAATTTGACCTGGCCTCCACAATCACTTGACCTTAACCCAATTGAGATGGTCTGGGATGAGTTGAACCGCAGAGTGAAGGAAAAGAGGCCAACAAGTGCTCAGCATATGTGGGAACTCCTTCAAGACTGTTGGAAAAGCATTCCTCATGAAGCTGGTTGAGAGAATGCCAAGCGTGTGCAAAGCTGTCATCAAGGCAAAGGGTGGCTACTTTGAAGAATCTCAAATATAAAATATATTTTGTAAAATACTTTTTTGGTTACTACATGATTCCATATGTGTTATTTCATAGTTTTGATGTCTTCACTATTATTCTACAATGTATAAAATAGTCAAAATAAAGAAAAACCCTTGAATGAGTAGGTGTGCCCAGACTTTTGACTGGTTCCAAACCTTTCTGCCAATAACAGGTAGTTTTCAGTTTTCCAATCTCCACTCAGACCACTCCCTGACAGTCCAATCAAAATTTTTGTTTGAGAAATTGCTCTTACTGGGAATCTATTTCTTTTTGACCATTTTAATTGAAAACAATCACAGTAAGATATTTATTTGATATTGAGATAAAAACGTCTGCTAGTGGACCTTTAACTCCGGCAGGTGAGTGACGAAGTAGGATCAATAGTATCCAACATTTAGGGTTATCAAAGAGAGGGCTGGGTGTGCTTCCACTGACCTGCTGGCAGATGTTCTTGTACTGGTAGAGACCCTCCTTTGCCAGGTGGCTCTTGCGCAGGTCAACACAGAGCTCCAGGTACTTGACCATGATGGGCTCGTGGATCTTCTGCCATGTTCGATGCTTTTTGCTCTTGATGACATCGTACAAGACATCCAAAGCTGGCTGCTTTTTGCCAACCTCCAAGAACTCTGTACAAACACAGCAAATTACATAAAAATGGAGGCAAACAGCATAATAGTTTGGAAGGTGAGTCAGTTGCTACTAACATGTATATTCATGGGACACCAAATGGTTTAAAAACCGATCTGATAGTTGAAGGTAGAGCGATCAACCTAACCATTTAGCTAGCTACTCTTTAGCCTTTGAAAACCTGTCTTATTATACATAGGGTTTTCAGCAGTTAGCTTCCCCCACAGTTGGCTGCGTGTGAACTACAATTCCGACGCTGTATTTTAAAGTTTAGAAACGTCAATAACCATTGCTTGCAAAACAAAAATATACACTTACTGTACCAGTTTTGCACAGATCCATACGCTATGTGCCTCCAGTTGACAAACTACACTTCTTCCCCAGTTACGCTTACACACGTGTTAAGACTGCGCTAGATAGCTAATTGGCACTGGTGACCACCTATATCTTCCATCTGTCTTCCTTAACAAAAGATCCCCAACCAGAACATACTATCATCAGAGGCACTAAAGCAGTTAGCGTCTATGAATGGGGTAGCTACTCCCCAAACCAGCTATATGTTGACTAACAACAACTATTGGTACTACTAAGCGACAATATAACGGCAAGATGTGTCAACTGACTCATTAATCCTAATTAAAGGTGACTAGCTAGCTAGCTAGCTAGCTAGCGCAATTGATTGACAATCTTAGTATGGCCTTGTTTTGGTTATGCAATCTTTATTATATTTAACCTTTATTTAACTAGGCACGTCAAGAACAAATTCTTATTTACAATGACGGCATACCATATGACCAAACCCTAACCTGGACGACGCTGGGCCAATTGTGCACCACCCTATGGGACTCCCAATCACGGCCAGTTATGATACAGCCTGGGTTCAAACCAGGGTCTGTAATGACACCTCTAGAACTGAGATAGAGAGCTTAGACCGCCACGCCACTCAGGAGCCCAAAGACAATTCTAAAAAAACATTAACCACCAGCACCTGTTGCTTTTCAGTTGATAGTTCCCGATTGGCGCAGCGGTCTAACAAGCTGACCACAGCGCTCTCCTTGCAAAATACATTTTGAAATCTATGTTATTCAATTATTGCACCCATACTGCTCGCGCGCGCCAACGAACATCTGCGTTGCCAAGGGCTAAAATAGAAGTCCTTTCGATTTCTAATGCAGATCGTGCTGCAAGTCCTGCCTCTCCCATCTCATTGGTTTATAGAAGCAGGTACCCACGTGCTATCTCCTCACTGGTTATACCTACGTAGGTGACTGAAAGATGAATGAGGTCAGTGGTGGTAATGCACCTAATTTATGAAAGTTGCCAATCGCAATATAAAGTCAAGAGAAGAAAATACCTGGAAGGAAGAGAGAAACAATTCGGTTGACTGTTTTATGTGTGGATTAATTGGCGTAGGTATGGGGACAGTAGGGGACAGGTCAAAAAGCATTAAACATTTATGGCAATATAGCTAGTTAGCTTGCACTTGCTAGCTAATTTGTCCTATTTAGCTAGCGTGCTGTTGCTAGCTAATTTGTCCTGGGATATAAACATTGAGTTGTTATTTTACCTGAAATGCACAAGGTCCTCTACTCTTGACAATTAATCCACACATAAAACGGTCAACCGAATCGTTTTTAGTCATCTCTCTTCCTTACAGGCTTTTTCATCTTTGAACTTATATGGTGATTGGCATCTAAACTTTCATAGTATTACTAAGACACAGTTCGTCTTTCTGTCACCTTCGTGGGTATAACCAATGAGGAGATGGCACGTAGGTACCTGCTTCTATAAAACAATGAGAAGATGGGGGAGGCCGGACTTTCAGCGCGATCTGAGTCAGAAATAGAAAGGACTTCTATTTTAGCTCTTTGCAACGCAAACGCTGGTTGATGCCGCAAGCAGTGTGGGTGCAATAATTGAATAACATAGATTTCTCAATTTATTTTGCAACGCTGGCGTGTAATCAGAAGGCACTGCAGTCCCTGGTTCCAATTCAGGGTGCATCATATCCGGCTGTGATTGGGAGTCCCATAAGGCGACGCACAATTGGCCCAGAGTCGTCCGGGTTTGGCCGTTGTTGTAAATAAGAATTTGCTCTTAAGTGACTTTCCTAGTTAAATCAAGGCTAAATGTAAAAAAAAAAAAAAAAATGGAAGTATAGTATAGAATAGTTAACTAACGTTACATGTGGCCTAAACCGATTAGTTACGGACATCAAAGCGAGTTTGACAAGTTGCTCACTGTGTCACTACTAGTTAGCCGCGTATTATCGCAGCTTGACGATGACGGGATAAGTTAATACGTTAGCCCTTCAGGGCTAGGATGTGCTGATGTTTAAATGTATCTAGGTCAGTGTGAGCAAAGATGGCAGGTACTTTTTTCATGTCAGTGGGACAATCAGATAGTTTGTGTGATTTTCGATTTCAAACGGCTAATCTTGCTGAATTGGCAGGGCCATGACACATTTAACGTCATTGTGGGTGGTGGAACCCTAACTCTTAGGCCTAGTGACACTGGTGGCCTGAACGAGCGTATACTTGAAACATGGCTTCCCCGCCATGCGTAGCAAGCTGTTACGTTAACCATGGCAAGCCAACAATGAATACACATAACTTGGGCTAGCTAGTGTAGCTTCCTAGCTAGCAAGCGATGACATCTAGGAAATTACCCTCTACGACTCACCATTTGCTCGTTTGAGAGCATTCTCCGGTCGTTGGAAATATGCCGGCATTTTATGACCTTGCTCGCGGATTGAAGAGAAGGTTGGTTTAGGTGAATTTTACTAATTTCACCGGTCCATCCGAGCCAGGTATTCACCCACTCTACAAGCTCCTGGGAAAGGAATTAACCTCGAGCTGGGTTGCCAGGTTCGAAAAAATCCTAACAAACGACCACTAAACGACTACTCAAAACCCGCACAAAAAGGCATGAAAAACAGCCAAATTTCCCCCCCACAGCAAGAGGAGAGTTGCCACATGTATAGTAGTTACACGTTTATCAAAATAATAATTATTGCAAACTATGACATGACATAATAAACTCATTTGAATATGTTGCAAGAATAAATATAATTTGCCCTTATTAAACTCGTCAGATCATTTTCCATCAAGGAATGTCGATTTAACTCGTTTGACTGCTATGATTGAGCAATAGGGTATGGTATATGGCCAATATACCATGGCTAAGGGCTGTTCTTAAGCATGACGCAACATGACGAGCCTGGATACTGGCGTTAGCCCTGTAATATTGGCCATATACCACAAAACCCCAGGGTGCCTTATTGCTATTATTAACTGATTACCAACATAAAAGTTTTTTTTGTCATACCCAAGGTATATACCACGTCTGTCAGCCAACAGCATTCAGGGCTCGGCTGTCAGCCAATCAGCATTCAGGGCTTGAACCCGTTTATAATCAAGCGATAAGGCCCGAGGGGTTGTGGAATATGGCCAATATACCACGGCTTAGGGCCACGTTGATTCGTACATACGAACAGCCCTTAGCCGTGGTATATTGGCCATATACCACAACCCCTCGGGCCTTATTGCTTAATTATAAACCTTGGAGGTGCCTTATTGCAACTTTAAAAAACTGTTAGGCTATTTTCTGGCAATTGTGCCTTTTATTATATGCCCAATGTTAAGACTACAAACAGTTATAAATGGCCCATTTGACTTGTCGTTTCAATAGGCATCGACTGATGCCTATTGACAAAATTCTAGGTGTATGGACAGACAAAATTCTAGGTGTATGGTTGTAATTCAACTTTGCCATGGTTTGCTGAGATAGATGCAGGTAGCCTATAGCCCCAGATAGGCCTACATCTTATTTCAGATAGTCTACAGTAGTCTAAGCAAAATGTAAACAAGATGTAAAATGAAAGATTTAGCAGCTTGCTGAATTCAAATGGACTCTTTTGTTCAACATGAATAGTTTGGCGATTTCAAGGTACGAAATGCATGTGCTTCCCAATAGCCTACTAGAATAAGCTACTGGGGATTGAGTCGTAATTTCAATTAAATATTAAATACTAATAATATGTATATGAACTGAATATGCTTGTCAACAACAGTCAGTGTTTAACATTTTTTCCTTTAGCCTAATCTGACTGACTGTTACCATCAATCTAATGCATTCTAACAACTGATCTGAAATAGCGATGGCTTTGATAACTTCCAATTTAATTAACTAAACATGTCCGTTAATAATTGCATAATAACACAAGGCTACAACAACAATACACTGAAGTTATAGGCTATTTATTAAATCCGTTTGCCAACTTCAAGTAGACTACACAAGTGGCAAAAAATTGATTTGCAATGACTCCAGTGATAGTCATTTAAACATATTTATTGTATCAAATGGTAGCTTACGATGGCATTTAAATCAGCAGCAACAGGTCACAGTGAAATAAATATTATTTTTTTTAAAGAGAAATGCGAAGACCGTCACGGGTCACTTAAGAGGTAAATAAAATAAAATGAAATGCTCGACCAATACATTCTCACCCGTGACATCGTTTTCTAAGTGTGCTATTACAGGATAATCACGAACATGGCAACCTTGCTCGTGAGCGGCCTACATCAGTAACGACATAAGTTCCCGTATGTACACGAAGCGCTTTTCATAGCTAGACAGGCAGTAAGTAGCAAAGTAAATAATGAAATATATAGTATCAGTCAAGAGTTTGGACACACCTACTCATTCAAGGGTTTTTCTTTATTTGTACTATTTTCTACATTGTATAATTGTATATATTTTTTCACCTTTATTTAACCAGGCAGGCTAGTTGAGAACCAGTTCTCATTTGCAACTGCTACCTGGCCAAGATAAAGCAAAGCAGTGCAACACAAACAACAGCACATAGAATAAACAAGCGTACAGTCAATAACACAATAGAAAAAAATATTAAAAGTCTATATACAGTGTGTGCAAATGGCGTGAGGAGGTAAGGCAATAAATAGGCCATAGTAGCGATTTGGACGACAAGAATATGGACTGTACTACTTGGGAGGAAATAGACAGGTGGGCGGTCGACCCAGGGAGAGTGCCGGAGCCCGCCTGGGATTCGATGGAGCAGTGCGCGGAAGGTTACAGGAGAATGAGGTTGGCGAAGCAAGCACGGCGGCGCGGACGGAAGCCCGAGAGTCAGCCCCAAAAATTTCTTGGGGGGTGGCACAGGGGGAGTGTGGCAGAGTCAGGAGTCAGACCTGAGCCAACTCCCCCGTTTATCGTGAGGAGCCAAGGAGCTCAGAACCAGAGCTGGTGTTGGAGGTGAGCGAAGCAGAGACTGTGAAGGAGTTAATGGGGAAATTGGAGGAGAGAGATATGAGGGAGTTGCTGGTTTGGTGCATGAGGCACGACATTCGCCCGACGGAGCGTGTCAGGGATTTAATGGAACCTGGGTCAGCTCTCCATACTCATCCTGAGGTGCGTGCTAGGGGTCTGGTGAAGACTGTGCCAGCCTCACGCACCAGGCCTCCTGTGTATCTCCCTACCTTGCACATCCTGTGCCATCTCAGCACTACAGTGCTCCTAGCAGTGCTAACCATGGCGGGTGTGGTGCTGGTCAGGCACCGTGTTATACGGTGGTTCGCACAGTGTCCCCAGTACGCGTGCTTAGCCCGGTGCGCTACATCCCAGCTTCCCACATCTGCCGGGCTAGGGTGAAGATCCAGCCAGGGCGGTTGGTGCCAGCCCTGCTCTCAAGATCTCCAGTACGCCTTCACGGTCCGGTCTATCTGATACCACCTCCACGCACCAGCCCTCCGGTGGCAGCCCCCCGCACCAGGCTGTCTCTCCGTCTCACCCCTACAGGTGCTCCTGCCTGTCCAGCGCTGCCGGAGCCTTCCTCCTCTCCAGCGCAGCCGGAGTCTCCCGCCTGTTCGGCGCTACCAGAGCTCCCGCCCCTCAGTCCAGAGACGCAAGAGCCCCTCATTCCAGAGGCGCCAGAGCTCCTTAGTCCAGCGCTGCCAGAGCCTTCCTCTCCAGCGTTGCCGGAGCTTCCCGTCTGCCCAGCGCCATCTGAGCCACCCGTCTGCCCAGCGCCGCCTGAGCCACCCATCTGCCCAGCGCCGCCTGAGCCACCCGTCTTCCCAGCGCCGCCTGAGCCACCCGTCTGCCCAGCGCCGCCTGAGCCACCCGTCTGCCCAGCGCCGCCTGGGTCCGCCAGTGCCGCCAGTCAGCCAGGGGCCGCCAGTGCTGCCAGTCAGCCAGGGGCCGCCAGTCAGCCAAGGGCCGCCAGTGCCCCTCAGCCCAGAGGCGCCAGAGCCCCTCTGTCCCGAGCAGCCGCCCCTCTGTCCCGAGCAGCTGCCCCTCTGTCCAGTGGGGTCATTGAGAGGGGTTGCCATGGTTAGAGAGCCACGGAGGCGGACAATGAGGCAGACTAAGACAATGGTGACGTTGGGTCCGCGTCCCGCGCCAGAGCCGCCACCGCGGACAGACGCCCACCCAGACCCTCCCCTATAGGTCAAGGTTTTGCGGCCGGAGTCCGCACCTTTGGGGGGGGGTACTGTCACGTTCTGACCTTTATTTCCTTTGTTTTGTATTTATTTAGTATGGTCAGGGCGTGAGTTGGGTGGGCAGAGTCTATGTTTGTTTTTCTAGGTTTTGGGTATTTCTATGTTTCGGCCTAGTATGGTTCTCAATCAGAGGCAGGGGTCATTAGTTGTCTCTGATTGAGAATCATACTTAGGTAGCCTGGGTTTCACTGTGTTTGTGGGTGATTGTTCCTGTCTCTGTGTTTGCACCAGATAGAACTGTTTAGGTTTCCGCACATTTATTGTTTTGTTAGTTATTTCATGTCTAGTTCCTTTATTAAAGAACATGAATAACCACCACGCTGCATTTTGGTCCGCTTCTCCTTCACCACAGGAAAACCCTTACATCACCTTTATTTAACCAGGTAGGCTGGTTGAGAACAAGTTCTCATTTACAACTGCAACCTGACCAAGAATAAAGCAAATCAGTTCGACACATACAAGAACACAGTTACACATGGAATAAACAAACTTACAGTCAATAATACAGTAGAAAAAGCCTATATACAGTGTGTGCAAATGAGGTAAGATAAGGTAGGTAAGGCAATAAATAGGCCACGGTGGCGAAGTAATTACAATATACCAATGAAACACTGGAGTGATTGATGTGCTGAGATAAGGCGGGGCTTTACCTAGCAGAGACTTGAAGATGACCTGGAGCCAGTGGGCTTGGCGTAGTGTACGAAGCGACGGCCAGCCAACAAGAGCATACAGATTGCAATGGTGGGTAGTATATGGGGCTTTGGTGACAAAACGGATGGCACTGTGATAGACTGCATCCAATTTGTTGAGTAGTGTTGGAGGCTATTTTGTAAATTACATCGCCGAAGTCGAGGATCGGTAGGATGGTCAGTTTTACGAGAGTATGTTTGGCAGCATGAGTGAAGGAGGCTTTATTGTGAAATAGGAAGCTGATTCTAGATTTAATTTTGGATTGGAGATGCTTAATGTGAGTCTGGAAGGAGAGTTTACAGTCTAATCAGACACCTAGGTATTTGTAGTTGTCCACATATTCTAAGCCAGAACCATCCAGAGTAGTGATGCTGGACGGGCGAGCAGGTGCGGGCAGCGATCGGTTGAAGAGCATGCATTTAGTTTTACTAGCATTTAAGAGCAGTTGGAGGCAAAGGAAGGAGAGTTGTATGGCATTGAACCTCGTCTGGGGTTTAGTTAACACAGTGTCCAAAGAAGGGCCAGAAGTATACAGAATGGTGTCGTCTGCGTGGATGTGGATCAGAGAATCACCAGCAGCAAGAGTGTCATCATTGATGTATACAGAGAAGAGAGTCGGCCCGAGAATTGAACTCTGTGGCACCCCCATAGAGACTGCCAGAGGTCCGGACAACAGGCCCTCAGATTTGACACACATAACTCTATCAGAGAAATAGTTGGTGAACCAGGCGAGGCAGTCATTTGAGAAACCAAGGCTGTTTAGTCTGCCGATAATGTGGTGATTGACAGAGTCGAAAGCCTTGGCCAGGTCGATCAATATGGCTGCACAGTAATTTCTCTTATCGATGGCGGTTATGATATCGTTTAGGACCTTGAGCGTGGCTGAGGAGCACCCATGACCAGCTCTGAAACCACATTGCATAGCGGAGAAGGTACGGTGGGATTTGACATGGTCGGTAATCTGTTTGTTAACTTGGCTTTCGAAGATCTTAGAAAGGCAGGGTAGGATAGATATAAGTCTGTAGCAGTTTGGGTCTAGAGTCTCTCCACCTTTCAAGAGGGGGATGATCGCGGCAGCTTTCCAATCTTTGGGAATCTCAGACGATACGATAGAGAGATTGAACAGGCTAGTAATAGGGGTTGCAACAATTTCGGCAGATAATTTTAGAAAGAGAGGGTCCAGATTGTTTAGCCCGGCTGATTTGTAGGGGTCCAGATTTTGCAGCTCTTTCAGAACATCAGCTATCTGGATTTGGGTGAAGGAGAAATGGGGAGGCTTGGACGAGTTGCTGTGGGGGGTGCCGGGCAGTAGCCCGGGGTAGGGTATTTAAAATAAAATAAAAAGTTTTATTTCACCTTTATTTAACCAGGTAGGCTAGTTGAGCACAAGTTCTCATTTGCAACTGCGACCTGGCCAAGATAAAGTATAGCAATTCGACACATACAACAACACAGAGTTACACATGGAATAAACAAAACATACAGTCAATAATACAGTAGAACAAAAGAAAACAAAAAGTCTATATACAGTGAGTGCAAATGAGGTAAGTTAAGGAAATAAATAGGCCATGGTGGCGAAGTAATTACAATATAGCAATTAAACACTGGAATGGTAGATCGGCAGAAGATGGATGTGCAAGTAGAGATACTGGGGTGCAAAGGAGAAAGATAAATAAATACAGTATGGGGATGAGGTAGATAGATAAATGGGCTGTTTACAGATGGGCTATGTACAGGTGCAGTGATCTGTGAGCTGCTCTGACAGCTGGTGCTTATAGCTAGTGAGGGAGATGTGAGTCTCCAGCTTCAGAGATTTTTGCAGTTCGTTCCAGTCATGGGCAGCAGAGAACCGGAAGGAAAGACGACCAAACTTGGAATTGGCTTTGGGGGTGACCAGTGAGATATACCTGCTGGAGCGCGAGCTACGAGTGGGTGCTGCTATGGTGACCAGTGAGCTGAGATAAGGCGGGGCTTTACCTAGCAGAGACTTGTAGATAACCTGTAGCCAGTAGTGGGTTTGGCAATGAGTATGAAGCAAGGGCCAACCAACGAGAGCGTACAGGTCACAATGGTGGGTAGTGAATGGGGCTTTGGTGACAAAACTGATGGCACTGTGATAGACTGCATCCAGTTTGTTGAGTAGAGTGTTAGAGGCTATTTTATAGATGACATCTCCAAAGTCGAGTATCGGTAGGATGGTCAGTTTTACCTATGTTTGGCAGCATAGGTGAAGGATGCTTTGTTGCGATATAGGAAGCCAATTCTAGATTTAATTTTGAATTGGAGATGCTTAATGTGAGTCTGGAAGGAGAGTTTACAGTCTAACCAGACACCTAGGTATTTGTAGTTGTCCACGTAATCTAAGTCAGAGCCGTCCAGAGTAGTGATGCTGGACGGGTGAGCAGGTGCGGACAATGATCGATTGAATAGCATGCATTTAGTTTTACTTGAGTTTAAGAGCAGTTGGAGGCCACGGAAGGAGAGTTGTATGGCATTGAAGCTCGTTTGGAGTTTAGTTAACACAGTGTCCAAAGAGGGGCCAGAAGTATACAGAATGGTGTCGTTTGCGTAGAGGTGGATCAGAGAATCACCAGCAGCAAGAGCAACATCATTGATGTATACAGAGAAGAGAGTCGGCCCGAGAATTTAACCCTGTGGCACACCCATAGAGACTGCCAGAGGTCCGGACAACAGGCCCTCTGATTTGACACACTGAACTCTATCAGAGAAGTAGTTGGTAAACCAGGCAAGGCAATCATTTGAAAAACCAAGGCTGTCGAGTCTGCCAATAAGAATGTTGTGATTGACAGAGTCGAAAGCCTTGGCCAGGTCGATAAATACGGCTGCACAGTAATGTCTCTTATCGATGGCGGTTATGATGTCGTTTAGGACCTTGAGCGTGGCTGAGGTGCACCCATGACCAGCTCTGAAACCAGATTGCATAGCGGAGAAGGTACGGTGGGATTCGAAATCATCGGTAATCTGTTTGTTAACTTGGCTTTCGAAGACCTTAGAAAGACAGGGTAGGATAGATATAGGTCTGTAGCAGTTTGGGTCTAGAGTGTCACCCCCTTTGAAGAGGGGGATGATCGCGGCAGCTTTCCAATCTTTGGGAATCTCAGACAATACGAAAGAGAGGTTGACCATGCAGTAATAGGGGTTGCAACAATTTTGGCAGATAATTTTAGAAAGAGAGGGTCCAGATTGTCTAGCCTGGCTGATTTGTATGGGTCCAGATTATGCAGCTCTTTCAGAACATCAGCTATCTGGATTTGGGTGAAAGAGAAATGGTGGGGGCTTTGGCGGGTTGCTGTGGAGGGTGTCGGGCAGTTGACCGGGGTAGGGATAGCCAGGTGGAAAGCATGGCCAGTCATAGAGAAATGCTTATTGAAATGGTCAATTATAGTGGATATATCGGTGGTAACAGTGTTCCCTAGCCTCAGAGCAGTGGGCAGCTGGGAGGAGGAGCTCTTATTCTCCATGGACTTTACAGTGTCCCAGAACTTTTTTGAGTTAGTACTACAGGATGCAAATTTCTGTTTGAAAAAGCTAGCCTTAGCTTTTCTAACTGCCTGTGTATATTGGTTCCTAACTTCCCTGAAAAGTTGCATATCACGGGGGCTATTCGATGCTAATGCAGAACGCCACAGGACGTTTTTGTGCTGGTCAAGGACAGACAGGTCTGGAGTGAACCAAGGACTATATATATTCCTAGTTCTACATTTTTTGAGTGGGGCATGCTTATTTGAGATGGTGAGGAAGGCACTTTTAAAGAATAATCTACTGACAGGATGAGGTCAATGATATTCCAGGATACCCCGGCCAGGTCGATTAGAAAGGCCTGCTCGCAGAAGTGTTTTAGAGAGCGTTTGACAGTGAGGAGTTTTGGTCGCAGACCCATTACAGGTGCAGGCAATGAGGCAGTGATCGCTGAGATCTTGATTGAAAACAGCAGAGGTGTATTTGGAGGGCAAGTTAGTTAGGATGACATCTATGAGGGTGCCTGTGTTTACGGATTTGGGGTTGTACCTGGTAGGTTTCAACAAATTAATATGAATTTATATTCAATTTTTATGATACATTAATTTGCTTGGTAGTTAATGTGAAATTAAAATCAGACATTGTGTGAACACATCATAGTTTAATTAAATACAGTTTTAGATACATTTATTGGTGATACATTGACATTCATCTTGAGGATACAAGGAATTACAGCTCCAATATTTACATTTTGGGTGGGACCCAATCAAATCTACATAGAAAAGTTATGTTATAGATCTGTCATTCGCATTAAAAGCAAGTCTCAGAAGCAGTAGATATGTGCTATGTGTACAATTTCTATGCTTCACGTTCTTAAATTTCGTTTTTGAATTTTAAATTAGGCTTTGTACACCTGCTTCAAACAGCTGAAAATACGATATTTTTTTCTCATGGAAAATATATATTTCACAGCGGTTTAGTTGGTATTAGGATTATGTACACTATACTTGCTTGTTTTGTCACATAAACTGAAATTAGGCGAACTATTCGAATTTTAGCAACCAGGAAATGGTGGAGCGACACCTGCATAGTGCATCAAATTGCAGCATCATATTCCCAGTTGTCTCGAATGCACTAAGATCGAATATTTTTTATATTAATATTGTTTTGAACGCAGCATATGGAAGCGAGCGAAAACGGTTTCATTAGGGTCACGTGGGTCGTCCTGGAGTACGGATGAAAAAATAAGCGTCATTAACGGGTCCAAGTCGCGCAAAAAGCTTCAAAATAGAGGTCCTCCGTTTACTTGAAAACTCACAAATGGTACATTTGGCTGTATCAAGATGCCTTATTCTGTTTCATTGTTCCTACCCTCCTCTTTTCATGCTATTGTAGGAGGTGTTAAGTCTTATTGTTGAGTGCTAGTGGTTACATTAAATACATTAAATAAAACATGTAATCGGTACATGTAATTATTTTAATAAGGGGACATCGAAATGTGTATTAAACAAATTGCTTTTGCAGTCTTCAATATACATGAGTTCAATATTGTTAATTTAAATTATCTGTAATAATAGTTTATTTTTCATTTCACTAGATGGCACTGTTCTCCATGCTGCTCATATCCATGCAGGTCATGCATCTATGTCATTGCAGGTTTCCTAGAGGGGAAATAACAATAGGTCAAGTGAGTTAGATTTTCATTTTATTCACCTTTTAGTTTTGAATACAATAAAAATCCCAGGTCAAAAATAACACAAAACACTGAATAGATTTTGTTCATAAACTATGCAAGTGGCACAATCATGAAATAAACATTGGGATTAAGTTATTTGGTAAAGTTCAATGCTATCCGGGATTATTGGGACATCCTTACCCTAAACTCTAACCCCTACCCTTACCCTACCCCAACCCTTGTGTTAACCATTGAAAATGTCAACTTCAATGGGGTAGGGACTTCCCAAGGATCCCCGTCCAAAGTTATCCCTGGACGGGGCCAATGTGAAAATGTTCTCTTCAAAACATGTTTAAATCCTGTTCTGTTACGAGTTGACAGTAGTTAGAAAACCACTAATACTTCCAGCAACAGTGTTGGTATTGTTTTTTACAGGGCACTATAACGAAAAGCGTAATCATTAGGCTATAGTTAAGAATAATAATACCGTGAATCTATATTTGTTCATTTTTAAATGTTTGAGTAACTTTTAACTATACGTTTTGTGATTTTTAAATCAGAAAAACGTCCTGTAACAGTTTTTTGGGGGACTTTTATTTAGAAAATGTTACGTATGATCACATGACCTCAAATGCGATTGGTTCACAATGCTTGTGTGTTTTGAAAGCATCAATGTTAGCTAATCATTTATACATTTTGTAGATTCGTCAAATCCAATCGCAGATCTGGACCAGACACACGGTACAGTAACTGTACTTTCATCAACTTTGTGTGTCCTATACTGTAGCTAGCTAGAAGCCTTAGACTGTTATCATCAAACTGTGCATGGCTTCTCAAATCAAATGTTATCACTGTCGAACTACTTGTAGCTAATCATTCATTGTGGCTAATTTGTTGATTTCGGTATAGCCTCTAACCTGCTAGAGCTAATGAACATGTTTTACTCTTCTTTCGTGCTCATCCTATCTCCAAACAGTTAGGAACAGCTTGCTAGCTGTTCGTTTGGTGAAAGTACTTCCTTGCCCAAGACGAGCTGTCATGAGTTCCTAATTGTCAACTCCCACAGTACAACAGAATTGTGATGGGATATGGCGGCACCAGAAACTCAGCTCATGTTAAGCGTTGGGTTAATTGGTAAGGAAAGACATATCCTTCCCCTTTTCTAATTATTTTTTACCCTGCTTTTTTTGGTTGATGCGTGCCAAGTTTGCTCCTGTTCGGCTTTGACTGGCATCACATGATATCAACAAAGATTTGTTTAACTAACCCAAGATAGACCACAACTTGTCGTTTCCAATGGGAGCAAATTAATCACAGTGGGTAGAACCAAGCACGAGTTAGCGAGATCCTATTGGCGCGTCCTAGCGTATTTCCGTTAGGGAACGCCTACGCTGTGAACTGCGTGTATGCGATAACTCAATTCGTCTTTTACTATCCTTCTAAAGAACTACATTTGTATAAACTTTGGCAAAGGGCGAAGTCTACAAAACTTAGTATGTTCTGTTCATAACAGATTCTAGTTTTGGGAACAGAACCGTATTGAGATCAAATGTTTAATTGATGAGAAGATTAGCAGAATTTCGGCCAAAATCCATCTCGTTCGTCTTCTCCCACTGCCCGCCAGTGGGCTTCCTCTCACTACCATATTTGGTAGTCAGTGGAAACGCCAACCGGATGCTTCACATTTATACATCCAGGGAGATATCTGTCTCATTGTTCTATCTGTGATGAAGTTTTTTACCATCTTTGATTTTACTTCCTGTAAGCATGAGAACAGATTAATTTAGTTAAAGATCTGGTAATATTGATAATAATGAGTTGTGAAAACAATATGACACGTTATTCTCATATTCTTCCCCACACAGAGAAAGATGTGAATGCAGACACCTTGTGGGTGTGGTGCTATCCCTCAGTCAGTGCTGAGCTCCGGGAGGTCCTGCTCAGTAAGTGCTGTCTCAGACAGGACAGCCGAGGCTTGCACACTTTTGTGTTTGGCCAGTTCCGCCGTACCTGGTACTACATATCCACTGTAGAGGTGCAGGAACCAACCGCTCTAAAGAAGGTACAGTTCGTTTTGAAATTCATTCATTCCATTCATTTAAATAATTTTAACCTGTAGGTCTAATGATAAATTATATTTCTCGTATTTCTCTCTTTTTAGGTCACACATTTTTCAATAGTTGTCACAACAAAGGACTTCAACCCTGAGAAGTATGCAGCATTCAGTCGAGTACTATGCAGGTACAGCATACTACGCTAATGCATCCCCATGGCTAAATGTCTGCTTATTTAATACTTCCCCAAAACATATTTCTTCATTCATTTTTTCATGTGTGTTTTGTCATTCAGGATGTACATCAAACATGGGAGCCCTGTGAAAATGATGGAGGGTTACATTGCAGTCCTCACCAAAGGCGTCTGCCAGAGTGACGAGAATGGCTCCTTTCTCATCAAGGACTACGATGTCAGGAAGGCCTACTTAGCAGGCTCAGTGAAAGGTTAGACATGTACAAATATAAAACACTTATTACAGTATAAGGACATGATTGTTCATACAAGGTGTTTGACACTGTCCAGTTTCCTTATTAGTATGCAAAGAAGCATTTCCTTGAAGAAGCTGATCCCATTCGATTACCAGGATTAGGTAGACTATCTTGTGATTTACTGTTTCAGATGTGGTGTCCCAGTTTGGGATGGAGACCATCATCCTGTACACAGCCCTTATGCTAAAGAAGAGGATCGTGGTCCATCACCCTCAGGTTGAAGCACTGTTGGAGTTCACAAGGTGACTAAGGCAATAGAGAAAATGCACAGAGGAAAATACGGGCGACGATGTAACATGCGTTTCCCAAAACACCACCAGCGCGCAGAGAGGGAGAGTTCGCTAAGTGATCGAAAGAAACCGCTGCTTTCGGAACCAGCTTTCTCCCGTTCAAGTCTTACCTTAACATTAGAATTATTCCACAATACTGATGACAGATCAGCCCCTATGAGATATTATCACCTATGGCTACAAATATTGAGGTGGCTTATTCTAATGCTTATCCTATATGCACAAAATAAAGATTTGACACATCGTTTGTGCACATGTAGGCAAAAATAAGACAGTAGCATACAAATAGCTGAATTAAACTCAATTGAATTAACAAGGAATGTATTTCAAAATCATTGAAATATAGTATAGTGCCTATACTGTATTTATTTGAAGCATCTAATATCCTTCGCTTGTTTGTATCATTTGCAAAGACATTGGCAACTTTCTATTTGTAGTCACAAACGGTTTAAAGTTATCAGCAGTTACAGAAAGACAGAAACATTTTGATGCGGAAGGGCAAAAAAGCATCTAACGACGCACTTAGCTGTTCTACTAGTGGTCTGAGGCCGTCGTTAAATAGCAAGCCTCTTCAAGTGCAACTTTAGTAACGATGGTTTTGGTAAACGGCTCTGAGATTTAACAATAGTCCTACGAAAGTTCTAACGATAAAGATTGCCATAAGATGATTTGGGGAAACTGGGCCCAGACCTTTGACTGTTCATGGACTTCATTGTTGAAGTGGATTACAATTGATGTTTTTGAGAGAACCAGACATCTTCATATCAAATGTATGATTTTATTGTATTTTTCCCTCCTAGAGCTCTTCCGGCTCTGACATGGCACAGGAAAGACTGGTCCATTTTGCACCCTTATGTCCACCTGACTGACAGTGAGCTCGAGAATCTCAGGACGTGCACTGGTAAGGATGTCTGGTTCATTAGATCCACATTAAAGCAAACTGATTCAGACCACAGGGTCGTGTTCATTAAACACCAAAGATAAGAACATGGACTGTAACAGTCAGGGACTTCCTTGACCTGTCCAATAGAATGTTCATTTTCTCTTGCAAAATGTTTTCCTTTGCGTGTCCTAATGAACACAACCCAGATTCCCATTGTCTCCCAACAGTCAGTTCCACACACACACACACACACACACACAGGAAGACTCATGCAATAATTGACTTGCAGTACATTATTTTACTTGCCTGTTGTTTTGAAAACATGTTCCTTGGAGATTCTCAACGTAGAGTTCTGTGAGTACCCCCATCTGCACTGTCCCTGAAAAGCCTTATGGTGAAGAAATGAATAGTTGATTCACTCATATGCTCACTGTCTCTGCAGGGTACGTCGCAGGATTTGTTGATCCAGAAGTGAGCAACAGATCGGACTTGTTTGACGTATATGTAAACCTCCCAGATAGTGAGATTACTATATCCCAGAGTGCCAAAGGTGGGTGTCTCAATTGTAATCTCCTTCTTATTACTGTAAAAGGCAGTCTGGCCAAAGTGAAGAATGCTCTGTATCTAAAAAAATAAATAACGGAATGTAGAGAAACCTTGCTACCTAGTCCTCCCTCAAGCATCCACCATTTCTTAAACAATATGATGTCTCTCCTATCTACTCTATACACCAAAGAGGCCATGTCTATGGGAAAGCTGCACAAAGACATTGGGCTCGTCATTGTCCAGTCTGCAGAGAATGCTGATAGAACAGACGGGCAGATTATCAAGGTGAGAGTTGAAAGTACACATGACATCCTTACCATTCATTCTTCAGTGATCAGAGAAGGTGTGAGGTATGCATTTTCAAAGATGAACAGTGTTCATACAGTAAATATGTTATTATAAGTATCCCGGTATTTAGCACAATCACGAAAAAAGCTGTCTGTTTGCTATGATGTTTTCAGGACATTTCCATAAAGACGAGGGAGATCCTTGCTAACTTGGCGTCATTAGCCGAGGAATGTGAGAACTCTAAAATCACCCTGGAGACCTTAAAGCAGCGCCACTTCCCGCCTGCTACAGAGAACTTCCTGTTTCACTTGGCAGCTGCTGAGCAGCTCCTCAAGATATGACCCTTGATCTCCTACATCATGTAACCATGTGGTGTGAGGACACTGAATATTAGCATAGGCATTCATCTATGTAATTATACATACAGTGGCGTGTTAAGGAGAATGGGAAGAACTCAGGTGTTAGGTATTGCACACAATTGCATTCCTGACTCTTAACAATACTAACAGAGCCTACTTTTCACAATGTAACAGACATGGTCTTGTTTTGACAATAATACAATTACAACATTTACATAGCATTCCATAGTTCAGCAATTCAATAGTTAATCTTAAAACCGCTAACAGATTAATTTGAGTTCTCAAGAACCTTGATTTAGCATGTTAGATCTCTTTCTTTAATTCTGAAATATATGTGAAATATTGTATACTGAACAAAAATATACAATAAATGTAACAATTTCAAAGATTTTATTGAGTTACAGTTCATTTCAGGAAATCAGTCAATTGAAATAAATTCATTAGGCCTTAATCTATGGATTTAATATGACTGGGAATATTGTTGGTCAGAGATACCTTTTAAAAAAAGGGTAGGGGCGTGGATCAGAAAACCAGTCAGTATCTGTTGTGACCACCATTTGCAGCACGACACATCTCCTTCGCATAGAGTTGATCAGGCTACTGGTTATGGCCTGTGGAATGCTGTCCCACTCCTCTTCACTGGCTGTGAAAGTTGCTGAATATTGGCGTGAACTGGAACACGCTGTTATACATGCCGATCCAGAGCCTCCCAAACATGCTCAACGGATGACACGTCTGGTGAGTATGGAGGCCATGGAAGAACTGAGACATTTTCAGTCCAGGAATTGTGTACTGATCCTTGCGTCATGGGGTCGTGCATTATCATGTTGATAGATGAGGCGATGGCGGCGGACGAACGGCATGACAATGGGCGTCGGGATCTCGTCACGGTATCTCTGCATTCAAATGACCATCGATAAAATTATATTGTGTTCATTGTCCGTAGCTTATGCCTGCCCATACCATTCCACCACCACCACCATGGGACACTGTTAACATGGTTGACATCAGCAAACCGATCGCCCAAATCAAAGTTTATTTGTCACGTGCGCTGAATACAACAGTGAAATGCTTACTTACAGGCTCTAACCAACAGTGCAGTATCTAAGTTTTAAAAATAAATAAATAAATGACGCCATACTGTGGTTGTGAGGCCGTTTGGATCTACTTCCAAATTCTCTAAAACTGTGGCGGTTTACGGTAGAAAAATGAACTTTAAATTATCTGGCAACAGCTTTGGTGGACATTCCTGCAGTCAGCATGCCAATTGCACGCTCCCTCAACTTGAGACATCTGTGGCATTGTGTTGTGTGACAAATCTGCACATTTTAGAGTGGTCTTTTATTGTCCCCAGCAGAAGGTTCACCTGTGTAATCATCATGCTGTTTTGTCAGCTTCTTGATATGCCACACCTGTCAAGTGGATGGATTATCTTGGTGTCGTGGAAATTACCACCAGGGGCAGCTGAAGTCAATATTAAATTAATAATTCTTTATTATCAGCAAGCTGGAGAGGTTCCAACAAACTTAATGCACCATAGTACATGTCAGTTGGGGCAGTCCCGTTCTCTTATATACTGCTTACACAGACAAGTTATATTTGCATGATTTACATTACTCATAATTAATTCATCATTAATATTTGGTTCCTGTATGTGATCGACCAATACCTCACCACATGACTTCTCTCCAAGCTGAGACCTTGAAACTGAGATATCCCTTTTGATTCCCAGAACAATGTTCTGGGTGTACTGCCAATTGGTCTGAGGAGGAGGTCAGTCACCTGCATGAACCAAGAAAGAGGGGAAAGGAGATGCTGTGTACAATTCAATGCTATCTCTTCAGACAACATTTTCCTGCACATTCCCTGCTTTTATCACTATGTGATAATTATCATTACATTTTAAGGTAAGCATCAGATTATAGCTTCTATCAAAATACATCATAAGTAAACTAAATTAATTCATAAAACCACAGACACTTTCAAACCCTTCATTCTGGGTTGTATAATCCAACTAGTAACTGATCGTAATTTCATAGCCCTTACTTGTAAAACCATTGCAGTAGAATGATACAGTTACACATACGCTTCATAAAACCACAGACACTTTCATTTATGGATTCTGGCAATGACATTTCAGATGGAGGTTTTGTTGCGATTGGCATGTTAATGACAAATTGGTATCTTAATGCATTTTTTTGTCTAAATTACTATGAATTTCGCAGTGTGCAGACCTCCAAAATCAACCTGATACCCCAAATAAACCATTTTGGAAAAGCCTAAATCAAATATGGGCACGGTTGACCACCCCCTCCCTGGCATTCATTCTTCTTGCGTTTCTTCTTCAGTTTGACCTACCAATGGCACATGTTCAATGTAGATGGCCCGTGATAATGTTCCAATTTCAATATCGGAGGAATAATCTGATTTTTGCAAACAGCAGACGAATCTCTCACCTGAGCTGCCACCATCCTTTACAGTCCATTATGTCTTCTCCATTTTCCGACTAGTACACAGAACCATGAGAGATGTCTGGACGGGACCTCTCTCTATGCTCACTCCACGTGGACTCATGCCGCACTCCTGAGAGAAAAAGCAGTTGATAGCTTAGACTGGATGCTGTGCACAGGTTGCTGACTCGGACTCAGGTCTCCGGTAGAAGTGGTGAAGGACAGGGGCCATAGTGAACGCCATTGTTGCCATCACTTCAGCCGGTTAGAGGGTGTGAGGCTCACTGTCTAATTATCCCTTCCATGAAGTCTTGATAGATACCATCTGTGGTCACCTTCGCCATAACCTCGAGAGAGGACAGACCAGAACAACAGTTTAGTTAAGGGTATTTCTGATTCAGGAAATCCAGACAAACTATTCACTGTATGACAAACTAATACTACCACTAATATTCTTAATACAAATGTCAAAGAGAATAACAACGCACTGTTGAAACCATTTTTGAAAATAGGCTTCTCCTCCCCTATCACATTGGCAACCTCACCGCAGAGATACAGGGTCAGGGAGTTAGAGGGCTAATCCTGCAGACCCAAACAACAGCAAAACACTTCTTCATATAAACACCCTATCCTTTTTCCAATCAAGCTCTCTGTCTGTAACAAAACAAACAAAACACTTATTCATATAAAACAACTTATCCTTTACCCAATCAAGCTCTCTGTCTGTAAGGTTACTTGCTTTGGTCCACATCAATATTTCATATGCACCGAGGGGTATAGCAAGTAATGGCATAGTCTCAGCACTGTCTGGTAACAATCCACAAACCCAACAATCTGATACATTCTGTAGTACAGAGACATTACTAGATAATTGCAAGAAAGTGTTTGACCCAGGGAACACTTCAATCCATTTGGAGTAAATGTCAACCATTACCAACATATATGTTTTCCTTTTACAGGCAGGCATGTAAACAAAATACATTTGCATATTTAACAAAGGGCCCCAGGGGACAGGTAATCCCTTTGGACACATGACTCACATCGGGATTCATGCGTCCAAAAAACAACAACACTGCCAGTTCAATAACATTTGTACTAATCAGGAGAACAAATCCAATGTTAATTACAACCCTTGATAACTCCAGAAGGAAATAATTGTATCCCATAAGGTCATTCAAGGTGTAGTAAAATAGACTAGAGACAGGTTTCCCTCATTCAGGGGCAGCGCTCTCTCCTTCTCATGGTCTGAATCACACATAGGACTATTGATAAATTATAAACTTCTTCCTAATTATAAGTGTTTACATATTACAATTAAATCTCACCCAATGTCTCTAGCCTTAATGAGGTCATTCAACCCCAGTAAGTGAATTTGTCTTTGCCTTTTCTTTCCCTGTATTCAGACTCATTATCTAAAGACATTTCAAACATTTTTGTACCAGGTTTACATTGGGTTTTTCAGTACATTTCTTATCAGGAGTATTTGCATGTGTGCAACCAAAATCCGGAAAATAGAAACTTCAGAAAATTTTATTTGTGTGCTCTTTAAGGTGCATTTTTTCCCCCAACCTATGAAGAACCCACTAAAACCAAATATAAAGACTCAACACAATAAATCAAACACGGTATTAACACAAATGATAAATATTCATAACAGGTGGGTTGTGTGTGGGTGCTGGCATGTGTGGTAAAATGTAGGGTAAAAACAAACAAAATGGCCAAGCCTTACTTAATTTGGAACTGTGTAAAAAAAAATCGTAATCGAGCTTACTGCATCTTGGGCAGGAAGTCTTGATAAAACCATGCATATACAGAATCGTACTTCAGATACAGTGTCCTGTTAAGCAACATAGGCACTTTCTTATCATTTTGACTTGTTGCATTGACTTGTTGCTGACTGCCCCTTTGACATCAACTAGTCAAAATATGAAACCTGTTGTTTATCAAATCCGCTATGTCCCTCAAAAAGTAGGCGCTGGCTTAACTCAATACTCTGTACTGAAACATTTACTTGGATTTACTTCAATTTTGGACACAGTTCCACGTATTGAAAACAGATTATTGTTTTAGATGACATTACCTTCTTACTTAAATTACTGGTGTTACCAAAACTATATAATTGAGGAATAATCATTGAAAATTGTCCAAACGTCTCTTATTCAATTACTCATACCTCTGTCCCAAATGTCCCAATGTATCCCTTACAACCTGTTTGAGTTCAGTGAGTACCACTTATTTTCACTGGCGGCTTATCTATTTGTCCACAGGAAGCTTATCTCTAACCTAAACACCAGATGGCAGCCTCTAATTTAATATCTGTCCCTCTGTTCGTAATGCAACTTTGTATTGAAACTTCAGCTTCTTCAAATTACTAAAAATGTGGCATTATTAGAGTGCTATCTGAAAGCCACTAATATTGCAATTCACTTTGTTATTTTCACTAGTCTCCATTTCTGTTTCCTTCAACTAGGACCCTTTCTTCCCAATAGGAAGACCCTCTCAATTACTACTGCTAATACGCATGGATCACTCTCAAACAATGTTCTGCTTTTACTGCTATTTGTAAGGGTTAAAAAAAAAAAACATGATAACTTTCTCCAAATTGGAAGGCATTGTTGGCATTTTAGTCTATTTGCAGAAATACCCACAATAAACATTGATAAAAGATACAAGTATTATTCACAGAATTAAAGATAGACTTCTCCATAATGCAACCGCTGTGTCAGATTTCAATTTCTTTTACGGAAAAAGCATAATCTGAGAACGGCGCTCAGAGCCCAATCCAGCCAAAGAAATATCTGCCATGTTGGTGTCAACAGAAGTTAGAAATAACACTATAAATATTCACTTACCTTTGATGATCTTCATCAGAAGGCACTTCCAGGAATCCCAGTTTGACAATAAATGACTGATTTGTTCCATAAAGTCCATCATTTATGTCCAAATAGCCACTTGTTGTTAGCGTGTTCAGCCCAGTAATCCATCTTCATGAGGCGCGAGCACTATGTCCAGACAAAAACTTGAAAAGTTCCGTTACAGGCCGTAGAAACAAGTCAAACGATGTATGGAATCAATCTTTAGGATGTTTTTAACATAAATCATCAATAAGGTTCCAACTGTAGAATTCCATTGTCTGAAGAAAAGCACTGGAACGAGAGCTAACTCTGTCGGGACGGCGCGTTACGAGCCTGAGATACTCTGCCAGACCACAGACTCATTCTGCTCCCATTCCCCCCTCCTTTATAGCAGAAGCCTGAAACAAGTTTCTAAAGACGGTTAAACAACTTGGAAAATTCCAGAAAATGATGTCATGGCTTTAGAAGCTTCTGATAGGCTAATTGACATCATTTGAGTGAATTGGAGGTGTACCTGTGGATGTATTTCAAGGCCTACCTTCAAACTCAGTGCCTCTTTGCTTAACATCATGGGAAATTCAGAGGAAATCAGCCAAGACCTCAGAAAAAAAATTGTAGACCTCCACAAGTCTGGTTCATCCTTGGGAGCAATTTCCAAATGCCTGAAGGTAGCACGTTCATCTATACAAACAAGAGTATGCAAGTATAAACACCATGGGACCACGCAGCCGCCATACCTCTCAGGAAGGAGATGAGTTCTGTCTCCTAGAGATGAACGTGCTGTGGTGCGAAAAGTGCAAATCAATCCCAGAACAACAGCAAAGGACCCTGTGAAGATGCTGGAGAAAACCGGTACAAAAGTATCTATATCCACAGTAAAACGAGTCCAATATCGACATAACCCGAAAGGCCGATCAGCAAGGAAGAAGCCACTGCTCCAAAACCGCAATAAAAAAGCCAGACTACAGTTTGTAACTGCACATGGGGACAAAGATCGTACTTTTTGGAGAAATGTCCTCTGGTCTGATGAAACAAAAATAGAACTGTTTGGCCATTGTTATGTTTGGAGGAAAAAGGGGGAGGTTTGCAAGCCGAACAACACCATCCCAACCGTGAAGCACAGGGGTGGCAGCATCATGTTGTGGGGTTGCTTTGTTGCAGGGGGGGACTGGTGCACTTCACAAAATAGATGGCATCATGAGGGAGGAAAATGATGTGGATATATTGAAGCAACATCTCAAGACATCAGTCAGAAAGTTAAAGCTTGGTCGCAAATGGGTCTTCCAAATGGACAATGACCCAAAGCATACTTCCAATAGGCTAATTGTTAAAAACTGAGTTTAAATGTATTTGGCTAAGCTGTATGTAAACTTCCAACTTCAACTGTATCATGTTCTCGAGGAAATCTGTGTCAGGTGGCATCAATGAACAGCCCTTACCCGTATCAGCTGTTTACCCTCCCATACTTTTCAATGGCTTCTCCTGTCAGTGCTCATTACCTGTAGATTGACGGGTGGTGGATCACAGAACCCCTAGATAACGTTATAGAAAAACTCACACGGAACTGTTGGGGTATTCATTCAGACATGCACCTCTTTCACATCACACAGAAGTCTTAGGTATTAATATCTACACCACTCCCTATGTATCTTCAACGGTTCTCTAGCCTTGCAGAGAATATGGTACACTCTAGCCTCACAGAACTATGGTATAGTGGTCCCAGACTACATAGACAATTCCCAGAAATGCCTATAGACTTGCCACTACTTCCTATACATATAAAACAACACCCCGTGCTCAATAACACCTCGTGCTATTACTAGTAGTCCCAGACTACAATGGGCGGTGGTGGATGGAACCCCTAGATAACGTTATACATTGAAACTTACTATCTAATCACTCCAACCACTCAGTACTAATAATATATCTTATTATCCAAATTTCAATCCTCTTATTATCCACATTTCAGTCGTTTGTTGAACTTCAGCTTACCACTTATCCAAATTTCAATCTCTTAACACCTAACTTCAACACTCACAGAACTCTAACATTCACTTAGTACTTGTCCCAAACACACTCAGTAAAGTAGGTCTTTGTGCCTGAATAGATCAAATGAAACACTAACGTTGCGTGGAATATGTATGTCCTCATCTGGTTTTAGGAGATTCAACTATATATTTTCTTACATTTTCGTAATATCCTATTTGTTCTAAAATGCATGCAAGTATCTGTGCCACTAAATCAAGAACATGCATAAAATAGTTTAAAAAAACATTTATTTAACTGAGAATTAATGTAGAATTTTTGCATTATGTCATAAAATGTCCATAATATATCTGCAGTAATAGTGGAACGACAGTGTTTCACACCCCCAAAAAAATGCTTTGGGCCCTTACAAAATTGCGTTCAGAATTTCAGTTTTTCTGATGGTCAACAAAAGACGGTGCTTTCTTGTTTTCAAATTGGAGGGCTGCACCTTCCCTCTTTGAGAAGCGTCACTCTGAGGCCTGATCATCTTCTTCCGAGCGCAATCAACAATGCTGGATTTTTTAGGCAAGCATCCAGCCCCACTGGTTGCGGAATCATGTGCCAAAAAGAGTAAATATAGGTAACAATTTTTATCGCTGGAGTGAAGTTATGGCCCTTAAAAGGGCTGAAGTCTGATGCAGAGATGGCCTGTTTTCTGCTTGACAGGTTGCAGTACCAAGACATTGCGCCAGCTACAGTAGCTAGCTAGCCAGTTAATGTTAGCTGTGATGTTTATGAATGGAGAATCCGGGTTAGCTTTATGCTGTCTAAATTATATGGCTGTCTTCATAAGTAACTAAGGTGTACATGGTATTTACGTTATAAAACCAGTCAGGATATTGACATAAGCATGTGTGTTTTTGAGAGTCATTATCATTTAGAATGAACTTACATTTTAGAACGTATTTACGTATTGCATTGGCGTCTAGCTAACGTTTCATGTGCATTTCTCTGTTTGAGAGTGATAGAACTGTAATGACGCTCGGCTGAAACGTTAGCAGCTGTAATGGTGCTCGGCAGTATGGTTGCCCTGCCTTTATGAGACCAACCAATACCTCACGAGGCACACTCTGGCATTCTCTCAACCAGATTCACTTGGAATGCTTTTCCAACAGCCTTGAATTCTAAATAAATCACTGGCAGTGTCACCAGCAAAGCACCCCCACACCATCACATCTCCTCCTCCATGCTTCACGGTGGGAACCATACGTGCGGAGATCATCCATTCACCTACTCTACGTCTCACAAATACACAAATACATACATAACACCTAGACTAGTAAACACCCATAGACATACAAAACCCCTAGACAGGAACAAAAACACATACATCACCCATGTCACACCCTGACCTAAACAAAATAATAAAGAAAACAGAATACTAAGGTCAGGGCATGACAGTACCCCCCCCAAAGGTGCGGACTCCCGGCCGCACACCTAAGCCTATATGGGAGGGTCTGGGTGGTACCGGGCTGGGGACACTCACCTCAGGGCGAGTGCGAGGAGCAGGAACAGGGAGTACTGGACCCTGGAGACGCACTGGAGAACTGGTGCGTGGTACCGGGCTGAGGACATGCACCTCAGGGCGAGTGCGGGGAGGAGGAACAGGGTGTACAGGGCTCTGGAGACGCACAGGAAGCCTGGCGCGTGGTGTTGGCACTGGTGGTACTGGGCTGGGGATACGCATCTCAGGGTGAGTGCGGGGAGCAGGCACAGGGCGTACTGGGCTGTGGAGGCGTACTGGAGGTCTGGAGTGTAGAGCTGACACAACCCGTCCTGGCTGGATGTTTATACTTGCCCTGCAAATGCAGGGCGCTGGCACAGGACGCACAGAGCTGTGCAGACTCACAGTACGCAGAGCCGGCGCAGCATATCCTGGTCCATGGAGGTATACTGGAGACCAGGAGCGCTGAGCCGGCACCCTCCTTCCTGGCTGGATGCCCATTCTAGCCCGGCCAATGCGATGAGCTGGAATAGAGCGCACCGGGCTAGAAATGCGCACTGGAGACACCGTGAGCATCTCTGCATAACACTGTGCCTGACCAGTAACACACTCCCCACAGTAAACACGAGGAGTTGGCTCAGGTCTCCTATCTGACTCAGCCAATCTCCTCGTGTGCCATCCCCCCAAAACAATCTTGGGGCTGCCACTCAGGCTTCCGTGCTAGCCGTGTACCCTTATATCGTCGCCGTTCCTCCCGTGCTAACTCCAACTGCCTCCATGGTAGGTGATCCTCTCCTGCCAGTATCTCCTCCCACGTCCAGGATCCTTTACCGTCCAGTATCTCGTCCCAGGTCCGTCTTTTTCACCAAGCGCTGTTCCTCCCTTTCACGCTGCTTGGGCCTTTGTTTGGTGGGTTATTCTGTCACGTTCGATGTATGGAGGAGACCAAGGCGCAGCGTAAATTGAATACATACTTCTTTAATGAAGACGAAGAAACACTAAACAAACTTACAAAACACAAACCGAACGTGACGCTATGTAATATACAGTGGGAGAACAGGTATTTGAAACACTGCCGATTTTGCAGGTTTTCCTACTTACAAAGCATGTAGAGGTCTGTAATTTTTATCAAAGGTACACTTCAACTGTGAGAGATGGAATCTAAAACAAAAATCCAGAAAATCACATTGTATGATTTTTAAGTAATTCATTAGCATTTTATTGCATGACATACATATTTGATACATCAGAAAAGCAGAACTTAATATTTGGTACAGAAACCTTTGTTTGCAATTACAGAGATCATACGTTTCCTGTAGTTCTTGACCAGGTTTGCACACACTGCATCAGGGATTTTGGCCCACTCCTCCATACAGACCTTCTCCATATCCTTCATGTTTCGGGGTTGTCGCTGGGCAATACGGACTTTCAGCTCCCTCCAAAGATTTTCTATTGGGTTCAGGTCTGGAGACTGGCTAGGCCACTCCAGGACCTTGAGATGCTTCTTACGGAGCCATTCCTTAGTTGCCCTGGCTGTGTGTTTCGGATCGATTTCATGCTGGAAGACCCAGCCACGACCCATCTTCAAAGCTCTTACTGAGGGAAGGAGTTTGTTGGCCAAGATCTCGCGATACATGGCCTCATCCATCCTCCCATCAATATGGTGCAGTCGTCCTGTCCCCTTTGCATCCCCAAAGAATGATGTTTCCACCTCCATGCTTCACGTTGGGATGTTATTCTTGGGGTTGTACTCATCCTTCTTCTTCCTCCAAACATGGCGAGTGGAGTTTAGACCAAAAAACTCTATTTGTGTCTCATCAGATCACATGACCTTCTCCCATTCCTCCTCTGGATCATCCAGATGGTCATTGGCAAACTTCAGATGGGCCTGGACATGCACTGGCTTGAGCAGGGGGACCTTGTGTGCGCTGCAGGATTTTAATCCATGACGGTGTAGTGTGTTACTAATGGTTTTCTTTGAGACTGTGGTCCCAGCTCTCTTCAGGTCATTGACCAGGTCCTGCCGTGTAGTTCTGGGCTGATCCCTCACCTTCCTCATGATCATTGATGCCCCACGAGGTGAGATATTGCATGGAGCCCCAGACCGAGGGTGATTGACCGTCATCTTGAACTTCTTCCATTTTCTAATAATTGCGCCAACAGTTGTTGCCTTCTCACCAAGCTGCTTGCCTATTGTCCTGTAGCCCATCCCAGCCATGTGCAGGTCTACTATTTTATCCCTGATGTCCTTACACAGCTCTCTTGTCTTGGCCATTGTGGAGAGGTTGGAGTCTGTTTGATTGAGTGTGTGGACAGGTGTCTTTTATACAGGTAACAAGTTCAAACAGGTGCAGTTAATACAGGTAATGAGTGGAGAACAGGAGGGCTTCTTAAAGAAAAACTAACAGGTTTGTGAGAGCCGGAATTCTGACTGGTTGGTAGGTGATCAAATACTTATGTCATGCAATAAAATGCAAATTAATTACTTAAAAATCATGCAATGTGATTTTCTGGATTTTTGTTTTAGATTCCGTCTCTCACAGTTGAAGTGTACCTATGATAAAAATTACAGACCTCTACATGCTTTGTAAGTAGGAAACACTGCTGATTTTGCAGGTTATCAAATACTTGTTTTCCCCACTGTAAGTGCAGACACAAGCAACTAATACATAGACAGGAACAAAAACACATACAGTGCCTTGCGAAAGTATTCGGCCCCCTTGAACTTTGCGAACTTTTGCCACATTTCAGGCTTCAAACATAAAGATATAAAACTGTGTTTTTTGTGAAGAATCAACAACAAGTGGGACACAATCATGAAGTGGAACGACATTTATTGGATATTTAAAACTTTTTTAACAAATCAAAAACTGAAAAATTGGGCGTGCAAAATTATTCAGCCCTGTTACTTTCAGTGCAGCAAACTCTCTCCAGAAGTTCAGTGAGGATCTCTGAATGATCCAATGTTGACCTAAATGACTAATGATGATAAATACAATCCACCTGTGTGTAATCAAGTCTCCGTATAAATGCACCTGCACTGTGATAGTCTCAGAGGACCGTTAAAAGCGTAGAGAGCATCATGAAGAACAAGGAACACACCAGGCAGGTCCGAGATACTGTTGTGAAGAATTTTAAAGCCGGATTTGGATACAAAAAGATTTCCCAAGCTTTAAACATCCCAAGGAGCACTGTGCAAGCGATAATATTGAAATGGAAGGAGTATCAGACCACTGCAAATCTACCAAGACCTGGCCGTCCCTCTAAACTTTCAGCTCATACAAGGAGAAGACTGATCAGAGATGCAGCCAAGAGGCCCATGATCACTCTGGATGAACTGCAGAGATCTACAGCTGAGGTGGGAGACTCTGTCCATAGGACAACAATCAGTCGTATATTGCACAAATCTGGCCTTTATGGAAAAGTGGGAAGAAGAAAGCCATTTCTTAAAGATATCCATAAATAGTGTCGTTTAAAGTTTGCCACAAGCCACCTGGGAGACACACCAAACATGTGGAAGAAGGTGCTCTGGTCAGATGAAACCAAAATTGAACTTTTTGGCAACAATGCAAAACGTTATGTTTGGCGTAAAAGCAACACAGCTCATCACCCTGAACACACCATCCCCACTGTCAAACATGGTGGTGGCAGCATCATGGTTTGGGCCTGCTTTTCTTCAGCAGGGACAGGGAAGATGGTTAAAATTGATGGGAAGATGGATGGAGCCAAATGCAGGACCATTCTGGAAGAAAACCTGATGGAGTCTGCAAAAGACCTGAGACTGGGACGGAGATTTGTCTTCCAACAAGACAATGATCCAAAACATAAAGCAAAATCTACAATGGAATGGTTCAAAAATAAACATATCCAGGTGTTAGAATGGCCAAGTCAAAGTCCAGACCTGAATCCAATCGAGAATCTGTGGAAAGAACTGAAAACTGCTGTTCACAAATGCTCTCCATCCAACCTCACTGAGCTCGAACTGTTTTGCAAGGAGGAATGGAAAAAATGTCAGTCTCTCGATGTGCAAAACTGATAGAGACATACCCCAAGCGACTTACAGCTGTAATCGCAGCAAAAGGTGGCGCTACAAAGTATTAACTTAAGGGGGCTGAATAATTTTGCACGCCCAATTTTTCAGTTTTTGATTTGTTAAAAAGTTTGAAATATCCAATAAATGTCGTTCCACTTCATGATTGTGTCCCACTTGTTGTTGATTCTTCCCCAAAAAATACAGTTTTATATCTTTCTGTTTGAAGCCTGAAATGTGACAATAGGTCGCAAAGTTCAAGGGGGCCAAATACTTTCGCAAGGCACTGTACATCACCCATGTCACACCCTGACCTAACCAAAATAATAAAGAAAACAAAGAATACTAAGGTCAGGGCGTGACAGAGAGAGTTGAAAACAGCAGGTCCGGGATAAGGTAGCACGTCCGGTGAACAGGTCAGTGTTCCATAGCCACAGGCAGAAAAGTTGAAACTGGAGCAGCAGCATGACCAGGTGGACTGGGGACAGCAAGGAGTCATCAGGCCAGGTAGTCCTGAGGCATGGTCCTAGGGCTGATAGAGAGAGAGACCCCCGAAACAAACTATTGCAGCATAAATACTGGCGGCTGAGACAGGAGGGGTCGGGAGATACTGTGGCCCCGTCTGACGATACCCCCGGACAGGGCCAACCAGGCAGGATATAACCCCACCCACTTTGCCAAAGCACAGCCCCCACGCCACTAGAAGGATATCTTCAAACCACCAATTTACTACCCTGAGACAAGGCTGAGAATAGCCCACGAAGATCTCCCCCACGGCACGAACCCGAGTGGGGCGCCAACCCGGACAGGAAGATCACGTCAGTGACTCAACCCACTCAAGTGACACACCCCTCCTAGGGACGGCATAGAAGAGCACCAGTAAGCCAGTGACTCAGCCCCCGTAATAGGGTTAGAGGCAGAGAATCCCAGTGGAAAGAGGGGAACCGGCCAGGCAGAGACAGCAAGGGCGGTTCGTTGCTCCAGTGCCTTTCCGTTCACCTACACACCCCTGGGCCAGACTACACTCAATCATAGGACCTACTGAAGAGATGAGTCTTCAATAAAGAAATAATATCCTACCCCATTCCTCCACCAACAACTGATGAACTTGTGCAATCACAAGTGAGAAGAGGTGTAGGTAAGTAAAAAACTGAAGGCAGGAATATCAGGTAGAATTGCATCAGACCTCAGAGTGAGTTACAACAAAGCCTGTAGGAGATGATACCTATGCAGTCAATGAATAGTTGTCTTTTTATAATTTCACGGTATAGGTACACTAAACCTCCACATTCCTCATTCTTTCCCTCCCCCCTAGAGTTGGGTTTCCCTCCCCCCTAGGGGGGCTTCTAGGCAGAGTTGCAAAGAAAAAGACATATCTCAGACTGGCCAATAAAAAGAAAATATTAAGATGTGCAAAAGGACACAGACAGTGGACAGAGGAACTCCCGGAGACGCCTCCTCACTGTTTACGTTGAGACTGATGTTTTGCGGGTACTATTTAATGAAGCTGCCAGTTGAGGACTTGCGAGGTGTCTGTTTCTCAAACTAGACACTCTAATATACTTGTCCTCTTGCTCAGTTGTGCACCGGGGCCTCACTCTCCTCTTTCTATTCTTGTTAGAGCCAGTTTCCATTGTTCTGTGAAGGGAGTAGTACACAGCATTGTATGAGATCTTCAGTTTCTTGGCAATTTCTCACATGGAATATCCTTAATTTCTCAGAACAAGAATAGACTGACGAGTTTCAGAAGAAAGGTCTTTGTTTCTGGCCATTTTGAGCCTATAATCGAACCAACAAATGCTGATGCTTCAGATACTCAACTAGTCTAAAGAAGGCTGGTTTTATTGCTTCTTTAATCAGAACAACCGTTTTCAGCTGTGCTAACATAATTGAAAAAGCGTTTTCTAATGATCAATTGGCCTTTTGAAATGATAAACTTGGATTAGCTAACACAACGTGCCATTGGAACACAGGAGTGATGGTTGCTGATAATGGGCCTCTGTACGCCTATGTAGATATTCCATTAAAAATCAGCCGTTTCCAGCTACAATAGTTATTTACAACATTAACAATGTCTACACTGTATTCCTGATCAATTTGATGTTATTTTAATGGAATAAAAAAAAGTAATTTTCTTTCAAAAACAAGGACATTTCTGAGTAACCTTTTTGAACGGTAGTGTACTTATAAACCCTTTTACACCAAGTACATTACTATGGCATTTCCAACATAATACAATCCTGTGAAGCAGCTGTTCCATCACGTCAGAGAACAAAAAGCCATGTGAAGGGGAAGTGACTCTAGGCTTGTTGAGAAAGGGGGTGGGGGTAGGGAAAGGGGGAGAGTCTTTTGAAAATAGCCTGTTGTTGTAATATGGGAAAAATAGGTATTTCTGCTTTAAATGTTTAGCAAGTAAATAATGGAGCGCAATATGAAAACATGCAAACCAAATCACATGTGAAATGCTGTACGAGGAAGGCATTGTTTGCTATACACATTCTCATGGTTACAATCAAAAAACACACAAATAAAACTAAATTGCACAAATCCTATATCACACAAATACACAAATAGAATAACACACGTATAAAGCAGAGAACCTGATTATTACACTATTGCACTTCGAACAAGAAACATACAAACTAAATTGCACAACTGCCATCTAAACCCTGACCTTTCTTGCCTTCCTTGATGCAAAGTCATCAATTACATCATCATAAGAAATCTGTCCAGCAATTGCATGGTTAATACTGATGACAGCAAGGCCACTAAGGAGTTCCTGTGACATGGTGGACCTGAGGTAGGGTTTGATGAGCTTCAGCTTCGAATAGCTCCTCTCTGCTTTGTATAAATATCAGCAGCTCAAGCAGGGTCATGGTCTTCGATGGCAAGTCAGGCAAGTTCTTCAGTTCCTGTGCAAGCTCTCTGCCATCCAAGTCTGAGTGTTCTTTATAGTGCAGTCTCATACTAAGGGCCTCACATTGTTCTGTGAGCTCCTCATTTGAGAGACTTTGGAAGGTTGACAGCACTTCAAACTTCTCTCCCACATTTTCCAATGGGGAAAATCTTTCCTGACAGGCTGAGGTTGTAGCATCAACAACGACATTGAAACATGTAACCTCCAGCTTCTTTAGGGCATCACTCAAAGGCTCATCAAATGATTTGTATAAAAAGTGTCGCTTTGTGGACCTCAGCCTTTTTTTTGCTGTAGAACGACCGCTACATTCATACCCTCGCAAATATCCTTGGCTGACGTTTGTGCAGCCATAAAGCCTGGTGCCCTGTAGTTGCTGAGACCTCTCTCTGTCTTTCTGAGAAGACTGACTGCAACATCCACATGCATACTGGGAGACGGCATCAGCTTGCTCACATGTTGGATCTGGCTCAAGATGTCATACCACACCACTGTACAGATGCTGAAGCGGTATGATCCCACCTCCTCTGACAAGGACTGGGCCTCAATCTTTATCACAGTGTCTTTGGTTTGATCCCTCACCTCAATCAGTGCCTCTCTCACCGCTGCTGCCTGATACCTCAGTGGCTCGACACTCTTAACTTTACTCTCCCAACTTGTATCGGTCCACATCTTCAAAGTGATGCCCACATGTTTTTTCAGGATGACCCATTGCTGTGTGGAGGCTGAGAACAAGATGTACAGTTTGTGTAAGATGCCAAAGTAACCTGTGGCATTGACAGAACTTCTAGAATCATCAGCCACAACCAGGTTCAATGTGGCACAAATGGATTCATTTCCAGGAGTCTGGCTTGGACACATTTGTTTTTGCCTCTCATGTTGGCCCCATTATCACAAGACTGTCCGCTGCAGTCCTCAAAATGAATTTTAAGCTCCTCTAATCTTTTGAGAATCAGGGATGTCAAATGTTGGCCCGTGGACTCCTCTGACTACAAAACCCCATAAAATGTTCCTTTATGTGGGGTTCCTCCTTCAGTGACACAATTCTAATCACAACTGACATCTGTGGCTGACATCTAATTGTTTGTGTTTCTGCTGGTCAGAGGGAGCAGGTGCTCCGCGTTAAACGAATGACGCATCGACAACAAAACTTTGGGCATCACTGGGGCCAAGCTTCCTGCCATCCAGGACCTCTATATCAGGCGGTGTCAGAGGAAGGCCCTAAAAATTATCAAAGACTCCAGCCACCCTACAGCATCAATGTAACAGTATAGCTTCCGTCCCTCTCCTCACCCCTACCTGGGCTCGAACCAGGGACCCTCTACACACAAACAACAGTCACCCACGAAGCATTGTTACCCATCGCACCACAAAAGCTTGCAGAGCAAAGGGAACAACTACTTCAAGGCCTCAGAGTAAGTGACGTCACCGATTGAAACGCTATTAGCGTGCACCACCGCTAACTAGCTAGCCATTTCACATTGGTTAAAGGAAAAGTGTGGTTCCTAGGTGTGAGAATTGTGCAGAAGGGCACGAGACAAAGGAATGTGTAGAATTTTGGAAAGTAGTGGTATGTGTTAATTGTAGTGGTGCCCATATGGGGTTGGGGATCAGAAATGTCCAGTGCGAGAGAGGCAGGTTGAGGTTTCCATGGTTAGAGTAGTGCAGAAGTTGTCAAATGCTGTGGCAGTGAAGAAAGTGGAGGAAGATGGGTCAAGGGATCCTAATGGGAGTGGTGTGAGTAATAGATCTGTACCAGTACAGAGGGATACCTAGTCAGTTGTACAACTGAATGGCTTCAACTGAAATGTGTCTTCAACATTTAACCCAACCCCTCTGAATCAGAGTGGTGCGGGGGGCTGCCTTAATCAACATCCACATCTTCAGCACCCAGGGAACAATGGGTTAACTGCCTTGCTCATGGCCAGAACAACATATTTTTTACCTTGTAGCTCAGGGATTCGATCCAGCAACATTTCAGTTACTAGGCCCTACGCTCTAACCACTACGCTATAGGCCAACAGGTGCTATATGCTTCACTAAGATTGTATTGTTTGCATTTTATAGCAATGATTATCAACTGTACTGCATGGATAGAATGTAAGTCGCAGAACATTTTGGTTGTGGTGGCAGCTGCAGAGGTATTTGGGTGTAATAAACTTGACATCATAAGAGTTACAGGTTGTGTTGAGTGGTGGTGTCCCGTCCTTTCAGGCTGTTGGCCTGAAATATGACTAAATAGATATAAATAGTGGAGTAGGGTGGTGGGATTTTAGTGAGTGAAGGGTTAGATGGTAGTGTATTTGTTGATTTATATTTTTTGTAATTATTTTTTTTAAAGCAAAATATAAGGGAATTATATTCCAGTCTAGTAGGTGGCCGTAATGCAACATTTATTGAATGCCAACCACCGTTAAACCCAATAAAAGAAGAAGAAGAAGAAGCTCACATGGCAGAGGTGTGTTTGCCATGTTCACGAGAGCCTGCGAGCTGAGCGCTGCGCAGTTTGCCAAGCGTGATCAAGAAAATCAAGACATTTGCAGAAACTGGCAAACAAACCACAGCATACAAATAGTGTGCTGTGGTTTGATCTGCAATATGTTTATTTATATATTTATATTCAAAAAGCCAATTTTACAAGGGATTGCAAATGTGTTTTACCTAGCTACATAAGTTAAGTGCCATTACGCAGCCTACCTGCGCAAAACTTTTGAATGACGCCCTAAAACAACGTCATAATACAAGATGGCAGCCACCGTTGGGAGACTACTAAAGACCTCTGTGAGTTCATTTAGGAATATATGTTTATGTTACCAGTAGTGGTGTGCTGCATTGAAATGCAAACGGTATAATGGCAATTTATCATTTCGTTGTGGCTATATAAATTGGCAATGCCAATTGTAAGAGGAGTTGCAATGAGTCTCATCATAGATATTGACGGCTACGTCACTGTAACTGCGTGACCGTCTTCAGAACAAATCCCTCTGCTCAAAGGCTTAAAAATCTAAATATACAATAATTTGTTATACTAAGTATAATGCTCTTCAGCGCCAATAACAGTTGTCAGGATGTGCAATGTGTCTCTCTTGCCCTCTTTAACGTCAGTGTTCATTTTGGCACTCTTTTAAAACAAATGTTATTTAGTCTAGTCTTAGTCGATTTGACCAATATATCATTAAGTCTTAGGGCCATTTTTGTCATTTGAATAATGATTTTAGTCTAGGTATTTTCAAAATCACAAACAGTGGGTCATTTTAGTCAACTGAATGCCCTTTAATATTTGTCACATTTTCACATCACATTCGTATTGCCTCATTAACTAAATGAGAACTTGTTCTCAACTTGCCTACCTGGTTAAATAAAGGTAAAATAAAAATAAATAAATAAATTAACCTATAGTAAACATACAGTGCCTTCAGAAAGTATTCACATCCCTTCACTTTTTACACATTTTGTTGTGTTACAGCCTGAATTTAAAATGGATTCAATTCAGATTTGTTTTGTCACTGGCCTTCACACAATACGCCATAATGTCAATGTGGAATTAGGATTATTAAATTTGTACAAATGAATAAAAATGAATCTGAAATGTCTTAAGTCAATAAGTATTCAACCACTTTGTTATGGCAAGACTTAATAAGTTCAGAAGTAAACATTTGCCTAACAAGTCACATCATAATTTGCATGGACTCACTCTGTGTGCAATAATAGTGTTTAACATGATGTGTAAATGACTGCCTAATCTCTGTACCCCACACATACAATTATCTGTAAGGTCCCTCAGCCGAGCAGTGAATTTTAAACACATATTCAACCACAAAGACAAGGGAGGTTTTCCAATGCCTCTCAAGGAAGGGCACCTATTGGTAGATGGGTAAACATTTAAAAGCAGACATCCTATATCCCTTTGAGCATGGTGAAGTTATATTGAACAAAAATATAAAATGCGACAATTTCAAAGATTTTACTGAGAAATCAGTCAATTGAAATAAATTCATTAGGCCCTAATCTATGTATTTCACATGACCGAGAATACAGATATGCATGCATCTTAAAAAAAATATGGGTGTGGCTCAGAAAAGCAGTTCGTATCTGGTGTGTCCACCATTTGCCTCATGCATAGCGACTTATTCCTTGCATAGCGTTGATCAGGCAGTTGATTGTGGAATGTTATCCACTCGTCCACACGATGCCATACACGTGGTCTGCGTGTCCGAAAACAATGTTGAAGGCGGCTTATGTTAGAGAAATTAACATGACATTTTCTGGCAACAGCTCTGGTGGACATTTCTACAGTCCGCATGCCATTGCATGCTCCCTCAACTTGAGACATCTGTGGCATTGTGTTGTGTGACAAAACGGCACATTTTAGAGTGGCCCTTTATTGTCCCCAGCACAAGGTGCACCTGTGTAATGACCATGCCGTTTAATCAGCTTCTTGATATGCCAAACCTGTCAGGTGGATGGATTATCTTGGCAAAGGAGATATGCTCACTAACAGGGATGTAAATGAATTTGTTCCCAATTTGAGAGAAATAAGCTTTTTGTGTGTATGGAAAATTAATGGGATCTTTTATTTCAGTTCATGAAATATGGGACCAACACTTTACATGTTGCATTAATATTTTAAGTGTAATTAAACTTTGGATGGTGTATCAATACACCCAGTCACTACAAAGATACAGACTTCTTTCCTAAATCAGTTGCCAGAGAGGAAGGAAACTATTCAGGGATTTCACCATGAGGCCAATGGTAACTTTAAAACAGTTAGAGTTTAATGGCTGTGATAGGGGAAAACTGAGTATTGATCAACAACATTTTAGTTACTCCACAATTACTAACCTAATTGACAGAGTGAAAAGAAATAAGCTTGTACATAATAAAAATATTCCAAAACATGTGTCCTGCTTGCAACAAGGCACTAAAGCTATACTGCAAAAAAGAAATTGGCAAAGCAATTCACTTTTTGTCTTGTATAAAATGGTTATGTTTGGGCCAAATCCAATACAACACATTAACTGAGTACAACTCTCCATATTTTCTCCATACTTAAATCTACTTGAAAATCTATTGCAAGACCTGAAAATGGTTGTCTAGCAAAGATCAACAACCAATTTGACCGAACTTTAAGAATTTTGAAATAAAAATGGGCAAATGTTGCACAATCCAGGTGTGGAAAGCTCTTAGAAATGTACCCAGTTTACAGCTGTATTCACTTCCAAAGGTGTTTGTAACATGTATCGACTCTGGGGTTGAATACTTATGTAATAAAGATATATTAGTGTTTTACTTTTCATTCATGTTTTACAAATGTTCACATTTTTCTGCCACTGACATTACAGTATGTTGTGTAAATCGTAATAAATAAAAAAAAATCAATTTTAATGCCACTTTGTAACACAACAAAAGGTGGGAAAAGGGGTGTGAACTTTCTGAAGGCACTGTAATCACTGACTTCCATGTGCACAAACATACATCGCCTTGTCCTACCAACATATTTTTCTGCATAACATCCCATTCTCTTCCCAACAGCAGACATATGAAAATCACAAACAGTATAGCAATTATCTGGCCGTGTAAATTCCTAATTCAGCCCACATAGGTATTACATACAAAACAAACAGACGTGTAGCACAAAAAAAACCAGATCCGTCACGCGGTCGCTTTGCCGTTGTTATCAACGGTCGACAGACACAGCAGCCACATTGATGTCCAAAAGTAGAACGGGAGCTAATGACTGTTCGCTCAGTGATGCAGTCAAGTCACTAAATTTTGAGTCACGAGTACCAATGGCTGAAGTCCGAGTAACAGGGCTCGAGTCCTGGTCCAAGTGCTCAAGTCTGTGGACTGTATGTCACCGAGTCCACATTAACTCAAAATAAAGTTATTTACCCAGTCAGATGTAGCGTAGTGGCAATAATAATTTAGTCAAATTGTTTGCTATCCCTTTTCCTTTCTTTTCTTTATGTGCCACCAAGTATTTGCACATAGGCTACTGGTAATGTTACCAGGGCCATGCTCAGTTGCAAAACGTTCTCGAACGGTGCAGATCGAAATTCCATGAATAGAGCAGACGTTATTCATTTTTCAACATGTCAGAGAGGCATGTTTGTTCTACGTGGCATTTTTTCCATCTGAACGTTCCAAAACGTTGCGTCCTTCTGAACGCGCCACCAGGTTTTTTTCTGGGTTTATTTAGTCAGTCTCATCAATTGCCACATAAAAATACATGTTTGACGGATAAGTTAATCCATTTTTGTTGATGAAATGAACACTGCTCACATCAAGGTAATAGTTGCATCTGGAGGACTGAAAGCAGCTTTGCCACATGGAACTTCAGTGAGCAAGGCCTCAAGAATTCTCACCCATCCTGCACTGCAGAAAGCCTGTTTATCCACCAGTAGGTATTGACTGTAGACCTTCGGGACAGGGAATGAAGTTGATCAAAGTGAGAGATAGATGCACTTCTTGTCATTGTGATGTAAATATAGAATCAACGTTATTCATTTAACATCTTTCTCCCAATAGGTACTGCCAAGTGGGCTCCAGCTGTCACTCAACATGCACCGCATTTTAAAGCTACAGCTGTCCACAATGGCGAGTTTAAGGAGTTGGGCCTAGATGACTTTAAGGGCAAATACCTGGTTCTTTTCTTCTACCCACTCGATTTGTGAGTACCTCTATTCCTCTGGAAAGACACGAATGGATTGCTTTGATTAGCTGCATGTGGTGTACACAATCTGTGACTTTATTCATCTTCATAATTTAAGGAATGATTTAGCGGCCTATTCCCTTTGCACTACAGATACCTAAGCAAGAGATTGTGGATGTGACATTCTATATATGTTTTTTAAACATTTCTTTGTCTCCTTACAGCACATTTGTTTGCCCGACAGAGATCATCTCGTTCAGTGACAAGGCCAGCGAGTTCCATGACATCAACTGTGAAGTGGTGGGCGTGTCAGTGGACTCTCACTTCGCCCACCTGGCATGGATAAACACCCCACGCAAGGTACAGTGGGTGTACATAGACTTACCATTATTCTATATACATTCAGCCGCTAGTGAAAGTCAACACACCCCTTGCACAGTCTTCACATTTTTGCTTTGCTGCCTTAAAATTCAATCTAAAAAGGAATACGTTTGCACAACACTTAGGGCAACATTTATCCATTGTTTTTGTCAAATTTGCACAAGTTCTGTAAATTTGATTGGGAATCATTAATGCACAGCAATATTCAAACCTTGTCTCTGATTTTCAAGCAAATTGAAGTCAAATCGGAGACTGGACAACTCAGGAACACTCGACACCTCTTGTAAAGCCATTCTGGTGTGTCTTCGAACTTAAAGGTCCAATGCAGCTATTTCAATCTCAATATCAAGTCATTTCTTGTTAACAATTAAGTACTGTGATTGTTTTCAATTAAAATGATAAAAAATAAACCAAAAGAGCTTCTTAGCAAAGAGCAATTTCTCAAGCAAGAATTTCGCTAGGACTGAGTGGGTGGGGAGGGGAAAACTGAAAAATAGCTGTTGTTGGCAGAGAGGTTTGGAACTCTCTTGTCTATAAACAAATTTACTGCCGGAGGCAGGCCAAAACTCCATCCCACCAAAATAGGCTGAAATTGTACGATTAGACAGGCACTGTACCAATAGATCCTACCGCTCACCTACAAGGCCCTCCATAACTTTCTGACCTCCTCTACACGCACACTCCCTCCCACTGTCTCTGCTCCTCTCACTCTGGACTACATACCATCCCAAAGACAAGACCATTGGGGACTGGGCATTCAGCTCCACTGCCCTCAAACTCTCCCATCTGCAACTCTGACTCCTTCACCACTTTCAAAACCAGCTTCAGAACCCACCTGTTCTGTCTGGTTTTCCCCTCAACTTAGCTTGCCCCCCCTTACTCAGCCCTAGCTTAAGCTAAGTAGCTTTTATTTCAATTTGAGTTGTTTTATCCCTGTTTTTAGTTTTTTTACACTCTTTGCTCTACACAGTGTCCTTGTTTTTTTAAAGGTGCTTTAAATCCCATATAGTATTATTATACAGACAGTGTTCCATAGACACAAACAGCAGTTGTGTGGCTACATGCTAATCATTTGTCATGGCGTCTTATTCTCAGGCTGGAGGTTTGGGTGAAATCCACATCCCCCTGCTGGCAGACCTCAACAAACAGGTGTCCAGAGACTATGGTGTACTTCTGGAGGGTCCTGGCATTGCACTGAGGTACAGTAACTATGGGTGCGTCCCAAACGGCACCCTGTTCCCACTATATAGTGCATTCGGAAAGTATTCTGACCCTGTCAATTTTTCCACATCTTGTTACGTTACACAGCCTTAATCTAAAATGGATTAAATTGCTTTTTTCCCCCTCATCGATCTACGACACACAATACCCGATAATGACAAAGCAAAGACAGTTTTTTCGAAACTTTAGCAACTTTATTACAACAAAAGTGGTCAGACCCCTAAGTATTCAGACCCTTTACTCAATACTTAGTTGAAGCACCTTTGGCAGCGATTACAGACTCGAGTCTTCTTGGGAATGACGCTACAAGCGTTGCACACGTGTATTTGGGGATTTTCTCCCATTCTCTGCAGATCCTCTCAAGCTCTGTCAGGTTGGATGGGGAGCGTCGCTGCACAGCTATTTTCAGGTTTAACAGAGATGTTCTATCAGGTTCAAGTCCGGGCTACTCAAGGACATTCAGAGACTTGTTCCGAAGCCACTCCTGCTTTGCCTTGGCTGTGTGCTTAGGGTCGTTGTCATGTTGGAAGGTGAACCTTCGCCCCAGTCTGATGTCCTGAGTGCTCTGGAGCTTGTTTAAATTAAGGATTTCTCTGTACTTTGCTCCATTCATCTTTCCCTCGATCCTGACTAGTCTTGCAGTCCCTGCCGCTGAAAAACATCCCCACAGCATAATGCACCACCACGCTTCACCGTAGGGATGGTGCCAGGTTTCCTCCAGACGTGACACTTGGCATTCAGGCCAAATAATTCAATTTTGGTTTCAATCTTGTTTCTCATGGTCTGAGTCCTGGAAGGTTTAGGTGCCATTGGGTTTTGTCAAACTCCAACAGGTGGACTCCAATCAAGTTGTAGAAACATCTCAAGGATGATCAATAGGGATGGGGATTTGGGGATGGGTTGCATCAACAGGATGCACCTGAGCTCAATTTTGAAGTCTCATAGCAAAGGGTCTGAATACTTCTGTAAATGAGGTATTTATGCTTTGTATAATTTTCTGAAATTTTCCAAGCTGTTTAAAGGCAGTCAACTTAGTGTATGTAAACTTCTGGCCCACTGGAATTGTGATATTTCACTTATAATTCACTGTCTGTAAACAATTGTTGGAAAAATGACTTGTCATGCACAAAGTAGATGTCCTAACCAACTTGCCAAAACTATAGTTTAATGAGAAATTTGTGGAGTGATTGAAAAACAAATTTTAATCAATCCAACTTAAGTGTATGTAAATTTCCAACTTCAACTGGAAAATACATATTCAGACAAACTGCCTCGAGTAAATAAACATTGAATTTTAGACACTGTATATCATGGATTTCTACCCTGACATTAAGTAGTTGTCCATTGTTCATTAGGGGACTGTTTATCATTGATCCAAATGGGGTGGTGAAGCACATGAGCGTCAACGACCTGCCAGTGGGCCGCTGTGTGGACGAGACCCTGCGTCTGGTGAGGGCCTTCCAGTTTGTGGAGACTCACGGTGAAGTGTGCCCTGCTAGCTGGACCCCTGACTCTCCTACGGTGAGGCCACTCCCCTTCACTACCCCACCAGGCCCTCAGACATCTGAAATAAATACAAGCACCAAAAAATGTGTAGCAAAGTCTTGGTCTCATCAGTTCTTCTTTTTCAGATCAAGCCAACTCCCGATGGTTCAAAGGAGTACTTTGAGAAGGTCAACGACTAGAGGACTTGCACTTCACAGCTTAATATTCAATAAATTATCCACAACTGAAAAGAAAACACTGAATAGATATACCAAATATTTTCCATTAGGTTTAGATTTTAAAAAAGGTACATTTGTCTTCAAAGCAATCAGAAAAAGGCTTGTCAGAGTTGAAATATTTCATCCTGTTAGCTAGCGTCATGAACTTAATGTAATAAAGTTTCCCTTTCATCACATTGCTTGTATTGAGCCTACATGTTCGCATTATTTTAATGGTTCTAAAATTGAAAAGAGCATGTACATGAATATTGTAAAGAGAATGAGGTCTGACAGTGTCAAAATAAGGGAAAAGCTGCCATCACACCAGTTTTATTCTACTGATTTAAAAAGTGTGATCATACACAGATTGTATTTTCCCAAAACAGTGCCCAAAGAATATTGCTTCTGGTCTTGGATAGTTGAAAAAAAGAAAGGAATCAGTTACGAAATGTATAAGCCAGACAATGTAACCATTTACAAACCATGCCTGTATAACCCCTGTACATAAAGATGTTTATTTTGTTCATTTTCTTTTTTTACAGCAAGTTAATATGCAGGTTTAAAATGTCTTTAGACATATAGTACACAACATGAGGTGCCAAAAAATCAACTTCAGTATTGGAAATGAGAAAGGTATTGCCACTTCTCATACATTTAAGGTACATACTGTATTTTACAGCAACAACAAAAAGGTTTTAAAACACTGCAGCACTGTATGTAGCTATGAACACATCTAGTTAAGTGTACATAAATGTCACTTCTGTGGAAACTAGCACAATTGCCTCATTTCATCTGACATTCACAATGTTTCAGGTTATGAAAACCAAAGATAACGTGAGGGACATGGCTGACCAAAGAATGGAGAGCCGTTTAAAGCATACATCAAACCAAATAAACAGTCAGTTCTCTGTCATCTCACTCTTTGGCAAGCAGCCAGCACACACTTCTTTGAATTTGAGACTGCTACATGAGATGTCCACAACCAGGGAAAGTGAAGGAAATGTAGATAACAAATGGCCAAACAGAATGGAATTTGATAAGCATATGTTTCGATGGAAACTTCATGCAATTTCAGGCAAGATAACAGCGCCACCCCATCCCAAGCACCGAAACAGAAAAAAAACAAAATATATATTTTTGTTTATAACCGAATGATTTAAAAAAAGCCCCCAAAAAAACCCTGTAGTAAATCTGTACAACCAAAATACATTTGAGATCTACATCTAAAGTTACATTATTAAGGTTATATACACTTTCCCCCCTATCCATATATTATCTTTACAAGTAGACTTCATTCAAACCCAAACATTAAGAAAACATAAGCGGGAAATTGAATCACATCAAACATCCATTTAAAACAATCTGTCATTTATACTGTACTTCAAAACCAACTGTTGATCACTCGTTCCTTTCGCAAAAAAAATGTTTTCTTTCCCCCCCCCCATCTGTACAGCAAACTTCAGCAGATCTAAAATATTTATCTTGGTTGGTTGGTTGATTTTAAACTACTGTATTTGGAAATTAGATAGAACCATTCCCATATTTTGACTAACTCTGATAAGTTAGTATAACATCCAGTATATGTTAAGTGTCTAGTGTAGCTAGTAAAAATGAATGTGGAAGTCAGAATATAATATAATGGAATTCTGAGTGACAATAATACAAAATAGAATCAAGTCAGAGCATGGACGCAAACCCAACTCTCCAATATTCTAATACAATAGAACAAAGGCTTTCAATATGGCCTCTTCACTGAAGAGAGCTAGACTATTCCATAATAAAGATCTTTATGTTCTCTGGTGGTGGGTGGGACTGGATTGGAAAGGGGAAGCCATGTTATGTTTTGAACAGCATCTGCTTCAGAACGTTGCTTGAATGCAATTGATAAAAACAGAACCGGTTAGAATTTTCTTTTTCCGCAGTTTTGCTCTTGTACAATCTTTGTTTTGCAACATTCAAATTCATTCAGAAAAAGGAGAACTACATTTGTACAAAGTGAGATACCGCGAAAAAAAAAAGTATGTTGGGGAAAGCGTCAGCTTATCTGTGGATCCCTTGCTTGCATCTGTCCTAGTCAATTTTCACATTTGTGTAGATCTTCCTCACGAAGGCACTTGTTCCCACATACCCAACAGCTCCTACAAAAAGATATTGTTGTAATGTGTCATTGCATCAATAATCATGTATGTTTGCCACTGTCTGAGCTACATTTAAAAGATTGTGTTTACGGAATAACCTCCAAAGCCTAAACTGTAATATCATTCGAATTCCAATACTCGGATCAAATCAGATGCTGTGAAAAGTGAAGTGGAACTCACCACACATAATTCCCAGAGAAGAACTAAACACTGCCATGTAGCCAAAGTAAAAGGACGTCTGGAACAGACCATACATCCTGAAACAGATGGGACAAAACAATTGTCAGCGGAGGTAATAACACAGGAAGACACTGCTGAAACATCTTTCATACACATACAGTACTGTATGTAGGGATGGGCATTTTGGAAAAAAAATGTCCATGTTGAGGCACTTTCATGAAAATATTGTAGTACTCGCACATTAGCGTGAAATGAGGCTGAGAGCAAAAAGTTTGCTACATACTATCCAATTACACATAACAAACTGAAAACAAAACTTAAAATAGGGTCCAAATGCAGCCATTTTGAGCTCAATATCAAATAATTTCAGGGTAACAAGTATCTTATTGTAATTGTTTTCAATAAAAGGAAACAAAGATTCTTAGCAAAGAGTAATTTCTCAAGCAAAATTTTTGATAGGTACCACTCCCAGACAAATTTTCACAATTTCACAGTATTATTCCAACCTCAGATGGGTTAGCTGACAAAGTCACGAAAACTATTCACACGCTTCAATGGGGCAGTGAAGTCTGTGAGAAGTTGTGATTCTGGATGGCCAGATAACTACCAACAATGACAAGAAACTGCCATGTGGGGAATCGTAAGTGACTTGTTTTTAGCTAGTTTCATCTAGTTTTTGATACCATGTCTTGTTTGTAGGTGTTTTGACTGATTTCATTTTTTGACTGTTTTGACTGGAACGAATTGCAAAAATCGCTGAAGTTGGAGACTTTTATCTCCCTCACCAACTTCAAACATCAGCTATCTGAGCAGCTAACCGATCGCTGCAGCTGTACATAGTCTATTGGTAAATAGCCCACCCATTTTCACCTACCTCATCCCCATACTGTTTTTATTTATTTACTTTTCTGCTCTTTTGCACACCAATATCTCTACCTGTACATGACCATCTGATCATTTATCACTCCAGTGTTAATCTCAAAATTGTAATTATTCGCCTACCTCCTCATGCCTTTTGCACACATTGTATATAGACTCCCCCCTTTGTTTTCTACTGTGTTATTGACTTGTTAATTGTTTATTCCATGTGTAACTCTGTGTTGTCTGCTCACACTGCTATGCTTTATCTTGGCCAGGTCGCAGTTGCAAATGAGAACTTGTTCTCAACTAGCCTACCTGGTTAAATAAAGGTGAAATAAAAAAATTAAATTAAATTTCATGTCAATGCTAATACGGCTAAAATTAGCTAGCTAGCCAAACAACTAACAATGTATTTGAAAGACAAAAAGTGCTCATTGTGCAAATATACTTATGATTTCAATACAAATGTTCACTGCACCTGAAATAGTCCAAACAAACATCTTATGAGTGAAATTCTGTCAGTGATTATACATTTCACCTGTTGAATGGTTTCATTTGTACATTGAGTATTTGAATTGAGTACTAGCGCCCATCCCTAATCTGACAGAATGCTTTAGGGCAACACAGTCTTGTTTTCTACAGTCAACAGATGATTTCAGTTGTGTACAATATGCATTTTATATAATAAAAATAATATTGGAACTCACTTTGTTTTGAAGAAATAGTAGTAAAAGGAGTACATGTAAACATAAACTGCAGTGGATGCAGCAGAGAGAAAGCTTGTCCATTGCCTGAGAGGAGAAAAAAACCATGAAGAAGGTAAATTAAAAAGCACAAATACCATAGCCAGCCTGAGGATAGTGTGTTTCAGGATTTTCCTGAACACAAAATATACTGTATTCAGCTGTGTTATAGTTCTTAAACTAGACATGCAATTATACTTACGCCTAATCTCACCAAGTGGTGTATAAGGCCCACACACACAAGGTCCCTCCATTTAATTAATGGAATTAATCCATTTAATTCATTAATGATTCATGTAATCGTAGAGACAAGTACATACATTGCTGGCTCTGTCTTTAACTCACCATCTGTAGTCCTCAGCATTGAGGAGGAAGTAAGTGCAGACAATTGTGACACACACGGTGACAATGCAGAGGATAACCAGGACCAGCATCATGAACCCATATACGTAGTAGATCTTATAGGCCCAAAATGAAGTGAAGATGAAGTACCTTGAAAATAAGAAGCAAACAATGCATTTCCACTTCCAGCCATGCACAGGTTTAATATGGTGAATTAACGATTTGCCAAAACAAAGGAAACACCACCATAAATTGTCTAAATAGGGATGTTGGGCCACCAAAACAGATTCAACGTGCCTAAGCATAGACTCTACAAGTGTCTGGAACTCTATTGGAGAGATGTGCCACGATTCTTTACAAAAAAATTATAAAATTTGGTGTTTTGTTAATTGTGGTGGAAAATTCATAGTCAGACACCGCTCCAGAATCTCCCATAAGTGTTCAATTGGGTTGAGATCTGGTGACCGAGACAGCCATGGCATATGGCAGGGTTCACCAACTGGCGTCCGCGGGCGATTTTATTTGGCTCCCCGAAGTTCTTCGCAAAAATATTGTTGGACATAAAAGACTGAAAAAATTAAATCAAATCGGCTCCAGGTGATTTTAATTTAGGAAATCTGTTCCAAAATATTCCCACGCATAATACAGATATATATGTGACCGTCTACAAAACGTAAGCAAGGTGTGAAATGATTATGTTTTAGTCAAATATTATATCCGTTTGGGCTGCTTGCGGTCAATTTACAGTCTACAAATGATTTGTAATTATGTTCCGGCCCCCTGACCATCCGCTCAATACAAAAATTGTCCCGCAGCTGAATCTAGTTGATCCCTAGCATATGGTTTACATCACATGTCAAACTCATTCCATGGAGGGGCGAGAGAGTGCAGGTTTTTGTTTTACTTGATTGATTGATTAATTAAAGGTCGATGATTAGTTAGGAACTCCCCTCTTCTGGTTGTCTAGGGCTTAATTGAAAGGAAAAAACAAAAACCAGCAGAATCTAGGCCCTCCGTGTAATGAGTTTGAAACCCCTGATTTACATTGTTTTCAGGCACATCAAATTATTCAGTGGCTACTCGTGCCCTGTGGATGGGGGCATTGTCATCCTGGAAAGAGATCACTTCCATCATAATAGAAATGCTTCACCATAGGTTGAATTTGATCACTCAGAATGGCTGTGTATTTATTGGCATTTACCTTGCCCTCTAAGTCAGGGTTTCCTAACACTCTCCTCGTGCCCACACCCCAGATGTTTCATTTTTTTTTTTTTAACCCTAAACTGGCACACCTGATTCAATTAGCCACCTAATCATGGGGGGGACTATGAAAGGGTTGGGAAATGCACCCCACAACATAAGAGCTGCCAGAACCCTAATTTACTCAAGTATTTCCTTTATTTTGGTAGTTACCTGTATCTAGTTTATAGTATAGTGAGGTTAAAGTGAGGCAGGACTTACATTTCAATGAAAATGGAACCAAATGGAAGGATTCCTCCCAGACAGACAATGACAGCTGGCTCCATGAACCTGTCAAATGTGATCAGTCTACAATCAGAGACATTCAAGGAGCAAACACAGTCCATATCAGCACTTGGGCCCAAATAAACAAACACTTGGGCCTCCAATAAATATGAAAACAAATGTCACACATACATGGCTATTATTAAGTAATGCTGTACAAAAAAGATCAGAGTCATAGATACCATTTCTTCTCAGGGATTGGCCGTGGCACTGCATTGACTCGACAAGGAAAGTTGGGCTGGCCAGAGAGGTTTCTTCCCAGAATGGTTCCCACAAGGTTGAGTGGCAGGATAACAAACAAACAAATACAGCAAACAGCCACCTGAAAGCAAAATGCAATAGTAGAATCCATGAGAAAGGTTTCATAGTGAGAGCAAACAATATTTCCAAAAAGAAACCTTTTGGTTCATTTGATTTTACACACCAATAGAAAGACGGAAATAAATCGGCATTCCAATTTCTATGAGAGAAAAATGTGCTCGTTGTTTAGGCAGGTGTTGGCTAAGCGGAGGGAGTGGGCGTCGACACTCTAAACTCACCATGGTGCCAAAGGGGATGGCTCGGGAGGCATGGTAGTACATGGCGATGAAGTTGATGAAGAAGGCTGTCCCACACACCATGGCAGGGATCAGGAAGGCCCCGATAAACATCTGTTTAATCCACCGTCTGCCTATAGGATCAAATATCATCAGTTATCATAAGGGTGCACATTATGGGTGAATTGCAATAATCCACCATGTGTTATTTACACAATCACACTAACAATGTAGCCTAATTTGTCAATACCCATGTCAATAGGTTTCAAACCGTATTCTACACCAGGTATCACAAACAATGGTTTGACAACCCAAGCTCCATGTTCAGGTTAAGAAAATGTCATAGGTGACAATGTTCTGCTCGGCAAAACTGCCTTTGCAGAGTGCAGTAATAATGGAATTGTGCTGTGTAGGAACTGAGTTTCTATTTTTAAGAAAAACCCTTACATACCTCCTTGTTTTGCATACAAACTTCCGCCAAAATAGCCATTGACGGGAGAGGTGGCAGCATATACAAAGATGGCTGTGCTCAGCATAGATCCTCTCCTGTAGAAACAAATGCGAAGCCGCAGTGCACACACACACACGTTAGACAGCAGTGAAGAAACACACTATTAGGTTTCTATCTGCAGGTGGCGCCCATCACTTACTCTGTGTACAGATCCTCAACCATGGCCACGATGATGACGATGAAAGAGACCGAGAAGATCTGGCATCCAGAGCCAATAAGGGAGGAGAAGATCATGGGGTGGCTTGACGGCCGGAACACGTCTCCATGGACCTGCTTCCATCCATACTCATCCCCCAGGTCCCTGTCCTGCAACAGGGAGAAGCGGGAAAGGGCCAGGGGTACATTAAAGACAAAAAGGACATGCAGCTAGCCAAAATTAGACAAAGCACTGGAGCCTAAACTATCACAGCAAAAAAATGTAAGTGTATGTTGTTCAATGTAAGATTCTGTCATTAATGCTACCGAGGCCATGAAACGTTACCATGTCATCCATTTCCTCCTCTTTGCTGTATCTTGCATAGTCTTTTCTTAGCGTTCTCATCAGGATCATGGACACCAGGCCAACCAAGAAGATAACCATCATGAAGGAGTTGAAGATGGAAAACCAGTGAATCTAAAGAAGGGAAAATAGATGTTTCATTTCCACACCACAGGGAATATCAAAAATGCACACACAGAACCCATCCCTAGATTCTTCCGCTTGATTATAGAACAATGGCATCCTTGAGAATTGGTCAAACAGGCTGGCCACTTTTCCTGTATTGTGCAGTTCAGTGCAAAATTGCATTATTTTTTCAGAGAAGAAGAAACTTACTCTATGTTGGAAAAAAGATGGATCAAGATACTTGTCAAATCTGTCTTCAAACTTCACATCGGACTTCTTCCACTTTACCTGTGGTAAAAAAAAGTGGTTTTACTCAATTGTTCCTCTGGCGAACGAGCCACGTATGGATGACGACGACGTGGGTGACCTTACTTTATGTAAAACAATATAAAGCTCTGTGTGGGAAATCTCATCACACTTCAAATACGTATTCAACCCTGTGCATAATAGAAAAATCCAGTCCCATTTCCCATCTCTGACAAGAAAATGCAAATACTTACAGAGTACGACATTGCAATTCTTGTGTTGGGCACAAGCTTGACTTTGCCTTCACTTGTCAGGTTGACATCGACAATACGGTTGCCATTGAAGCCGATCTCCAATTTCTTGTAAGTCCACAGATAATGATCCTCTCCATTTTCATCTGCCTCACCGACAATTCCTAGAAAATAGAGAGAGGTGTGGGATGAGTGCACTACTACCAGAAATGTACTGGCAAATTGGCAAGTCTGGTGTGGAACGCAGTAAGCAGATCCAGGGCTTAAAGTCTATATTTATTCATACTCAGAATAGTATTCCGTATGGGTATGAAAACCTGGGCCATCTGCCCCACCTCCTGTGCATACATATATTTGTACATACATACAATGCTTTGCAAAAGTATTCAGACCCCTTGGGTTTGTTCAACATTTATTGCCTTACAAAGTGGGATTAAAATGGATTTCATTGTCATTTGTATCACCAATCGACACAAAACGGTCAAAGTAGAAGAAAAAAATGTTATTTTTAAATTATATAAGTAAAATAGTCGTTGCATAAGTAGTGAGCCCATTTGTTTAAGCAAGCCTAAATTCAAGAGTCAAATTTGGCTTAACAAATCATATTTTAAGTTACATGGACTCACTGTGAAATAATAGGGGTTGACATGATTTTTGAATGACCCTTCCTCGGTCCCCCTAACAAATCAAATTTTATTGGTCACATTCACATGGTTAGCAGTGTAGCGAAATGCTTATGCGTCTAGATCCAACAGTGCAGCAGTATCTAACAGGTAATATCTAACAGATTCCACAACAAAACCTAATACACACAATCTAGTAAAGGAATTGGATAAGAATATAAGTATAAAATATATGGATGAGCAGTGACAGAGCGGCTAAGATGCAATAGATAGTGAATGATACAGTATATACATGAGATGAGTAATGCGAGATATGTAAACATTCTTAAAGTGGCATTATTAAAGTGGCTAGTGTTCCATTTATTAAATTGGACAATGATATCAAGTCTGCAGGTAGGCAGCCGCCTCTCTGTGCTAATGATGGCTGTTTAACAATCTGATGGCCTTGAGATAGAAGCTGTTTTTCAATCTCTCTGTCCCAGCTTTGATGCACCCGTACGGACCTCGCCTTCTGGATGGAAGCGGGGTGAACAGGTAGTGGCCCAGGTGGTTAGTGTCCTTGATGACATTTAACATTTGTAAAGATCCCTCAGTCAAGTACTGGATTTCAAATCAACTACAAAGACAAGGGAGCTCTTCGAATGCCTCAAAGGGCAGTGATTGGTACATGGGTAACAATAAAATCAGATAGAATATTTCTTTAAGCATGGTCAGATAATAATTATGCATGAAACCACCCAGACACATGAAAGATAGTCATCCTTCTGAACTGAGCAGCAGGACAGGAATGAAACTGCTCAGTGATGTTTAAAATCATCAATGTCCTCATAACAACTACAGAGTTAAATGGCTGTGACGGGAGAGAGCCGAGGACAGATCAACAACATTGTAGTGACTCCACAATAATGAACTAAATGAGTGAAAAGAAATATACAAAATAAAAAATAATATTCCAAAACATGCATCTTGTAGGCAACAAGGCACTAAAGTAATACTGCAAAAAGGAATACACCCTTTGGCCTAAATGCAGTCTTATGTTTGGGGAAAATCCAACACATCACTGTAACTCCCACCTTATTTTCAAGCATAGTGGTGGCTGCATCATGGTATGGGTATGAAGAAGGCATGACAATGCCTCTTGGGAGGTGGAAAAGCTTTAGCATGGGCCCTCAGATCCTCAAAAGGTTATACAGCTGCACCATTGAGAGCATCTTGCCTGGCTGCATCACAACTTGGTATGGCAACCGCTTGACATCCAACCCCAAGGCGCAAGAGGGTACAGTAAGTCTGGTGAGTATGCAGGCCATGAAAGAACTGGGACATTTTCAGCTTCCAGGAATTGTGCACAGATCCTTGTGACATGGGGCCGTGCATTATCATACCGAAACATGTGATGGTGGCAGATGAATGGCATGACAATGGGACTCAGGATCTCGTCATGGTATCTCTGTGCATTCAAATTGCCATCGATAAAATGCAATCTTATTCATTGTCCGTAGCTTATGCCTGCCCATACCATAATCTCATCGCCACAATGGGGCACTGTTCACAACGTTGACATCAGCCAACTGCCTGCCCACACAACACCATACATGTGGTTTGCGATTGTGAGGCCGGTTGGACGTACCGTCAAATTCTCTAAAATGACATTGGAGGTGGCTTATGGTAGAGAAATTAACATTTAATTCTCTGGCAACAGCTCTGGTGGACATTCCTGCAGTCAGCATATCAATTGCACACTCCCTCAACACTTGAAGACATCTGTGACAAAACTGCACATTTTAGAGTGGCCTTCTGTCCCCAGCACAAGGTACACCTGTGTAATAATCAGCTTCTTAATATGTCACACCTGTCAGGTGAATGGATTATCTTGGCAAACGCTCACTAACAGGGTTGTAAACATTTGTGCACAACATTTGAGAGAAATAAGCTGTGTGTGCATTTGGAATATTTCTGGCATCTCTTATTTCAGCTCATGAAACATGGGGCCAACACTTTACATGCTGCGTTTATATTTTTGTTCAGTGTATCTGCATTTACTGTTTTTGCACTCATCACATAAGCTGTTGCTACTGTTTATGATCTGTCACTTTATTCCTAGTTATATGCACATATCTACCTCAATTACCTTGTACCCCTGCACATCAACTCGGTACTGGTGCCCTGTGTCTATAGTCAAGACTCATTGTGTATTCATTATTGGGTGTTTAACTTTTCTATTATTTCTCACTGCATTGCTGGGAAGGGCCCGTAAGAAAGCATTTCACTGTTAGTCTACACTGGTTGTTTTTAAGTAGCATGTGACAAATATAATTTGATTTGGATGCCTGACTTTGGCAAATACGGGGGAGTTTCAGAATAAAAAGTAAATGGGATGAAGCTAAGCACATGCTAAATCCTTGAGGAAGACCTGCTTTACACCAGGTACTGGGTGAAGAATTCATCTTTCAGCAGGACAATAACCTACAACACAAGGCCAAATCTACACCTGCTCTGCTTATAAAGAAGACGGTGAATGTTCCTGAGTGGCCATGTTACCGTTTTGACTTAAATCTGCTTAACAATCTATGGCAAGACTTACTGCCATCTAGCCATGATCCCCAACATCTTGACAGAGCTTGAAGAATTTTGAAAAGAAAAATAACATTCCGGAGTGTTGTGTGTAGATGAAAATTGTTAAAAAAAAAAAAAGACAAATCATTCTCATTTTGTAACACAAAATGAAGAAATCCAAGGAGTCTGAATACTTTTGCAAGGCACGGCATATAATGGCAGCTGTTTAGCCAATGTATACTACAGGACCAAAAGTATGTGGACACCTGCTCGTTGAACAGCTCATTCCAAAATCATGGGCGTTAATATAGAGTTCGTACTGCCTTTGCTACTATAACAGCCTCCACTCTTCTGGGAAGGCTTTCAACTAGATGTTGGAACATTGCTGCAGGGACTTGCTTCCATTCAGCCACAAGAACATTAGTGAGGTCGGGCACTGATGTTGGGCGATTAGGCCTGGCTCGCAATTGGCATTTCAATTCATCCCAGAGGTGTCCGATGGGGTTGAGGTCAGGGCTCCGTGCAGGCCAGTCAAGTTCTTCCACACTGGGGCCTCCTGAGTGGCGCAGTGGTCTAAGGCACTACATCACAGATCTGAGGCACCACTACAGCCTCAGGTTCAATCCCAGGCTGTGTCACAGCCAGCCGTGACCCCCAAGAGGTGGCTAACAATTGGCCCAGCGTTGTCTGGTTTAGGGGAGGGTTTGGCAGGGGTGATTCCTTGGCTCATCGTGCTCCAGCAACTCCATGTGACGGGCAGGGCGCCTGCAAGCTAACTTCGGTCGTCAGTTGGATGGTGTTTCCTCCGACACATTGGTACAGCTGGCTTCCGGGTTAAGTGAGCAGTGTTAAGAAGCAGTGCGGCTTAGCAGGTCAAGGACTCTCGACCTTTGCCTCTCCCGGGTCTGTTGGGGAGTTGCAGCGAAGAAACAAGACCGTAAGTACCAATTGGATATCACAAAATAGGGGAGAAAAGGGTGTAAAAAAATGTCAAATAAAAACCTCAAACCCAGAGTCGTCCGTCGGACTGGCATATGGTGAAGCGTGATTCTTCACTCCAGAGAACGCGTCCAATGACAGCAAGCTTTTACACCAATCCAGGTGACGCTTGGCATTGCGCATGGTGATCTTGCGCTTGTGTGCCGCTGCTCAGCCATGGAAACCCATTTCTTGAAGCTCCCAACGAACAGTTATTGCACTAACGTTGCTTCCAGAGGCAGTTTAGTAGTGAGTGTTGCAAATGAGGACAGACAAAAACTATTTTTGGGCCTACCACTTTGCGACTGAGACGTTTCTACTTCACAATAATAGCACTTACAGTTGACCAGGGTAGCTCTAGCAGGGCAGACATTTGACCAATTGACTTTTTGGAAAGGTGGCATCCTATAACGGTGCCATGTTGAATGTCACAGAGCTCTTCAGTAAGGCCATTCTACTGTCCATGTCTGTCTGTGGAGTTTGCATGGCTGTGTACTACATTTTATACACCTGTCAGCAACGGGCGAGGCTGAAATAGCTGAATCCACCAATTTGAAGGGGTGTCCACATACACTATATATATACAAAAGTATCTATTTATGATTGTTTCCCTTTAAAAAACAGGTCGTTGACCATGATTGATGTCTTGGTTACCTGTACCAAGTTGAAAACATAATAAATCTGTAGTAAGACTAGGCTGATTCACATTATAACTATAGGCTCAATGAAAAGATCTGCTGTGAACCCAAATACAATGAAGTTCAGGAAAATGTGGTTTGTAGGCACCATTCAATGTAAAAGACCACTATGTTTAAGATCTTCCTCATTACATAACTGGGCCCATCTCAGCCATGGTGAACTAGGCTTTTCCATACATAACCTTTGTAATGGTCAAACTACTTTCTATAACAACCAGTGTGAGAGGCAACAGATAAGCTCAGAAAAGTAGAATGTTCAGAATGAACTTTGGATGCTTTCTTTTCAACTGCCTCTGGAGCATGACTTTGAATCCTCGTAACTAAATTACAGGACAAGTCACAACAGGCTGTGCAGCAAGATCACTCACCCCAGATGGGTAAGTCATCAATGTACATTTGGTACCAATAGTGATTCTTAATGGCATATACAAAGGCATCCCGTTTGGCTTTGTCCAGCTCGATTTCACAGTATGTTGTTTGCATGACTTCATCTGTGAGAACAAAACAACATAAAGTGTTGGTATTAGTATGGCATAACACACTACAATAAGAAATGCAAGTGGAGGCTGCTTTTGGATCTAACCTCATGCTAGGAAAGATTATATTGACTACTCCAAATCAAACAATGCTGATCAAATAGTGACTAATAATATAACTCTTTATTAAAGGCACAGCTGCCTGTGGGTGTAGCTTTTTGGATACCTTTGAACTTGATGTCTAGGCCACTGAACTCCAGCTCGACTCCCTGCAGAGCCTCTCCTAGCGTTTCATGGTAGTGGCTAATGGTCTTTTTGGTGCCCACACAGAAGGGCAGGGAGAAGTATTTGTATGTTTCTTGTCTGTTGTGGTAAGGCCCCACTGTATTCATCCATAACACCACCTCTTCTTTATCAGTGTACTACAAAGGGGAAGAAAGACATTACACAGTTCAAACATGCTATACTTGTTTTGCTTGTCGTCAGATGGCACCATTCGGTATTCTATTCAGCCAACATGGTAGTCTATTCCAAGCAGATTCCAGCCGTAAAGATAATCAGATATCAGCTGTTTGTGACAAAAATACATAGAGTTAATATTTAAATGACCCATGTCAAAAACCAATGAACACATGACATACAAGCATGAGTCAACAGCAACGAAATGCATACAGGTCTTTTCAACCTGAGTGACAGCTATCAAGTTCAAGCTCTGTCATTAGTCGTTTTCGTCTTGACAGTTATGGGCAGAACACAATGCAGATACAACAACGTGCTTTATCAATGCAAAAACTCTCCTGATCACATTTACACTGACAACATGGCATTGGTAACTAAGTATGTCTGCATGCAGCTAGCTGGTTGGTTGTGTTAGTTAGTTAACGTTACCTAGCCAGATTTTCCTTCAGCACTAAGTGCGGATGCAAACTTAATAGCTGGCTACGGTACTACAGGTTGAAGCGTGATCAAACCACACATCAAGACGTGCAAAATAATGTTATTCCCAATTGTACCAGAAAACACGGAAAGCGATTTGAGTTTGTCTTGACCATTGGATGTCCTACATAGAATGACAGGCCTGAATAACCGGATATGCAGTCTTCGCACTGACATACTAGCTAGTTGGCTAGGGCATATTCCTAGCAGATATTTTGGAATATTTACCGAACTAGCAAGTCACGCAACTAAATAACCAAATCCTATTGATGACTGGTTAAGCAAATGATTGCCCCCAATCAGATGTAGCTAGGCCTACTACTATGCACGGATGTCACTGGCTGGCTAACTACTGCTTGCTAGCTTCTTTACTTGCTAGCTTCTTTGCTAGCAAACGTTAGCTAGCTAATGCTACGTGGTCCCCTACGTTAACTTGTTCGCGAACGTTAGTTCTTGTATTAATTATTTATCAACCTTTAAAGTGTTTAACCTAACATATTAACTACATACATTATTCCTCTTATCGCACATATAAGCTAATCGGTTTACTAATATAGCTAACGAGACAGAATGTGCATTATTTTCACCACCACACACAAGGCTTTCCATTTTCAATCGGCCTCAAATGATCTTACCGTGTGTTCATGTTCATCTGCCTCGATCGGCATTAATAACTCGGCAAACGAAAAAAAGGCCACAACTGCAATCTTCCACCTGGAAGACCCCATCCTTTTCTGGGGGAAAGTTTACAGATTTGGGATGTTAGCTTTCTTAGGGCTATCCCACCTTCTTCCTGGTTGTATGACAGTGGCAGTTTTGTAGGATGCGCTTCAGACGCATATGGCGTAAATTGCCTCAGGAGCTCACATCGTATTCGCATGTGATTGACGCGTATATGTCACATGGCTTGTACTCGCCAATCAATGTCGAAGACGATGAAGAAACGTTGAATAATGTAACTCCGGCTGTTGGCTTACACATTCCGCCACTTTCAGCCACGTCATCCGACTGCGAGAATCAGAATTGCCTCACCTTTGTGTGCATATAACCTGAAACCTGGCCCACTCAAGTGTGCAACTGCAGACCATAATTCGGGGCGTTCCTGCGTGTGGCCATCCCTGAATCTGCAGGAACGCCCCCCTCCCCCTTCATGAACCCCCCAAGCAGAAACCCCCTTATGAATGTGGGTCAAAAGGGAAATAAAAGTATTATCTGAGTTTTTTCACTCCCGCCTGGCAGGTCAGTTGTTAACAGAACTGCAAGAGAACAGTGCCCGACAGGTGGGGCGAAGGACTGTATACCGGTCCTGTATACCGGTCGCCCCCTGCCTCCCGCTAGTACATCAGGTGGGAGGCTGGAGCGACACAGTGTGCTAACTAGCTATAGTTATACACATTTTTGCTACTGGTGTGTAATAGCTATTGGTAGCTACTGTTGTCACCTCGCCTCTTCTTCTGTGAGGTTAATCGGCAGTTGGCATCCAATGTTATGGTGCATTACCGCCATCTGCTGTACTGGAGCCCCCCTGCCTCCCGCCTATGTACTGGAGTCATAGCTTAAAAATGGACCAATAGAAGTATAAAGAAAGGTTCATGCAGATGCAGGAATGCCCACATGCAGTAACTCCCCAAATTGCGGGCTGCAGTTGCACCCTTCTTGGCCCACTTCTCATGTATGATTATTGCAGCGTTGGAACTAGAAAACTCAGCCATTTTCAACAGAGTTTCCTAGTTCCGACAAGTACTTGAACGCGGCATACACTGGTGATATCTAACTAATTTAACAGATTTGTCATCATTATCATATCTGCTTGGAAAACTAGGTACATCTCATTACATCATGTGACATAAAATATGTATAACTGTAGTGATGTGTCTCTTTTAGTCTTTATCTCAGACTTAGCCAGCCATGTAAAACATCCAACAAGGACTTTTTAATTCATTTGATTGAACCTTTATTTAACCATGCAAGTAAATTAAGAACAAATTCTTATTTACAATGCCGGCCCAGCAAGAGGCAAAATGATAATAACACGGCAGCAGCACATTGTTAGGCACAGACAACAGCACAAAGAAAAAAATGGTAGAGACAAACACACATCAAGCGAAGCAGACACAAATTACAGTAAGAGTGTCCATGATTAAATCTTTGAATGTAGAGGTGGAGATAAAAGTGTTGAGTTTGTGTTTTTTTCCCAGCTCGTTCCAGTCACTAGCTGCAGCGAACTGAAAAGAGGTGCAACCCAGGGATGTGTGTGTGCTTTGGTGACCTTTAACATAATGTGACTGGCAGAACAGGTATAGTATGTTTGTTTTGTCATTTAGCAGACACTCTTATCCAGAACGATTTACAGAAGCAATTAGGGTTAAGTGCCTTGCTCAAGGGCACATCGACAGATGTTTCACCAAGTCGGCTGAGGGATTCAAACCAGTGACCTTTCAGTTACTGGCCCAACGCTCTTAACCGCTAGCCTACCTGCTGCCTATGTGGATGATGAGGGTTGTAGTAGGTATCTCATATAGGGGGGTTGAGGACTAAGAGGGTTTTATAAATAAGCATCAACCAATTGTCTTGTGCCAGGTATGCAGAGAAGGCCAGTTTATAGAGGAGTACAGGGTGCAGTGATGTGTCTTATAAGGAGCATTGGTGACAAATCTGATGGCCGGATCTAGTTGCTCGAGAGCGCCCTTACTTGCCAATCTATAAATTACGTCTCCGTAATCTCAAATCAAAAATATAATACCATTTTATTTGTATTAATTTTTTTATTTAACCTTTATTTAACTAGGCTGTTTGTCACATGCTTTGTAAACAACAGGTCTAGAGTAACAGTGAAATGCTTACTTACAAGTCCTTTTCCAACAATGCAGAGTTAAAGATAAAGATACAAAATATAGTGAAATAGTGACATGAGGAATAAATACACAGTGAATAACGAACAACAATAATGAGTTAAAAATATCGTGGCTATATACAGGGAATATTAGTACCAAGTCAATGTACAGGGGTATGAGGTAATTGAGGAAACTATATAGGTAGGGGTAAAATGACTAGGCAACAAGATAGATAATAGACTGACCTGTAGCAGCAGTGTGTGTTGAGTGTGAAAGTGTGAGTATTTGGCTTCAGTATGCATGTGTGTGCATTGTATGTGTGTGGGGGGGTGTCAGTGTATATATGTGTGAATAGAGTCCAGTGTGTGTGCATATAGTCAGTGCAAGAGAGTCAATGCAGGTAGTCTGGGTTGCCATTTGATTAGCTATTTAGCAGCCTTGTTTAGCAGTCTTATGGCTTGGGGGTAGAAGCTGTTCAGGGTCTTGTTGGTTCCAGACTTGGTGCACTGATACCACTTGCAGTGCCCTAGCAGAGAGAACAGTCTATGGCTTTGGTGGCTGGCGTCTTTGACCATTTTTTGGGCCTTCCTCTGACACTGCCTGCTATAGAGGTCCTGGATGGCAGGGAGCTCGGCCTCAATGATGTACTGGGCCATGCTCACCACCCTCTGTAGCGCCTCGCAGTCGGGTGCCTTTGCAGTTGCCATACTAAGCGGTGATACAGCCAGTCAAGATGCTCTCAACGCTGCAACTTTTTGACGATCTGAGGGAATGTGCCCTCTTCACAACTGTGTGGGTGTGTGTGGACCATGTTAATTCCTTAGTGATGGACGCTGAGAAACTTGAAGCTCTCGACCCGCTCCAATACGACGTTGATGAGGGCGTGCTCGCCCCTCCGTTTTCTGTAGTCCACGATCAGCTCTATTGTCTTGCTGACATTGAGGGAAGGGTTTTGTCCTGGCACCACACTGCCAGGTCTCTGACCTCATCCCTATAGGCTGCCTCATCATCATCGGTGATCAGTCCTATCACTGTCGTGTTGTCAGCAAACTTGATGGTAGTGTTGAAATCGTGCGCGGCAATGCAGTCGTGGGTGAACAGGGTGTACAGGAGGGGACTAAGCACACACTCCTGAGGGACCCCCGTTTTGATGGTCAGCACGGCAGATGTGCAGTTGCCTACCCTTACCGTCTGAGGACAGCTCATCAGGATGTCCAGAATTCAGTTGCAGAGGGAGTTGTTCAGTCCCAGGGTCCTGAGCTTGGTGATGAGCTTGGTGGGGACTATGGTGTTGAATGCTGAGCTGTAGTCAATTAACAGGATTCTTACATAGGTATTCCTTTTGTCCAAATGGGTGAGGGCAGTGTGTAGTGCAATAGAGATTGTATCATCTGTGGATCTATTGGGGAGGTAATCAAATTGGAGTGGGTCCAGTGTGTCTGGGATGATGGTGTTGATGTGAGCCATGACCAGCCTTTCAAAGCATTTCATGGCTGTAGATGTGTGCTACGGGGCGATAGTCATTTAGGCAGGTTACCTTGGCATTCTTTGGCACAGAGACTATGTTGGTCTGCTTGAAAGAAGTTGGTATTACAGACCAGGTCAGGGATAGGTTGAAAATGTCCGTGAAGACACTTGCCAGCTGGTCAGGGTATGCTCTGAGTACGCGTCCTGTTATTCCGTCTGGCCCCGCGACCTTGCGAATGTTAACCTGTGTAGCCCTTTCCTGCAGTCAAATGACCTTGTGGCCTCTTAGGTGGAATGTTATTGATATTTTTCATAATTCCATAATTAATCAACTTTTTTTTAACGCTGACAATCCAGTGTTTCTATGTCAAACTGTTTTGTTATATTTCAGTCTTCGGTGATGTATATAAAGTGTAATATAGGGATGCAAAATCAAAATTGAATACATTTCAACTCTATATCTGAAATGGTACAGGTATATTAAAAGAATTAAGCTCATATCCATGTGTGAGGTGTATATTTTTTTATCAAAGTAGTTTTGTTTAAGACCACAAAGAAACACTCTGTGTGACCCTGATTTAGCCCACTGCAGTAAGAGGTCTTACTCACATTTAAAGGGCTTACTCACATCGGCTACAGAGAGTGAGATCACACAGTCATCCGGTACAGCTGGGGCTCTCATGCATGGTTCAGTGTTGCCTTGGAGTGAGCATGGAAGACATTTAACTTGTCTGGTAGGCTCGCGTCACTGGGCAGCTCTCGGCTGGGCTTCCCTTTGTAATCCGTGATTGTTTGCAAGCCCTGCCACATCCGTCGAGCATCAGAGCTGGCGTAGTAGGATTCGATCTTAGTCCTGTATGGATGCTTTGCCTGTTTGATGGCTTGCTGGACGTCGTAGCAGGATTTCCTTTAGGCGACCGGATTAGTGTCCCACTCCTTGAAAGTGGCAGCTCTAGCCTTTAGCTCAGTGCGGCTGATGCCTGTAATCCATGGGTTCTGGTTGTGGTATGTACGTACGGTGACAGTGGGGATGATGTCATCGATGCACTTATTAATGAAGCCGGTGACTGATGGGGTAAACTCCTCAATGTTGTCGGATGAATCGCGGAACATATTCAAATCTGTGCTAGCGAAACAGTCCTGTAGCTTAGCATCCACACCACTTCCATATTGAGTGTGTCAGTGGTACTTCCGATTTGAGTCTTTGCTCGTGAGCAGAAAGCAGGAGGATAGAGTTATGGTCTGATTTGCCAAAGGTAGGGTGAGGGAGGGCCTTGTATGCGTTTCTGTGTGTGGAATAAAGGCAATCTAGATTTTTGTCACCTCTAGTTGCACGGGTGACACAGCAGATGTTCTGACCTTACACATTGCACTCTTTGAGAGAGGTAGTTAACAAACCATTCCAAATACCCTTCAGAGACACCAATACTCGTTATCCGACCCACAAGAATGTAATGGTCTACTGTATAGAAAACTTTGGAAAAGGCAGTAAAGATAGCAGCACAACATTGCTTAGAGTCAAGGGCAGTGGTGACATCATTTAGGGCCTTTAAGGCTGCAGTGAGACATCCTTAACTTCAGAATTGATGGATCCCTTGCGGGACGGTTGAGACAGGTTAAAAAGGTGAGAGATATGCTCAGCGATAACAGCGGATGCAACCTTAAAGAAGAAAGGATTTAAACCCTCTGACCTAGATGTTTTCTTAGGGTCAGGTTTAAGGAGCTCCTTTAGCACCTCAGACTCTGTGACCGCCTGCAGGGAGAAGCTTGGCATGGGAAAAAGAGGGAGGAGCATCAGGGCTAGTCACATTAGAAGGGCTGGGAGATGAGAGAGTGTTGGACAGGCAAGGAGGTGTGGATGAGTCAAATAGAAATACTGACTTAACGAACTGACTAAAGAGCTCAGCCATACGTTCCTTGTCAGTAACAACCACATATATCAACATTAAGGGACATTGGCAGCTGTGAAGAGGAGGGTTAATTATCCAGGTATCTCACCATTTTCCAGAACTTCTTGGGATTAGATCCAGAGAGAACAGCCCCTTAAAGTATTTGACTTTGGCCTTCCAGATAGCCTGAGTGGGTGCTTATCCAACCCCCCCAAAACTCCATTCATTTTCCATTAGGCTTTGTCCAATGAACCATGGTGGAGTTACAGTGTCTACAAAAATACAGCATTACTATTGCTCTCTATTGGGGCTATTAACAATAGATGGGCCAGGGTGTACATGCACATTTCCAGATATCATCAGCAGTAATACAATCAGGGCACAGCAGAAGATAGGGAGAGCTTTGCAGTGTAGATTTTTTATGACATTTGAATGTGCATCAGATGGCAACAAGATCATATTGTACAGCAGTTTTATCAGGTAATGAATACAAAGCCGCCGAGAGAGGGTTAGAATAAGATGGAAGGCCTTGTCTGTGTAAACAA